>NC_139147.1:28347206-30747206 GCF_964270905.1 Leucopleurus acutus
GGAAATGCGTGGTGGAAATCTGTTGGGATTGCTTGGTAAATGCAGAGGTAGGTCACAAAAGTCAAAAACAGCAGGTTGGAAAGAAGACTAGGAATAGCCCCCAGCAGAAAAGCCATACAAGTGGACAGTGGACAGGTGCAAGTAGGTTCAGATGCTGTGAAATAAAGGTCAAGGAAGGAGATCTAAAGAGGGGAACGAAAGGAAAGGGCAGGAAATTCTCTGTGTGGCAGGTTTCATTGTTAAGACTGAGAACAGTTTGGGAGACAGTCCTTTTTTCACACAGTAGAAGAATTCAATAAGATAAAAATGAGACCGGCTCTGAAACTTCTAAGTTCATTGAAAATCTGAAAATAAACATATACTATTCATATAATATATAGAGATTATACCCTTAAATTCCCCAGTGCTGCCTTAGTTATGCCCCCAAGTCATCAGTGTGTGACACTGCATGAGGTCAAGGCAGGAGAGGGCAATGAGTCAGGGAGGGAGGAAATTGCTTTTCACTGAGATAAAGGCCTTGTCCTCTTGGTCCCCAGGGTAGTGGCGACCCAGGAGGGAAGCCAAATCTAATAGCAGGTAGTGTCACTGGGACGTCCAGGGTAGAGTGTTCTAACCCTCTATTAAACACCTTGAATATTGGAAACATGACTTCATGACTTTGTATTCCTAATGCCCAGAACTGCCTTTGCCCTCTAATAGGTAAACAATAAAATTCCCATGCCTGACTTCTTCTGTCCTTTCATCCCCCAGACTTACCTTAGAATTGATGGACTTAAGGAGCCTGGGCCTTGCCTGGACTGCCCACCTCTCCTGTGCCACTCCAGCCACTCTGTGGCAGTGTGTGGTCGCTCAAGTTTAGCTGAAAGGCTAGATAAGGAGGAGGATAGGGCAACCTCTTCACCCAGAGTTTGGCCTGAGGAAAGACTTCAAAACTTGGCCCTGCAATGCTTTAACAGTATTAAACTCAGATGGAAGCTTTTCATAACGTGAAATCTGCAGCTGCTGTCTGTGTGTAGGGCTAACCAGCCAGATACACCCGAAAGCAGGAGCTTGCCTTGCTCTCTTCCTCTGCCACAGAATGATGATCCGGGGATAACAAAGGGAAATACTCGGGAATGTCAAGTCAAACAAATTGTAGCTCTCTCTGCTGCCTTCTCTGACCTTGTTCTGGGGTAAGTCACACCTGCAGGAGGGACGTTCAGGATAAGCATGTTTGTCATTTGAGGCTTCTATCTGCTCCAAAAGGAACTCTAAATCTTCCTTATGGAGGCACTGACATCTAGTTTGGCACATTTTCAGATGCTAGAAAAAGAACCATGACTTGACAAAAAAAAATACGTCAAGTTAATATAGAGCAGAAGAATCAACTATTTCAAGGCATTTAGAGAATAATTTGCACATAAGTGTGCAAATACACAAGTTTTCAGGTATTGGGATTTCTCTCTTTTTTTTTTTTCTATCGTCATTGAGTACCATATACATGAAGTAAGATAAGTGTGACTTTTCCAAGCCTTCTAAAATCAAGTGAGATTTCTTTTTCCTTTGCAATATTCAGGGATTTTGGTTTGTTTGCTTGTTTTTTTGCCAAGTGTGGTTTTTGTTTCCAAGTTCAAGAGCATCATATAAACTTCATTGTGTCTGAAGATGAGGGGATAGTTTTTCAGAGAAGCTATAGTATCCAGTTTAGAGTAGATATTAATCTTAAGTTTGGCACATGTTCTTCTGATCAGCTTCCCTGTGTGTGTTCCAAGTTTCAATTAAATCCCTTATGGGGCACCAAACCCATTTGCTGATTTGGTGGAGGTGTTATACTCTCGTGTGACAAAATAACTCAGAGGTGCTTACAACTTAAAATGTAAGGGATCAAGAAAGACTGAGGGGTACAAAACATTTTCCAAAATGGCCGTGCAGTTTGGTATTTGTTGATATACTTGTTGAATATTTTCCTTTTTCTTTTTTCCAAGAGGGGCATCTAATTCTACACTCTTACTTTTTACTTTGATGTTCACCAGCTTCTACATCCTGTAACTTCTATGGTCCTGACATTTTAAGGCAATATTTGATCCCTCCAAGTCTTTTGTTGTTGTTGTTGTTGTTGTTGTTTTTTGCGGTACGCGGGCCTTTCACTGTTGTGGCCTCTCCCGTTGCGGAGCACAGGCTCCGGACATGCAGGCTCAGCGGCCATGGCTCACGGGCCCAGCCGCTCCGCGGCATGTGGGATCTTCCCGGACCAGGGCACGAACCCGTGTCCCCTGCATCGGCAGGCGGACTCTCAACAACTGCGCCACCAGGGAAGCCCCCTCCAAGTCTTTGATTATCATTTTATTTGTCCCCAGACTAGCTCCTCCCTCATTCTACCTTTAAAGATAAAAGACTGTCCCATGAATGAAATTAGAAGGGGAAAGTTCATCTTTGTAGTTCCAGCAATGGAATACCTCCTACCTTTGTTACTGCCCGAGTATCAGTTGAGAACAGATTTTTTTAAAAGCCTTGTGTCAGAAACATTAATATGTCATGCCCAAATCATATGGAGTCTCTTGAACTCTAAGGGGAAAAAAAGACAACCTGCTTTTAGACCTTCTGCTTTCCTTATGAACTTTGACCTTAGCTATTTCTCAATCAGCTGCTTACATATCCATTTCATACACTGGAGGTGTAGAAAATTTCGTAAGAAAAGCAACCAGCATAAAAATGGCTTTTTAAAGAAAGTTCAGCCACCTCTGTATAGATTGAATATGACATGTTCAAGTCCCTGACTTCATTTATTAAATGCACTTTCCTGATGTTTTCCTGATGTGTTAAATAACTCTTTCTCCTAAGTGCAGAGGGTTTGGGTAGCTCTCCCCACCCCCTCCCTTCTCATCTCCACGATTTAGGGTGTTCCCTGACAGTCCTCATACATCTAAGGTCCATTAAGTAGGAAGGTAGTTTTACCTCTGGGTGAGTCCTGAAGTAATCCTGGGGTGAGTATTATTGTCTGGCAGTCTCCCTGGGAGTTTATAAAGGAACAAACAAGAAAAGAATCATCTGGAATATAGAATCAAGGCAGAGTTTTCCCTTGCTTTTGAAATAGTCTTTACAGTTTTCCTTCTATGGGAACTTTTATCTTTATTATTTTTATTTTATAAATACACAATGTTCTCCCTTTTAAGAACACGTAGAATTGGAACAAAGGTGATTAAGAAGGTGGCGCAGATGTTTCAGAAACATTTGGGAAAAAAAAGTGGAGCTGCCCAAGTCATAAACTGGGGCCACTTGTTGGAAGCCTGAGGATGGAAAAGTACATCTTGCATTTAAAACATAGTCTTGTGCCTGTGAATCAGTAAAGGATGTTTATAGATGAGGAATGTTCTAATGTTGTCTGGAAACAGCTGCTAATGCTGGATCAGTATCAGGTGTATGTGTGTGTTTATAAAATAGACCCACATATCCACAGGAAACTGAAGCAGCTAGTAGGGAGCAACCATAAGTTAAGTAGCTGAATAATTCAAGGTACTCGTTTTCTCTGAATTTCTTTCAGAAATTAAAATGGAAATTTTCCATTTTTAAAATGGAAATCATTATTTTGAAACAGGGATTGATACTCAGATAGATAAGGACTTTTTCCTGCAAGTGTTTTGCACAAATTCCTTTAAAATGGAGTTGCAAGTGTGTCGGTCTTTTTTCTTTCCTTTGAATGGCTTTTATTACTAGATCAAGAACTTCTAACTGTCAAGCTCAGTAAAATGTGAAATCATTCGTATCTTCCAGTCCTTTAACAGGCTGAGTCTTCTGACACCTTTTAGTTAAGAGAATAATAATAGTTCTTAAAAATGTGAAAATACTGATTACTGATTGCTACCTGTCTTCAGGCCTAGTTCTAATACATTGTCACCATGAAAGAGCTCCGACGAAATCTAAATTTGGTGTTAGAAGTCCATTGCTGTATTAATCTTTTGAAATAAAAATGTCATGGTTATGATTCTTTGCAAACTGCTGCACTTAACTTCCAAACTGTTGCTTTTAAAAGGCTGATTCGGGGTTGGGTAAATTAATGTCAATGTCCTATAAAACTGTCAGCTAAAAAAAAATGTCAGCAGAGACATTTTTTCTGGCCGATGTCAGCACAAAAGGGTGCCTCAGTTGTTTTCATCTCACAACAGCTGCATGCTTTCATTGACATTTGGTGACCTTTCTTTGTGCACCCGGCTTAACCTCTTAGGTTATTTCCTGGCCTCCCTTCTGTGACCTTTGACCGAGGCCGACCTTTAGCTGGAGAATGTGACATTTTGTTCTCCTCTAGCTGACATGTGATGCTCTCATTATTCAAAGGTATGTGAAAATAATGACCCCTAGTGACCTTTGAGTTTCCTTTCATTTATTGGTTGTTTTTGGTGCTTGTTTGGCATGTACTGGCCTAGGTGAAGGGGGGTGAGTAGGGACTGGGCTAAGATAAGATGGCCAGTATCTCTCTTTATGCTGTTTCTAATCCCTTTCCTGCAGACAAGCCACTGTACTATATACGACTAAGCCTTAGTATTTTCTGTTCATTGATTTGGGGGTGATTTTGGCCTTTGAACACTAGGTCTTTCTGAAATTTAAGACATTCGGTACAGAGAGTGAAGCTACTTGTTTGTTTCTATCTTCTTCCAACTAATGACATTTCTGTAGATAATAATACCAAAGCTTTTATATTTAGAAAATGAATAAAACATATTGAAAGGTAACATGTGACAAAATAAACTGAAAAATTTGCCATTTATGTTTTATATAGAAAAGTTCTAGTTGGATCTTTGAAAGAGTTCCATTTCTAAATAAAAGTTTTGTATATTTTATCATATATTTTAATAAATCTTGATTATTCTTATAGATTTAATGTTATACTAATTTAAATATGTATATTTATTAGTATATGAATGTGAACAATGGGTACTGAGTGTGGAGAAGGAAAATAAATTTGAGCATTGATGAAATAATGGTCATAAATTACTTAAGCTAGATTTGGAATTTCAGACTTGAGGGCATTTATGTGTAAGAATTTAGATATACTGACAATACTTTTTATCTCAAATATGCTACTAAATAAATTATGACATCTGATACCCACTTTTCAACAATACAATGTATATTTCCACTTTAAAAAATAACAAAGTAAATAATAATTATCCCTTTTATATAACATGTGTCTGCTTGTATTTTGCTCAACGTCTCACCTCATATAATTACCTCTAGAATAGATCCAGCACCATAAAAGATTGCAGGTGAGAGTTTGGGTTGCTTGGCCAAAATTTAGCACGGCCATTAACTCTGAGCTTTCATAACTTTCCAAGGCAAGCTGTTGAGATGTTGATAATGAGTGACTTGAGGGTTATTATAAGTACAGTAAAAAATACATAGTCTTCAGCAAAAACACAGGGCCCTCTGACTATGCACATTCAGATAAAGAAAAGCTTGTCTCTCCCAAACTATCATGCCCTTCTAATTTCATTTCCATACACTTGAAGAAAAAAATAATTATACTATATTGTACTATACTTTTGAGTATACTAAAAAAATAAGACCTTGAATGGCATGAGACTATTTCCACTTGTGATTCAGTCCATTGTTTGAGCCTGAATTTAAGAAACATTGACACAGAGTATTACTTTCTTCCAAAGGACCTACCTTAAAACCATCCTCTCTCTTTCCTGTATTAATGGGATTAATTTCAAAAAGAATACAAGAGAGGTGAGTGCTTCAAAGATCATGGTTGTTTCAAAACTAAACATACTTGCCCATCAACCATCCTGATGCAGACTGGCGTCTTCCTAGAGGAAACATTCTTTCAATCCTGCCTTGCAAAAGGGTGCCATAGGGTCTCTTCATTTAACAAATATTTGAATGGCTACCTTAAATAGAGACTTCTAGATGCATGGAGGTAAAATATAAATTAGACATGGTTATGATCTTCAAGGAAGATGCAAACTGGTAGAAGAGAAAAAACAGTAGAGCACACTGAAATCTCTGAGTGTTATAAGAAATAAAGTTCTACAGGAGTTCTGCAAAAAATAAAAAGTAAAAACACCCTTCAATCAATTGTGTTTTGCCTGTTTTAAGCTCTCTTCAAAGAATTCGAAAATTTCATTCACAGGTAAAATTTTGGTTTGTCTGTAAAATTCATTTCTCATGCCACTGACTTTTGCCTAATTAGTATATTTTGCTTTGTCATCCACCAATCAACTAAGCAAGCTTTACAAATAATTAGATTTAGATCCATCATCTCCTGTGGGGTAAAAGTTGGACCTAATGCCAAAGCCAGAACTCCTACTTCTCAAACAGCAACAACACATGTTTAAACTCCTAAGTTAGAGTTTCCTGGCTGCAAAGTCAACTAGAGGGGCAGAAATTAAACTGTGAGATTAAGCTCACTGAATTAATGTGACCAAGAAATGGAAAGGGAAAGAAATGTAGGGTACCTCCAGAATGGCTACATGTTTACTCATGAGTTTCAGCCCTCACCATATTCAGTATTTTCTTAGCAAATTTTTGTTTTCATTTCTTCTGCATCCTACTGCCAACTTAAACAATCTTTTACCTTTTTTTAACCAATGATATGTTTCATAGATTTAGAAGAAAGCCATGAAAATTACTTTGAGAATGTATCTTGTGATTTGCACTGTGCAAATATGATCATCTCCTAAAGGTTTAACTGCTACTTTGTTTCTATTCAAATAGATTTAACACAATAAAGGACCAAGTTAAAAACATTTCATAGGTCCTGTATTGAACTGAAGCACTGATTAATAAACAGAGTGTATGCAGAGTAGAACTGTTGCCAGGATAAAAATATTCAGTGAAAGGAAGCTACTACAGAAAACAAACAAACAAAAAAAAGCAAAGAAGTGCCCGATATGTTGATAATTACATACATTACGTTATAAGGATATCTTTATTCTGTTATTTTGTAGGGGTTTATAAAGAAATGATTAAATTTACTTTAAAGATGTTTTGGTTTCCCTGATTTGGAAATACTCGATGCATTAATCTCCTTTATTCATTTGTTATTTATTTTTGGAAACCTGTTTTTGCACTTAGCTCATTTTGTTCTCTGTAAAGATTCTAACTTGTAAGGCATTTAATCACCATTAAAGACAAATGTTTTCACTTGTTCAAAAAGAGTTTTCACCTAATAATGAAATATGACTTGCTATACAAGTGTCACCCTTCATGGACAAAATGGTTTAAAGTGATAACGGGTGACCAAGTTATAAATATTTAAAAATTGTGTCTGGCAGGAGACATAAGTTTCTCTCTCCAAACCCCAATAACCCAAAACTGAAGAGAGCCAAGGTCTGTTTCCTGCTTTGTGATACTGCCTTATTGTTATTTAGATGTCTTTAACCACAAAGGCCCCATGCTCCCATGTGGTAGATTCCTAAGGAGCCATAAATCTACCTCCTTGGTCAAGTACAGTTTTTCAGCATCTGTTTTCTTAAGCACCAGAAATGTGCACGCAAGTAATAGAAGAATTACTCTTGCCTGATTAACCCTAACCAGGTTAGTGTCAGGGTCTTTTGTACCTAAGCTCTCAAACTTGGCCATGATTTCTGTACTATTGGAACTAGTATAAATTCCAAAAGTCAGCACTCCAAATGGGGAAATGGAGACTATAATAGCAAAATGAAGTAACGCATTTTTAGTTTTATACAGTTAAAAACAACAACAAAAAACTAATATCCTATGGGTTGTCTGATTATATATGATAAAACCATTTTTCCTATAGTGCTTTATGCAATTATCACTTTGTCTCTTTTTCATCTTGCAGTTGAGATATATTGTAATTCTTGCTAATTTCACTGAAATTCCCTGCTGTTTCTTAAGAAGCAGTCTAGATACCATAGATATTTCTGTATTATTATTGATTTGAAAGTACATACTTCTTTTCTCCCTTGTAGTAAGGATTTATTTTAATTTTTAAGTATAAAAATACTTAATGGGGCTTCCCTGGTGGCACAGTGGTTGAGAGTCCGCCTGCTGATGCAGGGGACATGGGTTCGTGTCCCGGTCCGGGAGGATCCCACATGCCGCGGAGCGGCTGTGCCCGTGAGCCATGGCCGCTGAGCCTGCGCGTCCAGAGCCTGTGCTCCGCAGCTGGAGAGGCCACAACAGTGAGAAGCCCGCGTACCGCAAAAAAAAAAAAAAATACTTAATGATTCCTTTATTTTGGACCCATTGATTCCAAGATAAATGATTACTTAACTTTGAGCTGGGAGAAGTGATTTTGTAATGGAAGCTGGAGAGAAACAAATGGATTGAATTTCTAGACCATGTCTCGTCAAACAGCAGTCCCAGGAACTAGCAAAATTCACTGTATTTTGCTAATGGATCTCTTTACTTTTATCTTAAAATTAATAATAATGTATTTTGAATATGAGATTTTTATTATTTCAAATTCAACTGATTTCTTATAGTGATCATATATTCCCTTAAGTGAAGAAAGTACTTTAAAATATTATTTCTGAAATTAACAATAAAATCTTTTTAATAGTGTACTGGCAGTTTTTACTCTCAACGATCAATAAATTATTCTATGGTCATAATAACAATATTCATTCTTGAATGAAATTGAAATACCCCCTATATACATAAAATCTGCAAAGGGATTTATTTCAGCAGGATAATAGTTAATTTATAGTGTTAAGTTCAAAAGGGCAGAAAAAGATAACAACCCAATTTAGGTAAAGATGTAGAACATACATGCTGGAGGAAAATAAATGTCAAATAGAATACCATATCTGAAATTCAGATCACAAATACGCAAAAGAATGTTAAGAGCTTTTGGGGGGCGTTTGTGTTCCAATTAGATTTCTTTCACTCACATCAACCAGTCTTGGTTTGAAAGTTAATCATATGATTTACAGGGCTCTTGAAGGAATGAAAAGGAAGAAGCAAATGAGAAGGAGAAGGAACTGATAATATAACATTTCTAAGAAGGCCATCACTTATAAAGTTTGGATTTAGGGTACAGTCAAGTCAAAAGAAAGTTATGAAAAATCAAAATTGTTTACATTTTGTTCTTTTTTTGTGTGTGATATCATTCACCGGAGGTTTTTTTTTTTTTTTTTTTTTTGTGGTACGCGGGCCTCTCACTGCCTCTCCCATCGCAGAGCACAGGCTCCGGACGCACAGGCCCAGCGGCCATGGCCCACAGGCCCAGCCGCTCCGCAGCATGTGGGATCCTCCCGGACCAGGGCACGAACCCGCGTCCCCTGCATCGTCAGGCGGACTCCTAACCACTGCACCACCAGGGAAGCCTTGGAGTTTATTTTTGAAGAACAGAAAAAAAAAAAGCAGATAATGAATTCCAAGTTTTATATAATCCTTAAAGAGACTGTAACCCAAAACCAGAGATTTCTTAAGGTTTAGAGTTGCTTCTCAGGGGTTACCTGTGGATAGGTTGGGGGTGGGCAGAGGAGGGCATGAATTTATTACACTTCGGGACAAATATCAATATATATATATGGTTATGGGAAACTCAAAGATGCTGGCTGTATCAAATTGCCCTTGGGCTTATTTTAGGAAAAAAGAGCAATAATTAGGTGAACAACATGGAGACGTAAAAACACATCTCAAAGATGAACCAAGAAAAGAAGTAGGTTTTGATATTTGCTTCCTTCAAAACCCAAAGGACAACACATAATCTGAAGAGGAATATAAATTGGAGATTTGGGGGTAGATCTAATGAGTTCTTTGTTTTCCCCAAAAGCTCTGGTATGTGTGCCATATTGAACTGGTACGAGTTTTATAAGACTGATAGGTGATAGTTGACTCTGTAAATACTGAAAAGCACACAGTTGACTCATGTGTCCACAGATTCTAGGACAATTTCAGGTTGCCATGGTGTCTTTTATTTCCTCCTATCTGTATAATGACTAACAAAGGCCATATACATTGTTTTGACAGACACCTAAGATACTAGACATATTTTGTTGTGAACTCTTTTCCAATTTTCTTTGAATCTTCTTGTTCTCATCACAACATGGTTAATCCATTAGAGGTCATAATCAGGAAAATTACAAGAAAGGCGACTCAACTGAATATTTTAATTTTAGTGACATTATCACAGTCTTAGGTGACTTCCAATGTACTTGTTTATGCAATAACATCTTTTGATATTCTAGTAGTGTTGGTCTTAAAAAATATTACCATCATCATGGTACATAAGATGACATTAGGGACAGAAATAGCTATCAAAAAACCACTAGGAGTTATGATGTAAATATGTATATAAGATCTTTTCATAATGCAGATTACATAAATTTGAATTAAGTGACTTTTAAGAACAATTGATTATTGATCTGACAAGGTATTATATCCATTAGGGCCTTCTGTGTAAATAACAAGTTTTAAAATGCATGCTGCTTTATAATAAAAATTGTTATGAAATATACTTATGGTCTCTTGCATGCTGAATAGCCACTTTTCAACATTAAATGTCTTGGCCAAAACTACATTTTAAAATTAAGAATCATTTAAGTTATACAGTTACCAAAAAAACCGACCACCACCACAACAAAAAGCCCTCCTGGAATTACTCAGTGTGTACTTTAACACTTATATTACTTGAAAATGACCAAGACATTTTGTTTTAACCCCCCATAAACATGACTTACATATTTTCTAAATGATAAGCCATTCTATGCTCTACTGATTATAGTATAGACTCTGCCAAAAAAGAAAATTTTACTTCTTATTGTGGTGCTGGAACATTTATAGATGTCAAGGAACCTTATGTAGCGATAATCTACATTCATAAAAACACATACATCATGGAAATATGTCATCATTCTGAAAAGAAATGTGTTCAGTCTGTGCTGGAAATGAAGATTGAGCCTGATCCTTCATAGTTCTTTGTGACATCTCATCTTGGTGTGACGATAAACTAGAGAATGCATGTCCATTTGTTAAACTTTCCATAAGTCATATTGATGAGTTAATTAACGATCCATTCTTGCCTGCATGGTAAGTCCCGTGAGGACAGGAAACAGCTACAGTTTACTTATTTTCACATACCAGCAATGTCCTGCTCCATAAATGTCTGGAGAATGAATGAATGAAGGATGAATGCCTGTGTCTAAAAAGGAAGAACACTTCTTTTCTACATAAGTGAAAGGACTACAGGTTTCAGAAAGAAAATATATCTTTGCATAGACTCTGTTTTAGAATCATACAATTTTTAGAGTTGAAAGATTTTACTGACTGTTACAGCACTTTTATCTACATATTCAACATCACATTCACTCAATTTTTATAAATTTCAGAAGTTTGGAAATTACTTTTAAAAACTTAAGACTTCCTCCCTCCCCGCTCAATTTGAGACTTTTCATCTTTCAGGGATGAGGAACTAGCTCTGTGTTCTTATTGTTTACCTAATTTGGCACAAAGTCCATAGGCAATTTTCACAGATTCACTTTACCTGAGAGCTGAAAAGGGAATTGTTTCTCTAAAAGGGTTTGACTCACTTGGTTTGAGCACAGTGTTAATGAGGCCAGAGCAATGCAATGCACTTTCTCTCTGTAGCTGCACTCTGGCCTCTTAACTTCTTTCATTGCTCTCATTGAGGGGTCAGGAGAGAGTAGCAGAACTCAGCGCCCCTGAGAAAGCAAGTCACTGCGTAGGTCCTACTCTCAAGTCATTAGCATCACTTTTTTTATAGGAAGGACAGCATGATGATAATTCCTGGCAGGTCAGCCCTTGACGCCATAGAGGTGTGATCAAGGGATGCATAAAGGAAGACCCGGCCTTCGAGTTATTCCTCCTCCCCACCCGACTTCCTATTCAGTAAATGTAGAAGAATAAATGAGATGTTAGAAGTGGGGAATCACTGTTCCAAAAAAAAAAAAAAAATCCGGAATCACTGCAAATACATTACTATGGGGTAATTTGAGCAGACCGATAGCCCAAGTTTAAACGTGTTTTTGATGTGATGTGAACTCTGAAAGATGATTGCATCTCTTTGGAGCCAAGATAAATAGCCTGTATTATGTAAATGTTTGCACTGGTATGAGATTCTTGCTAGAGCTTAAACCAGCCCAGTGCCCCCCACTGGCATGAGCACAGGGGTGGGAATCATGACTGAGGTAAGCTTGTTCACTGCTGATTCTTTCTCAGGTCACTGAGCTCCGTAATTACTGAAGAATCAACATCTAATGCCAATAGTCTGGGCTTCTCTTGAGATTCCTGGGCCATGTGCTATTGCAGTGCCAGTTCTCTTTGCCACCTGCTTTACATTTAACCTGCTGTTTTGTTGCCACTGTTGTTGCTTTTGTTGTCATTGTTATCTTTATTAGAGCATTTTTTGTTCTAAATGTTTATGTGCTAAAAACGATTTTAAACCTGTAAGTATCTGAAGTATATCAGATGCTCAATAGGAAATGGGATTGACAACCCTGGGAGGAACATCATTTATTAAAAGCCCAATAAAGGGCTTCCCTGGTGGCGCAGTGGTTGAGAGTCCGCCTGCCGATGCAGGGGACACGGGTTCGTGCCCCGGTCCGGGAAGATACCACATGCCGCGGAGCGGCTGGGCCCGAGAGCCATGGTCGCTGAGCCTGCGCGTCCGGAGCCTGTGCTCCGCAACGGGAGAGGCCACAACAGTGAGAGGTCCGCGCACCACAAAAAAAAAAAAAAAAAAGCCCAATAAATAGGAATTGTTCTTAATAAAATAAATCCAATAGGCAAACACAAAGCATTCCTGCACAGTAGTCCAAAGTAATTTCTAAGCCCAGGGGACTTCAATAAGACAAACACATTCCAGCAAATATATGAATGAAGGTAAATGGGAGTGGGGGGATTTGGGAAGTGATCTTAACCTTAAAGGTAAGTCTAGTTTTCACCCAGTAGGTGTTGATGGGACAGCTAGATCAGAATTTACAGCTGGATTTCATTCAGATTGGTTGAAACCCAGGCAGTTTTGGTTCTTTAATATTTTAATTATTACCAGATCTAAAGGAACTTCTAAAATAAGTGCCTGACTCTTGTTAAATAAGAATATACTGTACACTCCACTGCCTCTTCTTAAAATTTCACAGCCACACTGGGAAATAAGCAAGCAGGATTCATTATCCCCACCTGAGCAATGAAGAAATAAGATTTAGGGAGATTGGAGAATGCTTGTTTTGTGTGTTTCCCACATTAGTAAACCATTATTCCTCATAGTCTATGCACGCATAGCAATGAGTTCACTCTCCTGAACACACGGCTCTATTCTGTTTACGAGTGAAGCCAAAGGAGTGATTATTTCAGGCTGCAGGTACCATTTGGTACATTAAAGAGACATACTCTGTCTCTGCTGGCAGAGTCCCTGACTACTGTCAATACGTTTGGGTGAGAGGAGGTCAGAGGAAGAGCTCGGAGCAGCAGCTGAGTTCTGGTCCCACCAGCTGGAAGGCCTTGTCTGAGTCGCCTCCCCTCTTGGGGCCTTGGTCTCCTCATCCGCAAAATGAGGAGATGGCTTTGACACAAATAATGCCACTGGCTTTTGCCCTCCCATCCGCCACTCCACCGTGCTCTTTGGCTCCTGTGTCCCATGCATACTTGGTCCTTCCTAAAGCTTCTTTGGGGAAGAGTTGGAAGCTGTTTCACTAAGAAATCAATAGATCGTACCAACTTAAGGGTTACATTTCAGAAATATTTGCATTAAAACGAATGCCTGGAAGGTGAAATTTCAGTAGGCATCTGTGTGTGGTAAGGAGGAGTGGGGTGGTGTGAGGAGTGTGGTAGTCACCCAGATGTGCCACCCTGATTCTCTTTCAGGGAAGGACATGCTGCCCAGCTGCTGGGCACGTGGTCAGCACAGAGCCTCCTGCTGGCAGCCCTGTCAGGGTCAACCTCAGCTGCAGAGTGTGGCCCCTGCACCCAAGGTCCCGTCTTCCACAGGTTACCTGCATCCAGTGATGAACGAAGGTGTGGAAGTATAAAGACCCAGCCACTCGGGCCACAAAGGGGACAGAAACAGGTAATCCCCTCTTCAGAGCTCCCTTCCAGGATACCTAAGGCTTTAGTTGGCCTCTATCATCACAGATCAGCTTCCCTCCACTTACCAATAATGGGGGTCTGGACTGTGCTCGGGGAGGGGGGTCTTGAGGAGGGGAGGTGATGTAGAGAAAGACAAGGCACTGGGTAATCTATTTTCAGAAACCTCATTTGCTGCTGAGGTATGAGGAAACGCATATTTAAAGGACCACAGCAAGAAACAGATAAAGCATGAATACAGGCATATATCAGTCTTTTCTGAGGAAACTATCTAAATATGTAGGTCCCAAGAGACCATGATGTTTTAATGGCTGGGATTCATCTGGAAGGACTTCAGGAAGCGTCAACCTCAGAAAAGTCTCTGGCTGGTCTCCTGTCACCCCAAGTTTCTGTTTAGGACTCTCTCAGGGAAGGTACTCAATTCCCATCAAGTGGCATACTACATTTATGGCCACAAACTTGGCTTCTAGATTGCTCCCAGATTTCAGTTTTCCTCCAGATTCTTACAGGAAACTTTGCAGACTATGTTTGCCTTCTTGTCACCAGACACACTTCTGTCACACTAAAAACATGTACATTATTTTAGGACAAAGTGAATAACATGACAGTTTGATTTCTTAGGTTTTACAGAGGACATCACACTATCTTTTCTTGTTGAAGAGCCAGAGAACATGGAACAGTGCAGAAGAAAATGTTCAGTGTCAGTGGGTGTTCCCCAGAGAGTCCATGAAAAAGTCAGAGCTTGGTGTCAGAGGTCAGAAGAGATGTCACATGACTTCTTAATGAATGCAGGGTAGAATATTATTCCAAAGAAACAATCAGAACAAGAGGCCTTTACTATTTTGGCAATTATCACTATTTAAGGGGGAGCCACTCTTGGTGATTACACTCGTATCATCCAAAAATGGAGCTTTTGAGCTTGTTCCAGTTTTTGATAAATTGATTCTTACTGAAGAGGACTAAAATCTCCTAGGAAGCATTCAGTGTCTTAACACATTATCTTCTCATCTAAAGGTGGCTTGAACCAGTGTCTTAAGTGAAGGGCTGGAGGCCAGGAATTCTGAGACTGGAGATAGTCTAGTAGAAAAAGCATGGGTGATGGGGCATGATTTAAACTTGAATCTCACTTTGCCACCTCACTAGCTCTGAACCTTCAGCCATTTAACCTATCTCTCTTAGCCTCAGTTACTCAATCTGTAGAAGAAGGGTAACACTTGCCTTGCAGAGTCATTGTGATCTTTATTTTAGATCACATGTTCTACGCACCAGGACTTTTAGGCACACGAAACGTATTGACTTTTCTTACTGCTTGCCGATAATCTAGACCAAGTTCATGCTCCCTGAGAGGCAGTTTTCTGATGCTTCTTGTGAGACATTAATAATTAAATGGTCTTAACTTTTTCATCATTATGATATACTAGAAAAATACTTACCGACGGAAGTAATGTGACAATCATAGTCTCATTTTGAGAGGGTAGATTCATAAAGATAGCATGCTTTATTGCTATGACCTCAATACAGTCAGCTTCCTATTCTTTAATACGTTTTATGTTTGTATGTATTATGTTTTATGCATTATTTTTCAAATATAAATAGAGTTAATATAAAATCTTCTATTACCTTTTAATTCCAGTTCCAGAGACCCATGTCTACTTTTCGATATTTGCCTCTTATCTATGATAAAAGTCATCATATTCTTTTTTTTTTTTTGTGGTATGCGGGCCTCTCACTGTTGTGGCCTCTCCGGTTGCGGGGCACAGGCCCCGGACGCGCAGGCTCAGTGCCCATCGCTCACGGGCCCAGCCACTCCGCGGCATGTGGGATCTTCCCGGACCGGGGCACGAACCCGTGTCCCCTGCATCAGCAGGCGGACTCTCAACCATTGGGCCACCAGGGAAGCCCCATCGTATTCTTAAAGATGTTTTCTGTCACCATGCAACTTTTGTATATTTAATTCTCAGACATGAATCTTCTGAGGAAAGTTGGTAAGAGTTGCACGATGAAGCACTTTATTATGGGGTACTCATTAAGAATATACTTAAACCAAAAGACAGCGTTCGTCTCATTTTCATTGTAATTTCCCAATGAGTCTCCTGAAAAGCTTTAACAATTACATTGATTATTCGTGAAACATAATTTACTAGCTTGAACAGTCACATGCAGATCCTTTGTGGATGAAGCAATATAATGCACGTACAGCGTAAGGGGTTATCATCTCCTTTTAAAAACCATGACCTGCTTATAAACCTGTTAGCAATATAGTAAAGAACATTAAAGTCCATGGCTTTGGAGTCAGACTTGCATTCAAATATTGGCTCCAAGACTCATTGCTTGTATAAATTTGGGGAAATTGCTTGCCATTTCAGAGTCTCAGCTTCATCATCTGTTAAGATCGTGAGTAATGCTAGTATTTCATAATGACGTTATGAGGTGGTGGTAGAATTCATGCAGGGCACATAGTATACACCCTGACACATAGTAGTTGTTCAATTCATAACTATAGCTATTACCAGTTTCCTCATCTTTAAAACTGGATGATAATACCACTATGATAGTGTTATTGTAAGAACAAAATGGCAGGTGACATCTGGGTGCTATGAAAACACAGGGGAGAATAAGTCCCTGGAGGAGAAGACTTCCTAGAGCAATGAGGTGTCATCTGAAATGTGAAGAATGTGTAGTGTTAGCCAAGCAAGAAGAGTGGAGGAAATATGTCTTAAATGAAATGACCAAGCTTGAGTAACATTTTCTTTATAATTTTATCACACTAGATATATCATCCCTGGTAGTATATGCTCAGCATTGAACCTCTCCAGCATACCCTGGTCCTTCTAAGACCAGCATTAACAGAGAACTTCACACACACTAAATAAGTCAGTAAACATTTGTTGATTCCTGTATAGTATGTCCTTATATTATTATTTTCCCCACTTTAAATACAGAGGAACGCATCCTCTGAGAGGGTAATCATTCAATCAACCAAGGCCATCAATAAGTCAGAGTGCAGAAGAGACCAGAATAAAGATTTCCTGACATATTCTAGGGCAATTTCTGACAGCTATCCCAAAGTGTCTTTCTTTCTTTTTTTTTGAGGTTAATTTCATTTTCCTCTTTTTCTAAAAAAAATTTACAAGTTATCTTTCTTTTGAGGGCACCTTTAATCAGATAAAAATTAAGTGATTGTTGATTTAAAAACACATAGGAATAAATAAGAAAGGAAAAAGCAGATACATTGGACTGCATCAAAATGAAAAACTTTTGTTTCACAAATGTTACCATAAAGAAAGTGAAAAGACAACCCACAGAATGAGATGGATAAAATATTTATAAATCATGTATCTGATAAAGGACTGGTATTTAGAGTATATAATGAGGCAGGAGATAGATGGGCCCCAGGCTGAACAGTTGGAGTTCGTCCCCTATGGACAGATACTCCAAAATAGCAGGAAGGAGGAGAAGCTGAGCCCTGCCCAGATAAGAAATAAAAGACTACATATTCTTCATTCTCGAATTCAAGGAGTGTTTCCCAACTACACATGTGCAGAAGAGCTCCTTGGAGTTCAAAAAGTGGAGGGGGGGGCACACAGTAGGTGATGTCAACCTACCCATAGACATCTTCACCAGAATCCACCTTGGCTAAGGGATGCACACGCACACATGGGAGGACCTTGAGATATACCAAATACGGACTCAGAGCCAGGCAAAGCAAGATGATTGGCCAAAGGAAACCTGGAAGAAATGTCTCATATAAGTGATTCAAACTAACACAAGGGCACAACTCTCCCTCTGAGCCCACCCATGTACATGCCTATTCACATGTACTATTTTTCCTCCTAATAAACACTTTACTTGTTTCACTACTTTCCATCTTTGTGGGAATTCATTGCTACAAAGATGAAGGACCAGGGCCTTGTCACTAGCCGCTGGTCTAGTGGTTAGGATTCAGCACTCTCACTGCTGTGGCCTGACTTCAATCTCTGGTCAGGAACCGAAATCCTGCTTCAAGCCAGTGAAGGCTGAGGACACCCGAGATCATAAAGAACTCTCACAAATCAATAAGAGGACAAATAATTCAGTTTAAAAGTATGTTTTTAAAATCCTATTTAAAAAGGATTTGAATAGCCATGCAAAGAAGCTGTGCAAATTGCCAAGAAGCACATGAAAAATGCTCAACATCATTACCCATTAGGGAAATGCAAATGAAAACCACAATAAGACAGCACTCCACATCCACTAGGATGGCTACAATCAAAAAAAAAAAAAAGAAAGAAAGAAAGAAGATGAAAGAAATGAAGGGAGGGAGGGAGGGAGACAAGGATGGAGGGACAGAGAGAGGGAGGAAGGAAGGGACGGAGGAGGAAGGGAAGGAGGAAAGAAGGAAAACAAAAGAAGAAAGAAGAAAATTGGAACCCTCATACATTGCTGGTGGAAAAGTAAAATCACACAGCCACTATGGAAATAATTTAGAAGTTCTTCAAAAAGTTAAACATAGAGATCCCATGTTTAACTTTACTATGACCCAGCAATTTCATTTCTAGGTATATATCCAAGAGAAATGAAAACATATATCCCCACAGAAACATGTACATGAATGTTCATACCAGCATTATTAATAATAGCCAAAAAGAGGAAATTGCCCAAATATTCATCTACTGATGAAAATATGTTATATCCGTACAGCAGAATATTATTCAGTAATAAAAATGAATAAATTACTAATACATGCTACTACAGGGATAAACCTTGAAAACATCATACTAAGTGAAAGAAGACAATCACCAAAGATCACATATTGTGTGATTCTGTTGCTGAGTCCAAGCAGGACAGGTCAATAAATTGAGAGATGAGTTGTTGGGACAAGGAATAGTGACTTTATTCAGAAACCAGAAGACCAAGAAGATGGTGGACTGGTGTCTCAAAGAACCGTCTTGCCCAGGTTTGGATGCTGTTTTCTTTCACAGAACAAAGAGGGAGAGGTGAGGAGATAAAGCAAAAAAAAGGTGATAAGTTGTTGCAAATATTTCCTGGTTCCGGCCAGACTCCAGAGGGGATTTGTTAATGTCTTCTTTCCTGCAGCCATTCACGTGTGGGCCTGGCCAGGATATTTCCTGTGAGCTTAAACAAAGTTATTTTATATTATTATTATTTTTTTTTATGGCCGCATTGGATCTTCGTCGCTGCGTGTGGGCTTTCTTTAGTTGCTTGGAGCGGGGGCTACTCTTCGTTGCGGTGCATGGGTTTCTCACTGCAGTGGCTTCTCTTGTTGTGGATCATGGGTTCTAGGCACGTGGGATTCAGTAGTTGTGGCACATGGACTCAGTAGTTGTGGCTCGCGGGCTCTAGAGCACGGGCTCTAGAACGCAGGCTCAGTAATTGTGGCACACGGGCTTAGTTGCTCCACAGCACGTGAGATCTTCCCGGACCAGGGCTCGAACCCTTGTTCACTCCATTGGCAGGCGGACTCTCCACCACTGCGCCACCAGGAAAGTCCCAACAAAGGTATTTTAGCTTAACGCTCAAGCATGGAAAGCAGGGTCCCCAGAGATTGGCCATTATGTGTACTTTAAGCTGTAGGCAACATCCCTTTAGTGACTAACTTGTAGCAAAAGGAATAGAATACAAAGGTTAAAGTAAAAGAAGCAGATCCAATATGGAATCAGGTTTATTCTTCCCTATTACAATTCTATTTATGTGAAAGTCCAGAATATGCAACTCTATAGTGCCAGCATATAGATCAGAGTGCTTAGGCTGTGGGATGGATCACACTCAGGTATAATTGGCCTGGGCTGAGGATGGGCAGCTGCTGGAGAATGACTCCTAACTGGTAAAGGATGTTTGGGGGGGTGATGAAAACATTCTAAACTTAGATTGTGGTGATGGTTACTCAACTCTCTGAATATATTAAAGCCATTTAATTTGGTGAATTTTATGATATGTGAATTACTTCTCAGTAAAAATGTTTTTAAAAAACCAAAAGCATATAGGGGCCCATGCACACTTATCAAAAGATGGTCAAAAGACCAAAACTCATTGCACTTCTGAGATCCTTCTGATATTTATTGACATTATGATATTTACTGATATTTTAAGAAATGTATGTATGCATGAATTCAAAACATCCTGATGTAAAAATTAAACTACTTTTTTGATTTAAGTGAAACTGCATTGAGGAAACTCAAAATTAAATTTGTTAAAGTAATATGACACTACTGAAGAGTTATTTGACTTTCTCCATTTATCATGTTAAATTTTTATAACATCTTCTGAATTGTTCTTTAGGTATGTAAAGTTGTGGTACTGTTTTGCTGGACAATATTTAAGTATTAAGGCATCATACCCAACAATTACAGTAATATAAGGATATCCCATTCTTCTAACTGATGGTAATAGATAAACCTCCATTAACATAAGAAGATTGTTTCATAACGATTTTAATGCACCAGGTGGACACAGAAAACGACTTTGATTTCTTGTCCACTGTCCTCTTAGGCCTGGCCTGCTTGCCACTTGGATGATATCTTGAGAATTCCATAACAAAAACTCATCCAATCACTTTTAGCTACAAATATAATCTCATTTTATCAAGTCAAATGTCTAGTGCAGGGTCAGACTCAAAGTTCTAGATTCAAGCCTAGTTACTGCTTATTCCCTCTCACAGCTCAATGCTGTATTGTGCCTGGACACCTGTAGCAGGGAAGGGGTGGGCAGATACCTCCCCCACTTCAGCTTACTCATTAGCCATGGTTTCTGATCCCTCCCAGATCAGACTGAGGAATGTGGATCAGAGACCTGGAAGGGGAATTTGAAATCACTCAGCCAAGAAGGCATGAAGGGACTGACATTCTACTCACATTCTTCTCACCAACCCACATGCCCTGGTATGGACTGTGTCCATTGGGAAAAAGAGACACCCTTCACATCTGCAGATGATCACCATCCGTTCACAATACTTTCATCCATGGGTGGGACTGCATCTCCTTCAAGACAGTACCATTTACTATTCTTTTTAAACTAGGAAATTTTCAGCATCATAAAGATAGTACTCCTGTGTACCATCACTCACCTTAAACAATTACCTAATCTTGGCAGATATCTTTTCATTTCGTATCAAGGCATTCTTCAATAGGCTACTAGAAGCCTTGAACGAACGCGCTGTATGTAAACTTGCTTCAACAGCTGTCTCATACTGTGCCTCCCAGCTACATAATCCCTCTCTCCACTGTCCTCACCACTTGTCTAAATCACACTTGCCCTGACTGCCCTGGTGTACTCATCCCTTTCTACTTTGAAAAAGCCCAAAGCATTCAGTACCAGTTCATTGGGAACTTTTCTATCTTTCCTCTTCCTCCTTCTTCTTCCCTCCCTTCCTCCTTCATCCTTCACTTTCCTCCTTCATTTTCTCTCTTTCTCCCTTCTCCCCTTGCTCTTATTTCTAACCTTTTATTTCCATCTAATATGTGTACTTAGTTTAAAAAGTCAAGTGGTATTCTTTTAACTAAAACTATTTCTAGATTTTTTTTCCAATTTTATGAATTTTCTGTTTACTTCCTTCTAAAAAAGCATTAGGATTTAGTAGTCTTATGTCAATGCCAGCCTATGTACTTCCATTTCCTCCATCTTTCCATGACAGTTACAGCATACTTTTTAAAATCAACATTGGATGTTTGCATCATCATGTTTAAGTTAAATTTTTGTTCACTTTAAGGCTTGTGGTTATATACCAGTATATACACTGTATATATAGTTATACATCCTTACTTGTGTAACTTTTAGTTTTTCCTGGATTTAACAATTGCCCCATTTACTTGCTTGAATCTGTCATTAATGTACCATATTCTGTCCAATTGAGCTCTAAACTCTTATGAATGCAACTGGGCATACTGGTTTTATGGTTTTCTTGGTGAAACCCCTCCTAGAAGCCTCCGTTTTCCCATTCTGATGTGTATTGATCACTCTGTTATTCTCAGCACAGTTATTTTCCTGGGACTTTCCTTTAACTTCATCTCAGGAATTTCCTTAGCTCTTCTCTCTCATTGGATCCCATTTCCTGAATAATTTGTCTTCCTCGATTTGTGCCCTTGATTTGGAGCACATATACCTGTATCCTCCCAAGAAAGTGATTGTGTCTGGGCTCTATGGGGTGAGGAGGTGTGTGTGGAAGGGGAGAATACATAATTATTTTTAAATTTTGTTGTGTGTCTGAACATGTCTTTATTCTATCTCATACTTGATTGATAATTTGGTTGGGTATAGAATTCTATGTTTTAAATCATCTTCCCTTAAAATTGTGAAAATTTTGCTCATTAACTTCTAGCTTCCAAGGTGGCTATTGGGAAGTCCAAGACCACTTTGATGCTGATACTTCTCTTCAAACTTTTAAAATACTCCCTTTATAAGGGTCCTTTTCATTCATTACATTGTATATATATGAATTCTTTAGAATTTGTATTCCAGACATTTAAGTGCCCATTATATGCAGGTACCATTTTAGCATTCATGTAAGGAGTTCTATGACATTTTCTTTTATTATTTCCTACCTTCCATTTTCTATTTTCTGTTTCTAGAGAAATCCAGGTTTATGGATTGCAAGTGTCTTCTCTCAGACTAGTAAATTCTGCTAAAACTAGTCTTCCATTCTCCTGCCAAGTAGGATATAAATCTGGCAGCTTCAATCTGGGACCTCTGGGAGAAAGGAGGAGAAAGTGTGACCCAGGAACATCACCATTTAGAATGCAGATGATCACTTCATTTTCAGTGTTGGCCTCCTTTCTAAGGTCAGTGTGTCTGGTGTCCACCAGTCCAGAGCCTCACTTTGATGGGACTCTTGATGATAACCTCATTTCTTCTGCAGTCAGGAGGGACAGCTGATCAGCTGTGTAAATGAGAAAAGGTCATCAGGGGATACAACTATTCCCTATGAGTTTTCAATCGATTCATCTGGGGTTAGCCTCCTTCCCACCTCCTCTTTCTGAGCTGCCTGATGCTTCTGGTCCCTGAGTCTTTAGGGTTCTGTTGTCGCTCTTGGCTTCTCTCCATCACGGGTATAAATTTCCAGAAAGGTCTAACCTCTTTGAGTTATCACTTGCCCATGACTCCTCTGCTTTTATACCTGCTCTTCTCTTGGATTTTGTCCTTCAGGGGCTTTTGGGAGATAAGCGTATGTGTTCAATCTGCTACATTTAATTAAAGTCTGTTTCATTGTTTCTTTCGGACCATTTGCCCTTTGGTCAAAATATTTTCTCTTCTTCTCACTTTATTCTTCCCAGCCTCCAATGACACCAAAGCAGTGTCTGTAGTCTGCTACAGAGCTGTAAAGTGGATGGGAAAGTCATAGCAGTGCTGGTTTTCAAGATGACAAGGTGTGAGGGAGAAAGTGAGGTAGGTGGCCTGAATTCAGGGACACCCATCCATGCTCAGCCTAGGCTGCAGGCATGGATCAGACTCAGGGGATACTGGCCTGGGCTGAGGATGGGCAGCTACTGGTTTCCAGTTGCTCTAGTTTCCTGGAGAGGAAAAGGCAGGCCTATAGGAATCATCTGGACTTGGTCACAGGAGCTTCTCAGATACCCAAGTGAATCCAGAGGCCATCGCTGTCACTAGCTCCCAGTTTCACCACCAGTGGACATGCAGTCAAGACATCTAAAGAAACAAAAGATAATACTGGTCTCCAGAGCTCTCTGCTGCATTCCCATCACAGCTCCAGGATTTGCTAGGTGTGGGCCCCACCCCAGAAATCTTGCTTAACTCTCTGAGCCTGTTTTATTCAATTGTAAAATAGGATCATTAGGCATATCTTCCTCCCAGGGTTGTTGTAAAGATTAAATCTGTTAATACACATAAAAGGTTTAAAATAGTTTCAAGTACTTAGTAATGACTCAAAAAAAAATGGTGTGTAGGGGAGGGTGTTTGTTCAATCGTGCTTCACGTTGAACATATAGTAAGTATTAAACAGACCATTTTTTACCAGTTGAGTAAAATATATCTGGAGACAATCATATAGGTCTATCTTTGTCTCTGACTTTTATGGCCCGTTTCTATGCTTGGCAGCAGAACTGTCAAAGAACTCTTTTCATAGTTGCTTTAAGTTGGAATAATTAGCCACATAACACTGCAATTGAAGAGACATACACTTTCAAGTCATTTCCAGTCACACCACCAGATAGAGAAATCATGACTGATTAACCAAGAGCTACGCTTTGTTTGGTCCAGTAACAACCCTGCCCCGGGCACATCGGCACAGTCTTCCAGGACTCTGAATGATCAGCAAGGAACCAAATGGCTGGTAATTTCTAATTTATAAACACTGCTTGACGTAAGCAGTGGGCATTCTGCCACACTGCAATGGCCTGAAATGGCCCAACCACTTTTCAGTGCACTAAAAGCAATTTCAAGGGACTTAATGACTCTTTCCCCATCTCTCTGTTGGGGTCCACAGACACCATTGGATGGAGATGCCTTTGAGTGGCCTCAGGATAAGGAGTTCAGGTTACAACTTCCCGGGGGTTTCCAGCTGAACAATGAGTATATTGTGAAGGTCCCAGCTCTCAAAGTAATCAAAGTATAAAGAGGGAAATAATACAATTAAACCTTTAAGATGTGTACATTTCTCTTTGGTTTTTCAAAACTGATCTCCACTTGGCAAGAATTTTTTTGGCAAAGAAGTCAGAAATTAGCATTCTTTGGTACACATTGAGATCTTGACTAAAATGAGTCTCTGGGTACAAAGATGAAAACAAAGAGAAGCAACTAGTACTACTAGGGGAGGGGGGTGGAATCCTGTTAATAAACAAAGTGTTCCAGTAAGACAGATAAAAAACTAGCTTAAGTTAAACACAATTTTTATTGTTCAAAACAAGGAAAACTTTCCTCTTGCTGATAGCGTGGGAAGACTATACATGAGTAATGGAAAGAACTGAGATCATTCCTGGTGGTAAAAGAATGTTCTCTGGTTGCTGTGACCCCCTAGAAGTATCACCCCTGGAATCACCTCTGCAGTTCCATTCTGTTCTCAGGGGCTTATGCATGACCTGTATTCTCTCTCACTTTCAGTTTACTTGGCAGATACAGTCACGTCCTTGACCCCTGCTAAATAAGCCTGGTGAGATGCTCCTCTACCTGTCAGATGCCTTCTCTCTGGCTACTCCAAAGTCATTTCTCATCTCCTGTCACCATCAATTTTTGCGGCAGCTACACAGGGCAGCCATCCTCCCTCTGTGACCTGAGCCCAGGTTGCTACACTCAGAGGAGCCATCCTTGGACCTTGCCAGGGTCTCATGCTGTGACCATATGATACTGGTTGTGATTTCTCCACACCTGGTTTTCAGTGCATGGGCAGAAATCATTACCCTTTCTATAGAACTTTACCTTCTCTTCTCTCTTCTCCATTACCTTAGATCAAGCCAGATTAGAAACACCATGCAGGTGCTATAGCCTCTTCCTGCTTCCCTGGTGGATGAATTATTGGATATTCGGGGCACCTGAAACCTTGTCTGGGTCTGGAAGGGCATTGAATGAAAGACAGACACCCAGACATCCCTTAGCAACTCTGAATGCCATTAGACTGGTGTCCTTCCTCCAGCAAGGTGCCTTCGATCAAGGACTCATCATCATTTGTCTAGACAAGATCCTGATGTGTTTAATGAAGCTAGTCTTACAAGAACCTCAGGCCAAGCAAGAGCACCACCCCAGGACCAACCTTAAAAAATGTGTGCTCAAGAACCCAAATGGAGTTTCTGGGCCATGTTTTTTTCTGGGCAGTATGATGGTATGATACAGGACTACGTACTGGTGGAATGTCCCTGAAGATGATTAGAGATACGCAGTAATTTATAGGGTCCACTGCTGATTACCATTGACTTGTTCTCCACTTTTTTACATTTATGGTAGAAACAACTTCTCTGGGAAAGGAAATAATTTGCCTGGTTCTTCACATCTGTAATTTTCTGACATTTAAAGTCTGGATTAACATTTACTGTGTTCCTGATCTACTCTACCCTATGTAAATAGACACCAAGACCTCTGACTTTGAAGGAAGTAGGAAATTCCCAGCATTGACGTCTTAAGGAAATGACACTGACCAAAGTCAATCACCTAATTCTGGAGAAAACCTTTCAACGATAAGACCTCCTTTGGTCACCTAGACTGCCACCTCTTGGAAGAGTTCAAAACAGACTTATAAACTCAGGTTTCAAGGGATCAGGTCAATGGTTTGGTGTATTTCACCACCCCATCAGATAAATTAGAAGTACCCAGCAAAGAAAATATCATGTCTATCAAGGTGGACTATGCAGGACATTGGGATTACTCCAATTCCAGAAATTTTCTGTCCCTACAACTTCTAGCTATGCTGAATGAAATGACTCAGTAAAAACAACTGATTATTAGGCTTTTTAAATGAAACTGATCACTCAACATGGTTCAGAGATCATAGAATGCAACTATGACCATCAGACTCCTCTCAGATATTTGGCTATCACCCTTAGGCTTTCCTACTTGACCTGCTACGCTCAGCTCTTTAATCTTCCAGTACTTTTCATCTCCCAAATCCTGGCTTTAAGGCCTCTTGCTATTTTAGCACTCCATTGGAACTTCTTTAATGTTTTTTCTTTTAACATCAAGCTCTTGCTAAATTCTTGGGATTTCAGCAGGGATATTTCTCTGCAACTTTTGGCTTCACAGGGCACCAACTTTCACTCCCGCACTGCCATCATGGCCAAGTCGGCTCCCTTAAGCTCCTGTTTTCTTGTTAGAAGAGGATGATTATACATTGACTGCCTAAAGAGACATTGTAATATAAAGTATCTTAATTTTTAAACTTTTTGCTCTACCTATATCCCCCCCCCCTCCCCCGTCCCCGCCACTCAAGTACACAGTGCTGTAAGCTAACCTCACTTCATTTTTTGGAGACTTCATTCAGATGTCCTACTACGGTCTTTTGTCTGTACATCCACAGCCATGTCCTCATGCTATTGACCCTGAATTAAGCAAGCCATTGATACACACAAATATGCTCACAAAAAATATCGCTCTGTCTTTTATCCCTAATTCCTGCTTGCAACTGTATTGCCTTTGCTGTATCTTGATGATAGGATTCTTGGCCACCATTTTTCCTTGGGTTCAGTTAATTAAGTCACTACTTCCAATCTCTGCCATTTTCTCTCTACTGACCACCCAGCCATCTTTACACAGCACTGAATTCTGAAACAATCCTAGGAGCTAACACTGAAAAAGAAGTGTATGCTCTGAAGGACAGAACCAGGACAGGTAAGGCAAAGTTACAGTGAGAGAAATGGTATGTTAATAAAAGGAAAATCTAGCTATGTGGGGTATCTTGCAATGAGCTGGCTGCCGCAGAAGTAATGAACTGAACACGAGTAAATATATTTAAGTCAAGGAGGAATGATTAACACAATAAGACATTCTTTGGAAAGAGATATATGAGAGAGCACCAAAGATTATATATGAGAGATATATGAGAGAGCATATATATATATGCTCTCATATATATATGAGAGATATATGAGAGAGCATATATATATGCTCTCATATATATATGAGAGATATATGAGAGAGCACCTTTAATATTATATAAGAACAAGATATTAAATACAGTTAAATACTTAAGTGTAACTGGACATTAAACTCAGTTTTGTATGAAGCACCAAAGGCTGAGAGTAAACATACCCAAGTGAGGTGAGGGGGACAGACTCCCCTGAAAAGGACAGGCCAAGTGTGTGAAACTGATTCTGCCAGCATAGGGAATTGCCATAGCAGCCAGGAAAAGAGAATTGTTGAAGAGGAAGGGGTAATCAGAGTGTTCTGCTCCACCTTCTCAAGCCAAGTCTGAGCTTGGAGTGAATAGCTTGATTTGTATTCCTGGAACTGGAGGGAGGCATAGGAATAAGGAATGAGGCCAGATACAAACTTAAAAAATTTAAAGGCAACAGGAGTAACTAAAGCTGCCCACTGGGAAGCAGAGAAAGGGGGGTCCTGGGAAGGAGTTGGGACTTTCCCCAATAGGCTCAGTTTCCCCATGGGGCATATGGAGTTGGCCTTGAGCCATTCTGAAGGAATCTTAACCAAGAGGGCTGCTTAAAGAGCAACAAGACCCTAAAAAAGAGAATCTATGTGTGATGAAGTGCTATGGTTCCAGGGACTGAGAGAGGGAATGGGAAGCTGACAGTTGAATGAAGCATCCAATTATCCATTAATAACCAAGGAATACACTCCGCCATAAGTGGAGGCCCTTTGTGTGTTTGAGGACATATGGAATAGATTGCCTGGACTGATAGAGAGTTTAGGGAACTATCATTGGAGCTTTATATTAGGACCACACTTTGAAGGGCCCTAACTGCCCACCTAAATCCTACAGTACAAACGAGTAAGTGGAATTCAGCAGTTATTGGACTGAGTAAGGTCATGATGTTAAATAATTGGGAAATATATTCTTCCATGGGCCCACTCATTTCCCTATTATGGACCAGATTTTCCCAAAATCAAACTGAATCAATTTCTATTGAGGTCTACTCTTTCATATTCTTTCCTTTATCCTTATACTCAGCTTTCTCCCTTATAAATTTTTTGTTTGTTCGTTCATATACAATGAAGTCATATTTAATATTGTCTTCACTGTTCCATGCTAGTATTACTTCGCCTGCTAAAATCACACCTACTTTCTACTATTATTATCAATTTTATCAGACATTCCTTATTCCATCTCTCATCCACCAAACCCAAACTTTCTATCTGATGTTTTCCTCACTTTCTTAGACCTGCATCTCCTTATATCATCAAATCACTTTCCTTGAGACTTTGCAAACTCAACTCAAAACTCAATTCTTCTGTGATGCGTGTAAGATTCTGCAGAATCCTTTAGGACATTCTCCTAAAGGAAAAATCCTAAATTAAAATGATTGAAAATTATATTCATCCCCCAAAATTTCACTGTGACCCACCTCACTCCCACCTTCTATTTTATTCTTACGTAGCCTGGGGTCTTCTTTGAACCAGGGCTGTGTTTTTAAGGAGATGTAGAGTTTACCCAAGTAAATGTCTCACTATTTAAAATTTCTAATGATAACAGTACTTAATTAGATTAAATGCTTTTGGCAACTTTCTAGCTCTGAAAGTGTTTCCTAACAATAACTATTGATGATACTAATCGATAAGCATGAAAAGCATGAGTGACTTCTATATCTGTAAAACTATTTTTCAGTACCCATTACTATGGTCTCTTGAGACTACTTTGCATACTTTCATTTATTTACTTGATGCTAAATCCTGGAACTGCTTTGTGGGACACATATAAGGAAAGTGTCTCTGGTCTCTGAAGTCTTTCCTGCTTCATCAAAATTCATTAGAGAAGAAAAGTGACTGTTTTGGCAAATATCCATAGTATTTCGCTGCAGTGTTTGCATTTTATTAAACTAACTCATTTAAAATAAAAATTCATATTTTATACAGTACTATTTGTTTCCTTTATTTTACATAGTGGCACTACTTAAGTGTAGTTTCAAAATAAGCCTATAGAGAAGGACTTTATTTTTGCTTTTTCGTTGTAACTGTTGAGGATATATGTATGTATGTATGTGTGTGTATTTTAAGAATTCCTTTAGGTTTATTCAACTTCTTTCATTTTCTTTTGTTTGTGTAACTTAAAAATCAATAATCATTTTCTTGCTTCATGTTAAATAGTTCAGATAAAATGCAAAGGCAAGAAATTGCACCTGATACTTGTAAGTTGCTATTCCTGACAGCGCTTCATCTTTCTTCATGCCCATATTGGCTTTTCTCCCAGCCCATCCATTGCTTAATGTAAGTGTTATAAATTGCTCTAAAGTTCCATAAAGCATAATAAACATAAATCAATATTTCTTGGTTAAAAACTTAGAAATGCTGATCTAGCCCAGATTAGTTATAGATGTCTTAAACCCATCCTGTCCCTTGGTTATTTTATTTTACCAGAAGCCACTTCTGGACTCAAGAATGCCTCTCTTTTTGTTTTCCTCTCTGACCTTAGTCACACAGACACTTTCCGTGACACATCAGGACAGATTGTGGGGAAGTTATCATTCAGCAGCCTTAGAAAAGCCCCATTCTTTTTCCTTCTGGCCTCTGATCCTGGCAACTTTGGAAGAGTGACGTGACAGTCTCAGACAAATTTAGACCACAGGCCAGCAATATGTCAAGCTCGTCTGAGGCAAATTCCAGTTTGTCATGGGAAAAAAAATGTTCATTTTCTTCTGAGATTCCATGAATTAAGCCAAAGCCCACTTCTTTCCTTCTGGCTTGCAAATGTAGCATCTGATCTAAATGGAGCACCTGCAGACTGCTTCATGACAAAACTGACCCGATTGAATTTCCGCTCTCCTTGGAATTTTTTAATATGATTATATGCTGTACCCTTGGATATAAAAGCACATCTCGCTCCTGGAAATGACAGCTTGCCCCTACAGCCAACTGATGCTATTTATGTGGCATTGTTGTTATTTATTCTCATCTCAAAGGGAATGATTGAATGGCTTTGTGGTTTCTCCCAAGAAACTGTGGAGCTATATAGTACGAAATCTGCAAGCTCAGGTGATCATCTTTCTTGAGGAGATTTTCACAGGAAGCTCTTTGGAAATTGCAAGAAAATGTTGATAGGACATTAGACAAAGTGGTTTTATTAGGCTTATTGACTGAAAGCTCACACTTTTCATGTGAATTTTGACCCAGTGTGCTTAGAGGACAGACTGTCTTCTCTTCCAGACCTCATCCCCCTCCAGCCAAAAGCAATGCTCTTTCCACCCATTCCCAGGATACCTGAAAGCAGGTATGTGTATCATGGGAATGAGAGTAAGGAGAATTAGATGGACCTTCCACTTGCCCCAGTCTGAAAAACTGCTATTAGCCTTTCATTCCTTTGGATTCTGAAAACTCTTTGATCAATAGAAAAAGAAATATAAATGACCTCTAAATATGTAAAAAGATGCCAAACTGGTCTCATAATAAGGGCAATATAAATTAAAAATATACTCAGATAGAATTTTTTACTAATGAGATTAGCAAGACCAAAATTTAACACATTTTTTTTGGTGACCCTTTGAACAAACAGGAATCCTCTTAGCATTGTTGGTGGGTGCCGTCCTGATGGAGGAGAATTAGGAAGAGCTATCAAACTTATAAGTGCAATTACCCTTTGGTTTTAGCAATCCCAATCTTGGGAACTGATGCTTCTGTAAAAATTGCACATATGAATGAAAAATATATACAGTTATACATTGAAAAACTCTAAATATCACAACTTCAAAACAACTCAAGTTCCATCAATAAGGGACTGGTTAAATTAACTATGAGATATTCACCCAATGGAATATTATACAGCAGTATAAGAGAATGGGGAAGCTCATTGTATACTGATATGGAAATATCTCTAGGTTGTATCTTTTTTTTTTTAACATCTTTATTAGAGTATAATTGCTTTACAATGGTGTGTCAATTTCTGCTTTATAACAAAAAAAATATGGAACGCTTCACGAATTTGCATGTCATCCTTGCGCAGGGGCCATGCTAATCTTCTCTGTATCATTCAAATTTTAGTATATGTGCTGCCCAAGTGTGCACTAGGTTGTATCTTTAAATGGATAAATGAAGACACAGAGCAGTTCATATATAGCAATATATGTTTATATGGAAAAAGGGAATAAGAATTCATCTTTATTCTTGCTTGGTATTTGCATAAAGATATACTGAAAGGATACTTAAGAAATTAATAACAGTGATTACCTGTGGAAAGGAACAAGATGGATGGGGTCAGGGAAAGGAATAAGAATTATCAGTGTTTACTGCTTTTATTTTTGAACCATGTGTAACCTACTAAATTTTTTTAGAGACAGTATATTTATGTATTTAAGTATTTATTTTGTAAAGCATTTTTTATTGTGGTAAAATATATACAGCTTAAAATCTGCCACTTTCACTATTTTTAAGCATACAATTCAGTGGCATTAATTACATTCACAATATTGTGCAACCCTCAGTATTGTCAACTTCCAGAACATTTTCATCACCCCAAACAGAAACTCTTAACAATTAAGCAGTAACTTTCCATTCTCCCTTCCCCCAGCCTCTAGTTACCTCAAGTCTTCTTTCTGTCTCTATGACTTTGCCTATTCTAGAAATTTCATATCAGTGGAATCATATAATATTTGTCTTTTTGTGTCCAGTTTATTTCACTTAGCATGATGTCTTCAAGGTTTATGCATGTTGCACCATGTATCAGAACTTCATTTCTTTTTATGACTGAATAATATTCCAGTATATGCATAAAACACATTTTCTTATCCATTCATCTGTTGGTGGACACTAAGGTTGTTTCTTCCGTTTGTCTATTATGATTAATGCTGTAATGAACATTAGAGTAAAAATATCTGTTTGAGTCCTTGCTTTCAACTCTTTTGGCTATACACCTAAGAGTGGAATTGTTAAGTTATTTGGTAATTCTGAGTTTAACTTTTCAAGAAACCACCAAACTGTTTGCCACCGTGGCTGCACCTTTTACATTCCACCAGCACCGTACAAGGATTCCAATTTCTCTACACTGTCGCTAACACTTGTTATTTTCCATTATTTTGATTGTAGCCATGGTAGTAAGTGCGAAACTGTATCTCATTGTGGTTCGACCTGCTCAGAAATTTTAAATTTATGAGAAGACTGTCATAAATATCTTTTATTAAACTATAATACCTTTGAAAAAATACTACAATTCTGTTATTAAATCAAAAAGTCAGTTGACAGCTTGCAGATATCAGGTTGTTAAGGGCCTGCGACTGGGCAGGTCCTATCTTCTGAGTGTACATAAAAGGCACCTACAACCATGGTTATTAATATCACATGTCTACCAGAAGCTAACTGCTTTATGCCATTGATCTTTCCCCACATTCCTGTGAGATAGATATTTTAATCCACTTTTTACAGATGAGGAAGCTGAGGGTCTTCTAGGATAAAGAACATAGCCAAAGTCAGACCTCTAGTAAATTGAAATGCCAGGATTCAAACAAATGTCTGCTTGACCTCCAGTCCTGAGCGCTTTCTGCCATAACAAGGCTTCAGAGGGAGGGAAACAACCAGGAAGGGACAGAAGACAATCAGGTGACATTTTAATTACTTCCAATCTTGCACAAGTTGGCTGTCATTTAAATGGTTTTTTGTCCAGGATTTATTCCATTAAGCCCAAGTCTTTTCTTTTCTTCCTTTCTTCCTGCGGTGTGTGCCCTAACTTGCGCCATTTTCTCTGAAATCTCAGATCCACAAACACTTTGCCAAAGACCACAGGGCTTCCTGCTAGCCTGGCACCTGAGGGCCTCTCCTTTCTCTGTGACTTGTGAACGCCCCAGGCTTCAGACCACAATTTCAAATACACTTCCAGCTAAGTGGCAGTTCCTCTACCGAAAGGAATGAGGTACGAGGCAGAAGAGATAGGCTGAACTCCAAGCTAGTCTGAACTGGGTCCTAGCAGAAAGAGAGTGCACCCAATGGTCAACTCATTCCATCCATGTACTGACAGGTGGAATGTATTGCCAGCCCCTTCCATGGATATCACGTTCTGCTTCGGGCACAGTGTCTTCATCTGTGAACAGCTGCTGCCAAATGCTGCGTGGAGATGGCCTGCCTGCCCGCCCGCCCCCCCACCCCCACCAAAGAGAGTCTGCTGTAGAGCAAACCAATCGCCTCTTGACCAGGTGCACATATGGGTGGGGCCATTAACAAGACCTGGGCAACCATCATCACACAGAGAAATATCAAACCCTGGGAAATTTTATGACCTTGCCAATGAAGCTAAGCTCTTTCTCTGTAGAAACTCAAGGCAACTTTTACCACTTCATCTCAACACAAAGAAGCTTTTAATGAGCTATATTACAATAAAAGCATTTCACTTGGAGAAGAATGTGTCACAGCGAGATATTACTTCAAGACAGATTTGTGTCCCTTGAATGGTGATATAAAAATAATCTTAAAAAAAGTTAGCCCAATTTATAAGAAAATCTTTTGTATATATATATATATGGAGGCTACTCATTCAGAAAAAAACCCAATTCTGCCTCTGTTGGGTAGGCTGTTAGATTCAGGCTCAAAAGGAAGGTCAAAGAAAGTGCGATCTGAAGCTTCTTGGAAAGATCTGGAATATATATGTCACCCTGCTTCTTCCCTCATGCTACTTGTATCATTGTGACCATCCACTAAACCCAGAACACTACAAGACTCTGTTCTTACCTTTTTTCTCCCCAGTTTAATTATTTTTAAATAATTTTGAATAATAAAATTAAAACGTGAATTTATTTTCATTGTAAACTTTAACTAAAAACGAAATCCCCTTAACTCTCCCCAATCTCATTCCACATGGGCATTTTCTATAATCAGCTTAGTGTGTACCATTCTGGGTCTTTTACAGACATTTACACTGACATAAGTACATTGTGACCCAGCTCTTTGATGAATAAACAGCTATTCAACAAATATTTTTTGAGCACTTACTATTCAGAAGGCTTTGTTGCAGGTACAGGGGATATGAAAAGATTAGGTTATAATATATTGAGCACTTAACTTATGCCAGGACTTGTGCGGAGGAATTTACCTTTAATTTTGGATTTAATCAGCACAACAACCCTGAAGAGGTGTACTACTCTTTGTTCTACAGGTGAGAAAACTGAAGTTCAGAGAAGCTAGGTGATTTACCCAAGGTCACAGATGATAGATGATAGAGCTCAGACTCAAACAGAGGAGTGGCTGTGGAGAGCCCATAGTTTAATGACACAGCACGACAATGTACTGAAATAATAGTCGGTGTTGCCCCAGTGTTCAAGACACTCCTCCTAGGGCTTTACATATTTTGACTGATTTAATGTTGACAACAACACGAATATGTAGTGTTATCAGCCCCCATTTTACAGATGTGGATACTGAGGCTCAGTGAGGTTAATTAATTTACCCTAGATTATGCTAGTAATAAGTGCCAGAGCTGGGATCGGAATCCAGACAGTCTGGTTGCACTGCTTCATCTCTTAACTTCTACGTTACACTGTCCAACCTAATATTATGTGCACTGATGCAGATTCATGCTTAACAACTATGCAGCTCTTAATCATGTTTGCTTAGAGGTTTTAACAACAATTAAAAATGCTTCCTTATAATGTAAATAAAATAATGGAATTCAGAATCATATATACGGTATGATTCTAATTATATCCAATAGATGGTCAAAAAATTTTTAGTAAGAAATTCATTTTAGTAAGAAATTCATTTTTTTGAAGTCTACTTTCTTTAAGGTTGTATAAAAAATATGAGTAGAACCAAAAGTAAATGAAACATTTTCACCCCGATTTACACCACAGTCTAGTTCTTCACATTAACTTTACTCTTCAAACAACAGAAAGTGGGTGGCACTTTAGGAATTGGGAAAGAGGCCGGCTTCTCAAGGCACACATTTGTTTCTCCTGTTGATGGGTGTTTTTTCCCTTGCCATTTAGAAAAGGTCACCAAGTCTCTGTGTTCTCTTAATTCACCTGAGATTTGGTGGGAGGGTGGGCAAAAGCAAAAGTGGCCAGACAGTCAGCAGATCTGATACCCACCTGCACCCAGCCTCCTGGAGGAGATTATGCTGGGTTGTGAGACGTGGTGGCCAGGTGAGTGTTTTTGGAGGAGGGGAGGTGGAAACAGGAGAACTGACCAGAGGTATAGGGAACTTCTCCCATCCCTGGGAAGTAGCTGGGCTTTTTTTCCCAGGTTCCTCAGTGAATGGAGACCAGTCCCCACATCCATGGTGACACCTAGCCCACTAGTAATATGACTTGGAGGGATAGTGCAAATATATGGTGAAGGACTGGGGGAAAGAGGGGAGGCAGGGGCTAAGTAGTAAAAACCATGCACTGGGAGGCCATATCAAGGATCCCTATGCCTGGCTTTAAAAAGTTAGATACCTGTAGTGACCAGTATAGAATGAAGAAAAAAAGTCCCTTTCCAGAATGTTCTTGAGACTGCAAAAGAGCACATAACATTTTTGGGAAGACATCCCTTCACTCAACTTCCATGCAGTATAGGGGTTAATAATGATTGAACCTTTCCTCCAACTCTGCTGGTGAGACCTTAGATTAAATTTGATTTGAAGATTGAAAGGAACACGACATTCTGGGTAGAGAAAAGACACAGGAAAACCTCAACTGTTGTTCTCTTTAGGTAGTGGAATTATGGGTTATTTTTTTTCTTTATCATTTTCTGTATTTTCAAGTTTTGTATGATTGTCACTTGTTCCTTACAAAATCATAAAACCAATTACTTTTTAAAAACTCTTATTAATTATGTCACTTCACCATCCATCTGGCTTACTCATGCTTTATTTTCATCTAGACATTTTTACACTGCAAATGTTTGTTACAAGTAGGACAGCTATGATTTTTTCTCTAGAATCCAGTCCAAGAATTTGCATTTAGATATATGTAAATGAAAGCAATTTAGGCCAACATTATTCTATATGCTACTTGAAAAGAATTTTTAAAGTGTTAAGGAAAACTAGAGGGATTTAATCACTTTGTTCCATGCCAAACTCTAAGTCCAGAATCAGGCCATAAATGATGACAGGGGCCAGGCCAGCAACACCTCGACTAATGCTCCCAAGTGGTCATTCTGGCAACTAATTCCAACTTTGAAGAAAGGGAAACTGGGCCAAATATACAGGCCTAACAGAAAACCCCCATAGGCTGCTTGCATAATTGGAACAGCTACTTTGCAACTTCTCCTTGAGTCAATCACTGGTTTACAGTTATAGTTATTCACTTCAATTAGATGTGAACTGATACCAAAAATAGATGGGCTGTGTCAAGTTCCTTTATCTCAGACGCAAGCGAGTCTATTATAATCCTATATAGAAACTAGTGCTTTTTAGAGACCACCTGCAGACAGATCTGTCTTTGTCCAGACCTGCAAATGCAAACTGGATCCTAGGCTTCAGATCAGCACCAGGTCATCATCAGGCTTCCTAGGGACTCCCTGTGTTGGTCTCATGCATATGAGATTTTCTGAAGAATCCTAGTTGCTCGGTATCAATCCTTTCTTTTGTGTCCCACAGTCTCGCCTGTGATTTGCCTTCCAGTGTTTGCAAGCACTTTCATCTACAGAGCACTGCTTCCCTGAGCCACACCACTATGGATTGGAGTTTATTGTCCCAATGTAAGCTAGCTGAATAAATGCAAACTAGAACCTAATGTTCAGCCTTGCAGGATTTCCTTGAACCTGCTTGCCTGCGTCTAAGGGGTGCTGGGGCAACTGCTTGCCATTCATGGCTGTGGACCTGAGCCATCCTTGCTAAAATATCTGTCCCTTGGTATCATCTCCTCCCACCCCATTTATCCCAGTAATGGATGAGTCCATCCTTTACCATCGTTGGTCTTTACTCTCCAACAAATCAGCTTTGTGCCTTGTCATTCTTCACCTTTCATGTAACTAAGTTCAATAAACCATTTATTGAATATGACCTCATGTTGGTACTATTTCAGGTTGATACTAAGATGAATAAAGTTAGATCTTTGTCCTTAAGAAATTCATACTTGAGTGGATGTATTAGTTTCCTAGGGTTGCCTTAACAAAGTACCACAAACTGGGTAGTTTAGAGCAACAGAAATTTATTGTCTCACAGTTCTGGTGGCTAGTTCTGAAATCAAGGTGTTGGCAGAGGTGATTCCTTCTAAGGTCTGTAGGGACAATCTGTTCTTTGTCTCTCCCCCGGCTTCTGGTAACCTTGGGTGCTCCTAGGCTTGTAGATGGTGTTCTCTCTGTGTCTTCACATTATCTTCCCTCTGTATCTTTTCTCTTTTAACAAGGAAACCTATCATACTGGATTAAAGGCCTACCTGTTCCAGTATGACCTCATTTTAACTTAGCTCATTGCATCAGTCACAACCTTATTTCCAAATAACATATTCTGAGAGAGTGGGGGTTAGGATTTCAACACATGAATTTTGGGGGAAGGCAGTTCATCCTGTAGGAGTGGGCAAAATGTATACAAATAGAATTAAATAGAATAAAATATGAGAAGCTAAATACTAACGATAAGCGCTAAGGATGAGTAAAGCACAGGGAAGTGTTGCATTATGATTGAGGTAAACTAGGCAGGGTTGACTCATGACAGAATGAAGCTGTCATCTGAACAGTGAGTCAAGGATTCTCCTGGTGATGCTGTCACAGTGCAGAGAAGAATGTCTCACCACACCTGAGCATGTAAAACCTTCCTCATCTGTAGGCAGCAGGCCAGAGCGACTGGGATCCTCTGGGCACACCTCTGACCCGTCTCTGAGTCCACCACAGAGAAAATGGTCTCCCCACAGTATACGCTGTACAACTAATATCTGGGTGTCAGAGTCTACTGCGCGTATCAGATTTATTAGATAAAATTGCCGGAGGGCGGAAGTACCAAAAAGTGTGAGTAATTAAAACACTGAGCTGCAATATTATTAAAAGTATATTAAAATCAATGACATCCATTTGAAAAGATATATTTCACACCCTGTCCTCCACAGTGGGCAATGTGGCTGAACAGAAACAGCCAAGCAAGGACTATTGTTAATGAAGGTCCTTGTGGAAAAGGCTGCCAGAGACAAAATGAGTTAAGTTCTTTATTGTGTCTTGACAGCCCACATGAATCTATGATAATGATAAATGTTCTCATTTCGAACTTTTTTCTTTTCCTGAGACATTTTACGTGCTATCTCCAATTTGCTTTGAATTTCTCCAAAGACATATGTTCTCCAAGAAAGTCTCTGCTTGCTTTCCATTAAGTAAGATCTTATCAAGGTGTTTGCATGTGACATCATGTTAGGACTATTAATCTTGTGACAGGACATGAAAAGGGGGGAGGGGGATTCCTTAACAGGTTGGAGGCTATTACCCTTGAGAAACAGTCCTCAGCACCCAACAAGAAGCACCAGCTTAGGAACTGCAACTGAAATTATTAATAAGCACTTTCCCGAAGCTAAAATTCTAGGCAAGAAGGTTGCTTCTCAGAAGGGTGCACAGTGGACAGTGGAAGCCAAAATGGCTTGTGTGCCACTGGGCTGGACCCTGCTGCTTCTGGATCATGGACCTGAAGGATTCTGGCAGGACACCAAAGGATGGTTGTTAATTCTCAGTGGCATTAAGTCTTCTCTGGTATTAAGACACAGCAAGTGGGGGCAACAACACAGATCTAGTGTGAAAGGAAAGATGATAATTCCCTTTTGCTGCTATAATGATTCTCTAAGGTACACAAACACATACACACTCATGCACACAAACACACACAGATACACACACAGACAACACTTTAACAGACAGGCAGGAAATTGGCTTAAGATGAGGCTTTAGCAGTAAGCAAGGTCTAGACCAGCTGGGCCATAAGAGTATGATAAGGACTTTGATATTTGTCCTAAGGGCAACGGGAAGTCTTTGATGGATTTTAAGACAGAAAATACACAGTCATATTTGCGGTTTTCAAAGGTTATTTTGCCTGCAGCGTGGATATAGATTTAAACAGGGCAACAGTGGAGGAGCACAGTGGACTCCCTTGGCTATGGCAAGCCTATGACGATGACAAAAGTGTATAAACCCCAGCAAGCGATATTTAGATGTTAAATCAAAGGACTTGATGGTGGCTTGAATACTGCGGATGGGAAAGAAGATGATAAGAGACTTCCAGTTTTCTAGGCATACAACCAGATGGATGGTAGTGAAGTTATAGAGACAAAATGAAAAGGGGATAGTCTGGACACGTGGTCATGAGTTGGATGTTGAACATATTGCGTTGACCAAGATTATAAAATATTTAAGTAGGAAGGTTAAGTCGGGTATGCCTATACCTTAATGTAGCTTGGCATCTAATCTACTCAATACTGTCCAGCTATCTCTCCTTTGTTTTGCTAAATCAGTCTCAAAGTTTGTTTGAAATTTAATTGCAAATATTTTTATAATTGGAGAGAATGAGAAATCTTAGAATTGTGTTAAACTAGATGCATATAAAATGACCTAAGAAATGCTTTTTTTCCCCTTTTTTATCCAGGAACAGTGTTGTGATTTGAAGGAGCAGATATCATACAGGGGTCAAGGGTCTACCAGAGCAGCAAAAAATGTAGCAAAGTCAGTTCAACCTTGGTTAGGTTCTAAGAGAACTGAGGTTTATTATTTGTAGGGAATTATATGTGCTCTTGCCATATGTTAACCAGCTTTTTCTATTCTTCTCCAGACTATATCCATTTGGTGTCTCTGTTTAGGGGAATACAGAGTGCAGCCCCACAGTACAGTTCTGCCAATATGTCAGGACAAAGCCTGCATCCAGACCAGTCACTGGGGGAGAAATATGTCTGTTCCATGTTCCCTGTTTCTTCCAACTAGTTTGAGACAGGTCTCAGAATTTGCCTGAATATTATTCTGAATCTATGAAGTAAATGTCAAGTATTTTATCTCCATATCCCTAAAAGTGAGAATGGGTTACTAGGGGAAATGCTCAAGTCAGTCATAAAGCATTTCCAAAGGGAGGATATATTGAATGAAAATGATAATTCTTGTCTTGTTTAACGAGCTTTCATGGAAGCTCCTGGGGGTAGTAAAAATTTATACTCCTACCAGGACAGCCCCAGAATATGGCATCCGCATGCGATGGAATGTGGTTCTGGGAAGCTGAGAAAAGGACAGCTGTCAGTTCCCCTTTACTTGACTGAATAGCTCATCTCGGCTGTACCTGGGAGGTTTATATCTCATGGGGTGGAAGATGGTGTAATCAGGTCAGAAATTTTTGACTTAATCCTTTCTCAGAAAAAGGCTGACTGTTGACTGTGGGCTGAGTAGCGTGCAGTCAAGTTTAACATTTACAATAACCTAAAGCTGAAGACTGGTAAAGGATTTGCACTCTGCGAGCTGCCATGGACTAAAGGACAGCTAGACGGTTACAGAGATCCCAGAAAGACTTCGCAGGATAAAGCAGTACAAGCCATCTCACTGCCTCAAAGAACACAAAAGACTACAGTAACACTAGGTTTATTCCAATACTTATTCTTTATGATTCTCAATCTTCTCATAAGTAAAATGGAAACAGTAAGACTTACCTTATAAGGTTCTTATGAAGATTAAATGAACGAAGGATGCCAAGTGTTAGAGCAGCACTTGGTACCTTGCAGGAGCTCTATACACAACAGATTATTATTATTATTGGAATAAAGATTAAAATATCATTGTTAAGAAATTATTACAGAATATAATTTTATCGGTTACTATATATAAGGTTCTCATATAAAGGAAATTTTCTATTTAAAATGAAAAAAGTGACAATACTTCTACCTTTTGTCATGAGCTATAATCATTCATGTTAGTAGAAGAATAAATTTTCTTTTACTTACAAAAACTGATGGGAATGCAGGCCATGCCTAAGAATTTGGCGTTTAAGGTGAGACTATAATTTTAAGACCTTAAATGTTGCCTTTGTTTAACGAAAGGTCTTACTGATCATTTCTGATGGGATAAGAGAAGTCCCAGTCCTGAAGGAAAAAGAATAAGGGTAAGAAAACTGAACTGTTTTGCAAAATGAAGCAAGAAGAATTTTTATTTTAGCCCTGTGTTCCAGGAATTAATTTTAATATATTTAGTACCCTTTTACTTGAAAATGATTTTAAAAAAACACTCAATTCAAACTGGCTTAAGAAAAAGAGAGAACTTATTATGTAGAAGTCCGGGGATAGCATCAACTTTAGGTGGGACTAGTTTTCAGATGTGCTCCAGACCCCATCTATTGATGTTCTGTTGGAGTCCATGTGGTAGCCACAAGTTGCCTCAAACCCACACCAGAATAATACCTTGGAGGTCTTGCTCCTCTGAAGCAAAGGAAGATAATTTTCTTATAAGAAAAGGGAACAAATTCTTAGTGTACACACACTCACACACATCTCACCATACAAATCTACTTAACATGTGGGTGGAAAATTGAAAATTCCTGGTGTTTCCTCATATTCCCCATTTGGGAAGAAGCCTGTAAGCCTGGATTCCTTGTACGGGATACTGAGTCATAGAAAATGTGTACTCTAACCCAGATCTCACAAGCCCAGCAGAGGGTGCAGCACAGGAAAAGTATTGCCTAAATAAGTTGTACTGTTGACTTTGGTCCTGTGAGTACACTTGTCCCTGAGAACCCGAAGAATGGACATTTACATCAGAGCAGCACAACACAGTGACTAAGATGACAATAACTATGTAGCCCCTCTAGCTGACATGCTGTGATAATGAATTTGATGTGTCAAATTGGCTGGGCCACAATCCCCAGATATTGGTTCAAATACTGGTCTGGATGTTGCCTGAAGGTATTTATTTAGATGAGATGAAGATTTAAATTGGTAGACTTTGAATCCAGCAGATTACCATCCATAATGTGGGTGATCTTCATCCAGTCAGTTGAAGGCCTTAAGGGAAAATGACAGAGGTTCTCCTAGGAAGGAGGACTTGTACCTACAGACTGTTTTTGGACCCAAGCTCCAGCATCAACTCCTCCCTAGGTTTCCACCTTGCCGGTGTGCCCTGCAGAGATTGGACTTGCCAGGCTCCACAGTCACGTGAGCCAACTCCTTACAATAAATCTCTCTCTCAACATATACACACTCACACACAAATACACACATAAACTCACACACACACACCACACACACACACACACACCCTATTAGTTCTGTCTTTCTGGAGAACTGTGAGTAATACACATACTAGTGTGGATGTGGTACTAGTATATCTGGAAGAGCCAACTTAGTCCTTGTATTAGTTTCCCCTTGCTGCTGTAACAAATCCATAAATTTAGTGGATTAAAACAGCATAAAGTTATTATCATGTAGTTTTGGAGGTCAGACGTCTACTGCAGGTGTCACTGGGCTAAAATGAAAGTGTTAGCAGTATCTGCCTTCCTTCTGGAGGCTCTAGGAAAGAATCCGTCCCTTGCCTTCTCCAGCTCTGGAAGTCACCTGCATTCCTTGGCACATGGCGAATCCCTCCCTTTTCAAAGCCTGCAGTATGGTGTCTTCCAATTTGTCTCTGAGTCTGACTCTTCTGTTTCTCTCTTATAAGAACCCTTCTGGTTACTTTGGGCTCACCTGGATAATCCAGGGTCATCCCCCTCAAAGTCTTTAGTTCAGTCACATCTGCAATGTCCATTTCGTCATGTGAAATAACAGATTCACAGGTCCCAAGGATGAGGACATGCACATTTTATGGGAGTCTTTATTCTGCCTACCACAGCTCTTCGTGATACATTCAGTCACCCACTCAACAAGAATTTACTGAGCGACCACCATGTGCTGTGAGCCGAGAAAACTTTCTGCTGTTCTAGAAGCTGGCATTTCAGCCAACAGTGAATAAAGACAGGTCTGGTTTTCACTCTCATGGAGTTTACTTCTAATAAGGTTAGACACAAAACAGGTAAGTAAATAGATATAGAGATACATTTAATTTCAAATTTCAATAGATTTATAAGAAATCTGGAAAAAAATGGATTAGTGTGATGACTGGAGTTGGGATGGGATGGCTTCTAAGGTGAAGCTTTTGAAGCTGTGACTCAAATTGGAAGAGGCCACTAGCCGTATCAAGATATGTGAGAAGAACATTTCAGGCAGAGGAAACAGCCATTGCCCAGGCCTCCAGTAGTGATGAGTGTGATGTGTAGGAGAATGCAGTTACATGGTGGCGCAAGATGGCATCAGAGACAGGAGCAGAGCTGGGTCGTGTAAGGCTTTGTAGGCTTTGGGTTTATGCAAGGGCTGGAGGAGCCACCATTTTTCCCTGCGTAGGATGGTCCTTGGTAGAGAAATATGCTCCCACTAAGGACCTGCTCACCAGGTGAGCTGCTGGTAGCCCATTTCTGGCTGACGACAATTTGTCAAGAGGCCTCCATTCAGGCCCTATCCCTGCCAGCGATTTTTCCTTTCCCATAGAATACTTCCTACCACACCAGCAATTTGCCACAGTCAACATGCTTGCATGATTTAAACAGCAAAACTTCTTTGAGTTTATGTAGAAATATCTGAATTTGCTGATCATTCTTCAAATGCATTTTGCCCATGTGGAAACACACACGGAATATTCATAGGAAAAGAAATTAGGTTTGTTGTCTCCTACCTAGTTCAACCATTTAGTGTTAGCATCTTATCACTACCCAATAAAAAAAATTACAGATGCTCTTCCCCCCACCCCAACTTAACTAGGTTTCAATAAAAGCTATTGTAGGTTTCTTTCCTTCACGACAGGAGAAAGTCTCTGTGTTTCTCAACATACATAAATTTGCAGGAAACAGAGCTGAAGGTAAAGGGGAAAATTGATTTGATAATCTTGAAGCGTAATTCACCTGGGAGGAAAAAATGTCACAACCTTATTTTTGAAGTCCAAACAACAACAACAAAAAACATATCCTTTTCTGTGTGGGCAGTTAGGGCAGGAATCAGGAACCTAGTTAAGTAGCAATTTGAGAATCATAGTCAGAAAATAGCAAATAAAACAAAAAGTGTTACAAACAAACAAACACACAACAAACAAGTACTGGCTTGATCCTTGGTAAACATCAATCTCTAGCTCCATCTATAGTTTTCTCCATATCTGATTTCTCCCTTCACCTATGTCCCCACTCATTTTCATTAATTTATGGTTTATCCTTTCTGTGCTCCTTTTAGCTAAAATAAGCATACACATACATATTCTTATTGTCTCTTTCTTACAATAAAAGAAACATATTACCCTGTACTTTGTTTTTGTCCACGAATCTTTAAAATAACTCCATATCAACTTCTCTCTCTCTCTGCCTCTCTCTCTCACCGTGGGTGTCTCTCTCTAGATGGTTTCACAGTACTTCATTTTATGATTATACTATAATTTATTCAGTGTCCTATGACAGAATGGCTATTTTGGTTATTTTCTATAAATTGCTAGTATATATAATGATGCATTTATAACTTTGGTTTGTATTTGTGGGACTACATCTTCAGGCAAATTCCTAGAAGTGGGTTTGCTCTATCAAAGGGTCATAGGGTAAATGAACACATAGTTTTGTGAGACAGTGAAAAATTCCCTTCCAATGGGATTGGACCAGTTTGCACTCCCACCAGCAATTTGTGAGTGTAGGTTTCTCCATTGCCTCACCACAGAGTGGATTGTTAGGTTTTTAAATTTTTGACAGTTAAGAAGTCATATCACACAGTAGATTTAATTGGCATTTCTCTTATTATGAGTGGAGGTTTTTTTCTCATATTTATATACTAGATGTAAATCTTTTTATGGAATTATATATTCATGGTTTTGCCCATTTCTTCTAACAGATTTTGATATTTTTCCCCTTTGATAGTACAGAATTCTGTATTAAAAAAAATCAGCCTTTTATCAAGACATTTCATCTATTTTTACACAGTGTCATCTTCTTTAGATTTTACTTATGGTTTCTTTGTTATGAAATCTGTTTCTATTTAGTAAAATTTACCAGTCTTTTCTTTTATGGTAACTGGATTTTGAATCTAGCTAAAAAGGCTTTCCCCACCCTCAGATTATAGAAAACTTACCCATATTTTCTGCTAATAATCATATGGTCTCATTATTTGCTCTTACATTTCAGACTCATTTGGAATTTTTTCTGGTGCATTGTGTGAAATATAAATTCAATTTTATCTTTTTTCAAATAGCTATCCAGCTGTCCCCAATTTATAAAATGTCCATGTTTTCCCCAGTTTTTTGCAATATTACTTATATGAAATTTTCATATACACTTGGGTTTATTCCTAGGCTTTCTACTAGGTTTCGTTAGTTTATTTATTTGTGTGCCAGTACCACACTTTTGAAATCAAGGCTTGATTGTATATTTTAATGTCTGGTAGGGCTAGTTCTCCCTTATTCCTCTTCTTTTCCAGGGATTTCCAAGCTACTCTTCCATGTTTTTTTCATATGGTCTTCAAAACAACTTATCTGATTCAGGGGAAAAATCTTGTTATTTGTATAGGGCTTGCACTGAATTTATACACAAAATTGAAGAAAATCTTTATGATGTTGAATCATCCCGTGCAAGAACAGGTATCTCCTTCCATTTCTTTAGGTCTTTGCCTTTATCAGAAGTGCTTTCAAGTTTTCAATGTATATGTTTTGCCCATTTCTTATTAAGTTTATTCCTAAATATTGAGAGAAGGGAAGAATTGTAAGAACTTTTGCTTTTGATGACTTACTCTATTATATTGTTTTTTTCTATTTTTTTCCACTGTTGTTATTTTTATTGTTTCCTTCATTCTCCTTACCTTATGTTTCTTTTGATTTTCTTTTTCTAGGTTAAAATGGAAGCTTGGATTATTTAGCCTTTTCTTTACTAACACAGAATTAAAGCTATCAATTTACCTCTACGAACTGTTAGATGCATTTCACAAAGTTTGTATTGTTTTTATTATCTTGCAGTTCAGAATATTTTCTAATCTTTCTTGTGATTTTACCTTTGACGCATGAGTTATTTAGAATTCATTTATCTGTTTTTTCTCAAAATTTAAAAAGTTTTTATATTTGAAGAATATATTTTTGGATATCGTATTTAATTTTAATGATTATTTTTTTCTTTTTAGCACTTTAAAAATATTCCATCATTTCCTAGTTTGCATTGTTTCTGGTGAGAAATAGGTTGTAATTCTTTTTCTTTTTCCCTCTGTAATCTGTCTCTTTTTCTCTGTTATTTTTAAGATTTTTCTCTTCATCATTGTTTTAATAAATTTGATTAAGATATGCCTTGGGCTTTTTCTTATGTTTACTTTCTTGTTGCTCAGTGAGCTTCTTGGATCCATATGTTGATATTTTTCATATTTTCTGACCCTTTAATCCTTCATGGGATCCAATTTTATTTTCATTAGACTGTTTATATTATCCTACAGAGAAGTGAAGTTCAGCTTATTTTTGTTTGTTTCTTCTTCAGTATCTCTTTTTTTTATTTGCTCAGATTAGTTTCTATTGTCATATCAAGGTCTCTCATCTTTTCTCTTGCAGTATATAATTTGTTTTTCAGCATATTTAGGAATATTTTCATTTCAAATATTGTATTTTTCAGCTCTAGTTTTCTCTCATTGGCTGAGCTCTTGCCAGGTGAGAAGAGGAAGTCTTTCTTCTTCCTGATGGACTCAGCTATCATCATAGGGCATGAGAGCTTTCCCTTCTGGCCTCCAGATTCTGTTTTGTTTGAGGTTTCTGTTTATTAATTTTTACATTTACATGCAAGAAGGACATGAATTTGGGGGGTGGTCAAAAGTGGGATGCTATGATCTGAAAGTTTATGTCAAATCCCACGCCCCAATTCATATGGTGAAAACCTAGTGCCCAATGCAAGGGTATTGAGAGGTGGGACTTTTGGGAGGGGATTAGGTCATGATGGAGCAGCCTTCATGAATGAGATTTATGCTTTTATGAAAGAGGCCTGAGGGAGGTTCCTAGTCCCTTCTGCCAATTAAAGCTACAAGGGCACTTCTGTGATATGGAAGCTGGCCTCACCAGACGATGTTGGTTTTCTGATCCTGGACTTTCGGCCTTTAGAATTGTAAGAAATAAACTATCATTGTTTATAAGCTACCCAGTTGCTAGTATTTTGTTATAGCAACAAAAATGGACTAAGACGATCAGTTTATCATTATCTAATATTTTACCTAATACTAATATTACCTAATACTTTTTCTTTCTCCAGGAGTTCTTTGTTCTGCCTTGTAGCATCTCATCCTACACAGTGCAACTTTAAACCAAAGATTGAAGGGAACCCTTACGCAGATTTCTGGGGATCTTTCTCTGAGTAGTTCCCTTCTTTCCACTCAACCACACAGAGTCTAATTACCTAATCCTCCTCAAGTTCTAATCTGTGTTTCTTCCATTCAAGGAGTCCACTGTGTTCTGCAATGGACTCCCCTTCCCTGTACCACAGCCCAGAAATTGCCGTCAAGAAGAAACCTTGGGAAATCATAAGGCTCCTCTCATTTGTTTCCCTTCTCTCAGAGGCCACAGCCTTACAATATATCTATTTTTTTGTCCAAAGTCTAAATACAATTGTTTCATATATTTTGTCTACTCTTAATTGTTTGTATCAGAAGAGCTAGTCCCGTACTAGTTAATCCATCATGGTCAGAAGCAAAAGTTCTCTGCATAGCACTTTACTATTCAAAGAAAAAGAGACTATCATGGTTAGGAAAAAAAATCTCAAGGATCAGCAAGAGACTAACCCACCCCACTCCCATGAGATTTGAATTTCCTTTTCTAAATATCTAGTAAATTGCTGTTTGGACTATACTTAATCATCTCCAGTAATGATGAGGCCAGTATTCCCAAGGTAGACTTACATCCTAGGCTGGTAGGAGAGCCTTCTTTATAATGAGCAGAACTCTGTCTCCCTGTAACTTCTACCTCATCCTTATTTTCTCTCTCAGTTCAGTAGGTCTACTCTCTCTTCCGCTGAATGGTCCTACAAATAGTTGAAAACAGCATCATGTTCCCAGAACCAGCTCTCGTCCAGACTGAGCATGCCCATTCTCTCTGACTTACACCACAAGAGTGAGCAAGTAAGGAAGAAAGACAGCTGCTTTACTGTATTCTCTTCCCTGCCTTTAGGTATCAATATATGCGCCAAGACTTGAAATCTCAGAAGAAAATTGCCCTTAAAGCCCTCCTGCACTCTTAGCTTGAATCAGATATGCCTAATTTGATCAAAGGATCACTCAGCTTTGGCAAACAGTCTTTGTAGTTGGCATCTTTCAGAATATCCTGTTACCAAGCCAAACTTGGGTCCACTCACCAGTGCTTAGTAAAGCCAATCTACTGACACCAGGTTGTGGTGCAGGTAAGTGCACTATCTATTGCAGGGAGCCAAGCAAGGAAGTCAGGGGAACTAGTGCTCAAAACATCCAAACTCCCTGATGGGTTTCAGGAGAGCATTTTTAAAGGCCCTGTGAGGGAGGGGAGTTGCAGGGTATGTGATCAGCTTGTACACAATTCTCTGACTGGTTGATGGTAAGGTGACAGGATGGTGTCACATTATCAATCCTTAGGCTCCAGTAGGTCTGGGAGCTATGTGCTCATCATCATCAAGTAGTTAACTTCTTCCATGTAGTGGGGGTTTTAGCATCTGTAAAACAACTCAGAAAATGTGCAACAGATGCTGTTATCTAGGTACTTCAGAGAGGAACTAAAGCAGAGGACATGGGGTAAGGGGTTTGTCCTGGGGAAGCGCCAGTGTCCTGGTTGGTTACAATCCTAGGACTAGTGAAAAGAGCCTTTACATAGCTCTATGACATAGAAAACACTACTCCTCACTCTGTTTTCAAATAAAGCCACAGGACAAGTAGATAATGACTTCATTAATTGGGAAATGGGAACTAGAAGACAGGGAGGAAAGTATAATTTTATTGAAGTATATGGTTCCATTTCCAATTGATAACTTTAAAAGTAAAATTGGACATAAAATTTCAGCCTCTAAAAGTCAGTGAGGGGACTTCCCTGGTGGCACAGTGGTTAAGAATCCACCTGACAACACAGGGGACACTGGTTCGAGCCCTGGTCTGGGAAGATTCCACATGCCACGGAGCAACTAAGCCCATGCACCACAACTACTGAAGCCCGTGCACCTAGAGCCCGTGCTCCGCAACAAGAGAAGCCACTGCAATGAGAAGCCCACGTGCCACCACGAAGAGTAACCCCTGCTCGCCACAACTAGAGAAACCCCTGTGCAGCAATGAAGACCAAATGCAGCCAAAAATATATTAATTAATTAAAAACAAAAAGTCAGTGAATATATCTGAAGATCAGGCATACTTTATTGTCCTGATATTATTTATTGCTTGATTTTCTTCTAATAATGAGATATCAGCACTTTGATTTTATTCTAAAATTAGGTTTACTCTTACTTAATAAATGTGTTATAGTCAAGTTAAAGATACATTGTCTTGGAAAACATGTTCACCTCTTTATTTCTAATAACGACCAGTCTGGGGGCAGTGGGTTTCATAGCTTAATTCTGACAGTTTGTTTTAATTGGTAGGCTACGCCTTATTTCTTTCAGTTCCTAAGTCTGCGCTAATTTGCATAACAACATTCACAGAACATTGTGAAACATAATTCTCACTCATTAAAAAAATGCAGATGCTAAATGTCAGGCATTTACATTTTGAAACAGTGATTTCCTTCAATCTACTTTAACTTAGTTAACTTTTAAAAACTGATTTCCCAAGGGCGAAAGTGTAGGAAAACCTTGGTAAGTAACTTTACCTCAGGCGGTTTTTAATAGAGATAGCAGTTCCACCAAAGTGTCTCCTTATTACCATGTAATGTTTCACAGGGCTGTGGTGGGTTCTGCAGCCCAGGAGTAGCTATAAACATTTGTCTAAGACAGAACAGTTGATGGGTAATACTTGCTTTTTCTTCACAGACTCTTTATTTACCCAATTAAACTTGTCTCATAAACTCTCTGCTCCTTTCTGTAATGATTAGGATTCGATCTGATGTTGGAATCAGTTATCTGGTTATTCAGTTCTGCTACCCGCCGAGAGTTAACATTTTCCAGTGGCTTATGATGAAAAAGAGGAGAAAGAAGAGTTGAAGTGTCAGATTTTTTGCAACCTGTTACATTTTTGTGTCACTCTAAGACATGCCTGGAGAAAGAAGAGAAACTGACCACGAGATAGGCCTGAGAATTAATCCCAAAGGAGAAGTTGGATAGATCAGGGGTCCCCAACCCCCAGGCCACGGACTGGTACTGGTCCATGGCCTGTTAGGAACCGGGCTGCACAGCAGGAGGTGAGTGGTGGGCGAGTGAGTGAAGCTTCATCTGTATTTACAGCCGCTCCCCATCGCTCGCATTACTGCCTGAGCTCCGCATCTTGTCAAAATTATGGTGAGTTGTATAATTATCTCATTATATATTACAATGTAATAATAATAGAAATAAAGTGCACAATAAATGTAAGGCGCTTGAATCATCTCAAAACCATCCCTCCCCCGACCCCAGTATGTAGAAAAATTGTCTTCCATAAAATTGGTCCCTGGTGCCAAAACGGTTGGGGACAGCTGGGATAGATAACTCTGGGCTTTGCCAGACAAGGGACCAGAATATGAACAGAAAGGAGTAACCTGCAACTTCTATCATTTCATCTTTGCCTTGTTCTCCTAATACTTGCTGAGGGTAGGTAACTATGGATCTATTGGCATTTATCAGCACCCACTAGAAATCAAGAGCTTTCCAACTTTAATTAATTTTCATTAACTTTCATGGCTCCACTCCATTTCCAACCTTCCTTCTTTCTTTTTTTTTTTTTTTAAATGTACCAAAATACATTACACACCAACTGTGGACCACTCCTCATGCTAGGTACTGAAAATGCAAAAGTAAACGTCAAGGTCCTTGCTTTGAAGGAGTTCATAGACAAGACGATGAACCGGAGAACTGAGAGTTTAAGAAGGCTTAAGACTGAGATAGACGAGATCCAAACCTAAAATTTAGTGGGTCAGAAAGAACTCCTGGAAGAGATAACACAGTAACTGGATCTTAACAGATAAGCAGTTAGCTAGACAATGAAGGGGTAGAGGTGATGAAGACATTCAGAAGACTGAGAAATATGGACAAAAAATGTCATTTGCCATGTCAGTAACCAAAGGATACTGCAGCCATCAAGCCAGTAGCCACTGTAGCCACCACCAGCTGTGTACCCTGGGAGGATTCAGGATGGAGAAAAACAGGATACTGGCCCTAGAATAGTTAAGGTGCATATCAAAGGAATAATTTCAATAAGCCCAGACTCTTGCATCTTCCCATACATAGAAAAGTGCTAAATTCATTAACTTGAGATGTCTGGTTTTTCTTTAATTAATAGTAAGTAGTGTTTTGATGTTCTGACTCCCTGGTTTTTGTTGTAAAAACTCCTGTATATCCTGGCTCTTCTCTTATCTTTTCAAAGCAGTCCCTCAGAGCTACCTGAGAGGCTGTGTCCCAGACTTAAGTCCTCAGAAAGTCCACTGAGTAAAACATAATTCTTAACTTTTAGGTTGTGCAACTTTTTTTCAGTCGACAGAAAGGAGGATCAGGTACACTGATGTGGAAATCTGAGGGAACGTGATGACCTCAGTTATTGTTAAGTGCTAGGCATTTGCATCTGTATTTTAAGTAATTGGCTCAATGTTGTGAGGAAGTGATTGAGGCAGGATTTTAAATCAGATCTTCCTGAACCTAAAATCTATACCCTTAACCCTGACTACTCATACCGTATGATTTTAAAACATGCAGCCAAAATTAGACATTTGGCAATATAAACAGTATTTGTTTCAATGATTTTTCTTTTGCTAAAGTACAGAAGTTAGATGTCAGTTAAGCAAATATTCTCAGACAATTTCACCTTGGATGAAATAAATAGACTAGATTTTGCTGTTCTTATTACAAAAAGTTTTTAGTCCCATTCCTATGATAAGTATTATTTATCTAAAATTTCATGCTTAGCATTTAAAGATAATAAAAGATTTCACTCAGGTAGTTTTCTATCAATGGCAGTTTAATTGCAAGGATCTACTTGAACTAAAGTAATAATAGGATTCAACTCAGGTAAAGAGAGGAAAATTCGAGATTTCACTCATAAACACAACTCTATTCTGTAAGAGAATAATTTCATCATCAACTGCCTTAATCTTTTCTCAAATTGCCTCAATTACATTTTGTTCAGTCTATTATCAGATTCTTCAGAGACTGAAAAGCACAATTTATTTTACCATATTTTATTTTAAGTGGATCAGGTTTGGAGACAACTAGGTTGCACAAACATCAACAAGATTATCTTCCCTATCAAATAAAGGATGATAATCTCAAGACTTTGAAGCTTATAGCAGAATAGTTCTGAAAGCAGGAATAGATCTCGGGAGGGTTGAGGTGGAGACGGCAAAAGGCCATTGCTCTTCCAGAAGTTTTCTTCTAAAATCTTAGACCTTGCACAAATATCTAAATATCTTTAACCACAAATAATTGCATTATTTGCAAACTGAGCTGTATTTAAGCCAGGTTATTTGTTAATTTGTTTGTTTGTTTTTGCTGTACGCGGGCCTCTCACTGTTGCGGTCTCTCCCGTTGCGGAGCACAGGCTCTGGACATGCAGGCTCAGCAGCCATGGCTCACGGGCCCAGCCGCTCTGCGACATGTGGGATCTTCCCGGACCGGGGCACGAACCCATGTCCCCTAAATCGGCAGGCGGACTCTCAACCACTGCGCCACCAGGGAAGCCCTGTTTGTTTGTTTTAAGATCAGTGTTTCATAAATAAAACCATGTTTATGCTAAAACAAAAGTTAAATTTACACTACTACCACAGAGCTGAAAATTTCTACACAACCAGTTTTGTCTTACTTTTTAGAAAATAATGGATATCAAAAAACATTATTTGTAAAGAAGTAGCCTCAGAGCCCAGACATGAGTTCCTGCCAACATGGCTCTGTGAAAGCACACCGTACTAAATTAGGAGATACAGGAGCTAGTCCTAAATCTTTCACTATTAATTGTGGGAATATTAATGAGATATTTATCTTCTGACCTTTAGTTTTTTATTACACAGACAGTGAATAGGGAAAGATGTCACTAAGATCCATTCTTACTTAAATGTTTATAATTCGTATTTTGAAGATTGAATTGACAAGATTTGTTGATGTCTGACTGTGGGAATGAAGGCAAAGGAAGTGTTAAAGACGCAGTGCTTGTTCCTGGCATAAACAACTGGGTTGATGCTTAAATTGGCAGCAATGGAGGAGAACCACATTATAGGAAGAAATCAAAAATTTAATTTTGAACAATTTAAGTTTGGGATGCTTCTAAGAACCAAATACATAAGCAGTTAAATATATAAGCCTAGATTTTAGAAGAGAGATCAGGCAGGGAGATATAAAGATAGAAGTTATCCGTGTATAATTGGTATGTTAACCTGAAAATGCTGATGAGATTGATTAGGGAGAGAGTGCAGATTGCAAAGACAGGGACTTGGGACTAAGCACCCAAGAGATTCCTATATTTACAGGTTTGGTTTTTTTTTAACATCTTTATTGGGGTATAATTGCTTTACAATGGTGTGTTAGTTTCTGCCCCATAACAAAGTAATCAGTTATACATATACATATGTTCCCATATCTCTTCCCTCTTGCGTCTCCCTCCCTCCCACCCTCCCTATCCCACCCCTCCAGGCGGTCACAAAGCACCAAGCTGATCTCCCTGTGCCATGCGGCTGCTTCCCACTAGCTATCTACCTTACGTTTGTTAGTGTGTATATGTCCATGACTCTCTCTCACCCTGTCACAGCTCACCCTTCCCCCTCCCCATATCCTTAAGTCTGTTCTCCAGTAGGTCTGTGTCTTTATTCCTGTCTTAAACCTAGGTTCTTCATGACATTTTTTTTCCTTCTTAAATTCCATATATATGTGTTAGCATACAGTATTTGTCTTTTTCTTTCTGACTTACTTCACTCTGTATGACAGACTCTAGGTCTATCCACCTCATTACAAATAGCTCAATTTCATTTCTTTTTATGGCTCAGTAATATTCCATTTTATATATGTGCCACATCTTCTTTATCCATTCATCCGATGATGGGCACTTAGGTTGTTTCCATCTCCGGGCTATTGTAAATAGAGCTGCAATGAACATTTTGGTTCATGACTCTTTCTGAATTTTGGTTTTCTCAGGGTTATATTTACAGTTTTAGGAGAAGAAGATGAACTTGTGAAGGACCAAATAAAGAGTCAAAGAGGCAGGAGAAAATCAGGAGAGTGAATGTAATAGAAGCTAATGTCAGGGAAGTATCAGCAAGAAAGGAGAAGCCAACTATACTGAATGTTCACAAAAGGATGAGGTAGAAGCCAAGGAGTCAACATGGAGTAGTAAGTTTACTCTCTGACATACCTCTTCTGATTCAAGAACATACACAGATAAAATATTAAATGAAAAATAATTACACAGTCAGGCTTACAAACAACATAAAAAATATTCCCATGAATGTAAATGAAAGATGGGATTAGTGGTGCTAAAGCCATGAGTAGGCAGTGGGGCTGAATGTCTGAGTGCTTGTGTGACATGGTCTGAGGGTTTAGAAGACTGGTCAGGCTCCCTTAAGTCAGGAGCAGGGATGGGATTGAAAATATTACTCACTCTCATTGTCTGGGACTATGACTTATATCTTTTAATCTAGGGTTGTACAAGGACAAAGACACAGTGGTGTGATTAAGATTTAAACCAACACCTTACTGTGGGGCAGAAAACTCTGTCTGCCACTGTCAAACCTGACTTGCAGGAGCTGGGTGGACTTTCAAGCATTGGACTGCCCCAGGGTCCAGTCTTCCAACCTCTTCTTCAGCGATAGTCACTCTTTGGTGACACAGTCCTGGCTCATGTTTCTGAATACCATCCATATGCTGATGACTCTTAAGTTTACATTTCCAGCTTTGACCTTTCCCCTGAACTTCAGAGTCACACATCTAATGGCCTATTTGATATCTCTGCTTGGATATTTCAAAACACAATTCCTAATTTCACCCCCAAAACTTTGCTCGTTTCATAGTCTTCCCCATCTCAGTTAATGGAAACTCTACCCTTTCCATCGATGAGACTGAGAACTTTAGTGTAATCTTCAGCTCTTCTTTTTCTTTTATCCTACATTCAACCTGCTAGCAAATCTGACAGCTCCACCTTCAAAACATATCTAAAATCTAAGCACCTCTCATGATCTCTGTAATCGTCACCCTGGTTCACACTACCATCATCTCTCACGTGGGTTACTGCAATTCCTTTGTGGTCCCCCTCGCTGTATTGCTGCCCTCCTATTGTCTAATCTTAATATGGTAACCTGAGGGAGCCCTTGATGTATACCAGTCATGTCCTATCACACCATGGCTCATTGAAAAGTTTCCCATTGCTCCAGAGTAAAGTCCAAACTATAACACCCTACACAATCTGCTGCCTCTCTGACCTCTTTAGGCCAAACTTGCCCCTTGCTCACTCCACCCAGCCTCCCTACTCTCTTTGATGTTCCTTGAACACAAACATGCATATTACTGTCTCAGGAGTCACATTTACTTTTCCCTCTGACTGTAATATTCTCCTAAAGAAGCCACAGGTCTTACCCTCTCTCCTCCTTTAGCTTTTTTTTCAAATGTTACTTTTCAATGAACCCTTTTCTGATTCTATTTGAAATTGTAAACCCTGCCATAGACACGCCCTCCTCCCTTTCTTGGCTTATTTTTCTCCATAGCACTATCGTTTGACAAATTAACTATGGCACACATGTATTCACATATAATGGGTCTCCCAACCACCACAAAATAAACTGCATGAGACCAGGATGTTTTTGTTTTGTTTTTTTAAATCTCTTTCATTCACTGTAATAGCCTTAAGTGCCTAGGATACTGCCAATTAGAAGATCTCAAATATTCATTGAGTGAATAAATTAAGCAAGGGTAAATGGAGAGAGAAAAGGAAAACAAAACAAAACTCGCACACACAAAATCCTACCCACTGAAAATGAGCCTGTGAGTGAACAAAGATTTCAACATGTTTGAATAAATATTCCAAGACATGGATCAACATGGATAAGCCTCAAAACATGGATAAGCCTAACGGTATACAGTGTATTATACCATTCAGATAAACTTTTAGAACATGAAGAATGATACTATCTATTGTTTAGATATGCATGCATAAGTAGTAATAGTATTAAAAAATAGTATTAAAAACATTGCCAAGGTAATGGTAAATTCAAGTTGTTATCTGTAGTGAGGGAGAGAGAGGCCTGAGTTTCTGGACAAGTTCACAGGAGGCATTTGTAAGAGAGTGACTGTAATGAGAGACTGTGTAGTCTCAACTGAATATGCCCAGGAGGGAAGGAGACACGGAGGATGGATGGGGAGAATGGTTTCCATGTTATGCAAGTATGTGATGGAAGAATGACCACTTGAGCTGAATGGTTGGGGCGTCTGGCTGACTCACTGGTCTTTTCTGGAAGGTGTCCTCCCTCAAATGGTTTCACAAATTTCATGGGACACTTATCAGTGTTGCTGAGTAAGTGTGGGCTCTGCACTTTCGAAGCACCCAATTGACCTTTTCTCCCAGGCTCTACAACCACCTTCAGGCCCGAGCTGCAGAAAGTTCTGTATCAGTTGAGCAGATACCTGTAGAGAGCCTCACCTATGTCTTGGTGATGTGGCCAGACTTTTGGTCCAAAATCTCTATTTCTTATAATAAATTTTCTACTAGAGTCTTCATTGTCCCTTCTGGCTTCAGGGCAAAAGCTATTCTATCCCATCGACATGGTTTGTGACCCTGAGTCTCAGTGTTCGTTAGACGTTCAACCCCTTTACCCTTGTGTGATGCCTCAGCTTCCTGGGTTAGTTAATGAGAGGTCCACCTCAGCAGCGTCCAAGCCTAAAAGCAAATGAGTATGTTGGGGGGAAGGGCAGGCATGTATCCCCAGGCCTGGGGAGTCCTCTCACTCTCCATGAATATTTTCCAAAAGTGGCACCTTTTAAAGTAAAAACAAAAATTGAAAATGCCCTTTGTGGTGTCTATGATAAAAAAAATATGTTAATAGAAGCAGTATGAAAGCAAGAACCAGGCAGAGCAGGTAGTTAAAGGGCAGGGACTTCTTCCAGGCTTGCTGCCTGTCCCCTTCCATTGCCATCGAGGTGCCTACTTTGCCTCTGGAGAGTGGAGACGTCTTCAGTTACCTGCCAGTAGTGTCTGTGGCATGGGCAAAATGTCCTTACGCCTTCATGCATTTTTCTTTCTTCAACTAGGACTTTCTTCCTTGTATTTCTGAATTAAATTCTTCTGATTCTCCAAGGACCAATGTAAATGCCTTAAATCTTCAATAATCTTCCAAATCCAAGTTGCCTTTCTCTCCTCTGAGTTCAAATATTCTTTGTCCTGCTGTGTTAATATGCTAGTTCCTTTTTATAGGAACTATATACTTTCTTTATCAAACTCTCAGTTACTTCATATCAGGAACCAAATTCCATCATCTTTGTTCTTAGCAGAATGTTTCGTTCTAAGTAAAGAATTAGTAGATCTCTGTGCTTTGAAATATAATATTTATTGTGGTTGTAGAAATTACTAAGATTTCTGGTTCTCCTTTCTTTTCAGAAGTTACGTATGCTTATGTGACTTTCTTTGGCCAACAAAATGTGAGCACAAATGAAGTGTGTCACTTTTGAGCTAAAGCATATAAGAACTGATGTGCACTTTTCCACATTCCTTTTTCCCTGGCTGTGGAAGCCCATGTACATGTGGCAGTACTCCAAGACAAAGTAGCCTACTATGCTGAGCCCCCACATTGAGGACAGTTCCCTGGAGAGTTGCCCAAACCCCAAGAGCACTTTCTGTGAACAAGAAGTTAACTTATGATGGGTTAAGCTACTGAGATTTGGGGGGTGCTTGTTACCATAGCATAATCTAATTTATTCTGAAGTACATAGTACTACAATGGGAAGACAATCCATCAATAAAAAGAAAAACAGGGAGAGACACCTGAATTCAAATCCTAGATTTGACACTTAACAGCAATGTGATTTTTTTAAAATGCTTTTCTAAATATAATTTAAATTTATTTATTATTTTATTTTTGGCTCTGTTGGGTCTTCGTTTCTGTGCGAGGGCTTTCTCTAGTTGCGGCAAGCGGGGGCCACTCTTCATCGCGGTGTGCGGGCCTCCCACTATCGTGGCTTCTCTTGTTGCAGAGCACGGGCTCCAGACGCGCAGGCTCAGTAGTTGTGACTCACGGGCCTAGTTGCTCCGCGGCATGTGGGATCTTCCCAGACCAGGGCTCGAACCCGTGTCCCCTGCATTGGCAGGCAGATTCTCAACCACTGCGCCACCAGGGAAGCCCCAGCAATGTGATTTTTGAGAAGTAAAGAAACACCTCAGTTTCCTCATCTGTAATACAGAACTAACTAATACCTACCTTGCAGAGTTACTATGAGGTTATAGAAAACACAAGTGTATTGAGAGATCCTTTGCCCCTTCCACCATGAGAGGACACAGTTAGATGTCTATGAACCAGAAAAGCAGACTCTTACCAGATACCAAATCTGCCAGTGCCTTGATCTTGAACTTCCCAGCCTCCAGAACTGTGAGAGATAAATTATTGCTGTCTATAAGCCCCCCAAAAGGAAAATACACAAGTATTTATAATATAATAGATGTTCAATGAACAGTATCTATCATTTCCTAAACAGTTTGTAATCCTTTTGAGATTATACATATATTATCTATCTTTATCTACCTCTATATCTCTATCATATATTTATGCACTTTCCATATTACTTAGCACAATGCCAAGCCTGGGAAATATGGAAGATCTATCGAATAAATTCAGTAGAGTACATATAGACTCTACAATGAAAGGCTTACAGACCAATTGTAAATTAACAAAGAATGAAAATAAAGTCTGAGTGTAAAGCTGACCCTGACCTTTAGAGAATTCAGAGGGTAATGTGTTCTTAAATAATGAACTGTACTTGCACAAGGTCTCCAAAGTGTTGGTCCCAGCCCTTAACATATGTCACATATCATACATCTTTGTTCTCACTGCCTTGTTCCTAGATGTTTGTTCTGTAATTAACCTTGGAAAACTCCCACCCTTCATCTTAGCTTCTCTTGTATCCTTCCTAATATATCATTTAGCCAGTCCAGGGTCTTGGTTTGATTCAGCATCTAAGATTTTGATTTCTCAGACTCATTACACACTGGCGATATGCCATGATCATCAACATTAGCCATTTCTGTTGAATAGAAAGTTAATTGTTCTACTTAATAAAATTCATGTTTTCTTTTCTTTTTTGACTTCTGTCACTCCATTTGCCTAAAAAGATTTGAGATGGAAACACCCCTCCCTTTAAAAAATGGTGTTTTCTTTTCAAAGTCTGAATAATTTCAACTCAGTCGTAAAGCTTTAAAGAATGATTTGGAAGGCTTTTGAGGATATCAGGAAAAGACTGTGGGCTTTGGAATAAGAGGTGGATCTGAATTCCAGCTTCTCCACATAACAGCTGTTTACTTTGGGTCAGTTCATTTTCTTTAAACCTCTATGTTTCACTTTCCTTCTCTATTAAGTTCAGATAATAATAATATTTACATCCTAGAATTGTATGATTAAGTGAAATAATCTAAATAATCCATGTAAAACACATAGCAAAATGACTACAATAAAGTTAGCGCTAGATGAAAATGCAGGTCCTTGCCATCTTGGAAGTTACAATCTACTTAGGAGATGTATGGAGAAATCTGAAATTGAAGGAAGAGCTCTGTAGAACTGAGCTTGAGTGAGCACCTTTATTTGTAGAAAGAACAATTAAGTGCTGACCTCCATAATAAGGACTTTAGTTATTCCAGGACTGCAAAGGAGAAAGAGGCCAGTGAGTGCAGGAGTAGAGAACTTTAGCACTCAGAGAACCTTAAGGAGTAACCAACACTGCAATCCAGAATCTGAGATTTCATCTGAACTCTGACATATGGACATAACTTGTATAGACAGAGATATTAGGTGGGCAGAGAAACAGACAGCATGAGCTGCTATGTTATGGCAATATGAATATTATTTTTCATATATGGAAAAGAATGAAATAATCAGCTGATTGGAGCTGAGAGTTTACCTTGGGGAACCAGCACAGAAGTAATTGGCCAGAGGGGTTGCATCTGTTTAGAGACGATTTGAAATATGCAAAGGTACTTTTCCCTTTATTCTGAAGGAAATTTGGAGCCCTTGCTGGGTGGTGACATGATGGGACAGTGCTTTAGTATGATCTTCTCTGGCTGTTGTGTATGCAGGATGGCATCGGCTGTAGGAAACATTGGGGCAAAGCAGCTTGTTAGGAGGTGATGAGAGTAATGATGGTGTGAGTGATGGAGACATGGAGTAGTGGCAAATGAGAATAGAGGAGAAATAGTAATCCCTAGAGCAGTTCTCAGGAAGCAGTTACAGGGTTTGGTGGTAGATTCCAAACAGGAAATTAACAAGCAGTGACTCTCAAGGATGACCTAGATGAGTGGTTTACATCAAACTCAGAAGATTCATCCCATTCACCAAAAAAACTTTGAAAACTTCCTTCATGAAAACATTCACTGAAATCTGCATGACAAATGAGATAGAACAAAACTGTATGTTATTTTTAAGGTGACCTATGTGTTGACTGGTTTTTCGAGAGAGACAAAGTATCTGCTTTGCCTGACACCTAACGACGTATGAACTAAAAATGGGAAGACATGAACTCCTTGTATTTTATTTATACCTTATCTGCTTTTGTGTCATGGAGTCAGACTCAGAAGAGATCCTCCTTTTCTCTAAATGTGGACATGGTTTCTGCAACAGGAAAGATTTTGCTGCATCATGTCAATTATCATGTGACCTGAAAATTCCTCCTGTGGCTGGCTTTTCTCCCTTGTGTTTGTCCAACCCAATTCTTTCCCTTTCATCAATAATGCAACAACTTCTCATTCGTTAGCAACAGGCTCACATCATGTGATCACCCCAATAGGGAACTGTAAAAATGCCACAAAAAAGTGAGCTATATTAAAACAGGGTAAGTGGAAAAGTTTGTACATAAAATTATACCCTTTAGCACAGCCTTTAAAAAATAAACTGCATCAAGAGAACAGACCTAGAGAGATCACTTAATCCATTCAAATGGTTTCAGCTAGAGCAGTGGTTCTCAACCCCGACTGCATAGAAGTTATATGAGGAGTTTCTAAATGATAGCCATTCCCAGATCCAGTCTGTAGAAATTCTTTTTATTCTACCCAATTTTTTCTCCTTGTGATGAGAACTTTTAAGATCTACTATCTTATCAACTTTCAAATAGACAGTACAGCATTATTAACTATAGCCACCATGCTGCACATTACATCCCCAGAATTTAATTTATTTTATAACTGGAAGTTTATAACTGGTTCACTGGTAGATAATGGGACCCCTGATTTTCAGTATGTCTTGAAGTTCCCCACGTGATTATAAAATGAAACCAGGGCTGAGAAATACTCTTCTGTACCCTGGCCTGGTTGTTCATTAGGGTAATCTGAGGAGCTTAGAAAAATACCAATGTCTGATCCAAACCCCAAAATTTTTCATTTAAGTGTTTTTGGGTGTAACCAAGGCCTTGGTAGGTTTAAAAGCTCCCCAGGTGATTCTTATGTAAAGCCAGCTTGGAAATCAATGAGCTGATCAGTGGCTCTCATACAGCAGAATCCTTTGGAGAGTTTGTTAACACAGAGATTGCTGGATCCTATCCCGAGACTGATTGTGTAAGTGTGGATAGGGCCAGAGAATTTACATGTCTAATAGATTCCCAGGTTAGGTTATTTCTGATCTGTAGACCACACTCTAAGAACCACTGAAGTTAAAAGGATTCATGTTTAAAATATCTCCAAGCAGAAGATTACACAGTCTGTTTTAAATATGTTCCAATACTTTAGGCTCGCCTTAATACAATCTAACAGATTTCTGTAGTAAGGTTGTGATATATTCGGGTCTTAGTTAATTGCAGTTCAGAGGCTTAGTATTTGAAGTTGTGATGATCAGTGAATCCATATTAACCCTATTAGTTAACAATTAATTCCTTCACTTTCTATCTCCTTCCCTCCCTAAAGTGATTAATTATTTCATAATTTCAGTGAAGAGTCTAAGCAAATAATTTCTAAGAATTCATAATCTGATTTTCTGCTTCTAAGGGTTAAGGCCCTCTGATCCACATTAATTCTATGAAAATTGTATAAACACAAAAGAGTAGGAGGCACTGATGGGACAGCATTGTAGATATCATATAACAAAACTAAAGTTGAGGTCATGTTGACCCATAGTGTCATCTGTGAGAACGCTATCTACTAAGCACAAAAGAAAACACATTGTCACAATTTATTCTTTCTGTGGTTGTAAAGGGAAGAAGATATTTTGAGGAACAGGATTAATAAAACATTAAAATAACTAGGAAGAAAAGCTGATAATTAAAGATGGACTGTAATTCAAACCCAGCCTGAACAATAGCTCTTCTATTTTGCTTCTGCTTCTTTTTAATCACAGAAACAACAGTTCTTCCTGGACTAGTCTTTTCCTGTGTGTCATCACCAACACACACAAAGCCAATTTTAAAAAGACCAAATCTAAAACATAATTCATGCTTTCTTCCTTCATTTTTTTTCCAACCTAGTTCCTCCAGAAAATGTAAAAGGGCAGCTGAACCATCTATGTGTATAATGACTCCTACGTGGCAGGCCTCAGCCACACCACAATCATCGGATTATTCCACTGTAGATCTTCTCAACCACGGTCAATGGTCTCCAAGGAAAACAAGTCAGAGAGGAGGTAGGTAGTAGCATCGCTGTAAAACAGTGGGCAAATGGAACTCTTTCCCCAAAAGGCCGATTGTGATTGCTAGGTGAAGGCTGCTCAATTCATGAAAAGTTTAAACTGAAAAAGTCTTTTGCTAAAATACAAAAAACAACCTGTTTTAAATTTTCATTATATAAGAGACTTCATTCAGGGGACTAAAATATTGAAAGTGAATCAAATGGGAGGATATTTTCAGCCAGGACAGTGGGATTCATACCTTTTATATTAGTGCATATATACTAGGAGACTTGAAATTTGAAGGCAGGCATTTTGCTAAACCAACCCTCTACCTAAAAATGAATTACATTTTGTCTGTGAATTGAGGTCAGGTTATTAAGTGAGAGAGCTCTCTACACCTAAATACTCTATTTCATAATTGTGTTTAATTAATCGTGGACATCTTACATTGGGTTCTTTTAGGATATGATTAGAGAAATCCATTTTAAAAACTTAAAGGAATAAAGAACAACTTAGAAAACAAGGAGTAAAATGCAAAGTCTGCATTCAGAAGAGATAGAAGAAACTTTCTTCTCCTTCTTAACTCTTTTTTCAATCGACTTTCCCAACTCTTAGGACCCAGAATGCAAGTTATTGTGAATAATATGGAAGGTACAAAAGACTTTGATAAGCTTTGACTTGCTTGGGAGCCTAAATCCAGATGAAAGACTTTGATGGATCAGAGTATTCTGAGTTTTTCAACACCTTATTGATGTAAAGACTTTGTATATAGTTCTTCCATACAAAAGACACTAAATGTTTATTCATCTTATGTTCATTTTTGTTTCTGTCCTCTCACTGGATTCTTGTGCTGCACTCCCCCCATGCTTCCACACAGCAATTCAGGACTTCAACTCCAGGCCATTTGATTGGTGGATTAAAAAAACACTCTAACCACTACTTACTTGACTTCCCATATTTCTTTTGTCTATTTTTTAGAGAAATGTCTCTGAGTATCTGTTTAATCCACCTAATTATTAGCTTAACTGGGTATGATATGATAAAATTTACATGAAATCATTCCTATAGTAACTATCCACCTACAGAATTAGTTTTAAAAGGTAACAATTCTCATTTGCAAAGGTAAGCTAAAAGCACAGTTTTAGACAAATCTACTCAGGGATATTAAACACTAGGAGGAGGTGATTTCATCATGTGAACAAGGCTGACTTAACATTTTTTAAAATTTAATTAATTAAAGTTGGTGAACTCCTTGATGGAAAGGCCTGCTTTCTAATTCATCTTTATATGCCCTTAAATACCTTGAATATCTTGAGTAATGCTGGCATGTAACAGGTACTCAGTGTGAATGAATGAATAAAGAAATGAGTGAATGAAAGACTGAATTAGTCACATCTTGCTTTTAACAGACTGGAATCAAATAGCTCTGGGTCCAAGACATGATTTTTTCCTTTAATATTTGGGTGACTGTGTACATAATGTAATTTATCTAAGAGTTTTCTCATCAGTTATAGGAGATTGCTGATGTTATTATGAGGGTTAAAAGAACATGGTGCCTGGAAAAGTGGTAACATTAAAACCCATGTAGACTATTAGCTTACAGGCATTTATGTAACAAGCAGATTGGCCACAGGAAAAAAAAATGAGAATTTATAGGGAGTTAGGCAAGAAAAGAATAAAAGAGATAAAACCAAGGCAAATTTACCAGCTGAACATAATTGGGATCAGCCCGAAGATTTCGAAAAACTATAAGCAGAGAAAGCCAAATTCATTGCAAACCATCCTTATGGCATCATGCCCTCCACTTTGTGAAACAAAAACATTTTTCTTGCTGTCCTGACAACTTTGATGGTGGTAATTTGCAAAGATATAAATTACGATTTAAAGAAAGGTCAAAAATAATCTATTCCAGCTGTGGTTTGAGAAAGTTAATTTGAATTTTAAAGTAAAGTCTTTTTTCGTTTCTCTCTTGCCATACAAGATTTTTAATATAGCTGACTCCTAACAGATATAATTGCATGACATCAGTAGAGCATTCCAAAGGAATATGCAAAGGGAAAAAATAATCTGCCAATAGTTTTAAGAGGAATCATTGATTAATTCATTGGAATAACAAATCATGTATGGTGGCTGCCTGGACCCAAACAAAGGTTGGTCTTCTCTCAACATGGCACCCAAACTCTTTTCTCTGCTCATCCAACTTCCCACGGTGGTCACCTCCAGTTTTTGGTTAGCACGTTGTTTGGTTGTTCACTCTAGAGTTCACTGAGGACTACAATCTGCTGGAGAAATGTCATCCTTCTGTTTACTACACATCATTTCCTGTTGTCTTCCTATTCTATCATTGAAGCTTTTGGGAAACTAATAGAACACTCTCTCAACCTCAGATTGTTGTTGCTTTTAGTTTATTTTGGTGAGGTAGAAATTTTCAGTTATGTGATTGATTTTCCTCAAATTTTTTCTTGATGTAGAAAGAATCTTAGTGCAGATTATATGAAATAGACATATTTATTTGGCCAACTCCCAACTATTCTGATTAGATTAGCTTCCTTTTGGGCTTATGTGTCTAAATTTTCTGCCAAAGTTCAGAGCATTTTTTTGAAAGAGTTCTATGTAAGATAGGTAACTTGGCAAACTAACATCATTAGTAAAAGATGTGAGAATGAAGGTATATACCCTACAGAAAAATAGTCAATAAATTTGAATATGAAATTTGATGTGGCAAAGTTAATTTTGTTGATTTCTTGGAATTATAATGTGATAAATTTCCAAATATTTATGTTATACGATTTACTGATCAATTTCTCATTCCTAGAATTATTATGGCTGTTCCTGAAGAAATTTTAATGTTATGCTCTGTTATTTGATAATTAATATTTCAGATTGAAAGAAGTATACATACTGGAAGGTTAAACAAAGAAATAATGAGATTTCTCTGTTTCTCTTAAGTCTCTTTCTTCTAGGATAACATTCACCAAGACAGATCCTATACAGGAACATAAAATGTCTTACTATTTTAAATGTCTGATACCATATAGAGTATCATATAGAGTATATTTTCCAACTACAACAAAATTAAACTAAAAATCTAGAGAAAGAAGATATCTGGAAAATTCCAATTATTTGGAGGCCTAAAAACCCACTGTTACATAAGCTATTAGTCAAAGAAGAAATCAAGAGTGTACTACAAAAAATATAAGTTGAATATAAATGAAAAGAAAACATACCAAATTTTAAGAGTGTTTTAAGCTCTAAAGTGTTACTTAGAGTTTTTGCCAAAACTTGTAGAATGAACACAGGATAAAATCTTTATATCACTAGGTAAGCAAAAATTCTTACAGCACAAAGAACATGAGTCGTAAAAGAAAAAAATGATGAATTAGATTTCATCAAAATTAAAAACTTTTGGTCTTTGAAAGACACCATTTAGAAATTAAAAGGTAAGTGAATGACTGGAAGAAAATACTAACACTATATATTCTGCCAAATAATTTATGTCCAGAATATATTAAGAACTCTTAGAACTCAATAAGACAATTTTTAAAATAAGCAGAAGATCTGAACTGAAAACTCACAAAAGAAAATGTATAAATGGCCTATAAGCATATGAAAAGATGCTCATCATCATTAGTCATGAGGAAAATGCAAATTAAAAGCATCAATAATATACCATTACACGTCTAATAGAATACCTAAAATTGAAATAATAGACAGTGCCAAACGTTGCCAAGGATATGGGGCAACTGAAACTTTTATCATTGTTATAGGAAAAGTAAAATTTTACAATCACTTTGGTAAACAATTGGGCAGATTTTTTTTTTTTTTAATAAGGTTAAGCATCCATCATCATAGACTCTGCAGTTCCACTCCTAGGTATTTGTCCAGGAGAAATGGAAACATTTGTCTACATAAAGACTTGTGATAAATGTTCATAATAACTGTGTTCATAATAGTAAGAAACTAATAACCAAAAGTCTATCAAGAGATGAATCGATAAACACATTATAGTATATCCATACATTGGAACACTTCTCAGAATTGAAAAGGAACAAATCTTTGATACATGTCACAATATAAGTGAATATAAAAAACATTATAAAAGTAAAAGAAGTATGCATAAAGGAAAATGATTCTATTTTGTTAAATTCTACAAAATGGAAACCAATTTATAATGATGGAGAGCATATTGGTGATTGCCTAGGGCCAAAGATGGGAGTGTAGACTTGAGTTCCATGAAACCCTTTTCCTTGGTGATGGTTGCTTTGGTGTATATGTTTCTCAAAACCCACTGAACTGTACACTTAAAACGGGTACATTTTCTTGTATGCAAATTATGCCTCGATAATATTAATTTTCTTAAAAAAGCCAACGAAAAAACCCACCAAGACTAGCTTTGTGTTGATGTACTAAAGTATGGAATTTTTCCCTCTTGCTTTATATTTGTTCTACTCATTCCCGTTGTTTTTTAATGTGCAAGAATTTCTTCTACAACAGAAAAGCATTAATATTTTTAAAATCTCTTATACAAATTTCTGTACAGATTATTCTATTGCATTTCATCCTGCCCGTAATGTCTTTGCTTTTCTAAAAAAAATTAGAGTGCTGAAAGAGTATTAGAGAGGAGGACATCGAACATATTTTCCGTCTCCAGGCTGTTTTAAAGTAAAAAAATCCCTCACACACAAGGTCCTCCACATGCTTTATTTGCTAAAGAATTATATGGGCTGAAGTGCTCGGCAGAGTGATTGTTTATGATCACTCAGCTGCCTCATCCTGACCTCTCCATAGTAAAAGTTCAGCTTCTTTGGAACAGAAGGGATAGTGTTTCTTTTAGCATTTCCACAGGGAACTGTCGACCTCTCCTTGCTCTCTTTGTTCCTCCTGTCTTAAGGACACATTAGCAAGGTTAATATTGGAGACTCCCAACTCTTACAGGCAGTCTGATTAAGCAGGTTGTTGAAATGGTATGAGGGTAATTTTGTGTACATTAATTAAAAAAAATAAAAAGGAATACCTAGGCACAAGGCCATGTTGTCCTCCACTACTTAGTAAATTTAATTAAATTGGCCTGTTCCTAGGAGAGGTTTTCTGCTTGAGATTGGCTGGTGAGTACAGGCAACGTTTACAAAACTCTGTTTGAATAGGTGTTCAATTAGATTTTCCAATTTAGGCTGCACTGAGCTGATATACATTTTTGAGTGATTTTATACATTTTGATTTTCAATTTTCTGGGTCATGTTTTCAAATACTATGGAAGCCAAGAGAACAAACTTGATGAATGAGTGAAATCAAAGAGGAAACAAAGCATTCCTAATAGATTGAAAGAAGTCAAAGAAAATATTCACAGGTTTCTTCATTTATCTTTTAGTGACAATTTTTATTGTCATTCGTTCACTTATTCATTTTTATGTGCTCTGTCACTTATTCCTCTATTTGTTCATATGTTCACAAATATTTGTTGAGTATTTACTAAGTACCCAGGCCTTGAGGATACAGAAATAGCAATAACAGCTACTATTTTCTGAACATCTCAAGGTTTGTAGAACTGTCTACATTTCATTGCTAATCCTTAAACCATGTCTGGAAACGAGGTGTAATTATACCTATTTTCTACATGGAAAAATTGAGACTGAGCCAGGATTTGAACTCACATATCCCTGATTCAAAAACCCATATTCATCTTACTAAACCACTCTGCCTCCCAGATCATACTTTAGAGACAAGCTAAAGAGGTCTATTAATGATAAGAACAGCATAACAAGCTGGAAAGACTAGAGATCTAGGAAGTAGGATTTCTAGTCTTGGCTGTGACAAACTAGACTTATGATCTTGCAGAGACACTTTATCTATATCAGATTTATGTATAAATCCTCATAAAAAGGAAATGTATTCAATTATTTTTATGATCTACCCTTCCAGTTTTAAGTATTACTGAATGCTTTCATTTCTGCTTTGAAAACTATATACAGTTGACTTGACAGTTCAATTTTCAGAGATTTTGTAATGTTTTAAATTATTATTTCACTTTCTGTTTTTTTCACCTTTCTAACTAGCTCATCGATTAAGTTCCAAAATGAAAAAGAGAGGTATTGGATACCTAACCTGGGGACAAGTCAGATGTTGAACTCTCAATGGATTCCCAAAAACATCAAGCAAATTGTAGGACGGATGGCTCTTCAGGTCTAGTTTCTGACTTACCATTTGGCCTTGGTCCTTGAACACGACATTAAAATGATGTTCTCAATTTGGTGATTTTTAAGCATTTTAATCTTAATTAAAGAATAAAGAAAATGTTGTGTTCACTGAGCTCAAACGCCTGCCAAGTGTGAGAAAACTATATCTCAGCTGTATGTACTGTTACACAGTGTTCTTGGAACTTCTCATATGTCATTCTGTCTGTTCATGTGCAATCCGATAACTAACTACAATTAACAAATTAAATATTTATATATGCTACTGCATACTCAGTCCATATGTGCAAAATATTACAAGTTCCTCAGTAGCATTTAGCATCACCCACTGTTATGTTAGTTTCCTGAACTAGACCTCATGGTGTCCTATGACGTATGCCCCCAAAGCACGTGCTTTCCTTGTTTTGTGTGTTTATAGTAGAGCTCAAGTTAGCCTTGGTAATGTGACCAGTTTGTTCTCTAATGAAAGTCAGCACCACCAACACAGAGTTCTCTCTCCTTTTCCTCTGTGTTACTCGTGTGCTTAACTTACAAGTGTGTCCCAGGGAGCAGTGTTCAGCCACATGGGCTAGCCAGTTACTATTTTATTTATAAAAATTCCGATCATTTTCCAAGCACAAGTGATTGAGAGCACACACTGAGAGTCCCATAAAGGACTTTTAAACTTTCAACAGATACACACTCTATAACCAGCACTTGAACAATAAGAAAAACTTGTTGACTTAAAAACTTTCCTGAAGCTGAAAATCCGTAAATGGAAGGAAAGCTAGCCTCTGATGCACTTCTGAATTAGGTCAAGAGACAGTTGAAGGAATGTGGGGCAGCTGCCCTCAATAAAATATTGGTAGGTGGGCCCCCCAACCTTCCTGAGGCTGATTGCATTATAGTGAGTAAAGTGAGTAAAGTGAGTAAAGGCTGATTGCATTATAGTGATATAGTGAGTAAAGGAGGACAGTGAGAGGAAGCCAGGCTCTAGCTGCAAGCTTAGGATTGCCCGCAACCTTATTTACCAGAAAAGGTCAAGGTTTCCCAATTAAATCACAACACAAGAGAGAAAGAGTAAAAAGAGGAGACAGAGAAGAGGGGGAGGTGAAGACGAAGGTGAAATGGCTGACGGGTCCCGGTATTGTGCTACTGAACTAATGATAGAGCCGATCCAAACTGCTGAAATCTGATGATGAGAGAGAGGCCCTGTTTATCAGAACAGGATAAGTAAGAATGTCTCTAACCAAACACAGTTAATGTCTAGTTCCAGGGAATATTGATGCAATTAATTTATGACCTCTGTTTTTTTGGAATATAAACCTTGTTAATAATGCAAAGTCTCTTGAAACGTACAATTCCACAGCTCTTAAGAAGGTACTTTATACCACCATAGTGGCATCATGTCACTGGCGTTTGAAGCAGGGAGAGATGCATTCTTTCCCGTCTCTTTATATCGCAATAGATTTGTGGTGAGATGTTTAAGAGACTCCTGCCGTCTCAAACTGTTTCCTTGAAGCGCTGACCGTGAACTGGGCCCAGAGGTGATTTGGACACTTGACATTTTCAAGGGCAAAAATTTCTCCCAATGTGATATAGAGAGAAAGACAGGAAGAAAAGATGATTTTATCACTCTGCTTTACACCTACCAAGCCAAACTTAGAGACACAAGAAGAACTGAAAAATGGAGATTCCAACACGGAGCTTGTGGTGCCTAATTGTATGCTGTAGAAATTAATGGCATAAATGCTTACCAAGGAAGAAAAATATGCAGCGCTATTTAAGCAATGGTTTAAACAAATATAGCTTATTTTCAGTTAAAAGTGCTAACGTGGCCACTCACAGCCAAATCTCTTTGCAGGGCCTGTCCCCGCACTGTTTTCCCCACCGTGACAGATTGGATTTAATTGAAAAGTTGCTAGTTTAGAGCTGTCGCTGAAAACTTGCATGGTGAAATAGAATCGGCCTGGTGATTGTCCTTCAGTCTATTTTTACATAGCCTCTTTATCCTGGTCATCATTTTTTTTAGGAACTAATATGAATATTTCCCATAGCCATCAAAAACATTTAACAAGGGGGAGTACTTACTTCTACCTAAAAATGTTCGAAGTCTCAGAGATGATTGCTGTTCCCGATTCTTGTTACTCACCATCAATGAGCTTTGTGTGTCCTATTTATGACATGGGATGGTTTTTAAAGAGCTATTTGAAACCCAGTTAGCGTGCCCTCAGAAGGAGGTGTGCTGAGCAAACTGAAATAAATATTCTCTGGGAGAGTGAGAGAATTGAAAATAAGGTGACAGGTAGGAAATTAAGGAGTTAACGGATCTAATTGTCCCCAGTTGGGAATTCTCATTGCCATATTTATTTAAATCATTTTCCTCAAACTTCTATTTCAGTGCATAGTGCTATTAAAAGATAAACTGAGGCATGTTTTAAAAATTCGAGGTTTTATTTAAACAAAAGTCGATTTGAATAGGCAGCATCCAACCTAGCAGATAAAAAGGAGTCCTGAGGAGCTGTACAAAGTGAGAAGCTTTTATAGGCAGAAGCGAGCAGCAACAAGGAAGTTATACCAGGCCAAAAAGTGGCTTGGTTATTACAAGGTTACTTTTTTTAGGGGGTGGCAGGAATCTATCAGATAGGTTTAAGATTCCACACCTGGGAGAGCTGAAGCCATAATTAAGGTAAGTTTTGATTTGGTGATGTGGGGCTTAGCATAAGCAACTCCATTTTGGGCCTGTTGTCTTGTTTTTAACACTACTCTATGTGACTTTGTGTATCTTCAGTGACAAAACTGGTCTCAGTCATTGTCATCTCATGGTCAAAATTCCTTCATGAAATTTATCAGGAGATTTCTATGTTGAGAGCCACACTGTACCCAAACTTTATGAGCCTTTTCAATGGAAATAGAAGGCCTGGTTGCTATCCAAAAGTAATAACTTGCCTCTATTTTAGTAAATATCAGTCAGTAATTAGCATGGTGACTGAGGTCTGAAGGAGCCCAGCATCTTGCTGCTCAAACTTTGCTCCATGAACCAACATCATCAGCATCACTTGGGGGTGGGGGAGCTCATTGGAAATGCATATTACCAGGCCCCTCCCCAGACTTACCTAGTCAGACTCTGCAATTTAACAAGACCTCCCACCCTCAGTGATTTGTATGCTATTAAAACTCCAGAAGCACCTCCCCAGTGGATATGTGTGGGACACCTGGCTGAATTTCCCTGGAAAAGTCTTTGGGTCTAGAAAGTGTCCTTTACTTTTGTTATTCTAATTGTTAACCGCATAGTTACATCTGCTGAACAGATGGTTACATTTAGAATTTTAAAAAATAAGTCTTGGAAAGGCACCCCATTTTTGGACAGTGGAATTTCCACCACCTAAGGTACTACAGTCTATTCGGATGCAGGAAATAACACCCAAAGAGCAAGCCCTGCGGATGGTGTGGAATGATGACAAACTCAATTGCACACAGGTGTAGAGGACACATTAAGTAGCTGTTGGGCTGACAATATTAGCATCAGCTATGTAAGCATAATTATTGGTCAAGGGCAGATTGTTGTAAAACAGCTAATAAACAGGAAACATTAACTTTCCTTGCACAGGGGCTTTGCAAAACCAATATTAGGCCTATGTGTTCTGTACATGTATTTTTTCTGAAGCCAATTAACCTCTTTATTGGAAAACAAGAACTTCATTATAGTTGAACGTGGCAGCTAATCCTTCACAGTAGATAACTTTCATTGAGCATGAGTGGAATGAGTTGTGTTTACTTCACTGACTGACATTTCTGTACAATTAAAAGAAAGATTAATTGTTTAATTTCCTCAACACTGGGTGCTTAGTGAAGGCTAGGAGATCCATAAAACTAAAAACTATAGTTTTTCTTTCACCCAAGGCCAAGGAGCTGTGGAAATTTATTTTTGAGCAGTATATATCTTTTTATTATCCTGACCATGTGTAAGGGTGGGTGAGGGCTTTGGGTACCTTTGTAGAATCAATTTTATTATATTTTTTCCATATAACTTTTAAGGTTCAGACCGAGATAAGATATGAGCCTATAGATTTGTCAAATCACTTTGATGTTTCAGACTTAGAGTTTTGGCTGACACACAGCATGTGGAAGAAGCCAATGGAAAAGAATAATAAAAATACAGGCAATGACCACTTTAGTAGACATACAAAACTGGAAATATATTTCATAATAACAACCTGTACTGTTAAAGTGAGTCCACCCAAAGTTGCAGAAAGAAATTTCATGAGCAAAGGTGCAAAGTCACTGACTTGCTGAATTTGCTTGGAAATCAAGTAAAAGAATCTCGAAGACCAGGGTGTCAAAGCATGAGTATGGCAGCTTTGTGAATGTGTGTGTGTGTGTGTGTGTGTGTGTGTGTGTGTGTGTGTCCTTTGGTATTCTTGTTATTCTATACTCATGTTTCATCCTCTTACCCTCATCCCCCCATTCCTCCAATCTTTCAGATTCCCTGATTCCAATGCCCCATTTCTTCTGTCTTGACTCTCTTCTGCATACATCCAAGTTAAAGTCTATTCATCCCTATTTCACCCCTATGGTTGAAAACTCTTTTGTTCCCTTAGTTTTAAAAGCTGCTCCAATGCCTGAAGTTGTAGAGATATGAATATCCAAGGCTGGCCCCTAGATCAGTGCTGTTCAATAAAAAGATAATGTGAGCTATCTGTGTAATTTTAAATTAAATTGTAATTTGAAATTTTCTAATAGCCATGTTAAAAAGTGAAACAAATTCATTTTAACAATAGTTGTTAATATATCCAAATGATTAACAATAGTTGTTAATATATCCAATATATCCAAATGATTAATGATTATCGTTTCAACATGTAATCAATATAAAAGTATTATTGAGATATTTATACATTTTTTGTGATTTGAAATCCTACGTGTATTTCACATTTACAGCGTATCTCAGTCAAGATAAGCCCCACTTCAAATGTTCAGTAGCCACATGTGAGTAGGGACTTATCATATCATCAGATGATACACTTTATACACAAAGGTCTTAATTTTTTTGCCGTGAATGTGAAATGCTGTTTACAAACAAGAACAGTATATGTTTTAAACCCAGGGAAGATACCTCTTCATCAGTGTTCATCAAGGACTGTAACATATCGGACTTCGGAGTGTTTGTTGAACTACGGGCAATATGAAAAACATTACTTTCATGAAACCTTTTACTCTTATCATCTCTTGTTAAAAACTTAAAAACCTTCATCTGTGTGAACACAACTACATACTTTTTTCCTCATTAATTTTTGGGTGAGGATCGTATGGGAGAGTACATTGAAGCTGACTCACTTCTCCTAAAGGGCCCTTGCACACACATCTTCTCATTTATGTTCTCCCAGAAAAAACAAGGGACTTGGATAATTCACCCTGAAAAAATGCAGCTTTCACCACTTACGTTGTGCTTTCCATTAAGGTTTTAAAAAAAATTACAGCTTTGGCTGTCCTTCGCATGTCATAGTATCTCTAAAATATTTGTGAAGTCTACCCTCCTTTTAAGCTTTCCTCTACCTCCTGGCAAGAGATATGCACAGCACACCTTATTGTCAGAAAAGTCCACGAGGTATCTTCCCTTTCAAGGACTTTCAAAATCTCTTAGGTTTGTTCTGCCATTTCGGGCTACCTTTAGCAAAGGAAAGAACATGGTCCTCATTGTCAACTTTGTGACCGAGATCACAGGGCAAGCTCTAAAATGGGTTCATCAAAGACAGCTCATAATATCTGCTATGGCACAAGTTACAAAACTATAAGGAAATACAGGGAGCCCCCAGTTAAAGAATACTGGAAGTTTGAAAACCCAAACCTATTAAACAGATCCGTCAGAGGGGGTTTCTCTCCATCTCAAAATGATTCTTCTTCTCACCACAGGATTGCTTTAAATCAAATTCTCTCCATCTTCCTTGCATTTAAGTATTTGTTTATAAATCAATAACTACTTCAAAGAGAGACTGGAGAAAAGAAAAAAAGGAAAGCTACAGTGATGGGAATTGGTGCCAAACTGAGATTAATCAAAAAGGAAGATAAACCATTTCTAAACCTACGGTAAGTCAAAGGGGAAATTACATCCACTGTTTAAATGTTCAGTTTCTGTTCATTTTCACCTTAATCTGCACCTCAACAATTTATAAATGAAATTCTACAATGACCTTACTTAATATGAATGCCCTACCCAGCCCTATTCACCATCATTCCATATGTCCACAGAGAGGCAGATTTCCAGTTTCATTCCAGACAACTCCACAGTGTCCCTGTGAGATGATGGCCACTGATTAATGTTTGTCTGAGGAGTGTAACTGCATGTTTTTAGAGCTGCTGGAAAGCCAATTCTTACCAAAAACAGCTGCAAAACCAGACTGACTTTTAACCTCCCCTGTTGAATGCAGGCACTCTTGGCACAATTACAGTGCAAGTAGCACAGGACCTAAGGGGTTACCATTATAGAAACAGACTTGACCAGCAGGAAATGTTTACATCCTGCATGAAACCCTGATGTTTGACATGAAACTGGAACTGCTCACCATGGTTTCAGAAAACAGAAGTCTCCATCTTTGAACTCGCCTCATAGCCCAAGAAAACAAATATTCCTATTTCCTTACCATCAAATGGCCTCCCTCCCAACTACTCCTTTCACTGAACTGTTTCTGTGTTCTGTAGATACAGGAAATAAACAGCACTGCAGTGCTCTGTGTAATGAAATACAAGCCACTTCCACCAAGGATAACACGCAGTAAGCAACACAACAAAAACAGATGGACTCTGGGTTGATCATTGCAATTCCTCAAGCATCTCCTAAGTAAGGAAATTATATTTTCATAAAAATGAACTGCAAGAGTAAGATAGCCAGGTTGCGTTATTAACTTACTGAATTTGAACCTTGGAGCTCAAGAGGTAGTAAGGACATGCTGCCTTTCACTAGATTCTCCGTTATCAAACATAGCCATCTGAAGAGGGTGGAAATGAAAGAGAGAAGCCTGGATTAAGCAATTGAGGATCTAGAAGAGAGAAGTTAAAGCCCTTTTCCAATCTCCAGCAGCCCTTGGCAGTGTTATAGCACCAGAAAACCACCTGGTCACCCAGTTTCCTGCCAGTAACTGGACAAAGAAAGGGAGGCTATTAAAGCTCCCAAAGGACTGTTAATTAGTTTAATGAGCAACCTACACCTGATGCCTCAATTATTGCCCCTCCCTCACCAGCAAAAAAAAGGACAGGAAACTCAGAAGTGGGCTCTGTTTTATCATCTTTCAACATGGCCAATATATGCATTTTTTTAAAAAAAGCAAACCATTGGTTTTGCTCTTTTCTTTGGTGAGATACAGCACCTCTCAGACGTCAGACAATTTTGTTTCAACTTCAGCAGGCTACTATGATTAGATTATATGTATATTGGTTTGTTCCTTCTTGTGTTAAGATCACCATGCAAATGCACCCACTTCCTAAGTGCAGAAGGCCAAAAGGAAATCAGGCAGCCAAAAGGAAATTATGCAGAATCATTCCACTTGCAATTTTATTCAGAATTCATAAGCGTATATGGACAAGGGAATGTTGGAAAGGCTTTGAGGTAATGTGTTGGGGGAAAAAATGGGTTTTATTGTTGGGAACATTCTGATTATTTGGATAATCATATGAACGTATTCAATCTCTCTGAGCTTCTGTTCCTTCATCTACAATATAAATATTACCTTCTCAGGATAGTAGAATACAGTGGACAAGAGTTTAGGCTGTTCTAGACACACCCTGCATTTGAATATGAGGAGGGAAACTGCTTCTCATTTAACAATCTTAAAATTCACCATTTTGGGGCTTCCCTGGTGGCGCAGTGGTTGAGAGTCCGCCTGCCGATTCAGGGAACACGGGTTTATGCCCTGGTCTGGGAGGATCCCACATGCCGTGGAGCGGCTGGGCCTGTGAGCCATGACCGCTGAGCCTGTGTGTCCGGAGCCTGTGCTCCTCAACGGGAGAGGCCACAACAGTGAGAGGCCCACGTATCGCCAAAAAAATTCACCATTTTGGCTGTTTCTTCATTCAAATGAGATGATCATTTTTAAAAAAATGACATTGTGTATTAGCTTTCTGTTACTGCTATAAAAAATCACCATGAACTTTGTGGCTTAAAACAGCACAAATTTATTATCTCGTGTTTCTCTAGGTTAGAAGTTTGACACTGGTCTCAGTGGACTAACTCCAAGGTGTTGGCAAGGTTTTGTTCTTTTCTGGAGGCTCTAGGGGAGAATCTGTTTCCTTCCCTTTTCTAGCTTCTAGAAGCCACCCACATTCCTTGCCTTGTGACCCCTGCCTCCATCTTCAAAGTCAGTAAGGTTATATCTCTGACCACAATCAGGAAAAGTTCTCTGATTTTTAAGGACTCATCTGACTACACAGCTCACCTGGGTAATCCAGGATACTCCTCCTCATCTCAGTATCCTTACCTTAATCACATCTGAAAAGTCATTTTTGCCATACAAGGTAACATATTCATAGGTTCCTAGAAGTAGGTTGTGGACATCTCTAGGTGTCATTATTCTGTCTATAATTCACTGGAAAAATGCAGAATCATAAATGCTCTTTATTACCTACAAGAAAATACCTGGACCCTTGACCCTGCTTTTGGGATAAACATGGGCAACTTTAGAACTTTCCATATTTGTCCAGATAGTTTCCCACTCTCAAAGGTAGTAGTAGGAAGTAAAATTGAATAATAAATAAATTTAAATACATTTAGTTTTTGGATCAGACTATGTTCAAGATATCTTCTTAACCAGACTATTTTAAAATATTAGCTTGTTATGGGAAAAATTAGGTAAAAAGTGTCAAATAATCTAACAAATAACTTGATGAAACAATCAATTTCAAAAATAATAAAATCAGGGGAGCTTCAGGATGGCGGAAGAGTAAGACATGGAGATCAACTTCCTCCCTACAGATACATCAGAAATACATCTACATGTGGACAAACCCCTACAGAACACCTACTGAATGCTGGCAGAAGATCTCAGACTTCCCAAAAGGCAGGAAACTCCCCACATACCTGAGTAGGGCAATAGAAAAAAGAAAAAACAGAGACAAAAGAATAGGGATGGGACCTGCACCAGTGGGAGGGAGCTGTGAAGGAGGAAAGGTTTCCACACACTAGGAAGCCCCTTTGCGAGAGGAGACTGTGGGTGGTGGATGGGGGGAGCTTTGGAGCCGCGGAGGAGAGCGCAGCAACAGGGGTGCAGAGGGCAAAGCAGAGAGATTCCCGCATGGAGGATCGGTGCCGATCAGCTCTCACCAGCCTGAGAAGCTTGTCTGCTCGTCCACTGGGGCAGTCAGGGGCTGGGAGCTGAGGCTCAGGTTTCGGAGGTCAGATCCCAGGGAGAGGACTGGGGTTGGCGGCGTGAACACAGCCTGCAGGGCGTTATGCAACACGGCTAGCTGGGAGGGAGTCTGGGGAAAATTCTGGACTTGCCGAAGAAGCAAGAGACTTTTTCTTCCCTCTTTGTTTCCTGGTGCGTGAGGAGAGGGGATTAAGAGCGCTGCTTAAAGGAGCTCCAGAGACAGGCATGAGCTGCGGTATCAGTGCAGACCCCAGAGACAGGCATGAGATGCTGAGACTGCTGCTGCCGCCACCAAGAAGCCTGTGTGCGAGCACAGGTCACTATCCACACCCCCCTTCCGGGGAGCCTGTGCAGCCCGCCACTGCCAGGGTCCCGTGATCCAGGGAAAACTTCCCCAGGAGAACACATGGCGTGCCTCAGGCTGGCGCAATGTCACACTGGCCTCTGCTGCCACAAGCTCACCCCGCATCCGTACCCCTGCCTCACTGCAGCCTGAGTGAGCCAGAGCTCCCTAATCAGCTGCTCCTTTAACCCCGTCCTGTCTGAGCAAAGAAAAGACACCCTCCGGTGACCTACATGCAGAGACGGGGAAAATCCAAAGCTGAACCCCAGGAGCTGTGTGAACGAAGAAAAGAAAAATTTCTCCGTGCAGCCTCAGGAGCAACAGATTACATCTCAACATTCAACTTGATGTACCCTGTGTCACTGGAACACCTGAATAGACAATGAATCATCCCAAATCGAGGAGGTAGACATTGGGAGCAATGATATATATATTTTTTCCCTGTTTCTCTTTTTGTGAATGTGTATGTGTATGCTTCTGTGTGTGACTTTGCCTGTACGGCTTTGCTTTTACCATTTCTCCTAGGGTTCTGTCTGTTTTTTTTTTTATTTTTCTTTTTTTTAGTATAGTTTTTAGTGCTTGTTATTATAGGTGGATTTGTTTTTTGGTTTGGTTGCTCTCTTCTTTCTTTTCTTTTTATTACTTTTTAATTTTTTTAATAATTATTTTTTATTTTAATAACTTTATTTTATTTTATCATTTTCTTTCATTCTTTCTTTTCTTTCTTTCCTTCCTTCCTTCCTTCATTTGTTCTTTCTTGCTTGCTTGCTTGCTTGCTTGTTTTTTTTCTCCCTTTCATTCTGAGCCATGTGGATAACACACACTTGATGCTCTGGCCAGGCATCAGAGCTGTGCCTCTGAGGTGGGAGAGCCAAGTTCAAGACGTTGGTCCACCAGAGACCTCCCAGCTCCATGTAATATCAAATGGCAAAAATCTCCCAGAGATCTCCATCTCAACACCAAGACCCAGCTCCACTCAATGACCAGCAAGCTATGGTGCTGGACACCCTATGCCAAAAAACCAGGAAAACAACCCCACCCATTAGCAGAGAGGCTGCCTAAAATCATAATAGGGTCACAGACACCCCAAAACACACCACCAGACGTGGACCTCCCCACAAGAAAGACAAGATTCAGCCTCATCCACCAGAACAGAGGCACTAGCCCCTTCCACTAGGAAGCCTACACAATCCCCTGAACCAACCTTAGCCACTTGGGACAGACACCAAAAACAACAGGAAATACGAACCTGTAACCTGTGAAAAGGAGACCCCAAACACAGTAAGTTAAGAAAAATGAGAAGACAGAGAAACACACAGCAGATGAAGGAGCAAGGCAAAACCCCACCAGACCTAAAAAATGAAGAGGAAATAGGTAATCTACCTGATAAAGAATTCAGAATAATGATAGTAAAGATGATCCAAAATCTTGGAAATAGAATGGAGAGAATAAAAGAAACGTTTAATAAGGACCTAGACCAACTAAAGAGCAAACAAACAATGATGAACAACACAATAAATGAAATTAAAAATTCTCTAGCAGGAATCAAGAGCAGAATAACTGCGGCAGAAGAGTGGATAAGTGACCTGGAAGATAAAATAGTGGAAATAACTACTGAAGAGCAGAATAAAGAAAAAAGAATGAAAAGAATGGAGGACGGTCTCAGAGACTTCTGGGACAACATTAAATGCACCAAATTTGAATAATAGGGGTCCCAGAAAAAGAAGAGAAAAAGAAAGGGACTGAGAAAATATTTGAAGAGATTATATTTGAAAACTTCCCTAATGTGGGAAAGGAAATAGTTAATCAAGTCCAGGAAGCACAGAGAGTCCCATACAGGATAAATCCAAGAAGAAACATGCCAAGACACATATTAATCAAACAATCAAAAATTAAATACAATGAAAAAACATTAAAAGCAGCAAGGGAGGGCTTCCCTGGTGGCGCAGTGGTTGAGAGTCCGCCTGCCAATTCAGGGGACACGGGTTCCTGCCCTGGTCCGGGAAGATCCCACATGCCACGGAGCGGCTAGGCCTGTGAGCCATGGCCATTGAGCCTGCATGTCCAGAGCCTGTGCTCTGCAATGGGAGAGGCCACAACAGTGAGAGGCCCGCATACTGCAAAAAAAAAAAAAAAAAAAAAAAAAAAAAGCAGCAAGGGAAAAACAACAAATAACATACAAGGGAATCCCCATAAGGTTAACAGCTGATATTTCAGCAGAAACTCTGCAAGCCAGAAGGGAGTGGCAGGACATATTCAAAGTGATGAAAGGGAAAAACATACAACCAAGATTACTCTACCCAGCATGGAACTCATTCAGATTTGATGGTGAAATTAAAACCCTTACAAACAAGCAAAAGCTAAGAGAATTCAGCACCACTAAACCAGCTTTACAACAGATGCTAAAGGAACTTCTCTAGGCAGGAAACACAAGAGAAAGAAAAGACCTACAATAACATGTACCCAAAACAATTAAGAAAATGGTAATAGAACATACATATCAATAATTACCTTAAATGTAAATGGAATAAATACTCCAACCAAAAGACATAAACTGGCTGAATGAATACAAAAACAAGACCCATATACATGCTGTCTACAAGAGACCCACGTCAGACCTAAGGACACATACAGACTGAAAGTGAGGGGATGGAAAAAGATATTCCATGCAAATTGAAATCAAAAGAAAGACAGATCATCTAAAATGAAAATAAATAAGGAAACACAAGTTTTATATGATACATTAAACAAGATGGACTTAACTGTTATTTATAGGACATTCCATCCAAAAACAACAGAATACACTTTCTTCTCAAGTGCTCATGGAACATTCTCCAGGATAGATCATATATTGGGTCACAAAGCAAGCTTAGATAAATTTAAGAAAATTGAAATCATATCAAGTATCTTTTCTGACCACAATGCTATGAGACTAGATATCAATCACAGGAAAAAAATCTCTAAAAAATACAAACACATGGAGGCTAAACAATACACTGGTAAATAACCAAGATATCACTGAAGAAGTCAAAGAGGAAATCAAAAAAAATGAAAATATGGTGACCCAAACCTATGGGATGCAGCAAAAGGAATTCTAAGAGGGAAGTTTATAGCAATACAATCCTACCTTAAGAAACATCTCAAATAAACAGCCTAACATTACACCTAAAACAATTAGAGAAAGAACAAAAAAACCCAAAGTTAGCCGAAGGAAAGAAATCATAAAGATCAGATCAGAAATAAATAAATAAGAAATGAAGGAAATGATAGCAAAGATCAATAAAACTAAAGGTTGGTTCTTTGAGAATATAAACAAAATTGACTAACCATTAGACAGACTCATCAAGAAAAAAAGGGAGAACACAAACCAATAGAATTAAAAATGAAAAAGAAGAAGTAACAACTGACCCTGCAGAAATACAAAGGATCAGGGGCACTTTATATGCTAATAAAGTGGACAACCTGGAAGAAATGGACACATTTTTAGAAAAGCACAACATTCCGAGACTGAACTAGGAAGAAATAGAAAATATAAACAGACCAAACATAAGCACTGAATTGAGACTGTGGTTAAAAATCTTCCAACAAACAAAAGCACAGGACCAGATGGCTTCACAGGAGAATTCTTTCAAACATTTAGAGAAGAGCTAACACCTATCCTTCTCAAACTCTTCCAAAATATAGCAGAGGGAGGAACACTCCCAAACTCATTCTATGAGACCACCATCACCCTGATACCAAAACCAGACAATGATGTCACAAAGAAAGAAAACTACAGGCCAATATCACTGATGAACATAGATGCAAAAATCCTCAACAAAATACTAGCAAACAGAATCCAACAGCACATTAAAATGATTATATACGATGGTCAAGTGGGATTTATTCCAGTAATGCAAGGATTCTTCAAAATACACAAATCAATCAATGTGATAAACCATATTAACAAATTGAAGGAGAAAAACCATTAGATCATTTCAATAGATGCAGAGAAAACATTCGACAAAATTCAATACCCATTTATGATAAAAACCCTCCAGAAAGTAAGCATAGAGGGAGAGGGAACTTTCCTCAACATAATGAAGGCCATATATGACAAACCCACAGCCAACATCATCCTCAATGGTGAAAAACTGAAAACATTTCCACTAAGATCAGGAACAAGACAAGGTTGTCCATTCTCACCACTATTATTCAACATAGTTTTGGAAGTTTTACCCACAGCAATTGGAGAAGAAAAAGAAATAAATGGAATCCAAATTGGAAAAGAAGAAGTAAAGCTCTCACTGTTTGCAGATGACATGATACTATATATAGAGCATCCTAAAGATGCTACCAGGAAACTACTAGAGCTAATCAATGAATTTGGTAAAATAGCAGGATACAAAATTCATGCACAGAAATCTCTTGCATTCCTATACACTAATGATGAAAAATCTGAAAGAGAAATTAAGGAAACACTTCCATTTACCATTGGAAGAAAAGGAATAAAATACCTAGGAATAAACCTACCTAAGGAGAAAAAAGACCTGTATGCAGCAAATTATAAGACACTGATGAAAGAAATTAAAGATGATACAAATAGATGGAGAGATATACCATGTTCTTGGATTGGAAGAATCAACATTGTGAAAATGACTCTAGTACCCAAAGCAACCTACAGATTCAATGCAATCCCCATCAAGCCAACAATGGCATTTTTCACAGAACTAGAACAAAAAATTTCACAATTTGTATGGAAACACAAAACACCCCGAATAGCCAAAGCAATCTTGAAAAAGAAAAATGGTGCTGGAGGAATCGTCCTCCTTGTTTTCAGACTATACTACAAAGCTACAATAATCAAGACAGTATGGTACTGGAACAAAAATGGAAATATAGAACAGTGGAACAGGATAGAAAGCCCAGAGATAAACCCACTCACATATGGTCACCTTACACCTTATCTTTGATAAAGGAGGCAAGAATATACAGTGGAGAAAAGACAACCTCTTCAATAAGTGGTGCTGGGAAAACTGGAGAGCTACATGTAAAAGAATGAAATTAGAATACTCCCTAACACCATACACAAAAATAAACTCAAAATGGATTACATACCTATATGTAAGGCCAGAGACTATAAAGCTCTTAGAGGAAAGCATAGGCAGAACACTATGACATAAATCACAGCAGCATCCTTTTTGACCCATCTCCTAGAGAAATGGAAATAAAACCAAAAATAAACAAATGGGACCTAATGAAACTTAAAAGCTTTTGCACAGCAAAGGACACCATAAACAAAAGAAAAAGACAACCCTCAGAAAGGGAGAAACTATTTGCAACTGAAGCAACTGACAAAGGATTAATGTCCAAAATTTACAAGCAGCTCATGCAGCTCAATATCAAAAAAACAAACAACCCAATCCAAAATTGGGCAGAAAACCTAAATAGACATTTCTCCAAGGAAGATATACAGATTGCCAACAAACACATGAAAGAATACTCAACATCATTAATCATTAGAGAAATGCAAATCAAAACTACAATGAGATATCATCTCATACTGGTCAGAATGATCATCATCAAAAAATCTACAAACTATAACTGCTGGAGAGGGTGTGGAGAAAAGGGAACCCTCTTGCACTGTTTGTGGGAATGTAAAGTGATACAGCCACTGTCGAGAACAGTATGGAGGTTCCTTAAAATACTGAAAATAGAACTACCATACGACCCAGCAATCCCACTATGGGGCATATACCTTGAGAAAACCATAATTCAAAAAGAGTCATGTACCCCAATGTTCATTGCAGCTCTATTTACAATAGCCATTACATGGAAGCAACCTAAGTGTCCATCGACAGATGAATGGATAAAGAAGATGTGGCACATATATACAATGGAATATTACTCAGCCATAAAAATAAATGAAATTGAGTTATTTGTAGTGAGGTGGATGGACCTAGAGTCTGTCATACAGAGTGAAGTAAGTCAGAAAGAGAAAAACGAATACCGTATGCTAACACATATATATGGAATCTAAAAAAAAAAAAAAATGATCATGAAGAACCTAGGGGAAAGACAAGAATAAAGAAGCAGACCTACTAGAGAGTGGACTTGAGGACACGAGGAGGGGGAAGGGTAAGCTGGGACAAAGTGAGAGAGTGCCATGGACATACATATTACTACCAAATGTAAAATAGATAGCTAGTGGGAAGCAGCCGCATAGCACAGGGAGATCAGCTCGGTGCTTTGTGACCACCTAGAGTGATGGGATAGGGGCAGTTGGAGGGAGGGAGACACAAGAGAGAAGAGTTATGGGGATATATGTATATGTATAGCTGATTCACTTTGTTATAAAGCAGAAACTAACACACCATTGCAAAGCAATTACACTCCAATAAAGATGTTTAAATAATAAAATATAATAATAAGATCAAAATTATGTCTCAATCATCACCATAATGTAGTCAGTTATATTTCTGTCCCTTTTAAGTTTTCCCAAGATCATGAAATATGTCAATGGTTCTCATATTCTGTTTATTTTCGTACTACTGCTATTTTATTTTCAGCTAATACCATCCAGTTACATTTAAAGGAATCCTGCCATAACATACTATAATCCTTCTTAGTGTTCTTTGCTGGATGCTCCCTGCATTGCTGAAATTTAAATGGTAGAATCCCCCCAAGAGTCAGTGCTAGGGTACTGTTCTTCAGTTACACTTAACTCTTGGTTGATCACATCTGGTACCGTAGATTTACATAACTTCCATATCTAACAAACATCAGAGTTATATCCCCAGGCCCCACCTCTTTCAACTTCCCATATAACACTTCTACCTAGATGCTTAATGGACTTATGAAACCTACTTTTTCTGAAGCCTTTTTTATCTCAGTAAATGTCAACTTGGCAACTCTATTCTTTCTGCTACCCCAAACCTGGTGTCTTACTTAATAATTCTATCTCTCAAAGCCAGTATAAGTAAACTATAATAGCTCTAATTTCCAAATACATCCAAAATCTTGTCCTTTCTCATACCACCATGCCCACAGTTTCCCTAGACCAAGCAACCATTATCTCTCACTTGTACAATTGCAATATTCCCAAATGGTCTTCCTGCTTCTATCCATGTTCTGCCTCTGCTCAGAAACACCCTGTGGCTTCACATATCACTTAGAATAAACTGAAAATTCCACATTCTGGATACAAGACCCTATGTGAGCTGGCCCACTGCCTCCTGCTTTCATTTCCATTCTCTCTTTTACTCACTAGACTCCAGACACTCTGGCATCCTTGGGTTAGGGTTTGCTGTTGGTCCCTCAAGATGACTACCTTCCATTTGTCCCTCAAGATGCACCCTTCATGTTTCTCCCCTCTCTTCTGTGCCTTGATAGGAAGAAAGATATGGACTCCATCAATGGTGTCTCAGCCCTCTGGTTTCAAGTCAAGAGGGATCACTGCCAAGAGATCAGAGGGAGATAGAGAGAAGAGAGTTTGTATCTGCTAGCTCTCTCAATGCATGTTCTCTGCTGGCAGGAGGAATCCCTCATTAAAGGAGTCCAATCCTACAGAGCAGCCCTCTCTACACATCCCTCTCTGTCTTGGGATTCCTGCAACTAATCTAGCACCCCCACACCTTCAGGCCTAATATCAGTAACAGAGAACCACTGTTATTAGTCCTGGGCACAGTATTTTCCCCAACGACTTCCTTGCACTGTCTTTGCTCTTTATATAGAGACTTGCAGTGAGACTCTACTCATATTATTCTGCAGAGACCCTGACTGATATAAATTCCAAACACTGTCCTGCTCCAGGACCTCAGACCTTTGCATTCACTCTTACACATGCCAGGTACATTCATCTTCTTGATAGTCCCATGGCTCATTTCCTTTCCTCACATCTGCCTCTGTTCAAATGTCATCCCAGTAGAGAGGCAGTCCTTGACTATTCTAAGTAAAATAACACAACCTCTCTCTATCCTATTGCCTTGTTAGCTTTTTCCCTACAAAACATATTTTACCCACTGACATGTTATGTATCTATTTATTTATTACCTATATCCGCCCATAAGAGTGCAAGGGATGCTCTATTTGGAAAGGAACTACATTGTACTCTGAGTGCCCTTCTAGCGTAGAGCAAGACTACAAGTATATAAGGTATACACTTATTACATGGTAGATGAATGAATAAAAAAATAAATGAATGCATTTTGAATAACATGATCAGAGGGTTTAGTCAATGAGAGTGGTGGGAGGGCTCTATTTTGGTAGCTTGATTCTGAAATATGAGGAAAGACAATACGTCAAGGGCCTGATGTTCTTCCCAAGTGACTTCCAGATCCTTTCTAATCTTGCGATCTCTAATGTTCAGTCTTTCTTCCACTGTTCTTTGAACTCTGCTTTGCATAAACCAAATGAGAGAAATCAACTGTGAAAAGTATCAATATAGTTTGAAGATAGAATGAGAAATGAGCCAAGCAGAAGACTGGGGCAAGCCGAGGTAGAGTTGAGGGAGCCTGCAAATGTCAAGCAGGAGAATATGAATGAGGGGAGCAAGGGTGAGTCTGGATTTAGCAAGAGGAAAGCATTCCACTCTATAGTCACCTGGAATTGATAGTTGGTCCATTTCTCCTGATTCATTTTCAGCAACAAAATAGAAATATGGATTGATAAAATAAGTGTGGGTTCATAAGTGTTACTTATTATGAGGTATATTTAAGGCATAAATAGTATTTATTGAGCAGTTCATTTTCAAGATTATGGAGCCAAAGCAGAAGGTCATAGAAAGTGGAAGCAAGAAAAGCCACAAGAGTCAAAAAACCTTTCTATCCTTATATTCATTGAGTCACAAACAGACAAAGTGAGTAATACCACCTCAAATCATTGTGAAGCTTAATGGTAGTTGAGAGTTTCAGGAACTGTACACACATTTTATCTTTTTGTCAATCTCCCTTTACTTTCATAAGTTGAATTACTGGACACTTTGCATTAAAATATGTATTTTTTGGGTGAGAATCACCTAGTGCTGTATTAAAAAAAATCTGTTTAGATCTTCAATTCAGATGCTAAGAGTACAATATAACACCTCAAATTTATTGAGTACCTTCTATGTGCTAATCACTATTTATATTTTAAAGATCGTAGATGGCTGGGACTCCTTATTCCTGCCCTGAAGGAATTTAAAGTTTAATAAAGGAAACAAGTATTTTTCAAGTAGTGATTATTATCAAAGGTGTTTTACTAGTAACATGAATAAAAACTGTGAGAACCTGAAGACAGAAGAGGGTGATATTTCATGGTAATATTTCATGATTCTCTTCATGGAAGAGAATCAAATGAGGAAAGGATTAGCAAACATTTTAACGGGAGTAACTTTTGAGTTGAAAATTACTTTTCTAATAAGAGTTCAGTAAGAAACATCATTTGGTTAAAGAAAACAATAGGGGGAAAGAGCAAAGGTTTTCAGGAAATAGAATGGACAAAAATATGAATAGGCATTTTTGTCCATTCCATTAATATGCTTGTGGCATTGAAGCATATTAAGGCTAGGTTGAGTCACATGAAAAAAGGAGATGACCACATATGTTATACAAATAAAATTATGTAAGAATGGATAAGAAGTGACAGATTTGGGCTTCCCTGGTGGCACAGTGGTTGAGAGTCCGCCTGCCGATGCAGGGGACGTGGGTTCGTGCCCTGGTTTGGGAAGATCCCACATGCCGCGGAGCGGCTGGGCCCGTGAGCCATGGCTGCTGAGCCTGTGCATCCGGAGCCTGTGCTCTGCAATGGGAGAGGCCACAACAGTGAGAGGCCCATGTACCGCAAAAAAAAAAAAAAAAAAAAAAAGAAGTGACAGATTTGAAAAACATTTCAGAGTTAGACTTCACAAGACACAATGACTGATCGGATTTGGATGGGAGAGATGGGAGAAGTAACTTTGGCTCCTAAATCTCTAGCTTGGGGAACTGAATGTATAATAATTTTCATAACTAAAATATTGAATAAAGCAGGGGGAACAGGTTTGAAGAGTTGGATGATGAGTGCAGCTTGGAATGCAAGGTAGAACTTCTACAAGTTCCTGGTGGAGATGTCCAGTAGAAAGTTAGAAACACAAATCTGGAAATTTGGAGTATTCAGGACTGCAGTTATAGACTTGGGAGTGATTATGTAGGTGGAATTATCCATGAAGCTAATTTATACAACTGATGAAATCAACAATCAGGGATGCAAAATTAAGGAAGGAGATCTGAGCCCTTAGACTAAACATAGGTCTGAGAGTATGTGTTTGGTCATGCAGATTGTGCCCTGTATAATTCTAGGGACTCCATTTAGACTGTGAGGTAAGTGGTACCTAGTGTAATTGTTCAGTTAGCTGCCATGAGATTGGAGAAAATAAATCAGATAGAATATTTCAAGAGGAGAGAGAGGTGACTGGAGGGCCATGAGGGCCAACCAAATATCAGAGGTAGAGGAAGGAAAAGAAGCAAAATGTATGTCTGAATGGGAATTGTCAGAGAGGTAAGAGGAAAATGGAAGTGTAGTGTTTAGAAACAGAGAGACAATTTTCAAAGGAGGCATAATCAACACCATCAAATTCTAAGAAATGGTCAAATGCAATTCAGAATTCAAGGGGTTCTTTGTACCTGGAAACTAGGAGATGATTGCCAGTGCCAGTAAGACTGAGATTGGAGTGTAGATCAGAAGTCAAAGTGCAGTAGGTTAAATAATGACTTGGAAAAGATAAAACAGAAATAATGTGTGGAAACTATATCTAAATTCTTTATTCTTTCTCTTCACATTGTTTCTTTGATTCTCATTCAGAATCCAACTGTGCTATACAGAAATTATACATTTTTAATTAATGAACAGACATTAAAGTTTTGATTTTATATTTTTTACCTGACTCTACAACCTACATGTTACTGTTTTTTTATTTATACGTCTGTCTGCAGAGCTATAGTAGAAATATCTATCTCTATGTTATCTTTAATAGATTAGTAGTAATTGCTTGGAAAGCTGTGTTCAGGAGAATCCTGAGGTTTCCTATAAGCTCAACTCAGTACCGGAAGTATCTGTTACAGAGAAAGAACTGGGGAGTACAGCATGTTCATTTTGAGAACAGAAAATTTTTCATCTGTCTTTATAGCCCAACACCTTGTGCAGTGTCTGGTCCTGGCAATAAGTAACTGCTGAGTGAATGAATAAACAAATGAATACACTCTGAATTACAGTGGATTTGAGTTGGGCCTTGATAAATAAATGAGATTCAACTTGACTGGGTCAGTGTTTCTCAATGAAATGTCATGACATCCTACTTGGGCCACAAGTAATTTACTGCAAAAAATAATTTACAAAACCTTTTCAATTATTACATTTAAAACAATGGCTTGAACTTATGGTGCATAATAACTACATTCTCACTCATATTCCAACTTGATTTCTTGAGTGAAAAGTACATAGGGAGATGCAGAGCTGAATTTCTAAGAAGCATAAGAAGCTCTGGTTAAATGCACCTATGGTGGTGTTTCCCAAATATAGGCTTTATCTATCAAGATAATGAGGTACAAAGAAAATCATGAAAAGTGTTGAATATCTAGATATTGGGAAGAGGAAAATGTCAGGTGGAAAGACGGCATCCCAGGCAATGGGAATAATTGGAGCACAGAGGCCAGAATGTGTCTGGCATAAGAGAAGGCCCTGCACTAGCCTAGTTGAATGGACTGGGATGCTCTGTGGAGATGCTGTAGACGTATGAAAAGATATGGTCTCTGTACTGTCATTCATTGGATGAAAATACTGGGAAATACGCTTTTCATTCACCTAGAGAAAAGGAATCAGATTCCTATTCAATGAAAGAGTTAGTGTGCCTTAATACTAGGCAAAAAATAATAATGGAAATAAAAGTCATTCAGTAAGTCTGGAGACTGGTTCAAGAAGGGCAATGTCACAAAAACATTTACTGGTTGAATTTTTCAGTCCAGCCTCCTCCAAAAGTGAGATAGCTATTATCCTAACAGCCCATGAAATGCATACAATATAAGTAAATAATAGAATTTTGTCATTCAAGGTCATGTTAACCTACTGAAGATAGAGTCAAGTACTTCCTAAGTTAATCATCACTTATTTTGGAGTTGGTGGCTATTTTGGCTTGAAGTTTTGTGTGGAACAAGCATGTGAAAGGCTGCTGAAATGCTATATTTGTTTATGTAAGGTCAGACTAACCCAGAGGTCTTCAAGTATTATAAAGTGAGAAAAGTTTAGATTGGTCCACAGTTGTGTGTGTGATTGTGCAAAAGATAAACCATTCTTTGCCACCCTACAAGGTCACACTACTCTTAATGCTAAGTGCACTTTACAGAAATAGTATCCATTCAACTGAATGTGAAATAGACTTGATGCATAGCATGTCTAAAGTTATATTTCAAAACACTCACTTCAATGTATAAAAGGGGCAAACTTACATATTGAGAGAATATCAAATCTTGAGAATTACATTAAGACATCACAAAGAGAGCCCTCAGTTATAAAGTTTCATATTTCACTGACTTATGTCTAAACAATCAGTATATGTCTTGGTGAAGAGCAGACTACTAGCCTGAAAATTAACAATTAATTTTATATTAAGTTTGGTAGAATGGGAATGGCACAGTCAATAGTGCTAGCAAACAGCATGATTTATAGATCACTTTTAATTAAACATAAATTCTTTAAAGTTATTATAAAAATGAACACATTAAATTTAGTTTCTTTATCATTAATATTTTAGTAGGGGCATAATGCGTGCATTTTTATACATCTGTATTTTTTGTTAGATATTGTCCTTCTGTCCCACCTGTCTAAATACCAATATATGGATTAAAACAAAGCTCACAAAGATAAATGTTGCAAAGGAGACTTTCAGAACAATTGATAATGAGGCTGAGATAAATTTGATATTTTAAGTGATCTTTCTCAAAGAACAGTGTGTTATTTGGAAGAAGCCATTCATTTTTTTCCCCAGTATTAAATATTTGTCAGCTCTTATAATTGAAACTTGAGCTAAAAACTTTTGACTAAGTAAAATTCAGGAGAGAGAATATTTCTACATGTGAAGTTGGATGAAGAATCTTCAATAGGAAAGCTGCCATTTTTTTTCTTTCAGATAAGCACTTCCTTTTTCTTAGTGGAAGGTCAGTTTAGAAGTCTATAGAAGGATTTAAGATAATTGGCTTTAAACTGAGAAACTTCAATAAACTCAAGATACCTGATTTCGCACATTGCTTTCTCGGAGAAATATAGTGCAAGAAATAATATAGCAAGGGAAGCATGAATGAGAACATGAATGACAGGGAAACATTTACTTCTAGAAACCTAGAGATAAACCACAAAGTTTAACAAGGTTGAACCACAAAGAAGGAATTATACTATATATATTTAACTTTAGAAATATATTGTAATAATAGCCCTCTAAGTCATAGTCTGTGAATTATTTGATGAATATTTTATTTAAGCTATATTAATAGAATATTTATTAGTTTCCAGGCACTGTGCTGGTACTGGGCATGCAATAGGAAGTATAAACAGAAGTGATTCCAAATCACCCAAAGCTTTACAGGCCAGTGAGGGGGACACACAACCATAAAGTCACACTGAAAGGCATAAAATTACAAATGTTGCCCATTGGCTCTCAACAAAAAGAAAAGGGGTTTATGACACAGAAATCTGGCTTGCACTGAGTAGTAAAAGGATGTTTGAGTTTTGGTTTAGAGGCTGAATAGAAATTAACTAGGTGAAAAGGGCACTCTCAAGTGATATTTATTAAATGAACGAAAATAAATTCTTTTTATTTATCCTGTGGTGGGGAGCAGCAGGAATTTATTTATCCTGTGGTGGGGAGCAGCAGGAATCACCTGAAAATTTGAAAGTCAGTGAGGTTGAAGCGCATAGAGCCAAGGTTCAACTGATGCAGGAAAAATAAGTACAGAACAAACCAATGCTGAGCTTTGGTCTTTATCTTGAGAACAAGGAGAAGCCATGGAAGGATTTAAGCAGGGAGAAATGATCAGTGTATGTTTTCAAGAGCTCCCTCCAGCTGTAGGGTGTAGGATGGATTCCAAAAGGATCAGCATGGCTATGAGTAGAAGAGTTTGGAAGAGCAGATGTGAGAAAAAAATACTGTAGCTTGAACTTGGCTGGTAGGGGTGATGTAGATTAAGACAAGTGGATGGTTTTTAAGTTAATTAGGAAGTAAAATGGGAAATACTTAGTAATTGTGCTGATCAAGGTTCTTGGTTGAGAACAACAAAAACCAACTTTAGTGGAAAAGAAATTTATTGGAAAGATATCAAGAAGCTAGCAGAATTGAAGGGAAATTGGAAAATTGAGCTTTGGAAACAAGTGAGAACAAAGGAAGAGTAGATAGCCAAGAACACAGCCAAAGTCACCTCTCTGGAATCTCAGTGCAACCATGGCTACTGTGGACAATCTCAAACTACCTCTGCATAATACTTGGTTCAGTGCCCTGATGTCTCTGGGTGCAGGAAAGGGAGAATTTTTTTTTTTTTTTTTTTTACTAGTAAAGATTTTTATAACAACCAAGGAGAGGGATAATTTGCCTCCCTTTAGTTTCTATCCTCAGATGATGGGCTCCGTCTCCCACATTGACCCAACCAATGAGGGATTCTCCTCATTGCAAGAATGTTCACATCATGTTTAAAAGTCAAAGTGCAATGGCTGCATGCTGCAGTGTTGGATTGAATATGGCTGGTAATAGACAGCAAGGCATAAGAGAGAACTATGGCATGCTACTTCCTGAGATGGGAAACGCTGGAAAGTCATGGGTTTAATTTGGATTTAGGTTTTTTCTAGGGAAAGGGAAGAATCAAGCATTTGTTCTTGGACAGCTACTTTAAGGTAAGGTAAATTTGGGTCTCATTTTGACCTGAATTTTATTACCTTATACCAAACCCATTAAACTACTGGTGCCTGTAAGTCGGAAACTCCATCTGTAGGTAAAATGAACAAAATTGTCATTATTACTAATGGATTATTTATCCTTTTTATCTTAATCATTTAAAACTGTTTTTTCTTAGTTGAAATTCTTTTTATAATATCTGTCATAGTTTAGCATATGAATCTATTTTTTAACCAAATAGGAGAAAATGAAATGACTCCTTTCCATCACAATATATGAGACTCTTACCTTAATGTGTCTTTGGTAACAAACATCAATAAGAAACATTTTGTTGCAAATTACTGTATAAAGACCTACCAATAATCATTCAGAAAATAAATATTGAATTTTTAATAAGTAGTCTACAAATATTTGGGGCATTCTAAAAGAACTTAGAATCTATATGCACATTGCTCAGGTGGAGTTAGAAAGCTATTCTCTGCAAATAAAGAATGAGACCTTGGGGAGTAAAGCAGTGTGTTATGAAGAAGGGCCATTCTTAAATAAAAAGGTACTCGAGATTTTAATTCATTTAAAATATTAATAGAGTGATAGAAAAGATTACTGAAAATAACTGTACAATTCAAAATTATTCAAATTCAAAATGTATTTTAGTTTTTTAAAGTCATGATTCACATATTTTATTTATTTTATTTTTTCTTCCAGTTTTATTGAGACATAGTTGATATACAGCACTGTATACATTTCATGTGTACAGTATAATGATTTGATTTACAAACAGCATGAAACAATTACGACAGTAAGTTTATCTCATCCATTATCTCATATAGATACAAAAGTAAAGAAATAGAAAAAAAAATTTTTTCCTTGTGATGAGAACTCTTAGGATTTACTCTCTTAATGACATTCATGTATAACATACAGCAGTGTTAATTATCTATCACGTACTCTACATCACTAGCGTATATTTATCTTATAACTGGAAGCTTGTACATTTTGACTGCCTTCACCCAAATCCCCCTCCCCTCCCCCCACCTCTGGTAACCACAATCTGATCTCTTTTTCTACAAGTTAGTTTCTTTGCTTGTTTGTTTTTGAAGCATAATTGACCTACAACATTATGTTAGTTCCTGTTGCACAACATAATGATTTGATATTTCTACACATTACAAAATGATCACCATGATAAGGCTAGTTACCATCTGTCACGATACTAAGATAGTACATAATTATTGACTATATTCCCCACACAGTACATTTCATAACCCTGACATTTATTTTGCAACTGGAAGTTTGCACCTCTTAATCTACCTCAGCAATCTCTCTCCCCCTCCCACCTCCCTAACAAAACCCGTATCTGTAAGTCATCCAGGCTGATCACCACCTCAACACACACACACACAAAATCCCCAGGTAACCACTAATCTATTTTCTGTGTGGATTTATGTTCTAGACATTACATATATATAGTATCATTCAATATGTGACTTTTTGTGTCTGGCATTTTTTTACTTAGCATGTTTTCAAAGCTAATCCATTTGTAATATATAACAGTATTTCACTTCTTTTTTGTGGTTGAATAATTGCATGGATAAAACTACATTTGTTTATTCATTCATCAGCTGATAGACATTTGAGTTACTTCTACTTTATGGCTATTATGAACAATACTGCTATGAACATGTGTGTTCAAGTATTTAGGTGAACATATATTTTCAGTTCTCTTGGGTATATACCTAGGAGTGGAATTGCTGGGGTATATGGTAATTCTACTTAACTTTTTGAAGAACCACAAAGTTGTGTTACACAGCAACTTCATCATTTTAAATTCCTACCAGCAGTGTATTAGCATTCCACTTCCCCTACATTCTCACCAAAACCTGTTCTTTTCCTTTTAAAAAAAATTATCATTGCCAACCTGGTGAATGTAAAGTGATACCTCGTTGTAGTTTTGATTTGCATTTCCCTAAAGATTAATAACATTGATCTTATTATATACTTATTGGCTCTTTTTATATCTTTTTTCTTAAAAATGTCTACTTGAATCCTTTGCCCACTTTTGATTGGACTATTTGTCTTTTTATTGTTGAATTGTAAGCATTCTTTTCTTTTTCACACAGCAGGTTCTAATTAGTTATCTATTTTATATATATTAGTGTATATATGTCAATCCCAATCTCCCAATTCATCCCACCACCACTACCCTACCCCTCCACTGTGCTTTCTCCCCCTTGGTGTCCATACATTTGTTTTCTACATCTGTGTCTCCATTTCTGCCTTGCAAACAGGATCATCTGTGCCATTTTTCTAGATTCCACATATATGCATTAATATACAATATTTGTTTTCTCTTTCTGACTTACTTCATTCTGTATGACAGTCTCTAGGAACATCCACATCTGTACAAAAGACCCAATTTCGTTCCCTTTTATGGCTGAGTAATATTCCATTGTGTATATGTACCACTTCTTCTTTATCCATTCATCTGTTTATGGACATTTAGGTTGCTTCCATGACCTGGCTATTGTAAATAGTGTTGCAGTGAACATTGGGGTGCATGTGAATTTTTGAATTAGGGTTTTCTCTGGGTATATGCCCAGTAGTGGGATTGTTGGGTCATATGGTAACTCTGTTTTTAGTTTTTTAAGGAATCTTCATAATGTTCTCCATAGTGGCTGTATCAATTTACATTCCCACCAACAGTGCAAGAGGGTTCCCTTTTCTCCACACCCTCTCTAGCATTTCTTGTTTGTAGATTTTCTGATGATGCACATTCTAACTGGTGTGAGGTGATACCTCATTGTAGTTTTGATATGCATTTCTCTAATAATTAGTGATGTTGACCATGTGCTTCTTGGCCATCTCTATGTCTTCTTTAGAGAAATGTCTATTTAGGTCTTCTGCCCCTTTTTGGATTGGGTTGTTTGTTTTTTTTAATATTGAGCTGCATGAGTTGTTTATGTATTTTGGAAATTAATCTTCTGTCCATTGATTCGTTTGCAAATATTTTCTCCCATTCTGAGGGTTGTCTTGTTGTCTTGTTTATAGTTTCCTTTGCTGTGCAAAAGTTTTAAGTTTCATTAGGTCCCATTTGTTTATTTTTATTTCCATTACTCTAGGAGGTGGGTCAAAAAAGATCTTGCTGTGATTTATGTCAAAGAGTGTTCTTCCTATGTTTTCCTCTAAGAGTTTTATAGTGTCCTGTCTTATATTTAGGTTTTTAATCTATTTTGAGTCTATTTTTGTGTATGATGTTAGGAAGTGTTCTAATTTCATTCTCTTACATGTGGCTCTCCAGTTTTCCCAGCACCACTTATTGAAGAGGTCTTTTCTCCATTGTGTATCCTTGCCTCCTTTGTCATAGGTTAGTTGACCATAGGTGTGTGGGTTTATCTCTGGGCTTTCTATCCTTTTCCATTGATCTGTATTTCTGTTTTTGTGCCAATACCATATTGTCTTGGTTACTGTAGCTTTGGAGTATATTCTGAAGTCAGGGAATCTAATTCCTCCAGCTCTGTTTTTTTCCCTCAAGATAGCCTCAGCTATTCAGGGTCTTTTGTGTCTCCATAAAAATTTTAAGATTTTTTGTTCTAGTTCTGTAAAAAGTGCCATTGGTCATTTGATAGGGATTGCATTGACTCTGTAGACTGCTTTGGGTAGTATAGTCATTTTCACAATATTGATTCTTCCAATCCAAGAACATGGTCTATCTCTCCATCTGTTTGTGTCATGTTTAATTTCTTTCATAAGTGTCTTATAGTTTTCTGAGTATAGGTATTTTACCTTCTGATACCTAGGAATACCTAGGTATTTTATTCTTTTTGTTGCACTGGTGAATGGGATTGTTTCCTTAATTTCTCTTTCTAATCTTTCATTGTTAGTGTATAGGAATGCAAGAGATTTCTGTGCATTAATTTTGTATCCTGCAACTTTACCAAATTCATTGATTAGCTCTAGTAGTTTTCTGGTGGCATCTTTAGGATTTTCATGTAATCTGCAAAGAGTGAGAGCTTTACTACTTCTTTTCCAATTTGTATTCCTTTTATTTCTTTTTCTTCTCTGATTGCTATGGCTAGGACTTCCAAAACTATGTTGAATAATAATGGTGAGAGTGGACATCCTTGTTCCTGATCTTAGAGAAATGCTTTCAGCTTTTCACCATTGAGAATGATGTTTGCTGTGGGTTTGTCATATATGGCCTTCATTATGTTGAGGTAGGTTCCCTCTATGCCCACATTCTGGAGAGTTTTTATCATAAATGTGTGTTGAATTTTGTCAAAACTTTCTCTGCAGCTATTGAGATGGTCATATTGTTTTTATTCTTCAGTTTGTTAATATTGATCGATTTGCATATATTGAAGAATCCTTGCATCCCTGGAATAAATGCCACTTGATCATGGTATACGATCCTTTTAATGTGTTGTGTGATTCTGTTCGCTAGTATTTTTTTTTTTTTTTTTGTAGTACGCAGGCCTCTCACTGTTGTGGCCTCTCCCGCTGCAGAGCACAAGCTCTGGATGCGCAGGCCCAGCGACCATCGCTCACGGGCCCAGCCGCTCCGTGACATGTGGGATCCCCCCGGACTGGGGCACGAACTCACGTCCCCTGCATCGGCAGGTGGACCCCCAACCACTGTGCCACCAGGGAAGCCCCTGTTTGCTAGTATTTTGTTGAGAATATTTCCATCTATATTCATCAGTGATATTCGTCTGTAATTTTATTTTTTTGTAGAATCTTTGTGTGATTTTGGTATCAGGGTGATGGCAGCCTCGTAGAATGAGTTTGGGAGTGGTTCTTCCTCTGCAATTTTTTGGAAGAGTTTGAGAAGGATGAGTGTTAGCTCTTCTGGTCCTGGACTTTTGTTTGTTGGAAGATTTTTAATTACAGTTTCAATTTAATTACTTGTGATTGGTCTGTTCATATTTTCAATTTTTCCTGGTTCAGTCTTGGAAAGTTATACCTTTCTAAGAATTTGTCCATTTCTTCCAAGTTGTCCATTTTATTTTCATAGAGTTGCTTGTAGTACTCTCTTATGATGCTTTGTATTTCTACGGTGTCCATTGTAACTTCTTCTTTCTCATTTCTAATTTTATTGATTTGAGTCCTCTCCCTCTTTTTCTTGATGAGTCTGGCTAAAGGTTTATCAATTTCTTTTATCTTCTCAAAGGACCAGCTTTTAGTTTTATTGATCTTTGCTATTATTTTCTTTGTTTCTGTTTCATTCATTTCTGCTCTGATCTTTATGATTTCTTTTCTTCTGCTAACTTTGGGTTTTGTTTGTTCTTCTTCTCTAGTTTCTTTAGGTGTAAGGTTAGATTGTTTATTTGAGATTTTTCTTAATTCTTGAGGTAGGATTCTATTGCTATAAACTTCCCTTTTAGAACTCCTTTTGCTGCATCCCATAGGTTTTGGATCATCATGTTTTCATTGTCATTTGTCTCTAGGTATGTTTTGATTTCCCTTTGATTTCTTCAATGATCTATTGGTTATTTAATAACATATTGTTTAGCCTCCATGTGTTTGTGTTTTTTACATTTTTTTCCCTGTAACTGATTTCTAATCTCATAGCGTTGTGTTCAGAAAAGATGCTTGATATGATTTCAATTTTCTTAAATTTACTGAGGCTTGATTTGTGACCCAATGTGATCTATCCTGGAGAATGTTCCATGTGGCACTTGAGAAGAAAGTGTAATCTGCTGTTTTTGTATGGGATGTCCTATAAAAATCAATCAAATCTATCTAGTCTATTGTGTCATTTAAAGCTTGTGTTTCCTTATTAATTTTCTGTCTGTAGGATCTGTCCATTAGTGTGAGGTGTTAAAGTCCCCCACTATTATTGTTTTACTGTTGATTTCCTCTTTTATAGCTGTTAGCATTTGCCTTATGTATTGAGGTGCTCCTATGTTGGGTGCATATATATTGTTAATTGTTTTATCTTCTTCTTGGATTGATCCCTTGATCATTATGTAGTGTCCTTCCTTGTCTCTTATAACATTCTTTATTTTAAAGTCTTTTTTATCTGATATGAGTATTGTTATGCCATTTTTCTTTGATTTCCATTTGCATGGAATATCTTTTTCCATCCCCTCACTTTCAGTCTGTATGTGTCCCTAGGTTTGAAGCAGGTCTCTTGTAGACAGCATACAGACGGGTCTTGTTTTTGTATCCATTCAGTGAGCCCGTGTCTTTTGTTGGATCATTTAATCTATTCACATTTAAGGTAATTATCGGTATGTATGTTCCTATTGCTGATTTCTTAATTGTTTTGGGTTTGGTTTTGTAGGTCCTTTTCTTCTCTGTGTTTCCCACTTAGAGAATTCCTTTAGTATTTGTTGTAGAGCTGGTTTTGTGGTGTTGAATTCTCTTAGCTTTTGCTTTTCTGTAAAGTTTTTGATTTGAGATCTATTTGAGATCCTTGCCAGGTAGAGTAATCTTGGTTGTAGGTTCTTCCCTTTCAACATTTTAAATATATCATGCCACTCCCTTCTGGCTTGTAGAGTTTCTCCTGAGGAATCAGCTGTTAACCTTATGTGAGTTCCCTTGTATGTTATTTGTCATTTTTCCCTTGTTGCTTTTAATAATTTTTCTTTGTCTTTAATTTTTGTCAATGTGATTACTATGTGTCTCGACTTGTTTCTCCTTGGGTTTATCCTGTCTGGGACTTTCTGCACTTCCTGGGCTTGCATGGCTATTTCCTTTCCCATGTTAGGGAAGTTTTTGACTATAATCTCTGTAGATATTTTCTTGGGTCGTTTCTTTTTCTCTTCTCTTTCTGGGACCCCTATAATGTGAATGTTGGTTTGTTTAATGTTGTCCTAGAGATCTCAGGCTGTCTTCATTTCTTTTCATTCTTTTTTCTTTATTCTGTTCTGCAGCAGTGAATTCCACCATTTTGTCTTCCAGGTCACCTATCCATTCTTCTGCCTTGGTTATTCTGTTATTGTTTCCTTCTAGTGTATTTGTCATTTCAGTGATTGTATTGTTCACCTCTGTTTGTGTCTTCGTTAATTCTTCTAGGTCTTTGTTAAACATTTCTTGCATCTTCTAGATCTTTGCCTCCATTTTTTTTCCCCAAGGTCCTGGATTATCTTTACTATCATTATTCTGAATTCATTTTCTGGAATGTTGCCTATCTCCATTTCTTTTATTTGTTTTTCTGGGGTTTTATCTTGTTCCTTCATCTGGTACATAATCCTCTGTCTTTTCATTTTGTCTGTCTTTCTGTGAATGTGGGTTTTTTTCCATAGGCTACGGGATTGTAGTTCTTGCTTCTGCTCAAGCATTGTTTATATATTCTGAACACTAGACTTTTATCAGTTATATGACTTGCAAGTATTTTCTCCTTATCTGTGGATTGTCTTTTCACTTTCTTGACAGTGTCATTTAAAACACAAAGACGTTTAATTTAATGAAGTCCAATTTATCTATTTTTGTTGTTGTTGTTATTCATGTTTTGGTGTCACATCTAAGAAATCATTGCCTAATCCAAGATGATGAAGATTAACACCGACTTTTCATTCTAAGTATTTTATAATTTTAGCTCTTACATTTAGGTATTTGATCCATTTGGGGTTAATTCTTGAACATAGTGTGTTTTGGGGGTCCAACTTTGTTCATTTGCAGGTGAATAGCCAGCTGGCCCATGACACATGTTGAAAAGATTATTTTTCCCCATTGCATGACCCTGGAACACTGTAAAAATTCAGTTGACTATGGACATATTAAGTATTTTTGGAATCTCAATTCCATTGCATGGATCTGTATGTCCATCCTTATACCACTACCACACTGTTTTGAAACTGTAGTTCTGTAATAAGTTTTGAAAGCAGAATGTGTGATTCCTCCAACCATTTTTTCCAAGACTGTTTGTACTGTTCTGGGTCCCTTGAATTTCCACATAAATTTTGGGGTCAAGTTCTGCAGAAAAAAAAGGTATTTAGTATTTTAGTGGTAATTGTGTTGAATCTTTTGATCAATGTGGGGAATATAGTCACCTTAACAATATTAAGTCTTCCAATCCATGAATGTAAGCTGTTTTTGTATTTATTTAGATCTTTATTTCTTTCAACAATGCTTTGTAGTTTTCATTATAATTTTGCTCTCCTTTGTTTAAATTTATTCATCTGTGTTTATTCTTTTCCATGCTATTGTAAATGGAATTGTTGTCTTAATTTCACTTGAAGATTGTTCATTTCTATTGCAAAGAAATACAACTGATGTTTATGTATTGATTTTATATCCTGCAACTTTGCTGGATTCATTTATTAGTTATAATATTTTTGGGTGGACATTTTTAGATTTTCTACATATAAGGTCATGTCATCTTCAAATAAAGATAGTTTTATTTCTTTCTTTTCAATCTGCCTATTTTCATTTTTATTTCCTTGTCTTGCCTAATTACCCCAACTAGTTGTTGAGTGGTAGTACAGTGTGGAATAAAAATGACAAGGGCAGACATTCTTGTCTTGTTCCTGCTCTTGGGGAGAAACTTTCAATCTTAATAAATAATATTTTAGATTACATTTTATTTTTGTACTTTTTTTTTTTTTTTGAGTGCTGGAGTATCTTATTTGGGAATTTGCAATACTTGAGTAAAAAATATTTAGAAATTACATAATGAAGCCCTGAATTAGGAGAAGCAGGAAAATAGTTCACTTCCTGTTTCTTGTTCCTAAATTTTTCTTTGCTAATTCATTCTCATTTTTCAAATTATTTTATAACACTAGACAAAAAGGTATTGTCCCTTTATTAAGATAGTTGGTTTTTCAGCATTTTTTTCCTTCACTGAAAATCATAATGAAATATTTTACTTTCAAATATCTTTCTGGGTTGAGGCTACCAGAGATAGTTTTTTTTTAAGTAGAAGATAATGTCATATCAACAGAAGACATCAATTATTACACTCAATTATACTGAATTTGTACAATCCAAAATGAAGAAGTAACTGTACAATTAATGAGAATATATGTCAACACTGTTTGATCTTCCTGGAGCATACATCTTTCAAAACAAGGAGACTAAGGCCCATACATGAGCCACTAGCTGCCATACCTAGAAAGCATGCCTCTTCCAATGTACCTAATACCTCTATCCAAGGGAGACTTATTGAAGTTCAGAAGGAGAGAAGCCTTTACTGAATTGAAAGATATCCTTGGGAAAGCAAAATTAATGGGGGCTCTGATCATTATAGATTTTAAAATATCTTTTCTTTAAACTCTCTTTCTTTTAATTGGAGTATAGTTGATATGCAATGTTGTGCTAGTTTCAGGTGTACTGCAAAGTGATTCTTTTCAGATTCTTTTCCATTATAGGTTATTACAAGATATTGAATATAGTTCCTTGTGCTATACCATAGGTCCTTACTGTTTATCTATTTTATATATAGTAGTGTATCTGTTAATCCCAAACTCCTAATTTACACCTCTCCCTCCCTTTCCCCTTTGGTAACCATAAGTTTGTTTTCCATGTCTGTGGGTCTATTTCTGTTTTGTAAATAAGTTCTTTTGCATCAGTTTCTTAGATTCCACATATCATTATAACTTGATATGGTAAATAGTAACACATCTTCTGGTTTCCTAATTATGATGGCAGGAGACTAGCAATTCCTATAAAATATAACTTCTAGTCTTTTAGATATCTTCTAATTTGTTAATTTATAAAACTTAGAAAAATTCCAGATCCTCACAAGATGAAAGAGGCTTCTGGCTCTTTAATCAAACTCAATACTGGAAATTCCACAAAGATAAGAGAAAGTTGAAGGATAAGAGAAATTAATATAAAAACTGGAGGGAGAGGTGTTTGGTCCTGGGGCAAAGTTTGAACCCAAATGTAGAAGGGTCAACTACCAAGACAGTTGATAAAGTAAGGGAGAGCACTTTAGTTCTGCTCCTTTTGTTTCCTCACAATTTCCATGGCAGTATAGCACCCAACTCAGCAGTACTAGCTCAGCTCTAGCTTGGGCATGGAATGGAATCAGAGTTGCTCTAGAGCCCAGAGATAATTGGATAATAACCATAGCAAGTATGCTCGCCTCTGAGCTTGCTCTTGGAGGGGTCCAGGGAAGAGGTTCAGGAAAGTTCTTTGAGGACAGGTCTCATGATGGGGATAAAAAATGGGAATGATCAAATCCAGATTGTGAATCCAATGGCTCTCTTCCCATTGATATCTAAAACTACCAGTAGGGGACAAAGGCTTCCACTTGGATTTTAATTTCTCAATCCCTACATAGAGGAGCATTGCTGGTCACACTACAGGTAACCCCAGTAGAAAAAAACCTCACAAATCATTTGAGAAACACAATTGTGTTACTAAAGTAAAAAAAAATAAAATAAATAAAAACAAAAATGAAAATTGAATGATATAGAGAAAGGAGAATTAGTTAACCAAAAGTACCACAAGAACTTAAAATAAAAATAATAAACATCTTTAAAAGAGATATAGGTAGGGAGATATTAATAACATTTAAGTTATAAAGAAGAACAAAGTTGAAAAAATGGGTGTGAAAAATAGTGTAAATAAAAATTCAATGAGTCTCATAAATAGCAGAGAGCATTCAGGGAAGAAGAAACTAGAAAAATGAAAGATAAGGTCAAAAACCTACCTCAGAAGGAGGCAGGAAGGGGCACAGCAAAACTATAACATTAAGCAAGAAGAAGGAGAGGAAGAAAAATGTCAATTTCCAGAAGCAGAAATGCAAATGAGGAATCAACTTGTCAAATGATTGACAATCAGTAATAGTAAGAATTAAAGTTGAGAAAACACGTTAAATTGAAAAGGCCTAGGGAATTTTTAAAAAATGACATTTAAAAAAATACAAAACCTTACAATTAGACATATCAGAGTGCACAATAAAGATGAAGAGAAAATTCTAAGAACATTTTCAGGGACAAAAAGAGCAATTTACCTACAAATGGACAGGGAACAATAACCATCAGATTGTTCAATAGTACCATTAATCCAAGAAGATACTGGAGTATTACTGCAATGAATTGAATGAAGAGAACCTTGAACTTAGAATGTTTTATCCAGCTAAATTATTATTGAAAGATGAACATACAAAAAGGCATTGTCAGGCCCACAAAAACTTTCCATGAAAACATTTTTGGAGGAAGTATTTCAATAAAAAGAGAAATAAATTCAAACAGACACTAAAAATGTGTAAAAAATTAAGCGAGTAAAAAACTAAACAAAGTTCACTTCTGTCAATGTAATATACTCATAGCTAAAATTCCAGATGATTCTAACATGGTAAAAGTAGGACCAATGGGGAGAGGAAGGAGACCAGAGAGGTATAGGTCATGCTGAGATTTTTCTCTTATGTTGGGGAAGTGATAGAGATTGATAAGCTTAGGAAATTCATATACAAAAATGTTAGGGGAAAAATAAGAGAAGAATATCAATGGAATGTATAACTTTCAATCCAATAGAAAAAATCTATTTATTAAAGGTATGAAAAGGTAAAAAAGAAAGTAAGGTGAGGAGAAAACACGAAATAAGATGGCAGAAATTGACCTAATAGTAATTATAATTTGCTCATTACTTAAGCAAATCTTTATTGTGTCTATTAACTGCCCTTAGGGAGACATACAATAAATAAAATAAATAAGAAAAGTATATGGCATATTAGGAGTGATAAGTGCTATGGAAAAATAATAAATCAGGGAAGGATTTAAGGGGTGCTGGGTTTGGTTTACAATGAGTAGTTGAAACTTAAGTCAAAGCTCAAATGAGGAGGTGAGGGAATAAACCCTTATGATAGCAGTGGAAGAGCACTCCAGGAAGAGAGAATGGAAGTGCAAAGGTGCTCAGGGAAACAAACCTGGCCTAATCAGTAAGAAAGAGAGGTCACTGGGACTTCTCTGGCAGTCCAGTGGTTAAGACTCCTGGCTTCCACTGCAGGGGACATGAGTTCGATCCCTGGTCTGGGAGCTAAGATACCGCATGCCACGTGGCATGGACAAAAAAGAAAAAGAGAGAGAGAGAGGTCACCTGGCTGGTGGGCAAGGGGAGAGTACAAGGCAATGCTATTAGAGAAGCTATGAGGGGTGCAGATTATACCTGGTCTGAGAAATTATTGTAAAGATTTTTGTCTTTTACTCTGAATGAGATGAGAATCTATAGAAAGGTTTTGAGTAGAAAATGAAAGTTATCTGACTCACATTTAGATAGACTCATGCTGGCCTCTGAGTTGAGATAGGCTGTGGTGGAGGACCTGTGGAAGCAACAAGGGCAGTACAGAGGTTATTGCCAAAGGCAGCAGAGAGGTGCTGGTGGCTTGGCCCAGGCTGACAGTGGTGACGATGGAGAGGTGAGATCGAATGATACACAACGATAGGTAGGTAGGTAGGTAGATAGATAGATAGATAGAATAGAATTGATCGTCAGAGCTAAAGAAAAAGAAAATGTCGGTGGATGAAACTCTCAAATCAAAAGGCAGATTCTCACAGAAGGACAGGATGGGATTCATTTATAATATATTAAGGTTAAAAAAACTATATATGTATGTGGCAAAACTATAAAGTAAAACTAGTCAAGGAATTGACCAACATAAAATTCAGGGTTGTTGTTACTTCTAGAGGGGAAAGAAAGGCAAATGCATTTGGGAAACTTCAAAGGTAACTCAGTGGTAGTACATGAGAGTTTGTTTCATTACTGTATGTAAAATGAACAAAGAGGCAACAAATAAACCCTCAAAAATCTAGAGGGTTTTTGTTGATGGTAGTTAACTGAGTGAAGGATTTATGGGTGAGATATACCCATACACATATGTATTATTATTTCATAAGTATTTTCCAAGATTTCTATAATGAATAAGTAGTAACTGTATATTAAAAATACCCAAAGCTAAAGCAATTCCAAAGTGCTGGGTCAGGCATGATGGCTGCAGGTGTCAGAGGAGACTCATGCTCTTTGGCAATCCAGCAGCCAGCTCCAAAGCCCTCGGCTGACTGAGGAGTTTCGAATAAAACAGGACTCAGGCCTGCTCCCCTGTCTGCTCCGTAGATCTTTAGTGCCAGGATACACAGCTTTCTGAGAAGAGCTACACGGCTTCACAGTGAACAGGCCAGCCTGCTTGAACAAATTCTTGTCTCATCTAAACACAGAAACGTTGGTTCTCCAGGTCAGGAATCAGATGTTTTTTAAATGCATAGAAGAAAATGTCAAAAAAAAAAAAAGATACAGAACAAAGACAAAGTAGTCATTAGATGAAAAGTTAATACTAAGTAAATTATCATAAAGCAATAATGATTAAAAACAGATTAGGTAAATGGTTAGCTGAACAATTCAGAAAAAAGCAACAGTCTATATCAATAAAACAGGAAGCAAGAGACAGAAAACTATGTAATCAAAACAAACCAAAAGAGAGAGAGAGAGAAAGAGGAAAATAACACCAGAAGCTGGTTTCTTTGTATGAATTTACTCCTAGATGATGGAGAAGGCATGGAGAAGCTACAACTCAAAATAAGAATGCTAAAGGAGAAATAACTACAGAAAAAGTAGCAATTTAAAATAGAATATAATGTTATCAAGAACTAGAAAGCAACACATTTGAAAATTACATGGTAGATAAATTTTTGCATAAGATGTAAAAACTAGCAAAAAAATAATATAATCTTGAATAGATTAATAACAATTAAATTTCAAAATAATCTATCAACTCCCCTCTCCCCTCACTGAAACAAAGAGCCCCTGGATGAGGGAGTTCTACTCTGATCAAAATTGTAAGGTACCTTTCATTGCAAGGCACATATAATCCATATTTTATTATAAATTCTTTCAGAAAATAGAGAAGGAAACATTGACCAAGTCATTTTAAAAGACTAGTGTAACCTTGATTTCAAAACCAGATAATGACAGTACATAAAAAAAGAAAGACATGAGCCATAACTCTAGGCAAAGATTCAAAGTCCTAATTAAAATAATAGCTAAATATAATCCAGAGATAAATAATAATAACAGTATTAATATATCATGATAAATAAGGTTTATCTTAGGAAGGCAGAGATATTTTAACATCAGAAAAATATGTCAGTGTAACTCAGCATATTAATATATTAAAAAAATATACTCACTTGACTATCCCAATAGATGCAGAAGATTATTTGATAAATTTCACTCTATGTCTGATATGAATTCTCAGATAATCAGTATAGAAAAGAATACCTTTAACTTGATAAAAGCATCATACCAAATCTAAGAGCAGACATCACATTAAGGCACATAACTTCCATACAATATCTGCAAGACCAAAATAAGAAAAGGAATTGACTCACATCTGTACTGTTACACATAGCAATAGATATTTTCACATTATTGTCACACACACAAAATAGAGATATAAGTATTGGTAGGGAAAAATGTTATTACATACAGATGATGTATGATCAACTACACGGAAAACCCCAAAGAATCAATAAGCTATAAAACCTAGTGACAGATTAAGTAAGAGATCAGATGAATGAACAGCTTTCAAATTCAGTAACATTTTTCTAAACTAGAAATAACCAGTTAAGAAAATTTTAAAAATAAAGAAAATACAATTCACCATATTAACAAGCTCCATATAAGAATTAAACTAAAAAGAACCCACATACCTTTAAAGAAATGAGTTAAACTATAAGAAGACATAAAGAAGATAAATGGAGAGAATGGCCATGTATATGGATAGGATGACAGTATTTTAAAGCTGTGAGTTTTCCCCAAATTAATCTACAAGTCCCATACAATTCTCAAGAAAACTCTACCAATTTTTTCTGAGAAATTCAACAAACTTATTCTATATTCATATGTAATTCTAAATGAAATTAGGATCTGATGCAATATTGGGGCGAGAGGGGAAGCAAACTGGGATTTATTGCCCCACCAGATAGTAAGGCGTACTTTAAAGACATAAGACTACTACTAAGTGTTGGCTCAGAACAGACAACAAATGGAAGTGAATAGTGAGCAAACATGGGCCTAGTAAAGGTGGCAGTGTCAATGGAGAAAGGGTGGCTTATTTAGTGATGGCTTTGGGAAAACTGGTTTACTTTACAGAGAAAACCGAACTTCATGAAGATCAAAACTTACAAGTCTTAGGTCAGCCAGAATGGGAATAGTAGATTATTAAGAAATTATGATTGTGATCTTTGGATGGAGAAAAGTTTCTTAAACTGGAGCCACAAAACACAAACCACAAAACCCATAACACCCTAAACTGATGGATTCTGTGCAATAATGAAGGAAGGAAGATGAAGGAAGTTAACATACTGGTGGTAGACTGGGAGAAGACATGTTTAAAATCCTAAATTATTAAGGGATTATTACCTAGTCTAAAATATTGAAAAAACTCCAACAAATTAACAGCAACAAAAAAAACAGAAACATTAGAAAAAAATGGACAAAGTATATAGAATATGCACAAAAGGATAAACTTAAATAGCTAACAAGTATTTGAAGAAATTTTCAAACTTTTTAATATTCACACACACAAAAAATGGAAAGAGCACCTGATTATCAGATTGCCAATAAGAACACAGATAAAACCAAACATTGGTCAGGATGTGGGGAAACTAGAACCCTTATGCACTGCCGCTAGTTATGTAAACAGGCATAGACATTATGGAGAACTGTACTCACTAAATGAAATGATGATACTCACCAAAATGAAGGGTATTACTCACTATAACCTAGCAATTTCATTTCTGGAAACATACCCTAAAACTTCTCCTGCAAGTCTACGAGAGAAGAACAAGAATTGTTTGTGGACTTGTTTGTATCATCACTATATGACAGATATTTCAATTTTGGCAGCTAGTGTGGAATAACACGCAGCTTTCAGAAGTAAATGTACATAGAGCAAGATAAACACATTTTTTAAAGATGTGTTTTAGAAAAAGGTAAGAAAGAGAATAAGATATGCCATTTGTGTAAATTAAAGCACATTCATGCACATAAATGATACAACACACTACATAAAACTTAGCATGCATAAAATATCCCTTTCTAATTCACAAATACATGTTTATGCAAAAACATATATCATAGACATTAGAGTCAGTGTGGGGCTGCAAAGAATAAGTGGGGATCAATGATGAAAGTTTTGAAAGGGAAAATAAAATAAAACAAAACAAAGGAGGACCTTTCCAGGAGCAATAAGTAGAGTATGCCGTGTGATAAACTCAACAAAAGAAAGATATTTAGCAAAAGATTAAAAAAAAAAAGAAAATTAAGATAATCAGTAGGAAGCATAAATAACAGAAGAAAGAGTAAATATACTATTATGGCAAAAATATAAGTGAATTAAACTCACCCATTAAAAAATAAACACTCGGTTTTGAAGTATAAAATAAAAATAAATAAAAGCATCTGAATATAATATGTTTTTAAGAGTACACTTACAAGAAAATAGTAAAATAAAAAAAAGTTGAAAGGAAAATGGACAAAGTAATATTAGGTAAATAACAAGAAAATGGATTAAAGTCATAATGTTAATATTAATATTCAAACAATATTTAGAAACAAAAAGAATATTTTATTTCAGTAAAACTTTTAGTCCATACCATCTCTTTCCCAATCTTTCCCAAAGTAGTCATTAAAACAAAAATTGTGGAAAGTTAACAAATAGACAAATGACAATCAAAATGTATGGGCTGAGATTGAATTGTAGACTTAAATGCTTTCAATCATAAACAAAAAGTAAAATAAGTGAACAGTGCACCCAATTCAAAATTTTAGAGAAAATAAGCCATAAAAATCTCTATGAAGTTAGATTTTTAATATCTATAATATATAAACAAGGAAACAAAAATAATCATATTAAAACTAAATTAACTTTTATTTAACACTACAAAGCACTCTATAATATATATATATATATATATATATAATATATATAATATATAACTGGCCTCAGTTAATACAACAATCCTTTAAGGCAGCAGATGTGTTCTTATTAACATAGATGGCAAAACTCAGGTTTGACTCCAAAAATGCTGTTAGGTCCAGTCATTTCTGGGGAAATTTATTTGTCAAACTTCCAGTGATACCGAATTCATACCCAATACTAACTGTGTAAACAGCTTAGTAAACACTACGTACAAACCAGAATGGCTAAAATTTAAAAAGCTTGGCAACACCAAATATTGACGAGGATCTGATGAAACCAGAACTTTCTCAAGCATTGTTGCAGGAGCATAAGATATTATAACCATTTTGGAAAAAACAAAAACAACTGGCAGTTTTTCATAAAACTAAACCTTATCACCTAGTAGTTTCACTTGTAGGTACTTCTCAAAAGAAATGGAAATACAGGTCCAAAAGACTTTACAAGAATGTTCACGATAGGTTAATCCGTATTAGCCAAAAACTAGAAACGGACCATGTGTCTATCAATAGAAGAATGAAAAAACTGTGGTATATTCATAAACTGAAATGCTAGCTAGGAATTTTACAAAATGAACTACTGATACAAACAAAGAAAATGAATCTCAAAAGTTTTTCACTGAGTGTGAAAGAGACTTACTGAAAAGAGTACGTATTGCATGATTCCATTCATGTGATGTTCTAAAACAGGTACAATGTTTGTGGTGGGAAAATTAGAACAGTGGTGCCCTCCTGGGGGCAGATAGAAAGTGACTGACAAGAGACACTAGTGAACTTTCTGGGGTGGTGGTAATGTTCTATATCTTGATAAGGGATTGGGTTACACAGATGTATGGATTTGTCAAATCTCTTTGAATGGAACAATTAAGATTTATGCATCTTATTGTAAGTAAATTTTACATCAGAAGAGAAAAATGGTAGAAAAGTATAAAACTTTAGTGAAATGCACGCTGACATGGCTAGTGGGCAAGTGTGCTGATATGTGCAACTTATTTTGAAATGCATAAAAATAACATAGATTAAAAATATGGATAGAAGAATAGAAATATGCGTAGACAGATAATAAAGCAACTATAAAAAATGTTAACTGTAGAATCTAGGTGGTGGGTATATGAGTGTTCCAATACAATTCTATACTTTTTGTGTATGTTTAAATTTTTTCAACACAATTTTTTTTCCTTTTTTTTTGGCTTTTCATAAAGTACCTCATCCAGTCTCATCTTGATGCTGCAGAATGAATCTTAAAGACAGACTCATGGAAACGCCACATCGTGCTGAGGAAATTGCTTCAGTTTTGTGCAAGATCAGAACTTGGTGTCACTATCCAACTAATAATGTTCCAGTTCCTGACAATGAATTCTACAGAGAGATGATCTGTCTGCTGCTCTGTTCTGCAGAGTGTCCTGGATATTACGGCCAAGAACTCAAACTTCCACATAACTGATCGTAAAGTTCTTGGAACATCTCCATCTTACATGAATGTGATTAAGTTTTCACTGCATTAGGATGTCGAATTCTGAATCTACCTGTTCATAACACAGCCCCATCCTCGGAGGGATTGGGATCAAAATCAAAGACAGGACACATGTAATACCAATTGCTATTCACATTATAAAGTGCCCTGCTTCAAACACAAGTTCTTCAGTAATCACAGTTTAATAACAAAGGCACATAATGAGCAGGGTGTATAACTAGAATTCTCACGATTTTAGCAAGAAGAGGAAACTCTCCTACTTTTCCATTATCAGCACAATAAGGAATGCATTTTAACTATAAATTATATTTCACCAAATTTTGTTCTCAAATTCCAATATCTTGAACAAATATAATATTTATATGAAAAAAAGATTGTGTTTCAATTCCCAGGAATTAGGTTCAATGGTATATGAGCATAATTACCTGTATAAAAATATTCTCTTCCATGATTGTATTAAGTGGTAACTCCCAAGAAAAAAGTGAAGAACACTTAAAAGTCCACATCATTTATCTACATTCCAGAAAGCTCCAGAATAAAGATCAGCTAGTTAATCAACACTTTTAAAGTGGCAATAAGAGCTTGTGAATGTTATAATGCAAAAGTAACTTTATTCTCTTTCAGATGGAATTGTATGGTTCAAGTCCCTCAGGTAGGAATTTAGTAAATATCACTTTACTAGTTTTAATTTGTTAATGTGGTCTCAAAAAATATCTAGTAATAACTAAAGTGTTCAAAAAGACTTATTCAGGTAGATATTTCAATGAAATACAGAAAAAAAGGGAAGACATAAACTATCTCAGGGAGGGCAAAAAGACTACAAATAGTACATATTAATAAATATAAATTAGTATTATGAAAATTTGGGTCAGGGGGCTTAATCAAAATTGCTATTAAAGATTTTCCAGAAATTCAATTTTGAGTGAGGTTTTGCCTCAAAAGTAGGACTTTATGGGAAAGTTAAGAATTTAATTTAAAGGTTTTTTGTTTTTTTGTTTTATAATAATGTTTTATAATGACTTCTACTTTAAAGGCAGTCTATATAACATGATTTAAAAATTCAGTGACTGGCGAAGAAAAAAGAAAATATGGGTTACCTACTGAGTTTGTTTATATGAGTAATATATGTAATAAATATTTTAAATCATCTTTTATTCAGAGCTTTTCTTTGAATTTTTCTATACTATTTCAAATTAAGTCTCTAAATTGTCAACACATGTAAACAACATATTTGCATTTATCAAATATCCAAAGCTAGAAACAATGTAAGACTTTTTAAAAAACAAATTTATATTTGTTTCTAATATTAAAGTATTGAATTGAATAAATTAAAATTCATTTACCTATTTCCACATTATCTGATAAATACTGATTGATGTATCCATTAATAGGACTCTATTTTCTTCTATAATTATAGAAGAAACAATCTTTGTAGAGCCAATCTGAAAATCAAATTAATCAAAATAATGAGGGAAGTTTACAGCATTTTTGTTAAAATTTACCTTTTCAATGACAGATAATAAAACAGTTTTCTTTTCCCACTTTATAAATTGATGCAATCTCGATGCATAAATTTGTTATTTAGCAAACTCAGCCTTATTGAGCATTTGCCAAACTCCACACTGATGCTTGGAGAAGGAATAATATTCAGTGGCTACGTTTCTCTTACTACAGATAAAAGGATTCCAAGTTCTTTCACTCTTATCTAGTTTATTCTGATTGCCTATATAACAAAGATGTGATCTTCAGGTTTTATTAGATATTTGATTGCTTTGTTGGAAGTGACCTTCAGTCTCCCACTGAGATGACCTGCAGATACATCTCTTCTGGGACATTTTGTCCTATTTCAGATTATCACCTCCAAAGGTTAGATAGTCAGGGATGGATGGGAGAGATTTTTACCTTTTATTCTCAAATTACAAGATCTCCAGCCAGTTTATGTCTGGGTTCAGTAGTCTCAGAGGGCTGTTGGGCAGAAAAAATCAAGCCTATTTGATTTAGTAAAAGGCAAGCCTCTATATATAACCATTTCATTTTACTGTTTATTGATTTGATGATCAATGATTTTCATGTACTTCTTTTACTTTTATGACAATTGATTTTAATAGCTTTTATACAGCACAACACATCATGTTAAATATTTTGTGGAATCCTTCATTGTTAATAATTCATTGTATTAATAATCTTCACTGTTTTTAAATGGCAAGGGCCCTGGTCTTAAATTTGGAAAACAATTGAAGCAGTAGGACCACCCCCACTCCCTTTTTGGAATAAAGGCAGGATTACCTTCGTTAGGGTTAAAAGGTCAGAAGAGAAGGTTGTCCTTTTTGTCAATATGCAAATGAAAAGCTGCTTCAGACAGAATGATACAGTTTGATGGACCAATGAACTCAATCATTGTTATCTCACCAAATATCCCACCAACTGCTGTTATCCCAGCAGTTGAAAGCTGGTCTCTGAAAATGTGAACACCTTTTTTTTAAACACTCTCTAGAGTTAATGAAGAGGCTACACTCATTCCCTTGATAAGGAATTTAAATAGCATTATCACACACTATGCCAAGATCAGCAGTGACTACAGAATTTACATTTTACTCCACACATTTCTGATGGTAAAAGTTATAGCATGCATGGGAAATATTTGGAAGTTGAAGCCTCCCATCTTCAATTTCAGATTATGCAGTGGATAACTAAGGTCATATTATAGATCATATTTTGTTTCTGTGGAAGATGCCTTAGAGATCACTTAGACATAAGTATGTAAATATTTTCAAGGACTTGAATCACTGAAACTTAAAGCTGTAATCAGCAAGATCAGACAGGTCAGCCAGGAACATTTACCAGACATTATAAAATTCAAACAAAATTTTATCTAGTGTAGGGAATTAAGCAGGAATCCTTTCGTGACGACTCACCTATTATTAAATTTGTAGACAGATTATAATGTTGCTTGTTAACAGAAGACTCTGAAAGCATGAGCAATTCTAATCTAATGGCTAATAAATCACATTTAATAACAGGCACATGGTTATTTTCATATGATAAACCAACAAACTACACAGAGTTTACATAAATGACTATCAATTTTATACTGTCAAGACTTAAATTTTCACTTTCCTCTTTTTCACTATCATTTCTCCCATTTCTATAATGAGGATCAAGGTGGAGAGCAAACCCTTTAGTTCAATCTTCACTGCAGACCCTTTCCCACAGACACATGTTAAAATGAAAGGCCAGGGGTCTGACCTTTGGCCTCGGGCTGCTGGTCTCTGAACTCTTCCCACTGCCCTTTCACCTCCCCAGGCCCCTCTCAGACCCCAGGAACCTACTGGATCCCCAAAATGCCAGCTGCTCCCTTCTGCACCCGGCCTCTCCCCACTCCTACCCTCACCTCTGCATTAGATTCCCTACATTCTGGAGGGCTTGTGGTAACCAAATATCTGAACCATGAGGATGTATTTTTGCTCTGTCAGGTGAAATTCTCAATTCTATTTTTTAACTATAATGTGGATTGGCATTTTATTGTGACTAAAAAATTGAATAAATCAGACACAGCCTCAGGAAGAACCTTTGTACAGTATGATTTCATTGGTTAAGGAAAGATGCTGACAACTATCTCTTTCTCAGGGTGGCTGGTGTCTGAATTTTCTTTAAAGGAGAAAGAGCTATCCCTTAAATAAATTCGAGATTAGGCTACAAATAGCACTACAAACTGATTGAGATAAAACTATCTTTCATGGAGTGAGGAAGAGAGCAGAAGGAATACCAGAAGGAGGGTGGCTGAAAGAGTGGTGGCCTCCAGCATCAAAGACAGCATCCCTGCAAAATTTTTTGTTTGTGACAGCTCAGTTAACATCAATGGTGTTTGAACACAGAAAGCGGTATTTACATATTCTATTTGTTTCAGTGGAAATAGTAGTTCTAAACCATACTGTAAAAGGCATTCAATAGTATTATTTAAAATATTTAAAAGAGCTGCTTGTATTAGGCATCCTATTTTAGGCGAAGTCCAAATTATTCTACATTTTTAGTTTTAATTGCCTCGTGGAACTTCACTCAGTTTTTGATTCAACAAATATTTCCAAAACACTGTGTCAGCCTGTGCCAATAACCGAGGATGAATCAAACAAGTTATATATGTCAAAGGGTTCATAGTCTGATAGAAATGTTACATTTTAAAATAAATAAGCCCAAAACAAAGTGGTAAATGGTGTAATGCTATATGTTGCATAAAAATAGTGAGGAAAATATGTGATTAAATTAGCTGTACTGAGGTGAAGATAGCTAACAGAGGCAGTGCTATTTGACATCATTCATTCACCCAACAAATACTTATTGAGCACATAGAAATACTTGGAAAGTACCAGTAGGTACAGAAAATATAATTGTGGGCAACACAGGCAAAAATCTCTGCCCTCATGGTATGTATGCACATTCCAGTGGGTGAGACATAAATTAGTCAGGATAAATAATATACATTGCATGTAAGAAGTGAGAATGAAAAACAAAGCAGAGAAGAAAGAAATGAAATGTTGAAGGGGGTGACATTTTTTATAAGGAATTCCTGGATGGCCTTCTTGGGAAAATGCATTATTAATAAAGACTTCTTGGGGAGAAATTTCCAGGGAGATGAGGGTTTGGAGGAAACATTTGAGACAGAGAAACAAACATGTACAAAGGCATGGAAACTTGCAAGTATAATGTAGTTTTAGGAAATAGCAAGTTGTGGGACTGAATTGTGTATGTGTGTGTGTGTGTAGGGTTGACAAGAAAGGTTAAAAAAGAGAGAGGCTAGATTGTAACCAAGGTGTGAGGAAACTCTTCACCTGGCTAAGGGATTTATGTCTTATCAGGACAACAAGGCCACATCACAAGATTTTAAGCAAGAAAATGATAAGACATGATGCTAGAAGGTTGGCAGGAACCATGTTGCTACGGCATTGGGACATGGCTAACATTAAATTGTGTATAACTCCAAACAAACCAAGACCTCTCCATGTAGCTGTTGTGATTTTTCCTTGCACTCATATATGATTTCATTTTGGACACAGATACCAGTAGACAGAATTATTGGTGTGCAAGAGAAGCAAATGAGAAATTGGTATGGCAACCAAAAGAGATGGTAACTTGGAGCTACAGAAAATAAGGGCATCTGTACGGAAAATGTTTAAGAAGATATGTTGACTTAGTCAATGAATTATTGTACATATACATATTGGTGGTTTTGACTATAACTACTTGCTCTTTAATGTACTCTTGAAAGCAATGCAAAAAAATTTTTAAAGCAGCAGTTTTCAAAGCCTGGTATGCAGACCTCTGGGGTTCCCAAGATTTTTCACGGGGTCCAAAAAGTCAAAACTACTTTTGTAATAATACTATGAAGCCATTTGCTCTTTCACTGCGCTGACATTTGAAGTGATGTTGAGAAAGCAGTGGTTCTGGCACCTTAGCATGAACCAAGGCAGGAGCACCAAACTGTACTAGTAATCATTGTAGTCATCACTGCTACACATGCATGGGGAAAAGACAATCTCTTTGATTAAGCATTAATTTAATTAAATCTCTATTTTTGAATACACATATTTTTAAACATTGTGTGTGATGAAAGTTGGAAGTACACATGAAAGCACTTCTGCCAAAATATAATGGCAAACTTGAGGAAAACGATGTTTGTATTGCAAGCTGAACTAGGGGCTTTTTTAATGGAACATAATCTCTACTTGAGAAAATGACTATGATTATTCAGACTTGAGTATTTGGCAGAGAGGTTTTCTTGAAAATAAACAAAATAAGTCTGTTACTTCAAGAAAAAAGAACTGTTAGAATCTGTTGCCAATGATAAACTTTGAACTTCCAAGCAAAAATTAGTATTTTGGAAAATGTAGATTTACCAACTTGAGCTTGACACCTTTCAATACTTGAGACTCCACTGATGAGATTGTTAGTGCTATTAACATATGTGATATTTTTAATATTGTATAAAGATCATTTGAAAGAATTACATAAATCAGTAAACCAATTATTTCCCAAATGGCCAATGCCCATGATGTTATAAATCAAGCAGGGACAGAAGATCCATTCAAGAGATGGACAGACCAATGGATTTCAATGTGACAGTATGGAATATTCACTGGCATGGTCTCAGATTCCTTACTGTAACCAATCTTTAAGAAACTACCAGTTGTGGATTTTGGGTGTAGATCAAAGAAGATATCCACAATTATCTGAAAAGCTATTAAAATAGTCTTACTTTTTCTAAACTACATAGCTGAGGAAGGCCATATTTTCTTGATATACTTTAACCAGAACAACATACTGCAACAGAGTCAATGCAGAAGCAAGTATGAGAACCTAGATTAAGCTAGATATTAAAGAGATTTGTCCCCCTAAACTGTAAAACAATTCCTCTCATTGCTTTTATTAGGAAAATGTAGTTATTTTTTATAAAAATTGTTATATAATAGGTCTATACCTTAAAATGAATTAATGGATACACACCTATTTTTAAATTTCTCAGTTTTAACTTATAGTATTGTAAATATCCACATGAACAAAATGGAGTAGGGTCGCCAGATTTAGCTAATAAAACTACAGGACGCGCAGTAAATTTGGATTTCAGATAAACATGGAATAATTGTTAATATACATATGTCCCATGTAGTATTTGGAATATAACTTATACTAATAATTATTCACTGTTTATCTGAAATTCAAATTTAACCAGGCATCCTGTATTTTATCTGGCAGGACTACTCTGGCATTCTCAATAATTTTAAAGAGTATAAAGAAATCCTAAGATCAAATGATTTGAAAACCCCTGCTTAAATGCATTCTACAGTTCAGCCTTTTTCTATTTTGTTTCATTTTTCTTATATTTACTCAGAATTAGTGAGGTTTAACTATAACTAATTACTTTAAATGCCTTATTACCTCTAGACTTAATTGCTATCAAACACCATGTTTGTCCAGTTAGTTCCAGACGTAACTTACTCATCTATGTATATTTTGCTCAAGTAGAAAATAAAAATGTGTTGTTGTAGCAGGTCTGATAAACATAAATTTTATAGCTTATTTCATGGGTAACAATGATGGACCCATATACATGAGGAGAAACCATGATGGAGATGCTCTCATTAAATATTAAGTTATGATTGAAATTGCTCCTACACTTATTTTAAGTAAATTCTCTTTTTGTACAGCAATAGGAAAAGGAAGTATTTTGCCTGGAAATCTTACAATGTGAGACTTACACAAGTGTTCAAGGAGGGCCTAGTGGAATGCAGTACTTCTCAGAGATACATTATCAGTTTATGTTTAATGTTTGCAAGTACCTTGCCTGTCTCAGATTGATTAAACAGCATATTTACACTGAAAATAACAGCATTTTGCAGTACTTGTGGAAAACAACAGTCTCTGAAATGGATTATGATTGAAACTTGTGTAAGATGGAACCATTAAACCCAAATTTATGAAACAAGTTAGTTCTTTGTGTTAACACATAGAAATTATATCTATGAAGGAATCAATGGTCCCCTATGGCTTTTTTAGTAGAAAAATGAAATTCAGAATGCCACCAAGATCCCTGAGTAGTAGGTCCCTGACACAACAAATCTTAGTTCTAAAAATAAAAATGTGCATCTTAAACAAAACAAAATTTATTTTAAAATGTAATCTAAATTTTGTATGTGTACAGAAGAAAGTAATATACACACCAAAAAAATTGATAGCAGTGATGTCAGGAGATTAGAACTATAGAGAACACTAGCTTTCTATTTTTTATAATTCTATGAAATATATTTACATCTTTGGATTATATTTAAAATCAGAACAAAGCAGTAAAGATAATAATGCATTTTAAAAATTCTTATCTTTCAAAAAGTAGGATCATACTTCATAAACTATTCCTTAACTCACTTTGTTTACAATGTGTCTCAGAACTCTTTGCAAGCTGGTATCTACAGCCATATCTTTTAATTGCTTTCTAGCATGTCTATAGCAAAATGTTTACCTTATTCTGTCTGGACAATACTTTTTGCTGCTATTTCCAACAGCACTGCCATGAACATGAATACACACATCTCTGTGTAACTGTGGGAAGTTCCCAGGTCAGTGGCATAGAATACATGATTGTTTTGGGGCTGTAGCACTGGTGGGCAGGAAGCATGGATAAAATTATTTTTAGCTTCCTGCTATATGGTGGGAGTTATACAAAGGACTTTATTTTCCTAAATGCTCACAGAAGGTTTTGGAAATGCCGAAGTCATCTTAACTGAGTCTGTCTCCCTTATATTAGGTTATGTCTGATACCTTTCATTGCTTTGCCCAACATCCGTTCTACCACTGCTAACATGCAGTAGCTGGAAAGCTACAAAGCATTTCTCAGACTCTTTGGGGGCTAGGACATGATTTTGTTTCCATCATACACTTGTGGGAATGTTTAGGAACTGAATCAAATGTAGGAAAAAGCCAAGTTTGAGGCATATACTTTGCTGGCAAAGATCAAGACCGAGGTGGCAGCTATAGCAGAGCCCTCCCAGTGTAGTGGGTGGATTCCTGACTCAGCACTTCCTAGAGCAGCAGTGGCATATTTCTGGATCATGGCAGAGTAGCCCAGACTGCAGCCTGGGAAGTCAGCACTATTAGCAGCAGATTTATAATTTTTCAGCTTCCTGCATCCCTGATAGCGGTTCACCTGCTAAAGGCAAAGGCAGGGTCATTTCTGGAGCTACTAGTTGTTCCTGGTTGTTAAAGTTAAAACTGTTCCTCCATTCCTTTCAATGATTTTGTACATTCTCAATTCTCTGTAGAAGATTCCTTATTACCCCAAGTCCAGCCCACCGTCTGTTTTTGTACCGTCTGCAAGCTAAAAATGGTTTTCACATTTTTAACTGGTTGGGAAAAAAATCAAAAGAAAAATGATATTCTGTGACATGTGAAAATTATACAAGATTCAAATTTCAGTGTCCTTAAATAAAGTTGTATAGGAACATACCATTCCCACACATTTGCATATTAGCGATAGCTGCTTTTGCACTACAGCAGCAGAATTAAGTAGTTGTGACAGAGACCATATGGCCCACAAAGTTTAAAATATTTATTATCTGGCCTTTTACACAAAAAGTTTGCCAACCCCTGATATGGAGTAAACTGTCTTGGTTTGACTGAACTCTGAGCAATACGGATGCTACTATATTAAGAAATGTGAGAAAATGATAGCACACATTGTAAAGAATATATTAGTTATGCTGAAATTTTAGTCACTGGTATCTTTTCTATTTCTCACATCTGGTCCTGGTCAGATGATTTTCCATGTTGAAAACATAATTCAGCAAGTTACAAAGGGCTTACAAATTATGGTGGCTATCAGCACTGTTCACCAACTATTTCTGGTTCTCCTCAAGGGCATATAGTAAAATTGTACTTCTATGCATCCTTGATGTTAGACATGATCATGTGACTTGCTTTGGCCACTAAAATTTGAGCAGAATGAATACATCACTTCAAAACTTTTAACATCTTTAAGACACGACTGCTACGCTCTCGTTTTTCTCACCACAGTTAGTTCAGATGGGCCACTCTCCATCAGTCTCGATTTCTCTCTGAGTAACTGCAATAAAGAGAAGTCTCTGCCAACTCTTATGCATGTAGCATGAGTGAGAGATCTACCTTTGTTGTTTTAAGGTACTGAGACTTGGGGGTTGTTTGTTACTGCAACATAACCTAAACTATCCTGACTGGTACCTCAATATATAAATTAGTTTGGAGCATTTAAACTCTATAGTTCAGACATGCAAAATATAATGTACTTTCTCTATTTCTAAAATAGATCATACTTTGATCAGTAGATCCGTTTCCCACAGGTAGTGTGGAAAATATTGAAACTTGTCAATGACAAGTAACTTTTTTTTTTTTTCTGTTTAAAAGTCTCTTTAGGTTAACTTACTTTTGTTAGGTAAACAAATATTCAGCACATCCAAAATTTAAATCCTACCAAGGATGCTTAGTCTCAAGAAATGTAGCCTCCTTCCTTCGTTGCCAACCTCCAATCTAAGTGAAGGATTTCCAAGACTTACAATGGAGGGAGTGGGGCTGTAGGTATATGTAATCCTCCCCAAGTGTTTTTGTTTCATTCTGTTACAATGTATTGTCTGACCTTTCTCCTGAGCACTTGGCAATGACTAGACTAGGTTATGGCTGGTGTTGACTAGATAGATCATTGAGTATGGTATTGATTACCCACTGCTGAAGTCTGTGTAGCCAGAACTTCCAGTTATGAAGTTCCCATGTGCTACAGTCTCCTCATCCTGACCGCAGGTTCTCATATTCCCTCAGCTCTTCGTCATTTCCACATGGAACTCTCAGTTGCTGTTTCTTACTCTCACCTGAAGTGCACAGAGCTCTGTAAAGCTTTCCTCCAGATCACATCCCTTGACTTTTTCTATTCTAATGCCTGCTACCATATTGAATGTGGCTCCAGAGAGACAGCGTCTCTCAGAGACTTTCTATCTCCCCCAGGATATGTCTGGGGCCATCCAAAATCCGTCTGAGTATTTCTATGCTCTTCTGCTTTTGGGTTTTAACCAAATGGTGGGAGAAAGAGAGTACCCATATCTTACTCCTGCCATAATCTGCATCTCACTCTCACCTTCTTCTTTACCATTTTCTGGGATCAGAAGATCTTTCCACTTCCTCTCCCAGATGGTAGGAGTTTCTTTATGCTCTTTCTTATTCAGTCTTGGGTATTCACTGTCCCCCATTCTATGACAATGTTAGCTGAAGGGCCACAGAGAATGAAATTGGCTACTGAAAAGAGGATATATACTTCAGAATGTATTGCAGAAATATTGTTGTTACATTACTCTCAATTGACCTAATCATTAAAAAGCACAAGTACCATATATGCTTAAATATCAGGTGAGTTCTTTGGTTCAAAATTATCCTTCAGAAACAAGAAAGTCACCTTACAGAATTTCTCATATTGAATAGCACCCTATTATTCCAACAACAAAATTCTATTTGAGAAAGATAGACTAATGCCAAATCACTCAAATTTATGATGGGATTAAATTTTTAAAATGTGGCAAATACATTTATACATTCTTAATAATGACTCCTCGAGTATGACCTGATAATCACAGGTTTTGATGTAAACACACCTTTTGTGTATCACTTTAATAAGTAAAGTAGTAATGACTAAGTTCTTGAAATGAGACTACCAAATGGATATTTGTTGCTTGGTGTAAAATTTCCAGCGATCATCTTACCCACAAATTGTGGAAGAGCTGATTCTCCAACAACTTAGGTGGAAGGGAAGGTGATAAGTACTTTAGAAAACTCAAAAAGTGGTTTCAGTTATAATAAAGACACTGACATCTAAAGGATATTTTCAGAAAATACTTTCACAATATTCAGCAGTTACAAAGTATTCATGCAAGTGAGTAGTTTTAATATAGGTGCTTCACAGAATGAGAGCATGAAAAATAGTGACGTGTGTTAGTCACTGTATTGTTTAATATTATATGTGATTTTAAAATTGTGTGTAATCAAATAAAATAGTTAAATTTTATAAATAGCTCTTTAAACTACATACCTAAAAATATGTATGTTCAAGTTGGCAAACAAAGCAAAACAAAGAAATGAACAAACACACAAAAAAACTCCTTTTAGGATCTTTGCTTTGGAAAAAGAGGGATCATCTTATATTCAAGTTTGCTTAATATTCAATAAATCCCACAACTGTAACTCTCTCTAACTTATGTTCTTCTACATGAATGTAGATCCTACTACTTCGGAATGAACACACTTCCTGCAAAGTTCCCAAATCTCTATTAGTTCTGCTGAGAACACTTGTAGTAAGCAGATTTATACAGATTTTTTTGGAAGTCGATATCTTCTACTATTTATTATATTCCAAACTAACATGCCCATCTTCCATTTGCAGCATTATTAGTAACTTCCAGCTAATGAAAAAAGTCCTTTCCAAATCTAGATGTGCTATGTGTATATATTCTTCTTCTACCAGTTTTCAGTTCCCAAACTAAATCTCAGGCAATTCCTGTATGATACTCACTCGACTCAAACAGTCTTTGCTGAAACTGCCTTTCATAAAATTACACAGTGACTTCTGCTCTTCAGAATTTACCCCTAAGAGAGAGAGAGAGTGTGTGTGTGTGTTTCTGTGTGTGTGTGTGTGTGTGTGTGTGTGTGTGTGATTCAGGTAAAACAAAGAATCTCTTTGGTTTGAAGATAGAAACTACTCACTATTCTACAACAGAATGAGAGAGAGAGGGAGAAAGAGAGAGAGGGAGGGAGAGAGAGAGGGAGGGAGAGAGAGTAGGAGGGAGGGAGGAAGGAACGAGACAAAAAAAGTGAAGATCAGGAAAAGCCCATGTAGGAAGCTATGAGAATATGGTGAGAAAGAATAGGGTGAGAAATCAGGTTGCAGTGTGATTCCAAGTTTGGAATCACTTTTATTTTCCAGAAATGGCAAATTTCTGCTTGAAGATGTCTTCAAATTATATATATATATATATATATATATATATATATATATATATATATATATATATAGTAAGCAATCTGAAATAAACCTAGAGGAAAATAAATATGCATTTCCTAGATCCAGGAGCACTTTTTATAACTGCCCATTCCCACAGTGCTCCCCAATTTTTAAAAGAATCCTCCTGTGTCTTATTGTGGATTAGACACATCTCTTTCTTTCCTGAGAAAGTTGAAGGCGAAATAGTGACATTCAGAATCACACAGCTAAGCCAGAGGCAGAAGGAACACTGGAACTGGTCCAGGAGTCTCCCAGCTGGGCTGCACTCATTATGTAACAAGTTTCCCAAGTTCTCATCTGGATTCAGCAACGTTAGCAGGAGAGATGCCCAGTAACAACCTTCATCCAGTCTTCTAACTCACCAGGGCGAGGTGATGGTAATATAACCTCAGCGATTTTTCCCCTTACCTTTAACCCAAGGGATGAATATATTATTCCAAGAAGCAACTGACCCTGAGCTAGTATTGTACCTTGCACTCCAAAGTCTGATGGTTTATTACCGTGGTTACTATTCTGGGCCTAATGAATGGGGCCAAATCCCAGTAATCATATGGCACGGTCTCCAGTACAGCAAAATCCAAATCTACTTTCTTTTCCTACCTTTTCCCTCTAGGCTAGTGCACACAGGTGCATCAACCTGGTGTGCCAAGAGCAATCTCTTTATGCAGAGCTGAACGGATTTCTTACCCTTTTATCAGAAGCAACATCTATATCTGGGCATACGCTGACAGCAAGTTGCCTCAGCAAAATTTTAATCATTTTGGATTTAGGGATTAAAAAAGATCTGATGTGTTATGGTATTCTCTGTGATTAATAGCTGATTTCTGGAATTAGCAAACAAAGAAAGAGAAGAAAACTTGGCTCGAGAGTTTTTCATTCCATGTGGTTATGGTTCTGAATGTCTTGACTGAAGCATCTCCATAAGCATAAGGAAAACAAGTTTTCTAGGTCTTATTCACAGTGTAAATCACCCTGCAACGGCTCACAGGGTCGGTTGATACTTGTTGGCAGATGAGGAATAGAGTCAGTTACATGAAGCGTTTCCTAGTGATGTGTGAATTATGCAGTGAAAAATCATGACTAAACAAATGTTCTACCTTAATCTCTGAGAGACAGATATTAGTATAGGCTGGGTTAATCAATCTCTTTCCCCTAGCTTCTACAAAGCTCCATTCTTCTGGTCCACCTGATTTTCAATCAACTACTTTATTTCTTTTTAAGGTTCCTCTTCCCAAGAGAATGTACAGGTCCCCAAGATTCACTCCTCAATCTTCTCTCCAATTTTTGTTCTTCATATTTTTTCCTCCCTCAAAGCCACCATCTATTTGATGGTTCATTCTCTTCAAGGCTTAATTTTAGACCTCTAAGGAAGCAGAGGAATTTAGTCAAACTTTCCTAACAGGAATGACTCCTAAATCTAAATTCTTTCTCCTAAAACAATTTTCAAATGAGTATTTCCATTCAACTGACTGCTTGACATTCACATCAAATCCAACATTTCTAATGCTAATCATTGCTAGACCATCTCCACCTAACCTCCCATCCAATAATTTTCCCTTCTTGACTTTCATAGTTCCACTCACTGGTCTCCCTGCCTCCAGCCTCCCCTGCAGGGTAGCTTGCCTACTATTGTCAGATTAATCTGTCCAAAGAGCACCCATTCTCCTGCTGAGAACCCACAAAATGATTATCTGATGCCGATAACCAGAATTATTTAGCCTGAAGTGGAGAATCTGCCAAAATCTGACCTCAGTCTGTCTTGGTAAACTTATTTCTCACTAGGGCCTTACATGAACTCTCTGCTCCTGTCCCTTCAGGGTCCCCAGTACACCTTGAACTTTCACACTTTTCCTCTGCCTTTGTTCACTCTGTTCTCATTGCTGGGAAGCCCTTTTCCTTCTTCCTTCCTGCCGCTTAAATCTCATCCATCCTTCAGGACCCAGACAAAACCCTAATTCCTTTGTCAAGACCTACCCAGATCATCCAGTGGTAAATGGTCTCTCCCCTTCTTCCCTCCTCTGCCTCTTTGGTCTGCACCTCTTTCTAAGCACTGATTATTCATAGCCTCATGTTGTTTGCTATAATTTCATTTATATTCATAATATCTCCCCCATAACTCATATGCCTCCTGAGAGCCCAGACTTTCAAACAAATTAAATATCCTTACATTGATGATTTTTCCACAATTAAGGCATCATTGATTTGTTGATATTCACTTTTATTACCATTAAATGAGTAATATTTATAATATATGTTGTAGACATACATATGTTGAATTATTTGTACACTTGATTGCCATGAATTATGGTCAGATAAAATCTGAATACAAGCAGAGTTTGCAGTTGTCTGGGGTAGAAGGACAATAATCTAACACCCAGCATAACTGAAATCAAGGGGAAAAAAGATAAATAAGTGGATGAAACTATTATTTCACTACTTACAATGCATACAAAGGAATTAAAAACAGACGGGGGGGTGAGAAAGACTTGAAAAAGCCTTGGTGGTGGCCAGGGAGATTATGTTGTGAAAAATAATGCCAAAGATGAGAATGAGAATGCAGCATCCCCAAAAATCAATCCAAAGAAATGGAACAAGTGTAATATTGTGGAGGTGATTTCATATTTGTAAAAATAATAGACGTTTGGATATGCAGCAATGTGGAAATTTATAAACTTGTAAAACACATGTAAGTAGATTATTTAGCATTATGTGCATTTTCCTAATGTAATAGCCATGACAATTACATGAATATGCTGTGACTTCAAGTCTGTATTTTCTCTGCCAATTTTCTCAATTTACTAGCTCAAACATGCGACTACAAATCCACCCTGTATTAGGTCATCAGCCTGTTTCACTGGATATATCACTTTTGCAAAGTAAATAAAATGTGTGCTGTTAAATTTTTTAAACTGTTGCCATGGAAATTCTAAGCTTCAAATGTTACTAATGGGTTGTGCTTTTTAATTAACAGATCATTTGATTTTTATAAATATGTGCATGACCTTCTTAATATCGTTTTAATCGATTTTGTTTAAATAGCTTTATTTCTAAAACTGCAATCAATATGGTTCCTAGAAAAGGGAAGCCGACCAAAAATACTGGATCTAAGCCATTTTACAAGATGTCTTTCTGTTTAAGCAAATTATTTAGAAGAAAGATGTACTTTTAATTACCCTATTCAATTATATTTTCTAATATACTAAATTTATTCCAGTCTATTATGGTTATAAAGCAGTCTGGCCTAGATCATTCCAATGGCCTCAAACATATGTTAAAGAAATACTTGCACAATGGCCTGGTTCCTATTCATGAAAACAGAAACTACTCCTGTCATATGGTTTAGATCGTAAGCACATGAAAAATAGATTATTTTTAAAACTTGTTTTTATTCCAGGTCAAAATGTTCATTTAAGTAATCATGCTTTGAGTCCATATTAGAAAAGATATAAATAGACCTCAGAGCCAATGAAAAATTCAGACGCTTTCCTAATTCCTTTTGTTTGTTTACTTGCATGTGTTTTCATTCCAATGGAAATTTATATTTGTAGAGGACTCCAGAAACGACCAATTATCAACCACAGACGAGATGAGACGCAGAGAAGCAGCCACAGAGCAGTGTTCCATAATTTCATAGTTACTCAGCCTGCACCAAAAAAATATATATGATAAATTAAATTATTAACATCTAAGTCAGGGGTGTGCAGGGAAAAGGAGGAAGCAATTTGGAAGGACAGGGGAGGAGGACCGATTCTCATGACACTGGGGATACGTGAAACATTGATTATTGTCCAGCTCTTCTGGTTAATGGGTATATGAGCCTATTGAACAGATGGTCCAAGTATTACAGATGGGTAAGAAAGGAATTGAATATGACTTAAAGGCAAGTTAGTGCTATTGAAAAATAGAAACGAGGCTAATACGTTTTACAGAATAAAAGGAATTGAGGCCTTCCCTGGTGGCGCAGTTGTTGAGAGTCCGCCTGTTGATGCAGGGGACACGGGTTCGTGCCTCGGTCCGGGAAGATCCCACATGCCGCGGAGCGGCTGGGCCCGTGAGCCATGGCCGCTGAGCCTGCGCGTCCGGAGCCTGTGCTCTGCAACGGGAGAGGCCACATCAGTGAGAGGCCCGCGTACTGCAAAATAAATAAATAAATAAATCTATTAATTATTTTTTTAAAAGGTGTTCTCATATGTTAGTTCACGCTATATTTACTAAAATAAGAATTGGAGTTTTTCCTCCCAAGGAAAATGGACCTTTTTTCTTCATAGATTAAAAAAAACACAATTTTAGTTTTCATCCTGAATATTAATAACAACCGTCAGGAGTGTATTTGTTTTAACCATTCACTCAGGAGTTCAAATGATCACTGACTGTTTTTGGAAAAATCACAAAATTTTCTTAATTAAATAGACAATAGGATGACAATCTCTGCTTAATTTTAGTGAACCATAAATTGTCTTGGACATTGAGAATCCACTAAGTAGAAAGTTAAGACTAATGTCAATTGGAAATTTTTCAAATATATATCACTTCTGGATTAACGAGGATTCCACAGAAAAGTTGACTTTGTATAAACTGTAGTTTTCTGGTAGCTGAGGTCAGAGAGAGAAAAAAGAAGTCTTTGAAAGAATGCTTGCTCAATATTTAAACTCTGTTGAGCCAGATGGCCTTAGGGTCGACTGAAGCACATTCCCCCTTTTGTCTTCTTTATGTTATGGCTTCTGATTGTTCTTAACAATCACAGATGTGCCTTGCTTTAAACCTCTTTCCTCCTTCCTGACCTCACGTCTTCTATATGTCTTCTGGAAAATGTCTGTGGAGTTGCCTTCCCATATTGTCACTGGGATTAAGTCTTTAATGACACGTTTCTAAATGACCACATCCCTTTACTCAGAGTCTACAAAAGTGTTTTCCGTCTTTCTTAGACCCACTCTTAAAAAGATCATCTATGATGGCTTAATTCACATTCTGAAGATAATTAAAATGAGGTCACTCTATTATAAACTAGTACCGGGATGTGTGTGATTTCACTTACAGGATCCCATTTCAAAAGTGATGTATGTTTTTAAACTCTTAATTTTTAATTCACTGTTAAAATGTATTATATATGCCAGAATTTCCAAAATGTTTTTTAATTTTAAATATAATTTTGCCTTGACCACATAAAATATCAGTAATACCCTTGAAGTTGCAATATTTTGGCAAATATTGATTACATTATACAAGCTAATAAGTATTAAAGAAAAACTTGCAAGTAAAACAAGAAATATTCAGCACCACAAAAAAGAGAGAAGATGTATGTTTTAGTTATAATGTATATTACATACAATACATAATATATAATTAATTGTATATGTAATTATGCAAGTAGTTATAAGTAGATATGTGTCATATATATATATGTAGATGCATATCAAGGATTCATTGTGAAACACTATGGCCTTTGAAATCTTGAGATTATAAAGGTAGTTTATAAAAAGTTCCAGCAAGGCAGCAATACAAGGTAATCAACAACATCACTCTGGTTATTGTTTTTACAGTTTGCTGTTTCAAAATTACATAACTAAAAAGGTTTAATATAATAAAAATGGTCTGAAATGACAAGACAAAGAAGAACACTTTTAAAGCTTTGCAAGGAAAAGAAGCATCTGTCTCTAAAGAAGTACAGTAGCATTCCCATACAGTATCGTACGCCCAATATATTTGTAAAATAAGCATTGCTCTTGCTGGAAATCTGATACCAGTTTATATATTTTTCTTCCCATTAAAGAAGCAGCATTTGCCCTCAAGTCTGTAGCTTCCAGGACTTTTAACAACATTTTTTTTTTTATATAAAGGTTAATCCTCTTAATGTGAGGTTTTGGTAAAGAAAAGTATAATTGCATAACATCCTCTGAAAAAAACACAGTTTCAGATTTCAGCATGCACCTTTAATCTTTTTTTTTTTCATTGCTTGAAACTAAAATTCCATTAACACAAACAAAAGAAAAACAGCTGTGAAAAAGCCTTTGCTTCCAAAGCACAGGGATTTTTCTAGTAGGTATGAGACAAAACCACTCATCTCATTCTTGTGACTGATTTGTCTGTCTACAAATGCAATGTCATTTCTATATGAAGTTAGCACAGTAAAACCCTAGCAGGACACTGAGCCTTTGAAAGCAGTAGTGGTGGTGGAGGAGGGGGAGAGGCCAGTGACAATGATGGTGTGACACCAACATAAACAAAGACAGTCTAAGATAATACTGTAGGGATGTTCCTCATGAACTCTGGGTATAACCAGAGAGAAAGAAAGCAAAATTGTAGCTGCCTGGAAAGTGGGAAAAGTTTATGAAACAGAAAAAGAGCATTGCTTTGTTTTTTTGTTTTTGTTTTTGTAAATTAGAAACTGAGTATATAAGGAGTGAGCCAGCGTAAAAACTCACATTGACTAATGCTAGAATTCCAATATTTAAAAATGCTTCCAAGTGTTCATCTACTGCAATCCAGGGGACGTTTTTGTACTGATTAAGAACTCTGGGGGCCCGAACAAGCCAGAATGCCCATTGCAAACATGTCACCTCTTTATAATACAAACAAATAGTGGCCTGCCAAGATATATTTGATAAAGGAAGGACAAGTGCTTATTGAATGAGCTAAGTTCTTTAAGAAAGTGCAAAAGAACAATACAACATCTCCTTCAACTTTAGAGTGGACAGGCCAAGTCTGAGAAAGCCTGTCACATGCACACACCTTTCATAAGGGCAGCACCTCACTGGCATCGTTGCTCCTTGAATAGTACTGTTTTCCAGACGCAAGATACCAGTTCACCTAGACACTGCTGACTAGATCAGATCAGAGCACCAAACACAAGGCTGGCTAGAATTTATGGTATGATCTGAGGTGAAAAAGGAGCTGACCCAAGATTTCCTCTCAGAGTAGGAGCTGGAAAGAACTGAGTAATTGAACAGGTTAAAAAATGGAGTTAAAGCAGAAAAAGTATCATGGAGACATGGGATGCGTTTCAGAGGGCATGATGGGATATTCCTGAGGTAAATCTGCTATGGAGAAAAATCCGAAAACATCACTGAACTGGAAAGAGTAAAGCAGAATGCCAAGAGAGAATGAGAGTGGCAGCTTCTCTACAGCCTGTACTTGAGACTACTTTGGCCCAGATACATCTCCAAGGATAGTTCTAGACCACATACAGACTTGAAGTAACTCAGATTTATAGAACACAAAGATTTGAAATAGAATAATCTCCAGTCATCTTAGCATAGTTGTTAAAAGAAAGACTCTGAAGTCAAGCTGACAGGTTCAAATCCCTGTTCATCCACTGACTAGCTGTGTGACCACTGACAAGTTATTTATGTTCTCTGGGTCCCAAATTCTACTTTTGAAAAGTGGACATAATGATAGTATTCACTTCATAGGTGATTATAGGGATTAAATGAGTTAATATGTATAAAATCTACACATACCACGAGCTGTGTGTGTCAGTTATCGTCCTATTAGTTTTGGATGACAAATTTCACAGCACAAGTTTTATATCATTTTGACTCCCAAAGACCAAAGTCTGAGTAATTTACCTATTATCAGGGAAGAGGGATTCAGTGTTGTGTCTGAAAAAATGTGAAGTTATTGCCCTTGATGGACATTCAAGCTGTGGGAATCATTTGAGTTCCCACAGCAGGTCAATTGTTTAAGTTATCCTTTACTGATATTTCCAGCAAACCCTCAGGAGACCATGCTGTTCAGAATTCAGCTTTCCACAAGAACATTAACTGCATTCACTTAGGGCTATAGTGGGTAGGTGGTAGCATACGCTGACGATTTTTCAGGTTACAACCACCCTGCCTGTCTCTGGCTGTGCTACTCAAATGGATTAGACTTACTTTTGGAGAGGTGGTCCAAGCAGCACTCACAGCTGATCTATAAGCAAGGCTTGTCTTCTCAGAGTTTATTTAAAGCAGATTTTAAATAGATTTTATTTTTTAGAGCAGTTTTAGCTTCATAGCAAATTTGAGCGTAAGGTACAGAAATCTCCCATATAGTCCCTTCCTCCACACATACATAGCCTTCCCTATAACTAACATCCCCCACCAGAGGGGTATGTTTGTTACAGATGATGAATCTACACTGAAACACATCACTATCACCCAAAGTCCATAGTTTGTATTAGGGTTCACTCTCGGTGTTGTAGATTCTATGTGTTCGGGTAAATGTGTAATGACATATATATACTATTAGAGTGTCATACAGAGTAGTTTCATGGTCTTAAAAGTCCCCTGTGTTCTACCTATTCATCCCTCCCTCCCTTGACCCCTGGCAACCAGTGATCTCTTTACTGTCTCCATAGTATTGTCTTTTCCAGAATATTATATAGTTGGAATCATACAGTAGATAGCCTTTTCAGATTGGCCTCTTTTACTTAGTAACATGCATTTAAGATTCCTCCATGTCGTTTCATGGCTTGATAACACAAGTTATCTTTTTAGTGCTGAATAATATTCCATTGTCTGGATGCACCACAGTTCACTTATCCATTCACCTACTGAAGGACATCTTGATTGCTCCAAATTTTGGCTATTATGAATAAATCTGCTATAAACATCTCTGTGCAAGTTTTTAGGTGGACATAAGTTTTCACCTCCTTTGAGTTAAATACCAAGGAGCTTGATTGCTGGATTGTATGGTAATAGTATGTTAATTTTTCTACGTAAACACCATCTTCCAAAGTGTCTGTACCCTTTTGCATTCTCATCGACAGTGAATGAGAGTCTTTGTTGCTACACACCCTCATTTCATTTGATGTTGTCTTTATTTTTAAGCCCTTGTTGGTTGCACAATTTGCAAATATTTTCTCCCAGTCTGTATGTTGTCTTTCATTTTGTTTATGGCTTCCTTTGTTGTACGGAAGCTTGTAAGTTTGATTAGGTCCCATTTGTTTATTTTTGCTTTTGTTTCTATTGCATTTGGAGACTGACCTAAGAAAACATTGGTATGATCTATGTCAGAGAATGTTTTGCTTATGTTCTCTTCTAGGAGTTTTATGGTGTCATGTCTTATTGACATTGTCATTATTATTTATTTTTTTCTTTTGCGGTACACAGGCCTCTCACTGTTGTGGCCTCTCCCATTGGGGGGCACAGGCTCCGGACGCGCAGGCTCAGCGGCCATGGCTCACGGCCCCAGCTGCTCCGTGGCATGTGGGATCTTCCTGGACTGGGGCATGAACCTGTGTCCCCTGCATCGGCAGGCAGACTCTCAACCACTTCGCCACCAGGGAAGCCCTGTCATTATTTTTATATTAAAATAAAAAGAGTATTTTATGGAATAATAAAATAGTATGTGCATTTTGAAATCTCAAGTTGAGGTTTTAAAGTGATTGTCTACTTAGGGCACAAATCTTTGGGAATTTATCCCTAATCCTAGTGATAACAGCTTAACTTGATCCTGTCATTAGAAGTGGCTTGATGAAAAAGATGGAGAAGCTCAGCAATACTGAATAGCACCCTCTCATTCCAACGTCTTATGGAGTGAGGCGACACAGACCACAGCATTGGTTAGGGGCCTGAATTTTTAAATTATAGATTGGCTTTTCACCTATTCATATGGATTCTTAACATTACTAGTTGATTTTTAACCATGAACATAAAAACCTCAACCAAGGCCCTCACCTGAGTGTTACTTTAAGGATTTTCTGCTCTCTAGCTCCTAACCAAAAAGAAATATCAACCAATAACCAGTTTCAGCATTTCACTCTCCCAGCACTCTAAGTTCTACCTTTGGATCAGGATTGAACACATGCTGGTATCTGACTCATTGGGTCCTTCTCAGAAATGTCCTCTTCCCTGGTGTTCTAATATTACTCCTTTGACTTTTATTGAAGGCCTTTACAGGAAGGAGCCCCATGAGGCCCATTTCTGCATTTGCTGTGAAATTGGTATAAGGACATTGTCCATTAAATTATTCAGTGTTCCCTGCCTAAGACTCACATGAGGACTTGCTCTGAGTTTAGTACCAGGAAAAAAATGTGCCTTCTTTGAGAAAGTAGTAAATTTTCTTCTTTTCTATTGGTGAGTTACGTAATCCATTGTGTTTCTCTTTTTTCTTTTTTTTTTTGTCTTGGCTGACAAAACCATGCAGCCAGATTTTATGTACAATTGTACCCACTGAGTTAGCCTTTATGGTTGGCATGTTTGCTTCTTCCTTTTTTCTTAACTTTCTTTCTTTTAATTTATTCTTATAATATTATTGTATAGAACATTTTATAAATCTATTATTGTAAAATCTGTATGAGAAAAAGGTTGAGTGTACCAAACAAAACTTACAAATATATTGCTTTACCTGACACAGATTTTTTGAGGAATTTTCTGTTTTGTTTTATAAAATACTATTGAATTCAATATAGGATAGGCAAATTGTTAAATGTATAATTAAGTGTGATTTAATCATATGCCTTTGGCAAAATTTTGTAGACATAAAGTTATAAATCAGGAAAAAATCCTCAGGGGCATAATCACCATAGTCATAGAGAAAATAAATTCTTTCATTCATTATATTAGTAAAGTCCTGCTTTCATTCAACAAATGTTTGTGTCAGCTTTGTAGTCACCACGGAGAATACGAACTTGTTTTAAAAAGAGGATCACCCTCAAGAAATTTATGGTTTGGGAATTAAGAGCCAGTGTGTTTACCAATCGTACTTAAAGACAGGAATGAGGTACTTCTTGTCTAGCTGCATTGTATGCCACTATACCAGAATTTTTTTTGTAATGAAGCTGGAAAAGAAGTCTTGTAAAGATAAAAAAAAAAATTGTTATAGGAGAATTTTGTTCTGAAGAGAAGGAAAACTTCACTCAGAATAATTAATAGTTAAACTTCCCTCAAACTGAAATCTGCTGAAAAGGATTATGGAAAGTAAACAAATTAAGCATGACTTTATTACGATCTGCATGTAGCTATGACTGTAGGATTTCTTTTATTTTAATGTGAACAATATTTCTTTGAAATAACACTTTCTTAAAGGCAGAAAAATTACTGACTGCTATATGTGGACTGATAATATAAATATTTTATCAGTGTCCTAAACTCTCACACGGGAAGTAGGGTTATAGGAATATTTTCAAAGCTTGCCTTTGGTCTTTCAAGAATTGAAGGTTGAAGGTTGCTACAATCATTTGCTTTTCATATTCTGCTTGTCTTTTTTTCATGAGGTGAATAATGTTAAGAGTCTGGAAACCAATGCTGGGTGAGGGTTTTGCCTAGAGATCTGTTTAGATTAGTTACTAAGCTTCCCAGCTTGTGGTCATTGAAGGTCACTTGGTTGATAGCTAAAATTTCAATTGGAAATTTGTCATATAATCAGGATTTAAAGCCCAGCTGAGACTTTGTCTCTCCTGTGAAAGGGGAGGTTGTTTTATGATTAGCTTCAGAATGTTAAATTAGGTGTTGGCAATTATGAGCCTTTTTTGCAGTTTAAATTGCACTATGGAAACACCTGTCCAGAATAGCAAAAGAAAGCATGCCTTAAAAAAAATAGAAAAGTCTGATTCTGTTATGCATGAATAGTCCTGCTTTTATTATCAAACCCTAGAAGTCACATTTAACCACTCTTGAGAAAGAATACTTTTTGTATCCTTTAACAGTGATTCTCAAGACGAAGCATCTTATTAAAGATATCTTTTGTATGTGGCACAGGGAAATAATTTGCATAAACAGCCCATTTTTTTAAATGACTGAAATGTTTTCCAATTTATTTTCAATGTTTATTTTTCCATTCCATTAGTCCTCATGTTCTTAGAACAAGTATATGGATGACCCATAAAACCATGCCCTAAAATTGACAAAACTTAATAAATTCTTCTGCTACTATTGTAACAGGGATTCAGTACCTTTGGGTATGAGAATTTAGCAAAAAGATGATTGAGAGTATAGGAAAGAAACTCTGAATAAACTTCAAAATCACTAAAGTTCTTCTGATAAAAGTAATACAACAATTTCAATCCTTTCACAGAATACATTGGGGATAGGGGTTTGGCACAGAGAGGAAGAAGTGGTTATTTATATATAATATAGTAAACCACCTTCATACCTGGCAATGTTGCTATATGGAGTCATAGTGAAGTACTCAAACAAAACTTTCAAACAATATCAAGATCAGTTAATACATGAGTATTTCTTACAGGATTGGAAAACCTGTAATAACATTTTTCCCAAAAAGTTCCAGATAGTTGAGATTCACCTGAATTAAAACATAATAATACTTATGTATATACAATATATTATATATATATATATAAAATATCATTTATATTTATATACTGAATTCACCCTTCCACCTAAAACAACCAAAGAAAAGAAGAGAGAGAGAGAGAGAGACAAAATATTTGAAACAATGGCTTTCAAGACCCTGAAAATCAGGCAACAAAGGAAGTGATCTTAGAAGGATGAGCCCCATGGTTGCCCCCAGTTTACTGCTTTGAGAGAGTTTTCAGGCTACAGAACAGGGAAGGGGAGCGCAGAAGGAGCCTGGCAGACTCCCTGAGATGAAGAGGCAGAGTTGAGAGTCTGGGGAGACCAAGGTAGCTAGAGTTCACTAGACAGAGTACTAAAGAGGAGAGAGATGTACAAAGAAAAAAAATCCAGAAATCTGTAGAGAGTTCCTCTCAAGTAGTATTCCACAAAGGATTGATCAGCACAGGCATGGACAGAAACTGCCTGAGGCTAGGAAAAGAATCATCTGAAATGGCCTGGAATGGTACATGTCCCCATCTGCCGTTCTAGAAAACCTCATAATTTATGGGCACTGGGAAGGATCTTTCTCAGTAGTGGAGAATTGGTCCTAGTAAATGTTACTCTGGTCCCACCTAACAATTCTTAAAAGCAAGATGTGAAAAAAGTGAAATTGTTTCTAAGTAACTTAACCACACCCCAGAACAAAATTCAAGAACATTTATAGGAATACAAAAATAGCCAGCATTAAATATAATAAAACCCACAATGTCTGGGAACCAATCAAAGATGACCAGCATCCAAAGAAGTATGAAAATACAACCCATAATGAAGTTCAATCAGTTGAAACTGACTCAGAACCAATGCAGATGTTAAAATTAATAAACGAGGGTATTAAAACAATTATGATTATATTCCATATGTTTAAAATGTTAAGTGGAGACATAAAAGATATTTAAAAGATCCAAATTGAATGTCTAGAGGTGTTCTCTTGAAAACTACAATGTGTGAGATGAAAAATACACTGGATGGGATTTACTGCAGATTAGATGCTACAGAAGAGAAGACTAGTAAACTTGGAGACATAGCAATAGAAGCTATTCAAAATGAAACAGAGAAAAACATACTGGAAAAAAGTGAAGAGAGGATCAGCGAGTTGAGGAACAACTTATCAAATTATGTATTTAAAATATATGCTGTTTATTATATGTCAGACATATATGTGTATATACATACATATAGATAGATGTTTAAAAATATGAACAATAATAAGTACCCTCAAGAATTTATAATCTAGTCATTAAATCAAGGGGGATTTATAAACAACATGTTACATAGCAGCATAGACTGGTATCACTCTTACAAAAATCAGTTTAAATTAGCAGTTTGGTGTAATACATATATGCACTCAGAACAATTCTTACTAATAAAATGAAAGGATATTTTTTTCCATATAGAAAACATTTTTAGCATATTATACTTTTTTAATATCTTAAAAGTTTCTGCATATGATAATAAATCTAATGTTACTGAAATAATAACATTTGGAATAACCTCTTTTAACCTTTACAGAGTACATTATCCCAATTCACTTTTTCAACATACAATTAATTTTTTTAGAGATAAAACTTTTGAGTAGATTTAATTGCCAAAATAACTACCTTGGAAATGGAAATAACCTTCAATTATGAACTATGATCAAAGAGAGCTTTTTCATTTTTCACATTGTTTCATGAAATGACTTTCATTCTCCCCCATCACCTTTTAAGTAACTTTGACATGACATTTTATTTTTCATCACTGGTAAAATACTTTCAGTTGAATACAGTTTAATGAGACAAACCCTTTGGCCAGTTCTAATGCAAATAGATCGACGTGTGGGGAAAAAGTGCAGCCAGGTGCGAAAAGGGTTTTGATATTGCTTGGACACTTTTGTTTGAATGCTTCAGTCCAAATCCATATGGTAACATTACCAGGTATGAAGGTGTTTTCCTAAAGCTGATGTGTAAATCAGTGGCAAAGGGACAACTGCCATTGATTCACTGATAATGCATGGATATTTCTTTCAGACTTAGAAAACCAAATATATCTTATTCTTTCCCATTCTCAGAAAGCCCTAACTAATTATTCCATGAACAAATTAGTTCAGATGGAAGACTAAAAAGAGGAAAGTGTATAGAGAACTTAGAAGCTGTAGAATATCGATTCAAATTATTCATCTCTGAGAAATGTTTTTGGAAGACTAAACAGAATCTTATTCATCTCCATTATAAGAGTCCATCAACTGAACAACACACCATCAATTTCAAGACAACTCTTAGATTACACATCCATGTAGGCTGGAAGCTGCATCCCAGCTTTAGAAACATTTGAGAGTCTTTAAATCAAGGAAATGTGCTATTTTATCATAAAGAATCAGAAATTAAAAATTTTAATATATTTCAAATAAATATATATGAAAAGAACACATACATTAACAACAATTGAACAACAATTAATAGTGAAACATCAGTTTTGGTTTAATTTCTGTGGATAAGTTTAAAGAAACTTTCAAACACATATGATTTCACACCTGAATTTCTTTACTTCCATCTCTTGACACATATATTAGAACTTTATGGCCATGGTGCAACAGAAGCAATGAGTTTTTGTAGCCAGGAGAAGTGTGGTTATTATTTGATAGATTATATTTTCAGTTCACCTTTAAATAATTGTCTACTAAAATTTGATTCTATCTGGATGCTCCCGAATTCCCCCTCACGTGTTTAGCTGAGGGTCCGTCTTAAATTCCAAGGTGAAATTACAGGGTGATCTGTTTAGAAAAGTAAAAGAGAGAACAAGATTTAAACATCTCAAAATTAAAAATAAAATGTATAAATTGCTACCTCTTTCATTAAAGTCTGTTCTCAATCAACAATCAGCTAATCAATAATTACTCACTGGAACTTAATATATGCAAAATATTTCATTACACTGTCATCAAACGTAGAAACACAATGGAGTACCAAGTGACTCAAAAATCTCTAAACTGGCAATAATAATACATTGAATGTGAACAGTGGAAGTTGTTTCCTTTACTTAAATAAATGATGTCAATGTCATTGGCTGTGTAGCCAAAATCTAGAGAGTAAAAACAGTTTTAAGACTAGAGAAATGAAATGGGATGTGGGGTTTCCGGGGCACTTGGAAAAGATAGAATTTATGACAGAGGAGGTTTTGCCTACATCTGGCTAAGAAAACTTAGACATAACTTATTTAGTGGTCAAATGAGGTGGCTGAGAGTAGGATTAGGAACTGGGGGAAAATAGGGCCCTTCCCTACAAATAATTTTCAGGGCCAGACTTGCCTGCTCTGCCTCTTTTCTTTGTTCATTAAAAAGTTTCTTCACTTGCTTCTCTTCTGTTTTCTTGCTTGGTTCCCATCAGTGGCTCACTTCACAATTCCCATGAACTTCCGCCGAAGTAGTTGGTGCATGTAATTTGGGAGTGAGCTCCTAAATTCTTAATGCTTGGATTGATTTCAAGTTTCTCATTAGTTTACCATAAGAGCTGGAACATACCAGGGTTTCAAAATTTGGGGGGATCTTTACTATTAATCTTGAGTTTGAAGAACATACTTTGTCCTGATAACAATGTTGTGGGTTTTTGATTTGTTTTTTGGGTTTTGTTTGTTTGTTTGTCCATTTTGGGTTTTGATTTGTTTTTTGGGTTTTGTTTGTTTGTTTGTCCATTTTGGGTTTTGTTTGTTTGTTTGTCCATTCTTCTAGATTAGTGTATACAAGATTCTGTGTGTTTGTCCATTTTTCTGGGAAGAAGTTTCATAGAGATGTTTCTTAGAGATGTTTTTGCCCCCCAAAAGGATGAAATCATGGTTCTAGTTATTTCATTCAGTCAACTAATATTTATTAAGGCTGTAATATTTGCTGCAAACTATGCTAAATGTTAAAGAGCAGAGATGAGTAACAATTCCTTTCCTGAAGGAGTCCTCTGAGGTCAGACAGACACTGAACCAGACCACCACAGTCCAGTGCAGCAAATTCCGTAATAAAAGTAGTTGAGTGCTCTTTAAACACAGAGGAGGGAGAAACTGAGTCTGGGGGAGCTTAGGAAAGAGTTATTTTAAGTTGGGACATGGTTCCTGGGTCTTGAAGCCCAAGGAGAATATGAGCTACTGTTGCTCCATCTCCTTGCTCATTGGTGGATCAACCACACGCAGCCATTGGGGGTTTAGAGTCCGACGATTCTAGTTTCTCACCAGCACTTTCACGGAATGTAACCCAACTATAACTGGCTCCAGAGATTCTACTGATTTACCTCTCTCAAAGCGTCTCTGCTATTTCTCAGTTATTTCTGAGTTTCCCAGGATAGCCTTTTGCTTGCTTTTTGAAACTACTCTGCCTAGGCATTCCTCTCAGGCTTGTACATTTTGTCCTTACGCTTTTGCTCCACTGCTAGTGAACCTCAGAAAGTCTCTGTTCTGTTGGGCGCACTGGGCTGCCAGTGACCACTGTGCTTCCTCTATACAGTACCCAGAGGTCCCGTTACGTCTCTTCACTTGTTAGTAGGACCAGGCATGGCCACATGTGGCCAAGGGATGCCATACTCCCCAGAAGACAGTTGTTCCCAAAGCTGTCACTTCTCTGTTCTGCTGATGTTCTTGCTACTACTCCTGCTGGCAATGGAAAGGGTGAGCTCTGTGTTTATTAGCTCTTAATCTGCTTCTCCACAACCAAATGGGTTAGAAATTATTGGTATCCCTTCACGTTCTGTGGCCAGTTCTATTCACACCTGCAGCTTTCTCAGAGGATTGTTCTTTGGCTACGGAAGCAGGGCTGGAACTATCTGGAGTCTATAAATCCTCATTCCTACTACCTTTGCCCAGCAGGCAGCCAATGACTAACTGCTACTGCAAGTGGACTAAATTCCAGCTTCCTCGCCTCAAGGCAGGGCAATGTGTGAAGCACAGTTTACACCGCAGATCTACCCACAGGATCAAGTCCAGGCTAGGACCTCACCTGAAACCATACCATTGGTTGGCTTTTCCCTTCACATATCTTGTCTTTCCTGTGCCCTTTCCAATTTCCCCTTAATAAACCACTTTTGCACAAATTCTTTCACATCAGAATCTGTGTTGTGGAAACTCAACCTAGGAAGCCAGGTCAATCCCATTCCCGGAACTCCCTGGGCCTGAGAAAGAAAGATGTTTCTCCAACCCTCAGTTCAAAGATGCATCTTATGCTTATTCCATATTGAAGATTTTCCCAGGATGCTTGACAATGATCACTTTTATTCTTTTTCAGTGAGAGGGAAACATAGCTGATTCTCTCAGGATGCGGCCTTGCCCCAGGGCAGCAACAAGATAATCTCAGAATAGCCAGATATTAGTATTTTTCAAGATCTGGATTATACAACCTTATCCATGGTCATGAAACTTTTTTTTTTTTCAGAGTTTGAGCTAGGATAGAGGGGAGAAGCTAATAATACACAAATATGGCAAAAGGAAAGATTATGGTAAGAATTCCAATGTGGCTGGAGAACAGAATATGCAGGCATGAATAGAAGATGAAAGTTCAGATGCTAATGGGCTTTACCCCCCACTAAAGAGTTTGACTTTTATCCTATAGACACCAGGGATGTTTAAATGAGGTGATGATATGAGGAGTTTTGTTTTTGTTTTTTTTTTTTGCAGTACGCGGGCCTCTCACTGTTGCTGCCTCTCCCGTTGCGGAGCACAGGCTCTGGACGCGCAGGCTCAGCAGCCATGGTTCACGGGCCCAGCCGCTCCGCAGTACGTGGGATCTTCCCGGACCGGGGCACGAACTCGTGTCCCCTGCATCGGCAGGCGGACTCTCAACCACTGCGCCACCAGGGAAGCCCTGTTTTTGTTTTTTAAAGATAAAGATCATAAGGGACTGAAGAGAAAGAAATGGTGAGAGGCCTGGGCATAGAGATTGGAAGTCAGCTGCACAGGGAAATATAGTTTGGGATGTAAGATAAAACTCTGGATAAAGATAAGATAATTTAGGGACTCTGTAAAGAAAAGAGAAAGATATCAAGGAGAATACCCCTTTCATACTGAGGAAACAAACTCTAAAATGCAATGTGTGGGCCAAATGGAAGGAGGAAAGACAGGACATGGATAGGAACCGGCAGATATTAATACCCTAGAATCCACGGGAAAAATAATATACAGCACTAAATTTTATAGAAAAATCAAGTAATGTGAGAACAAAATAGGATTTGGCATTGAGAATGTCATTTGTGGCTAAAGGGAAAACAATAGCAGTAGGGTAATAAGAAAGGAAGCCAGATTGTAATAACTTAAGAACTGTGTGAAATTTGGAAAACTAGATTCAGTAAGTGTGGTCTTCTCCCTCACACCCGTTTCCCAGAAGATTAACCACAAATTGAAAATGGTATTAGGAAGTAGTTTGAAGAGGATGTGGAAATAAAATAAAATATATTTGAGGGTGAGGGAGGTTTATCAATATACTCTGGAGGAGGGATGGAGGAAAAAAAAAAAGAAATGTAGAATATCTACAAAAAGAGGGGTTAAATGATGATCAAGATCCTAGATATGGGGAAGGATGTCTTAGAGAGATGGCTAAGGGGATATTGTGCTCTGAGACAGGAAGGAATACGGATGAGGATGCATCTATGGCCAGAGGTCACGTACCAGGGAGATAGGTGAGCAGTCCACAATGTCCACTCTTTCGTTTGAAGAATCAGACAGAGTCAACTGCTGTGGGTTAGAGAGATGGAAGTGAAACAAGCATTATGAAGAGGGATGTAAAACAGGAAATATAAAAAAACCAAAATCACACATGAGAGAAAGAATTACTCAGTGGTACTGAGGGCCCAGTAGGTTTAGAATAAGGTGTGGTGATACTGTTCAGCCCCCTTGTAGAATTTTAATGTTCAGGACCAAGGATAAATAGTAAAGAAAAAAGATAGTTATAAATAAAATGAGTGGGTCTATTTATCTTTGGTTTTGTATTACCATGATGGTGGCTGGGGGTGGGTAATGCCTACAAAAGAAATTGAGGGTGCAGGTGAAAGTGCATTTAAGTGATTAAACCATGATATCTAGATTGCATTGGAAAGGAACTGATATCAAAAGGAAGTGGTCAGATCTGGGAAACCAGAAGGACGTTTCAGGCAAGAAGAGTATACAGAAAGTTCCAGAATTAACCCTTCACAAAGTGTATGGATAGGAAAGAGAGGCCCAAGGAAGGCAGAGAATGTGAGCTGGGGAATGGGGGTGGACAGCTGGTGAGTTTTGAAAGCCCAGCACAGCTAACACGCTAACTGCATGCAAACAGAAAAGAAAGCTAAGTCCAAGTTATCTTTGGAAAAGACTTGATGGAAGGTGAGACATAGAGAATGATGGTGAGAAGCAGCAAAGATGAGACCCACATCCCTAAATTCTTGTTCTGAAAAACAGCATAACAATATCCCCAACAAAATGAAATACACAAACAAGGAAAGAGGTCTAAGTTGAAAGGGAGCTGAATGTAGTGTTAGATGTGATGAAATATTCAACTGGAAATTTCCTCCAGACCACTGGAAATACACATTTTAAAATATAAACTGCAACGGTATTGGGGTCACGCCTGGAGTGTTCCACTTCAGATCTCAACAACTTCTGATGTTATGTGTTGACCTGGTATCACTGGAACAAATTTCCCCATATCACCTAGTTTTCTAAATAATTCCCAGCTCAAAATCTATGCTGTCGTCATACAGAATCATTAAAAGCTAGCGTGTAGACATAGAGAATTTAACCTGGGACACTAAACCACATATGGGGTATGGGATGGTTATCATTCTTGCAAAAGCATTTAATCTCTAAACTGATATACAGCAGCACTAGGCTTTTGAAGCTAGACAGTGATTCACATACATTGAAGTGGGGTAGGATGAAGGTGTGGAGCATAAGAGCACCTCACCATGCTTGGGAAATTCATCGAACACTGGCTTAAATCACAGTTTTGCTCTGCCTGGGGGAGTTAGGAGAATGCTCTCTATGAACAAGTACATCATTTCTAACTGTTAGGATACTTAAAACTCTAGGCAATGAAAATGACTCAAGGAAAACTATGTATCCTAAGGGGCTGATAGAGATAATCTTCCTTCAGAAACCTAGATTTATTTTTCTCTTCAAAGCAACATCATGCTCATGATATTGCAAAATAATTTATTCATCATAAGTACATATGTATTAGTAATTTATGGCTGACAAATATTGTCTCTGGGACTCTTTTCTTATCCATAGCCCTGTGTAAATTGTCTTTATTAGGCCAAGTCCATGAGATCTAGCTGCTAATTCTGAGGTTAATGCAAAAAACATGGAAATTTGCCCCTTAATCCTACTAACCAATATTTCCTTCTTTCTGTCTCAAATTTTCTTTTCTTTTCCTGAGTATCACAATCTTGGCACAAGCAAGTTTTATATTTTATATGAGTAAAATCAAACACTTTATTTTTCCAAATGAACCAATACATAGTACATTGCTCAATCTTGCATTGTTCTTTCCATTCAAAACGTGGGTGAAATATCTTGTCCCAAAGGACGTACAGATATTATCCAACTTGGTAGGTGTAAAGTAATTTATCAGCTCCCTCCCCAAGTATTTGGAGAAAGAATTCCATCCATATCCCAATAAAATTCCTTTTCATCACCAAGGGTGTAACCCGTCAACGACTGACCAAGCACAGGTGGTGTTCACTGAGACTTAGAAATGAAATGCTCTCCCCAGAGTGAACAGCTTCTTACAAGAATATTCGGAGTACAGTGTGTTCCAGGCATGCGGCACCTGTTACCCACTTGTTTAAATGTCTCATGAAGGGGAGAGAGAAAAAATAGTTTCTCTCTGTCTCCGGGAACATACATAAATTTAGCATACAGTTCTTTTTTGGCTAAGTACAAGTTTGAATTACCTTAAGAAAGGCCACAGGATATACTTTCTTAAAGATGCTCTTCATGCTACAATTTATTCCATAAAATGACTGAGAGGAGGTGGTGGCCAGGAGAAGGGAAGAAAGGGATGGAAATAAAAGAAATGAAAACATAAAATGGAAGGAAGGCAGTGTTACAAATCCAGCATTGAAACTGGTATGAAAAAGGAAACATCAATTTACTCTTACTGCTAATGTTTGCGTATGTCCAAGTATTTGGTCTCCCATGTCTACTTAATTATGAGACATGTGAGATCCAGGTCACTGCTTTTTAAATATTGAAAAATCACTATGTATGAAGATGTTATTGCCAACTCTTGAGGAAATTGGTTGAGTTTATATTATTTTTCCTACATTTTGAGGTTAACTCAGTCTCAGTAGGAAACTGAATGCTTTTCCTCACCAACCAGTCTTAATCTCGTTAGCATCATACTTGAATGAAAATACATTGGTCCAACATTATTTTATTAAGTATCATTATTACCATTGTTGAAAAACATAGGAACATTGGAATGATTTTAGAAACAACGTCATTGTTATTTCCATTCAAGTTGTACCATGCTCTTAAATAGGCATTTTCTACTACAGGTTGCACACACAAGTGAGTACAGTTGACCCTTGAAAGACAGGGGTCTGAACTGCACAAGTCCACTTATATGCGGATCGTTTTCAATACCAGCCTACCACAGAACTATGCGCTCTCCGGTTGGTTGAATCCACGGATGAAAAATCGCGGACACGGAGCGCTGACTATAAAGTTATAGGCAGCTTTTCCACTGTGTGGAGGGTCAGTGCCCCTAATCCCATATTATTCGAGGGTCAACTGTACTTTCAAAGTACATGTGCATGGGTTGTGCATGCACACATATGAGTGTGTGGACTCACAGGGACACATCCACACACCCCACAGGTTCAGACAAAGCTGTGGCAGCTCAGCACCCGACCTCCTCAGCATTTCATTCCAATATTGAAGTGAAGCATCTGTCTTTACCCTTTGGACTACTGTAACTTTTAGAGCACTGTTTATTTATAGCCACGCTGTGAGTTGTTCTCCAGCCTTCTGGGGCTGCTTTCAGAATTACAAGCATACTCATAAGAAGGGAATTCAAGGTCAGTAGTCTGTGTTAAGCAATTCCTATATTTATAAATTTTCTAGAAATGGATAACTTATCATTCTTCCTCTCCATGCTTGCTGGGCTCAGGACCAGCCGCTATTTTCACAAAATCTTTTTTTAACGCAGAGATGAACATCTAACGTGCATCTGTGGTTCAAGCTCACCCTAAGGGCTTTTGACGCCAGTGACTGGCTAAGGACTAACACTTTGGAATCAGTCCCACCTTCTCTTTCTGCCAGTCTGGCTCACCTCACGAGCAGGAGCAAAATGAGGAACAGCATCCAGCCTTGAAAAACTCTTCATTGTCGCTGCAGTTCTGTCCAGGGAGTAGAAGAATGTGCAGGGATTAGAAATGCATATTTCTGTTGTCGTTGTGTGTGTATGTGTTTTCACATTACAATTTAAATTGTTCCTTCTTTTTTTTTTTTTTGGCTTTTCACCGAACTTGAGTGAGGGCTTCTGTTTAGTTTTGGACTCTGACACTTTCTTAAGACCCCATCAGATAGAAAGATTTCATGTCCCTTGTTTTTGTGGGAAAAAGAAGCAATGGCAATTTTGTATAATGTTGAGTATGCACTTATTGTATGACTGGGTAAACAAAAGATTGCTATACAGATTTATGAACAAATCCAGGAAAAATCAACAATTAAAATAAAAGCTATAGAAATCATAAAATGAAGGTAGTTACCCACATGTAAAAACTCTTTCCAGGAAATGATTCAAGTAAAGGATGGGAATCTCTTAAATTTTATCCAGAAATCAGGTACTGCCTTGAAATCTCACTAAAAATACATAAATTTACAATGTAACAAATATCTGGCAAAGAATAATGAAATCATAATAATGTATAAGCCATACTACTGTATACCAGGGTGGGCACCCAGTAAAGGTTTTTTCCTTTTTCACCCAAATAATTGTAAAATGTTTTGTTTTAACGTTTCAGTTATCTGCAGGAAGAATAGAGAAAGAAGACTAGAAATCTCTCTGTGTATTATAAGAACTATCCAGTGATGAGAGTTTCCTACCTGCCCCATATAAACATCCTGTTTATCTTGGCCGACACGTACTGACATGTGGAGCACGGCATTAGTCTAGGATAATGTGATAACATTTATCAGAATGATCCCTTAACTTTCTCTACTCTAAACCAATACCCACCGGAAATGTTTAGATCTTTATTTGGTTTCTCAAGTTGACTTTCCTAGTAGGACAACGTTGCCTTCAGCAACCAAGGGATATATTCTACTTTTCACTTCACGATAATTTTGTCAGCACTAATTAATAAATTGTTATTCTGTTCAAAAATAAATGTTGACAATTTTTACAATAAGAACTATCTCTCAAAAGCTGATCGCCAGATTTGTGATTTGGTGGAGTCAAGTCATTTCCATCCCCTCTCGTCTCAAAACTCGACCCCTTAAAATCCAGGAAAACAAAACAAAAGCAAATAAATGAAAACAAACAAATTTGAATACCTTTTAAAAAAAATTTAGAATAAACCTATAATCCCAAGCCACTGTGTTTGAAGATTGAAGTAAACAGAAAAATAATTTAGAACAATGGAGGAAATAAAGTCTTGAAGATGGATTTACTAATGCATTTGGCCCCTGACAACCCCGGAAAAGCTCAGAAGTTGGAATTACAGGGAACAATTTGAAGATATCAGGGAAGATATTTGAAAAACCACATAGGGAGCAATTAGCCCCACACCCCCAGTTCCCACTCACTCTGAGTACCTTCTGATGACTATCCTACTTCTAACACACCTGCAGGCATGAGGCACAGAAGACAGCAAGGTACCAAACTGAGGGGGAAAAAATAGAATTAAGCTAAAGTTGGCTTACTGAACTGTGGACCCTGAGCCTTCCTTTCCCGCAAAATTCTGGAAATGTGGTAGGCATGTTAATTCCCCCTAGGTGGGTATAAGAGAAAATGTACTGCCTCACAGAAAACCCCAGTAGGAATGCAGACATTTGGGGGTTTCACAACACAGAAGCTGACTGGTCAGTCATGGTAAACACAGGAGGTTCAGCCTTGCATAAATACAGCCCACACCCAAAGAACTTCCTATTCAAATTTTAGGGGCTTGATCTTAATCAGAAACAAAACCAAAGAACTGAAAGCTTCTAAAATTAAAATTAGAAAAGAACCAAAACAAATTTAGGGAGCAAAAAAACCACTGTAATTAATATCCTTAGAGGGTAAGTGAGGTACTGAACCCATGGAACAAGACTAAATGCATACAAAGAAATATTCGTGGAAAAAAGAAATAGAAATTAGAGCATAAAAAGATCACCCAAATAAAAATTCTACGAAAGAGTTGGAAGATCAAAGATACAAAGAGAGAACCAATAGGAGAGAAAAGATGAAAGAAAAAAAATTAAGCAAAGAGGTCCAACCTCTGACTAACAGGAGTTCCATAGAGAAAACCAGAAAATTCCCCACCTCTGAAGGATGTAAGTCTCCAGATTGAAAAGACCTACCACCAAGTACCTAAAACTATAAATGAAAAAAAAAAAAAAAAAAAGAATAAAAAGTGTAAGGTCGGATCTTAACAAACGGCACCGCAAAACAGAGGAAAGCTTCAAGTGAGCTTTATTAAGGAGCGCTCCCGGGCGAGGTTCACTGGTCCGAGAGAAAGGGGGCCAGAGAAGTCGCGCCCGGGCGAGGGTTGGGCAAGATTTTATAGGGGAAGAAGGGAAAGGGGTGTGGTGAATCTGGGAGGGCGCAGGGTATTCCTTATTTGGTGGTCTTTTCGGGTATCCTGGGGGACCGTTAGTCCCACCCCTCGAAAGGCGGGAAGGCTGGGCTGGGTTCAAAGTCCCCAGGTCAGTTCCTGGAACTGGGTGGTCCGGAGAATTTCGGTCTGATGCAACCTGTGAATCTGATTGTGTTCCCCTGCCTCGGGCCAGGTGGCCTTACAAAAAGGAGACCCTCCAGAGGAAAAAAAGGGGGCACATACAAAAGATCAGGAAAAATAATCGCTTTGCTTTCTAAAAGCAATGCAGAAAGCATGAGGACAGTAGCACAGTGCATTTCAAATTCTTAATGTGTATAATATTCATTCTAGTAGTTTATATCCAAATACACTATCAACCATTTGTAAAAATGAAATATGGAAATTTTAAGAAAAGCTATGTCTCAAAAAAATTACCTTCTGTACTGTTTCTCCAGAAGTTAATGATATATTTCATCCATAACAAGGGATAAGTCAAGAAGTAGGAAGACTTAGGATCAGGAAACAAATCCAAAATGGAGAGATCAAAAATCAAGATGACAGCTGGGCAGAAACCTTCTCACAGAGAAGAGACATTCCAGATTGGACAGCAGACCCCGAAAGGGATGTTTTCAGGGGAAATAAAGGTGAAGAAGAAATTGACAGATTAACAGATAGAATTGACTGTACGCGAATTTGAATAAGGCAATGTTTTACATAGCTATCAGAAGGTGTATAATGACTCAGCCATAATTTCTACGTAAATTAAGGAAACAGAAGAAAAGATTGCACTTATTAATTCCATGGGAAAATACTATTAAAAATCAATATAAATAGAGCTTTCTACTTGGTTCAACAATGGATAGTATTTACACTAGTCATGAAAATGATAACACTAACTATGGATTTGTCACCAAACTGTGATAGAGTTGGATAATGTTTAGAGTTAATAATCAAAATAAAGCAATCTATACAGTATTTAGAAGTAAAGAGCTAAGTACCAGAAGAGCTAAGAGAGATGGCATTTCTTGTCTCCAAAGGGAGGTTGCTATGGTGAAGGTGCTAGTTGTGGGGTAGAGCGGGGAAAGGGACACTGCTATAAACCTTTTCACAATAGTTTACTTTTAAATATGTAATCAGAATTAAAATTAAATTTTTAAAAAGCTTACCATCCCACTAAAATAAACTAGTAGCAAAAACTGATTTTTAAACATGCACTCAAGAATCACTCTTGAACTCTCCAAAATACAGATAACCCTCGAAGTACTACTTAAAACAGCCCACTAGCTTCTCCTTCATTTATCTGAAAATTGCCATTGTTGTTATCTCATTCACCATGTCACTGAAGGCTAGGCAGCGAATGAAACAGAAAATGTCTTTGCCCTCATGCAATTCATATCTTGTCCATAAGAGGTTAGATATAAAACGTCAGTTCTGATTCAAGGAGGGAAAAGGAGAGAGGGAGAGACATAAGGTGCTTTGAAGGGGAGTCAGGGATTGATGGAACAAATGAGCTTGGGTGCAAAATAATTTTAAGATCTAAGAAATCCTTGAAAGTTGAACATTTTTTTAAAAATACGAGTAATATAGAAATAGTCACCTTTTTAGAGGAAGTTTGTATATTTAAGAATATACCATAGTGGGAATTCCATGGAGGTCCAGTAGTTAGGACTTGGCACTTTCACTGCCGGGGCCTGGGTTTGATCCCTGGTCTGGGGACTAAGATCCTGCAAGCCGCAGGGCGAGGCAAAAAAAAAGAAAAAAAAAAAAGGAATATACCATATCAATTCCATGGTAACTGCACCAGGAAAAATAAGGAAACCTCAGGCTACCGTTTCTGAAAAATTGGACATGGAGTTCAAACACTCTTTTGTCAAACATGGTGGGACTTTTCCTAACCTTAACCCTAACCCTAACTGAATTCTCTTTGGGAGAAAGGAGATAACAACCAAAAGTATTAATATGTCAAGCTATTAAGGCTGTTATTTTTTAAAGCCTATGCCAAAATATATTTAATACTGCATCCTTCTTATACCAGCGAGATGAATTCAAATTCACTGTGTACCCTTGCAAATGTGAGATATTATCACCGTGCTTTTGCTCTCAAGCTATCTGCTGAAGGCTTCTGAGCTTCAATCAACAAAAGCAACCTACATTACCAGGCATTTGTGTACACCATGCAACGATGATGGTGCAGCAAGATTGTTACTGCAAAATTTTCATTTATTCGTTTTTCTTCTTGTTGTTGTTGTTGTTTTTTGTGGTACACGGGCCTCTCACTGTTGTGGCCTCTCCCGTTGCGGAGCACAGGCTCCGGACGCGCAGGCTCAGCAGCCATGGCTCACGGGCCCAGCCGCTCCGTGGCACGTGGGATCGTCCCGGACCAGGGCACGAACCTGTGTCCCCTGCATCGGCAGGTGGACTCTCCACCACTGCGCCACCAGGGAAGCCCCCCGTTTATTCGTTTTTATTTTTTATTTATTTGTTTAGCAGTTGTGGAGTACTGCAATGTGTCAGGCACTGTTCACAGGCTGGAGATACGGGGTGGCCAGCACAAAGCTCACGTTCAGAGAGGAGGAAACAAGTGATCAACAAGTCAACAAGTAAATACCCCCAACATCTTCAGAGAGAGATAACCACTATAAATAAAATACAACACAGAGAATGAAGGTGTTAATTTCAATGGTGGGGTTTGAGAAAAACACTCAGAGCATTGGGTCACCCCATAATGTCACTTGGCCTGGTAACATCCCTGATAGGTTCCATGACCTTGTCCTGAGAATGTCTCTTTTTTTTTTTCACCTAGTAAGCAGTTTGACAAATTATCATTTTATACACATGGTCCAATATAGAAATCATTTTCTTATCCTGTTCTCTGGACTTCTCTGAGAGTCCGAACTGCTGACTCTCAAGATGCTTTCATCTAGATTTTATTTTTGCCACATTCTTTACCTATGCAGCAATCTCCTGATGTTCGACCCAGCTCACAGGTGATTTGATTCTTGCAAAATCCCTTTTGGCACTTAACTTGTCCAATGAACGGGAACTGTATTCCTGTATGGCTGCAAGGAACTGTATTTTGAATGACAGTCTAATATTCTCTTAATGCACAGTGGATAAGTGTATTTTCTACTGCTTTGCTTTGCTCCTTCAGAACCCTCTCAAACTTTACACATGGCATTCGGACCTTCCCAGCATACAGGATGACATGACTTCAAGTCTTATTGAACTTTAATCCCCAAAGCACTTGAAAGCATTTGAAAATCCATTTTACTATCAAAATAAATTTTATTTTACCCTTGTGGGTTTTATAACATTAATTTTAGGTTTAATTAAAAACAAAGAAATTCTAAAAATGATTTTCGCTGGTTGCTGTTTTTATGCAATTACTCTAACCTAATAAAGAGCTGGTTTTTTGAAACTTTGGAAAACAATGAGACTGCAGCATAAATAACTTTCTACACAAAAGATGCTAAATAAAAAGGCAATTCAGAGTCTTATACGCTACAGTACACCACAAGTGCCTGGGCAGTGGCCAAGTACTGCCCCCGGGGCATGTCATCTGCTAATGGGCTTCCTAACCCCAAATTCTTCTCTGTGGTTCCACCAGGAAAGTAGCCATGATTTCATTTAGGTCTCTCTGTTGTGTCTTTGCCACAAAGTATAATCTTTTCCCATCTGGGGTTCCTTTCAAAATGCAAGCCCCTACACACTTTCTTTTTACAAGTTGGATCTCAGGTCTGAAACACTATCTCCTGCTGTGTTGAACGTCTGTTCAGAATCTTACTATTTATTTTTCTTTCCCCACTTGCTTTCCCACTGGTTATTTCCCACACCAAAATTACCTGACAAAATGGGGTTAGCAAAATTAGTTTGCATACTTTGAACGCCCAGGTCTTTTACATTTTATGATATCCCACACACAGAGGATAGCATTCTGTGCATATTTATGCAAATCCTCCTGTCATTTGTTGAAAGAAGAAACGGAAGGATGGGTGCCTCCTTTTTGTAACTCCCATAAGTGACATTCAACAGATGTGACCTCTATTAAATAAAATGTTTGGACTCCATCAACTTATATGATTAACAGAAGTTAATCTATAAAAAGTTAAAGGGGTTTAGGAGTGACTAGATTATCCATAACCATGCCTGGTTATCCATAGAGCTGGAAAAGGGGAAGCCAAGTGAGCAGGGAGACAAAGTATTTTAAACAAAGTTATGTTGAACAAAGATAAATTAGACTGGTTTTACATCACAAGAAAATCCTCAAAAGTGCTTTAAGCAGAGTGATAGGAAGTACAAGAACAAGAAAGGAAATTATGGGTCTTTTAAAAAAACAAAAGTAAACCAAGTCATCAAAATGTTGCTCGGGATAATGGTAAGTCAGTTACACAGTCACAGCCCTGGGAAAACAAAAAACCCTAGAAATCACTGAAACCGTTATTAATCAGGAAAAGATAATTCTTTTTACAAAACAAAACAAAATTCCTTAAATAGAAAATACTCACCATCAACATAGTCCTCTCATTTGTGACATCAAAGATGCAGAGTAGCTAAGAGGATGAGAGGATTCTAACAGCCTTTGGCCCCTATGGGTACCCCACCTGCAAAGCCAGACAAGGAGAATCTTCACTCTACTCGAGCTTTCTTTTATAATTCATGAACACCAAATGTAAGAATTAGATTCAATGTGAATAACATCAGGTAAACCAGATCAACATTTTACTCCTAATCTGTGCCTAAAAATACATTTTAGGGCTTCCCTGGTGGCGCGGTGGTTGAGAGTCCGCCTGCCGATGCAGAGGACACGGGTTCGTGCCCCGGTCCGGGAAGATCCCACATGCCGCAGAGCGGCTGGGCCCGTGAGCCATGGCCGCTGAGCCTGCGCGTCCTGAGCCTGTGCTCTGCAACGGGAGAGGCCACAACAGTGAGAGGCCCGGGTACCTCAAAAAAAAAAAAAAACATTTTAAAAGTGCTCATCATCTTTTAAAAACTATTATTATTAGAACAAATTTACACACTAAATATCCAAACCTGACGGTGGAGTGTCAACCAGGAATTCCAAAGGCAATGCCTGGTACCCTTTGTTCATTACCTGACAGTGAAGGACACAGTGTATTGGGGTCTCACATTCACCCCAGCAGGAAAAGCTGTGCTTCAAACCCCAATTTCCATGGGATGAGTGGCTCCCCTTGCCCAGCAGAAGATGTTACAACTTTCCACAGGTTCCCTAAGTCTCCTGAGCTAACCTGTAACAGCAGCATCCAACCCGCTAGTAGCTGAGTCCAAAATGTTTAGTCTTCCACCATAAGGGAAATATACATATATCATAAACTTACCAAAACATCATTAGTTATTCCAGCCATGAGCTTTGATCAGGTCCCTACAGGTGCACCCCACAGTACCTTCCCTCAGGCCTAGGATATGAGTCCCTTAATCTTATTCAAGAGTTTCTCTGACACAAGGAGAACCAGCATGATAGGAATTGTAGGGTAAACTAACGGGACAGTTCTTGGCCATAGGGAGACAGAAGCCAATGGGCAAATAATTCCTCCCTTTTTTTTTTTTCTTTGAGCAGATGATCCTGAGACATGTGTTACTTGGATTCTCAGACTGTTCCATAGTATTGAGCAACTTATTAGCCATAGCAGGGACCAAGTGGATAACTCACCCAGGGTCATTTCCCCTCCTCCTTCTATGTATCTCTGCTTGTCCCTTGTCCTGCCCCTATGGGATCACCCCAAAATACGCTACTCAAACAAATTTTTGAAGCTGTGCTTTCAGGGAATGCCAGGCCAGGACAGCCACTGGTAGGGCCATCATCTGCTTACACTATAAGAAGTAGAGTAGCAGGATACAAACTACTGTGAGTCCAGCTGCACTGCCAGGCCCTGGAACGCTTCTCTACAGAATGATGAGAGAATGGAGGTGTATGCCACCTCTCGTCAACCTTTGACTTGCAAGTTTCCCGAATAAAACCTACACTGGGGACCTCCCTGGCAAGCCAGTGGTTAAGACTTCACCTTCCAATGCAGGGGGTGCAGGTTGGATCCCCGGTCGGGGAGCTGAGATCCCACATGCCTCATGGCCAAAAAACCAAAACATAAAAATCAGAGGCAATATTGTAAAAAATTCAATAAAGACTTTAAAAAAGAATGGTCCACATCAAAAAAATATTTAAAAACAAAACAACTGAAACAAACAAAAAAACCCTACACTGTGTGTGGTTGTATGATTTGTCCTCACTTCACCCTCCTCACATCCTTGTCACAATGACAGGTATAGAAAATATTCCAACAAGTCGTTTTTGTTGTTCCAAGGCTTTTAACTAAAGTTGTGTAGGTCTCCAGCAAGGTGTACAGATGAACATGTAAAAGGGTTTGCATATGAATGTATTTGCAGACTGCTCTCGGGGTTGGTTGGTTTGAAGATGACTTTTCGTTTCAACACTCAGTGAAATGAACTATTAAAGTCACTGGAGATGGTGTGTTCATTATTAAATCCCTAAAATGTCTGTAGGCCACATGTTGCTAACTCTTTCATCTTTAACACAGTTCACATTTATCATAAACTTACCAAATGAGATAATATATAAAGTACATAGCACAATGTGAAGCCCACGATAAGCCTTCGTTAAATTTTGGTTTCCTTCCCTTATTACCACAGTAATTCACGTTTCCTTTCTCCTGCTCTGTGGAAATGAACTGAAAAAATGGAACTTCCTAAACATGACAAATGTTTCGAAGTTTGCGTTACATTTTTGGCACTGCCATTAATGTCAGCGAGCTTCTCCAGAAACCTGTATTGATGTCATTTTAATATTTCAAATAGTTCATTTGGCAAACATAAACAGCCTCAGTGGGTTTGATTCTGTGGCCTTTTGCCTGGATAATGGATGTAAAACTAGGTCTTAACTGAATTTTCTTGTTCTTCTGCTCTGGGTTCTTAAAATTCAGAAAGGCACATCAGAAAAAATGAAACCACTAAAGGTCCCTGTCATAGTCACTATCATCTGCAGGGACCAGGAATGCCTTGGGTCGCAAATTCCTTAGAAACTGCCTGTCACTTTCTTCTTTCCTTCAACTTGTCACTCATCACCCAGGAGCTGTCTTCTCTGCCAAAATCTGCCAGCAGCTGGAGATATAAACCTTTGCTCTGAGGCTTTAAACCTGGATGGTGTGTGGATTTATTTCCTCTTCTGCCTCTCCTTTCCTGGAACCTCATTTGTTTGCTCATTTGTTTGCTCATTCTGTTAAATGGTCTATGTACATTGTCATGTCCTGAGGTCATGTGTGATATTTCATTTTTGCCTGTAATCAATTGATTCTCCTGTACGTTCTCTGGAATATACAGGACCATGGAGAAATCTTCTTGTAATTTCTGCTTAGAACGTCATTTCACATCTAAGATGGTATCTACTGCTTGACTTCTAGCATTCCTTTAAAAGCAACTTTTCTGTTTGGGGAGATATTTCAAGATTGAATAAATGTCTTCAGGAGGCTCACTGGACCTTCACTCTTATCTGTGAAAAGGACATGGATTATCTCCTTTACTGTGCAAACCATTCTTTTATAATGACACCAGCTCTAGCTCTTTAATGGAAAAAAATGGAGTTATCATTTTAAATGACGTTATTTAGAATATGCTCATTTCTAAAACTGGAATATCCACAGTGAGGTTTCTGTTCCATAATAATGATCTCAATACATGACCAGAACGAGACCTCAGCATTGTGGTTACTCTCTAAAGCCCTATTCTTTAGGAAGTCTTTGGAACCCAACAGAATATCATTTTCAATAAATCAACCTATTCTTTGCAGTGTATATGAATATCAGCTGCTTGTTATAGTTAATTTTCTGATGACATGTTTCACTGTCTGTATTTCCCCATGAACTGTATTATTTAATAGAAGAAAATACACCTCACACATTTAACATTTATAGCTTTGAGTGTATACCGGAGCCTTTTAAATGAATTATTGATTTGATTAATTTGGTTTGGTCTTAGTGACACAATTTATAATGTCAATACAAAATGGAACAATTTTCCAAACTGAATTTTTAACAGATCTTGTAAATCCCCAAAATTGAATCTAATCAACACCTTAATTAGTTTTAGGATTCCTGTACTACTAATCAGTAGTTCATATATAAAATGGCATTGTGTACAAAAAGCACAGATTTTTCTATCTCAAAGAGTATTTACCAGAATGTATCCTAGGAACAGACTCATTTATGGGTGATTGTTGAAAATCAGTGCAGATTACTTGGCCCCATTCCAAACCTTTTGATCAGAATCCCTGGGGCTAGAAGGCAGGAATTTGCATTTTTAATAAGCTCCCTTGTTGGTTCTTCAAGATACTCAAGTATGAGAGCCACACATCTAAAAGCTTACATAAAATAAATTTAAAACTTGACTTTGGTAGTAGCAAGCCGTCAATTTGTTTTCCACACCGAATCTGCTACACTGAGGTACTCCACAAGTTGAGAATCAGCACTTTTTTTTGCAAAGTAAGACTCTCCCATTTGCTAAAGTAAATAATAGCAAAATTAAGCATGAACTATAAATTGCACTAAATGCTGATAACTTGAAATCTCCAAAATGGAATAAATTACTGACCATTGCACTTTAAATGGACATTAAGAGTGTTCCAAATTACCAAATGTTTTGTCATTTTGATAAATCGGTTTTAATTTTTTATCATACTATATTTAAGTATCCTCCTGTAGCATGCGCCAGAAAGTTCCATTAGGCATTCTCAATTGCATTTATTTTCTTTAATGTATAAACTCTATAAACTAAAGATAGTTTGGAGAACCCGGTGGCCAGCTCCACCACACTGCTGGGAATTGTGCCCCCCTGGGTTTGGGGCTGTGTTTACACTATGAACCCCAGGAAAAAAAAAATATGAACGTGCAAGAGGAACATAAGTTAGAACGTTATTATTCTTTGATTTGATTTTACAAACATTTACTCATGAATACAAAGAGAAAAATGAAAATGGCCCCTGCTCAAAACAAAACGATTTGATGAGGAATGAAATTTGCTCCACTTTATGCAAAAACGGGAGGTGGGGGGCTTATAATAAAGACACTTAAGTCCTGAGAGTCTAAGTGAGTATAATTAACTCCTTGGCACGGTGAGATAGCCTCTCCCTGCATGTGGTTCATTGCCAGTAAAGGACATGCCTGGAGCTGCTGGCCAAGAAGAATTACAGGCATTTGCTGTTACTTTAAAATATTCATGTTTCAGCTACAACACCACATATTTTCAATCGACAGATATAGAAAAAAAACCTTTTTTTTTCCACCCTTTCCTGGCATAAGAACCCTACATCATTAACTCTTTCGTTTAACAAAACTGGTAGGTTTCATTATAATTATGGATTTAGGGCACTCAGTATTTTGAAATCAACCGACCCTATGAGTTGTTTTTTTTTTTTTTTAATTTGGAGAATATATTTACTCACTTAGATCTGCTTGATGCAATTTAATGCACTTTGATTGAAAACCAAACACAATGATGAAAACCATGGCAATGGTGGATGAAACAGCCCATTCAGGCACCCTCCCCGCTAACCTGGAAGTCAAAAATGCACAAAAACCAGCCATCAGAACTTTGAAGACGTTCAAGACCTTCAAAACAGCCTGCTGATGATAGGATCCTAAAAACAAAGCATGTGTTCCGGCTGTAAAAGAAAGATGACAATACAGAAGTTACACACACCTAAGCAAAAATCATTTTTAAATTTGTTCTTTTTTCATTTCTCTTCCCATTGAAAGGAATTGCCTTCCTTTTTTGCAGAAAACCTGGAATAGTTGCACAAGAGCCAGATTTAACATACCCCTTAGACTCAGCATTAAGCATGAAAAGAAAAAAAGTTTGTACATGGCTCTTCTGTTAGATCGTCAGTGCATCATTATTGATACTGGGTGCTTTGTGTATCAAGAACCAGAAAGCAAAGATCACTGCTTGCTGCATGAACTGTATATGTAAAGAATGGGCCTGTGTATACATGTCCATGCCACTCTCTCACTTTGTCCCAGATTACCCTTCCACCTCCCCATATCCTCAAGTCCGTCCTCTAGTAGGTCTTTGTCTTTATTCCCGTCTTACCCCTAGGATCTTCATGAACTTTTTTTTTTCTTAGATTCCATATATATGTGTTAGCATACGGTATTTGTTTTTCTGACTTACTTCACTCTGTATGACAGACTCTAGGTCCATCCACCTCACTACAAATAACTCAATTTCATTTCTTTTTATGGCTGAGTAATATTCCATTGTATATATGGGCCACATCTTCTTTATCCATTCATCCGATGATGGACACTTACCAAACGTAAAATATATAGCTAGTGGGAAGCAGCCGCATAGTACAGGGAGATCAGCTCGGTGCTTTGTGACCACCTAGAGGGGTGGGATAGGGAGGGTGGGAGGGAGACGCAAGAAGGAGGAGATATGGGGATATATGTATACATATAGCTGATTCACTTTGTTATAAAGCAGAAACTAACACACCATTGTAAAGCAATTATACTCCAATAAAGATGTTAAAAAAAAAAAGAATGGGTCTGTGATTGACAATCCAATATTGTCCTTTAAGTCAGTATATAAGGATAATATTCCACTATATTCTTTAAACTCTCTATCTTGTTCTCTGAATTTATTCCCTTCAACCAATGCTTCAGGCCAGTTACCTGGGACCTTTGATCTAAATGCCTCTACAAAAACCACCTCTCTGCCACCACCAAATCTCATCATATAAAACAACCAACAGCAGATACATAACCATTTTGTCACTGTGACTCAGAAGCCAGCACAGTGCCTTCCGCATGGCAGGTGCTTGCTATCTGCAAGTTGAATTGAAATTAAATATCTTCTTTCTGCAGAAATCTGCTGCATTAAACTATTACACTATTATAACTATTATAAATTCTACAATCCACTTTACCATAGCACAGATCCTCTGTCAGGCTGGTTTATGATATTCTATTAGACCTTTAGCAAAATTCGTACTTATTATGGATGGTTTTGTCACTAAGCCATACTTAATAGCGTGCTCCATAAAGTGCAAATACTAGGCATGGACATTCAAGAAGTGTTACATTTGTTTCCTAAACTCACATGGTTATGACTTCCTTTCAGTAAAGTACCACATGATTTAAATTCAAAATGTGATATTGGTCACTTAGAGCAAACAATTTAATAATAATGATTGACCTGACATTTCAGTAGAACTTAGTTTTCAAGGCTTCACATGGATTACCTCCTTCGATGTTCATAATGGCCACTTATATACAACGCTAACATCATCTCCATTTAATGAGGAAATCGAATATTCTAATGGATGATGCAGTAACTATATATTCATCTATCTGTGCAAACTGAAAGGGAAGTGTACACTTTAAAAATTGTTCTCTGAATTTATCTTTATGTTAACTAAATATGACACTCCATTCTTCATAAGAACTTTGTTCTGTTTTCCTAAAGAGAGAGGATTCCTATCTGAAACATTCAAAAATGATGTGCGTACTGCACTTCTTTACTCCATTACTTACAAATAATTGGTCTATATTAATTTTCAAATGTAGACAAAATAATATGAAACACTTACTGACAAGATCTGTGGTAACAGGTAGCCCAGGTTTTGCCCTTTGGAATATTCGCAAACACTGGAATTCAAGGACATGTCTTTAAAAGGGGAAAGGGGTATGAATTCTGTGAGAAGTTTTTAATTTTAGATTTGCATTTCAGTGGCTATCTTTAAAAATCATTTTTCAGGTTTTAAACACTTAACTCCTTCTTTGAAGGAAAAATTTAAAGTTTACATTTTAGTCGGCTCAGCAGTCTTAACAAAATACCACAGGCTGGGTGGCTTAAACAACAGAAATTTATTTTCTCATAGTTCTGGAAACTAGAAGTCTAAAATTAAGGTGCTGGCCCATTGGATTTCTGCTAAGGGGTCTCCTTACTTGCAACTGGCCTTCTCCCTGTGGTGTCTTTTACTGTAACTAACCATATTGGATGAGGGCTCCACCCTTAAGACCTCATTTAATTAACCTCAGTTACTTCCTTGGAGGTTTTATCTCCAAATACAGTCACACTGGAGGTTGGAGCTTCAATACACGAATTTGGGGGAGGATACAAATTTTCAGTCCATAATGGCTTCTTTCATAGAACATGACTTTAGGTGTTGAAATAGTGTTTCTCAAAATGGAGAATCTCACACGATTTTTTCCTCTAATAAGGCTTTGTATATTATTTAAGTTTGATAAAAATTGGATTATTATACTGATGTATTCAAGATATAAATTATAGCATGGTGGTTAAGAATACTTAGAATAAGCCTATCAAATTTTGAATCCTAGCCCCATTCCTTCCTATACATTATGGACAACTTACCTAATTATTTTGCCTCAGTTTCATCATCTATAAAATAATAATAGAAATAATCCATATTTAAGATCATTTCAGGGATTAAATGTAATAATCCTTAAAAGATTTAGCAAAGTACCTTGGCACTTTTTATAAGCACATAATGCATGTTGCTAATACTTTTATCAAAATGATCCTAATACTTGTCCTAAAAGCACAGCACCAGATTTGCAGTACACAGGCATGATCACCTCAGTTGGTCACATTTTTAATTTTACTTTTTCTCTAACATATTCACTCTCCATTGACTCTCCGCTGGAAATTATTCTCCATCAATTCCAACCATAGGTTGGTCCTCTTAACTAATGCCTCCTCTTGGTAGATGAAGGCATTTCGTATCCATTTAAGTATATTCTGCCCCAAGATATTCTTTTGGTTTTGAAATCTGGCTTTTCAGACATATCCACATCAAGGATGATTGGACATTTTATCAAGTGTTTATGGAATGACTTGAAAATTGCCCAATCTATTATGAAGGAGGAAAAATAAGCTGCAACACATGAAAACCCCACTGGCTTTGGCATCATGTGAAGTAGCCTTGCTATTTGAGGGTCTTAGTACAATGTTGTAGGTATTCAGTAAGAATATTCAAATACTGGCTACATTCAGGGATTACTGAGCATATTCTCCCAATTTAAAGGTTGAGAATGACTTTGTGTAGTAACCATACCTTAGTCTAAGTGTTTTAATCAGTGCTTTGTTTAACCTATGGGTATTCTTAGTAAATCAAGGGCATCCATGGCACAATTCTTTGATTGTTGAGTCTCCTTTCTCGAAACATGGATCTATCTACTCATCTCCCTTAGAGTTTTCTTCTTCTGTCTCTTAGCTATCTCTATTCTATGAAAAGAAATGGGTCATGTCTGATAGGATAGCTTTGATGTAGTTGTAGAAATGAGTCCAGTGGGTATATGGGAACGATTATACTAATGCTTATGCAATGTTGAATTTTATACTAATGCTTATGCAATGTTGAATTTTATCTCCTCTCTATGATGCTGCTATTGCCTAGAAGATAGGAAGAAGTGTGATTTCTCCTTGATGCACTGCATGCCTAATGCTGACAAATTTTTTTTTTTCTAACACTTTCTCTAATTTTCATGTCAAAATCTTATAGGAAATGCTGTCAATATTTTCTCCTGTGGCACGGTTTCCCAACCACACTCAGTTCACTGCAGTCTGGCATGCAAATGTGCAGTGCAACATGCACCCCAAGGCTCCATCAGATGAAAGAGTCCATCGAGCATGGAAGGATATCTAGTTGTTATGCCTGGATTTCTGTGTTCATTCAATCTAGTCAGGTAACTTAGGAGATTTTAAGATTAGAAGGATATTTTGAATTTCTTTAACTTTGTGGAAATTACCTCTTAGCTTTTTGGTGATCTGAGCAGACCAAGGATATCCATTATAAACCTTCTCTTGTATTTCTTTTCATGAATCTCCCTTTCTCTATCCTATTCTTTCTATTGACCCCTCTCTCTTTCTTCTTCAGAGTTCCCCAGTCTTTCTAGCATCCTGCTCTGGAGACACTGCTAAATGTCAGAGATCTTTGTTCAAGTTTCCCTTCCATCCTTCATTGGCATATGACCTTGGTTAAATTATTCAGTGTTGTTAGAACTTGGTTGTCTCATCCATGAAAGGAAAATATTTTATTTGCCTAAACACAACACCAAATGAATTCTTGGTCTCTCTTCACTCTAAAATATTTCAGTGATCTCTTTCTACATAGTGATTCTCTACTTTCAGGCATCCTTGCTCTAGTGAATTTATGTTTTCATTTTCATCATCTGCTTCTCCAAACACCTGATGACCTCATCTTTAACAGAATTGCATTGAACACTTTTATACAAAGATTAGATACTACTTAAAGAGATGTGAGAAATTGTTCCTTCCTCCAGAAAGGCCTATACTCTACTTGAAGGTAAACTTTAAACATTTTTTAAAAGATAAATATCAATACAAAGTTGCATATGATTTATCCCAATTACTGATATAGCAGTAGATGCCTTCAGAGGCTAGGTTGAAAATAGACGACTTCCAGGGGAAGTGGGATAAGAGTTAGGCATATAAAGTATGGAATGACCTAAAGAAATAGAAACCATGAGTGTGTGTCTGGCTGGGAAAACAACCACAGCAAAAGTCAGCAGCAGAAGGGTAGGAGTTCTTTGCTGGTTTGGCTGGAGTGTCATGTTTATAGGAAGGTGATGGAGATGCACTATTTAACAGGTTATACCTGGGTATCCATCCCAGTTGCCACTAACCACATATGGCTATATAAATTTAAAATTTAACTACTTAAAATTAAATAAAATTTAAAATTCACTCCCTGGGTCATATTAGCCATACTTCAATTGCTCAATAGCTGCATGTGACTAGTGGCTACCATACTGGACACTGCAGATGGAGAACAGTTTCATCACCACAGAAAGTTCCATTGAACAGTGTCGTATCATACTTAAAATACCTATACTTTTATTTGTACACAACACAGACAGCTTTTCTTCCTTATGAGCAGTGATGACTCTTCACCCTCAGAAGAAATCCTTCATTATATTTGTAAAGCAGTGCAAAGGAATTTTCAATTGCTTTTAAAGGTCTCAAACCTGTATCTGTAAAGGTTCTTTTTGAGATGTCTGCCTTATACATATCCTATCTTTGAAAAGTCTCTTGGTCCTTGCTCCCCAAAAGAGTGGACCAAGGATATGCTTGCCTTACAGGATGTTTTGCATCCACTCTTCCATTGTTTTAGGGAATAGGAATGTATATCTTGCCCCTTTCCATCACATTAACTCTCCAAGGGATTTGGCATTGGGACAGTTAGACATATGACCATTGTTGGGGGCTCTGGATCTGGGAATGTACAGATGTTAGGCTAGCCCACCAATTCCCAATTTCTACAGAGATAAAAAGGAAGACAGAAAATAGAAGCATTTCTTAACCTGAGCCCAAGTAGTGATGATCCAGGGATAAAATTCAAGGAGCTCATGAACTTGGAAGGAAAAAAATTACATTGATTTTCACTAGCCTCTAGCTCTAATATGAATTTAGGAAAAACAGCAGTAATATTAGCAGTAACTATGATTTTATTTCCAGTAAAACTTACAAATATTTTTTATATCAGAACCCTAAAAAATTTATACATATTTGGGAATTATGGTAGTTATTGACACACTGCCAGATCTTCTAACTGACTATATTGTAAAGAAACATATACAGTAATACATTGCAAACATTTAAATTAAACAAATAAAATTTAAAATTAATATTTTATAAGTAGGTTTTAATATATTTCATTTCCTGTTTAATCCTATATAATGTATTTTATACATTGGAATCATTTTCTGAGAAGGATTCCATAGTTTTTTTCAAAGGTCCAAGGGCATCGATAGCACAAAAATGGCCAGTAACCCTTATTCACATAGTGAGGGAAAATGAGGTAGATATTAGAAAGGAGCAGAGGTGAGAGCCCCTACACCTCTGGAGAGAAGATCCTAATGAATTTTTATTTTCAATGTGGTCCCCATTTTCTGCAGCTGGTCTGAATCCAACTTTAAAATGCCTTTATACCACCAGTGTCAACTGACATCATAATTAGCTCAGTCATTTCATTGCTGTCCAAAGAACATGTTTATCAAGAGATGAATCCATTCAGGTAAAGCCAGATACAGATTAGACTTCCAAGCCATTATAGCCCTTCCAGGACTAAAGAGTAAATCATCACTTTTTTTTTTTTTTTTTTTTTGTGGTATGCGGGCCTCTCACTGTGGTGGCCTCTCCCGTTGCGGAGCACAGGCTCCGGACGTGCAGGCTCAGCGGCCATGGCTCACGGGCCCAGCCGCTCTGCGGCATGTGGGATCTTCCCGGACCGGGGCACGAACCCATGTCCCCTGCATCAACAGGCGGACTCTCAACCACTGCGCCACCAGGGAAGCCCAAATCATCACTTCTTAAGTAACCCCATCTCTTTTTAGACCAGTTCCTTGGGCTATAAAAACAGCTCTCTAGAGAAGATAAATGCACTGGAGTAGCCCGAAGACCAAGATCCATTATGTTTGTTGAAATGCAGAGCTACTCCAAGCTTCCTGATATTTTGTACCAAACAAGCCTATAGAAGTTGATTGAATTTTACAGACTTCCTTCCTTGTTTTATATACATCATTATTCCTCTGTCCCCTTAAACCATTACCGTTGCCTTTTCTTTTCAGACTAGTACAGAATCTCACCTCCTTTTTCTATGAACAAAAATTTCTTGTGATATTTTTCTATTCACTCATAAATATTCACTTAAATTTTTATTTCTCATCTAAAATAACCCAGTCATCAGTTGCCCAATACTTACACTGTAGTCCAAAAGGCATTCGAATTTACAAATGAGTCAGAGTTGACTACCTAGATCTCTGGACAAAAGCCACCTTCAAAAAATTAGGACAGAAGAAATGAGAAGGCAGCAGGGATGATTCAAATTTTTATTTTGATGTACTTAAATATTTAATTCCACTTTCCTATATTAGTGCCTACTTCCCAGTAAGGTGTGCACCAGCCTAAATTAACCTGTCACATACATTCTGTTAGAGCTGGCACAGCAAGGTAGGACTTGGACTGCCTGTACCTCCCATAATAAGCACCTCTGCTCTCTTTTCTCTCTTCTTCCAGAAAACTGAAAACACCGCTGGAGGGTCTCCTTATTCAGGATTCAGCTTAATTTCTATTTAGCCCAGAAAAGATGGGTTTAAACTCTGACAGTTTAGGCAAAGTGTGGAGATGCACACTTGATCATACTTACTTTATGGCCAGCTACAGTAGAATTAGGGTTCACAAGCTTGCCTTTTAAACAAGAAAATCTGCATCCTTTGTACCATGGTGTTAGTAAGTTTAATTTGTGACGTTCAAGACTCTAGGGACATTGTGTTTGTGTCGAATAGATCAAGAAAATTGTAGGGAGGGGAGAACGTGGAGGAGGAAGAGTGTGGAGTGTAGAGGAAGGAGGAGAGAAGACGCACAGCCGTAGAGCAAGGGTGTTGATTGTCTGGGAGGTGAGAGATAAGGCACAAGATAAGATTGAGAAGGGATGTGGATAGGTAACCTTGTTTAGTTTGCAAGTTTACCCAAGGCTTTGTTGGCAGAGCATGTATACTATTGCAAAAGAAATGAATTACTAATTTAGGATATTGCCATCCTGTGCCAAGATAATCCTGCTCTCCGCCTGGGAAAAGGAAAGGAAGGAGCATGAATCCAGAATCCTGCTCTGCGTTATTCACCACTAAATCTGCAGCACGGGGCTCAGGACTTAGCGTGTTGTTGGTGCTCAGATATTGACTAAATCAAGACCAGATGCCAGTTTTAATTTTTTCCTCTTTGTTTCTTTGACTCTAGAACACAGTGTAATGAGGGAGATAGTCTGTATCAGGGGTCATCGAACTATGGCTCCTGAGCCAAATGCATTTGCGTTTGTTTCAAAAAAGTTTAATTGAAACACAGCCAAAAAAAAAAAAAAGAAAAGAAAGAAACACAGCCATGCTCATTTGTTTACATACTGTTTGTGACTGCTTTCATACTACAATTTGCATATTGAGTATTTGTGACAGAGACCATCTGGCCCCCAGAGGTGAAAACATTTACTATCTGGTTCTTTACCAAAAATGTATGCTGAATCTGGGTCTGTATTAAGGGATGGGGGTGTCTCTTTCAAGTCAAAATAGTTTGGGAATTGAAAGAATTTTTGGATGCTTCAAGGCAGTGTTTAAAGAACGAGGAAGGCTCTAGTTCTCACTAAAGGATCTAGAAAAGGGGGACCAAGGAGGACTTAACGTGTGTGTAGGGAGGAGGGTGGAGGCATGGAAATCAAGATGTTAATTTGTCAAAGCAAACCTCTTTCTGATATTTCTTAGCAACAACGCTGGTTGACCTGTTCTCCACAAAGTCTGGACATTTTCACTTTCCTTACGGATTAAGAGAAAAACACTACCAGAACACTAAAAAGAAAGATCCTTAGCTAAAACTGAGTAATGGGTGCAGGCAAGTGCTCTCTGATTTAACTAAGCTGTCCTAAAAGAATTGAGCCCATGCTCCAGCTTACTTTGCAATGCATAGACTTTACAATCAATAGGCTCTGATAAGATGGTGGAAAAATGAAATTTTGTAGCCTTCAGTTTCCCAAATTCAGACAGTGAGTGACAGATCCAGAAATATATCTTAGGAGCTTCTTAATCTGCTCCGTGTTTTTTTTTTCTTTCCTCCAAGTGCCAAAAATACTAAGCATGGCTATGTTTAGAAGTCATGCTAACTTCAACCATTTAGGTACACTGCTTGTCTGTTATGACATTATAATGTAGCACAATTATTAATACCATTAAGGATGTATCCATTAATTTGCCAATGGTTTTATTTTCCACTTCTATGGACAAGCTCAGGTAATATGCAGAGTAGAAAGGACATCACTCTTAAAGTCAAAGACCACCATTAAAGTCATAATTCTTTCATTGACTCATGTGTGATCTTCGTAAACTAACTTCTTTTAGTTTTAGTTTCATCATCTGTAAAATGAGGGCAACCATAACAAATTCACAAGGGTTGCTGTGGGTATTAGAGAAGATGATATAAGAGATGACAAATACGTGGTTACCGATATTTTGCTCTTGGAGTCCGGTGGCCATTCCTCCTAAAACAAAGAAGAGAAAAAATATGTATTTCCTGTGAATTGGTAGACATTAGTTGGAAATATTCCCCTGCCTTCTTCTCTCTCCCACCCACCATCATTCATTCACCTACCATTAGCTAGAAACACTCCCAGAGTGGAGAAGGGCTACATGGTGAGGAAACAGTCCAATCCCTCTCTACCCAAAGCCACTCACCACTGCAGGAAATCCTGACTTAGATTTTTTAAAAAGTTGAATACATGAAAGACTCTATTTTACAAATGATTGTCAGCCTATTCTTAGACAATCAATGTCAACATGGACGTGCTGATCTAAAGAAAGGGAAATGGCTTTAGAGGGGATATGAAGGGGTGACTTTGAAATGAGCATATCTTAAAATAAAGCCTCTTGAAAAGTTTTAGTGATATATTTTATTTATTCTAGCAGCAGTTTTTAGGTTCCAGGTGTTGTTGTTATTGTTTTAATGTAAAAACTACAGTGATACCGAATAGTATTTTTATAAAGTAGGACTTTTATAAATAACTTCTAATAACAAAACCCAAGTCATTTTATGAAATGAAATAATATGAAAGTCACATATTAACTTTCAACTTTTTAGAGGAGAATTTCAAAACTTGATATCTTAAGGGTTATACAAATTTCAGATTTAAACTAGTACAAATATTTCTGCAAGTAGTCAACCCTGTTAATTTCCACTTAAAGCCCAATTATTCAAGAATGTTATAGATGACTATGAGTCTTTGGGGAAAAAATCAGCAAGACTTTAAGTGCCCATTAGCTAAAGCTAAAGGATAGTGAAACACCTAGAAAAGTGCATGTGGTGTCTATCCATGTGAATACTAAATTAATTTACCATACCAGCTCTTCTAGGAGAAAATATTAACAAAACACTTCCTGTGGCATAAAAAAAGATTGAAGGTCTAAAAGATAAAAGCTGTTAGGCTACCTTATTTGTCAGAGAAAGATACATTTAAAAATATTTACTGAATGTTAACTAAATACCAAAGGATTACAAGAAAGGTACATTTAAGAATATTTACTGAATGTTAACTAAATACCAAAGGATTACTTAAAATGTCTATGTTATTGAGAAGTATCCATTTTATAATAGGATAAGTAGCTATTATATTACATAAGTCTTTAATGGTAGTGTCCTTAATAAGCAGCCAGAAACTTTTAACACAAAGAATAAAGGACGATTTAATACCAACCAATCAAAATTACATATTTAGCACCCGTCAAGTTCAAGAACTGTTCTTGGAACTCTAGGCAGATTTAACAACATGAATAAAAATTTTTTCTGCCCCTCAAGATTCATACAATCTGTTGGGGAGGGTAGAAGAAAGAAAGAAAGAAAGAAAGAAAGAAAGAAAGAAAGAAAGAAAGAAAGAAAGAAAGAGAGAGAGAGAAAGAGGGAGAGAGGGAGGGAGGGAGAGAGGGGGGAAGGGAGGGAGGGAGGGAGGAAAGAAGGAAGGAAGGAAAGAAAGAAGGAATTTGATATATATATATAACCATATAGCATCTATATATATATATATATATATATATATATATATATATATATATATATATATATGACACTATAAGGACGTAAAAATAACTGCTGACATTTTCTGGGTACTCACTACAGTCCAGACCAAGGACTGAAGCAATTGCTAATCATCTTATTTAACCTTTTCCGGAATCTTTGTGTGAAAGTTTATTATAATTCCTGTTTTATAATGATTAGAGACATCAAATATCTACCTCAAAGTCACCCACATCGGAAACACAGAACGAGGATTCAAGTCCAGATCTATTAGCATTTCAGCATTTTAGAAATGGTAAAATCCCTTTTAACATTTCAGAAATTCAGTGGAGTGATTGACTATGGGTTCTACAAACCAGTGCCTGGTTTTGAATTGTAGCTTTTTCCATTCCTTGCTTGGTGACCTGGGGCAAATGTTTTGACCTCTAATAATAGTAATGGATTTCAGATGGCTAGAGGTTAGATCGGAGAGGAGAGGCATAGGCACAGCAGTGGAGACAGGAGGAATATATGTCCCAGGGATGCTGGCTGGAACAAAGACTAGATCCTTCAGACCCACGGGAACTAAGGGAGAAAACAGATTGTGGTGGATCTTAAATGGAAAGGCATGGGATTCTCATTTCATCCTGTTAGCAATTGGGAAGCACTAGAAGTTGAAAAGAAAAGTTTGAATTAACACATTCTGTATTACTTTTCTATGATTAAGCCTGAACAAAAATATTACCCTCAAACTTTCTGAGTCTGTGTCTTGAGGGGTTTATTTTAAATATGGATGTGTTTATTGCATATTTCTATCTAGTATTAATTCAGGGTGGGTGTTAAAATATCTAGCGAATAAAGTAGTCTTTCAAAAACAATAAAGTAGGGCTTCCCTGCTGGCGCAGTGGTTGAGAGTCCACCTGCCGGTGCAGGGGACACAGGTTCGTGCCCCGGTCTGGGAAGATCCCACATGCCGCCGAGCGGCTGGGCTCGTGAGCCATGGCCGCTGAGCCTGCGCGTCCGGAGCCGGTGCTCCGCAACGGGAGAGGCCACAACAGTGGAAGGCCCGCGTACTGCAAACAAACAAACAAACAAACAAACAAAAAACAATGAAGTATACACAAGCTTTCTTCACACACCGTGCCTTCCTTAACCCCCAGCAAATGAGACGGGAGGAAAGTATCAAAAGATGTAAATTAAGAGTATAATCTTACTGAATTACTTGTTCTTCTAAACCACTTGTTATTTTTTAAACTACCTAATTTGAATAATAGTAGACATATGCAGACAGTCTTTGGCAGGCAGCTCAGTATCCCAAGAAATATATTTTCCATGTTATCCTATATATAGCAGTTAAGTAAATACATTTTTGCTTCTCTCATGAGACTGGCCTTTGTAAAGTAACTCAATGTATTTAGGTTGTGAGAAAACAAACTGTCTATATTCTCATGGTTTTCACATCATTCATCCTTCAGGGGTCTTTTTTTTAGCTATTAAAAAATGCCGGTTGTCTCTCTAAATTCTATACACAACCTAATGTAGGGGATTAAAATGCTAACTTCTATCAAAGATTTGAAGAAAACGCGAAGACTACTATGATCTGGCCTTTTATTATTTTTTTAGGTTAATTTTTATTTTATATTGGGGTATAGTTGATTTACAATGTCATGTTAATTTCAGGTGTACAGCAAAGTGGCTCAGTTATACATATACATATATCCATTCTTTTTCAGATTCGTTTCCCATATAGGTTATTACAGAATATTGAGTAGAGTTCCCTGTGCTATACAGTAGGTCCTTGTTGATTATCTGATCTGGTCTCTTAAGTGTGCAAAGTATTAGATACTGTTTACTAAAGTCGTTTCTGAAAAATAATCTTGTCTCACTTTCCTCCTCAACGGTTTAAAGTGTTCTGATTGTTTAATTTTATATCACTTCAGTAAAGTTTGATTAGAACTTCAAAATTCTCAACACTGTGAGTTGAGGAAAACGCTACATATCTTACAGACTGACAATGTAAGGCCTGGAGACATTTTATGATTTTCATTCCTAGGGAGCAATAGAATCTCAAGAATCTCACCCCTTCTCCTTTTTGCCTTATCATCTTTCTTCTGAAATCCTACTAAAAAAAAATTTTTTAGAGTGAAAAACCCTAATGATGAATTAAGGAAAAGTTTCCCACATTATGTTTATATTTGTTTTTAGATGGCGGCAGGGGGGTGGGTGTTCTATGATTCAGTAAGTTTGGAAAAGGTTTCTTCACAGCAAAACAAAGCTTTTCACATATTTTGGTACATTTTGGAATCTAAACAGTGAGGAAATAGTAGTAGAATTTTTTAACCTATTTTACCACAGGATTCCCTTTCCCAGGCCCCCTAGCAGGACCAGTGTTCCAAGGAACGCACTTTGTTAAGTGCTGAGGTGGTAGCATACGGGGCCCCTCCATTTTCTCTCAGGGAGGGGGTCCAACTTGAGGACTTGAGGAAGAGCTGGCTTCTTGAATTGATATTCTTTTGAATAGGATCTGTGGTAACCCAAGGAACAGCTGCCTGTGAACGAGTGGAATCTTTCCCTTCCAGTTTTTGACACAGAGCGCCATCCATACCTCAGGCCTCGCTCCGGCCTCCTCACTTGACCGTGTTCTGAATGACTTCAGAAACTCCCATCATCTGCAGAGTCAGTGCTTGTGAAAGGGACATGGCAGTTACTGCAATTAATCAGGGGAAGGGTCATGCAGGTAATGTCCCAGAGCCTGTCTCCTTGGTAATTTTGTGGGCCTTTCAGCTGAGCAGAGGCCACTGAACTCCCTTTCTGAATCCTCTATCAGCATTTTAATTGGGATTTAGTTCTGGAAGAAGAGAGGAGGCATCTTACAAACTGTGTCTTAAAAGGGAAGAAAAAAACTTTGACATCTCAGGTATTTAGGAATGAAAAAGACAGTTAGATACAGACTCTTCCACGTTGCTGTATTTTGCTAGCAATGCTGCTTCACCAATTTGGCTTTAATTTCCCCAATACTAAAATGAAATAATATATCATTTATGGCTTCATCTCATGCTGTGAGGATTTAATGAGGTAATAATAGGTAATAATATCTGTTACAATTTAAGTTTCACCACCCCACAAGTTTATGTCTTCCGGCAAGTCCCATAACCTGTCTGGACCTCAGTTTCCTGCAAAATGGTGACAATCGTGCTTTCCCAAGCTGCCTTTTAAGGTGGTGGTGAGGCCCTAATAAAGATAAAAGTTCTTTAAAAATGATATATTATTGTACACCCTTGAGAAATGCTTTAAAATCCAAAAACATTTAAAAAAACTCAAAACACGTATTTTTAAAAAGCAAAAGAAAATCCTTTACAGTATTTATGGGACTAATTCAAGTCATTTTAGCTGATCTTTTGTAGAGTTTAGGTCTGTGTCATTTTCAAATGGGAAATAAAGTTTTTAAAATATGTTTCAATAGGCGCTTTGGGGTACAATGTAAGCCTCCATCAATTATTAAAACAAAAATATGCTTGTGTATATATAGAGACATAATTGTTTCCTTAAGCTCTCATTTCTTGATTCTTTTCATTTTCTGTTTGTTGAAAGCATTCACCTAAAGATGTTATAACAGTGAGGGATAATATCCCTGTACCTTCATAATTGGGTCACAGGTTATGGAACCCAAGAAAAACCACTTCTCTCAGTCACGCTGAAATGTTCTTGGTTGTCCGTGCCCCACACCCCATCCTAGCTTCTCCATTCCTGCACGCAGTGGTTAGTGTTCTTCTCTGGCGATGCGCCTCCCCTTCTTTCTGTTACTTTGCTGGTGGTGCGCCTCAGACTTGATGACCACAGGCCCTCTGTTCCTCTTACTTTTTCTTGAGATGTCGCTTGCATTCCACTTCTAGCTCTGGTACGGCTTTGACCCTAAGACAGTATCCCAGCATCAACCACTGAATCAGAGACTCTGAACAGACTTGATGGTGGAGGATGGTGGTGGATGAGGGAAGGGGTGGCCTCATGGGTCACAGGTATCAAGTGAAGAGAGGTGTATTCATTTCCTACAGCTGCTGTAACAAACGACCACAAACTTAGTGACTTATAACAACATACATTTATTCTCTTAAAGTTCTGGAGGTAAGAAGTCTGTAATAGGTCTTATGGAGCTAAAATCGAGGTGATGGCAGAACTGCGTGCTTTCTAAAGGTTCTAAGGGAGATTTTTCCAGCTTCTATAGGCTGCCCACATTCCCTGGATCCTGGCTGTGTCACATTTCTGCTTCTGTCAACAGCACTCCTTCTCTGACTTGCCTACGTCCCTCTTTCACTTATAAGGACACTTGTAATTACATTGGGTTCACCCAGAAAATCCAGGCTAATCCTCCATCTGAAAATCCTCAACTTAAGTCGCATTAACAATGGCCCTTTTGCCATGTAAGGTAACACAGTCACAGGTTCTAGGAATGAGAATGAGGACGTCTTGGAGGAGGAACCACATTACTCTGCCTACCGCAACAGAGAAAGAACTAAAAGTAGGAAAAGAGAAGTCAGGACCTCAGGATGCAAGCAACCCCAGAAGAGACAGCAGAACTGACACCATCTGAATGAGTTTTTCCTCCTGGGGTGCCTAGTGGCTGCTCTACCAGCCCTGCCTCATCTTGTATGCTGCGATCTCATCCTCTTTTCTCCACTGAACGGAAACCGTTCTGAAGTTCATCTCAAAGATAATAAGCTAATCTAGGCTAATATGCTCTTCAGGCCAGGCTGCATTATCACCAAGACCATCTATACAAGAGGATGCCCCACTTTTATTGACCTCACCACTTAGTGAGTTAACTGTTGAGAATTTGTGGCCAGATAGAAAGGAGCAGAGACCCCACTGGGTAGATGTTTTGCTGAGAGATCCTCTCCAGTCACTCCAAGCAAGGAGTTGCTTTAATCGGCTTCCTTTCATGTAGGTCTGGCTCTAGAGACAAAATTCCTCTTCCTACTGAGCAGAAAGATACTCCCAAGCATTTTTTTTTTTTTTTTACTGCTGTCTCATATATTCATTACGAAAATTGTTCTCCTTGGGGTCATCTAGTGATTTAAGAATCACCAAAACTTTAGCCAGAACACTTGAATCAGAACATGAAAGATGAGGCTGTTCTTATCAACTACTCACATACATTAAATGATCCAGGTACAGAAATGTATCAGTATTAGACAAACACCATGTGATCTCACTTATATGTGGAATCTAAGAAAAAAAAAATCATAGATACTGAGAACTGATTGGTTGGTGGTTGCCAGAGGCGGAGTTTGGGGGATTGGTGAAATGGGTGAACGGGGGTCTAAAGGCACAAATTTCCAATTATAAAATAAATAAGTCATTGAGATGTAATGTACAGCATGTCTATAGTTAATAATACTGGATTGTCTATTTGAAAGTTGTTAAGAGGATAGATCTTAAAAGTTCTCATCACAAGGAAAAAAATTGAGGGAAAATAAAAAAAGGTATGCATTTATACTCTACTATACAGTACAATACTACCTTAACATCTAGGGTCTTTCACATGGCCTCTGGCCATGTTGCTCCCTCTGAAGCAATGCCTTTTCACCTGGCTGACTTTGACTCTTCTTTTTTTTTTTCAATTCATAAGAATCACTGTCTCAGGGAAAACTTTCTTGACTTCCCTGTTCTGGGAGCTTAGATTAGCTCTGATGTTATCTGTGCTATCCTGGCACACACCACATTACTATTTGCATGTCAACCTTTCACTAGACTGTGGAGTCCCAAAGGCAAGTCATGCACTTCAGTTCATCCTGAGATCCTCATAGGTGTTTCATAATGGGTTGATGAACAGATAGAGGAGCCCTCCCAGAGCTGGTGAGCTGCAGCAGTAGACAGCCAAAGATGTGAGGCAACACATACAGTAGCACTGAGAACCTGGGAAGAGCACCAGAGAGTAAGGAGAATTCCAAAAGTGATAGGAGAAGACGTGCAGACCTGAGAGATAGTTATCTTCCCTTTACCTTTGCCTTAAAATATTTTAATGAGATACTACCTGTATTAAACTCCTTGCTATCTCCTCCATCCAAGCACCCACCAAATACCTGGCATACAGTAGGACTTAATATGTTTTTAATAATTGACTGATTACCTAGTTCTGGCTCAGTATGACCCAAGAGGCAAAGCCTAAGTCAAGAATTTTACAGGGACTTCCCTGGCAGTCCAGTGGTTCAGATTCTGTGCTTCCACTGCAGGGAGCGCGGATTCGATCCATGGTCAGGGAGCTAAGATCCACATGCTGCGTGGGATGCAGCCAAAAAAAAATAATTATAATTATAAAAATCTAAAAGTTACATTATTCTAAGGCTATTTAATCAGAATGACATCTAGAGAATGAACATGTATTGGCTTCCTACAGTGAAGAGACTCCTGTAGTAACTGTTCAGCATCAATAATAAAGGGATAAAAGAGATAAAATCTGCCCTTAAGCTTTGCACTGTTAACCGAGGAAACAGGAAAAATGTATACAGTAAAGATGATGCAACAATATATACTAAAAGTTATTCTGACCTTAAGGATATGGGGAAATTGCCCAACTGACCCCCTGGAGTCTAATTCAGACCATGGCAAACTGGGTCATAGGAAGAAGAGATGTCATAGTTTCCTTCCCCAAATCCATTCAAATTTCCCTCATTGGATAATACTCATGAAGTACAGCTCATGCAGTTGTTCCAGAGATGAACTCATCTTCCCTATTAAAGGGTGGTCCCATGAGAGAGCAAAGCTTAGGAATTTTGTTCAATGGACTTGACAAGGCAGCATACCAGCATACAGTTCCTGTTATTGTTGATGGCTGTCTTGCAACTATGGAAAAGCCAGCCTACATATGAAGCCAAAACAAAGGAGGCAGAACCAGGAAAATCACAAAGAAATGGAACAAGTATTCTATTTAAACTATACTTGAAGGCTTTTCTCAGTACTACTACTCCACTTATCTTTTAGCCAGTTTGAGTTGGTACCAAAGGTATCCTGATAGGTACAGGAAGGAGTATCTATGCCCCAATCTCATACGTCCTCTAGTTGATTTATTATACAGGAATGCGTAGGGAACTTTTGAAGACCCCATACCATTGAAAGTATTAAAAATCATGTGTCCATAAGAAGAAATACAACATATGGAAGAGACAGTAACATTGGCATAGAACACTAAATATGAATACTGCTGAAATGAAAGAGAGACGAAGACTACCAAATTCAGATAAAATATAGAGGAGAAAAACCACTCCTCTACAAGAATAGTCTGAGGATTGAAAGTGATCCCTGTCTGGTAATTGATGAAGAACTCAAAATGTAATCCCATCCTCTCTGGAGAGGACAGGAGTAGTTAAGGATTAAGGAAGGTTGAATTGTTTCTCTGTATTACTCAATCTGTGATCATCCCTGACAGGATAAATGTAGAATTTTTACTAAAGAATTACTTTTCATTGAAAGCAAATATGATTCACTAGCATAAATATAAAAAAAGAAATAACAGGTGGTGAATACAACTCAAGACATTAAATTTCCATGAGTCACTGAAGCCAGATGGCATGTATTTGAGAATTCTGAAGAAATTTAAGATCAAAGCATTTTTAGATACTAACAATATGGGCAATTTATCATATAAAACAACTATCAGAGTCAGGGAGATTGCCAAATGTATTATATGACACTATTAGGAGAAGCACAAATTGTTCAGTCAATTCAATTAAATGCAATGAAACCTAACAAATTTATTGGCCACCACCAAGTGCAAAGCACTGTTCTAGGCACTGGGCATTCAAAGGTGTTTATGACAAGGTCATATCCTTCATAATCTCACAATGGAGATTATGAAGATTGTCCTTCATAATCTCACAGTGTCAGTAGTAGCCAAAGATACATAAAGTCACACATACTTAATGATTTTATAAAGAGAACAATATTTAAAGAATTCTCTAATAAATATTTTTTTCCATTTGAAGGTGAGTTGGTCAGGGATCAGATATAGGAAACTGAAACCATTCCAGCTAGGCTAAGAAGAGAAGATTTTGGTGCTTTAAGAACTGTGGAAAAGGAATTCCCTGGCGGTCCAGTGGTTAGGACTCTGCACTTTCACTGCCAAGGGCCTGGGTTCCACCTCTGGTTGGGGAACTGAGATCCTGCAAACTGCGTGGCATGGCCAAAAAAAAAAGGAATTGTGGAAAGACTAGAGGAATAGGCCTTACACTGAATAGGCCTTACACTGAGTTCCTAGGGACAATACTCTGGAACTACAACCATAGGAGATACTGCCTCTGTCTTAATCAGGAGACTGGAGAAGAAGGAGGCTGCTAGATCCGGAACCACCATGCCACCTCTTCTTCTACAACCTCTGCCAGCAAAATGAGTGTCCTTGACACTGCCTTTCAACACTGTCAAGCTAAAGACTGGACACTGGAAACTCTACTGCAGCTGCCACAGAAGAAACAAACCCCCAAGGTCACGCTTACCAGTGGCAACAGCTGAAGTAACAGGAGCATGGTATCCGCCTTGGGATGTCCACCTCCACCTTCCAAATCTCAGGAGTGGATATGTGATGGGTAGCCACGGTGGGGTGGGGAGCTGGGAAATGTAGGTCTTGAGCAGTACTGCATCGTAGTAGCATAAGATATAGGACAGCATGTCGCACTGAAACTGGGTGAAATGGAGGCTGAGTGAGGCAACCCTCAGTCTCTGCCACAGATTATTGTGTATCTCCCTCCCTATTTACAACCTAGTCTTTCCCAACCCACTCCCACCCGCAAACCCACCCCAAAGCAACTTCTGTTCTTGCTTTTCCTGCTTGTTAGCTTCACTATCCGCCCAACTGACCCAATAAAACAAAAGCCTTGGAGTCAACATCAGCCCCTCCCTCATTCACTGGACAATCAATCAAATTGTCAATAAATCATGCTACTTCTATCTCAGATGCCACTGCCTTAGTTCTGGCCCTCTTCACCGATTATTATTGTTTCCTTACTAGTAATCTAACAGGTTCTTCCCTTAAAAAGAAATCTTCCATGTGTCCTGACTTCCAGAATTATCTTTCTAAAATCAAAATCTCATCATGTCACCCCTTTGTAAGAAACCCTTCAAAGGTTCCCAATTTCCTGTACAAGAATGTCCAAGCTTCCTGGCAGGACAATTCAGAATCCTCCCCAATTGGACACAAGCCTATGTCTTCAACCTCTCTCTTTCCAGTGCTATATCCCTTTTTACCTCTGCCTGGTAACTCTATACTTCTCACCAGTCCCCAAGTACACCAGATACAGTTGTGATTTTGTTCCCCTACATTTGCTGTTTTTTCCATCCTGGAGTATACTTTCCCAAGTAAATAAACTTCTATTCATTCTTCAAAACCCAGTGTAAATGTTACTTTTGCAAAACTTTCCCAAGCAGAGTTTGTCTTTCTCTCCTCTTCACTGCTATCCCATGTTTCTCACACTGCTGTTCAAACGTGTTTCGTAATAGATAGATTTTTCTCACACTGCATGCCTTCCGCCCAACTGAGAGTGCATTTAAGGCAGGAACAATGTCATCCAGATTCATGCTCCTTCCCCATCTCAAATCTACCACAGGAGCTGGCACACCAGAAGACTCAATAAATATTTATTGAGTGACCAGGAAGAAAATATAAAAGCATTTATTAAAAAAAAAACTTTTAAAAATAAAAGAGCATTCAAAGACTTAAAAATATATCAACTTTTATGATATAATAACATTCCTCTTCTCTTACCTGAGTCCAAGAGAAAAATGAAAAGATGTTAAGGGAATAGGTGTAGTGTTCTTTTTAAGATCTGCTCAGTCTCTAAAAGATATAAATTTGGCAGCCTGACATGGAAGAGTCAAGATGAACACATAGGACTTTCTTGAAGGCAGCATTCACTTTCTACCCAGAGTGAGCCAGCAAAACCACAGAAGTCTATGTACAGTTTTCCTTAGACTGTATATATGTCTAGATTATAGTAGCTGGATAGCTCTAGGGAAAGTTATTGACTTTCATGTAAACCCAAAAGAAAGAAAATCTGCTCAAATCCAGAGGGAACTTGTTAAGTCAGAGAACAACTAGGCCTCCCTTGTAATAATTCAAGTAATTATGAGAAAATTATAACCTGTAAATATGACACGGAGCACCGTGGACCTACATTTGGTCCTCATAGGAAAAACAGCAATGGAGTTTGATTGAATGTTATTCTTAAAAGTATTAATGTTAGAGCATAGTTCCTCAAAGTGTGTGCTAGGGAACATACACTTTGTAGTTAAAAGAGTCTGGAAAATGAGCCTAGTATATGGTCTTTTTAGAACATCATAAAGACGATAGATATAGTAAGCCTCTGAGAAGTCTCATTGAAGTTGTTCTATATTTACTATTTCTCAAACATATTTGGCTACCCTTGTTTTCTTTTAAATATCCAGCAGAACTAGTGCTCAATACTGATGTATGGAATGCAAAAATTAAGAAAGTTACAGTTGGTAGTCTCATGCTAAGAATTAAGTGATTAGGCTGGAGTAGCCCTCTGACTCTTGAAAAAAAGGAGGAATAATACAAACCCTAGTGCACTTAGAATGATGATCCCTCCCTGTGGCGGCTCTCAAGAAGATATGTGCACTCCTAATCCTTGGGACCTGTGAATATTACATAATATGGCAAAAGAGTGAGTATTGCCTTATATGGCAAAAGATGTAATGAAAAATCATAGAGGAGGAGCTTATCCTAGATTATAAATACAATTATAGGTATCTTTATAAGACAGACACACAGGTGAGAAACAGAAGCAGAGATGCGAGTACCAGGGTAGGCATGGGAAGCTGGAAGAGGACTCGATTCTTCCCCAGAGCCCCTGGAGGGAGTGTGCCCTGCAAACCCTTGGATTTCAGACTTCTGGCCTCCAGAGTGTGAGAGAATACATTTCTGTTGTTTTTAAGCCACCAAGTTTGCAGTCATTTGTTATAGCAGCTGCAGGAAACTAATACACCCCAGTTGAGCACCTCTCTGACTGAGACACTAAGCAATGTTCACCAGCCTCCACAATGTTCCCGAAGGTAAGGGATGAGCTTGCCACTTCTACCTCTGGCATCCCAATTTTGTTAAATAACCTGCCATAGCCCTTCTTGAACCTATTTATATATAATTGCCCACATAATATCTTGAGGCAATGAGTTTCATAAATTTACTACCCACTGTGAACGGCATCTTGGCGTATGGAGAATTTTATGGCACGGTACATTTTCATGATGAATCCATTTGCCCCTTTTTCACCTTTTGCTTAACACTTCTATCATTAGCTTAAATATATGTGGGAGACAATTGAACTCCGCTAAAGAGGACAAAGGTCAGAGAGGAGAACTTGAAGCAGGGAGACCATATTCATGAGACATGTAAAAGCAGCTCCTTCTGAAGTTGGCGGTGTCTGTGGAAAGTGTCCTGTGTAGAGGGCTGAGGTTCCTGCTGGGAGCACTAGTAGAGGACCTTGAGGCAAATATTCATCCTTGGGACATTTTAAGAGGAGGTGACCCAGAGGCAAATCATGCAGAAATACAGAAATTAAACCCAGCACGCGAATCTGCCTCTGCCAGATAACAAGACACATTTTCTTTGGGCCTTTAATAGGAAAATGAGCATGTCCTATTTCCTGTTGATTGGATCAACAGTGCATAGTCTTGATGAGCCTGGTGGAAAGGTCTTAAGGATGAAGCCTAGAGACATGACTTATTGCTTTTTTTTGACCCTGGCATTCCATCTGCCACCAAGAGTCCGATTAAAAGAAAAAAAATAATTTACTATAAAGAATTGGAATTTGCAGTCTGCGTGTTTAAATGCTAATAGATATTATAAGCAGAGCTTATGAAACTTTGGTTACTTAACATTAGTTAAACCTTACTTAAGATTCTAGAACATTTATTCTCAAACTTTAGGCAGTAAGTCAAAAGTGAAGCGTTCCCTATCCTCAGTTTTTCCTGAGTCTATAGGTGCAGGGAAAGTAAGGATGATGAGAAGAATGCCATGTGCTGAGAAATGTTTCAGAATGTGTGTGCGTGTGTGTGCGTGTTAAATTTTAACAGTGTAGTGGTCAGCCCCCGCCTCCCCTTTTATACATGCTACAGTTTGCATTGGGGGTAAGACAGGAGGCAGAAGAATACAGATATATTCATATATATATATATATATATATATATATATATATATATACACACACATAAAGAGGGAGAGAGATTCAAACACCTGGTACCGATGTCTACAGTTACTAAAACACTAAATACATAAATCTGTTCAAATTATCATCTTAACTATCTTGAAAACAATTGTATAACACACTCAAATAACATCTCTTTGGTAAATCTTTATACTCTTGAAAGAGATTTATAAACTTAAAAGGAATAAAAATAATTGTTAACATTTAGTGAGGATGTCCTGTGTTCTAAGTGCTTTATGCATATAATGGGTTTAATTCTCACAAGAACCCATGAAGTAGATGCCATGTTTACTGCTCTTTTATAGATGAAGAAACTGAGGCCTGTTCCCAAGGTCACACCAGTATTGAGAAGTAGAATAAGTATTTGAATTCAAACAGAGTATTTTAAACATTTGCTTTCCATATTTTCATTTATTGAAGTTTAAGCCCTTGTATATGATTTTATCATTGAAGAAATTCTACATAGCTATTTTATTTTTCTATGATTTAGAACATCAATTCCCTCTTTTTCCATCTACCAAGTTTGGATCACTAAATAGAACTGTTTTGAAACTCTAAAGTAAAAGAGAACAATTGGCACATTTTCTACATCAAGGCTTCCAGGAAGTTAAATACCCAAAACCCCTTCATCCCATGCAAGATGGATGGTCAGGGTACATTCTAGAATGCTACAAATTCCATCTTTTCTAGGTCCTTTTAATAATCCCCTACTGAACACAGAGCACTAAGCAATCTCTTCTCACAATTACAACAGCAGGGACCCAAACTGCATGGCCATAAATAGCTTTAAGACCACCCATCTTTTTCATTAGCAAGAAGGGATAATACCTCTCTTATGGATGTAAAAACACACTCACATTAAACTGCCCTTCACAGAATTACTGATTCAACTCCTGAAATTTTTTCTGATTGTTTTTTCACTTTTAAAAACTTAGATCACCTTCTACTTGAAGTCTTTTTTTTTTTTTTCCACAGTGACAGTGCAGAGGAGTGATCTTATTTTCATGGTAATAAAAACAGGGCTTCTCATGAAGGCAAAGCTGATAAGTGTTGATTATGATGCCCTCCCTTCCCTACACTCCACTTCTATTTCTTACTATATGTTTCTGTTTTATCTTCTCTAGGCCAATTCCCTATATTAAAGCCACTGTTGGGCCTCTCTCTCTTTTTACTCCTGATCACAACTTTAATACAGGTTCCATAAGCATCACACCTTTTGAACTGCAGCCACTTAACTTCTTTTGGAATAGGTCCACAGGTTCAGGACCCACACTTCCCAGAATAAGGGTATTCACTGCTTCCTGACAGTTCCAGTCTACACGAAGAAAAAACAGCAAGAAATCCAAGGCCTCCAAAGGACAGATGAGTCCCTTTCTGCCTGGAGGAACATCAGTGCGGGAATACAAACAATTGAGATAATGACCCTGTCATCAAAACCTTTTGGATTCAATCAGGAGGGAAAATCATGCAGGGAGAATGGATGACAAAGCCAACCGTTAAGAGGATAAATTCCAACCCCCTCCACCTTTTTATATAAGTCCTTTGGGATATGAGCCTCCCAGCCTCTGAAACCTCCTCTCCAACTAATCCTGACCTGCGGGACTACATTCTCAAGTGCATCAAGATCCTTCTTGCTTCTCCACCTTGGTACCTATACCTCCTTCCACGTGGAAAGTCAGTCCTTCTTTGTCGGCCTGACAAGCTCCTTCTTCCCCACTTAAGATTTAACTCTGTCACTTCTCCTGGTGAGTTCTCCTTATTTACTCAAGGCAGTTCTGCACCTTTTACCATTTATCTCTTTGCTCCAAATACATCCATAGAGGCAGGCAGGAACTATGTTTTTATTGTCTCTAGCACTTAGCTGTGGAGTCTGATCCCTACTAAGTGCTCAATAAGGCTTAGGTGTTTGAGTGGCCAGGAGCATAGCAGAGTAATTAAGTGGTTATGTTCTGCTATTAGACAAATCTGTGTTCACATCCAGCCCTGGTACTTACTACTCAGGTGACCTTATGAAATTTCCTTAAGCTTCAGTTTTTCCTCTATAAAATGAATATACTATCTATCTTAGAGGCTTATTGCTATGATAAAAAGTGATATGTGAGGAAATGCAGTAAGACTTGGAAAACAGTTGTTACTAGTATTGTCATTATTACTAAGAATAGCTTAAATATAATAGAGTAAAATTTCGTATATCCATGTTGAGGATATAATGACTAGAAGAGCAATGGGTCAGATGTAGGTAAACCCCAGCAAAGTTTCTGGAGGAAGGGGCCTTTAAAATTTAAAGGTGTTAATGAAAACAGAAGTCATAGACTGGAGAAAAAAAATACTACAGGAAGAAACAATGGTACCAGGAGCAGATAAATAACATGGAAGTATATGGAAGGAGGTTGACAAAATGACGATGCTGAGACATAATGGTGGTAAGATGTTGAACAACAGGCAGAGTCACCAAGATGGGACAAGGATCCCAGTGAGAGCTCTTGAGTCATGAAATAAAGTGAGTATTGGAAATTTTTCATGCAGTTGTATCTAAGATCTTTTTGAAGCAGGAAGAGACTTGAAGGCAGAGAGAACAAATAAAAAAGACTGCGGTAAACCGGGAAGTCCATGTGGATAGCAGAGGGCTGTCCCTTACATCATGCTAATGAGCTGATGCTAAATGAGTTCACTTTGGCAATGTTTTTGGAGTGTTATTTACACTTGCTGACGAAAAGCCACTTATTGACTGAAGTTGAAGCAACCAGAGAAACAGCTCTACTTGAGAAGCCTAGAAGTGAGTTAATGGCCAATCCCCAAAGGGAGAAGAGTCAGCACTTTTCAAGCATTTGCTGATCAAGACTTTTGCATATCTGAGCTCCTGCACATCAAAGAGGACTTCCCACTGGGTTTGCTTACCCCTTTAACTCAGTCCTTGAATTTAAGGACAGGAGAAGTTCCTGTAAGTGGAGAATTACAAATAGTCAGAAGTTGCATTCAGAGCAATATAGCTGTTCTTCCTATTAGAAAATGATGCAGCTGGAGTGTTATTAATTGAGCAAAAATACTGCCCGCCTGGGGCCTAGTGATCTTCACCCAGTGGTCGTAAAATCTGCAGGTATCAGAATTCATTTGTGAAGTGCCTCATGACTGTCCTGAAAGATTGGGATCCAAAGGTGAAAAGTCTCTTCACAAAGAGGTCAGATCACTAAGGTCAGTATGCTCAGGATTGGGTCCCAAGGGTCAGGATGCCCTGCCAACAAGACTTCAACCAGAGTGTAGAACTGGAAGAAACCTGTGGGTGAGGGTGAAGCAAGAGAAAGATAAATAGGCTTATCTGCCAGGGTTAAAGAAATATGGGCCATGAAATCTGGCAAACCTAACTGTGTTTGGAAACAGACTTGTAAATTTAAATTGGGTTAGTAAGAATTTGACATATTTCAGAGCAATGAAAGTGTGCTTGTCTCCATATAAGGCCCAAGGTGTCAATTTCATTGTTGCATACAGTCAAGACCTAACCCACTAGTGCGTTAACCCACATTTTCTGTGTGTTGTTCTTAGAAGTGATTATATTCTTTAGAAGTTGGATCTGAAAATGATGACATTAAGATTCAAGTGCCGACAGTTTCCTAGCACTGTATTCCATATATTTGCAGAGACCAAAATGAGGCATTAATTATTTAAGGCATTATCTTTAAATATGTATCAAATGTATTTTAAACAGTTTTTGTCTCAAATTTTAACTACTACTTTTCTAGAAAAAAATGTGTCTCAACTTTAGGTCTAGTTTATTTCATTTCATATTTTTATTCTGAAATTTATAGCACCAATAGATTTGACAGAGCCAATAATTTGGAATCAGTCATTAACAAAATAGCCAAATGGAGGTTTACAATAAAAACTATTAGATATGTACCATGTTATTTTTTTAAAATACATTGGTGAAAGATAGCTATTATTATGAAACCTTACATTTTAGGATACTTTGTAATTCACAGAACATTTTAAAATATGTTACTCCATTTGATGGCCACTAGACACAATATACCATATATAAGTAATCAAGTTAATTGTGAGATATTTTTGGTATTAAATGGCAGCTGGACATGTTAAAGACAGTGGACCATATTTCCATTTTTGGCATGTAATTTCAATTAGCTCAAATAAGATTATGTATTTCATCCCATGTGAACTGTATCAAAAATAAATTTATATGACTTAATATTATTAAAATGTTATCATCTTTGGCTTCCTTCTTCTCTGGAATGTACCAGGCACCATGCAGAATGTGGAAAGTTTACATAATACAGAACAACAACATAAATTTTGAGATGTAATTCTGTTGTCTTTTCAAGATATACTGCAGTAGGACTAACAACTATACATCTCAACTTTAGCAAGATCCAATTTTCCCTTCTAAACCAAAGAGTCACTCCCAAGATTCAGACTTTCATTTTGTAAAATTATTCTATTAAAAATACACAAGAAACACCAAGACTGTAAAATAACAAAAATGTGTGACTATAGACAAAATTGTTGTCTTATAATGAAGTGATGCTTCATTAATCACTTTCAAACTGTACATTCTGATTTGTAGATGACTTCCAATGTTATTGAGTACTGAAAGCTGCATGTGATGGTTAATTTAGTATTTTACAATAAGAAGAAAAAGTTGACATTTGTAAGGGCAAATTAATACTTGATGAGATAGTCCTGAAGATGATGTTCTTATTGTGACAGTCCCTTCTCCAAATGACTTGGAAGGGCCCTAAAACCTGGGCTGTTATCCTAAGAAACATGTTTAAAATATTTCACTTTAACCAGACTCTGAGGTTTTCTTGGAGTAAAACCAAGCATTTGATATGTACCCCAGGTAATTATTTCACATACAAGATCAAAGTTTTATACTTCTTGCTTGACTTCCAAAATAGGGCACAATTGGTGTTCAAAGCATACTTGTTTATTTGAAAAATAGTGTTAAAGTCATTTCCTCCCATAGATGCTATTATTGCTAGTTAATTCTATTAACCATTAGTAAAGATCTTTCTCTCTAAGATTAGCTAATTTTCATATTCATGAGAATTTTTCTCATTTTTATACAAGCTAAAAATTCAGAGGAAGGAAGTATCATGAGGTAAGACAACAACTTCAATTTAATGTGTTTTATAAAGTCTCTTACTCTCCCCTCCATTCCTTCTAGGGATTTAATGTGGAAGGAAAATGTTATAGCATGTTCTCAATCCAATGGTTAAATTATGAACTCTAGACTAAAAACACCTGTGTTCAAATTTGGGCTCCACCAACTTGAGCAAGTTATTCAAACTTTCTAAAATTCTATCTATAAAGTAGAGAATACAGAATATATCTCATAGGTATCTGTGAGAACTAAATGAGATAATGTTTCCAAAATGACTGGCCCTTAGTAAGTATTCAGTAAACATTAACTATTATTTCATTATTACTTATAACTTGGCCTTACCCATTTCCCCATCTAAGAACTTAAGAAAAACAAATCACAGTCTATTCAAATGTCTGAAAGAAAATGTAATAGATACCTCAGACTCTATCTTCACTCTTAATAACCCAGTGTGAAAACCAGAGTGGGGCATAGTTTATCAGACCAAAGATCAGACTTATATATTCCAACTTTTCCCATATTTCACCTTTTCCCTCTTCTTTAGTATACCTTTTTCTCATATTTTGTTCACCCTGGCCCAATTTGCTGTTAGAGATAAATCACTCATACATGAATGGTCCCAGGCATTCCCCTTGTCCTGCTTGCTAAAGAGGATTTGCCATTGTTCTCTTAGTTTCTTCCCATCCCTGGCTGTCTACTGAGAATCTTCCTTTGCCAGATTGGCTCCTCTGATCTTCTGTGATGCAAACTCAAAAGGAAAGTGGTGGGAATAAAAAAGAAACAAAAATCCAACCAAACAACCACAAAAGAAATAGTACTCAGACTGGGTCAGGGGAAAGAGTCTCAGAGAGTTTTGGAATTAAGAAGCATGGGAGCAACTACAGTGTGTGAAACAAGAACAGAAAGGGACTTAAAAGGCAATGCATTGGGCCTGTGTTCTCTTTGTGGCATTCTAGAAATAGAAGGAGAGAAGTTTAGTTATTTGGAAATAATATTTTGGTTCCAAGTCTATAACTCTGAGACTGGACCATATGGCCCATGGCTTTATAACCATTACCTAAGTTAAGTGCATGACTAAGATTTATTATAAAGTGTGGGAAGAAAATTTTCAGATACAAATAGTTATAGTAGTGTACTAGGACAATTCCTGGTACTCACTGTTGGCTAAATAGCCTTAAGCACTGGGCTCCACCAAGCAACAATCAATGAATCTGTTCAATCAGTCTTAAACAGCTGCATTTGTTGCGGGAAAAGAAAGTGGAGCATGAGAGGAAGGTCACGTCCCAGGTCTCAGGTTATTCCCTGGGACAGCCACCAAGTGTACGTTCTTGGCTTCGTGTAGGAAAGAATTCAAGAACAAGCCATAATAAAGTGAAAGAAGGTTTATTCAGGGAGATACACACTCCATAGAGTGTGTGCCATCTAAGAAGGCAAGAGGCACCAGGGTACGGGGTTGTCAGTTTTTACTGGGGTGAGTAATTTCATAGGCAAATGAGGAAGAGGAGTATTCCAGCTCTTTTGGAGAAGGAGTGGGGATTTCCAGGAATTGGGCCAATGCCCATTTTTGGGCCTTTTATGGTCAGCCTCAGAACTGTCATGGTGCCTGTGAGTATGTCATTTAGCTTGTTGATGTATTACAATGAGTGTATACTGAGGCTCAAGGTCTAGTGGAAGTTGACTCGTCCGCCATCTCGGACCTAGTTGGTTCTAACCAGTTTATGTCACGTCCTCAATGGCTGTCATTCTTTTTTTTTTTTTTTTTTTTTGCGGTACTTGGGCCTCTCACTGTTGTGTTGTGGCCTCTCCCGTTGCGGAGCACAGGCTCCGGACGCGCAGGCTCAGCGGCCATGGCTCACGGGCCTAGCCGCTCTGCCGCATGTGGGATCTTCCCGGGCGGGGGCACAAACCCGCATCCCCTGCATCGGCAGGCGGACTCCCAACCACTGCGCCACCAGGGGTGGCTGTCATTCTTTTAAAGGTCGTGCCCTGCCCTCTTCCTGCCTCACATTCATTGAGTAACATTATCCATCTGCATTGTAATTTTCCTACACATTTAAAAATACTTAATATTTCTCTTTCTTGCTTTATATTTTAGCCCACAGGTTTCTGCTTCTCTGTCTTCAAGATAATCTTTAAATCCATGAACACTTTTGGGAAGGGAATATTTTTGTTACCGAACACAAGTTCATGTGCCCAACACACAGTGAGACCAAACAAACCTAAACGCTGGAATTTGGAGAGAGAAAGGTTTATTGCAAGGCCAAGCAAGGAGAATGTGCAGTTCATGCTCAAAAAAAAAAAAAAAACCGGAAGTCCCTGATAGTTTTTTGGGGACGAGTTTTTACAGACAGAATCTGGGATGAGGGCTGCAAGGTGTGTGACTGTCTTCTGATTTGTTGGTTGTGAGGTAACAGGGTGGTGCTCCAGGAATCTTGTACCCAGTCTGAAGTTACCATCCTTCACCTGGGTGGGGGCCTTAGTTCCTGCAGAAGAATTCAAAGATATTGTTATGCATATTCCTTGAGGAGGAACCAGGACGCTGCCCCATGATTGTACTATTGTTTCTTGACTGTTTCTCCCTTGTTTCTGCATTCCCTCCCTTTTCTGATTAACAACTGTTTGAAGCCACCCTTTGGAACTCAGGGAAGGTCAAGGAGACTGAATGAGACCAATTTCCTACAAACAAGAAACAGGGACATGGAAAGGATTTGTACTGGGGAGGGTTCCACAGAGTCCTGCTCTGTTTCATTTTCCCACAGCAATCATCATTAGCCTTTGCAGTCTTGAGAATGAATGGTCCCTAAGAAACAAACACAAAGTATAGATGCATTATTATCTTAATTCCAGACTGGACTTCTTCCCTTCCTCCTTTTAGTGCTTTCTCCACAAATCCTGCAGCTTATCAACCTAAAAACAAATTTGATTGTCAAATTGTAGCAGAATATGACACTTAGGCATAATGATTATTTTGAGCTAAAGACAATTAAGAAAAAGCTCTCTACCCTCCCCCTATTTGTCTAAGCAGGACATAAATTTGTAAAGGTGTCTCCCCTCCCCTCTCTACCAGAAAGACAGAAGTTAATCACCAGAGACAACTCTAGACCCTTACCAGTCTAAAGACAGCACCAGAGAAACCTATGTAACAAATTTTTACTAAATAACCCTTATCTTCCATTAGTTTCCCCCATATATTTATCTTCAGAACTTGCCCCCCAGATACTCAATGTCCTTTTCCTCTGTCTTACCATTTCTCTAAAAATTTATTATTCTTTTCTTAAGGTGACATGTAAGCCCAAGTTCTAATCACCCTTTATGTGTTAGTCATCACTGGGTACTTCTTTGTGTATGTACTATGCACATGTTAAAAACTTCTGTTTGTTATTCTCTTATTAATCAGCTTTTGTGAGTCTGATTTACAAGGCATCAGCCAATGAACCTAAGATAAGTAGAAGGAAAACAGTTTTCCTCCCCCAGATTACCATGCTCATGCTTTAAAATGTCTGTTGACTTCTTAAATACCTACAGAATAAAATCCCATCTCCATAGATGGCTCTTCCAAACTGAGCCCCAACCTGTTTCTCCAACCACTCCTTTCCAAAACATTCTCTACTGGTCCACACAAAAGCTTTTCCCTACTGCCTGAAGACAATTTAACCAGGATATGGGTAGGATATTCTCTCATATGTATTGTTTTCTCTTTCTACAATACCCTTCCCTGGGAAAACTTGTACCTCTAACTAAACGTTTTTTGACTCAGTTATATCTCACCTCTTCGTTGTGGCTTTTCCTTAACTTCTGCAGATAATACTGGTACTCCTGAAGTACTATTATTTTTTTAACCTCCTTTAACCATGACAGAAACAAAAGAGAAAATTCTTATAAACCTCATGTTACAAGTAATAAATTGGGGGCTATAGAATTTAAATAATTTCTTTGAGGGCAAAACTGGCAAATTTGCCACCATTGTCTTAACAGCCAAGCAGTTGCTCCTTCTCTGTGCCCCTCTGTGTAGATTTCTAGTCATCCCTCTATTACAGTCCTTAGCAGGTAGTACTGAAAATATTTGTCTCAGTGTGTCTCCTCTGCATTTCTAACTGGATTTTTTTCCTGAGTTTAAGGTTTCTATAGCCCCAGGACTTGGTATGGTTCTTGGTATTCAAATGTCTCCTGAGTAAATGAAACAATTTGTCAATGAAATTTTGTTTTTAGTTTAAGAAAGAAAGGGAGCATGAGCTAACTTTTAACAAGCTTTATACAATTTACCAGACATTGTGCTAGATTCTACAAAGCTCATTCAAATTTATTTGAGTTTTATCAAAACTCTCTGTTTTTATCAAAGCTGATTTATATTACAGAAAATATAATAACTTTATAGCACTTTAACCAAATGAAGTAAATCTTCTAAACATTCAGGAATTAGGTTCTTGCTGGAGACTTATTATGAGATTTGTTGAAGAGACATTTCTTATGTATTAATAAAGAAAAAAAAATCAGTGGAAACCAACTCAGAATCAAAGCAAAAGAGTTAAACACAGCTAATTTGTTCTTTTTCCACAGATTTAAACCCAGCAGTCTTTGCATCTCTTTTATTCATGTACTTGGCAGTAAACAGTCTCTCCATTCTGCTGTGTGTTCTGTTTTATTTTAGGCTCTTTGGTGGCAAGCAGACCATCTAAACCCAGCTTAAGCAAAAAGGAGATTTTGATATAGGAATTGAAGAGTGTCTCATCAACTCTACACCTTTAAAGGGATTGGAATCATTAATAAAAGCTGTTAGAAACCCTGGCAGTGACTCTCAATCTCTCTCTCCATCTCTGTCTCTCTCTCTCAAAACTTCTCTCAACCTTTCTGTACATAGTCTCTCATCTCTATGATTCTCTTTACCTGTTTCCATCATTCTTCTTTGTTATCTGTTTCTGTTTCTACATGGTGGGAGATGGGTAGCTGTCCAACATCCAGGGACTTTTTTCACGTTGTACATCTCTAGCCATGTTTAGAGATGAACTAGATGACTCTGAGTATCAATTCCTTGGAGAAGGAATTTGATTGGCTCAGCGTGATCAGGTGTAAACTCTGGGCAATTCAATAGTAGTAGTCAAAGTCTACTACTTTTGCAATAGACAAAGGTCTTGCAACAAACAAAGAGAAGCTAGAGATATGTAGGGGTGAATTTCTCAGAGAAGAGGGGGGGAGTGTCAATTGAGCAGATACCCCAATAATTGTCCATTTCACACATATTCTTATCCATATTTTTCCTTACATTTAAGCCAGTCAGAGTGTCTGTATGTTACATTTTTATTAGATATTCAAAATACAATATTGAGGAGTCGATTTCTCAATGAATTTGTGGTAGATTTAATCCTAAAAATTTAGACCATTATTTCCTAGGCACTATAAAATCATTACAGATGATTGAATCCACACCTTACCTGATTGTTATGTAATTATCTCCACTTTTCCAAATAGAGAGATGCTTTCAGCTCAATGTAACTAAAACTAAAGAAAATCAGCAGAGGGAATGTCTTTTCTTATTACATTATAGTCATGTTTGTGTCATAACAGAATGGTTAAATGAAAGGGACATACCCATATCACTGCAGGACCAAATTAGCAAATTGAATAGTTTTGGTGTGTTCACAGAATAACTGATTAGACCATGTAACCTCGAGAGAGGAGTCTCCAATACACAGAAACGCCACATTGAAGGAGCCGGTGATCTAAGGATGTAATTGGATGTGGATGAATGGGTAAATCAGAAAATGCTTACCAAATTCTTCCCTAATATTGCCTAGTGCAAAATAATTAGCCTCCAGCCTTTAAAGACAGAAATAACATTTTTTGACTCATTGTTTTTTAATATAAATACATTTGTAAAAATAAAATCACTCTCAAAATTTGCCAAGTTTCCTTTTTTCTTAAGACAACCCCTCAAAAGTAGCTGACCAAAAACTCCTGTGACTAGGCAATAAACTGAGTGTACACATTCATCTTCTTGTTCTTCCAAAATGCCATTGAAATGACAATAAAAGTGTTCAAAAGAGAATAAATTGATAACAACATCATAAAAGGAGGTGATGGAGGGTAAGAGGGTGGACAAAGAAGAAAATGAAAGCAGATGGGGGTCACAAGGAAGTGCACCCCTAAGATGGAGGAAATCATACACTCAACAGAATGTACACTCACTGAAGAATGTGTCAATCCAGGGAAGGCCCTTCTTCTAGGAGAAAATATGGAGAAATTCTAAGCTAAGAATGAGCAAATTAAAGAGAAGGAATGGGCAGTAGAACTGTGTCAGACAGGGTCCAACCGGGAAAACAAAAACCTTTATAGGTATCCCAAACCAGAAGAAACCAATCACTATAGAGAATGTGTTATCTTGATGTTGGGGAGAACTGGGGAGGCCCAAGGACTTGACATGGTGATGCAACCCAAAAATTAGCAAAAGAAGTAGGCTTCTATCACCCCTACGGGCTAGAGGGACCAAATTAGTGTTACCAGAGCTCAAAGTCACAGCTGTTCAGCAGCAGATGAAACAATGGTAAGCCTGCCCACTAGAACCTGAGACCACAGAGGAAAGGATGGATTGGCAGGAGAGGTATGGAGGAAACACTACACTTCTTGAAATGCTGCCCAGGACACTGCTGCTGCCTGGGACACAAGACAGGGAGAAATACTCTGGCTTCTCTCTTCTTGCCTCACTCCAGTCTTCTCCCTGTGCTTCCCATTGGCTGAACCTGGCCAATTGTCAAGGGAAACTGAGAAATAAGGTTTCTGCTCCATGGAGCAAGGCACACAGAGGTTGGGATTACATCTGAGATTATACAGCCATAGGACAATCAAGAGACAGTTGTCAGGAAAATACTTTCTATGGAAACTAACTCTGACAAGAGAGAACTAAGATCTTCGGTGGGAGTTACTCCCCTAATTCTCATTACTTATTTTTCCTAGGAGTTGGGAGGAGAAGGTCTGCCTGCCTACCCCTCTCCTCTACACAGTAAAGTGCATCTGCTGTTCTTTACACATGCAGTTTCTGGCAGAGAAAACCCATCCCTGTTATTTACACTCATTAATGGAGTCTTTTATTCACAACATTAAGTAGACAACAAAGAATGTCATTCACTTGAGGAAAACTAGAGGGTCAAAAAAAGTAATAAGATGAACAAACAGAACAAGTGATACCAGAGAACACAAATAATTTACTAAAGAGAATTATAATTAGTCTCTTCAGAGACATTCAAAAGTATGTTACACACAGGGCTTCCTTGGTGGCACAGTGGTTAAGAATCTGCCTGCTAATACAGGAGACATGGGTTTGAGCCCTTGTCCAGGAAGCTCCCACGTGCCACAGAACAACTAAGCCCATGCGCCACAACTACTGAGCCCATGCATCACAACTAATGAAGCCCATGCACCTAGAGCCCATGCTCCACAACAAGAGAAGCCACCACAATGAGAAGCCCATGCACCACAACAAAGAGTAGCCTCCACTCGCTGCAAATAGAGAAAGCCCACTTGCAGCAATGAAGACCCAATGCAGCCAAAAGTAAATAAGTTAAATTAATTAATTAAAAAAAAATGTTGTCCACAAAAAAAATCTCACATTCAGGAAGAAATTACTGTGGAAAAGGAGCAATTAGAAAATGAGCATTCTTGGAAATTAGATATGACTGGCAAATTTTTAGAAATTTATTAAAGTGCTGTAATATGAGTGAAAATGATCTTAATCGAGAACATAAAGACAGACCCCTAAAGATTAAGTATATATGTTAAAGGATAAACTGACCACATTACAATTTACAAGACTTTATTTGGGCACACATTGATTCAAGCTGGGCAGCACCAGACAGAAAGGAGTTAAGAACACTCCACTGACAAGCTGGGGAAAGGCTTTTATAGAGAAGACAGAAAAGCAGAACACAAAATTATTTGATTGGCTATACCTTAAGGAATTACCTTATTTGGGAAAGCCTAGTTGGATGTTTGTCATTAACTGTCCTCAAGTTTCCTTTTCTCAGATTCGAAAGCATTGACTCTGGCTTAGGTTTTGGTTTGTTTACAGAGGCCAGAGGTGGTGTTAAAACCACCTCAGTCTAATGGCCTTGTTTAACTAAATATATATGTAATTAATATATATAACTTCATATATAAATTTATATATGTATAAAACATATTTACATAAATATAAAAGAAAAATTTTAATATATATAAAATATAATTATAACTTTAATATAGGATACTTTATATTATATATATTTAATATATCATTACTTTAATATATATATTAAAGAAAAATTAAGAGACATGGAGAATTCATCAGGAGTGTCCATATCCCTATCTGAAAGTCCCAAAAAAGAAAAAAAAAAAATAGAAACACAAATTCAGCAGGAGAAAATGGAAGAAGTCAGAGGGGAACGAGGAGGAGCAAAGTCATGGGAGTTAAAGAAATGCCCAAATGCCAATTGGGTACATGATGAGAAATTCATATCTAGACACCAACAAGAACTAGATATCTCCTTTAGAGTTCTCAGTCTGAGGGTAACAAAAATGTGAGGGTATAAAATAAAGACATTTTTGAACACAAAATGAATTATCTTTACTTACCACTTCTTTAAAAAAATTGTGGTTTCTCTTCAAACCAACAAAAAAGGCATTGAAGAAAGAGAAGCCATAGTATCTAAGAAAGAGTGTACCCAGGAGTAATAGGCTCTGTGGCATGTGAGAAGAAAAATGGTCAAAACTGAAACACAAATATCGAGGGTTCTAACCACAATGTTTTCAAGAACAAATGGATTAACCTCCACATATAGTATACTTAAAAGGCAGGATTATCCTGAGGCTAAAATAAAAGCCTAAGCTGCTTCTTCCAAAAAAGACAATTAAAAGAAGATTGGAAACTCATGAAAAAGCAAAGACTTACATGAGGAAGCATTGACCAAATATGAAGAAAAGTGCAATGTGGGATGATTTTGAGCTCCTCGTGGTGTGGAAGGAAAGAGAGCTCCATGACTTCCACTCTTGGAATGTCACTTGTCACCTGGACAAGGTTTAGTGAAGTAGGATTATAATATTCTCCTTAGTTCTATGGTGATTAATAATTACTGTAATTAAAATATTGAAAACATTTATTGGTTCTGAATTTTAGAATATAAAATATAGATAAAGGGTTAAATATATACTTAATTTTAATGGTAAGAGAAGGAAGCTGAAAGGAGGGTGAATGAAAAAGACACTGGAGACCGCTTTACCATCACCTCCATCTGGAAGATACAATATCTGGATTCCATATTCTATCTTCTACTAATCAAATAACCTTGTGGATGACAGGGTCTTGGTGCTCCGGCTGGGTGTCAGGCCTGTGCCTCTGAGGTGGGAGAGCCAAGTTCAGGACATTGGTCCACCAGAGACCTCCTGGCTCCACATAATATCAAACGGTGAAAGCTCTAGCAGAGATCTCCATCTCAACTCTAAGACCCAGCTCCACTCAACGACGAGCAAGCTACAGTGCTGCACACCTTATGTCAAACAATTAGCAAGACAGGAACACAACCACACCCATTAACAGAAAGGCTGCCTAAAATCATAATAAGGTCACAGACACCCCCAAACACACCACTGGACGTGGTCGTACCCACCAGAAAGACAAGCTCCATCTTCACCCTCAAAATACAGGCACTAGTCCCCTCCACCAGGAAACCTACACAGCCCACTGAATCAACATTAGCCACTGGGGGCAAACACCAAAAACAACGGGAACTATGAACCTGCACAGCCTGTGAAAAGGAGACCCCAAACACAGTAAGTTAAGCAAAATGAGAAGACAGAGAAATACACAGCAGATGAAGGAGCAAGGTAAAAAAAAACCCAGAACAAATAAATGAAGAGGAAATAGGCAGTCTACCTGAAAAAGAATTCAGACTAATGATAGTAAAGATGATCCAAAATCTTGGAAATGAATGGAGAAAATACAAGAAACATTTAACAAAGACCTAGAAGAAATAATGAGCAAACAAACAATGATGAACAACACACAATAAATGAAATTAAAAATTCTCTAGAAGGAATCAATAGCGGAATAACTGAGGCAGAAGAACGGGTAAGTGACCTGGAAGATAAAATAGTGAAAATAACTTCCGCAGAGCAGAATAAAGGAAAAAGAATGAAAAGAATTGAGGACAGTCTCACAGACCTCTGGGACAACATTAAATGCAACAACATTCAAAATATAGGGGTCCCAGAAGAAGAGAAAAAGAGAGGGACTGAGAAAATATTTGAAGAGACTGTATTTGAAAACTTCCCTAATATGGGAAAGGAAATAGTCAAACAAGTCCAGGAAGTGCATAGAGTCCAATACAGGATAAATCCAAGGAGAAACATGCCAAGATACATATTAATCAAACTATCAAAAATTAAATACAGGAGGGAGTTCCGGGAAGATGGCGGAAGAGTAAGACGCGGAGATCACCTTCCTCTCCACAGATACACCAGAAATACATCTACGCGTGGAACAACTCCTCCGGAGCACCTACTGAACGCTGGCAGAAGACCTCAGACCTCCCAAAAGGCAAGGAACCCCCCACGTACCTGGTTAGGGCAAAAGAAAAAACTAAACAGAGACAAAAGAATAGGGACGGGTCCTGCACCAGCGGGAGAGAGCTGTGAAGGAGGAAAAGTGTCCACACACTAGGAGCCCCTTCGCGGGTGGAGACTTCGGGAGGCGGAGTGGGGGAGCTTGGGAGCCGCGGAGGAGAGCACAGCAACAGGGGTGCGGAGGGCAAAGCGGAGAGATTCCAGCGCAGAGGATCGGGCCGACCGGCACTCACCAGCCGAGAGGCTTGTCTGCTCGCCCGCCAGGGCGGGCGGGACTGGGAGCTGAGGCTCCGGCTTTTGTCGGAGCGCCGGGAGAGGACTGAGGTTGGCGGCGTGAACACAGCCTGCAGGGCGTTGGTGCGCCGTGGCTGGCCGGGAGAGAGTCTGGGGAGGGGTCTGGACCTGCCGAAGAGGCAAGAGACTTTTACGTCCCTCTTTGTTTCCTGGTGCACGAGGAGGGGGGATTGGGAACGCTGCTTGGGAGAGCTCCGGAGACGGGCGCGAGCCGCGGCTAAGAGTGCGGAGCCCAGAGACGGACATGGGACGCTAAGGCCGCTGCTGCCGCCGCCAGGAGGCCTGTGTGCGAGCGCAGGTCACTAGCCACACGCCCTTCCGGGGAGCCTGTGCAGCCCGCCGCTGCCGGGGTCCCGGGATCCGGGGACGGCTCCCCCGGGAGAGCGCACGGCGCGCCTCAGGCTGCAGCGTCACGCCGGCCTCTACCGCTGCAGGCCCGCCCTGCACTCCGTGACCCTCCCTACCCCCCGGCCTGGGTGAGCCAGAGCCTCCGAATCAGCGGCTCCTTTAACCCCGTCCTGTCTGAGCAAAGAACAGACGCCCTCCAGCGACCTACACGCACAGGCGGGGCCAAATCCAAAGCTGAGCCCCTGGGAGCTGTGAGAACAAAGAAGAGAAAGGGAAATCTCTTCCAGCAGCCTCAGAAGCAGCGGATTAAAGCTCCACAATCAACTTGATATACCCTGCATCTGTGGAATACCTGAATAGACAACGAATCATCCCAAATTAAGGAGCCCTGTGGATGAAAGGCTCTTGGTGCTGCAGCCAGGACTCAGTGCTGTGCCTCTGAGGTGGGAGAGCCATCTTCAGGACACTGGTCCACAAGAGGCCTCCCAGCTGCACATAATATCAAACAGCAAAAATCTCCGAGAGATCTCCATCTCAACGCCAGCACCCAGCTTCACTCAACGACCAGCAAGCTACAGTGCTGGACATCCTATGCCAAACAACTAGCAAGACAGGAACACAACCCCACCCATTAGCAGAGAGGCTGCCCAAAATCATAATAAGTCTACAGACACCCCAAAACACACCACCAGACGTGGACCTGCCCACCAGAAAGACAAGATCCAGCCTCATACACCAGAACACAGGCACTAGTACCCTCCACCAGGAAGCCTACACAACCCACTGAACCAACCTTAGCCACTGGGGACAGACTCAAAAAACAACAGGAACTACGAACCTTCAGCCTGCAAAAAAAAAAAAAGGAGACCCCAAACACAGTAAGATAGGCAAAATGAGAAGACAGAAAAACACACAGCAAATGAAGGAGCAAGATAAAAACCCACCAGACCTAACAAATGAAGAGGAAATAGGCAGTCTACCTGAAAAAGAATTCAGAATAATGATAGTAAGGTTGATCCGAAATCTTGGAGATAGAATGGACAAATTGCAAGAATCAGTTAACAAGGACCTAGAAGAACTAAAGATGAAACAAGCAACGATGAACAACACAATAAATGAAATTAAAAGTACTCTAGATGGGATCAATAGCAGAATAACTGAGGCAGAAGAACGGATAAGTGACCTGGAAGATAAAATAGTGGAAATAACTACTGCAGAGCAGAATAAAGAAAAAAGAATGAAAAGAACTGAGGACAGTCTCAGAGACCTCTGGGACAACATTAAACGCACCAACATTCGAATTATAGGGGTTCCAGAAGAAGAAGAGAAAAAGAAAGGGACTGAGAAAATATTTGAAGAGATTATAGTTGAAAACTTCCCTAATATGGGAAAGGAAATAGTTAATCAAGTCCAGGAAGCACAGAGAGTCCCATACAGGATAAATCCAAGGAGAAATACGCCAAGACACATATTAATCAAACTGTCAAAAATTAAATACAAAGAAAACATATTAAAAGCAGCAAGGGAAAAACAACAAATAACACACAAGGGAATCCCCATAAGGTTAACAGCTGATCTTTCAGCAGAAACTCTGCAAGCCAGAAGGGAGTGGCAGGACATATTGAAAGTGTTGAAGGAGAAAAACCTGCAACCAAGATTACTCTACCCAGCAAGGATCTCATTCAGATTTGATGGAGAAATTAAAACCTTTACAGACAAGCAAAAGCTGAGAGAGTTCATCACTACCAAACCAGCTCTACAACAACTGCTAAAGGAACTTCTCTAGGCAAGAAACACAAAAGAAGGAAAGGACCTACAATAACAAACCCAAAACAATGAAGAAAATGGGAATAGGAACACACATATCGATAATTACCTTAAATGTAAATGGACTAAATGCTCCCACCAAAAGACACAGATTGGCTGAATGGATACAAAAACAAGACCCATATATTTGCTGTCTACAAGAGACCCACTTCAGACCTAGAGACACATACAGACTGAAATAAGGGGATGGAAAAAGGTATTTCATGCAAGTGGAAACCAAAAGAAAGCTGGAGTAGCAATTCTCATATCAGACAAAATAGACTTTAAAACAAAGACTATTAGAAGAGACAAAGAAGGACACTACATAATGATCAAGGGATCAATCCAAGAAGAAGATAAAACAATTGTAAATATTTATGCACCCAACATAGGTGCACCTCAATACATAAGGCAAATACTGACAACCATAAAAGGGGAAATCGACAGTAACACATTCATAGTAGGGGACTTTAACACCCCACTTTCACCAATGGACAGATCATCCAAAATGAAAATAAATAAGGAAACACAAGCTTTAAATGATACATTAAACGAGATGGAGTTAATTGATATTTATAGGACATTCCATCCAAAAACAACAGAATACACATTTTTTTCAAGTGCTCATGGAACATTCTCCAGGATAGATCATATCTTGGGTCACAAATCAAGCCTTGGTAAATTTAAGAAAATTGAAATTATATCAAGTATCTTTTCTGACCACAACGCCATGAGACTAGATATCAATTACAGGAAAAGATCTGTAAAAAATACAAACACATGGAGGCTAAACAATACACTACTTAATAATGAAGATATCACTGAAGAAATCAAAGAGGAAATCAAAAAATACCTAGAAACAAATGACAATGGAGACACAACGACCCAAAACCTGTGGGATGCAGCAAAAGCAGTTCTAAGGGGGAAGTTTATAGCAATACAAGCCCACCTTAAGAAGCAGGAAGCATCTCGAATAAACAACCTAACCTTGCACCTCAAGCAATTAGAGAAAGAAGAACAAAAAAACCCCAAAGCTAGCAGAAGGAAAGAAATCATAAAAATCAGATCAGAAATAAATGAAAAAGAAATGAAGGAAACAATAGCAAAGATCAATAAAACTAAAAGCTGGTTCTTTGAGAAGATAAACAAAATAGATAAACCACTAGCCAGACTCATCAAGAAAAAAAGGGAGAAGACCCAAATCAATAGAATTAGAAATGAAAAAGGAGAGGTAACAACTGACACTGCAGAAATAAAAGAGATCATGAGAGATTACTACAAGCAACTCTATGCCAATAAAATGGACAATCTGGAAGAAATGGACAAATTCTTAGAGAGGCACAACCTGCCAAGACTGAATCAGGAAGAAATAGAAAATATGAACAGACCAATCACAAGCACTGAAATTGAAACTGTGATTAAAAATCTTCCAACAAAGAAAAGCCCAGGACCAGATGGCTTCACAGGCGAATTCTATCAAACATTTAGAGAAGAGCTAACACCTATCCTTCTCAAACTCTTCCAAAATATAGCAGAGGGAGGAACACTCCCAAACTCCTTCTACGAGGCCACCATCACCTTGATACCAAAACCAGACAAGGATGTCACAAAGAAAGAAAACTACAGGCCAATATCACTGATGAACATAGATGCAAAAATCCTCAACAAAATACTAGCAAACAGAATCCAACAGCACATTAAAAAGATCATACACCATGATCAAGTGGGGTTTATTCCAGGAATGCAAGGATTCTTCAATATATGCAAATCTATCAATGTGATAAACCATATTAACAAACTGAAGGAGAAAAACCATATGATCATCTCAATAGATGCAGAGAAAGCTTTTGACAAAATTCAACACCCATTTATGATAAAAACCCTGCAGAAAGTAGGCATAGAGGGAACTTTCCTCAACTTAATAAAGGCCATATATGACAAGCCCACAGCAAACATCATCCTCAATGGTGAAAAACTGAAAGCATTTCCACTAAGATCAGGAACAAGACAAGGTTGCCCACTCTCACCACTCTTATTCAACATAGTTTTGGAAGTTTTAGCCACAGCAATCAGAGAAGAAAAGGAAATAAAAGGAATCCAAATCGGAAAAGAAGAAGTAAAGCTGTCACTGTTTGCAGATGACATGATCCTATACATAGAGAACCCTAAAGATGCTACCAGAAAACTACTAGAGCTAATCAATGAATTTGGTAAAGTGGCAGGATACAAAATTAATGCACAGAAATCTCTGGCATTCCTATATACTAATGATGAAAAATCTGAAAGTGAAATCAAGAAAACACTCCCATTTACCATTGCAACAAAAAGAATAAAATATCTAGGAATAAACCTACCTAAGGAGACAAAAGATCTGTATGCAGAAAATTATAAGACACTGATGAAAGAAATTAAAGATGATACAAATAGATGGAGAGATATACCATGTTCTTGGATCGGAAGAATCAACATTGTGAAAATGACTCTACTACCGAAAGCAATCTATAGATTCAATGCAATCCCTATCAAACTACCACTGGCATTTTTCACAGAACTAGAACAAAAAATTTTGCAATTTGTATGGAAACACAAAAGACCCCGAATAGCCAAGGCAATCTTGAGAACAAAAGAAGGAACTGGAGGAATCAGGCTCCCAGACTTCAGACTATACTACAAAGCTACAGTTATCAAGACGGTATGGTACTGGCACAAAACCAGAAAGATAGATAAATGGAACAGGATAGAAAGCCCAGAGATAAACCCACGCACATATGGTCACCTTATCTTTGACAAAGGAGGCAGAAATGTACAGTGGAGAAAGGACAGCCTATTCAATAAGTGGTGCTGGGAAAACTGGACAGCTACATGTAAAAGTATGAAATTAGATCACTCCCTAACACCGTACACAAAAATAAGCTCAAAATGGATTAAAGACCTAAATGTAAGGCCAGAAACTATCAAACTCTTAGAGGAAAACATAGGCAGAACACTCTATGACATAAATCACAGCAAGGTCCTTTTTGACCCACCTCCTAGAGAAATGGAAATAAAAAGAAGAGTAAACAAATGGGACCTAATGAAACTTAAAAGCTTTTGCGCAGCAAAGGAAACCATAAAGAAGACCAAAAGACAGCCCTCAGAATGGGAGAAAATATTTGCAAATGAAGCAACTGACAAAGGATTGATCTCCAAAATTTATAAGCAGCTCATGCAGCTTAATAACAAAAAAACAAACAACCCAATCCAAAAATGGGCAGAAGACCTAAATAGACATTTCTCCAAAGAAGATATACAGAGTGCCAACAAACACATGAAAGAATGCTCAACATCACTAATCATGAGAGAAATGCAAATCAAAACTACAATGAGATATCATCTCACACCAGTCAGAATGGCCATCATCAAAAAATCTAGAAACAATAAATGCTGGAGAGGGTGTGGAGAAAAGGGAACCCTCTTACACTGTTGGTGGGAATGTAAATTGATACAGCCACTGTGGAGAACAGTATGGAGGTTCCTTAAAAAGCTACAAATAGAACTACCATATGACCCAGCAATTCCACTACTGGGCATATACCCTGAGAAAACCATAATTCAAAAAGAGTCATGTACCAAAATGTTCATTGCAGCTCTATTTACAATAGCCCAGAGATGGAAACAACCTAAGTGTCCATCATCGGATGAATGGATAAAGAAGATGTGGCACATATATACAATGGAATATTACTCAGCCATAAAAAGAGACGAAATTGAGCTATTTGTAATGAGGTGGATAGACCTAGAGTCTGTCATACAGAGTGAAGTAAGTCAGAAAGAGAGAGACAAATACCGTATGCTAACACATATATATGGAATTTAAAAAAAAAAATGTCATGAAAAACCTAGGGGTGAAACAGGAATAAAGACACAGACTTACTAGAGAATGGACTTGAGGCTATGGGGAGGGGGAAGGGTAAACGGTGACAAAGCGATAAAGAGACATGGACATATATACACTACCAAACGTAAGGTAGATAGCTAGTGGGAAGCAGCCGCATAGCACAGGGAGATCAGCTCGGTGCTTTGTGACCGCCTGGAGGGGTGGGATAGGGAGGGTGGGAGGGAGGGAGACGCAAGCGGGAAGAGATATGGGAATATATGTATATATATAACTGATTCATTTTGTTGTGAAGCTGAAACTAACATACCATTGTAAAGCAATTATACTCCAATAAAGATGTTAAAAAAAAAAAAAGAGAAAAAAAAAATTAAATACAAAGAAAAAATATTAAAAGCAGCAAGGGAAAAACACAAAGTAACATAGAAGGGAATCCCCATAAGTTTGACAGCTGATCTTTCAGCAGTAACTACAAGCCAGAAGGGAGTGGCAGGACACATTTAAAGTGATGAAAGGGAAAAACCTACAACCAAGATTACTCTACCCAGCAACGATCTCATTCAGATATGATGAAGGAATTTAAACCTTAACAGACAAGCAAAAGCTAAGAGAATTCAGCACCACCTAACCAGCTTTACAACAAAGGCTAAAGGAACTTCTCTAGAGAGGAAACACAAGAGAAGGAAAAGACCTACAATAACAAAACCCAAAACAATTAACAAAATGGTAATAGGAACATACATATTGATAATTACCTTAAATGTAAATGGATTAAATGCTCAAACCAAAAGACATAGACTGGCTGAATGGATACAAAAACAAGACCTGTATATATGCTGTCTACAAGAGACTCACTTCAGACCTAGGAACACATACAGACTGAAAGTGAGGGGTTGGAAAAAGATATTCCAAGCAAATGGAAATCAAAAGAAAGCTGGAGTAGCAATTTTCATATCAGACAAAATAGACTTTAAAATAAAGACTATGACAAGAAACAAAGAAGGACACTATGTAATGATCAAGGGATCAATCCAAGAAGAAGATAAAACAATTGTAAATATTTATGCACCCAACATAGGAACACCTCAATACATAAGGCAAATGCTAACAGCCATAAAGGGGGAAATCGACAGTAACACAATCATAGTAGGGGACTTTAACACCCCACTTTCACCAATGGACAGATCATCCAAAATGAAAATATATAAGGAAGCACAAGCTTTAAATGATACATTAAACAAGATAGACTTAATTGATATTTATAGGACATTCCTTTCAAAAACAACAGAATACACTTTCTTCTCAAGTGCTCATGGAACATTCTCCAGGATAGATCATATCCTGGGTCACAAATCAACGCTTGGTAAATTTAAGAAAATTGAAATCATATCAATTATCTTTTCTGACCACAATGCTATGAGACTAGATATCAATTACAGAAAAAAATCTGTAAAAAATACAAATACATGGAGGCTAAACAATACACTAGTAAAGAACTAAGAGGACACTGAAGAAATCAAAGAGGAAACCAAAAAATACCTAGAAACAAATGATAATGAAACCACAACAACCCAAAACCTATGGGATACAGAAAAAAGCAGTTCTAAGAGGGAAGTTTATAGCAATACAATCTTACCACAAGAAACAAGAAACATCTCAAATAAACAATGTAAGCTTCCACCTAAAGCAATTAGAGAAAGAAGAAGAACAACAACAAAAAAACAAAATTAGCAGAAGAAATCATAAAGATCAGATCAGAAATAAATGAAAAAAAGAAATGAAGGGAAAAATAGCAAAGATCAATAAAAGTTAAAGCTGGTCCTTTGAGAAGATAAACAAAACTGATAAACCATTAGCCAGACTCATCAAGAAAAAAAGGGAGAAGACTCAAATCAGTAGAATTAGAAATGAAAAAGGAGAAGTAACAACTGACACTGCTGAAATACAAATGATCATGAGAGATTACTACAAGCAACTATATGCTAATAAAATGGACAACCTGCAAGAAATGGACAAATTTTTAGAAAAGCTCAAACTTCTGAGACTGAACCAGGAATAAATAGAAAATAGAAACAGACCAATCACAAGCACCGAAATTCAAACTGTGATTAAAAATCTTCCAACAAACAAAAGCCCAGGACCAGATGGCTTCACAGCCAAACTCTATAAAACAGTTAGAGAAGAGCTAACACCTACCCTTCTCAAACTCTTCCAAAATGTAGCAGAGGAAGGAACACTCCCAAACTCATTCTACGAGGTCACCATCACCCTGACACCAAAACCAGACAAAGATGTCACAAAGAAAGAAAACTGCAGGCCAATATCACTGGTGAACATAGATGTAAAACTCCTCAAAAAAATACTAGCAAACAGAATCCAGCAGCACACTAAAAGGATCATACAACATGATCAAGTGATGTTTATCCCAGGAATGCAAGGATTCTTCAATATACACAAATCAATCAATGTGATACACCATATTAACAAATTGAAGGAGAAAAACCATATGATCATCTCAATAGATGCAGAAAAAGCTTTTGACAAAATTCAACACCCATTTATGATAAAAACCCTCCAGAAAGTAGGCACAGAGGGAACTTACCTCAACATAATAAAGGCAATATATGACAAATCCACAGTCAATATCGTTCTCAATGGTAAAAAACTGAAACCATTTCCTCTAGGATTAGGGACAAGACAAGGGTGTCCACTCTCACCACTATTATTCAACATAGTTTGGAAGTTTTAACCACAGCAATCAGAGAAGAAAAAGAAAAAAAAGGAATCCAAATCAGAAAAGAAGAAGTAAAGCTGTCACTGTTTGCAGATGACATGATACTATACATAGAGAATCCTAAAGTTGCTACCAGAAAACTACTAGAGCTAATCAATGGATTTGATAAAGTAGCAGGATACAAAATTAATGCACAGAAATGTCTTGCAGTCCTATGCACTAATGATGAAAAATCTGAAAGAGAAATTAAGGAAACACTCCCATTTACCACTACAACAAAAAGAATAAGATACCTAGGAATAACCCTACCTAAGGAGACAGAAGACCTGTATGCAGAAAGCTATAAGACACTGATGAAAGAAATTAAAGGTGATACAAACAGATGGAGAGATATACCATGTTCTTGGATTGGAAGAATCAACATTTTGAAAATGACTTTACTACCCAAAGCAATCTACAGATTCAATGCAATCCCTATCAAGTTAATCATGGCATTTTTCACAGAACTAGAACAAAAAATTTCACAATTTGTATGGAAACACAAAAGACCCCGAATAGCCAAAGCAAACTTGAGAAGGAAAAACAAAGTTGGAGGAATTAGGCTCCTGGACTTCAGACTATACTACAAAGCTACAGTAATCAAGACAATATGGTACTGGCACAAAAACAGAAATATAGATCAATGGAACAGGATAGAAAGCCCAGAGATAAACCCATGCACATAAGGTCACCTTATTTTTGATAAAGGAGGCAAGAATATACAATGGAGAAAAGACAGCCTCTTCAATAAGTGGTGCTGGGAAAACTGGACAGCTACATGTAAAAGAATGAAATTAGAACACTCCCTAACACCATACACAAAAATAAACTCAAAATGCATTAAAGAACTAAATGTAAGGCCAGACACTATAAAACTCTCAGAGGAACACATAAGCATAAATCACAGGACATAAATCACAGGAAGATCCTTTTTGACCCACCTCCTAGAGAAATGGAAATAAAAACAAAAATAAACAAATGGGACCTAATGAAACTTAAAAGCTTTTGCAGAGCAAAGGAAACCCTAAACAAGATGAAAACACAACACTCAGAATGGGAGAAAATATTTGCAAATGAAGCAAGTGACAAAGGATTCATTTCCAAAATTTACAAGCAGCTCATTCAGCTCCATAGCAAAAAAATAAACAACCCAATCCAAAAATGGGCAGAAGACCTAAATAAACATTTCTCCAAAGAAGAAAAACAGATTGCCAGAAAACACATGAAACGATGCTCAACATCACTAATCGTTAGAGAAATACAAATCAAAACTACAATGAACTATCACCTCACATCAGTCAGAATGGCCATCATCAAAAAATCTACAAACCATACATGCTGGAGAGGGTGTGGAGAAAAGGGAACCCTCTTGCACTGTTGGTGGGAATGTAAATTGATACAGCCACTATCGAGAATAGTATGGAGGTTCCTTAAAAAAACTAAAAATAAAGCTACCATATGACCCAGCAATCCCACTATTGGGCATATACCCTGAGAAAACCATAATTCAAAAAAAGTCATGTACCACAATGTTCATTGCAGCTCTATTCACAACAGCCAGGACATTTAAGCAACCTAAGTGTCCATCGACAGATGAATAGATAAAGAAGATGTGGTACATATACACAATGGAATATTACTCAGCCAGAAAAAGAAATGAAAGTGAGTTTTTTGTAGTGGGGTAGATGAACCTAGAGTCTGTCATACATAGTGAAGTAAGTCAGAAAGAGAAAAACAAATACCATATGCTAACACATATACATGGAATCTAAAAAAAAAAAAAAAAAAAAAATTGGTTCTGAAGAACCTAAGGGCAAGAAAGGAATAAAGACGCAGACCTAGAGAATGGACTTGAGGATATGCGGAGGGGGAAGGGTAAGCTCTCACGAAGTGAGAGATTGGCATGGACTTATATATACTACCAAATGTTAAATAGATAGCTAGTGGGAAGCAGCTGCATAGCACAGGGATATCAGCTCGGTGCTTTGTGACCACCTAGAGGGGTGGGATAGGGAGGGTATGAGGGAGACGCAAGAGGAAGGAGATATGGGGATATATGTATATGTATAGCTGATTTACTTTGTTATAAAGCAGAAACTAACACACCATTGTGAAGCAATTATACTCCAATAAAGATGTAAAAGAATAAATTAAATAAATAAATTATAATGGTAGTACACAATTTAAATAGTATGAATCTGGTCAATGTAAAAATAATGGCACAGCTAACAGAGCCAAGTAAATATCAGGAAAAGGAGGAGGAAAGACATGGAGAAGAACTAATTTTCTTATCTTAATAATGGGACATAAGGAGCTAATGAATGTCAACTTTGATGAATAAACACGAAGTTTGGTAATGACGTGACTTATCAAAAATTAAGGGGGTGGAAATCAACCAGAAATAAAGAGAGAGTATAGTAGCACACGCATCACTCTCCATATGAAAAAGTAGAGAGATAGTCTAAGTTGTAAATTTGGTGAGTTGCAATTGTTAAACATGGGTGTTAATGTAAAATTGAGGTATGAATGTATGGTTTAGTGCAGGAATTGCAAATTGGTAGCCCACAAGCTAATTCTGCAAAAGAGATCTTGTTTTTGCTTATTGCCTATATAATGTTTATAAAAATTAAAAAACTTAACCAAAACATTCATATTTCCAGTTTTTCGTGGAAGAAGCATCTAGCAACACTGAAGTTGCATTCCTGCATGGGAGCAATTGGCCAGAGCTGACAAACAGGTTTCTCTTAGATGGAGCCTGTGCTATGCTGTTGGCCACATTTCCCAATCCTCCACCTGTGTTCCTTACGCCCTGCTTTATTTGTTTACTTTACCTGCTTTTCCTCTGTAAGATTGGAGTTTATGATCTCATTGAGAGTTATGAAGTCAAACATCAGAAGAACCACATGTAGTTCAAAATTGGTCCTCTGGGGAAATGGGATCAAGGGTGTGGGAAGAGTGTGGTTTGGGAGACAATACTCTTTCATTTCTACCCTTCAGTACTGTTTGAATCAGCCCTTTTGTTTTTATGCCTGTTTGTCTATTCTATGCATGTCTATGTCTATGTTTATGGCACTAGCCTGGTCACAAACTGATTCAGAGATAAAGCTCAGGAAGGAATAAAGAGACCCTATTCTAGTAGAAGTGTCAAATACGAGTTGGAAGATGGCTTTCAAGGCAATGGTTCAGTGCCAGGGGTCCATGGATGCTAAAAAAAATAATAAAACAAAAAGTCAGAACAATTTATCTGCTGGTGGATGTAATATTGATATAATGTTCTCTGCTCCTGCTTGTGGCCAACTGTTAACATTTCCCACCCTTCCTGGCTGGATGTTGCAATCAAGTGACTAGACTCTAGCAGACAAGATGTGGGCAGATGTGATATAAGTCAATCCCAAGCTTGGCCCATAAATCCTTCCCAAGCACCCTTGCATATTTCTTTCCCTCCCTCAGCAATTTGGAAGCCAAGTGTTCAAGATGTCTTAGCTGCAAGACAGAGGGTGCCTATCTCTCCCATACTGGACTGTGATGTGAGCAAGAAATGAGTCTTTGCTGTGAGATTTGGGGATTGTCTGTTCCAGCACTTATTGTTAATTACCTAAAACAGTGGCTCTCAAACTTAGCATGTTTCAAAATCACCAGGAGGGCTTGTTGAAACACAAATTGCTCACAGGTGATTTAATATTAAGTCTCCTGTATACCAGCATTGAAGCCATGCTTATTGTAACTTGACTGTGCTGAAATGAAGACGTAGGAAGAATGGGTGATGCCAGATTTCCAAGATGTAACCTAAGAGTGCATTTATCATCACTGAGGTGACTACAAGCAGTCCAGAAAGTGATGACTTCAAGTTACCTTGCAGGATAATTTCAATTGCAGCATGATTATCATCTTCTGGGAAACCAGAGGGCAGACAGATCAGCCTCCTCTGAGGTCACCCCTGTTGAGAAAAATCGTGGGTCAGACTGCAGGTGAAAGTATAGGAGAGAAAACAACCAGACACTACAAACAATGGTTCAGTGCCATCGTGGGAAAGTCATGTCATGGAGTCATGATAAGTAGCACTATCTCACACCTATATGTCGATCTCTAACAGTTTTAAATAGGAACTCTTCATTTCTGAATAGAAGCAATAATAAAAATTTAACTGCCAGAGGAAGGAAAATACCCAGTAGGAATCCCACAATTTTATGTCAAGAGCATTGGCGGAAAAAGAATGCATTTCTAAAGACTGAGGAGTGACAGACCCAACTCTAGAGGTTAAAAGCAGCTATTAGACAAAATTCAATTTTCTTCTTTTCTCTTTTCAGGTATGAAAAATGTGCATCTATGTAGTAGGTCTTTCTACAGTATTTTTCACAACAGTGATTTTACTATATTGCCAAATTTGTCCCTGTTCTTTTTAGAACAGGTAGTTTTGTATCCTCTTCAATAACTTCATATCCTTCTCATACCCTCTACCACCAGCCACACAAACTAGTCTTTCTTTTTATATATAAAGATATAAAACATTTTCATTTTACGGTTTAACTTACTAATATTTAATTTGTTAAATGTCTCACCATAATATGATAATAAATTACCCATGTTTTCCAGAAACTTCTTCTATTTCATTTGTTTCTCTTAGTTTTTTTTGCATAGATCAAATCATAGAAAGTCCTGCTTGAACATTGCTATTAATATTCCTGAGCAGAACTTTGTTACTTCTAGTTATTGAGAGTCAAATGAGAATGGTCTGATTATCCTATTTGATTTTTCCTATTCTACTTGCAATCCAATGGGATATTCACTCTTGACATTATTAACTTTTCACATTTAAATTTCAATCCTCATTTATAAGCCATATGTTGTCCTTAACTCTATAGGTCAAAAAATAAATTTAGATTTTTCTTGACCCTCTTGAGGAAATTTGAATGCAGGAAATGAAGAACTAAAATGAATTTTATACAGTTTTGTTGTTCAGAATTTTTAAATATTTCAAATTACTAAGGAAAAGGTAGCCTTTAATTCTATTTTATTCATATTGTTTATTTAAAATTTTTTTAAAATTTTGTTTATCTATTTATTTATTTTTGGTTGTGTTGGGTCTTCGTTGCTGAGCACAGGCTTTCTCTTGTTGCGGTGAGCGGGGGTTACTCATTGTTGAAGTGCGCAAGTTTCTCATTGAGGTGGCTTCTCTTGTTGAGGGGCATGGGCTCTAGACGTGCAGCCTTCAGTAGTTGTAGCATGTGGGTTCAGTAGTTGTGTCTCACAGGCTGTAGAGCACAGGCTCAGTAGTTGTGGCGCACGAGCTTAGTTGCCCTGCAGCATGTAGGATCTTCCTGGACCTGGGATCGAACCCATATCCCCTGCATTGGCAGGCGGATTCTCATCCACTGCGCCACCAGGGAAGTCCTTCATATTGTTTTTACAATAGATATTATTAACTACTGATTATTTACAAAACATTGTGCTAGGTGCTGAGGAAGACTCAAACATCAAAAAGACATGATCTCCTCTGTCTTCATAGAACTTAGAAGTAGGGTGAATTAATAGGTAGTTATGGTCCTGATAGTTGTTTAAAAAAGAGACAAGAGGTCCTAAATGGAGTCACTTGTGCTAAGTCCACATCACCAAATCAGAACTTAATACCTAACTTAATTAGAGTTTCCCCCTCTCCCAAGAGTGGAATATTAAACCAGTCAATCTGAAATGACCTGGTCAGCACAAGTGAGGTAATATTTCTGATAAACTCCTGCCATCTCCTAAAAGAAGGTGACCTTGCCACAAATAATCTACTCTTTGCTAGTAACTTCCACCCACTTCTGCCTATAAAAGGCTTTCAGATCCTCAGAGATCCTTTCTATTTGCTAGATGGAACGCTGCCCAATTGTGGATCATTGAAAAAAACCCAAAAAGATCTTTAAAGTTTACTCAGTTGATTTTGTTTTATAACATAGTAAATGTTAAGTTCCTTAAGAAAAATAGAACTTAAAAGTTACATATCAGAAGATAGATTATTTGGAAGAGGAATCAGTGACAGTTTCATGGCCATCTGAACTAGTTCTTGAAGAAGTATAGGATATTGATTATAGAGAAGGCAAGTGGAGTTGGGAGGAGGCGGTACTCTACAGAGCATTTCAGGGGCGGAATAACTTTGGAGGATGGTTATAGACAGTGGAGGGTATCATTAGTGATAAGGCTGACAAAAGGCAAATGGGTACCAAATTATAAAAGTCTATCTGTAACATTCAGGAGTTTGGAGTTTACCTCGTGGTCCTTAAGGGTGTGACAGATGAGCGAAAGAATGATAGTTTTGTTTTAAGAAGACTGCCTGATCACAGGAGTGTACAAATAAATTAGGGAAAGTCTGAAAATCAGATTTATGAGCTATTGATGGGAGAGAAATTGTGTGGGTCAAGCCGAAGGAGAAATCCAAGGTAACTCTGAAATTGAGAGGCTAATTAACTGAGTGAATGATCACTGTATAGGCAGCAAAAAGGAAGTCAGGAGAAACAGCTTATTTGGGGAAACATATTGCTACAGACTTGTTAAGTTAAAAATGCCGCTGGGATACAGGAGGGGAAATACAGAGCAGGCAAATGCAAAGATGGAGCTGAAGCTCAAAAGAGGGCTGCGTATTGTTAAAGATTTTGAAAATGGTTAAAGCCTTGAGGGGAGACTGAAATCAAGTGAAAGAGTCTGGGGGTAGAAATGTAGAAAGCTAATAATTATTCAGGGCTAGCGTCACCCAAATTACTTCATTCACACTAAATTCAAACACTAAAAGTGACACAGCTCCCAGAACTTCCATAATAGAGAGAATCGTCAACAACAACGTCAAATGTTACAGAAAGAGAGAAAATCTATACAAGTAGTCTTTTGTATTTCCTCAGGTCAAATGTAGATTTGGCAGTTAGCTAGGTCATCTGACAGAGTCAGAAATCAGACTGGATAACTCCTAACTCCCCCAATCCACCTGGAGTCTGAATCATTCATTTGGATTTTCTAGAATTGACCGCATTGTGTTGTAACACTGTGTCTTCTGGCTAACAATATGCTCCTTAAGGGTAGGGCTTTGGCCTTACAAATGCTTGGCCCTTAAGGAAAGCTTAATACTCTTTTGTTAAATATAGTAGTTGAATGAAAATAGGCCTCAGTTTTATATAGATCCTCAACCATTTGCAGGAGTAATTAGGAATAAAAGAGAACCAAGGATTCAGTATAACATGTGTTCCACGGCCAGTAGAATGCTAGTGAAGAGAGGGCTACCAATGATAAAGCTGATTTAGAAGCCCTAGGATTGAACAGTAAGGCAGTCTTCCCATTGCTACCAGAAGGCCATGCTTCATGGATTAATTAACTGTTATTCTCAATTTACAAATGAGTTTGCAGAGACAGGTTAAGTCACTTCTAGAAGACCATATTGTGTCAGCAGGAGATCAGAGCCTGAAGGAACTGGCTTAGCACAGAGCTCCTAGTCTGTAACCTACAGAGAGATTCCAAACTTCCCTGAAACTTCACGTCTTGGATGATGAGGTATGAAGTTTTTCCCTGAGGTTGTTTTACATGAGCCACTCAGGGGAAACGTGCACATTTTTACTTTTTTTTTTTTTTTTTTGCGGTACACGGGCCTCTCACTGTTGTGGCCTCTCCCGTTGCGGAGCACAGGCTCCGGACACGCAGGCTCAGTGGCCATGGCTCACGGGCCCAGCCGCTCCACGGCATGTGGGATGTTCCCGGGCTGGGGCACGAACCCGTGTCCCCTGCATCGGCAGGCGGACTCTCAACCACTGCGCCACCAGGGAAGCCCGAAACGTGCACTTTTAAGTGACACAGAATTACCAATGCCACTATTATCTTTTTCAAAATCATATGGGGCTTTCTTTATTAAAGATAAAGTGGAAATTCTTCTTGATAGGAAGGTAAAACATATCCTACCTCCACCCTCCCCAGAAATAAACATTCACTGCATAATGAACAAATATGGGACAAACATATTTACTTATGTTTTATCCAGCACCTTTAAAATGATTAAATGGATCCTTACCTTCCCTTGTCAGAGGTATATTAGGTATTGGTTTAAAAGGGTCATTTCTTCAATACAACCAGGAATAAGCTGAGATGAAGTTACAATTTCTTTTTTGATCTCACTGCAATCTTGAAACAGGGCAGGGAAGAGTTAACCTGAGGCCCAGACAGTCTCCTGCAGATCAGTAATGAGTGAGAGCTGCAGCTGAATGTCAATAACTCCTGTGAACTTGGGTAACCCAGCTGAGCCCCTGCTTGCCAGAGCTGGAGGAGGTAATCAGCTTGACCCGTGTGACCTTCCTGAGGCTGTGCTCTGTCCTGCATCTAGAAGCTTCTTTGCATAGGACTCCTACATGCTGCTGCATTGAACCCCTTTGAGAAGAACTGAACCTGAGTCAGCCTTAAGAGGAAACAAAATATAAATTAGTCAGTGCTAGTTACGGGTTGCACAATATAGTAGGTGATTTAAAAAAAAAAAAATTAGTGGCAACACATCCTGGAAACCTCAAAAAGATTTCCAGGAACAGCTATGACAACTGCCTTTCCAGCATTGAAGTTTATATAAGAGTTCTGTCAGCACTTCACAGTTTCTTTGTGGAGTTGTGTTTCATCAAATGCTTTCAGCTTTCTGGTTTTGCTAAATTGATTTATCATTGTTTTATTGTTTACTTGTCACTATTTTCATTGCATAGTCTCAAGGATGCCATACACAGAGTTTACAGCATATATTAATAGCATACTTCCTGGACGTCCCTGGTGGCACAGTGGTTAAGAATCCACCTGCCAGTGTAGGGGACATAGATTCGAGCCCTGGTCTGGGAAGATCCCACATGTCCCAGAGCAAATAAGACCAAGTGCCACAACTACTGAGCCTGCACTCTAGAGCCCATGAGCCACAAGTATTGAGCCTGCATGCCACAGCTACTGAAGCCTGCACACCTAGAACTTGTGCTCCGCAACAAGAGAAGTCACCACAGTGAGAAGCGCACACACCGCAACAAAGAGTAATCCCCGCTCGCCGCAACTAGAGAAAGCCTGTGTGCAGCAGTGAAGACCCAACATAGCCAAAAAATAAAAACAAATAAATAAAATTAAAAATAAAAAAGAGAGAGCATATTTCCTAAGATTTTCATTGAATTTTGAAAGAGGACTCCATGTTATTCTGTTCAATAAAAGAAACTTGAACAATAATTTAAACTCCTGTCTATCTGTGTCTAAATGCACAGTTATTAAAAGAATGTTATTCATGAACGGAGAGTGTGAATGCTAATTCTCCTGTTTAATTCCACAACTTACATAACCAAGTAGAGCACAGCCAACAGTACTTCCCATAAAAGTAAGGAAGAGTGATTTGAATAATCAAGATTACCTACTATGCAAATCCATAAATAAGTCCCATAACAAATATACAGTTTATATTCCTGAGAAAATGGGGTTTAAATGTAACAAAAGGATTCAACTGCATTACACCCATAGTGGTGCTCAAGGACTCCAAACTCAAAGGTTCATTATTCCATCCAGGAGCTCAAGGCTTCATTCCTACCCTAAAGCAAATTAACCCCCAGGTATATTTATTATGCGTGTTCAGCCTTTAGTATGAAGGAATTCTTGATCATGACTAATGGCTTCTGCCTGGAAAAAAATTATTTATATAGTGTAATTTTCCTTGAGTTTTATAATAATAAGTTTTAAAATCCTCATTTAACAAATTGCTCCATAAAAGGTGAATTCTTTATCAAATGTCATCAGCCACCATCATTACCTTGAAGATTAAAGAAACAAAGGAGGGCTTCCCTGGTGGCGCAGTGGTTGGGAGTCCGCCTGCCGATGCAGGGGACACGGGTTCGTGCCCCGGCCCGGGAAGATCCCACATGCCGCGGAGCGGCTGAGCCCGTGGGCCATGGCCGCTGAGCCTGCGCGTCCGGAGCCTGTGCTCCGCAACGGGAGAGGCCACAGCAGTGAGAGGCCCGCGTACTGCAAAAAAAAAAAAAAAAGAAAGAAAGAAAGAAAGAAACAAAGGAGATGCAGCTTCAGTGTGGGCAAAGTTGGAAATCGCAATTTGGGATCAAATACTATAAAATACTGTCTAACCTTCTTTGGACAAGCACACATGGTTAGACTACAGAAAAAAAACAAAACAAAAAAGCCCAGCTAACAAGTCTATATTAAGCTTAACGTTATACTCTCAACTTGCTCCTAAGAGAAATAACACTATTATGAACTCTAAGGTGAGCTGAGGTAATAGATGGTAATGATTACTTGAGGGAGATGACACCTATATATTTGACCACAACTGTCAAACATACACACACAGAAAGGCTACATAACGACTGCACTTTACCCAGACTGTCCCATTTCTGGTTCAAGCATCTTGTAACTGACAGCTTGAACATCTCTGAACAAATATCTTAAGAGCACAATTCCCAAAGAAGGTTGATTTTTCAAAACACATGCCACGTGCCCAAGTAAATCACGTACAAAGATTGGGCTTTAACAACCAAGTTAAGCTCATAAAATATATTTTTCTTGCTGATTTTTAAAAGCCCATTAAGATTGGATCACATGATAACTAGTCATTTTAGCAAAGTCTAAATTTATACAGAGAGTTCACCTCTAGAAAGTGTCACATGTTTGTTTTGTCTCTAGAACATTTTTACAAAAATTTGTAGAATCAATCTCTGTGAAAGTAAATATAAAGAGGAAATCTCCTTAATCTAATTTAATCGCATTATAACAGCACAGAAGAATTTTACTGCTTTGAGAGTGTCTCCTTTTTTGCTTCTCTGTCCTGCACCACCAACACCTCCATCCACACTTCCCTGAAGGGAGAAGAGCTTTGTCAAATAATTTCCTGGTAAATCAAAAGCACTTTGTGGACAGTAATAGTGTGCATTGCACCAAAATGAGACCTAGTTATGCAGTGTTCTCCAAAATGAGTCCCTGCTGGCTCCGGTCAAATCAAATGCCTCATACCTGAAATGAATGAGGGGGCTTCCTAAATTGCTCCAGTAACTAGGTTAAGCTAAACAAATACACTTAAGTTTTGCATAACTCCATATTTCTACAGTCAAAATATAATTTGCACAGATTAGCTGCCCAAATGTACTTTTGGAGCTATCGTTACTGAGGTTATGAAATGACCGTGTGTTATGCACTAGGTCCTGGGAAGACTGATAACTCTCCCATTTCACAGACACTTTTAAGGTCCGTGTTTGATGGAGAGCAGACTCTGTGTCAGACCCCATGATAAGTAAAAGGAAAGAAAGCCAATGAAGATACATGCTTAATCTAAAGGAGTTTCCACTCCAGCAGGAGAAAAGAACAAGGAATAGTTTTAATACCATAACAGAACCATGAGTCAAGTTCTAGGAGTGCCCAGAGCTGGGGGAAATCATTGGCTCTGTCTGAGCCACTAAACAAAGGCTTCTCAGCAGAGGCAACCTGAGACCTTCAAGGGTGACCTTGAATAGGACGCTGGACTGGAGACACGACATACCACTTGAGATGCACATTCCAGTGTGCAGCCCATGCTGAAAGTATTAGGGCTTATCCTAGGTAAAAGGGGAGAACAAAAAAGACTAGAAGCTTGGGCAACCAATTTTTTAAATGTGTTTAATGTGAAAGATTCCAAACATTCATAAAAGGAAAAAGAATAATAAATAATTCCTCAAATGCCTGTCACCTAGATTTAATGATTCTCAAAATTTGGGTACATTTGTTTCATCTCGTTTTCTTTTCTTTTTTTCTTTTCTTCCTGAGTTTTTAAAAAAGTGTACCTCAGGGGCTTCCCTGGTGGCGCAGTGGTTGAGAGTCCACCTGCCAATTCAGGGGACACGAATTCGTGCCCCGGTCGGGGAAGATCCCACATGCCGCGGAGCGGCTGGGCCCGTGAGCCATGGTCGCTGAGCCTGCGTGTCCGGAGCCTGTGCTCCGCAACGGGAGAGGCCACAACAGTGAGAGGCCCGCGTACCGCCAAAAAAAAAAAAAAAAAAAAGTATACCTCAGGCATATATCAGTTCATCTCTCCTGACTTCATTATGTATCTCTAAAAAAATGGGCATTGTCTTACCCTAATCACAATGCCATTATCACAAACAAAATTGATGTTAATTAAGTACCATCTAATCGTTAGCCATATTAAATTTCTCCATTATTTCAAAACTATCTTTTTACATGGTTAGTTTATTAGATTGGCAACAGATTTTCTTTTTAAAGCCCAAATGCCATCCTGTGGAGTTGGATAGTATCTCATAGGCAGTGAGAGTCCTGGAGGGCCCAGATTATATCTAAATCCTTGTTGAATAGCCCTGTACCTAGAACAGTGCCCAGCTCAGAATTAACCCTAAATAAATGTTTGCTGAATTGCACTGGCCTGAACTGAGTAAAGCTTTTAAGTTGAGTGCCATTTCATCAGTGTTCAGTTTTAATATAATTCTAGTGGCTCTAGGGTAGACATTGGAAGGCCTGATCTAACAGAAAGTTTGTATGCTCAAGGAGCCTGTAATACATGAGATCAGCATTGCAGATGTCAGAGACCACAAACCATAAACTGTAACTCTATAAAACAGAAATTACCGGTTTATAGATTTACTGAAATGACAAACCTTTGAGCCTTCTGGAACATGGGGAAAGGGCCATACTTAGCTTTGAATATCTGAATAGACTAATATCTGAATAGACTACTATCAAAGAGAGATCTTTCTCAACTGGGCTAAAATGTCTCTTCTAATGATTAAAGAATTGTTTTTGAAATATTTGTTTCAACAGTGTTCTGGATGAGTTATTCTTGAAGAAGCCTGTGTCTTCTCAGTACCTAAAAAAAGAAACCACTGAAGGAGAGAGAAGGATCCAGGAAGAATAGTACTTATTACCCGGCAAAGTTTCAGCACCTTACAATTTGAGATGCACTTATAGGTTTCTTATCTCACTGCTTTTCTTTGTTATTCACGATTGGTGAAACGTGTAGGGCAAATATTATGACCTACCTTTAACAGGTAAGTAAATCGAGGTCCAGAGTAAGTGACTGCCATTTTCAAAGTCTGACAGCTAGCTATTAGTGGTGGCAAGATTTGAGTTCAGGTGTCTAGATACCAAGAACAGCACCAGTGTTTTTATGTTTCTACCGTTTCCTTGATTTTTTTTTTCCATTCTTAGCATTGTCTTGGTTCCATTTGTCCTGTGGCACCAAAGCTCCTGTGGAAAAGAAACTGGAAAGCAATGAATGTTCCCTGTCCTTGTGGGTGGGTTAAGTAAATAAAATTCAAGCTGTTTGAAGCATCCTCAAGAGCTGTCAGGCCCTTCTTCATATTATTTTTATAGATTCTTCAGGCTCCATTATTATCTTTGAAGCTTTCTTCCAAGAAATAAACAGAATCCTATTTTCCTCATAGAGTAAACTTCTTCTAATAGAAATTCGTGATCCAAAATGATTTGAAATATTTGTTATGTAATTGGTGTATATATATATGTATGCCAATTGGTATACATATACACATATATGTTTTATCAAACACCATTTCAAAAGTGTTTTGTATTCAATTTGTTCATAGTATCCATAATACATTTATTGTATGAATATATAATCAGACATTAATACTGCTTGAATTTTGACCACATTAAATTTTAGTATGAAAATCTTTATAATATCAGGTTATGGTGTTAAAATAAAATGCACAGGGCAACAATTAGTTCTGGTTCAATCATTCCACAGCAAATTATCTCCAGTCAATTATTATGAATAAATGTATATGGTTCTTGCATTATTAATATACAAAAGTTCTGCATTTAGCTTTCTATTGTTGTTCCTTGTATGATAACCATTTTGTTCAGCTTGTGGTCTTATTTCCAGTACTACCTGTGTTTCCAATTTCTTTTCTCATTTTTCCCTTAAACTATTTCATTATAAAAAGTTTTTTCTAATTTTTGAAAATGAAATTGTTTCGTACAAGTGCCCTTAGAAAAGATTGTATAGTAGTCAAGTGTCATAATTTCTAAAACCTCAAGAAATTAGTGTAAGATATGAATGAAGATTATTTTGGATTTTCTTTTCTCAAAAGCCCCAGAACTTTAACTGTAAGATTGATTGTTTCCACTTATAAGCCAAGTCTACTTATAGGGGCTATATTTGGTTCCAAAATCTTATTGCAGAAGTTTTTGATTGAGATCACGCTCTGCCTTTTCACACAGTGATTTCTCAGAACACTCCACTGAGATAGGTGCTAATTTCTATCCTTCTTTATTTCCTACAAGTGGAATTAGAGTGAGAACGTTCAACCAGCTCCTTTTTCTTTCAAATTAACTTGTAGCGCTTTGAACACTCGTGGAAATGAAGGAAATGCATCCACCTAGATGAGGAAATTGTACAGATTTACAAGCCTGAAGTTTTGGTCTTTATTTTGTTACTGTTTTTGTAAATGGTTAGTACAAGGGGAGATGTCATTGTCACTGAAAATATTTCTTAAGAAAGAGGAAGAATAGATGCTATTAAACGTATTGGAGTTGTTGCATTTCAAAACAGCAGAAAAGGAATTTTTAGAATAGTGGAATTAAGTTATACACAAAATGGGTGTTATAGATGATGCATGGGAGTTCACTGGTGAGATTCAGGCAGCAGCAAACTCACTTTACCAAAACATGGTATTCAGGAGGGATGCTGAGAGCTTTGCAGTGACTCTGTCTTAACTCTTTTTGTCTTCACCACAGTGTTGAGCTGAGGGCCTTGTAGAAAATAGGTGTTTAATTAAAGACTTGCTACATGAATGCATGCATGGACCTGGTTGATTCTGAAAGAAAATTCACATTTGTATGACACGGTATGTCCCAGAAGCCCTTAATTTCAACCCCCATCCCCTCGAGACCTCTAGAAGGAAGCCAGGGTGATCTTTCTAAAGTGCAAATCTGATCATGACATTCTTCTAGCTAATCACCTTCAGTGGCTCCCATGTACCCACAGGAATAAATCCAAATTTCATAGCCAGACATGGAAAGTCCCTGCCCCTGCCTCAGATTCCAGGTTTATCTCTTCCTCTCACTCTTCTACCCCTTCCCCTCCACCTCACAATAAATTAGATGTATCAGTCTGCTTTCTCTTTCTGTGCTTTCGTGTATGCTGTTTTCATCATTCATACTCTTCAAGTCCCTAGCTAATCACTACCTGTCTTTTAGTATCAGTTCAAAGGTTACCTCCTCTGAGAAGCTCTCTCCTGTGTCCCGGTTGTCTCTGTGTCTGGCCTGGGCTCTCAGTACTTTCTGGCATAGGTAAGTGGGGTTTGCTGTCCTAGGTCTCCCTGAACTGCTCTCAGAAGAACCTGCATTTTTTTCACCTTTAAATCCAAGGCACTCAACATCAATGTGCCAGGTACACAGTAGGCACTGAAACATGTTGGGGGCAAAAAAGTTAGGGGAAAAGGGAGAGAAAAAAAAAGAACAGTGGGAAGGAATGGGAAGAGAAGGAAAAGGAAGAGGAAAATAAGTTACTATTAGTTCAGACCATTTTTCTAGGCTCTGTAAGCCAGAAATGAGCTCTAAAAAGAAAACAATGTTCAACATTAAAGAAAACAACAACAAAAACCTACTAAGCATGGAATATTTTAGCGAATTAGCTTTTATATTTTGTAACTTGTTCATAAGGCTTAATAGCAATAATTTTGAATCTATTCCTCTTGAGCGATTACATGATTTAAAAAACAAAAGCAGTAATTTTCTTATTAAAGCCTACGCTTTGAAATCAAAGAAGGCATAATTATTTCCAAGTTTATTTGATTCCAACATTGAGATGAAAACCCAATTCAGAAATAACAAAATTCTCACTCTCTAATATTTTGTTGAAACACCAAGTTAAAAGTTAATTATTTTGCAGTGTTTTGGGGTCATGAGATAAGTCTATTTTGTTCCTCTTTACCACGGACTGGAGGCTTTTTTTTTTTTAATATTTATTTATTTATTTATGGCTGTGTTGGGTCTTCGTTTCTGTGCGAGGGCTTTCTCCAGTTGTGGCAAGCGGGGGCCACTCTTCATCGCGGTGCGCGGGCCTCTCACTGTCACGGCCTCTCCCGTTGCGGAGCACAGGCTCCAGACGCACAGGCTCAGTAGTTGTGGCTTATGGGCCTAGTTGCTCCGCGGCATGTGGAATCTTCCCAGACCAGGGCTCGAACCTGTGTCCCCTGCATTGGCAGGCAGATTCTCAACCACTGCACCACCAGGGAAGCCCTGGAGGCTTTTAACTATTTATGGATTTCATGGATCAGCAGCTGGACTAAACCGAACCACTCCAAGGAGTATGGAATTTTAATAGAAGTGGGGCTTTCTTTAAACATGGTTTCCTTTAAAGAGAACTTAAGATATGTTTGAATATCTTTCTTTGTAATATGGAAATATGCAATCATTTGGAGAAAAATACAAATAACTAGTCATGCTAATTATAAAATCTTACACTGCAATATAAATTCTTAAGTAAAAAAAAAAAGAGATCAGTGCTGGGGATGGGGAGAGAAGGACGTGCAAATCACAGAAAACTACCAAGGACTGCCAATAGGTGATTCTTTTTGCTCTCACACACACTCCCCACCCCTTTCCAAATGGCCTAGATTATCAGGGACCTCAACAAACAAACACACTGTACAGGGCAGAGAAGACTGGAGTTTGCCTCCAAACGCGCAAGTAAAAATAAAATATCTTGCATTGATGGTTCATCTGTGACAGCCTTGCTTTACTTGTAACAATAATCTTCACCCCTCTGCAACCTTTCCGCTTATAAACATTGAGCCTCTCAGCTGGGAAATCTGCCTATCTCTCAGATCAAGAAACCCTGTCCAAGACCATCCAGTCCAAGGCCATTCAGTACAGAACAGTAAGTCTGAAGCAAAAAACTGAGAACCCAGGCACTGGATTCTCAGTTGGTCAGACCACTAGACCACATTGCACCATCAGAGCAAAGACAAACATGACGGTTGCTCCAGGGCAGTCTTTGTTTGTTTACGAATGTGTTTGCAGCCTTTCTGAAGCCCTGTTGTCCTAATTTCTTTTTCCTGTTTGCAACTTGTAAGCATTTCTGTCTTCCTTTCCCCTTACCTAACCTATTTATATGATAGCTTTTACTCTTTCGTTTGAAATGGATTCTAGGAGCAACTAAAGAATAAAATGGAATAAATGGAATAAAATAAATGGAATAAATGGAATAAAATGGAATAAAATGACAAGTTCTAGGTTGTCTGGAAGATATTTATGTCAGGGTATTGGTGCATATCTTACTATAGATAATATTAAGGAAATGCATCAGCACCAAAGAATATTTTACCAAAAAATAAAAAGTGCTTTGAGCACAAAACTATTTCAGACTCTCCCCACATGATTTGAGTCAAAGAGTCTGAAGATGGAGAGGAAGTGATGGAAGTTAGATAATCAATTGATTAGGCTCCTTTCAACCTGAATGCGAGGGTGAATTTGTCCAAACTTACGTTGTAAATAAAACCTTACATTTTCAAAATGTCTATTTAAAAACACAGGGTATGTCAAGAATCAGGTAAGATAGATTCACAGTCAATGTGCAGTTTTAAAACGCATAATTAGACAAAATGAAGAGCCTAGAAATAAAGTAGGAGAAACATTTAACACATCATGATTGCTAACACTTGAGGGAAAGCAGGCTCGTCTAGAGGAGGTCATGAAGGTAGACCAACTGCTGTTGAACTTCTGAAGTGAACCCTAACCATCAGGAAGATTTTAAGGTTAGAGACACTAGTTTTATTTTTATATAATTTCACTTAACTTTATTCCTTGATATAGGATTATAGGTTTGTCCTAACACTATCATTAAAAGCCATGGTCAGGTCAATATTTGGCTCAAAAATGTAATGAATATACAGTATTTCTATCAGAAATCAAGAACATATTCTTATAGAGGCAAAATTGTTTCTTCTAGTCTGTAAAGTTTATAGCATTTTTCTCTCTAATTCTCTTTTGGTTTCTAAAGTCTGCTTCTCTTGAATTCAGACTCTGTGTCTCCAGACTTGAACCCAGGAGCGAGAGAGGAGATCTGCCCCGTCATCAGAACATCCACCTGGTCACCAGGCCAAACTGGCCCTACAGGCAACAAATCCAGACCCCTGGGGCTTTGCCCTTGTGTGTCTGAGATCAGACAGCTTCAGCCTGAGCTGCCTGGGAGCAGCCAGCCACAGTGACCTCTTGTAAGGAAGCTGGCTGTGAGCCCTGACCCCTGGGTAGGGCTGGAGTACTGTAGTCATGCCCATTGCCTAATCCTTTGGACTCCAGTGGAACCTAAAAGAAGCAAGGATAGGATGACTCTTACCTCCAAAAGGGGTGTGGAAGGAAGAAGGAAGCCACCAAATAGCCCTCGGGTGATGGAGGTTCCCGGCTTCCATGTCTTCCCTCTTGGGAGAATCAAGACGCTTTTGCTCTTACAGATGGTTAATAAGATGATAGAATCTTTGGAACTGGGAACGAACAGCCAGCCTGTTAGTTTGCCTAAGAGAAAAGAATTTAATTAAGAGCTAAACCAGGCTGGATAGGAGAGGAAAAGGGCTCTCTTAGGAGCCCTGGGAAAGGCAAAAATGAAAAGCCAGTGTTCCTAAGGCAATTTGGGAAACCAGTGTTTCCTGTGACGCACCCTGGCTTTTATCAAATTATCAACTTACTTCATTGTAGTGGCGCATTGTCTCAGGGGGTTTGGAAGAGAAAAGGGAGCAATCTGATGGCTTACTTACTCCATGACAGGCTTTGTTTGCTTGTTCATGTTTCCTGATCGTCTGCTAGAATATTTTCCAGATATTTGGCTCTTAGATATAGTTTCCTGGAGAGAAGTCCCAACAATTGCACATAAAAGGAATCACATAAAACTCTGTGAACGTTAACTATCATAGAATATTATTTTGAGTCCTCTTGTCCCTGGTAACTACACAATTATGAGCATAAGTTCCCTTAGCCAAATTATCCAGGTCATGGCCTTCCAGAATGAACACACCTGGAAAAACCAGTTAGCAAAGCTCTGAGTTTTTAGTACACGTGAAGAAAACCAAAGGACAGCACTGTTTCCCTAACAGCATCCCCTGATGGCTTCCCACAGCCCTTGATCAAATTCTCAGAGGTAGGTACCCAGCCTAACTCTCGGATTTCTCACATTTCCTGGAGGAAGCTAGTGCTATACGAAATAAAAGAGGAAGAAAATTCACTCATTCATACTCCTGAATCAAAAACCTAAAGAAGGGGGCTTCCCTGGTGGCGCAGTGGTTGAGAGTCCACCTGCCGATGCAGGGGACGCGGGTTCGTGCCCCAGTCCTGGAAGATCCCACATGCCGCGGAGCGGCTGGGCCCATGAGCCATGGCCGCTGAGCCTGCGCGTCTGGAGCCTGTGCTCCGCAACGGGAGAGGCCACAGCAGTGAGAAGCCCACGTACAGCAAAACAAACAAACAAACAAACAAAAAACCTAAAGAAGGAGGAAGTCTTTACAAGTTAGCAACCGTCCTTTCCTTCTCCCTCCTCCTTCTACCTTTGGCTTTTTTTTTTTTCTTTCTTTATTTTTTTTTTTCTGGTGGGGAGGGCTGGACCTCAGCTCCATTCTGAAATAAAAGATTGAATAGGAGGATCTGGTACTTTTTCATTTCCTTCATAGAATAAAATGGCATGAAGAGCCCTTAGAGACCGATTAACTGCTTGATTGAGTGATTCATTATTCATTCAGCCATTCAGCAGGTATTTGTTTAGGGCCTACTTTGTAACAGGCACCATGCAAAGGCTGAGAAGTGCAAAGACAAAAGGATATGAGTTTTTACCCTGGAGAAGCTCATGGTCCAGTAATAGAGACAGTCACGAAAACAAATGTTTTGGGTATGAATCATGGCTCACAAACTGAAATGTGTGTGCGTTACATGTTATTTGTCTTTATTTTCTTGGAAGGAGATTAAATGCTACTCTAAGCTCTCATCCTGCAGGGCATCTGGGAAGTTCAGTCTCAGTCATTACTGAGGGTCTTTTCCTGCTTTGCTCCTGTGTCATGCAAAGGTTCTGTGATTTTTCATAGCCCAGAGCATGTAAGGAGACGCTCTAAAATCTGGGGTCCACATCAGCTATTCCGGGATGCCTGTGGTCCAAGCCCTGCTGGTTCCTTGAGGTCTGGAAGCCCCACTACTTCCATGACACACATGGGCCGGTGGTTCCTCGTGAACACAGGAGGCTGATGCCTAAAACCAGTTTCCTAGATAAATGGATAGCTCTCCCCACACGCCGTGGTCCTGCTACCTTGCAGGGCTCCACTAAGAGTCGGGCCTGCCTGGGTCCTGCTGCCCATAGGACCCACCCAACTCCACTCTCTTCCTTGCCTGGGAGGATAATCTCCTCTCTCTCCCTCTTCTGTATTTCCTCTGCCCCCAACACAATAGAATCTGCTCCAGGAGTTACCATATTGAGGGAATGAGTACAAATTAATATCTCACTAATTATTCTGCCCCTAGACCCCAACAGCAAGTGTCTCCTCAACTGTTGTGCATGGGTGACTCATGAGCCTCACCGTAGTCCCAGCCCAGTGTCAGGATATATGCTTGAATAAGTGTTGTAGAAAAGGCACAACTACCTATGGGATTTTGGGCACTCAGAGAGGTTGATATTTCTTCCGGTCATGAGGTATGGGGAGATATTCATAATGTGCATAGGGCATGGGGGATGGGCATCGGGGGTCAAGAGAAGAGAATGTAGGAAACAGAGGGGTGAAAGAGCCTTTGTGTTCCAGGGAATACGAAAATCCTCCTATGGTATGTGTACGTGTATATGTGTGTGTGTGTGTGTGTGTGTGTGTGTGTGGTAGGGCCTGATGACAAGAGATGAGGCTAGAAGAGAGATTGGAGCTAAATTCTGAAGGGACTTTTAATAAATTTGGGGGATTTCCAAGGTGAATTTCTAAGGTAAACAGTTTAAGATCATTGTCTACACTATAGTATCGAGGGGAATCCATGGACCTTAGAGTCTCTTGGAGTAGCTTGAAATCCCACCTCCATTGTTTTCTCGCCATATGACCCTGGACTAGTTATTTAACCTTTCTGTACCTCAGCTTCTATTATCTGTAAAATGGGCATAGATAACGGTAGCATCTTCAGAATCTTTTTGCAGGAATTGAATAAGACAAGATATGGAAGCATCTGCACAGTTCTGGGCATGGAATTAGTATTAAGTAAACGTTAGCCAGTACTATTATACTTATAAAATTTTCATGTCACTATAGTAATAGCAACTTGGAGAGGTAGATCCCATGTACTGCTGTACCATGCTACAGCTTGTAGAGGCATCCGGGGAGCAAAATTTAAAGTGCTCATTTGACTAAACATGCTGGCAGACATAAGACAATGTGACATAGTGAATAATAATGTCCCCAAAGGTCAAAAGAGATGAACCTCAGGACCAGCATGTGGGTTGGGGCTTTGATGATTTCAACAAGTTCAAGGCAGTGTCTGGCACCCAGATGCCACCCAAGTCGTTTTGTTTTGAAAGTCTCAAGAGAATATAATACGAATTAAAATGAGCCATCAGAAGAGAGAGAGTGGTGTATTAGTTTCCAAAATCTGCTTGTAACAAAGTACCATAAACCAGGTGGTTTAAAACAACAGATATATATTCTGTCACAGTTCTGGAAGGTAGAAGTTCAAAATCAAGCAGTTAAGAGGGCCATGCTTCCTCTGAAGCTCTGGGTGGAATCCTTCCTTGCCTCTTTCTAGCTTGCCTCTGTGGTCATGTGGTTGGTGTTTTCCCTGTATGTCTGTCTCATCTCGTGTCTCTTCTTAAAAGGAGTCCAGTCATCACGGATTAAGGGCCCACCTACTCCAAGATGACCTCACCTTAATTTACATCTTTATCATGTCTGTAAAAACCATTTCCAAATAAGGTCACATTCGCAGATACCATGGGTTAGGACTTCAGCATATCTTTTTGGAAAACATGATTCAACCTACAAATGGTTTTATGGAGACAGCCCTGGGCTTGGAGCTGTGGTTGTGATAAAGTTACCTCTCAGAAGTCAGGTGTGTTATTTGCAAAATCAGGAATGGTTCTAAAATGCTATGATTATCTGAGCCTGTCTTGATTCTAAAAATGAGATCTATCTAGAGGCAAAACCTGAAGCAACTAATTGAAACCGTGTGTTCAAATCAAAACTGCACTTTGAGGAACTAGGGATTACATAACTAATAACCTAAGACTTTACTGACCCCGGCTGAGTTAGGAAGCAGTGCTTATGAAAGAACGCATTCTGTTTGAACAATTTCTTCAGTCGGGCAGAGGATAGATATTCTTGTGTAACTGGCATTTCCCACCCCTCCCTTAAAGTGTGCTTTGATAAATATATTTGGAAGAAACAACATAAAGTATAAGAAAACAGAAAGTTTAATTTGCTCTCTAAATCTAACCATCCTATACAGTGAAGAGTTTTGAGTACTAAAACGAAACTCTTACTAAACATCCCTCCTCCCTTAACTGTAAAACACAGATCACACTGAAGATCTTCAGTTTACCATCTATATCTGCCCTCCCATCCCCCTTGACTCTCATCCCTGGTTGCAGTAATTATATATATATATATAATATATATATATAGTAATATATTTTTTGTGTGGTTTTTCTCTATAATACAATTGATGCATGGGTCAGGGCTACAATACGAGTCTGTCTTCAAAATATGTCACATTAAAAAAAACAAACAAACAAACAAAAAAATATGTCACATTGTAAGGTAGTCTCACCTGTTGATATCCAGACAACCATTCCCATATCATACCCTCTAATCTTTACACATTTTATGATTTGATTATATATGTGAATGAGGAGCACCGGCTCTGGTTCCATCTTGGGGTGGCCCAAGGCAACCCACATGTTGGCACTTACTCTGTATCCCCAAAAAGGTTACAAAAGTTTGGTAGGATCGTAAAAGGTGGTTCAGATGGGTAAAGAATTCTATTAGGGGGATTGTATGAGAAGAGACTTTGAGGTTGAAGAATATAGAGCATATTTGGAGGAAATTGATGTATTTCATTAATGATCTAGTTTTAGATGAGCCTGAAAAAGACATACTGGGCCCCTATTAAGGAAGTGCCTTGCATTCAAGGCTGAGAACTTTTAGAATTTATTCAGTAGGCTGCAAGGAGCCACTGAAGGTTTTAGGGAAGGTGGTTAACATAATAGTATGTTTCAGGAAGTTATGCCTTTAACAACAATGAAGGTGGGCTGGTGAGGGAGAATCTGCATTTGCAGAGACCATCCCTGAAGCCATTACAAAAGTCAGAGCAAGGGGTGACACCAGCCTACACCAAGGTAATAATGGAAGGTATCGATATAGGAGACAGCACAGACCCACTGGCATGAAAATGTGATTTCTAGTCTGAGCAAATGGAGGAATGATGTGACCCCACGAATGTGTGAGAAGGCTTGCGTTCTATTTTGGACATGTTGAGTTTGAGGTGACTTCAGGACAACCCAGGGAAGATGTTCCCTGGGAAACATGAGGTCACTGTCTCTGCTCTGGCATGTTTATAAAGAAGGTTCCCAAGGGCACAGCCTGTAGCTCTGTGTCCTTTGCTGAATTCAGATGTCCTGCGCAGTGTTGACTGAACACATAGTGGTTACCCAGTAAATCCCAGTTAAGATCTTGACATAGAACCTTTCATCAAACACTCAACAAAGTCATTAGCCGCCCTACCTACCTATTCAGACATAATGCAAGAGACTTGTAGTTCTAACATTTTGAATGTAGCAACTCTTAACCAGGACTTTCTTCTAAAATCAGCTTTTTACTGAGGAGTGAAAAGTGATGCAGGAATAGTCGTAAGTCACATGCTCCCTATATATAAGAAATAGATTTCAGGAGCCTGAACTCCCAGATGCCTACTCTCATCGGGCTACTTTTTTTTTCTTTGCCAGTTGATGTATTTACATTATACATTACAGAAGTTTCAAGGACCCGTCTGAGAAGAATGACCAGAAAAAGTCTTTTTTTTTACCCATAAAATGGGGGGAAAAAAGAGAAAGGTTGGTTAGATGCCAAAAGCAATCATGTGTTTTAGAGATTCCCTTGGTTGGCGTGCTCATAAAAATAATTTACAGGGGAAAGTTGACATGGAGCCTCTTTCTGTCCTTACAAGCTGTGCTTTTTTATTTCAGTTGAGAGAGACAAAAATATGAATAGGGCAGAGGTAAAGAAATAACATGACCCACTGACATGTGGATATGCAGTTTCTAAACCAGTTGTCTTGACTGATTTGGGGAAAAAAGAAAACTCATTTGCTTTTCCATTGACTCAGGCAGGAAGGAATCAGGGAAGGCATTCTGTACCAGAAACCAGGACCCCTGGGTCCTAGTTTGGACTGTGCCCCTAAAGAGAAGTTCTGCTTCTAACCTTGGGTAAATCACTTCACCCTCTGCAGGGTGGCAGTTTCAGCTATAATTTTCTCTCCTTCACAAATCACCTTCTCTATTGATTCCCTACTCTTATAGCCCTCTTTAAGCAATCACACAAGAGATATATAAAATACCTACATATTTTTGGATGTTGTGTATTTCCTACTGAGAGAGGCTCCTCTTCTTGTGGCTAATAATGAAAATTACAAGTGGAGAGCCTGGCTCACTTGTGTCAAGATGATATGAGTAAACTGAAGGTCACTTTCAGTATACTTCACCGTGCCTCCCAGGCACTGCTGATAAGAAAAAGAGAAAAGGACAAAAGACCAAATTAACTTTTAATTTCCCATCCAAGCTACAAACTGACAGAAACAAGGAGATGGGTAGACTCTCTTCTAACATACAATGGAGAATTATGTATTAGATATCTTATCTGATTTAACTTAACAGAGATAACCAAGCATGCAACTATTTAAATCTATATTTATAGGTAATGTCCCTTGCTCTGAGCACTAATAAATTTTAGTGACACATTTTCATATATAGTATCAGTCCAAAAATCTTTCAGCTCTAAATTAGATGAATAAATAAACAAATCAGGTACATTAACTTTATCTTTGGAGTAGTTTTCTTTCCATGCAATCACTTAAGTTATTTACATGCTGATATAAGACATTACTTGGCATAATGAGTAATAATTTTCTTACCCTCCAAGGTATTAACCACCAACCCTTCTTCAGTAATTTATTTTGCAATTCTATAGCATCACCGGGAATATCAGTAAAGAACCTGATTTTTTGGGGGGGTATCTGATTTATTTCATGAAACTGGACCAATTATCATGTCTGGTTAAGCAAGCATTAGCCATACAAGCTACCTAACATAATATGTAGATAATATATATTAACTATGGACAATGAATTAATTTTACAGAGCACCCTACCCGTAAATGAACAGTGAAGCTTAAAGTCAAGTGACTAGCACTTTCAAACAATAGATTTCAAAACAATTTTTGAGTGTAAACTCTTCTCATATAAACTTTTCATCTTTGCGTAGCATGTTCTAATTCCAGCAATTTTATGCTTGTAAGACACACCCTTGTCTTCCAAAAAGTCCAATTCAGCCCTAAAGTTTAAATATATACACAGATTAATTATAACTTGGTTATTTTACAAATTCATTCTTTGTTTCACAGAAGGACAAGTTATCCTGTTACACTTAAGTATAATCTGATGTCTATAACAGGGATTGATTACTCAGAAGCCTATCTAGTATATAAAACATGTTTTAACTCTGCTCTAACTTTTTCAACACAGGATTCCTACTTAACAGTGACGCACACCATTCAGGAAAAATGTGCAATACTGGCTTTAGATTTGATAAGGTCTGAAACTGACAAGTGAGTAAGCATCCCTCCAAAATGACAATACTTTGAAGCTACATAATAATTCTATTTTGCCCTAAATCAATGCAGTTTAGGAACTTACAGTGAAACAAAAACTCGAAAGGAAAATAGTACCCTTGAAATCCATAGCACATATAATATATACAGCACACGTAATTTGAATACCCAGAGTTTGTCTCCAAATTTCTCCTTTGCGTAAGGAATATTAACCACCCAGTAGAAATGGAGGTGATATTAAAAATGAATAGAGAAGTACAGAGAATTAAAAGTATTTTCATTTAAAATTTTAAAAAGGCTATCTGGCTTTCTGAAGCATGTAATTTTTAAAAAATAGTGTTTTAAAATTTAATTAATGGTAATAGTCCATCATAGAAAATAACAGGTAAGCAAAAAGAGTAAAATAAATGTCATCTATAATTCCAGAATTACTGATGTACACACCCTCTATTATAGGTTGACTTGTATTCTGCCCCCCCTATTCAATACTGAGGTCTTAATCCCAGTCCCTCAGAATGTGCCCTTATTTGGAGATAGAGCTTTTGCAGAGGTAATCAACTTAAAGTGAGGTCATTAGTGTGGCCCTAATCCAACATGACTGGTGTCCTTATAAATAGGGAATATTTGGACACAATCACGCATAGAGGAAAGACTATGTCAGGAGACACAGGGAGAAGATAGCCCTCTACAAGCTAAGGAGAGAGGCCTGGAACAGACTCTTCCTTCACAGCCCTCAGAAAGAACCAGTCATGCTGACACTTTGATTTTGGACCTCTAGCCTCCAGAACTGAGAGACAATAAACTTCTGTTGTTTAAACCACCCAGTCTGTGGTACTTTGTTATGGCAGCTTAGCAAACTAATACATGCTCCATCTTTTTGCTAAGTGCATAAACAAATAAAGGTATACACATATACATGTATATAAGGAAATACATATGTGTACATATTTAATAGGTATCATAATTTATATACTGTTTTGTAACTTTTTTTCATTTTACATATAGGAACATCTCACGCCATCTTAAGATATGATAATAATAGTACTACTACTACTAATAATAATAATGAAAAAGTTAACATGGAATGAGCATTTATTAGGTACTGAGCCCTGTTCTTTATGTCTACTATTAAGTACTTTATGTCTACTACCTTCACCCTTATGATTTCTAGAAGAACATTGTATTTAATGGCTATATTGTATTCTATTATATGGACACATCATAAGATATTAAAAGTGTACCTCATTACCAAGTATTTGTTTACTCCATTTGGCGGGGGGGTATTAAAAAACACCTCTGCCATGAATATCTTTATATCATGGTCTAAGTGCATACATATTACCTTCTTAGGATAAGGGTTTGTGGGCTTATAAAACTTAAAGGTAATTTGACAAAGTATATATTATATATTTCTATAATACATACATATTTTATTTTAAAATATATATACATACAAAATATGCATACATATATATGTACTTGTTTATATGTTATATATATATGTGTGTGTATATATATACAGAGAGAGAGAGAGAGAGAGAGAGAGAGAAATTTTCTGCCAGGATACTATGCTACTACGTCAATTTTACTAATTTTCGCTCCCACCAGAAATAAGTGAAAGTACCTATTTTCCTTTACCATCTTGCTTTTTTTAAAGCCCAGCCAATTTGTAGGCAAACAATGGTATCATATTGCCTTAATCTGGCTGTCTTTGACTCCAAAAAACTTGAACTTTGAAAATGTGTGCTTAGTCCTTCCTATTTTATTGTTTGTGAATGTCTTGTTTCTTTGTTTACTTTTAATCTGAGATCATAGTGAAAGTCTTTCTGCTCTGGATGATTTTTATGATTTCCCAATTTCCCAATGTTCCCCCAGCTTAAGAATTAACACCAGCTGATATTTGGTCACCTCCAACATATAATGCCTCTTGTCCATTGTATGGTCATATTTCTGGCAGCATCAATCAAATAGAACACAAATACAAACGAAGAAATAAGCTATAAGGGTTTCTAAGAAAGAAGGAAAATGCAACCATGAAGTTTATGAGTATTGCTGCAAAGGAGACCCTTATAACAGTCGTTTACAAAAATTTTAATTGCATTAGACAATAGACTAGAAGAATGAGAGAGAAAATGGTGACTCAGACACTGATTCACATTAAATAAAATACTCTTCCTTCTTGCCTAAAATTTTCTCTCTGCACCACTTCCTTCCTTACCCTCACTACATCTTTCCCACTCCCTTCTCCAGGATTCAAAAGTTACTATAGAGATTTAACTTAAATATGAGTTTTTTCTGCACTGCCTTACTAGATTTTCTACCCACCCACTGCTCCTTTTTCATATGCTAATATTGCACCTCACATAAATCTCCTATATGACTCTTTGTTGTAACTTCTCTTAATTATTTGCTCATGAATCTATTTCTGACACTAGACTGTGAACACCCTTGGATCAGAGTGTGTCTTTTGTCTTTGTAGTTTCAGTGCCTGGTCCCAGACAAAGGCTGTCAAGAAGGAAGCACATAACTGGTGACATCACTCCTCCTGAGGGTGTATTTGGATTGAGGGTGAATCCAAATATTTACTTTTACATCTAAGGCTAAATCTTAGGAACTTTTGCTGATCTACAGAGTTAGCTCTTTGGAAGAAAACACATGTACTAACTTAAGCACAATCAAAGGATACATGAATCTACATGGACCCCTAAAGGGCTTAGTTACATATCCATGGGTGCATATGTGACAGTTATGAATATCACACATCTCCCTGCCTTCCTGGCCGCGGGTTTTTGTTTTTGTTGTTGTTGTTTTTAATCTGCAAAACAAGAGACCTGTGACGTGAACTCCACGGGGATTTTTCAGGCCCGAAAGCCTGTGATTCTCATTCTACTTGGGCAAGTAGAATTAAACTACTCTCATTCTACTTGTGAAGTGTCTTCACTGCTATTTTGAGGGCGGGTTGAGCCTGGGGCCGTTTGTGTCACCGTGTCAGAGTCTCAGAGATAGCATGCTGTTTACATGCAGCAGTGCGGCCCTGCCTCTGATAGCTGATCCTATCAGACTGGGTTATTTCCAGCTGTCTTCAGAAGCAGACAGCTGCAGTGTCCAAATGTGCCTGCTTCACCACTGGAGAGGGTAGGCAGTAGTCACGCTCCTTGTAGGGCTCTTGGACTGCCAAACAAATGCTTGGGTGAGTTCGACCTCACAGGCACAGAAAGCCAACCCGTAAAAGCTGACCTGGATCCAGGGCTATTTCACATTTTCACTAGGTTTGAAAATTTCTTCAGTAGCCAGTTAGGGCCAGAATTGAGAGAGAGCAAATGAACCTAAAGAAATTGAGGAAATGGTACAAATTCACAATCTGCTAATAATGATAATAACAATATTTGTAAGCATGTAAGTTTACAGGTATAGTAGATTTTTTTTTTTTTTGGTAAATATGTAGATATTGTAGGTAGTGATGGTTCAAAATGATATCACAAGGAGCTGAAAAAAGAGAGCTTGAAAGACTCAGTATTTGTGGGCATAACTGTGTACGTACCTCTCTCTATAGTGCTAGATAGATACTTTCAAGATTTAGGTACTTTTCTCAGTACTAAAACTGGAGCAGAAAAATGAAAACTTAGAAGTTGTTAGAAGAGAGTGATAGCAATAGTTGAAAACGGTAAATAAGACTTATTCATCATATTAGCAACATGACTTTTACTTACTAGGAAGCTCCAGTATGCATGTTAACTTAGCTTGATACTGTTTATTAAAAAAATGCTCATGATGACCATTTTGAAGATGGAATCCAGACCTCTTCTCTGCCCTCAGCAAAACTGTGTACCACATAGTTAAAGAGCCATTGCCGCCACCCTAACCAGCTACTGAGTCTCTGGGACCAAAAGGAGCCTAGAGTCCATTTCTTCCTGCCTGGACATCTCCTCTTTTGTGCCACACTGCAGCTGGACTTGTTTGCAAATAGAGTGATGTGATTTAACCGAAATGACCTTGTTTTCCAAAGGGATATCGACAGCTCCCTGAGAGGAACAAATTTCCCTGATTTAAGTTAAATTCAGAAGGATAACAGACTCAAGTCTAAGTCACTTAGTCTCTTTTACCTGGTTTCTCCTTAACAAAAGAATTTGAAGGGCTTAGCTTCTTGTGGTTGCCCCAAGACACCAAAAAATTTCTTTATGTAAATTCTAGCAATACACCAATTTCAATTATACAAATTATTTTTATTAGGGTGTAATTGAATTATTATATTAGTTTCAGGTGTACAACATAATGGTTTCATATTTGTATATATTGCCAAATAATCTCCACAAGAAGTCTGGTTAACATCCATACACATTCTTTTAAACGGTTCTTTGTGATGTGCAAAGAATTAGGTTTGGTATGACAGAGGATTCGAAGGTTCCAGAAGACTCTTCAATAGAGAAGTCATCCACTACTTACCTTGCTAAGAAGAAAAAGACTTACTTTGGTTAAAATGCAGGCAACATTATTAAATAAAACTGACCACAAATATGAAACCCAAGTCTCTGGAAGTTTCTCTAAAGTTTTATTAGGTAAATCTGAATAGCCTTGAATTTTCATAATAAGGTCCAGAAAGCAAAAGATAATGATATAGCTCCACTGAATTTTTTTTTTCATATTCTTGGGCAATATTTAATTTTACAAGGTCAGAAATAATGGGAAACTAACACATTACAAAGAGATCACGTCCTCGTTTTTCAATAACAACTTGTATTAGGTATATAAGCTAATGAAGTAGTCTTACTTGATTATAAATGATTGCAGGATATGTTGTAATAACAACCACACCATCATTTTAATATGTTTGCCAAGTACCATGAAGCTTCTATCAAATATCTTTCCAGCCTAAAATTGTTGGGAAAATGTAGTTATTTTTGGAGACTCTTGAGAAACATTTTTTTCTCATGTGCTAGTTTTCTAGGGTTTTGAGAAAACTTTAAGCCACTTGTTATGGGAAATTACTAAGATGGGAGAGACACCACAGTTCCATACTGTCCTTTCTGCTTTTAAAAATCTCTCTATCACAGTGCTGTTCACACTAGGGCAAACAAATTTCGTCACTTGAAATGCTAAGGTATTTTTCTCCTTGAACATTGACCTTGACATTTCCTGGCTTTCCTATAACAAAATATAGGTGATAAGTGGCAGGGCAAGGAGGATCCCAACCCAGGCAATTGGCTTCAGCGTCTGAATGCATAGCCACTACATCGGTCAGCCTCATCTGTACAATTAACAAAAACTACAGGGATTCAGCTATCTATGTGTATGTGGCGGTGTGTTTAATATTAAAGATTCTAAGGTCATTTTTTCCTAAGAAACAGACTGCCACTTTGCTACCTTATAACTTACTGCTAAAATTGAAACTCCAGGAGCCATATTTTAGCTGACTTAACGGCATTTAAGTGCTGTTTCACCTGGGAAAACTGAAAACTTGAACTGTATTTGAAATAAAAATATAAGGTAGGCACAGCTTGAAACTTTAAAGGACAATCAATTGTCTCCAGTTTTTTTTTTTTTTAATTTTCAAGCTTCCAGTAAAACTGAGAGAATAGTATATGAAGTAGCCATAGAAACTTCATCGAGATTTGTCATTGCTAATATTTTGTCACATTTGATTTCAATATTTTTTCTTTTGCTCAAGTGTTTGTAAGTGAATCACAGCTCTCATGACATATAACCCTAAATATTTAACTGTACGTCACTGAAAAATAAGGCCAACTTCCCACTTTCTCCCATAATTTGCAATATACCTATATTATTATCACTTTTAAGAAAATTATAATAATTATAATTCCTTAATACCATCTAATAGTTAAGCCATATTCAAATTGTGAAAAATATATATTTTACAGCCATTTTGTTCAAGCCAGGGTCAAAACAAGGTCCAGTTATTGAATTTACTTGTTATAATTCAAGTCTTTTTTTCTAATTTATTTTTGAAGTTGCTTCATTGGACTTCTATAAAGTCCTTTTAAATATTCCTTAAAATAAGTGAGTGATTTTTTGAAATCCAAAAGCAAAGAATGGCATTTGGAGTTGATATCTTTTTAGAGAAACTAAAATAAAAGATAACCCTCTGTCTTTTAATGATCTTTTAGACATCCTTTCCAATTGTCTAGTACAATGACTTGCCCACCTCTTACCATGGTCTCATCTTTTCCAGCCCATGTGTCAGAAGGAAAACAATGAAAAAAGTTAAACCTTAGAAATTCAGAGGTGAAAGCTCAGAAATGTTGGAGATCAACCAGCATAACCACCACCTTTTTTTTTAAAATAAATTTATTTATTTAATTATTTACTTTTTGGCTGCATTTGGTCTTTGTTGCTGTGCACAAGCTTTCTCTAGCTGCAGCGAGTGGGGGCTACTCTTCATTGCAGTGCCCAGGCTTCTCATTGTGGTGGCTTCTCTTGTTGCGGAACACGGGCTCTAAGTTTATGGGCTTCAGTAGTTGTGGCACGCATGCTCAGTAGTTGTGGCTCACGGGCTCTAGAGTGCAGGCTCAGTAGTTGCGGCGCACAGGCCCAGCCACTCTGCGGCATGTGGGATCTTCCCGGACCAGGGCTCTAACCCATGTCTCCTGCATTGGCAGGCAGACTCTCAACCACTGCGCCACCACGGAAATCTAACCACCTCCTTTAACGCATTAGAAAACCAAGTTCCGAGGTGAAGTAAACTGCCCTCAGCCACAACTACATATTAGCAGAAAATGAAACTAGAACAAAAGTCCAATCCTTTTTCCAGTAACACCACCATAGAAGAAGATCATATTACCTGGCCTCTGTCCTTCTAAAAGATTGCAGAACAAATGACTTTTCAGATCCTATGCTCTGGAACCAAAGTCAATAAGGCTATTACTGACATTCCAATTTGCATCAGTGACAGCACATTTTATCAAACAAGTCTTCAGTTTAACCCCAAAGACCCAGTTCAAATCTGTGGACGTGAGGTCAAAGGTTTGTACTGAGTCTTTCGTGCTTAGCTGAACGCCTGATTAAGCCATGTGCAGGACAGGATGGACAATGGCTTTCAGCAGAACCTTGCAAACTCAGCCAGTCACAGGCTTAAGGAGATCCAATGCAACAACATTTTCTCAGTCTGATTTTAAACCCAGCTTTTCTTTTGTCATTGAGGAAATATCTCTCCTCTTTCCATGTGTTTCTGCGGCTGTCCTGAACTGCCAATCATGACTTGCCTCCATCCGAAAGGGAATTATAATCAGACTTGGGTAGTCATGGAACCCCAATCCCCTATTTACAGTGATTTACAGGGTGCATGTGTGTGACCCAAGCACAGCACAGCCAAGCCAAACACTCATGCAATTCGATACATGGGAGTAAGACTTCAAATATATATATGTATATCTCTCTTTTGGCTCATACTCTGTAAGGGCATGGACTTGACAACCTTTCCTGCCACATGGCGAGAACCTGAGGTCAATACTTAATGAAAAAGTGACCCATGCAGATCTGAGATGTAGAATGAGAGACCCCTGACAACACCACATGGGCCTACTTGGAATTCTGTTAGGTAAGCTAATAAATGCGCTTTTTGCTGTTGATAGATGCTGTTATATTTCTGTCATTTACATCCAAAAGAGTCTTTATGAGTACAAAGTTCTGATCTGCAGAGAATCATGAAGCCCTGAGGTTTTCAGAACATCTAAAGATAGTGATTTGTACCTTGCCACACTATTTCTAATTTTGAAAGCAGAAGTTATACATGCACAGGGGTCCTCTACCCACTAGTGACCAATCAGAAATAAAATTTGTGTTTTTCCTTTTTTTAGAGAGAGAAGTGCCAGAGACTACATAGTTTAGACCAAGATTAAAAAAAAAAAAAATCACCTTAGAGCCACAGACTGTAGCCTGATTTAGAAAGGTAGAAATATGGTACCTTGGATTTATTTGAGAAGCTCCCTTAGAAGGGTATATCGTCTTGGCTACATCACTGAGAGTTGCCTCTTGAGAAAGGGGGGTGTATGACAAATCTGGATGGTGTGGGGAAAGAGGTCAAGATCAGCTACTCCTCCCTTGGGTAGGTCACTGAGGAGGCGGAGGGATGGGAGACCAAGGCCCAGGAACTAGTAAACATCAGGACTGGATCTGCCCCAGCCCCTGGGAACTAGCTTGTACTTGGAAATTGTCTGTATCTGTATAACAGCAATTTCCGGTGTTATGAACCAGAAATGAACCACCTTTGGCCAACCTCACAACTGAAGAAGTGGAATGGCTGCAGTATTCTGGACTACGAATCACTGTTCCAAATGTGTAGGGTGGTCTTCAACAGTGAGAAGCAGGTCTTCAAGAGTGTATGGCCTCAAATGAAGCAAACACTGGGCTCTCTTTGCTTGATTCTGGGCGGAACGGCTGCAATATATTTAGTGCAAGTTTTTGTGTGCACACGGTTACAATCCCAAGGGAGGCAATTATAGTTTATAAACCAGAAGAGGGAAATAACAAATCATTTGTTCTTACCCATAGGCGGTAGATACCTATAAGGATCTATATATAGCGAAGACACCATACTGCTTCTACATTCCCATCACAATGGGTTAATTTTACGTAGAAGCTAAGTTGTGAAATTCTCTTGACAATTGCTTTACATATTCCTCTTCTCTTACCTAAGTTTCTGTCCCATAGCCTGTGTCCTTTTTAATTTAGCAGGTGCCTTTCACAATCTGTAACAGATTCTTATCGTCTAGTCTTATCCTTTTGTTATGCTACCTACCAGAAATGTTTATTAGGTTGCCCCAGTGAGCTCAATCTTTCTTCAGACATCACTGTCAGGCTCCCTAACAGAGATTTCTGCTGTCAACCACTGGGATCTTGCTTCACCCTGTATTCTGAATTTTCTGGAAACATTATTTTTGGTTTCAACATAGGCAATTAATCATGCACATTTATGACCTTCAATCTCCAAGAAGGCTTCAGGAAATACCAAATGAGAGACTTCATGGACAAGTAGGCAAAATGCCAGCTCAGAGGTGGGGATACTTGACACTCCAGTATTTCTAGCTCTAAGACATGTTGCCTGCATCTGTGTACAGAGACATTTAAGTGCTCTGCTTAGGGGGGAAGGTAAGGAACAGAAGAAATTTTAGAACTCTTCTTTCCCCAGCCTACCTCCTCCAACTATCTTCAATCTTTTTAATCCCATCCCTCAGGATCGTTCCTTTGCCTCTTTACTATCTACTACAGCCTGAAAGTTGGCTCAGCCTAGAAATGTTATTGGGCAGAAAAATCTTAATAGGGTGGATGGTAATGGGTAGAAAGGTGGTGGGAAAATATATTGCTGGGGTGGGTTGGGGATAGGAGCTGAAATCTGGGAGGGGTTTCATTACTCTAGTAACAGAAACACAGAGGGAATGAGTGAGAAAAACCAAAATCATAATTCGTTATGAATTCACATTCTAACTTGGTCCAATAGTTGTCTCCAAAGTAACTGTATTACAGGATTTGACCTCATGATTCTATTTTTTTCTTTTATAAATTATGAAAGTAATGCCTGTTCCTTGTAACAAAATCAAGTAAAACAGAAGTCTAAAAGATGTAAAACCTCCCAAATCTGATTCTCTGGAAGAAAAAATGGTTTATAATTCAGTAATTTAAAAAAATCTTTAGACTTGCAAGTTTTTTCTTTATATACTTGCATCATTTTCAACATATAATACACACATGCAAATGGTTCCTTTCTGAAAAAAAACCTGTTTTATTCTTTTGCATAAATGGGATAATAATAAACATACTCTTCAACATATTTTTTACTCTTATTCAAACATGGACACTATGATTGTTGGTTTTGAGGTATATAGATTTGAACTTTAATGGGTAACTCTCTGCAGATTATTATTTATGAAAGAGTCAATATTTAATTAATTTGTTCAAGAAGCAGTGAGTAAAAAGCCTGATATCTGTTCTTATGGGGATTAAGTTCTATTAGGAAAATAAAGCCAAAACAAATAAATATGTAAACTAGAAAAATATCAGACAGCAATAACTACTATTCAAATAATGAAAATAATGGTGCTGTGATAGAGTGACTGGGTAGCTACTTTAGATTTTTATGGCATCTCTTTAAAGTCTTATCCACCAGGAAAAATAAAGGGATGAGTTTTTTATTATAATTTTTGTACACTTAATTTCTCAGAATTCAAATATATCTTCCAAATGCTAATAGCCGGGGGTATAAATTCTAGCAGGCCAGTTATTTCTGAGTCAATAACTATGAGTTTGATTGACCTTGGCAGTATTACAGGGCCATATTTTTACATGGCTGAACTGTTCTTGAACACTTACTACAATGTACTAGGTACAAATTGTCTTTTATTCGGCACCAGGCATATGTGTCTTATCTTCCCACCAATTACCCCCCAACACCTATTCTTTTATTATTTTTATAAAAGAAAAACTATTATAAGATAGATAAAGAAAACCCATCCCCATTGGCCTTTTTCTTTCGGCCTGCCCTCTCTTTATGTTACGTTAGAGTTGAAATATTGCATTCATGGACTTCTGGTTTATTCTTTTTTCTTCTTTTTTGGTTTATTCTTAAGATGGATTTTATTTGTGAGTTTATCTCATTGTTTTGTGGTTCCAATATCTCATAGAATACCTCTTTTTATTTTCATCAGAGGAAGGACAAGAACTAAGAAAGAGGTGTGGTTCTATCAGCAATTCACCTAGGAAAAATTCCAATCTTTTTTCTGAACTGTTCTACAAAGAAATTGCAGTCATCACAAAAGAGACTGAAACTGCAGTCAATTCTTAACTATCAAAATATTTCCAAGAAAATATAATTTTTGAATAAAGGAGTAATACCCAGTCCCATGAAAGCAATCCTTCTTTTATCTCCATGTGGAAGCATAGTGTGGGAGGGCTCTTCCCAAGCTCCAAGATTCTGTGACCTCCCTTAACTCTAAATGTCTTACTTAAAGAGAGGAAGTTAATGGGTGAAAAGTACAGTTGTTTACTACAACAAACAGCTTTTTAAAAAATTCTCAACATCTTTTATCTTTTCTTCCTTGATATATTCCCATGATGATTTTTTCCCATCATTTAAAATAAAATTGTATGGGTAATTATAATTTTTGTGTAAAATGTTAATGTACTACATGGAAGTAATCTAAATGTGCCGTATTAGGAAAATGATTTAATCATTATGAAGTATTTCCTGTAATAACCATCTGAATGTGAAATGTTCATAATGTTTCTTTGCCGTTTTCATATTTTCCTAGATTCAGGATAAGTATTTATCAAAATTAAACGGCATTGACAAGTTTTGGTCTCCACCAAATTGCGAGCTCCCTGAAAGGAGTCCATGTGCATCTTTGTGACGCCCTAGTATCTGTGTAATGGGTTTAGCAGTGCTATCACAAAGATTATTTGTATTCTGAGCTCTTGTTAAGTGTTAAGCACTGTACTAAATGCCTTTTGTTTTATTTTCTCTTATTTCACTTTTTTTTTTTTTTTTTGGCACAACTTATGGGTTCCCTGACCAAGGATTAAACCCAGGCTACTGCAGTGAAAGCACCAGGTCCTAACCACTGGACCACCAGGAAATTCCCCTAAATGCCTCTGAAACACTAGCCTACTTCAATCATCAGAACAACCTTAAGAGTTTACAGATGAGAAAATTTAAGCTCGAGAGGTTAAATAACTTGCCCCAAGTCACACAGTCAATAAGTGTTACAGCCAGGAGCTAACTTGGGTCTGGGTGACTGCTATATTTTTGCTTTTAACTAGTATATTGAACTGCTACTTAGAAATAAATATGACAAGGAGTTTTCTATAGAGTCTGGCAGAAAAACACTGAAGATGGTGGTGGTGGTACTAGTATAAGCTTCATTATCATGATGCCAAGGAATATGAAAAAATTCCTGCCCTCAAGTACATTAAAATGTGGTAAGGAGTATTAGATAGTTACTAAATGACTGTAATGCAAGATAGAATAAGCAAGGTATCATAAGGCAAGTACAGATACATGTATTAGGGAGGTGGCCTACCAAACAATGGACAGAGTTTCAATGCTTAGGAGATGAAAGGATGTCACTCTAGGTGGACAGAACATCGTGAACAAAGGCAATGGGATTGGAACCTACAGGGTGTGTACAGTGATCAATGAGGAATTTAATGACGGGAGCGTGATGAGGTGTAGGAGAGCATGGAAAGAAAAGACTGGAAAGGTAGACTAATCTACTTAATTGTACTATCATCCAGTAGAACTTGAACTTTCTAGAACTTGTTGACAAGAGAGCTCATCAAAATACCATGATGAAATCTAAAATCATTTTGTCTACTGGACTTCCCTGATCTAGCAATTCTGCAACCTTGACTAAAGAAAATGAAGTCAATATGACTCACCAGCCCCATCCTGCTCTCCTCCAATATATTTTTCACACTAGAGTCTGTGTAAACCTCTTAAAATTCAAATCCGATTATGCTGCATTTTTCTTAACTAACTGGATTAGTTTCTCATTTCCCAAATTCACATGCTCACCTCTTCAGCCACCTGTCTTACAGGACTCCATCTTTAAGAGGTTCCAGCCAGGGCTTCCCTGGTGGTGCAGTGGTTGAGAGTCCGCCTGCTGATGCAGGGGACACGGGTTCGTGCCCTGGTCAAGGAAGATCCCACATGCCGCGGAGGCCACTGAGACTGCGCGTCCGAGCCTGTGCTCCACAACGGGAGAGGCCACAACAGTAAAAAAAAAAAAAAGAGATTCCAGCCATACCAAACTTCTCTCTGCTTCTGAGATGCGATTTCTTCTGGGCAGCATGCTTTTCCTTCACACCTCCATCCCTGTCTCTCAGGTCCCAACATAGTTGGCCTTCTTCTGTGTTCCCATGGTCTGCTTCGTAGACCCCACCCTGCAGAGCTCTCTTATGCCACTTCTTGCATACCTCTATTTGTGTACTTGCCACAATATTTTGTTACGTTAAATTTCAGAGGTTTTTTTCTTATTTATTCTTACATTCCCAGTTCCTGAAGCAAAGTAGGCACGCAGTAGGTATTCATTGAGTAAATGAATGGAGGGATGATAGATTGGCATTCCCCCGTGGACAGACTTAGTTTGCAAGTCATAGAACCGAGAAATTTCCTGTTGTTCTTAGATGGTGAGATTTTCAGCATCTATATGGATAGCTCAAGTCTCTTCCTCCTCTGTTCAATCTCTGAGATGGTTGTCAAGATAATTTCTCTGTATCCTTAATCCATCCAGGTGACGGTAATATGCTCCAACAATTAGAGCATTTGTTTTCTATCCTTTTTACTTCAAATATTCTCAAAGCTGCTTTCCCCACAGCTTGTGGATTTATAAAGAATTATTTTTTGAAAAGTATACGTTCCCACCTCTTTACTGAAAGCCTGTGTCCCATCCCATTATGTTTTAAGATTATATTCCCTGCTCTGTTTTCTCCCAAGAATTACTGGAAATCACTCAAACTACTTTTCTTGGAAAGTACGATTGTAGTCCTTTTATAGGAATGAGTTTCCATTTCTTTTCAGAGTTCCATCCAAGCCAATATGTAGTTATCCTCAGAATGCAGTGCAAAAAACTTGGGGAAGCAGCTGTGCAATCCATTGTAACCAAACTGCATGCTATACGCTCTATCATTTTATATATTATTTATATGCTCTGATCAAAAAGTGATTTTACACAACTAATTTCATAATTTAAGTTAATGATTCTCACTTAAGAATGACTTAATTCAATTCATTAAGAATTAAATTTGGTATAATCTCTTTACAAAGATATTTTCCTCACTAGTTAAAACTTTATCTTCATTAGATTTTATTCTCTAATAATGTTTCTCCCTGGCATTCAGGAAGTTCAGGAGGATTTTGTTTTGTTTTTATTGAGGTGTAGTTGGTTTAGAATATTATATTATTTCAGATGTACCACATAGCGATTCAAAATTTTTATAGATTATACTCCACTTAAAGTTAGAAAATATTGGCTATATTACCTGTGCTTTACAATATAACCTTGTTGCTTATTTACTTTATACATAGTAGTTTGTACCTCTTAATCCCCTTTCCCTGTTTTGCCCCTCCCCACGTCTTTCTCTCCACTGGTAATCACTAGTTTGCTCTCTGTATCTGTGAGTCTGTTTCTTTTTTGTTATATTCAATAGTTCATTTTATTTTTTAGATTCCACGTATAAGTGATAACATACAGTATTTGTCTTTCTCTATCTGACATATTTCACTAAGCATAATACCCTCCAGGTCCATCCATGTTGCTACAAATGACAAATATTTTTTCCTTTCTATGGTTGAGTAGTATTCAGTTGTATATATATATACTACTTATTCTTTATCTATTCTTCTGTTGATGGACACTTATATTGCCTCCATATCTTGGTTTGTGCTGCTATGTTCATACATTGGGATGTTCATACATTGGGATGCATATATCTTTTCAAATGAGTGTTTTTGTTTTCTCTGAACATATGCCCAGGAGTGGAATTGCTGAATCATATGGTAGTTCTATTTTTAGTTTTTTGAGGCCCTTCCATACTGTTTTCCACAGTGGCTAAACCAATTTACACTCCCACCAACAGTGTACAAGGGTTCCCTTTTCTCCATATCCTTGCCAACATTTGTTATTTGTGGTCTTTTTTTTTTGTTGTTGTTTTGTTTTTTGTTTTTTTTATTTGTGGTCTTTTTGATGATAGCCATTCTGACAAGTGTGAGGTGATATCTCATTGTGATTTCGATTTGCAAAAAAAAACTATGATTAGTGATGCTGAGCATCTTTTCATGTGCCATCTGTATGTCTTCTTTGGAAAAAAGTCTATTCAGGTCTTCTGCCCATTTTTAAATCAGGTTGTTTGTTTTTTGATGAGTTTTAAGAGCTATTTATGTATTTTGGATATTAACCCCTTATAAGCTATGTAATTTTCAAATATTTTCTCCCGTTAAGTAGGTTATCTTTTCATTTTGTCAATGGTTTCCTTTGCTGTGCAAAAGCTTTTAAGTTTAATTAGGTCTCATTTGTTTATTTTTGCTTTTGTTTCCTCTGCCTTAGGAGACAGATCTAAAAAATGTTGCTATGATTTATATCAAAGGATGTTCTGCTTATGTTTTCTTCTAGGAGTTTTATGATTTCCAGTCTTACATTTAGGCCTTTAAACCATTTTGAGTTTATTTTTGTATATGGTGTGAGAAAGTGTTCTAACTTCATTTTTTTATGTGTAGCTGTCCAGTTTTTCTAGCACCACTTATTGAAGAGACATTGTATATTCTTGCCTACTTTGTCATAGATTAATTGACCATAAATGTGTGTGTTTATTTCTGGGTTCTACATTCTGTTCCACTGATCTATGTGCCTGTTTTTGTGCCAGTATCATAATACTTTGATTACTATAGCTTTGTAGGATAGTCTGAAGTCATAGAGCATGATTTCTCCAGCTCTGTTCTTCTTTCTCAAGATTGTTTTGGCTATTCAGGGTCTTTTGTATTTGTATACAAATTTTAAAAAACTTTGTTCTAGTTCTGTGAAAACTGCCATTGATACTTTAATAGGGATTGCATTGAATCTGTAGATTGCCTTGGGTAGTATAATCATTTACAGTTTACATTAACAATATTAATTCTTCCAGTTCATGGACACAATGTGTCTCTCTGTTTATGTCATCTTCAGTTTCTTTCATCAGTGTCTTATAGTTTTATGAGTACAGGTCTTTTGCCGCCCTAGGTAGTTTATTCCTAGGTATTTTATTCTTTTTGATGCAACTATAAATAGGATTTTTTCCTTATTTTCTCTTTCTCATAGTTCATTGTTAATGTATAGAAATACAAGAGATTTCTGTGTATTAATTTTTATTCTGCAACTTTACCAAATTCATTGATAAGCTCTGGTCGTTTTTTGGTGGCATCTTCAGGATTTTCTATTGATAATATCACATCATCTGCAAACAGTGATGGTTTTGCTTCTTCCTTTCCAATTTGGATTCCTTTTATTTCTTTTTCTTGCTTGATTACTGTGCTGGGACTCCCAATACTATGTTGAATAAAAGTGGCAAAAATGGGCATCCTTGACTTCTTCCTGATCTTAGAGGAAATGCTTTCAGCTTTTCACCATTGAGTATGATGTTACTGTGTGTTTGTCATATGTGACCTTTATTATGTTGAGGTATGTTGAGGTATTATGTTGAGGTATGGAAAGATTTTATCATAAATGGGTGTTAAATTTTGTCGAAAACTTTTCTGCATCTACTGAGATGATCATATGGTTTTATTCTCCAATTTGTAATGTGGTGTATCACACTGATTGATTTGCAGATATTGAAAAATACTTGCATCCCTGGGATAAATCCCACTTGATCATGGTGTATGATCCTTTTAATGTATTTTTAGATTTTGTTTGCTAACATATTTTGTTGAAGATTTTTGTATCTATGTTCATCAGTGATATTGTTCTGTAATTTTTTGTGTGTGTGATAGCTTTGTCTGGTTTTGGTATCAGGGTGATGCTGGCCTCATAGAATGAATTCAGAAGTGTTCCATCCTCTGCAATTTTTTGGAATAGTTTCAGAAACATAAGTGTTAAATTTTCTCTAAATGTTTGGTAGAATTCACTTGTGGAGCCATCTGGTCCTGGACTTCTGTGTTGGGAGTTTTAAAATTACCAATTCAATTTCATTACTGGTATTCAGTCTGTTCATATTTTATATTTCTTCCTGGTTCAGTCTTGGGAGGTTGTGCCTTTCTAAGAATTTGTCCATTTGTTCTAGGTTGTCCATTTTATTGGCATATAGCTGTTCATAGTAGTCTCTTATGATCCTTTGTATTTCTGTGGTGTCAGTTTTAACTTTTGCTTTTTCATTTCTGATCTTATTTTTTTTGTGGTGAGTCTGGCTAAAGGCTTATCAATTTTGTTTACCTTTTCAAAGAATCAGCTTTTAGTTTCATTGATCTTTTCTTTTTTGTTGTTGTTGTTTCTATTTCATTTATTTCTACTCTGATCTTTATGATTTCTTTATACTAACTTTGGGTTTTGTTTGTTCTTCTCTTTCTAGTTCTTTTAGGTGTAATGTTAGGTTGTTTATTTGAGATTTTTCTTGTTTCCTAAGGTAAACTTATACAGCTATAAACTTCCCTCTTCAAACTGCTTTTGCTGAATCACATAGATTTTGGATCATTGTGTTTTTGTTTTCATTTGTCTCCAAGTATTTTTTTTTTATTTCTTCAGTGATCCATTGTTTGTTTAGCAGCATACTGTTTAGCATATTGTGTTTTTTGAAGTTTTTTTTCTTGTAGGTGATTTCCAGCCTCATGGTGTTTTTGCCAGAAAAGATACTAGATGTGTTTTCAATTTTCTTAAATTTACCGAGGCTTGTTTTGTGGTCTAGCATGTGATCTATCCCAGAGGATGTTCCATGTGCATTTGAAAAGAATGTGTATTCTGCTGTTTTTGGAAGGAATGTGCTATATATTTCTATTAAGTCTATCTGGCCTAAGGTGTCATTTAAGGCCAGTGTTTCCTTATTAATTTTTCTGTCTGGATGATCTGTCCATTGATGTAATGGGATATTAAATTCCCCTATTATTATTGTGTTACTGTCCTTATGTGGGCCATGTGGGTCCTTCAGTTGTGTTGGGCTAACTACAGCAGGTGGTCTGACAGGTGGGGCTGGCCTCCAGTTTGGTTGGTTGCCAAGCCCTGCCTTGTGTGGAGGCTGCTGCCCACTTGTTGGTGGGGCAGGGTCATGAGGGCTCCCTGGGGCTAGTGCTGGCTCACTGGTAGGCAGAGTTGGGGTCCAGAAGATTCTGGATCTGGTACCTGCTTACCAGTGGGTGAAGCCGGGTCCTGAGGCTCGTGCTGGCACATTGGCTGGCAGAGCTAGGTCTTGGAGTCTGGCTGCAGGGCCCAGGGATCTCAGAGGTGGTATTGGATTGCTGGTGGTTTGGGGTAGTTCCTGAACAGCTAGCTATGGGGATCCTTGTTGCCGTGAAGCTTGTGTTAGCCTGCTGGTGACCAAGGCTGTGGACCAGCTGGGTGCTGGCCTGCTGGTGGTTGGGATGGGTGCAGTCATTGCAGGCTGTGGGGCTGTGGTTGTCCTCGGGCTGGTGATAGGTGAGGCTGGTACTGAAGCTAGATCAGACTTGGTAGGCATGGCCAGGGCCCAGGGCATGTGGGGCCAGGTCCTGGGCTCTCTGGAGGGCAGGGCCATGGCCAAGGGTGACTGTAGGATCAGGGGATCTTAAGACAGTCTGTCTGCTCATTGGGAGGGCTATGTTCCAGCCTAGTTAATTGCTTGGCCTGAGGCATCCCAGTCTTGGTGCCTACAGGCTCGTGGGCAGGGATGGGACTTTGTCCTGAGGCTAATAGGCTAGAGGGATGATTTTGAAATGGTGCTTGCCAGCACCAGAGTCCAAATGGTAGAATGAGTTCCCCACCAGTGTCTAGGTCCCCAGGGTGAGCTTCAGATGCCTTCTATCCCTCCAGGAGACACTCCAAGATCAACAGGTGGGTCTGACCCAGGCTCCTTTCAAATTACTTCTTCTATTCTGGGTCCCAGAGTGTGTGAGATTTTGTGTGTGCCCTTTATGAGTGGAATCTCTCTTTCCCCCAGCCCTCTGGGTCTCCCAAAAGTAAGCCCTGCTGGCCTTCAAAACCAAACATTCTGGGGCTCATCTTCCTGGCACAGGAACCCCAGGCTGGGGAGCCCAATGTGGGGTTCAGACCAGTCGCTTCTTGGGGAGAACCTGTGCAATGGTAATTATTCTCCCATCTATGTGTTGCCCAGTTGAGGGTTTGGGGTCTTGACTATACCACAACTCTGCCCCTCTTACCCATCTCATTGTGGTTTCTTCTTTATCTCTTCAGTTGTAGAAGACCTTTTCTGGCAGGTTCTGGCCTTTTTCATCAATAGTTGTTCTGTAAATAGTTGTAATTTTGGTGTGCCCATGAGAGAAGGTAAGCTAAGTGTCTTTCTACTTCAGTGTCTTGGGAACTCAATCAATTCCAATTGTTTTTAAACTCATATTAATGTATATCTTTAGTAGGGAAGCAAGCTGCTGGTCCCTGGTCCTCTTGCAGACCAGGAAATGGGTGAGTTGGGGAAGAGCCCCAGATCTAAGTGCTTAAGTTTTATTTAAGTGACTAAGTATTTATTTAAACTGAATAGACTACTTAAATCATACTGATATATCCTGTCATCCAGACTTTATTTTATATCATTTTAATAATAAAATCTGCTAACATCTGACTGAGATTAGGGTTCTGGAAAAATTATGAAAATAGGTTGAAGCATGGAGATGATAAGGTAATTGTAGAGAACAGGCCACTTCAGAGGAGTGAGGGTGAGTAGGCTTCAGAGGAATGTCTTAAGACATGGAGAGTCAGCAGTCTCTCTGATGCAACTATCATCTTCTAGTATGAGGGTCATCTGAAGGCAAGGCAGGATGGGTGGTGATTCTCAAAGTCCAATAGTTGAGTTTGGGACACAGGGTCCTGTAGCTATAACAGCCTGTGAATTGTTCAGCAACATTCAGAGTGACTCATCAGTCATGCTTCTCTTAAGTAACTTGTTTATTCTTGAGGCCAATTTTACTTGTTCTGAAGAAAGAAAAGATTAACATCTTAAGAACCTAGTGCTAGGATTCATGAGGACATAATCAACTCAGAGATATTCTGAGTCCACATTTGTGTTCTATAATTGTAGAAGATGCATATCAGCAAAATACCTGAATATTAATAGCAACTATGGAGCTCCTTCTTATGCATGTAGGTAAGTAGATATGTCTGTATCCATTAAATGCTTAGTTCCCTACCTATCAAGTCTAACCTTCTTATTTAGAGACTGTGTAGCTCAGCCTTGCAGGTACGGATCTTTTTGTGGCCAACTCACTTTATCTGACAATTTACAAAGAATATACAGGCCCTCTTCCCTGATGAGTACTATGCCTGATGTTAGGTGCTAAATGATTAATTATCTCTTCTAAACAGAATTATTTTTCCTACAGATATATCTCAATTAACAAGAGAATACTTCCAACAATAGTAACATAAAAACTTTGTTACATAACTAAAAAATAAACCTAAGCATGATTGTAAATAAAAATATTTATTGAGTGCCTCTCTGTACCAGGCACTCTACAGATGCTATTTTGAATTCTTATACCCACACTGCAATATTGATATTATGATTTCCAACTTATAAATGGAGAACCAGGGATTCAGTGAAACTGAACAACTTGTCCAAATCACCCAACTAACTATTAATTGGCTAAATTCTGGTTGGTCCCCAAGTGTGTCAAATTTCAAAACTCCTATTCTTTTCTAGACCATTCTTGTCTGCCTTCTTCCCTGGACCTTGACAGAGTAATAATCTTCCCTTTTCTCCTCAAATCAGGAGGGAACCTGATCCCCAAGAACCTTGGTTAAAATGGAGGATGCTTCTCCTCCTTTCTGTAGATCCTCCCATCAAGTGACATAGATGTCATATGACTATTGCTCAGACATTACTTCCCTCCGTTTTACTCTCTAAGTTGATTTAACTATAGAAGCAGTGGGTATGTTGGCTCTAGTTCAACAGGCCCAAGGCCATCCAAGATTCACTTAGAGGTGAGTCTTATTTCCTCCTCTCCATCCATCCATCCATCCATCCATCCATCCATCCATCCATCTTCAATCAACAAAAATGTTATGCCAGACACTATGCAACATGCTAGAGAAGAAGCAGAGCTGAGTCTAGTAGAGGAGGGGAACATAAGTTTGTGCAATAATAGAGGCATATCTAAGGACTAGTAGTGGTACAAGGAGAAAAGGATCAATTCTGCTTTGTGGGTCAGGGAAAGATTTGCAGAAAAAATGCCTGATCTGACTCAGCAGCCGTCAAAGCACTGAAGAGTCAGGAACTTTCCCTCATCCAGACCAAATTTCCTCAAATGGCATTTTTTTCCAGTGGATTTGTAAATTGAGGTATCACTGTGCTTTCTGGTCAGCACATCATGGGAGAGAGCACTGGTGGATGGCACTTTTCATCTCTGCGATACCATGGAGGATCTCTGTTATGTGGAAGTGCACATCTAGGGATTCATCATCACTCTGGGATACAGTGTTAACTCTTCAAAGTGCTCTGTAGTCTTTTGCATGGCATCCCGCATGTGTGCTTCAAGAACACAGTCATCACGTTTCTGAAGACTGATGCTCCCACACACGTGTGGTGACATGCCAAGCTCAAATTAAAATCAGTCTGTAGAATGATGGTTTGCCAGGACACAGTGGAAGCAGGCAAGCATTCTGGTGCTTTTTAAAGCAACAGGGCAGAGTAGAGTGTGAATCTAGGTGGAGTGGTTGAAAATAGTTGTATGCTTGGCCATTAGCAGCTGTGGCTGCAAATCAAGGACCGATCTCATCTAGGCAGTATACACATGCCCCTCTAACATGCATCATTCTAATTTGGGCTGCACCTACACAGGCCTGATTGGTGACAGAATGATTAGCATTGTTTTCAAACATGAAACAAAGTTATGTATGTGAATTTGACAGTGAATATTCATAAAATGACTGGACAAGACCATATCCCAAGCTATTCATTCTTTTGAGTACTCTTTTATGTTATGCACAGGATATATTTTACATACGATATAAGAATGGTTTATATTTTCAGCACTGGTGTTTCAGGCATTATACTGTCACAATTCCTGTGGTCTCTGCTTTATGGTCACTTTTTTCCTGATAGATCTCTATTGAATAGAGTCTAAAAATAAACTCAACTTTTAAAAAGTATTGCTCTATGCTTAGATTCCAGCATATTTAAATTAATGAACCTTCAAAAATGTAAAATTTTAAGAATGTATTTAATCCTGAAGCAATTTTGAAGTTTGATATTTCCATACTGTGGAAAACCACTGTGTAAAATGTGTTTGCCAACTGTTATTGAAACTATTTGCATTAATATCCTTTCAGAGGAGAAGTAGAATATGAAAGGCTAATATTAAGTTTTCAAATGATTTTACTGAGGATCTGATCATTATCACAGTTTCCAAAGAGTGGTCTGAAGTGAGGGTAGCCAGGCCTGAAAGAGCAAAAGAGACACTCTTGGGTTAAGAAATAGTAGAGCTGGTTCCTGTGTCCACTGACTCCCTGAGGGCAGGGGTCAAACCTCTTTTGTTCTTCAATGCACAGCCAACTCCCAGGAAGGGTTTTGGCACAAAGCAAAGGCTTCGTAGACATTTGTCAAAAGGGCATGTGAGCTAATAGTACATTCAGAAGTCAACCAATGGCCAGAGAAATAGGATCAGTCCGTGTCTGGGGCAAGTACAGTGGAAATGCATAGACCTTAGGGTCAGGATGACCTCTCTGAGCTTCAGTTCCTTTATCTCTAAACCAAGCATGGTACCTTCTTCATAGGGGTGCTATGAGATCAAGCACAATAGACACATAAAAATGTCTAGAATAATGCTTGACTCCTAGTAACTTGTTCTTTAAATGCTGATCGTCTCCATGCCTGCCCAGCAATAGATGTACTTCCCCCTCCCCCAAACCTTAGGCTACATTTTGTATATTCTTTTTCTGTCCTGTTTTGGAAAATACATTGAGTGGGACATCAGACTTAGATATTGGTCCCAGCCTAATCACTTAACCTCTGGGCTTTGGTTTTCTCCTCAGTAAAATGAGGGGGTTGGACTCATTCTCTTGACCCCTTCTATCTCCAGAGCTTAACTTTCAAGTCTCCTAATTTTCAGTTAATTCTCATAAGTTAAACACTTAGAATTATCTAAACTAATAAATACTAAGCACAGGCTTGAGAGACCCACTAATATTTCTATTGTTATCTTCCCACCTTGTTTTAGGTATCTTTTCTATAATTCTGTGAATTTTCCTTATTTTTATTTTTTATTTTTTGTGGTACACGGGCCTCTCACTGTTGTGGACTCTCCCATTGCGGAGCACAGGCTCCAGACGTGCAGGCTCAGCGGCCATGGCTCACGGGCCCAGCCGCTCTGCAGCATGTGGGGTCTTCCCGGACCGGGACATGAACCCGTGTCCCCTGCATCGGCAGGTGGACTCTCAACCACTGCGCCATCAGGGAAGCCTTCCTTACATTTTTTAAGTATCAACTACATACAGGGTAAATTTTATTAGAGTGATTAAGATTTGGATTCTGTTTTCTCAAAATGCCTTAGCCAACTGAGAGTTAATCTAAGTGAGGCAGATAATCTACGAGTTAATTAATCTCTATGTGTCAGAAAGTAATTCAGTATCTTCTAAGGTCTTATTTTCACTTTAGGGCTATTATTAAATATTGTATTATAACATTGTGAACACGGTGGGAGTAGGTAAGTTTGGGTTAATAAAGTGTATTTTCCAATAGAACTCTGAGCAGACAAATGCTCACTGTAGCAAGCGGAGAATTATAATGCATGGTAAAACAACAAGAAAAAATCAGATGATTTATTTTATGACCTAGATATTTTATTTTTTTCCTTAAAGGTTACATATGCACATTTATGACCATCTTGAACTTCTTCAAGTCTATTTGAAATAGTGGTTCTTAAGTGTAGAAAATATTTAAAATTCTTCAGCCTCATCATGGTTCTGAGTTACTGGAATTTGTGTTCAGAGAGGGTTGTCAGTCTTCACTCATTAGAAATGCAATGAGAAAAATAAAGCTTCTATTATTAATTCATGGACAGTAAGAGAATTAAATTCTCTTTATGTATTCCTTCTATCTAGTAATATTTTATTTCTAAGATTAAGTGTGTGACATTGTATGAAAAAGATTGCTGCACATGATGATTTTAGAAAACTAAATGACTAAAAAACTTTAAGACTAAAGTTAGTTTTGATAGAATCCATTTTTTTCTCTCTTGGACAGCCTACAAAAAGAAATTTTACCCAAGACAAATATCTCCATATTTTTAAAATAGAATATTTTCTTTCTTACCTAGGAATGGAGCTTATGGATAAAAAGAGCATAGTTGATATAAGATAGAGTGACAAATTATCTGTATATAGTCCATTGAGCACAATCCATGTGGTTTCGGTTGGAAAACTCCTTTTCAAATATAGACTAAAATTATGGTTACTTGATTGAAAGCTTTTTCCCCATTTGACACCAGTTTCAAAGCTTATATATTTTGTTTAATTCCTTCACTAGATATTACATAGTGTCTAGAAGATGCAGCTATTAAGTATGGTCCTCTAATTAGGACTCTTAAAGGCAACACATTTTAGCAATTCTCATCTAGAAATCAGTATTAGAAAAAGGCAACAGAATCATCTAGCAAGTTTCATTTCTTGGATTTTCTTTTGCATTTTGAATATTTCAAAGTTAAAACAGTTTTTGATTGCTTCTTGGAATGAATTTTTGACCTATAATCAAACACAGACATCCACGCTTCGTGGTACTGTAGGTGACCCAAAATGACAGTTATTTTTAAATGATTGTGACCTGAAATCATCAGTCTGAATCCATGAATTTTCTCAGGAATTGGGAGGGGAAATATTGCACTTATACGGGATTGTGGTTTTCCATTTGGGTGGTGTTATTTGAAAACCATTATGGAATTAAGGGACTCAAGTATTTTTGTGGTTCACTGTGGTGTTCCATATCAATATTTCTTCTCTTCAAGATACACTTTAAATAAACTTTCACAAAAATGCTTTCTAGAGATAATTTGTAAATGTTTAATTTTCACCTTCTGCATAATAATGTGTTGTGTTCCTGCCCAGAATTTGAATTTTCCTAAAATCATGATCCACTGTCATTTCTTTTTAAATTATGAATTGAAAGTAATTCAAATGCTGGAGAAAAATTATAGTGCTTCTATTTTAATTTAGGTACTAAAGACTTAATCTTCTGTAACAAGGTTTGCAGAACTTGTCCATGATTTTATTCATTCGTTCATTCAGGTCTTGGAGAAACCAGACTGACATATATGCCCATGTAATTGCTGTTCATCTCTTTTAATGAGGTGGTGAATATTATTTAGTTTCTCATTTCTATCTCAGTGATTTAGAGTTTGGAAAAGATGACTTTAGTCATCATATTAAAAAATGATCATTCTCTTTATTGAGATGAACTTTGAGGTCAAGAGAGCTAAGGTGACTCCCAAAAGTAGCATTCAGCTAAAGAGTTAACTCTAAATAGAGACATATTACTGCAACTTTTAAAATACTATTATCAGGAATCCAGATATGCCCTAGATAATCTTGGTTTCTAATCATCTTTGGGGGATATATTTTCTTCTTAAACTTGGAGCTTCCCTAACCTCATTTTCTCCCATTAAAAATAAGAAAGAAAGAAAAGAAAAAGAAAACAGAAGCTCAAAAAGGTGAAGTAAAGTAGTTTGACCAATGTCAAACAACTAGTAGATAACAGAGCAAGAAAATAACTCTTTTCTCCTGAGCACAGTAAAATTTCATCAATGCATTAGCCCAAGATTTAGAGCTTGGAGCCTGGAGACCAGAGAAGAGATTTTCTACAATTTATTTTTTGATAGAGAAGGAAGCCAGGAATGACCATCAGAAAAGTTTCCTAAGTCAAATTCTCCCTTGTTCTCAGTTGTAATACCTAGCCCAGGGGTCTGGCCCATCCCAGAATTTTTTCCTTCAAGGATGATTCATTTTGTCTTGACTAGCAGAAAATAATGGTGTCTTTGTTCTAGCCAAGTTGCTATGCAGACACAAAAAGGGGTACTGGAGTAAAATGGGAAGTCTCAAAAGAAGAGAGAATATTTGCTAGGTCACTTGTGATAAGTCTATCTTCTAAATCCCAAACTGAAATGATCTAGATGGACATGATATTTTCTGAGAAGGGAAATCTTTTATATGAACAGCCTCCAAAAAGTATAACAATTACATCAGTTTAGCTAACTATTTGACTGATGAAAATAATGAAATATCAATAAAGTTGAGGCTGTCCTGAAAAGTACAGAATGTACAGTCACCATAAGCATAAGGGACGATACTAAATGGAAGTAACATGGAGACGTGTTACTCACAGTGCAGTCCTTGGACTGGCAGTGTTGCTTAGGAGCTTGTTAAAAAACACGGAATCTCAGGCTACAATCCAGGTTTACAGAATCAGCATGTGCATTTTAACATGATCCCCAGGCGGTTTATAAGCACATTAGAGTTTGAGGAGCATTGATTTAGAACACCAAGAGAAAGGCTGTCTAAGGGAGCCTATAGGGTAGTCATCAGAGGAGGAGAGATGGTCCTACCCTTTTATTTTTCTAGTTCCTTTTTACTCATAATTTTTCAGTCTTCAAGATAGGAGCCCCTCGGGTAGCTGTTCCTGTGACTCATAACATTCATGAAACATTGAAAGTACTGTGTTCTTCAGAGTAGTGTCTCCTGCTCCATCTCTTGATTTTAAACGGTTATTTTATTCCAATTCTCTTGACAACGAAGTGAAGCAGAAAACCACACACACTTTTTACTTTTCTCAAGATTTCTTACCATCAGAAATGTCACTGCAGTCAGTTCTTGATTAAAAAGTACTAAGGAGTACAGAATGGCATTGAGAGGTTCATAAAAAAACCTTTTAGTCATGATTTTAACCATTCAGGTCACCCTAATCTCTTTCTGCCTTTATAAGGGTTTGTTAATAATTAATAAAATTCACAGATTTTTTTTTTACTTTTGCCTTCTCTCTCTTCTACTATTTACATGTCTAATCCATTTGCTGAAAGATGATGGAACTAATAATGATTAGGAGGATAAGCTGGAATATAAAAGATCCCAGGGCTGGTTAATTGAGAAGAGTTGTTAAATTATTATTGCCACTAATATTTATTGAGTTCACTGTTCAGGCACTGTGCTGAGGGCTGAGTATTTATTACTGGACTTAAGCTGCATCTTCCTGATTCCACTCAAGACTCACCACAGACTGACATTAGTTCCAATAGGTGGACTGTTGGACAATGCCAGGTTTTCTTTCAGTTCAATAACTTACTATCTAAGGATTTATTTCTTTAGCATCTGTATATCCTTCTACATCTTGAAAACCATGCATATTCGATGCATTTTTTTCCTAACAGTAAGGGATGCAGATTAATAGCTAATCAAATCCCACAATTAAAAATTTGACATAAAAACTTACTGTGCTATAAACATACATTTTAATTACCTGTCTCATTGCCTTTTACAACAGAGACTTGAGAGCATACATACATATTCTGGAATAAGTATTGGTCTTTGAAAAGTGCAAAATCTGTAATTAACGTTGAATATTTTGATTGTACATAAACGTGAACTATAATTCTTCTTCTGGAACTCAAAGTCAATGTTTTGTTCTATAAAAAAAAGTCAGAAATTTTTTTATTTATCCTGTTATTTAGAAAAAAGTTTAAAATGTTTGAAATTCGAAAGCTTTTAACACATATGCAAATTAAGAGCATTTGAAAACTAATTTTAAGTGGTGGCATTAAGGTGTTAGCTGTAAACCAGATTTATTGTTATTTAGCAATCTTTTTGTTTGATTATTAACAATATTTCCATTTTCTTACTCATGAGCTAGATTTAAAAACAAATAAAATCAGCTAATGCGTACTGTAGATAGACTATATTTTAAAACAATTTTTAAATAATTTAGATAGTACATCATCTTGGTATCCTGAAAATAAATTCCAGTTCCGTATATATTACATATAATCCAGGAACTGTGAATCATAAAATTTACTACAAAGTTCCAGAGCCACTATCTCCTTTGCTCTTTACTACCAATGAGCCTGAACTAGGTGCCTGGAACTGTCTCAGTTTTAGGACTAAAAGTTCCACATCCTGGAAAGTTCCACGATCCCGGAAACATCTAGAAAACAGGCATCCTGTGTCAACTCTGTGTAAAGTAACTCATGGAAGCCTCCTCCTCTTATTCATTTTCCATCTCCTGAACAACTGTATACCAGAGTTCATACCTTGCCTATTTTGGCATAGTGAGCTTTGATTGCTGGCCCCTGAAGAGCTCCAACTCCTCGTAACTTATTCTTACCTGTTCCTTCTCTGCTACCACAACCTGCTTCAACCCTACCCAGTGGTGTTCCCTGCTTCTACCACCCCATGATTTTTCTTCATTCTATGCAATGAGATCAACAAATAACCCAACCAAACAGCACGTCTGTGAGCTATCACATGAAATTGTTCTGCCAGAGATGTAATGAGTCAAGGTTACAGCTGATTCCCTCCCATCCCAAAAAAATACTTTTCTCATTTTTAATGTAATTAATTACTAGAGACAATGTTTATATCCCTCCAAAATTCGTATGTTGAAATCTTAACACCTAATGTGATTGTGCCAGGAGGTGGGGTTTTGGGCAAGTGATTAGGTCATGAGAGTGGAGACCTCATTAGGGGGATTAGTACTCTTCTTATAAAAGAGATCCCAGAGAGCACCCTTCCCCTTCTGCCGTGTGAGAACACAGTGAGAAGATGGTCCTCTATGAATAAGGAAGCAGGCTCTCACCAGACACAGAATCTGATGGCACCTTGATCTTGGACTTCTCAGCCTCCAGAACTTGAGAAATAGATTTCTGTTGTTTATAAGCCACCCAGTATATGATAATCTGTTTATAGCAGCCTGAGTGACTAAGACACTAAGTAATAAAATACAGATTTTTATGCACAGAGGAGATTGTCTGCCCCTCACTTTTCAGGAATGCATGCATTCTATATATAAAGACATACCAGTACTTATTCTTTAAAAAGAACAGACATGGGGCTTCCCTGGTGGCGCAGTGGTTGAGAGTCCACCTGCTGATGCAGGGGACACGGGTTCGTGCCCCGGTCCGGGAAGATCCCAAATGCCACGGAGTGGCTGGGCCCGTGAGCCACGGCCGCTGAGCCTGTGCGTCCGGAGCCTGTGCTCTGCAACGGGAGAGGCCACAACAGTGAGAGGCCCGTGTACCGCAAAAATACAAAAAAAGAACAGACATGCAAGACAGGGTTAATCATTGCCTTTTCAAGTTACTTAGGGTGCTGAGTCCTCTCATAGGTTAGGATAATTGTAATCACCATTTATTTGGTGCCTGTGTGTTCTGGTCACATTAGGTTTGTTATTCACATGAACACACTTTGTCCTCATGTTAAGTCAGCCAGTAGGTATTATGACATTCATTTCATAGATGAGGAAAATGAAACTCAAAAATTTGAAGTAACTTTCCCAACTTTCCAGGAAAGTGGGAGAGCCAGAATGTGATGACATGTCTGCACAAAACTCTTGGGTGTGTCTATGATGGGGAAAGCCAAGGGAGGGCAATTTATATAACATGTGCCATTTGACCAAATTATCCTGTTAAATAGTCTTGAAAAGCCTATTGAAAGTGTTGATTGATCTGTTGAAAAGCATTATACCTGGGGAGAACAATCAGCCAAGTAAACAAGATGTTCTGATGAACAATTGCCCTCACATATAATGATTATTCTTATTTTGAAAGGCAGGTGATGATAATTCTGTAAGAAACCTCATAGTGGTTTATCTTAAATTAACCTCCTCCTGTTTCCTATTTGGAAAACGATATCCTTATTTATCATTCTGGAGCTGTTTGCAGGCCTCTCCTTCTAATGTTTATTACCAGGAATTGTTGTGTGATGGCTGATTGCCCTAAATCAAGGATGGCAAGATAACCTTGCCTTCAGTTAAAACCACTTGGGGGATCGACAGAAGTCAGTACGATAAACCAAAAAGCTAACACCTCATCTATAAATAGTGGCACCATATAGAAGTTCAGTTTGTCTTATTTAAACATAATAAAAATATACTCATTTGTAAAACTCCTAATTACATTAGTGGGAAGGGCCCTAGCAAAAGCATTTTTAGAACATGGAACTGCTTTTGTTAACCTAAATTCACTTAGATCTTGGGTAAAATTTTTAATAATTTACTAATTTTACCTATTAGCTGCATTGTAAACCATTACACAAACATAGCACATATTCTTAAGATATCATAAATTGCCAAATGTTTGAACTTGAAAATACATAACCTAGTCCATCCTGCTTATAGAAACTGAATACAGAGACATTAAGTAGCTATTAAGTGTCAGTGTTTGGGTGTTGACTGAGGCATTTTACTCCCAGGCAAATCTTCATTCTAGAAAACCACATTGTAACTCTGAAATGGCAAAATCATCATTTTTACTTAGGTAAAACTTGGTGTCGGTTGGGATAATATTTCATGACAGTGACACATATAATTGTCTTTCCAATAAGTTAGGAAGATCCTTGAAACTAGGAACTGTGTCATATACAGTTTTGACTACCCACAGTGCTTATTTCATTTCAGTGGTGCTTTGCATATTGTTGATTTGTGAATTTTATCCAACCCCTCCTATGCACATTATCACAGCTAACATTGAAAGGGAATATTAGTCCATGAATGACATTTTTCTTTCATTAGTCCATAAAAAATATACTCCTACATACACTGGAAATCTAACCTATTTTTTGTTTTATCTGATATCAAACTAGTATTTTGTGATCCTTCACTGAAAAAAAAAATGTTCTCCACTAGTCCTTATATATAGGGTTAAAAACAATTTAAGTTGACTTAATTCTTTGGTTGCTTGAACATCAACATGATACATGTCCTGGGATACTTTTCCAAAGTATTTTGCAGCCATGACCGTAAAATCACTTAAATACGATGGTCTTAAATGAAAAAAAAAACAACAACATTATTTTCCTCCTTCAGTGGACTATGGAGAGGAACAGAATCCTAAACTATCTACTAATACTTGTTCTTAAATAGTTTATGGACTTTCGGGTTAGCACGTTCCCAAAGCAAATGGAATTGGGAAAGGGATGACTTGACACTTTAGCTGTTACTACCCTCCTGTCAGCTGTCCCTGCAGCCTGAAGTGTCCCAGCAAACAAGAGCCACTCTTTGCTGAAGTCTAGTCACAAACAAGAGCCACTCCAGCCTGGGTGAGGAGGGCAGGAAAAGATTGTGTTACTCGGTGACAGCTGAATCTTTCCAAGAGAATTAGCTACCTAATTCCTCTAATGAAAATGGACCTTAGGAAGAACTACAATCCTGCAGGCTGTGGAACTAAAACCACATTCTCAGAAAAATAGACAAAATGAAAAGGCAGAGGACTATGTACCAGATGAAGCAACATGATAAAACCCCATAAAAACAATTAAATGAAGTGGAGATAGGCAACCTTCCAGAAAAAGAATTCAGAATAATGATAATGAAAATGATTCATTCTCCTCGGAAAAAGAATGGAGACAAAGATAGAGAAGATGCAAGACATGTTTAATAAAGACCTAGAAGAATTAAAGAACAAACACCTAGAAGAATTAAAGAACAAACAAACAGAGATGAACAATACAATAACTGAAATGAAAAATATACTAGAAGGAATCAATAGCAGAATAACTGATGCACAAGAATGGATAAGTGACCTGGAAGACAGAATGGTGGAATTCACTGCCATGGAACAGTATAAAGAAAAAAGAATGAAAAGAAATGAAGACAGCCTAAGAGACTTCTGGGACAACATTAAACACACCAACATTTGCATTATAGGGGTCCTAGAAGGAGAAGAGAGAGAGAAAGGACCCAAGAAAATATCTGAAGACATTAGATTATAGTCAAAAACTACCCTAACATGGGAAAGGAAATAGCCACCCAAGTCCAGGAAGTGCAGAGTCCCAGGGAGGATAAACCCAAGGAGAAACATGCTAAGACATATAGTAATCAAGCTGACAAAAATTAAAGACAAAGAAAAATTATTGAAAGCAACAAGGCAAAAATGACAAAAAATATACAAGGGAACTCCCATAAGGTGAACAGCTGATTTCTCAGCAGAAACTCTACAAACCTGAAGGGAGTGGTACGATATATTCAAAGTGATGAAAGGGAAGAACCTACAATGAAGATTACTCTACCCAGCAAGGATCTCATTCAGATTCAATGGAGAAATCAAAAGCTTTACAGACAAGCAAAAGCTAAGAGAATTCAGCACCACCAAACCAGCTCTACAACAAACGCTAAAGGAATTCTCTAAGTGGGAAATGCAAGGGGAGAAAAGGACCTACAAACACAAACACAAAACAATTAAGAAAATATTATTAAGAATATACATATCGATAATCACCTTAAATGTGAATGGATTGAAGGCTCCAACCAAAAGACACAGGCTCGCTGAATGGCTACAAAAACAAGTCCCATGTATATTCTGTCTACAAGAGATGCACTTCAGACTTAGGGACACATACAGACTGAAAATGAGGGGATGGAAACATATTCCATGCAAATGGAAATCAACAGAAAGCTGGAGTAGCAATACTCATATCAGATAAAATAGACTTTAAAATAAAAATGTTACAAGAGACAAGGAAGAACCAACATAATGATTGAGGGATAAATCCAAGAAAAAGATATAATTATTATAAGTATATATGCACCCAACATAGGAGCACCTCAATATATAAGGCAAAAGCTAACAACTGTAAAAGAGGAAATTGACAGTAACATAAAAATAGTGGGGGACTTTAACACCACACTTACACCAATGGACAGATCATCCAGACAGAAAACTAATAAGGAAACACAAGCTTTAAATGACACAATTACCAGAGAGATTTAATTGATATTTACAGGACACTCCATCCAAAAACAGCAGATTACACTTTCTTCTCAAATGCATACAGAACATTCTCCAGGATAGATCACATCTTGGGTCACAAATCAAGCCTCAGTAAATTTGAGAAAACTGAAATCAAGTCAAGCATCTTTTCTGATCACAACACTATGAGACTAGAAATCAATTACAGGGAAAAAAATGTAAACAACACAAACACATAGAGGCTAAACAATACGTTACTAAATAACCAAGAGATCACTGAAGAAATCAAAGAGGAAATCAAAAAATAGCTAAAGACAAATGACAATGAAAACAAATGATCCAAAACCTAGGGGGTGCAGCAAAAGCAGTTCTAAGAGGGAAGTTTATAGCAATACAATCCTACCTCAAGAAACAAGAAAAATCTCAAATAAACAATCCAACTTTACACCTAAAGGAACTAGAGAAAGAAAAACAAACAAAACCCAAAGCTAGTAAAAGGAAAGAAATCATAAAGATCAGAGAAGAAATAAATAAAAACAAAGAAAACAATAGCAAGGATCAATAAAACTACAAGCTGGTTCTTTTTGAAGATAAAGAAAATTGATAAACCTTTAGCCAGACTCATCAAGAAAAAGAGGGAGAGAACTCAAATCAATAAAATTAGATATGAAAAAGGAGACGTTACAACAGACACTACAGAAATACAAAGTATCATAAGAGACTACTACAAGCAACTCTATGAAAATAAAATGGACAACCTGGAAGAAATGGACAAATTCTTAGAAAGGTATAACCTTCCAAGACTGAACCAGGAAGAAATAGAAAATATGAACAGACCAATCACGAGTAATGAAATTGAAACTGATTAAAAATCTTCCAACAAACAGAAGTCCAGGACCAGACGGCTTCACAGGCAAATTCTATCAAACCTTTAGAGAAGAGCTAACACCCATCCTTCTCAAACTCTTTCAAAAAATTGCAGAGGAGGGAACACTCCCAAACTCATTCTACGAGGCCACCATCACCCTGATACCAAAACCAGACAAAGATTCTACAAAAAAAGGAAATTACAGACCAATATAACTGATGAATATAGATGCAAAAATCCTCAACAAAATACTAGCAAACATAATCCAACTGTACATCAAAAGGGTCATACACCATGATCAAGTGTGGTTTATCCCAGGAATGCAAGAATTCTTCAATATACACAAATTAATCAATGTGATACACCATATTAACAATCTGAAGGATAAAAACTATATGATAATCTTACTAGATGCAGAAAAAGCTTTCAACACCCATTTATGATAAAAACTCTCCAGAATGTAAGCATAGGAGGAACCTACCTCAACATAATAAAGGCCATATATGACAAACCCACAGCCAACATCATTCTCTATGGTGAAAAACTGAAACCATTTCCTCTAAGATCAGGAACAAGACAAGGTTGCCCACTCTCACCACTATTATTCAACATCGTTTTGGAAGTTTTAGCCACAGCAATCAGAGAAGAAAAAAAAAATAAAAGGAATCCAAATCAGAAAAGAAGAAGTAAAGCTATCACTGTTTGCAGATGACATGATACTATACATAGAAAATCCTAAAGATGCCACCAGAAAATTATTAGAGCAAATCAATTAATTTGGTAAAGTTTCAGGATACAAAATTAATGCACAGAAATCTCTTGCATTCCTACACTAGCAACAAAAGTTCAGAAAGCAAAATTAAGGACACAATCCCATTCACCATTGCAACAAAAAGGATAAAATACCTAGGAATAAACCTACCTAAGGAGGTAAAATACCTGTACTCAGAAAACTATGACACTGATGAAACAAATCAAAGGTGACACAAACAGATGGAGAGATATACCATGTTCTTGGATTGGAAGAATCAATATTGTGAAAATGACTATACTACCCAAAGCAATCTACAGATTCAATGCAATCCCTATCAAATTACCAATGACATTTTTTACAGAATGAGAACAAAAATCTTAAAATTTCTACAGAGACGCAAAAGACCCCAAATAGCCAAAGCAATCTTGAGGGGAAAAAATGGAGCTGGAGGAATCAGACACCCTGACTTCAGACTATACTACGAAGTTACAGTAATCAAGAAAATATGGTAGTGGCACAAAAACAGAAATATGGATCAATGGAACAGGATAGAAAGCCCAGAGATAAACCCACGCACCTATGGTCAACTAATCTATGACAAAGGAGGCAAGGATATATAATGGAGAAAAAAATCAGTCTCTTCAGTAAGTGGTGCTGGTAAAACTGGACAGCTACATGTAAAAGAATGAAATTAGAACACTCCCTAACACCATACACAAAAATAAACTCAAAATGGATTAAAGACCTAAATGTAAGATCAGACACTATAAAACTCTTGCAGGAAAACATAGGAAGAACCCACTTTGATATAAATCACAGCAAGATCTTTTCTGACCCACCTCCTAGAGTAATGGAAATAAAAACAAAAATAAACAAGTGGGACCTAATGAAACTTAAAAGCTTTTGCACAGCAAAGGGAACCATAAAAAAGATGAAAAGACAACCCTCAGAATGGGAGAAAATATTTGCAAATGAATCAAGGGACAAAAGATTAATCTCCAAAATATATAAACAGCTCATGCAGCTCAATATTAAAAAAACAAACAACCCAATCCAAAAAGGGGCAGAAGACCTAAATAGACATTTCTCTAAAGAAGACATACAGATGGCCAAGAAGCACATGAAAAGATGCTCAACATCACTAATTATTAGAGAAATGCAAATTAAAACTACAATGAGGTATCACCTCACACTGATTAGAATGGGCATTATCAGAAAATCTACAAACAGTAAATGCTGGAGAGGGTGTGGAGAAAAGGGAATCCTCTTGCACTGTTGGTGGGAATGTTAATTGATACAGCCACTATGGAGAATAGTACGGAGGTTTCTTCAAAGACTAAAAATAGAATTACCATATGACCCAGCCATCCCACTTCTCATCATATACCCAGAGAAAACCCTAATTCAAAAAGACACATGCACCCCAATGTTCATTGCAGCACTATTTACAATAGCCAGGTCATGGAAGCAACCTAAATATCCAATGACAGATGAATGGATAAAGAAGATGTAGTACATGTATACAATGGAATATTACTCAGCCATAAAAAGGAGCAAAACTGGGTCATTTGCAGAGACGTGGATGGACCTAGAGACTGTCATATGGAGTGAAGTAAGTCAGAAAGAGAAAAACAAATATCATATATTAACATATATATGTGGAACCCAGCAAAATGGTACAGATGAATCGGTTTGCAAGACAGAAATAGAGACATGGATGTAGAGAACAAAAGTATGAACACCAAGGGGGGAAAGCGGGGGGTGGGGGTGGGTGGAGGGATGAATTGGGAGGTTGGGATTGACATATATACACTAATATGTATGAAATAGATAACTAATAAGAACCTGCTGTATAAAAAAATAAATAAAAATTTTAAAGTACCTTTTATATAAAATTGGAAGAGGAATAAAAATGGAAATAGAATTGGTGCTTTTACCAACACTCAACAAGCTTCCTGCTTCTGATGCTAAAGTAATTTTTAAAAAGACATAACTACCTATGCATTCTTTGATCCAGTGGAAGCTTTAAAATTTCTGTGCATGAGGTTATAAATGCTCAGCCTTCCTTGCTAACTCTGTGTTAAGCATTCCTAGTCCAAACCATAGAAAATGTAACTGCTCTCCAATGGTGTTTCCCGGAAGTAATTTCTTACTTTATTTCTTCCTCCTTTTGTCACTCAGTACCTCACACTGACCTTCACAGGAAGTCTTACAAATAGGCAACCAGAGTTACCTATAAACTAGATGACATACCATCATGAAATCTCTCACTGTCTTCTCTGCTTAAGGATTTGAGAGTTAAACTAGATGATGTATAAAGTCTTTCTTGCCCCGGTGTCCTGTGAGATTCAAAGTTTAAATGTTAGAGTTACATACATATTCACTCTGGCTGTTAAAATCCAATCTGCCCCCCTGCTCGTGATCTTTCTCCTCTCTACATGAGAGATTTGTCACTCTTTCCTCAATATGTCACATTGTATGGGTCTGATGAAGGATCAAGTTATTTTCAACACTTGATGCTGGTACATACAATTAGTGTAACCATCTTGATCCACGAATGCAAACGCTATACTGCCCAGTAGAAAGATGGAGTTCTTTCCTTTAAACACTGTTCATCACCAACAATAAAAATACAAACTCCTGACTAATCTTCCAGATAGTACATCCTTATCTTTCTGACTTTGAGAAGTATATTCTCTGTTCCATTTCTTGATCTTGCTCTTTTATACTGCTCTGTATTCTATGTAGTTGTTTCCATATTTTGGCATCATTGGGAATTTGTTTTAAAACATGTATTTCTTCCAGATTATACCATTACCTGAGTTGGGAGTTATTTTCCATCATTATGCATCTTCACACTTCAATATACGGGAATTGAAAGGGTTTTAGGATTGAGCCTCTAATGAGGCCTTTTCTTCTTTCTTAAAGATACTCCAGGGTGTTATAGGTTCCAGTAGTGGTAATCGCTTATGAAAATTACCTGTAGTTCCCGTCCTCTGAAGGCAACAATTATAGGAGTAAGATCCCCCATCATCTTCTTGTCTTCCCCACAGATTTGAATATATATTCTTCTATTTATTCTGTTAACATCAAGCTGGGGAATTCTATTAGGTTGTGAGCTGGGAGTATTGACCCAGGAGTGGGGATCTACTCTAATTACTACCTTCTTAGAACAAGAATTGAAGATAATTACTTATCTCGTTTTCAATTAAAAACCTTAGTTCTCTCTAGTCCTGTAATACCATAAGGCCTCGTATGGAGCCAGTGGAATCTTATTCTTAACTGCTCTCCGCTCTATCCATCTGCATTTATACTAAATGAAGCGCTTATGGAAATGGGTAAAACTTTAATCTCTTGTTCCTTTATTATTTTGTGTAGAAGTGTTGTGATTAACCTTTGCTAAATAGTGGAACGACAATTCCCTAAGGCCTTTTTTTTCATTTTGGAAGACAGATATTCAGTTTCCTCTTTTAAAACAAAAAAATTACCTTTTCTTAATTGTATGGAAAGGACTATGTTTTCCTCTAGAGCAGAAATATTACCTTTTTAAATTTTAATATCCTCAAGTTCTAGTACACTTCATACTAAACATTCAATAGTAAGAGTGACAAAGGAAATGACAAAGCTGGAATCTGTCAGGACAAAAAAAAAAAGAAAATATGCTGAAGAAAACTTGTCGCAAACACAGTTGGTTGCCTGTCCAATGTTAATTCAACTCCCCAATTCCAACCACACCAACTTCTTCCTTTCTCCAGATACCTACCTTTCTCTGCAGTCATATACTTAAAGGAAACTCACTCCAAATCCAGGCTCTGGGGTAGGTCCTAACTGGTCTAAGATTAACATGGTGCCAATGCTTTTGTCAATGGTTTAAGCATGGCCATGTGACATATGTCTGGCTAATGAGCCAGACTTCTGCAAGGAAAATTGTTTTCCTCCTGAAAGCTGTACATAGAAAATGTGGCCCCATTTTTCTGCCCTTGGTCATTGTTTTATCTGGATACGTCATCCAGACCCGGTATGACCATTTTGAACCCTGACAGGAGCCAGCCATAAGAGAATCTAAGGCACAGAAAAATTCAAAGCTGGGCCCTGACTATACTGTGCCTCAGGGCTGCCCAGCCATTGGACTTTTTTGCTACAAGAAGTAATTAATAGTCTTATCATTTAAGCATGTTGAATCAAGGTTTTCTGTTACTTGAAGCTATAATCATCCTGATAAAAAATTATTCTATATTTCTTTTTTTTTCTGGAAAGTCTAAAAACAAAACTTTAAACAGGGTATTGAACTTTCCCTTGGGATCTTAGGTCTTGCAGGAAGCTATGAGGAAAAGCAATGAGGGAGGTGGAATTAGGTCATATTTGCATACGTGTAGCAAAACAGATAACCAAAGTATTTAGTTTAAAATGTCTCACAATTCCAAAATTTTGGCTTTAAAACACAGCAGCGTGAATTCCACTTTTTGCTCCTGATGTTTGTAACTCCTGGTCAAAGGCCATGAGAATGTGAAATGACCATGGGTATAAGGAATGATAGGATCTTCCAATCCCCATTGTCTACTGCTATATATGTGTGTATCCCATTCCAGCATGCAGAATCAGGAAGCCTCGCTATGTACACTACAAGGGTAAGCAAGACTTAGATATTTTAGTTTTACCTTTTGTTACGGTGTCACTCATACAGGGAGGCTGTCACTGAGTAAACACGCTTCACTTCTCACATGAAGAAAGGAGATCTGTATCACTTTACCTTAAAACACATAGCAGAAAGAACTTGATGCAATTCCATACCTAGTTTTGCAAATCTACTGGCATGAGGAGTCTCAGTAATGGATTTGGATGTGTCCTAGAGTTTACTGTGCCAATATCAATTGAATTAAGACTTCAAACCTTTTCAGAGAACTTCCTATCCTTCATTTCAAATGAATGCACAGACTGCTTTCAGCTACTGAAGTGCTGGCCCTGAAATGAAAAATGAATTCCTCTCAGCTAAGGTGGATTGCAGAAACCCACAACATCAGATTTTGATCAGGATCCGAACTAAACTTTTTTTTTTTTTTTTTTAGTGTAAATAATGATTTCCATTCTTTCCAGAATTTTACAGTGGGCTTGTAGTGGAAAGAGCACTGGATTAGGACAAGCATCTTGGATTCTAGAAGTTTGTTTTGTCCCTGTCACTTTATTCTTGTGTAACTAGGCAAATAGTTTTACCTCCTTGAATTTCAGGTTTTTGATTTTTTAAATTTTTATTATTTTTCAATTTTTTGTCCGCACCTTGTGGCATGTGGGATCTTAGTTCCCTGACCAGGGATCAAACCCGAGGCCCCTGCAGTGGAAGCACAGAGTCTTAACCACTGGACAGCCAGGGAAGTCCCTCTGTTTCTTTTCTTTTCTTTTTTTTTTTTTCCCTCTGTTTCTTAATTTTTTAAATGACAATAATTGGTTTTGCCAAATAGCTGACCCATCCTGGCACTGGTGGGTGGAATGACATTGTTGACAAAGAAAAACAAGGCATCCTCAGCTCGGAGATGAATTCGCTTCTGGATCAAGAAGTAGAACTGACCGACTGTAAGATCAGAAGGCACCAGATATTTCTTTTTTGTCCAGGTCTCCTATCCAAGCTTTGGGAGGCTTTTCTACTCTCACCGGGACCCAATCAGGGTATTTCTTTCAGATCTTCTCACCCTCAGAGCAGCGCTTCTCAAAAGGATGCTCCTCTTTATACACCAACTTCATCCTCCCGGGAACTGGGCTGGACCAGGCTGGGCTGAGGGAACCCCACGGGGAGGTGATGGCGGCGCTGTGCGGGCTGAACACTTTTATGTTTAGAACAATTTGGGTATGTGAATCTACACTTATCATTGCATAGTTTATGAAAACTACGTATAGATCAAATATTTCCAATGAAAATTTAGCTTCCAAATTGAGATTCTGTAAATAAAGTACACACTGAATTTTGAAGACTTCGTAGGATAAAACGAATGTAAAGTAAAAAAAAAAAATCAATATGATAAACACAAAAGTACCATACAAATCCTAGTTATCATTATTATTATTCCATCTCTTATTTGTGAGGAGATTTGCGGACATATCCAAATTGATTGCATTCCGAAGGGCCTGAGATGCCAAACCTGGACCTTGGTGTGAAGATAACCAGGCCTCCATAGAAATCCCCAAGTGTATATTTCCCAAGCATCATTAGATTCATGACCTCTTCTTTTTTTTCTTTTAAAGTTAAAGTGGTGTTAATTCATCAAAAATCTATTACGTTCTTATTACATCCCGATCTAGTTCTAGGCTCTAAGATACAAAGACATGTAAGAAGCTTACAATCTTGTAGGTGAAAGGGCCCAACTAGAAAATATAAATATAAGGCAGTAAGTAGGAAGAAAGTGTATGGAAAGTTAGGACAACTATGGGAAATTAGCGACAATATCTGTTCTAATTTGAGGTTTTTGAATCTCAAATGCTGAGAAAAAATACCATCTCCTTTCTCCCTAATAATCAGTTCTCATAGATCCTCTCAGATTTCTCACTACAGTACAGCCAACTTGAATCCCAGTACAGATTTCCAAGGTTCCACAGGTCCCTCCCACCCCCAGAAGGTTTTAAAACAGATGCAGGAGGAAGCTCACCAAGTGATTAATTTTCATCTCAACTTTCATTATGTTGATAGCATTTTTGAGGGCAAAGGACACACCAGAGCCCTCTGAATGCCAAAAGGAGAATGAGGTTGCTGGCTGAGGGTGTTCTGAATAGGTTAGGAGGTTATGGATGAACTCCATCTCTTCCCGCCTGAGATTTCTGCAGATAGTGTGTTTTATGAGAGTCTCTAGTTGGAAAAGAAGTTCAAACAAGGAGAAGGTGCCTCATTTGCAAAAATTCTAATCATGGGAATAGGTGAAAGGGAAGAGGTAATAGAATTAAGAATCCTGATTTATAGCTTGCTGAATAACCACTTATAGTTTAAAAACAAATATGTTTTAAATATGTACTCTAAATATGTCATTTTATAATAAGTTGACTTATAATCAAAGCAGAAGTAATAGAGTGTTTCTTTTTACCATCCATTCCTGGAGTCTTCACTAACGTGTGGCTATGGAGTTGAAAGTAAATCCACAGATACATTTGTCCCATGTGAGCCACTGATGGTAACCCAATGGCAAATTCCATGCCCTTGCCTTGGAGGTTTATCCACTTTCTGGACCTGAAGTCAGGGAATGAAAACTTGTTTAAATAAAAAAAATTAGACTTGAGAAAAGTTAATCAAGCGTTTTGGAGATCTCGCAAAGTTTAATCATAGCATAAACAACACATGAACTTTTACAGAGAAATTATATGATTGGTGACCCTGAAGTAACCTCCTGTGGGACTCAGACCCTTCCTCCCCACACTGGTGTCTCTCCTTCCAGGTTTCAGCCATCATCCTTATGGCCACAATAGGAAGAGAGGAACCATGTGTCCTGGAAACTCAGTGATTGTTCTCTCCTCTGTGGCATTCAGGTTACTATTGCTGCATAATCAGTTATTCCCAAATTTAGCAGCTTCAAATGATTGTTTTGCTCACAATTTTGTGAGTCAGGAATTTGTAAGCTGTTAGCTGGGCAGTTTTTGCTTGGGGTTTCTCATAAAATTGCACTCAGATGTTGATGATGGCTGTAGTCATCTGAAGGCTCCACGGGATTTCCTGCCTAAGATGGTGCGCTCATAGGGCTGGCAGTGGAAGCAAACTGTTGTCTGGAGCTCAGCTGGACTGTTGACCAGAATGTCTACATGGAGCTCTCCAGCAAGGCAGTCTCAGGGTCATTGTATTCTTATATAACATCTCAAGGCTCTAAAAAGTGAATATTCCACCAGCAAGATAAAAGCCACATGGCCTTTTGTGATCTACCCTCACGAATCACACATTACTTCTGCCACAATCTACTGGTTACAGAGAAGGAAAAAGCTCACTCAGATTCAAGGGAGGGGACTTAGATCCCACCTCAGTAGCAAGACTCTAGAAGAATTTATGGAAAAGAAGATATTTTCCATACCTTTGGCAACCTTTGGAAAATACAACATATCAAAAGTAATAAAACACTGCTCTGTGTGAATTTCAAGACTGCTTACTATTTCTGCTCTAGAAAGTTCTATGATATTCCCAATGTTGCTTTAGCTCATTTTAAAGATTTTTCTAGTCCTTTTGATGTTTATTTTTTCTCCCTTTTCGGTTATGCCTAAAAGAATCACTTAGTGGAATCCAATTTGCTGGTTTCAGATACAGGTTAGTCTCCATGTAGAGCTGTATTATTAACTTGTAGCAGATACACAGTTTGCTAGAAATGCTTCCTCCCTTCACTTCTCCACTCTCATCAAGTGACCTGCTTGTCTTCACCTGTGACTTGCTTTACTGTGATCAGATTGGGTCTGGGAAGGAATTCTAAAAGTTCTTCACATTGCAGAGCTCCTGACTCACCATCATGCTCATTTTTAACTTTGGTTCCCCATGTCTGTCTCTCAGAGCCCCTGTCTGGATGCAGAAATACTGTAGTTCAGACTGGCCCATAATTTAGTCTCTGGAGTCTTCACTCTTATTTTTGAACCTAAACTTCCTGGGGTGTGCACCTGTGGGCCTCCTTGGACATCTAGGACTCACCTTTTTCTCCCTCCTTTCATAACATCCTGAACTTGATCTCTGGTCTCTGTCCCTATCTTGTGAAACTCTAGTCCTAGATGGATTATTTTAGAAATGGGAGTAGGAAGCCTATTTGTTCATAGTTCTTTCAACAGAGATTTTAAGACCAGAGGTTATCTTAATCTAAGATTGCTTTAGGATAGCAAAGTATTTTGGATTCTCATGGTTCTCTAGACAGTATGAAATGCTGATAGAGCTTAGTAGTAAGAATTAGATAATCTAAGATCTGAATAATGGGCATGTTACTCTCTGGGTCTCAGTTTTATCCTCTTTAAAATGCATACAATATTAGGATCTACAAATTAGGGTTGTCATGAAAAATAAATGAGGTAATCAAGCTCTATAACTTGGTCTAGTAATTGCACTTAGTGAATATCCAAATACATAATATTAGTGGTTGTCATCATCATCGCCCTCATCATCATCAAGTAGGAGCCTTACTTTTTAGTTTTGTATATCCAGCACCTACAGCACTACCTCTCATATAGTAAGCCCTCAACATTGAATTAATAAATGTATGTCTGTTGAATCTCTCCAAAGGATAAATTGAATGAAAAATCATAAACTTCTGTCAAAACCAAAATTATTCTGATGGCACATCTAGGTATAAAAAAAGTCATTTCCGCACGATTGATATCATTGAGGTGACTTGGAACATGTGCTGTGGGACTGGGGAAGTTGAAAGGAAGAAGGCAGATTCAACAGTGGTGGGAGAAGTCCAGCCAGACTCCTGGAGTGCTGTGTCTTGCTACCTGCATATAGGTGGAGGGCATCTGGCCAATCATATTGGATCACCAAAGTTCAATAATACTACAGGGACTGGCAAGAAGAAGTACCGAATGTGGGTGGGCATCCAGGAAGTCTGTCCAGGACCCAATCACAATGAAGGACCAGGTTCTGGAAAATCCCAGAAAAAGGCAGGCAAGGCCTCAGTTCAAACAGACTCCATCTTAGGCTAAGTGCTTAGGCGTAAGAGTAGAAGGCATGGGCCCAGAACAGCAAGGGCAACTTGGGAATTAGACTAAAGAATAAGGCTTACAGGTAAATGCTAGATCAGAACGGGACTAGCAGAAAAGTAGAAATACTAAGTCCTAGGAATGTTGAACTAGAGATCAATAAATGTCCCCTGATCAAAATCAAGATTGATTTTAGATCCTGGGGCAGAGCTGAGTCTGCAGAGAGAGCCACGTGACCCCAGATATGAGGAAGGAAGATTTGAGGAAACATTGTGTTTTTGAATGAGATTTTTCTTTCACTTCACATCTGCATCAAATCTCTATAAGAACATCATTTCAAACATTCTCTAGGTGGGAGAATGCATGGTGGTAAAAATTAGGAATAATTTACTTTTGCATTGGTTTTTGGCAGTCCATTCCGTGCATTCCCACAGTAACCTGCATGTGTTTCTCTCTCTCTGCCTCCCTCCCCCTTACCCTCTCCCTCTCCTGCTTTATTTATATATAATTCATAATTTACATACCATCCTATTCATTCATTCAAAATATACAATTGAATGATTTTCAGTATCTTCACAGAGTTGTGCAGCCATTACCACAATAAATTCTGGAATATTTCCATCACCCCAAAAAGAAACCCCATACCCATTAGCAGTCATTCCTGACTCCATCCCCCCAGCCTCTGACAATCACTAATCTATATTGTTTCTATGGATTTGCATATTCCAGACAACTCATATAGATTGCATCATACAATGCATGATCTTTTGTGACTAGCTTCTTTCATTTAGCATGTTTTCTTTTCATCCATGATGTAACATGAATCAGGACTTCATTCTTTTTCATGGCTGAATAATATTCCATTGTATAAATATCCTACATGATATTTATCCATCCAACAATTGATGGATATTTGGGTTGTTTCTACTTTTTGGCTATTATGAATAAATAATGCTGTTATGAACATACAAGTTTTTGTGTGGACATATGTTTTCAATTCTCTTTGGCACATAGATAAGAGTACAACAGATATCTCTCTTTAAAATTTGTTTTAAACAAACTAAGGTCATTTAAAAATTATTTCAGTGGGTATTTGATAATTGCTTCTTCCATCCCAGGTATGCCTTTTTACTCCTAGAGTACAAAAACAAACAAAACAGATAAAGTACCTGCCCTCATGGGATTTACATCTCTCCACAGCTTTAAGCCCTTGAGAACAAGAACTGTAATTATTTTATTCCCTTTCCAATCCACAGTGCCTAACACATTTCTGCACAGTAAGTTAATATAAGAAATTATGTATCCACATCGTACGGGAAAAAAACTTAAAACGATAATGTTTAAATAGAATTTGGTTCCTCTCTCACCTACTGAATTGTAGAAATTCCAATCCCTTTCAAATGACTCTAATTTGTTAAGGAAGTTCCCATTTTATGTGTGCTGCTAAATGCAGCTCTCCTGCCTGCTATGAGGCATCTACACTTCCGCCCTCCATCTTGGAACGTGGACTTGATGGATGCCAGGCTCCCACTTTGCTATCCTGATGGTGAAAACAGTTGTGGTTTCCTGCTCAGGGAATCCCTGAGAATCCCTCCTGATTCCCCTCTGATATGTTCCTGCTTCCCTTACTTCTTTCCTTCTGAATGCCAGCTTGGTCTAAGCTACCTCTTCTAGAGGGAAGAACATCCTGTACTCCACTTGGTTACACACTACAAACACCTTATTCTATTACTGGGTATCCATGACCAACCTTTATTCTTACTAGCTCATAGAAATGCTTCTGGCCCTGGAATTTTATTGCTGTTTTCTTTTTTTCCCTGAACACAGGATTGCCGGGTTGGGGAGATCCAACCTGTAGGGCAACCTGATCACCATTCACCAGGCTACTCAAAAGTTTTCTTTCTCTTTTGAGGACAACCAATTATGGAGTCAGTTCTGTGCACCTTGAATCTCTGTCTTCTCACAATGAATTCCTCCACTTGCCGGTCTTTAGTTGCTCATGCAAACAGACCCTGGAAGGATCCTTCTTACAAAGTCTCCAGACAACAGCAGAAGATCTGAATTATGAGGATGAACCGCTTAAGTCTCAAACTTTGTTTCTGCTGCAGCAGCATTTACTGTAAAATGTGATTTGACAACATTTTGCTCAGTGTCTCTTCTGACCACCAGCATGTGAGTCTATTTCAATTACCCATTTGTGTTTACGATTTTGAAAATAGATGTAGGAGTAGGCCAATAGTTCAGGTAATTTCGGTGTGACCTGGCAGCACTCTCAATTCAGTGATTTAATTTGTATCTTATGCAAGTCAGTAAAATGCTCTGAAATTCAAGCTCCCCTTTTGTAAGAAGGAGATTATTTACCATGTAGAGTGATAATGATAACAGCTAATGTTTATCATGTGCTTCTGGGAAGTAGGCAGAATTTTACATCCTCTGTATCTACCAGCTCAAAGACTCTTCACACCAAACTCATGAAATAGTTGCTATTATTGTAAGGTAAAATCATTCTAAATAACATAGTTGGATTATAAAAGAATCATGCTTATTACTTTTAAAGTGAGGCATAGACAGCATTCATCCACTTCATGAAACTTTCTATGTGGTTTTGTAAATCATCAATTGTATAGGTAAGACGTGCTTTCACTAGAAAAAAAATTATATCTTTTTAGCAAACGGGCCCCTTCCATGAATAATCTCCTGCATGTACGATTCAGACCCCACACATTATTTTGACTTCCACTCAGATCCACACTTCTCACTTTTACTCCACAATTGAATTCCATTCAGGAGATGGACTTCAGAGCAAAGAGCTCTGAGACTAGCTGAGAATACCACGGTCTATTAAGGCGGACTGAACTCTTATTTATTTTGAAAAGAGCAAAAACAACAACTCACTAAATCTGGCCCAGAACCACCCATCTTGTCTCAGTTTCCCACCCAGAATTGGACCATTGTTCCTGATCTGAAGATTGCCTCTTGGAATTTTGGTGAAATAGCACGTAGAGACAGTATAAGCCCATTTCAGGGGATTTCTTCCCTTCTTTCTTCAGTCTTTGCCATGAGAATTCTGCAACAGGCACTGGCCTTTTCTTTTCTTTTCATAAAGCTAGCTGCAGTATTTTCTTCTTGATAGTAAAAAGAGAACCACTTGGTTAGTCATGAACTTATTCTCATCTGCTTGACTGCATGTGTTGCTAGCTGCTCTGAGATATTTGGCCAGGAATTCAGTTTTGATTAATGAATTCTGTTCTATGGTTGAAGAAAAGATTAACTAATTTGGTAAGAATTATAAGCACAATGTGTTTGGGCTTCTTTGCAGGGAGAGGGGGGTCAGAAGAATTGTTGATAATCATAAATTTTTGCATTAAAATTCTAGTTCATTAAGTAGTCAGCATGGGGGTGTCTGATTGGCTGATTAGATGCAGAGGCAAATCATGTTACTTTTTTAGGGAAATTTCCATCAAAGTGGTTCCACCTAGAGAATTTAAATTAGTGTATTATTTCAAATCCATGTATATTTATTTCAAATTGAGTTATCCTGTAGAACAAAGGACTTGTGTTTTTCATCCAGCACAGGCACGGCTTCCAGGGTGGTGATAGAATTGAAAACAACCCTCTCCAGGTATTAGCTCTCTCCCTCTTTCCCTCTCTGTCTCCCTTCCGCCACCCCCCTCCCTCTCTTTCTCTCATTTTCTCTCTCACCTCCCAACCAAAATCCTGCATCCTAAAGTTCCAAGTTTGCCGAAGTCAAAAGAGTCTGTGTTAGCATTACTTACAATCTTGCCTGTTGTGTTTTTCTAGATCTTTTGACTTTAGTTAAAGTCATTCAGTCCATACGTAGTTCAATGAAGGAGCCTACATTTAACTCAAACTTCAAAAATAAGAAGAGCTAACCAAAGTGGTTCAAGAGCTTCTTGGAAGGGCCTTGGTCACAAACTTGAGCAGTCGCGATGCTAACTTCAAAAGATGGGCTGGGAAACCAGATGTATCCCTTCATTCCTAGCTAAGATTTCTTCAAAAGGGCTGCGAGTCAGGCCACAGCTGACTTTTGAGAGGGTTCAGAAACATTCCGTCCCCCAGGGAGGCTCACTTTTTCTTATCTGCATATGCCTGAACTAGGATCTTTTCAGAGGCACACAGGAGCTTCCCACCAAGGTTTTGTTTAGAGAGCTGAAAAAGATCACAATTTGCTAACATCCTGAAGCCTCTGACAACACCCCCCAGGGCCTGAGCCAACACTGCTAGGAAACCACTTAGTACCTCTGCTCCACTTGGAGTCTGGAGGGCAGCTGGTCTACCCAGACCTCACACCCCTGTGTATTTTCAGTCCCTGCCTGATTTTCAAGTCCCTTTGGCCATCTCCCCTCTCCCCTACTCTCAGTCCCACACTTGATTGCTGACTGTCCATTTCTCCCTGCCTTCTTTGGTTGTGGCCTCTGCATTCTCCATTCTATGATACAAAACCCCTCCACTGTAAGCCTCTTCACAAAATGTTCCTGTCCCCCTTTCTCCTTAACTGAAATCTAACAGTCCCCAAGGCCAGCATTTCTCAGGCAGACCTTTTCAGTGAAGAGAAGGCGTGCTAGTATCTCCTCCTCCCCTCATTGAATCTTTTACACTCAACCATTATTCCTCTACATGTCAAAAGCTGCCCTTTGGGGCTGATATACACTAGCTATTCACCCTGTTAGTGCCTTTTACTCACCTCCAGTTTGGGCGCCTGTACCACATATTTCCATTTAACTTACCAACTTCTTAACTTCTGCCATTACCCTGAGTAAGTTAAGTACCCATTTAGGTGATCTTTCCGATATGTTTTCCTCACAGTTTCCTTCATTTTTAATTCCCACTCTTCCATTTTCACTCAGCTGGAACTACCCCTCACACATGGCTATGCTATAGGTCTTGAGATCATCCTGAAATACTCCATTTCTGAAATCTTAAATGCTGATAGCCTGCTCACGGACCAAAACGTTTTACCCTTCCAGCTCCCTTCATCTCTTACTCTCACTGTGCCAATTTTAATTTGATACAGGCTTATACCACCTTGACCATTCCATTTTCTGCTAGTCAGTCAACAGCTTCTTATCAAGCTAGACCTGTTACTTCCTAGAACTTCTGGAGCAGCGCATCTCCCCAGTGGAAACCCAACCCTAGCTCAAGTCAATAATCCATCTCCAATGCCCTAAGAACCAGTTTGCTGCTAGAGAAAAGCACAGCACCACGTGAAATGGTACCACCTTGGGTTTGTGGTCTGTCTCCTCATTAGGACCTCATGCTGCTTGACAATCATTCAACAGGATCTTACCAATGCCATGTTCCACAAAACCTAGTTCATGCCTTCTCAACGCTCTCCCAGGCCTGATTTTGTGCCTTTCACATTGCCGTACTTTCCCTCTGAAATGAAAATGAAATGGTTGTAGTGTCCCTATCATTTTCAGGAAAAGATTTTCATATGATGGGGTTGCTCTGAATTGATCCCCCAGGTTTTTATATACTGGCTAACTTAACCCTTCCCATAAGAGAGGACTTTCATCGTCCCTTCCCTGACCAAAATATATCCATGCAAGAAACACACACAGAGAAAAAAAGTATTAAAAAGAATTAAATTTAATTAAAAAAATTTTTTTAAATAAGTACCTTCTACACAGTATCTGAGCAGTTAGGAAAGTTTTGTCAGATTCCTGATACCATAATCATAAGCTTATCCATTGTTCTAATATATATGTTTAATATATGTTTATATATACACATATAAAACAATGCTTTAAACAAATATTTATTAAACATTTATTATATGCCATTTCCACTAGAAGGTAAGCTCTATAAGGTCAGGGACCTGCATTTCTTTTATTACTATTTTTTTATTCCCAGTCCCTAGGGCTTATAACTGTATACACATCCTAATGTTATTTGAATTTTCAGGGCCTTTCATGAAATATTATAGGAGCAAGTCATATACCTTTTTTTGACATCCTCAGCTATCTCAAGAGGAAAAAAAATCAAGTAACCATAATTGTAGGTTACTTTCCCTTCCTTTGTGGTCTACATCATCAAGTCAAAAAGTCAGATCTACTGGATAGATAGATCCAATTTTCTAATGCCCTAGTACCACCTGTTGATCAAACCTAGCTCAAATAATGCAATAGACCTTCTTCTAGAAGGCATTGTTCTCTCTGCCGAAAGACTTTGGATCTTTCCTCTTATAACATCCCTTGGCTCCCAGTGAGTCTGAGATTAGCAAGGGTTGTCCAAGACCTTGTAGTTAATAGTCACCAGCAAAATTTTCTTAGGAGGGAAAATTTCCTTTCAACCCTATTCTCTAAGGCAGGGTATTCCAAATGTTATGAATCTCCAAATGTTCCAATGTCCATCATGTAGAGTTTCTGAATGCTTTGAAGTTAGACTTTACCTATGGCTGGGATATAATGAGCTATTTGCTACCAAGGTATATAATCATGGTATTGTGCTCATACAGTACCCTGACAGGACTCAGTTTCTCCACAAAGTTATACATGATGGTATATTTCAGAGCATTACCAGTTCATTTGCCTTAATTAATATGAGGTGCAGAAATGTAAGGGCAACTTTTCCATAGCTGACCTCAGCTTACCTCTGAATCTCTCTTTGATCACTAGTGAAAAAAATTCTTTTTCTGGCCTTCCCTGGTGGCGCAGTGGTTGAGAGTCCGCCTGCCGATGCGGGGGACACGGGTTCATGCCCCGGTCCATGAGGATCCCACATGCCGCGGAGCGGCTGGGCCCGTGAGCCATGGCCGCTGAGCTTGCGCGTCCGGAGCCTGTGCTCCGCAACGGAAGAGGCCACAACAGTGAGAGGCCCGCGTACCGCAAAAAAAAGAAAAAATTTTTTTCTCGTGCACCTTTAAGGTAGTTTATCCAGTCACATCCTGTTTAAAATATTCTCTTTGAGCTAAAAATACATTTATATTCAGGATTTAAACTTATTCAATTCATAGTTTAATCTCCTTAGGATGGCTGTTCTAACCTCTCGAAAGATTTCTTTGTCCTTTCTTCAGCCTACAGGGGACCAGAGGGACTCATCTAATATCATGATGTCATCTTTGGAGGAGGGGGGAGGGGAATGTAGAGAGAGGTCTGATCTTCATTTCTTCTTCCAGATTCTCGTTAGATGGCTGAAATGCCTCCTGCTGCTTGGCTATGGTGGTTAGTTCTTGGCCTCTATCTTTGCTACATTTGCTGCTGCTGCTATAACTATTCTTTCTTGAACTTCTCCCCTGCAAACTAGTCTCTACCTTGGCCTCCAGTCACAAGTCACAAGGACCAAGTCCTTATCTTGAGCCCAACAGCTTGCAGTCCACTGGCCCTCTAGAATTCTATCACCCCCACTAACTTCTGGAGTAACTAGGCTCAGGGCAAGAGGATTATGGAGGCCCACACACCGTAATTCTAAATATTATCGAGCAAACGCACTGTTAAATAAAATATATTCTGTATTTTTCCCTTGAAAATTTACTTTTATAATGACTTAGGTCATTTGAATTTTAAAATGTTGGACTACTTGTGACTCCAGGCTGAAATGTGTTGACAGGAAAGCAAGCCCCACTTTATAGCCCACTTTCCATTCTCCTCCCACTACTGGCTCCTTTCTCCATGGCCTTTAACACACCTGTGTGGACATCTCAGTCCACATATTTACGATCCCATCTATACCCCAAAACATCACTCCCCCCGCCACACACAAACACAAATAATCACTTTTTAACCTCCACTCGGCCCTACAGCTGCACACACTGGTGGTACAGCTTACCCTTCAGGGACTAGACACAGGAAGAGACGTGCAAAGCCTGGCTGAAGGCTGAGGACAACCTTAGCAGAATTTCCAGGATCCCGAGGGTCCAGAGTATGGCCTAGACTGGTAGGAGTGGAATGAGCTCTTAGATGGCAAGTCCCTTTGGTCCCAAGGATGTCTAGTCTTGTAGAATAAGACCTGGTCAGAGAAAGGTCAATGTGAACCCCTTGAAAGTACGAGGCCCAGAGCAGGGGTCTAAGGGCAGTACTGTCTCCGTGCTTCAAGAGGCCCTCAGGGGTCAGAGATTATTTTAAGGTCCTGCTGTCTGCCTCACACACCATTTCTACTCTGCTGGGGATGCCGGGGCTGATGAGAGGCACTCAAAGTCATCAGTGGAAAATGGGACATATCCTCCTTTAGTGCTGGGGTTCCCAAGCTACCTAATGGCCTTTACCTGCTCCCATAGGTTCCAAACCTCCGTCATGAGCCAGAGAATCTGCACCAGAATGACATCCTGACTAGCAGTAAATTTTAGTATTTACTGACCTAATTCAAAGAAAATGCATATTTTGAGGTATAGCGAGAACCAACTTTTGCGCTCTGTCCTTACTCTGAAGTTTTTGGCTGTACACCACACCGCTAATAATTGGATGGTAGGTTGGAATTCTATGGTTTGGGCATCTCTTATCTATATTGATGGTAGATATCAGATTATGATACAGTGATACCTCATGCTTACTGGTTACATCCTGGCCTTGTATTATTATCTAGGTGCTACCTTTAAGAGGTCAGGTCTAGAATCTGATGAAGCTGTCTCCTTGTCTATTGCCGATTTTATTACTGTGTTCTATTACTATGTCACATCTACCACAGGCCAAAAAAAGAAAAGAGAAAGAATGGAAAAGTAAAAACAACTCCATATGCATTACGAGTCTAAACAGAAAGAGAAGAATTATGTTTGTGTGGTCCAAATATTCTGAGCTCAACGAAAAAGAGCTATGGGAATAAAAAGAAAAAAGAAGAATGGGAGGGGGAGAGAGAGGAGTTTCCATATGGTGTGTGAGAAGAGGAGGGGAATTAAGGATTGAGAAGAAAGAAGAGCCTGGCAGCTTAATAACCTTTTCCAGCAACGGATTTATAGAAGTTAGCGGTGCTTCAAGAAAATAAAGTAGTGTGCCTGATGCCTTTTGAAACAGGAGTCTGTTCTCAGCTTTTCATCTTCTGTGCCTCCGTTATATGTAAATTGGTTTCATGGCATATTAGAACTGTGAAGATGATTTAATATGCCAAACTGTGTTATGGATCATTTGTGCAGTTTAAACAGCAGTCACTGAATTGAAACTCAAAACTTTCCTTGCCAAAACACAGGGAACTTTAGGATTAACTCGAATGTAGCACCCCTGTCTGCATAGTCACAGCTTTTCTCCATTTATTCCAGGTTCATATCACAAACATTCAGTGTCTTTGTTGGTTTTTAATTGCAAAATTGTGAACGAGACTGGAGTATAAGAATTTTCTTCACGCAGTATTGTCAGTGTAGTCCCGAGGTTTCTTACTATGTCATTTTTGCCTGGTCCTCAGAAACTGAAGTTAAGATGAAATACAGCACCTAACTACATTAACCTTTTTAGGAGCAGCCTGACAGAAAACAATTATTCCTAGAGAGCAGGCCCATCAGACTAAGCAAAGTGCCTCTGATTTCTCTGTGTTATCGGCCACACACATTTATTGAGTGTTCACAACTGAGGAATAAACAACTCATCATCATCACCAACATCACCATCATCATCATCATCGCCATAACCATCATCATCATAATCATCACCATCATCATCATCATCATCATACCATCATCATCACTGTGATTATTTTTAAATTAATTTTCTTTTTAGAAATAACTGTTTTTAGTTACAGAGAAATAACCACACTTTGCCCACCCTTCCCTACAGATGTTTTTGTAAACAGAAGGTGCAAACCCTTTCTGTGGCACTAGCTCAAGTTCTCTATCAAAGGCTGGATCAGTTATAGGAGGGGGAGTTCAAGACAGGAAGTGTTAGACTGTTTCTTTTTCCTCCTTTTCTTACTTACTATACTCCCATAAAGATAAGCTGAAAAATCCCATGCAAATGATTGCAAAAAAAAAAAAAGATTTTGGAATAAACTAAGCTTATTTCATGAGGTGAATTCTCCCATGTCTCTGCTAAACATGGAATATCATTTGTACATACTCACTCATTACTGTCCCAGTAATTCTAGGATCTTTTATTATACTTCATGGTTTTCCTCTAGGCCCTGAACCCTGACTTTGAACTATCATGCTTACATGAATGAGAGAACCACAGTGATGGGACAGATTTGGGCAATGTGTGGGCTGGAACCACAAAGGACTGTTTCTTCGACACCTTCATCTCACTGTACTCACTGGCTACATAGTTCGAGAAGCAGCCAGTAGCTAGTACCAAACATAGACCGTATGAAGACGTGACCACAACCTGGAGGAAGACGGTGACTTTGGCTGGATAGCTGTGAGGTCAATTCAGAGTTTCTCAGGCACAGAAAGTCAGGTGCCAAAGTTGTGCCCATCCTTATGGTCATTAGCTCATTAGCTGCTCAGACACTAATAGTGGCAACAATTTTGTCCTAGTGATTTTTCTTGTTTCTTCTGGAGCCATTCTGAATCTTGAAATCATACCAGCCAGAATATGAAAATTACACATGCAGTCACTCAGGGTGGGGACAGAGGTTGGAAGGGCTTTATCAGCATGGCGCAATGGAACTTTCGGTGCTGATGGACACGTTCTCTATCTGCGTTCTCCAGTACGGTAGCTGATAGTCACATCTGGCTAATGAGCACTTGAAATGTACTAATGGGATTGAGGAACTAAATTTGAAAAGTCATTTAATTAATTTAAATTTACATCACTACATGTGGCTTGTGGCTACTGTATTGGAGAGTCTAGTTCTAGACATCCTCTTTCCTCTTTTTAAATGTTTATTCACCTTTTCACAAATGTCATTTTGCCTTGAACCGTTATAGCTCACTAAATTCTTTCAATGAACAAAACACAGTTAATGCTCCCAAATTTATTTCGGAAATACCTCCACTAGGGCACTTCTGCCGTATTTTAGCTGCTAGTTAATGAATGAACCATATAAATTGGTTGTATAAAGCTGTTGATAGCTATTGCAAATGGATTCCCACCTGTTTAAATAATATGTCTAGTCTTATTCTGACCGCATCTTCTGACCGCATCTAAATTCCAAGTTCTGAGTACACTCGGCAGGTCACTTCATTCTGAGTGTGACCTTCGTTACCCAATCTGGGCTCTGCCCTGTGCTAAAAGATTAGTTCACTTCATTCTCATTAGTACTGAAAGGAGTTACTTGTGGAAATCCTCCAAGCACCAATGAGAGACAAAGCCTCCCTGCCTCTCTGGCTTTTAGCTATTCTGTATTGTTAAGGAACCCCTCGTGCAATGTGTCACATCCGACATACTGAAGGAAGTTGTGGGTTCAGGGGGGTAAAGCCAGTCAAATTCTTTGCCCTAAAATTGGGGTAGTCTCTTTGTTCCTTGACTTGACATTTGTACCTGGTATTATCCCTCTAAAAAAGCTTTAATGTTTTCTTGTTCTGAGGCTGCACAGAGTTTCTTCAGCTTTCAGTTAGATGTTAGGCAAAGTGTTGTCATAGCCACTGTCATAAGTATCAATACATAATATTAAGCAAATGTCCTTTTTGGTTGTGGTGGCAAATCCTGTCAACATCAACTGAAATTTAAAAATTAGGAAGCGAGGGAATCAAATAATAAACGTAAGTGTTATAGACCTTTCTCTGTGTGATAGATGCAATTCTTGTTGACCTGATACTTTCATGTTCTAAATGAGTCAAGAATCTGTTCCAGACATCTCTGCTGTCAAACCCTGAGTTACACAATGTCAAATCAGCACCTTGGAGTGAAGGAGGTCAATCTTTAGAAGCATTCAAATTGTTAGTCCAATAACGGATTAAAAAATATAACAAAAACATGAAACAATTACATTCACATTCTCTGAAGGATGGATTTCTGCCTTGTTCCAGGCCTAGAGCAAAGAATAAAGAAAGAAGTAGATGGTTCCCTCTCCCTTTTCAAAGCGGGTCAGCCACATAACCTTCTGCTTTAACTCTTCATCCTCTTGTTCATCTCAGAAGCCTGATGACTCTCTAACTTCCAAGTTTTCTTTCAGACAGAACTCTTTTCCCTATATCCTTTCTGGGATCAAAACACACTTGCCAAACCTTCAGCATTTCATTCCCCCTAATCCTTTTCTACTATGTTCTTGATCCTTTTCTGGTCAGACTAGAATGAAATCAACTCCTGGCAATTTCTGTAGTTGTTTTTTGAAACCATTCCTTTGCCTGATTAAATTATTTTTCCAGATGGTAAATATTATTTCAATGGTCCTATGGGCAGAAGAAATTACAGACCCATCCATTTAAAATATTAATTCTGTGGACAAACTTTTCCTGTTGTTTTGTCAGGCACTGAGTCATTCTTCTCAGTGGGTGTTGACCTTTAGGAGAGATCGTGTTGACAGTGAAGGGCAAGAGGTGAGAAGATGGAGGGGTCAAATGTGGCTCTCCCCTACCTTGGTCATGGGGTTAAGGCAGAGTGAAGTAGCTAAAGTTAGTTTCCTTCTAAATTCTCCTTCCTTACCCAATAGAAACTTCCCTTTTCTCCACTTAGCAGCCATTGTCTACAAATATAGAATTGACTTACCCCCTTAATCCATTTGGGCTGCTGGAACAGAATACCATAGACTGGGTAGCTTACAAAGAACAGAGATTTACTTCTCACCATGCTGGAGGGTGAAAATCTAAGATCAAGGTGCCGTCAGATTTGGTGTCTGGTGAGAAATCCTGGCTCCCACTAGAAATCCTCCTTCTTAGTTCTAGATAGTCATTTTCTCACTGTATCCTCACATGGCAAAAGGAACAAGGGAACTCTCTGGGGTGTCTTTTCTATGGGCACTAGTTTTATTCATGAGGGCTCTGCCCTCATGCCCTAATCATCTCCCAAAATCCCCATCTCCTAATACCATCACATAGGGGATAAAATTTCAACTTATGAAATTTGGGGGACACATTCAGTCTATAGCATTCACTTTACTGAGTAGTATTGGGGTCCTGTGAGATTTCTCCCACTTATCACCAACAGGTCATGATTAGCTCTTCCTGCTTACCTTACTCAGCTCTGCCTGCCTTAGGAGGTGGGAAGATATTACCCCATTTATCAGCTGGAAAAAATATTGAGCGTAAGGGACTAACCAATCTTTGATCACCAGGCATAACGCAAATGCTACCCTCTTGGAGCAAGCACTCCTCAGTGAATTCCATGATGTCAAAGAGGTCAGTTCACAAACTAACCTGTGAAGATGCTCTAAAGAAGAGAGCTAGAGGGCATTTGTCTGTTCCAATAGTACCCAAACATTTTACCTATATCTTTGGGAGAATCATACCTTCTGTAGTGAATTTCTTCATTCCCAGGGTTTTTCTTCTCTCCTCTGAGAACATCAGGCCACAAAAGGGAAAGCGTTGCATCATGGTAGAATTGTGGGAGAGAGGTTTTAGGGCAAGCAGGCTTACAGAATCTCACAAGCCATTCTGTATAGGTAGTAAGGCATTCATGTCATCTACACATAGGGTTGCCCTCATCCAAACAGAGATTACTATATCAAAATTGGGGGGCAATAAAAATTGAATAAATCATGTCAATGCAGGCCTCAGGCCTAAGTTATTCAGCTTACTAAGTCAGTTCCATCTGGCTTAATTTTGCCTTTAGAAGGTAGTGGACAGTGAAGAGACAAGTCTGAGAGCTTTTCTCATACTATCTACATACGTTGCTCCTTGGAGTTTTTCCAAAAATTCCATAAGTTTGGGGCTCATAGACCCCAAAATGAGTCCAGCAGAATAAGCATGATCGCAGCACATCATACTGTCCACACCTTCTCTTTCTCATTGGGTTATCCCATGCCTCTCTGAGTACACACCAGAATATCCCTGGCTTTTCTCTGCTCCTATCTCATTACTTACAAATGGCCAATCTAATTTGCTGTCTCCCAAACACCATGCATTCCTTAGCTATCTCACTGTGCCTGATTAATTTATCTTCATCTTTCCCTAGATTTTATTCATTTGCATTTCCCCTAAAGTTATTTAATTATGTTATCTCCCTATTTAGAGCCTCTTTGTATTGAGGGAAACAGGAAGATGCAGAAGATAACAATGGTTTAGTGATATTATTTGGAGTCTAATTTTTATTCCGTTACTGAATCCCTAGATAACCTCTGAAAAGTCAGTGAGGCTCTTTCAGCCAAAATTTCTTCACCTTGAAAAAATGGGAAAAGAACAATGTACCCCTTGAGGTGACCACAGGGAATAATTAACAAAGTGAAATTAATAAAGTGAAAGTGATGTACAAATCAGCATTTTTGAGGATCACAGGAATATGTTTCCTTTCTTGCAAATTAATTGCAGTATGTCTTATTTTGGAACCTGACCATTTCTATAGGTGGGGTGGGAGAAAGCTTTGAATTTGCTGAGTTTGCTTCTTCTTCAATTCTTCGTGTCAATAATGGCCATAAGGAAAGTGATGTTAGCACCTTGTACAAAAGTGTGTTTTTTGTGATTTGTTTCTGCTTTCCTGTGCCTTTGTCCTTCAATTTATGTCTTAATTATGGTCAGAGCTGATTTTATGATTGGAGTATGCTCGAGAAGTTTCTACTCCTGCCACGAGGTATCTTCCTGATTTAGATATGACAATGACTTAAATCCTCACCAGTAGAAACTTTTTCCTTTAAGTCTCAAAGGCCTTTGGTTCTTTAGTAATTCCCAAACTCAATGATAATACATAAAATATTATCTTTCATATATACGGACAAACACAGACACATCCTTTCACATAACTATTACCTTCCTTACATATGTATAAGTACACACACATGCATATATTAGACAGATAATATTTTATGCATTACTTGTGAGTCACTAATACACACCAAGGCTAGAGAAGCTGGGGAATTAAAAAGAAGGAAAGAGGTCAATAAAGAGCTTGCCATGGATTCACTCTTTTAGTTTTGCCATGTATTCACATTATATAGTTTTGCCACGTATTCACTCGTTTCTTAAAAACTATGTTTTAATTTAGAATAGATTTAGAGTTCCAGAAAAACTATGAAGATAGTACAGAGTGTTCCTGCATTCTCAATTTCTCCTAACATTTTACATTAGTATACTTTTTACAATTAATAAACAAATAATGATACATTATTATTAACTAAGCCCACAGCTAACATCATCATGGTGAAAAGCTAAGAGCTTTTCATCTAAGATCAGGAATAAGATAAGTGTACATACTCTCAGCACTTTTATATAATATAGTACTAGCAGTCCCAGCCAGAGAAATCAGGCAAGAAAAAGAAATAAAATATACCCAAATCAGAAAAGAAGAAGTAAAATTGTCTCTATTTGCAGATGATATATTTTATATAGAAAAATCCAAAGACTCCACCAAAAAACTGTTTGAACTAATAAACTAATTCAATAAAGTTGCAGGATATAAAATCAATACACAAAAATCAGTTGGGTTTCTATATCCTAAAAACAAATTATTAGAAAGAGAAATCAAGAAAAGATTTCATTTACAAATGCATCAAAAAGAATAAAATACTAAGGAATAAATTTAGCCAAGGAGGTGAAAGATCTGCATGCTGAAAACTATAAGTCACTGATGAAAGAAACTGAAGACACAAATGAATAGAAAGATATTCTGTGCTCATTGATTGAAAGAATTAATATTGTTAAACTGTCCATATTACCCAAAACTATCTATAGATTCAATGCAATCCCTATCAAAATTCCAATGGCATTTCTCACAGAAATAGAAAAAAAAATCTTAAAATTTGTGTGGGAACACAAATGTCCCTCAATAGCAAAAGCAATGTTGAAGAAGAAAAAAAAGCTGGAACATCACACTTCTGGCTTTAAACTATGTTACAAAGCTATAGTAATCAAAACTGTATTGTATTGGCATAAAAACAGACACATAGATCAATGAAACAGAATAGAGAGCCCAGAAATAAGCCTATATCTATAGGGTCAATTAACCTACTACAAAGGAGTTAAGAATATACAATGAGGAAAGGATAGTATCTTCAAAAAATGCTACTGGGAAAACTGGACAGCATATACAAAAGAAAGAAACTAGGCCCCTATCTTACAACATACAATAAAATCAATTCAAAATGGAATAAAGATGAATGAAATTAGAACACTACCTAACACCACACAGAAAAATAAACTCAAAATGGATTAAAGACACAAATGTAAGACAAGACATTATAAAACTCTTAGAGGGAAACATAGGAAAAACACTCTTTGATATAAACCACAGCAAGATTTTTTTTGACCCACCTCCTAGAGAAATGGAAATAAAAACAAAAATAAACAAATGGAACCTAATTAAACTTAAAAGCTTTTATACAGCAAAGGAAACCATAAACAAGAAAAAAAGACAACCCTCAGAATGGGAGAAAATATTTGCAAACGAAGCAACAGACAAAGGATTAATCTCCAAAATATACAAAGAGCTCATGGAGCTCAATATCAATAAAACTAACAACCCAATTAAAAAATGGGCAGAAGACCTAAATAGACATTTCACCAAAGAAGACATACAGATGGCTAAGAGGCACATGAAAAGATGCTCAACATCACTAATTATTAGAGAAATGCAAATCAAAACTACAATGAGGTATCACCTCACACTGGTTAGAATGGGCATCATCAGGAAATCTACAAACAATAAATGCTGGAGAGGGTGTGAAGAAAAGGGACTCCTCTTGCACTGTTGGTGGGAATGTAAATTGATACAGCCACTGTGTAGTACAGTGTGGAAGTTCCTTAAAAAACTAAAAATAGAATTACCATATGACCCAGCAATCCCACTACTGGGCATATACCCTGAGGAAAACCATAATTCAAAAGGACACATGTACCCCAATGTTCATTGCAACACTATTTACAATAGCCAGGATATGGAAACAACCTAAATGCCCACTGACAGATGAATGGATAAAGAAGATGTGGTATATATATAAGTGGAATATTACTCAGCCATAGAAAGGAACAAAATTGGGTTATTTGTAGAGATGTGGATGGACCTAGAGTCTGTCATACAGAAGCCAGAAAGAGAAAAACAATATCATATGTTAATGCATATATGTGGAATCTAGAAAAATGGTACAGATGAACCTATTTGCAGGGCAGGAATAGAGACGTAGATGTAGAGAATGGACATGTGGACATGGGGGTAAGGGGAAAGTGGGAAGAATTGGGAGATTAGGATTGACATATATACACTACCATGTGTAACATAGATAGCTACTGGGAACGTGCTATGAAGCACAGGAAGCTCAGATCGGTGCTCTGTGATGTCCTAGATGGGTGGGATGTGGGATGTTGGGGGAGGGAGGTCCACGAGGGAGGGGGTATAGGTTTACTTATAGCTGATTCACTTCATTGTACAGCAGAAACTAACCTGACATTGTAAAGCAATTATACTCCAATTTAAAAAAAAATGGAATAAAGACGAAGGTAAGACCTGAAGCCATAAAACTCCTAGAAGAAAACATAAGGGGTAAGCTCCTTGACATCAGTCTTGGCAATGATATTTTAGATTTGACATCAAAAGCAAAGGCAGGGGCTTCCCTAGTGGCGCAGTGGTTGAGAGTCTGCCTGCCGATGCAGGGGACACGGTTCGTGCCCCGGTCCGGGAAGATCCCACATGCCACGGAGCGGCTGGGCCCGTGAGCCATGGCCGCTGAGCCTGCACGTCTGGAGCCTGTGCTCTGCAACAGGAGAGGCCACAATAGTGAGAGGCCCGTGTACCGCAAAAAAAAAAAAAAAAAAAAAAAAAAGCAAAGGCAACAAAAGCAAAAATAAACAAATGAGACTACATCAGACTAAAAATTTCTGCAGAGCAAAGGAATCCATCAACAAAATGAAAAGGCAAACTATGGAATGAGAGAAAATATTTGCAAATCATATATCTGATAGGAGTTTAACATCCAAAATATATAAAGAACTCATAGAACTCAATAGCAAAAATCAAACCACCAGATTAAAACAATGGACAGAGAACCAAACACACAGTTTGCCAAAGAGGACATACAGATGGCCAACAGGTACATGAAAAGGTGCTCAACATTACTAATCATCAGGGAAATGCAAATCAAAACCACAGTGACATATCATCACTCACCTGTTAGATTAGCTATCATCAAGAAGACAAGAAGTAGTAAGTGTTGGCAAGGTGATGGAGAAAAGAAAACCTGTACACTGTTGAAGGGAATGTAAATCGGTTCAGCCACTATGGAAAACAGTATGGAGGTTCCTCAGAAAATTAAATAGTGAATTATCATTGATCCAGCAATTACCCTCCTGGGTATATATCCAAAGGAAACAAAAGCTGGGTATCAAAGAAATGTGTGTACTCCCATGTTTACTGCAGCATTTATTCACAATAGCCAAGATATGGAAACAAACTGAGTATGTGTCAACAGATGAATGGGAGACTAAAAATGCTGTGGTCGAAGGCAGGGAATGTAAGAAGCAGGTTTGCAGGAGTGGATGGGGGTGACTCTGCGTTGTCCAGGTGGACACATTGAATGAGCAGGTGGAAATACAAATCAGTATGTGAAGAGAGAGATCTTGGTTAGAGATCTAGGTTATGGTGTGCCCTCAAAGTACAGGTGATAGCTGCAATCACAGCAGGGTATAAGAGCACATCTAAAGCAATGGGAAAAGTACATAGTCTTTCTTGCAGGTGGGTACAGAGAAAAGGAGCTAATAAAAGATTATATTAAAAATGCATCTTATGGGCTTCCCTGGTGGTGCAGTGGTTGAGAGTCCGCCTGCCGACGCAGGGGACAGGGGTTCGTGCCCCGGTCCGGGAAGATCCCACATGCCGCGGAGCGGCTGAGCCCGTGAGCCATGGCCGCTGAGGCTGCACGTCCGGAGACTGTGCTCCGCAACGGGAGAGGCCACAACAGTGAGAGGCCCGCGTACCACAAAAAGAAAAAAAAAAAAAAATGCATCTTGTTCAACCCTTTCCATCATAATATGTTAAAGGCATTAGGAGTTCATATGTGAAGCTTCCACATTTGTTTCCTCTACTTCTTCATCAGTCACTTAGTACCTCACTTTTTGGTTTCTGACATCCATGCGTCTGTGTCTTTAAACATCTACTGTCACCCAGAGACTCCTTTTCATCTTGCCATTCAGAATACATCAAAGCCCTTTTTCCCTTTCTTCCATTCTGATCATTTGTTTTCTCTCCTTGGCTGGTTTTATTTTTTTCCAACCTTTACACGGATTTGGGGTGGAGACGTGGGTTCAAACCCATGTTTTGTTCTTTATAGGCTCTGTGGCTTTGGACAAGTATCTTCACCTCCCTGAGTTTCAGTACAGTTATCTGTAAAATGGAAATAATATCTACCACCTGGTGTGGCTGCGTGGCTTAAAAGCTTTCACATCAGTCAAACATCTATTCTTTTTTTTTTTTAATATTTATTTATTTATTTGGCTGTGCTGGGCCTTAGTTGCAGCACGCAGGGTCTTTAGTTGGATCTTTAGTTGCGGCATGTGAGATCTAGTTCCCTGACCAGGGATCGAACCCGGGCCTCCTGCATTTTTGTTCCTGGTTCAGAGCAGGCACTCAGTAAATAAGAACTCAGTTCTAACTCTAACTCAGGGCTCTTTCTGATCCCTTAGTGTTTTGTTTGTATCTCTCTGTCATGGCTGGCTGGGTACATTGTTACTGTTTTCTTCCCACAAGCTCTTTGAGGGCTAGGAATGGAATGTATCTGAATTTATATTTATGCTTTTTTTTTGTTTTTGTTTTTGTGGTACGCGGGCCTCTCACTGTTGTGGCCTCTCCCGTTACGGAGCACAGGCTCCGGACGTGCAGGCTCAACGGCCATGGCTCACAGGCCCAGCCGCTCCACGGCATGCGGGATCCTCCCGGACCGGGGCACGAACCCGTGTCCCCTGCATCGGCAGGCGGACTCTCAACAACTGCGCCACCAGGGAAGCCCTATTTATGCCTTTTTCTTCAGGTTCAGTGGGGCACAATAAATAGCTGTGAAAATATGAATATATGTAAACATCTACAAATAAATCTCAATAAATATCTGTAACATTGTAAGCTGTGACGGATACCTGCTAAAGGAATGAAACCTGCTGATGATTTTTTCAATTCTATTCTAATATAAAGAAAATATGGGAAAAGAAAATCTTAGCCTGATTTTATGAATCCCAAGCTAGTGATCTCCTAAACTCTAAGCCTTTGGGGCGCTAGTGTATCACTGTGGCCTGTGCTCCTTCCTGAGGTAAAATGTCAATCCATGCTCTCACAGGAAGGAGCAACACCCTAACGACCCACTGAGTAACTAGCCTACAGTCCTGCCTCCTTGGCACTCAGGGCCGGGAGGGAGGGGGAACGTAAATCACAGGTGGCTGGCACAGGCCAACATGGACTCAAACCCTGTGTCTCTAAAACCTTATCTGAAGCGCTCTATCAAATTACATCTCCCAAACTGCCTGCCCTACTGGGTTTCATTTGGACTCTGTTCATTTCCATAAAGTAAAGAACGAAAAAGCTATGACCATGTAAGGAAAATTGGGGTCAGGACATATGAGGTAACCCTGGACTAGTAGAAAAAGTGCTGAGAGGAAAGCCAGAGAGATGGACTGTGGTCTTGGTTCTGCAATATATTAACTCTGCACCCCAGGCCAAGCTGCTAACATCTCTGGGTCACAGTTTCCTCATCTGTAAAATGGGGATACTAATTAACATTTTGCCGCCTTCCCAAGACTCTTGCTAAATCGGGTCAGATAATGGGAACCACTTGCAAAAGGGAGTTTCCCTCTGAGTCCTTCGTAGATAAATAAAAAGAGCAACTAAAGAGACCTTCTCTATACAGAATTGAATTAACACTGGTCTCCTGTCATACGAGGAGAGGATTTACTCGATTCTCAAGGGTAAATCTAGTATTTATTTGATCTCTGACTGTTAGAGATAGAATTCTTTGACCTGTCTTGAAATTGCCCACTCAAGTACTTACTTCAAAGGGTCTTAGTTTGATGTGTCTGCTTGGACCACAGTTCTTCCTTAGAAATAGATTTTTGACCTAGTCTTTCATATGTCCTTATATCAATTGCGATTGCACACATACAAATCCTTGAGAAATTAGCATGGTACCGTTTAAGCTTGCATGTAAAGCATAAGTGTAAGAATCTGGGAAAATAATCTGTCAGTTGTATGTAGTAATCGTCTTAAATAAGCAGTTCGAGGCTTATCTAAAGCTGGCCCCAGCTAAACAAAGAAGGCAGTCAGCAGAGCCTCAGACGCTGAACTCTGCACCCTGGCCGGACCTTGTGCTGGGCAGCCTAGTAACAGGAAGGCAGCAAGACACACTTTGAACTGGGGGTTCTAAGGCTGCGGTTGGGTTAGAGACGGGGTGACAGCTGCACTTTGCAGCCTGAACTTTGTACCTACACACAGGGGCATTTAATCTCCATAACAGGCACTTTGTTTCATTACTTATTAACAGCTCCTCCTTGAGTAAAGTTCTTTGTTAATGGAGCTTTAAAATACGATCCCTCTCTCCTTTATTCCTGCCGTGGGGATGGGCATCTGGGCCTCTAATATCTAGCCTGAACAAGGCTGGTCCTTCCAAGGGGGAGGCCTTACCTCTGCTCAAAACCGGTTTTTGTAGAGGTGCCGCTTTGCAATTACTGCTCCAGAGGCCACTCCCTGCTCCCCAGTTTACACTCAGAGAAGGTCACCACGGTCCTGGGGCCATTAAACGTCACACCAGGCAATGACTGGTGTCACTTCACCTTTTCTTACTGTCACACCTCTTTTCTTTTTGCCCATTCTTCTTCTTTGCCCATTTTTTCCCTCCTCTCCTCATTTCTTTCTGCACATTCAGCCTCTCAGTGGCACTAAATTTAAATAATGGTGACCCCTGTCACATACATCATTTCCCCATCCAGTGTAGCCAAGGCATGTTTTGTTGCAGCTGGAAGTCCAAGCAATTTAGGTACACGTTCAAGCATCCTCCTTCCCAGATAAACACATTTGTACTTGACTTCCACACATCAGTAACTGATATTCAGTCAGCCTGAAGCATTAGCTATTTAAAGAGAGGGTCTAGACTCTAGAGAAGGGAACGTGGGTTGTCGGTGAATCAAGCATTAGTTACCATCTATGACATAAATCCTAGTCCTACAGAAAATACTCAGACTTCCATGCCCCCCAACCAAAGAATATACAATGACTATCTCAAATGCTAAGTTTTGTTCACTACTGATCAGGGAACAGGTTCCGGTTTCTGGGGCCTGGGAGGCAGTGACTACAGGCTATTCATTTAATGACTAACAAGGACCAATAAGCCCCCTCAGAAGCTTTGCTTGAGGGCCCCCAAATTAACCTTTCACCACTCGACTACTTTGTTTTGGGAGCAGTTGAGCTTAGCTCAGACAAAACTTCACTCTCTCCTCAATTTTCTTTTTATGTGTAAGAATGCCTGTGTGTCTCGCTCTCATTCACCGAAGGGTCAGCCCTGGAGTCAGCCCGGTCTGGACACCATGCATCAAAAACTCCGTGTCCTCCCTGGCCCTCTCTCACACTCCCAGCCACACACACCCCCTCCAGAGTGGCTCAGCCCCACCCTCCTATCAGTTTCTGCTCTTAGCCACCAAGTCCATCTGCGCTCAAGCCGGCTGACCAAAATCACTTGCAGAGTCAGAGTCCAAGTTTACCCATCCCCGCCTGACTTGCCTCTTTTGTTTTCTCCCAGTTTTTCCCCCTTGCTCGTCCTCCTTTCACTCTCTCTCCCCTTCTCTTTTCTTCTACTTTTCTTCCCTTCATTCTTTTCCTTTTCCTTAATTTGCTCAGATGCACAGTTTCCAAACATTGCTGGAATGTTTGTACATTCTGTACATTGCTAGAAGTGTACAGAAGCAGGTCTGGGCTTCTGGGTGTACGTTGCCCTCTTTCACCCCTATTGTATTTTCGCAAGCCTGCCTTGACAAGGGGATGCGACCCAGTCATTTACCCTGTTATCTGGGTTTGGAGTATTTATAAGAAAGGAAGGGAAATTGAAAACAAAGATAAATCCTTTGGAAACATTGAGTCTCCGGCTTTCACGTTGTGTCATCCCTGGATGATCCAGAAAGCTTACATATCTCATTTTCTGGACTTGGCTTTCCAGGGAGCACACCTTTTCACAGAAGGGTGGCAGGAGTTTCCTGGTCCCCAGGCCAGCAATGTTTTGGGTTCTAAAACTCTGCGCTTTGGGCCCCTGGGGATTGCTCCCTCCTACAGCATTCTCTTTGCTCACTGCTTTCCTCTTGGAGCACGCCAACCCTCACAGCCGGCTCCCCAAAGGCTCCTTCCAAGGCCCAGGATTAGGGCTGCACCTGCTTGAGATTTAGTCAATCTACAAAACAGTGGAACTCCTCAAGAACGCCTAATTTCCTCTGCCCTGAAAGCAATACAGTTGGGTGCTTCAGCAGCACGCTTAGGACAGCCAGAGCTACAGACCCGGCCTCCGAATTCAGTCCCAATTACCATAAACCAAACACCAATTACTCCAAAGAGCACGGGGCAATTGAACCTTGATTTACTGCTCCCCCTCACAACTCCACCTGCCTCTCATTCCCAGAATCTCACCACCTGCTCCAGGCAGGAAGGTTTAACAAAGTACAAGCAAATGTTATTATAGCTTACATAGCTGACAGCTATAAGATACAAGATAAAATTAATCTTGATTTTAGATGCACTATAATAATTCAAGCTTCAAGGTGAGAAACATGAGATTTATTGTTTCTTTTCTTTCTTTCTTTCTTTTTTTTTTTTTTGAGTAAAGATGAATTCAAGGAAGCAAACATGATTATCCCAGTTTCTGACCAAGACTGAGAATTTACAGATTAATATGAGTTCAGCATTTTATGAAACTCCCATATAACAGCTCCTCCTGTCCAGAGTCTTCGGTCTCTTCTCCCATTGCCCACACATGCTGTACACACACGTGTGCACACAGGCCTACGTGGGAACAGGAGAGAAGAGATGTGGAAAGCAGACACTAATCTCGCCATGGATTAGGAGCAGCGGACAGGATCAGCTGATGAGCACAAGTCTGTGCACCGGGATCTATACCAACCTCCTAAAAGCCAGCATCATCACTTACATTTTCAATGATCGGTATATTCATCTGGAAAATGAAACCTGAGGGATATAGTCACTGCTTCCCAGACTGGAAAGAAGTGAAGAAAAGGAAACTAGCAAGGACAAAGGCTTTTCCACACTGAGAGCAGGAAGGTGATAAAGAGAGGGAAAGTACATCCTCCCAAAAGGATGCTATCGGTTTGCTTTCTCTAAGCCATCATACCAATCTCTCCTGTAATTTCTGGACAAATCCCCTTTCCTCTCATCGTGTTCAGATTTCTTCTTTGTAGGAAATACAATGATACTATAACAAAAAACAGGAATGGAGGATGGTGGTAAAGTTTGCCTAGTATTAAAGTATTTCGACAGAGCGCAAAGTTAGAGCAACTAATTATTACTTGACATAATCAATCAGCTCTGGCTCCCTAATTTCTACCCATAACTTCTGTCTGGTACTAATTTTGCATTTATCTGTGGCATAAATTTAGGTTAATTGCCTTCAGTGATCTAAGACAAGTTGCTCTGGGTGGAGAAAAGAATAACATACCTTTTTAAAAGGTTCACCTGGTGGCTGGTTCTCAATACCAGAGCTTGCATGAATGTCTACTTACTGATTACCACCTTTTACATTTCTTACCTATTTCTAAAATAGCATGCCAAAATTATCTGATATGAAAGGGCCAAGGTCATGTATGTTTTCGCCTCCCTAGCTACTTCATCCCTTATGTATTTCAAGCTGCTTTTCCCATCCTTACTTTTAAGCTATGTATCCCCTTTCCCAGGTACTTCTTCCATTTCTGAGTTCTATAAAGGTAGATAACAGCTCTGTTTCCTTCACTGCATCCCTTCCTCATGTCAAGTCCTTGAAATACTTATTTACTGGTTTAACCCTTGAAATAGTTTCACATTTTTCCAAACGTAGGTTTATGTTTTTCATTCATGACTGATAGATGGTGCTTTCCCTGAGATCTGTCCATCCATGTTGCTATGGCCATGGTCCTTTGGTTCAGGTCCCATCTATTATACTCAATAAGGATGCAAATAAGGCAACAAAAATATGAGCTTGGGGTTGTTGTTCTAGTGGGGAGGAAAGAATGAAGAGAAAAGCTGGACCATTGACCTACTTATTCTGCAGAAGCCTCTAAAGGGAGAGAAGAAAGAGAAGAACTCCAGGGCTTTCCTGGTGGTACAGTGGTTGAGAGTCTGCCTGCCAATGCAGGGGACACGGGTTCATGCCCTGGTCCGGGAAGATCCCACATGCCGCGGAGCGGCTGGGCCCGTGAGCCATGGCCGCTGAGCCTGCGCGTCCGGAGCCTGTGCTCCGCAACAGGAGAGGCCACAACAGTGAGAGGCCCGCATACCACTAAAAAAAAAAAAAAAAAAAAAAAAGAGAGAGAGAAGAACTCCAGGGTCCCCAGAAAGAAATAAAAGGAAATTTGCCATTTATTAAGCTGAGCCAGAAATCTGCACAGAACATACAGTGTTTACCAAAATTTTGCCAAGAACCAAGAGATATTCCCTACTCCATTAGGGGACCCAGCTAAACTTTTTTTTTTCTTCTTTTGTATCAATAGTTGTTTCTTTTATTGTTGAGTAGTATTACATCATATAGCGGTACCACAGGTGAAAGGCATTTAGGTTGTTCTCAGTTTCCAGCCACTGTAAATAAAGTTGGTATGAACATTTGTGTTCAGAATTTTGTGGGAACGAAAGTTTCTACTTCTCTAGGGTAAATACCCAGTAGTGTGATTACTAGGTCTTATGGTTAGTAAATGCATAGCTTTATATACAATTGGCAACTGTTTGTGAGAATGACTGTAATATTTTACATTATCACTAGCAATGTATGAGAGATTTGGTTGCTCCATATCTTTTCCAGCACTCGTATCATCAGTATTTTTTTTTAATTTTCATCTTCTAATATATATGTGGGGATATCTCATCATAGCTTTAATTTGTATTTCCCTTATGGAGAATGATATTGAGCATTTTTATTGTCTTATTTACCATTCATACATCCTCTTTGTGAAATGTCTGTTCAAATATTTTGGTTTTTTTAAATGTCTTTTTATTGTGGTAAAAGTCACGTAATATAAAACATACTATTTTTTTTATTTATTTATTTTGCGGTACGCGGGCCTCTCACCGCCGCGGCCTCTCCCGTTGCGGAGCACAGGCTCCGGACGCGTAGGCTCAGCGGCCATGGCTCACGGGCCCAGCCGCTCCGCGGCATGTGGGATCTTCCCGGACCAGGGCACGAACCCGTGTCCCCTGCATCGGCAGGCGGACTCTCAACCACTGCGCCACCAGGGAAGCCCTAAAACATACTATTTTAACCATATTTAACTGTACAGTTCAGTGGCATGAAATACATTTGTGCAACTCTTTATCTTAGCAGTTAAACCCTTCCACAGTTTAGCTCCATATGACCCATCCAAACTTAATGCCCATTTTTATGCATAAGATATCCTCCCCTCAAGCCTCCTCATCACAATATTTTTATGTCTGTGCTTCTGCCCTTTTGTGGTGGAAAGTGTCGTTTTTGGAGCTGGCTGGATCTGCGTTGGAGTCCTGGTTCTGTTATTAGCTAGCTGTGACATTGTTGAGCCTCAGGTGCTTCATCTGTAAAATGGGGCTAGTGATTCTTTGCAGATTTAATGTAATGTAACGTTGAGGCTTCGAAATATCCATAAAGGACTCGGCATTATAGCTGGCGTGCAGGAGACACTCAATGATCTGTTATCATGGCAGCATTACGTTTAGTATTGAATGTCTTCTCCACCCCTATCATCTTCTAAATCTTGCTCATCAATCAACAGTTTAATACTCAAGTTCTCTTTGAAACCCTTTTTTCATTCCTGATTCAAATCATGGATTTATTTTCTTCATATATGTCATACTTGATAGTATACTAGTTTTTATGGCACAAATCTGATCTTAATTTCCTTAAATGCAAAAGCCAAATCTTATAGGTCCCTGTTGAGCATGAGCCTTCAATAAATGAGCAGTAAAAATGTGTTGAATTTTAACCTGCTCAAAGAGTCTGTACTTATTAAGCTTCTTAAGCTCTAGGACCATATTTTATAATATTAAGTCACAGCCAGCATGCTAAAAGCTCTTAATTTTAAATAAGTTACAATTATATGGCATAGAGAATATAATATTGCACTATAATGGCTCTAATAAACTATTTTTTAAAATACCTGATATATGGACTCACATCTTCTAAGAACTTTGTACGCCCAGAATTAAAGTATGTTGGAAACACACAGTATTCATTTTAACAAAGCAAAAAGTCCTATGATTAACATTAAAAAATGCTTGCTGGGTGTGTTTTCCTCTTAACTTCTCACCGAAATGAAATAACTCAACCGAATGCTCTGAGAGCTGGCCCTCTATATAAATAACTTGTGGCTTGGTTTTGGTTCAATATACTGATTTACACAGCACATGCAAGATTATGGATTACCTTTGGTAAGATATAGGTGAACAGTTTGAAGTGATGACTACATACACAGTTTAGAGAAGAATCTAGAAATATTTTTATTTCCACTATGGGGATCTTGAGAAAAGTTAAAGGGCAGTGACATGTAAAGTCCAGAAGTTAGATCAGTCTTCTGCCAACTGCTCAAAGATTAGCACACCTTCTTCCCTGAGCTTTACAGGTTTGATCCACACCCAGGAGACATACCCAGTCCTGCCTCTGGGATCTGCCCCAACCAGCTTTCTTACCCAGTACAGGCTCTAAGTAATTCTTTTGTTCCTCTTTACGTGAATCAATTTGTCTCACCATTTCCTGCATTTTTCAGAAGTTACTTCAATAGTTTATTTTTAGGAGCAAGTTGGAAGTTGCCGGTAGTTATTACCTTATCTACAAAGCTCAGAGTCACAAGCTAAACAGCAAAATTTATCTCCGGTGTCAATCAACCTTCTAATCTATATAACCAAATTCCTATTAATCATTAGGACTATTTCCTTTCTCTCACACGTTTTGAGTTTCCTCAAGTCCTTCACTAACTGCTCTGTTTGCATATTTTTTTTGCCACAGGTCAAATTCGGAGGGAGATGGTTGATAGGGAGAATTGGAAAGTCTCAAACTTCCTGAAATATTATTTTTTAAATCATTTTTAAATATCTATTGCAGAGACAAGGGAATCCTCAAATTCAATTAATGTAAATAGCTAATAGATTCCAAATAGTTAACGTTTCGTTAGCAAGTTTTGCTCAGTACCTGCACCCAAGAGTGTTAAGTAATTAGGAAAGTCTCAAGTATACCCTCATGTGATTGGTTTGTCTTGTCCAGTTTGCATGATATCCACTTAAAGAATCTTGCAAATGATAAAAAAAAAAAAAATGCTACATGTCTACAGGCATCCTCTAAATCAGGAAATTTCTGTGTCACCAAATCTTTTCTGGGTGAAAAAAAAGGACAATGGTCTGATTCAACCTTTCACTCAACAAGTATTATTCATCCCCTACTGTTCTATGCATGCAAAGCAGTGCATGCTTGGCTCCAGGAGCATCCAGACCAACGTAACTCCCTGCACCCACAGAAGCAGTTGCCACTAGGAAAGGCAACACGCACCTAAATGTAATCATGCACAAGAGAAATGGATAGGGACACTGCACAGTCAGCTTCTGGTCTCAGGTCCATCTTTTTAGGAAAGATATTTAACTTCTATAAATCTCAATGTGTTGGGTTTTTTTTCATAAAAATTAAGAACCCAATGAGGCAATCTTTCAAATTTTCTTGAGAGTTGAAATTCTATGATTGTAGGAAGCAGGAAAAAGATACTATATCGTACATGCTAAAATTTTATTGTATTTACAACTAGAGAATTAGACTAAGGAATTCTAATCCTGGTTTACTATGAATCAAGGAAGGTCAGAAACCCCAAAGCCTGAATGTCCTCATCCTCAGATGGCTGCATCAGATCTGCAGGAAGTCCAATTAAATAGTGAATGTGGTGATGTCATCTATTGCTGCTACTAGGAAGTCAGGACCGGTCCTCGCCCCATCATTTTCTATTTTACTGTTACTGTCCTACCACAATGGTTCTTTCTGTCTCTAGAACATAGAAATGCTGATTTCCACCTTAGCTCCTCAAAGATGCCCACCCTTCAGAACCTGTGAATGTGCTGCCTTACACGGCAAAAGAAACTTTGCTGATGTGATTAAACTAAGGATTTTAGATAGGGAGATTATCCTGAATTACCTGGGTGGGCTAAATGTGTCATCACAAGAGCTCTTATAAGTGAAAGAGGGGGTCAGGAGAGTCAAATTCAGAGAGATTTGAAGATGTTACCCTGCTGGTTTTGAAGACAGAGGAGGGGGCCGTGAACCAAGGAAGGTAGATGGCTTCTAGAAAAGGCAAAGAAATAGTATCTCCCCTACAGCTTCTGCAAGGAAAGCTGACCTGCCAATGCCTTAATCTTAGCCCAGTGAAACACATGCTGGTCTTCTGACCTCTAGAACTGTAATAAATTTGTGTGGTTTTAAGCTGCTAGGGTTGTGTCTATTTGTTACAGCAGCCATAGGAAACTAACACACCCAAACTGTGGTCTTGGTACTAGCTGTTCCCAGTGCCCGGAATGCCCTTTCTCTAGAATCTTTACATGGCTTGCTCCTTTTGTCACTCTTGTCTCAACCTGGGCATTGTCTTCTCAACCTGGGCATTGTCTTCTTTGACCATATAATCTAAGGAGCCACCCAGGCCTTCAGCTAATTCTCTGCATAGTGTGTGTGTGTCATTTTCCTGGTTTGTTTGTCTTTTGACTGTCTCCTTCTCCATTAGTTTAGCTCCTTGAGAGTAGGAAGCCTGTCTGTCTCAGCTGCCACCCCATTTACAGTACTTAGAACAATGCCTGGCCTTTGTCAATATTTGTTGAATGTAGGATTTAGGGAACCCAGTAAGGGTTTGGTGGGTCTGAATCTTACAGAAAGTTTCTGGGAAATACACGAAGAAGCCATAACACGTATACTTTCATCATCTTTAGCCTTTGCAAAAGCCATCTATTACCACCAAAATCCCAGCACCTTCCCTCCACTTTGATTCTCTCTCTCTATCTCCACCTGTGTCACAGAGCAAAGTTAAGGAAATATGACAGTGGTCTGGATAGCCCCAGAAAGTAGATTTTGGCATAAGGATGGTGCCTAATAGGTGTAAAGGTGTTTGGGTTCTTAAGGAATAAATGGCACTATACAAATGTTAGAATACTAGAGTTTCCTTAAATCGAAAATTCCATTTTTATGTATCTGTTTGATAACTGTACAACATTGCCACTCCAGCAAAATTCTGTTGCTGCAAAAAGAAGAGCACTTTTCCCCCTCCCTTGAAATTTGTTAAAATGGCATTTCCCTTGTGTTGCATTTCCTTAGACCTGTGCAAAAACATCTCCTCCCAAGATAGAAAGCAATGCACAGCTGTAGCCCTGGGAAGCATAATGCTGTGCTCAGAATATCAGATTTTTAAATCTACCAAAGCTGGAAAGAGATTAAGAGTTAAGGCTGAAAGTCTGTCTTTAATGTGCTCTATTATGCACCAGGCATTACAGTTAATATGTCCCTTCAGATTTTGCTGACCTACTTTTCTGAGCTTACAGATGCGGCAGTACACATTAAGGACAGAGGATCAGCAGTGATTGTGAATTTCCTTGCCGCCTCTGCTTGACCTCACACCCCTAATATTATGGTAATGTTTTGTGTGTGTGGAGGAAAGAGATTGGTGGTGAGAAGACGGTGAGAGAAAGAGAGTGAAAGAAATAATTTTATTTACGTGATCACCATAAATATTATAATGTCACAAAAGAGAAGAGAGTTTTTGTTAAAAAGTCCACTATGTATCAACAGTACATCCATTGTTTTGGTCTTTCAGTATTTTAGCAATATTTTCTCTTTCATTGGATTTGAAGTTTCCAGTGGAGATCTTCAGGTTTTTTATTTTATTTTCCCCTCGATCAGAATTTACAGACTGGCAGTTACTGGCCAACGGATGCTTGTACACGTGTTTTACCTGGTAGCACCTTGCTTAATTTTCTTTTTTTAATTGGAACACCTGTAGGTTGACATAGCCACTCTAGTTCCCAGGAGTTTCAAGCACTCACTGTTCTCTTACATCTGATTGCTTCACGCATTTACTTTCCAGATTTTCCTATTCCTCAATTCAAGGGACCCTGGTCTATCTATATCTGGCTCATATATGCATCTTGGAAGAGCCAACTCTAGATGCCTCCATGTATGAGTGTCAGACTGTTTTCTCTGTTGTTTCCGTCAAGTAATGCTACGACTCACAGATACGACAACCCTAGTTGTCACTACTCAGTCAGGATTTCTTCTGATTTATGAATTTAGGGAGTGGAAAATCTTTCCAATCTAAAAGTTAAATCACAATTAGATATATTAACACCTTGCCTTTTTCCCAGAAAGGATTTAGGATAGCCATTAGATGTAGTTACAGATATCCATGATGAATTATTTTTATTGAAAAGCAGCAAATAACATAAAATCTGGATCATCTTGGAAAATCCTGGCTGTCTCGATACCATGTGCCTGGTATCAGGCATGATCAGATCAGATCAGATCAGGTATCAGCATCAGGCATGACAGACCACTGATTTGTGGAATTTGTTAGAAATGCAGTTTTGAAGTAGGAGACAGGTGTTCTATTTTCAAAGCATTTGACACGATTGATAGACGTAAGATTTTGCACTGGGCCAAGGAAGACTCTGGGTATCCATGTAGCAGTAATCAGCACACATCTGTTTCTAGAGTGAGTCTAACTGGGCGGAGGAGCTCTCAAGAGACGATTCTCAGTCAGACGTGCAGAATGGAAGGAGAAAAAGCAGGTGGAGACAGTGGAGCAGGTGTTGAGGCCTGTGTGGTAGCCACCAGCCAGGGCAGAGTCAGCAGTGACTCACGCATCCTCGGGAGGAGAAGAAGAGGTGCTTTCATCAGACTCAGAAAGTCCCAAAGAAAAGCACATCTCCCTGTCTCTGGAGTCCAATTATTTCCTCTGCTTCTCCTCCACATCTAGTTAATTCACTCCCCAGTTCAAAGTTTAGGAAATTGGGGGATATATCTTTGAAGGCAAGCAAGGTCCAAGCCACCAACATCTCTCATCTGACTTTGACTTGAAAAAAAAAAGAACATTTTGGCAAAAGTCTATCAGCTGCTCTTCCCTAAGAGCAGCCAGAGATGCTTTCTAAGATACCAAATACAATCACATCACAGGTTTTCTTACACTCCTTCAATGGACTCCCCTTATTCTCATGATATAGCACAATGCTTTGAACCTGCCCTTCAGGATCCCATATGATGACCTGTCTATCCCAAGGTTTCTCAAGCTTGGCTCTGTTGACATTTTTAGCTGGAAAATTCCTGGGGTGTGGAGGGTAGGAGGGGGCTGTCCACTGCCTTGTAGGATGTCTAGCAGCATCCTTGGCCTCTACCTACTAGATGCCAGTAGAACTCCCTACCCGCAGATATGACAACCAAAAATATCACCAAACGTTTCCAAATACCTGTTCCTGACTGAGAACAGTTGACCTCTCCAGACCCTGCCCTAACTCCATCCTAATTCTGCACCACTCACCTCATGCCTCCCAATCACCACCACCATCACTCTCCTCTTCTCCAGCTCTACAGGCTTCCTACCACCTCTTCTGAGGCAACCTTCCACCATGTCTTAGTCTTCTCAGGCTGCCATAACAAAAATACCGTAGACTGGGAGGCTTAAACAGCAGATATTTATTTCTCACAATTCTGGAGGTTGGAAAGTCCAAGATCAAGCTGCCAGCCTGGGCTTACAGATGCAGCAGTTCCCTGTGAGGGCTCTCTTCCTGGCTTGCAGATGGCTGTCTTCTTGCTGTGTCCTCACAGGGAGGAGAGAGAGTTCTGAATTCTTTCTCTTCATATTAGGACACTAATCCCATCACCAGGGCTCCACTGTCATGATCTCATCTAATCTGAATTACCTCCTGAATGCCCCATCTCCATCACATTGAGGGTTAGGGCTTCAAAATGAATTTGCAGGGGTGGGGCACACAAATATTCAGTCCATAACACACCACGTTTCCACTTACTTGTTTTCTACTGTCCTGCCCCCAACTCTGGACTATCTAATTCCTACTCATCCTTCAAGACGGATTCTTTCTTGATCCTGGTTGTTAGCCTCCCACCCCCAAACATTACCTGCTTTCATAACACATGTCTTTTGCACAGGGCTTCTCATCATTGAAATGGGTTCTGTAATTAGTTCTCTCTGTTATTCTTTCTGCACTGGAAACTTCATCAGCATAGGAGCCATAATTACGTAGCTCACTGTAGTGGCCAGCTCCTAGCACAGTGCCTGATGCACAGCAACCACAAATAAATAACGAAAGACAGAAAAAAATAGATGAAGCACTAAATACCAGGATGCTCAGAAAGGGCTGTAACCACAGGTACACCCTGAAGCTGCCCACTTGGGGATTTTCTGTTAGATGGTATTATGGTATATAATAATGACTGCTGCTCTAATAATAATAGCTGACATTGATTGAGTACTCAATTTATGCCAGGTACTGCACCATATATTTATTATATCAATGAATCCTTAAAATCATTTGATGAGCTAATAGCTATTAGCATCCTCATTTTATGAAGAGGTTAAGTAAATGGTCTAGGGTCACGCAGCTACTAAGTGGCAGGGCCAAAATTCACACAACAGAAGTTGAACCTAAAGGCTATTATTCTACACGCCTATACTGTATTGTCTGTCATGAGCTAGGGACCAGGGAGTTAGATTTTTAGCCCTTCCCCAGACTGTATGCTAGGAGATTGCTTTCAATATGGCTGACGTCTGCAGAGTCTCCGTGTCAAGGTCTAGATTCTCAAGCAATCATTCAGGAGCAGAATACCACTTGCCAACTAACTCTGCTCGGTATTGTTTGGAAGATGGGAGTTGGGCAGGTGGACATTAGGGCATAAACAAGGAGACAAGAAAGTTAAAGACCGTCTCCCCAGCATATCACATCCAACTGAAGTTTCATTTTAGTTAACAAACTTCTCCCAAAATGCATAAGCATATTAGTCACTCATACCTCAGTGTGAAGGATCTTGAGCCTACAATAAGAAAACGTTCTTCTAATATTCTGTGTGTGTGTGTGTGTGTGTGTGTGTGTGTGTGTGTGTGTGCGACTATAACAATTACGGACACTGTGGGCCTCCAGTGCAGGGTAGAGATGAAAGGAATAACTCAGAAAAGAGTTTGGAGAGCCATAAGCTTGGATAAGGTCCCTAAATACTGGGTTGCAGAAAAGTAGGTGGGATTAGGGCACTGGATATGAAGTGGGAAGATGCCAAAAGTAATTGCTACCCATTTGCAATTACTTCCAGAGCCCAGAGGCTGAGAAAAAAAAATCATCCTAAGGGCTACCTTTGGCACTGGAAACTTGCAGTAGAGGTTTCATGAATAATTCACTTTGCCAAAGGAGAAGTCACCATGGTTTGTAGTTCACTTTCCTTCCATTAATTTAATCTATGACTTTCATTTTGTCTGTCTGTGAAAACAAAAGAGACACTAATATTTAGCTATGAGACAGGGAAGTGATTTATTAGGCAGCATTTATAAATCATTATATGTGGCACACTAATAGTTTAGCGAAAGTCTTCTGAAAATAAGATTTTTACTGAGAACAGATTCGGGAGAAAAATAAGCATTCTATACATAGTCGACTGAGTTTTCTCTCTTCTACAGTTAAAATTTCATCTACCCAATTTTGATGCATGTACTGAAGTGCTAGAGAAGGCTCAAAATATAAAGTCCATCTGTCTAATGGAGGTTTGGCCTATCAATCAAATTTGTCATTACTTCATTAAGTTGTTGAGATGATCAGCCTTTTGGAAAATGAGGAAGGTGAGAATGCCATAACAAATTATGGTGAATTAGAGGGATTTGGGTTAATGAACCTATACCAGTAGAAATCCAAGATCCTGTTCCTTGGACTACCTTCAGTGTTGGTAGAAAGAAAATATGCTCTCAAAGATGAAGCCTTCATCCCTTTGGCATCGTCCTGAGGCACCCGCCTTGATCATGATGATACTGTCTCAGGGCCCTGGCTATCAACGCCCTCATGAGTAATTACAAACTTGCATAACGGCAAAGTTGAAGGGCTTGGAGTCCTTTCCCTCTGAAAGCAGGACTCAGGCTATGAGTTTAGAGCTTGGTGATGTCAAGCTCATTCTACCACATGGACACAGGCTATTTTTGGGCAAAGTCAACTCCAGTGTCTCACTCCCTACAATGGGAATAGGAGTTGAACTTGGTTGACCCTGGGTGGCCTGGACATCATGGCTTCTCCTGAGAAGTTATTCCAGGCAGTTCAGAAAACAAAGGAATGTTACCTGAAAAGGCCATGGTGCTGGATAGTCAAAATAAATCTAAAACCTCTCAAGAAAGGGATTTTCACTTCAGCCCAGGAGTGAAGGAGTGAAAATCCTTACTTCTTTTCCTATCCTTTTCTCCCTCTCACAGAAGAATGGAAGAGGGTGGTGAGATAAGTGAAATGGCAAAATTGGTCCTAAGCTTATGCATAATGTAAATCACATACTGATCTATTTAAAAATGTTTAGTTACTATTTTAGTTCTCTGGGAAAGTCCTATGTGTCCCTGCTAAGTCATTGTTTCTAGGACTGAGAGCATCTCGGAGGAAGGGAATTGCATACTTAACTGTGTATGTATAGCTCTCTGCCTGGGTCAGTATTTAATATATAAATATGAACTATTTTATACGCAATGAGTGAAAGGAAAACTTAATTTCATTTAGGAACATTTTGCTTAAACACATGATTATCAGATATTCATGCAAAGTAGGTGCTATTTTTTCAAAGAAGAAAGTGAGCTATCACTCAATTATTTTTCCCCCTTTCCTTTGGTGAGGTGGAAACGTTATCCTGCACTACTAACCCAGACCGCTAACTCACCTTATTCCAGGGGCACATAGGCAGGCAGCCTTTTCCATTCCCATCTGCCACTGCCAGGGAAGGAAATTAGGCAGAATACTAGCTGTCCTTACAAATACATTCTGGAACTCCTGGCTTCTGTTTTCTTTAGTCCGTCCTCTTTCTCTTATCCCTGCTAAAGTAAGGGGGCTAAGGGCTGCAAAGATGACAAGGAAATCTTGAAGATAGGATGATAATGCAGGTTTCTCACTTTTCTTTATTTCTTATGTCATCTGTCTATTGAGGAAAGTAAAACAAAGTTAAGTTCCTATAGTTTTGAAGAACAGTGAAATAATGGTAAGGAACTTTTAAACTTTAATTTGTAACTGCTATTGAGTGACTCAAAGAATATCAGGAATGGTGTGATTATTTCCTAATTGTTTGGAGCCTAATGGATTTTAATTATGAATGAAAACATGCTCAGCAATTTTGTTGCACTTATTGTCCTTGTAATGTAGTTAACTGTTATATTTAAAAATTATTGTATCAGTATGTCATTCAACAGACATGCCCTTATGTTGTGTCCTGGACAATGTGAAGCACGGACTGAAATTTGCTATAAAATAAAACATGGTTCTTACTCTTGATAAGCTTAAACTCTGATCCCAGAGAGAAGGCGTGACAAGATATCTGCCTCTTACAAACGTTAAAAGAAACATAGTTCTAGGAGTGCTACAGATGTTTTAAAAAAATTTACCTTCCAGTACCATAATCATGGAAAGCTCTTCAGAGTAGATAACATTTATTTTATTTTATTTTATTTTTTATTTTCTTAACATCTTTATTGGAGTATAATTGCTTTACAATGGTGTGTTAATTTCTGCTGTATAACAAAGTGAATCAGCTATACATATACATATATCCCCATATCTCCTCCCTCCTGCATCTCCCTCCCTATCCCACCCCTCTAAGTTGGTCACAAAGCACCGAGCTGATCTCCCTGTGCTATGTGGCTGCTTTCCACTAGCTATCTATTTTACATTTGGTAGTGTATATATGTCCATGCCACTCTCTCACTTTGTCCCAGCTTACCCTTCCCCCTCCCCATGTCCTCAGTCCTCAAGTCCATTCTCTACATCTGTATCTTTATTCCTCTCTTGCCCCTAGGTTTTTCAGAACACTTTTTTTTTTTTTTTTTAGATTCCATACATATGTGTTAGCATACGGTATTTGTTTTTCTCTTTCTGACTTGCTTCACTCTGTATGACAGACTCTAGGTCCATCCACCTCACTACAAATAACTCAGTTTTGTTTCTTTTTATGGCTGAGTAATAATCAATTGTATATATGTGCCACATCTTCTTTATCCATTCATCTGTTGATGGACAGTTAGGTTGCTTCCATGTCCCGGCTACTGTAAATAGATCTGCAATTAACATTGTGGCACATGACTCTTTTTGAATTATGGTTTTCTCAGGATATATGCCCAGTAGTGGGATTACTGGGTCATATGGTAGTTCTAATTTTAGTTTTTAAAGGAACCTTCATACTGTTCTCCATAGTGGCTGTGGAAGAGTGTTCCACACCTCTTCCCACTAACAGTGCAAGAGGGTTTCCTTTTCTCCACACCCTCTCCAGCATTTATTGTTTGTAGATTTTTTGATGATGGCCATTATGACTGGTGTGAGGTGATACCTCATTGTAGTTTTGATTTGCATTTCTCTAAAGATTAGTGATGTTGAGCATCGTTTCATGTGTTTTTTGGCCATCTGTATACAGAGTAGATAGCATTTAATACTGAAATATAAAATAATACTTTGTCCACAATTTGCTTTGTGTATGCCTTTTCTCCTCAATTACATCATGATCTTCTTGTGGCTAGACACTGGATATTATACTTGTTTTTTTTCTTTTTTTTAATTCTCTATTTTTATTCTCGTAGCAAGGATCAGATTCCTAGGAGGACCTTCATAAATAATTGTTTTTTTAATACTTGCTAAATGGTAAGACGAAAGTCAGAACAAATGCCCAAAATTCCCTCTCCCTTTCAGCTAACGATTTCAACAGAGAGATTTTCGGTGGAAACCACGAGACGGTAGATCCTCCTATTGCTTGTTTCTGTACTGTCTGTTGGAAAAACTGGATTCTAATTCTCTTTTCTACTGGTTTAATCCATGAAGTGGATCAGCCTTCAATTATCTCACTTAGAAATCAGTCCACTAGCATCTTGAAGATTTAATAAGTATCATTTCATGTCACAAAAGAGCTGTAAGCTTCTTGAGAAAGACATTATACAAATACAAGAGGCCGCTATGACTATCACAACTCGTGTGTGATGTTAAATTCCTTCTTGACGATACTGCAGAGATTTCTTTAGAAGCATGTCATTGCTTTAATTTTTTATTTCACTTTTATGTCTCATCTAGTTCATCTTTTTGAAGTCATTTTCCTCGTTTAAATAGTTTTGTATCATACCTTTTCTCTCAAACTGGTTTTATTTTGATGGATTTAGCTTCCCTGGAGGAAGCTGCATATGGAAAAAGCTAAGAACCATTGAGCTGCTAATAATAATTATCCTCTGCCCTTTCAGAGGCTCTTTTATCTGAGGATATCAAAGTATTTTTCAAACCAGTATCTATAATTACCTCCATCATACAAAAAAATCACTGCCAGTGAGGCTGAATGACTTACAGAAGGTTGACAAAAGCAAAATGCAGAACCCAAATTCCCTTCTCCCTTTCTTCTTCCCTGTCTTCCAGACTCCAGGACCCCTTGGCTCTGAAGAGATTCGGAGAAAGGGGGAGCAAGTCTTCATGATCTGTTGCTCTAACAGGGACCTAAAGATGGTGCCCTCTGATGGCTCATAGCCTGAGGATACATGAATACAAATGGCAAAACATCAATTAAGTAGGCAACCAGTGTCAGAGAGGTCACTTTGGGCTAGAAAGGCTAAAAATGCCTTTGTCAAGTGGAATTTCAGTCAACCGACCCCAGTAAGTGGCCAGTTCTCCACATGGCCTTGCCTTTGCAGTTTTCTTTCTTGCCTAGAAAAATAGAGTTTATATTTGGTAAGGGGCAGGGCTCTACCTTTTCCTCAACAGGCCAAGATGAGCGCTAGCAAGATGAATTTCTGGGTTCTCCTTAAGGGTTTCATTTAGGCCCACTGTTCACTGAGATTCAGAATCCTTTAGCAATTGACTATCCATGCTCGATAACTTTCAGATTTCCTTTCTGGGTTCTGTTTACAGATAGAATGACATATCTCAAACTGACAAAGTTCTTCTAAGAATGGAAAAATGAATGATGTGAACAGGATTTGGTGAGCCAGGCATTTCGATTAAACCTGGGGTCTGTGAAGTGGCAGAAGGTCCAGGTCTGATTGATGGCAGAGAGAGCTCTAGGGCCTCCATACTGAATGACGAACCAGGGATCATAAAAGAAAGAATGTAACGAAGAGCTCAGCCATCGAGTTATTCCACAAATGGGGTAGGGCCTTTTACATGTGGAGAGAAGGGTCCTGACTGGTATCTGATTATTGCTAATATGTCCCATAGAACCTACTTGGAATAATTGTTTACTATTAATTTCATCAAGAGCGCTGAGACTCTTTATGCATATAATAAAGCTAATTTCTACATTTAATAGAGATGATTTTTTTAACTTAGTGAAATCAGAATCTTATTAAATTTTAGAAGTGAATATAACTTTTATAACTTTAGGTTCTCTTTCTGGGTTCTGTTTAGTGATTAAGATGCTCTTATTGCAATCCTCTTAGATTAGATTGAATTCATGATGCTCACTCTTTTTCCCTTAGGCATACTACGATTGTTTTCCAAATACAGCATTTTCACAACAAGCTGTTTCCTACATTCATTTTCATATTTGCTCTCAGCCCTTTAAAGAGCACTAACGGCTGTATCTTCCGGATCAACAAGGAATTGATGATACTTGGTTTGAGGGAAATAAAGGCTATTATTTATGAAGCATTTCCTATATAGCTGGTCTCGGGTTAAGCTTCACGCACTGTGTCATTTCATCCCTAAAACAACGATAGACGTTAGTCACTGGTGTAGATGAGGAAACAGAGGCTTAAAAAGTTGAAATCATTTGATTGATGCCACACAGCTAGTAAATGACACAGCTGTCATTAAAACCCAGGTCCTACAGACTCCAAACCCACTCTCTTGACGGCAATTTTAACCTGTTTCGTAACTGATTTTTAAATTTCTAGTTCTATGACCTTCCCTGTGTCTAGCTAAGCCATCAAAAACCATGCGCCATTTGACTATCTGCTCAAACATCTTCGGCCAGCATGTTGGCATATATGTATTTATTTATTCGATCAAACTGGAAACACCAAAGATTGCTAACCCTACACCTCATGCCTTAATCGGGCCCTAAAGATGCTCTGCGTAAGTGTTTCAACCTTAATGACTATAATGTCCTCTCAAAAAGAGATGACCTTACTAAGGGTCATTTCTTGGTAAATAAAACTCTGCTGCTGTTGACTTTTGATTCATCATCACACTGATATTTAGTGTCAGTCCAGCGTGCTGGATGAGGCAGCAGTCTTGATCTCTTATAAAGGGAGACAGGTGGCTGGTCACAGTGGACACATTCCCTTTGGCAGAGGTGGGGAACCGCAACTAGTATTTAGCATTTTAATTGAAGTTGGCATTTGCAGAACCACTTTTCTTTTTAATATTCTTTTCAAAGGAGAGGAAACCAAAATAGAAAGTATTATAACTTCTTCCTGTGTCATGTATGTTTCGCTCCTTCACAAGAGGAGACTTCCCTCTTCTTTGACTCAAATATAGCATTCTTGTGGCCCAGGCTGATACTCAGTCGTCAAAACCAATGCAAGCAGGTGTTTGGCATATCAAGGAGAGTAAAGGTTTTTGTCAACTTTTTAAACAACTTCGCCCACAATCACCAACGCTCTCCAAATAGAATCTGCTGACTTCAATGGCAGGGTCAGTATTACAGAGTGACTCACTGCTGGAGAGAGCGAACAAGCTCAACAAAGGCTACTTGTAGATGTAAATGCTGTTTCCTCATTGCTAGTGAAAGCTACATTTTGCACAAAATAGAACTCAAGAGCCTGTGGGTGGGGGTCCCTGCGTCTCAGATATCCTTGGGCCTCAAAAAATACACACACCCTCGAACAACTGTTTCCCTCCCCTTCCTCTCCCAACTCCTAGAGTGCACCAGATGCATTCAGTTCCTCCGTAAAAAATACTCCTGAACTCGATCCAGTCCAGCCCTAACCCACGCCACTTCCCAGAAGCTAGGCTTGCCAAGGTCTCCAGTAACACACTCACTGCCAAAACGAAATGGCAATTCTCCATCTTGATGCTCCTTGACCTATGTACAGAATTCGACACTGCTGATAACCAATTACACAACTCTCTCTCCTTGGCTTCTGAGCCTCTTTCCTCATTTAGTCTGACTCTCACCTCATCTGCTTTAGAAACCCTTCACCCCCTTTCCCCTAGCTTCCACTGTCCATGGGGTAACCCCCATTGCTTGGCAAGTTAGCTATTTCATCTCAGTTGCCTCACTGATGGCAGAGACCATGCTCTATTCATGTTGGAACCCCAGTGCCCAGACAGTGCTTGCAAAATAACATGAGCACAAAAATGTTTGCTGAATGAATGCGCATATATAAGAAATCAATGTCTATACTCACCTCTGTCCTGCACATTGCATCTGGCTGTAAGACAAGTTCCATGACCAATTCATATTAAACAGAAATTTATCAGCCGCCTTTAACTTTCCCCATATCCAATATCCATGTGTCGGTAAAGAACACTGATAAATAAGAAACCTCCCAAATAAAACTCCTCACTGACTCTTGGTTGTTTTTCCATTTCTATTTCCAGTCCCTCATTAAATCTGCTTTCTCAGTCGTGACATTTTCTGAATCTGATTTGCTTTCTTTTCAACTCTTCCGAAGGATTTTTTTACAGAATAAACAAAAAAGTACTCTGTGTTCAATTGGCATTTTGTATAGTAACTACTTGCTCTAATGTATTACAAAGAGCAGCCAGTTAATACTTGTTGAGTGATGGCCACACGAACAACTGTATCATGTATGCTGTTTCTCAGTTTGATCATTAATATATTCCAGATACACGAATTAGTGGTTCCCTTGTCTGTTTATTTTGGTCATTTTAATGACCAAATCATATTTTCTCAAGTGATATAGTCCAGGTAAAACAATTTGTTATTTCAGTGAAAAATAAGAATTTGACTCTATCACCTGTTAAGTTTGTTCTATGGTTTATATGTAATCCTTCAACTCCTGTTCGTTTAACCACAGACTCAGGTCCCCAGAATCCCAAGTTACAATATTTCTTTCCTATAAGTCGTCAGTTCTTCTGCCGAAGTTATCTTTTTCACCTGTTGTTTTGTATATGCCAGACTTTTCTGAGGCCATATAATTTTTAAAATTTGTCCTATAAATCATGTGTAACATCCTCTTGTTCAATTGCAAAGTATTTCATCCTGTTTTTAAAATGCCGTACTAGTCATTTTTCTCTCTTCTTGTATACCCTCTGATTGAACCACATTATGTCTGCTCACTACCCACTTCCTTTGATCATTTTACTTTATATCTTCTTTCATTTGGAAGGATGGATAGATAAAGATAGATACATAGATAGATAGACAGATAGATAAACAAAGTCACTGCTTACAGACATTAAAGAACTGCTCAATATAATCTGCTAGCACCAAGAACTTACTTCCTAATAACAGATATTGTCTTTTTATCCCCTCTTGATAAGCACATCTCTTCCACATTTGTAATGAATCAAAGGCATTTATATTTGAACATCGTTGTAAGTGTGGTTTACAAAGCTATCTCTCCTTTTATGTATTTCTCTGTTTTATTGTCATCAGTTTCTGATTGTAAACTCCTAAAAGGAAGAACTGATATTTATTAAACATATCCTAAACAGTTTTCAGCAGAGTAATATGAGGATATAGGCAAGTAAAATATTATTTATGTCTATTAATCAATTATCATGTAGGTATCTGAAATTCTGTAGGTATCTGAAACTCTAGAAATCGATTAATTCTTTCATCTTTCACCCGTATATACATTCAGCTTTGCTAGAGGGAATATGTAATGAAAATGGACCCCTTCCATTATTCAGTGGATCTTGTTAGATCAATAGTATTTCCCATTTAGTAAAATGTGATGTCTCATGATTTTTCATAGCAATCTGTATAATTGGAAGGGATTCACTTTGATTAACATAGAAGAGTGCTAATTCATATGAGGCATCATAATGAGATATAAGAGAAGCCTGTGTTGATATTTCTAACCCATCTGAGTTTCCAAAACAAATAATTTTAGGAAACTAAAGACAGTACCTTTTCAATCTTCCTGTTGAGATATAAGAGAAGCCTGTGTTGATATTTCTAACCCATCTGAGTTTCCAAAATAAATAATTTTAGGAAACTAAAGAGAACACCTTTTCAATTTTCCTGTTGCTTATCATTCCTTCTATTTGATTTTTTTAGTTACAAACCATGCACATTCCAAATTTCTTTCTCTGTGTATCATAGCTGCATTCTTTTGCCTGACATTTTAAATCTTCAGTGAAATATAAATGAGCAACAGCTTCAGGATAACCACAAATTCCCCTTTTGTTTTGCTTTGTCTAAATGTTCTTCTTGAATGCCCAAAGGACTTTCTCTTCCTGCTTGGCGCAGTCCGAAATTAGTTTGAATCACATTATTCTTACATCCAGGGTACCTGCATTATGATTCCAAGGGTGATTTGTGTCCTTTAACCATAGAGTGCTTATCATCAATGCTTCAAGGGACTACAATCTGGCCTTGATCTTGTTCATCTAGGCTGCTCAGGGGTAGAGCTATTCACTGGCAAAATATTGGTTTCTTCCCTATGACAACTCGGAAATCTAGTGATTTCTAACAGTGTTCTTTTAAATCACATTTACAAGACAGTGCTGATACAAAAGTGTGCATCCACTTTTTCTCCATTAGGTTCAAAACAAGCAATTCTTTTTACCATCTCTCCTTGAACTTCAGTTCTGGCCTAAATATTCAGCCCTTGAACGTCAGCTAAAAATCTTGTTCTGCCTCTGTGTTAGTGGGGATTTTTTAAAGTGTGTGTATGTGTGTTTGCTTTTCAATATCTCATTAAAAGATTAAGACACGCTATTATTAGTTGAAATAAATGGGTAAACTTTACCTTGCTTATTGTTCATTCACGCTGTTATCTTCTCCCGGTTAGATTACCCTAATGGCAGATCACTGGGTCTGCCAAAAAGACTGATTATAAACCTTTGTTTTGTGCAAAATTCCCACTGTCCACAGGGTGTGGTGCAGAGACTACTCAGCCATTCCTGAGCTGTCATAACATTAGGATACTTTTTGTGAATAAACAGATCTACTTTAAGAAATTATTTGTGATCCCCAAGTTGGGTTTTGTACCCAACTATTTCTCATGTTTGTTTCTGGGCACTAACCTGGTAACTACCCTCTCAGTTCAAAGTCATTGTCACACATACACTGAAGATAGTTAACATTCTCCTAAATTCTTTGAAATTCCTGATTAATAGTATCTTGCCTTGAGTTAAATTTGTGTCAACCTCAAACAACCAATTACAATGTGGAAAAAGTTGTCAAAACCTTAATTTCACATCAAGAGTGAAAAAATACATTTTGATGAATTCTACCTTTTATAGGCTAAATTCAGTCAAAACAGTTTCTATGTGACAACAATGGCTCAAAAATGGAGAGATTTTAATCCAGAATGTGTAAGTGACCACGTTACTGTCACATAAGCATTGAGGTGGGGGGGTTTCTCAAGACACCAGTCATAGTTCTTACTGCCTTATCAAAGAGCCCGGAAGACTTGAGCTCTAGATCCAGCCTTGATGATCTCTAAGTAGATGGATGACACAGGCAAGTCAGCTAACCTCTTTGTGCCTCCGTTTTCTTTTTGTAAGGTTGGAGGTTGAGACCAGGACAGCAACTCTCAGGTCCACCTGGCATAACTCGGGTCAGAACATGGCATTCCAGTCCTGGTACCAGCTACAGCAGGGTTGAAACTCCAGTCTACACCTTCTACCAGGAGCCCTTGGAGCCAGAGGAGTGAGTGGCACAAAAATGTTAGCCTTCAGTTGTGCCAGGAGAAATAGAGAGGTTGAGCACTCCTGGAGCAGATCATCTCCAAGATACCTGCGAGGATATAAATTCTTCCACCTAAAGTGAATCAGTGGAATACAAAAAAATTAATCATATTTTAAGAGAGTGAGATTCTGAAAATTCAACCTGGGGCTATGCTGTATATAAAATAATACAGCTTTAATCAGCAAGGACCTACTGTATAGCACAGGGAACTCTACTCAATACTCGGTAATAACCTATATGGGAAAAGAATCTGGAAAAGAAATAGATATATGTATATGCATAACTAAATCACTTTGCTGTACACCTGAAACTACCACAACATTGTAAATCAACTCTACTCCAATATAAAATAAAAATTAAAAAATAATAATAATACAGCTTTAAAGGGATTAGGTTATGGAACTCTGTGAATAAAATGTGTAAGAAATATTGTCACATTGACCACTTTCCCTCAAAGGCAGTAAAATTGTAGAATATCAAGGCTGTTCTACTTTTGCAGAACATAGCCACTGACTAGTGAAGCAGCACCCATTTTTGCAAAGGAGGCAGACATGTTTTCCAACAATTAAGATGAATGTGCTTAAAGAAGATGTACATATATTTAATGGAATATTACTCAGCCGTGAAAAAGAATGAATGCCATTTGCAGCAACATGGATGGACCTAGAGATTATCATACTAAGTGAGGTAAGTCAGACAGAGAAAGACAAATATATAATATCACTTTTATGTGGAATCTAGAAAAATGATACAAATGAACTTATTTACAAAACAGAAACAGACTCACAGACTTTGAAAACAAACTTATGGTTACCAAACGGGGAAAGCGGTGGGGGAGGGATAAATTGGGAGATTGGAGTTAACATATACACACTACTATATATAAAATAGATAATCAACAAGGACCTACTGTATAGCACAGGGAGCTCTATTCAATATTCTGTAATAATCTGTATGGGAGAATAATCTGAAAAAGAATAGATATTTGTATAACTGAGTCACTTTGCTGTACACCCGAAACTACCAGAACATTGTAAATCAACTATACTCCAATATAAAATAAAAATTTTAAAAATAAAATAAAGTAAAATGCATGTGCTGTGTGAGGTCAAGATTATCTGCGTAGGGGCTGGGGGATCACCTGAGAAGGATATTGAAGCATGGGTAGGAGTCCATTAAGAAAAGAAATGTGGCTTGGGCCATCCAGGAAAAAGCAATAGATTGCACAAAGAATCTGTTGTGTTTGAGAAAAGATGAGAAGTTTCTTGAACCTGGAGAATTAGAAGAATGGGAAACCCTCAAAAAAACACTAAAGATATGGGTAGAAAGTAGGTTCCTATGGGATAAAAGGAAATGGACTCCTTGATGATGTTTGTTTTTATGGTATTTATTTTTTAGCTTCACCTATTTTCTTTTTTTATGACTACAGCTGCCTGCTAAGAGAGAGGAGCAAATCAAATGGAGGGTCATTTGGTCTGTGCCTTGATGGGGTTTATTGAACAAGCCTGATGGGTTTAACGTACCTGAGGCTGGGAGAGGGTTAGCTGAAGTAGCTAAAAAATGAAGGGAGAACAATTTGGAGTTCTTAGATAAGGAGATCAGGAACAGAGCAATGACGGGAGAACTCAACAATATAAAGAAAAGCAGGGGCTTCCCTGGTGGCGCAGTGGTTGAGAGTCCGCCTGCTTATGCAGGGGACACGGATTCGTGCCCCGGTCCGGGAAGATTCCTCATGCCGCGGGAAGGCTGGGCCCGTGAGCCATGGCCGCTCAGCCTGCGCATCCGGAGCCTGTGCTCCGCAACGGGAGAGGCCACAGCAGTGAGAGGCCCGCGTACCACAAAAAAAAGAAAAGAAAAAAAAGAAAAGTGGAGGAAAAAAATGTTCATAAATACGTTAGTAAATATTCACAGCATAAGGGAAAATGAGGGATATTTTAAGAATGATTAACTCTTTGCTCCATTTGAAGTTATTTGTATTGCTAATGTTTAATTCACTCTTCAGCCTCTTCCCAAAGCTCCAAGCTCATTGAACTTGTATTTATGTGAGTAGGTATTTTAATGTTTGTGAAAATCAAGGGGTGGGCTGAGTTAGTTATATATAACACATGAAGGAGGCAGGGCCCAGAGGCGGAAGTGACTGGAGAATTTAATTTCCACAGGCATGTGTAAAAGTCTTGGGGAGGGTTTTGGTTAACAAGTCATGGAATTGGGGGGAGAGGAAGAGTTTTTGCTCATTTTATCTGGAAGTCAAGTGCAAGGGTGGAGGTGGCAGAGGCCGACCTAATCTGACCTCTGCTTATAGTAGGTTTTTCAGTGAGAGAGTGGCATGACCAAATTCACTGTTAGATAATATAGCAGTACAAGAATGAACAGGGACAAAAAAAAAAAAAAAGAATGAACAGGGACGATGAAATTGGAGGAGGTGGGATAGTACCTCAAGAGGCAGTGCTGACGCTGAAGCAATAGTAAGTAGCATTTGAAACAAAGGTAGGTGTCAGTAAGCACACCAATATATCTAGCTGGATAGATCAGGGAAATGGTACTTGCAGTGGGGAATGCAGAGGGGCAGGGGGTGCGGGGAGGAGTGATGAATTTGATTTAGAATAGAAGCTCTAGACTTTGAAGTGGCTGTGATAGAGCTAAGCACAGGTGCCCATTAGGAGATTGTGTGTACACCTGGAGAGACTTTGTGTTCAATAGTACTTGATTTCACTTTTATCTTACCCAGAATGGGGGTACTGGAGGTATTAATAGGTTTTGGTTAGCCTCCCAAGTAGAGGACATCTGTTTACCTCGTACCCTTTTCCCTCTTATTGAGTTATGCGGTTCTTTCCCTCTTTCCTTCCTTCTTTCCTCCTTTCTTCCCTCCCCTCCTCTCTCCTACTTCACTCCCTATTCTCTTTCAGCAAACAGTTAATTGAAGAAAACAAAAACTCTGTTGTTTGCAATTTTTTCTAAATCCTTTATAAAAATTATTTTATACATTAATTTCATATGAAATGGTGAAAGCATCTTCTCACATCTAAATTAAATGAGTTGTCACAGTTTTCATATGGTGACATCTGTTGTTACTTCAACTTCTTAGGTTTTATTGTTATTATTAAAAGAAAATCGCTCCTGTCATACTTTATAAACATCGTATTTCTTGTATTCTTTCTGTCTTAAGGGGAAAATTATTCATAAAGCTATTCCTCTATTGTTATCTATTAACAGTAATTTAATTCTCTAAAACTGTCTTCTCTTTTTCCCATTATTCTTTCTATCTGCTCTTCTTACATGAATTTACACTTTCCCAGGTCTTCTGATTTGAACTCCCCAAATGTAAATGGATGATTAGATCACATCACCAAGCATTTGTGAAGCTTTACTTACTTTTTTGGCTCTGTTATAGTCATCTCATGGTTGTTATATAAGCACTTCATTAGAATCATTTAAAATTCAATTTATTAAGCCAGCCATTTTTTCATAGAGCAAAATAGAAAGGCATATTAGAATCATTGTCAGAAGGAGTTGAAATATACAACATAATCATTGTTTCTTCTTTAAATTACAAAAGAATAAGGACCTTATTAACTTGTTTTATTAGAATTTTTATTGAAAACACTTGAATTAGTAACAGCCATTAAAAATCATTTAAAATTATCTTTTTAGAAATTAGGAGAATTTTAAAGACATTATTTTGGACCTATGACATATACTTAATGGTAAGATAATAAACACGTGGTAATTATAAAAAGTGTAATGCTTGTAAAACATTAATTTCTAATGAAAGGTGCTAAAATGCTTACAGAAATTGGTGACAGCAATGAGGATTGAATTGTATTAAGTAAAAATAAGATATACTACCATTTCACTAATGATTAAATACTTATGGGTGTTACTGTTATCTCCACAGAAAGTTGACTCTTAAACATCATACTTCAATTTTTTTTTCAGAAAATTTGTTCGTATAGATGCATTCCAAATATTTCTATTGCTAACAACTTATATTTATTTCTTAAAATCTAAGAGGACCTAGGACCTATTATAATACTTTTATCTCTTCAAATCTCTAATTAAAATGTTCATTATTTAGTTCACACAAAAATAAGACAAAAGACAAATTGAGGTTATCATCATGTAGATTTTGAGATACATTTATTCTGAAAAAAATTACATTTGAAAATGGTAATCATTATTTTGAAGTTTTCAAATTATACCTTAAAATATCTAAATTTAAGTATCATTTGTTTGCATTATATATTTCTTCTGTAGAAGTTAAGGTATTTTATTATACACATAATATAAATCAGCAAATACTTATTGAGGCAATAGATACTCACACAATACTCAGAAATAAATTAATGGAAGTTAAAAGGATCCTCAAGAGATTTTCCCAAAGTTTCACACGAAGCCAGTAGTAGAACCAAGAAAAAGAATATATGCAGTATTCCAGTGTAGCGATCACACTATACTTCTAGGACCATACTATTTCAAAAGTTTTATCATATATGTATAAAGATATCCCAAATTCCCTCCTTTGGGGAGAGAATCCTCACCATTTGTTTAGTGGTGAACAAATTCTTCAGAATGCAGGCTAAGGTCTTACAGCTAGTACCTCTCCCGTAAACCTTTCATGATAAGGTCACTGCCATTCAAGCTCACCCTTCTTTCTCCTTTCTATATTTTTATGTGTCACTCAGCGCCCTTTCTCTGGCTTGGAAAGCCATCAAGAACTTTTGTTAGGAGAGAGTCGCCAGTTCTGTGTAATGAACCAGTCAGCAGGATTCTTGGGGGCCATGAGTATAAGCCTGTCTGTGCCCTTTTTCTCAGACTAAGAATGCCATTACCTCAAAAGCTAGCCATTGGGAAACAGTCTTAACTTTTGACTGGAATTTATACAGCCTCAGAGCCCACCCTTATTCCTGGCTATGCAGACATTCTGTTTTAACTCTGTAAGTCTATTTTTTATTATGTCTTTTTTTCATTTTTATTTTATATTGGAGTATAGTTGATTAACAAGGTTGTGTTAGTTTCAGGTGTACAGCAAAGTGATTCAGTTATATGTATACATATATCTATTCTTTTTCAGGTTCTTTTCCCATTTAGGTTATTACAGAGTACTGAGCAGAGTTCCCTGTGCTATACAGTAGGTCCTTGTTGGTTAGCTGTTTTATCTATGTCTATTGATACTGATAATAGGTTTATCAATCCAAGAGAAATCACTGAAAACGCCTTCTTTTCACTTTTGTATTATGTTACCCAGAATGTGGGTACTGGGGTTATTAAAATGTTTTGGTTAGGCTCCCAAGCAGAGGACATGAATTCACAGAGCCTTTAAACACCTCTGTTGTTTCATTTCTCCCCTGTCTCCCTCCCTCAGGATATTATCATATTTGGCAAGATGGGGTTCAGTTCCACTTAAAATGATGGAATTCAACAGTCAGCCCATCTAATGCTTGGAATCTATACAGTCTTAGAAGCATAGTTAAGTTTAATCAGATATTAGGCCATAAAATTAATAGTTATCCATTCGGAACTAAAACAGATTTGTGAGTTTCATTTGACATTTTAAGAGTGAGTTAAAATAAATATGTAGTAGAACACCAGGCCCGTTAAACCAAAATATTTAGTGGTCATATTTTATGTTTTATGGTTTTACAATGTTACAAATTGTTATGTTATACATCAATTTTAGTATATTTGCATATTGTATACAATATGATAGGAAACAAAGTAAGGAAAGCAGTGTGGGTATTTGGAATACAGGAAGAAGTGATTATGCCACAAAGTTTACTGCTAATATATTAAAGAAAATGCACATGACATATGCAGTTCACGCTGTGGTACATCTTTCTGGAGCCCAATCATCCTTCAAAACATAATAGGAAATTTCACATTTTGTACATCAACTTTTCAACAAATAGAACATGCATGTATTCAAGTGGTAACTTGATTTTTTCCTACATAAATAATTGTAAATTTTTAACTTCAGACTCTAGGAATTGATTCTTTAACCCATTGCTTAGCTTTTTCTTTGACTGTCGTACATATATGGGAGGGGATTTCCCTATTTAAACTTCCCTCTGGGCTTCCCTGGTGGCACAGCGGTTAGGAATCCGCCTGCCAATGCAGGGGACGTGGGTTTGAGCCCTGATCCGGGAGGATCCCACGTGCCGCGGAGCAACTGAGCCCGTGAGCCACAACAAGAGAAGCCACCACAGTAAGAAGCCCGCGCACTTCAGCGAAGACCCAACGCAGCCAAAAATAAAATAAATAAATTTATTTAAAAAAAAATAAACTTCCCCTTCCTCAGTTTTTCCATTCCCAGTTCTACCTTCAAATACAATGTTTTGCTTCCCTTTGACAGTCTCACACGTTTTAGGAAAAAAACTGTAAATTTCTGAGGCAAAATAGTCCCAAAACTAGATGATTAAACTCCTAAAAGTTTCTTCTTGCCAATTTTGATAAATAAATGAAAATGTGAAGCTAGTTTGTTCTTAACAGTTTTTAGTGCAATTCTCAATTCCATGAGTCAGTATGTGGCATTCATTCAAACCTCACCAGTCACGGCTTTCTATAGAGGAAAAGGAAATAGTGTTTTCAATTATCCATCAAAATATTAGGCATCCATATCACTGCTTTTCTCCTCAAATATGGTGGAACTCTCAACAGAAACTTCCCTTTTCTACACCTTTACAATTTTCTGGAGCAACACAGACTCTACCTTACATTTTTCTGCATTCTTTGGAGATTTTTTGGTTTATTTTATATTTTATTGTAGTTATGTACAGAATTACCATCTGGGGATCCACAATCCTATCAAGCATGACTAAGAAACAGATTAGGAAAGAGATAAAGAAGTATATCTTCACTTTTATGACAGAAAATTTTGGTTTTCCCAACATACAAAGAGGCAGAGTATGGGATTTATAATTCTCTATTTTATAGTAACTATAAAAGGGACACTAATCTTTACTGAGCACTGACCTTGACCTTGTACCAATAGATACTTACATAGCCTTTATTTAATTTAATTCTAACTCTGCAAATATTGAATAGAAGGGGAAATGTTGCCATTTTAATAAATTTCTTCTACTTTACCATTTTAATGATTTCCTTCCATTGTTTTTCTATGAATGATTGTATAATTCTTATGTAGTTCCAATAACTTAGTAATTATATATGTTAACTTTTTTTGGTTTACTCAGCCTAGTAAGTACAACCTACTTCTACATTATTATATTATTGGCATATACATTTAATAACTAAATAATAACCAAATAATCCTTTGGTGTAGAGTGGATATATAATACCATAGTTAACTGTTTCTCATATTTTAAATTGCTACTATTGTAGATATTTCTAGAATAAAAATCTTTGTCATAAAATTTCTTTGTTGTTGTTGTTTGTGTTTAGGATTTTTCCTTAGCATAAATTGTCAACATAAAATAAATGGGAAATGGGGCAGTACAAATGCTAATAAAATAAAAACAGTGATTAAGTTGTACATTTGCATTGTAACTTAACAAAAACAATCCTAGAAATAATACTAGTAAAACTATTACTCCGTTACTTTCATACAGTGCTGGTAATATCTTAAAATGGTACAACTCTTTGGAAAAATCTGATGTATAACGTTTTATATCCAATGACCTAACAGCACATTTCTGGGAATCTCCCCAAGTAAAATAGCGCAAAAAAGAGAACTGTATCTAGCACAAAAATGATCATTACAACTTTGTTAATTTATTTATTTGTTCTAATCTTATAAGAGAAAAATAGTCTTTTATTATTATAAGAACCATACATATTCATGGTAAACAATTTAAACAATATGTAAGAACAAAACATACCCACCCCCAGTTCCGTTCCCTAGAGGCAACTGCTCCCAACAACTCCTTTCCAACCTTCCAAAATTTTTCTATTCAAATTCATGTGAACACATATTTCTTTTAGCAAAAGTTTACACCAGACAAATTGTTCTTCAATTTGCTATTTTCACTTACTGTGATATCTTAGACATCTTTCCATTTCAGTACATACAGACCCAACTCACTCTTTTGAATAGCTAAATAGTTTTCCTTTGCATGGCTGAACCATAATTTATGTATCCAGTACTCATTTTGAGTTGTATGTATTTTTCTCTTAGAAAGAATGTTTCAAAGAACATCCTTGTACATAAATCTTTCCACACTTACAAGAGTAATTATAGGATATTCTTAGCTAAACATGGCTAAATAGAGGGCATATGCTTTTAAATTTAGGTAGAATTTTCCCAATTGTCTTCCAAAATCAATCTACATTCCCACCAACAGTGTTTGACAATGCCTGTTTCCTCACATCTTTTACAACACTGTGTATTCTCAAACTTTTAAACTGTTGATAATATAATAACCTTGTTTAATCCACAAGCATTTGTGCTCATTAATGTACCTGAAGACAATTCAGTAGAAGACACACCCCGAGTTACAAAGACATAAGCAATATCACAGGAGACAAAATATATGTCATGAAATCACACAGTCAAAACTTGCATCTTGAAGAGTTATTAGAAGTGATATGCTTCAAATTTCTCATCTATTATTGAAAATTGACATCTTACTAACTTCGCACAAACACACATGTGCAGGTACACGTACACACACACACATAAGTAACCTTGGGAATATGACCAACCATTTATGCTCATTTCATAGAAAAGGAGACTGAGATCTAGAAAGAAAAAAGACTTTCCAATTTCACACAACTACATCCAGACAGAACAAGAGTTTCACACAACTACATCCAGACAGAACAAGAGTTATAACAAGACTCAACGACAGGAACAATATTATTTCCAAGGCAATATGTAAGTATAATGTGGCTTTATATACACTATAATGTAGATCATGGTACAATAAAGCTGGTTGATCTGTCATTTTATTCGTGGAAATCTCTTCTAATGAGTACAATAATAGTTGACATTTACAATGAATAACTGAAAAAAGATTAACTTCTGTTCTCTATAGTTTTAGATTTATGTGTTTAGTGTTGAATGTATTTTGTTCCAGTTATTTGAAATTAACCATAGATGTGTGTTAGAATGGAAACCAGAATATGAATTTCCAAAGCAGTTCCCAATTTTCCCAGATGCAAAGGGTTTAGTGCAAAACTGCTGAAAGAAGAAAGGGAAGAGAAGAATAAAAAAGGAGCCTGGATTGGGTTTGATTTGAACAGGGTACATGCAGCTGTGTGTCCTCTGTATTTCTATGTTTTATCACAACATGAGCATTTTCTTATGTCATTAAATATTCTTTGAAAACTTAATTTTAATGTCTACAAAGAAATTTATTAATTTATTCAATTCCTTTTCAGATTATTTTATTTTTCTATATCATAAATAACACTGCAAATAACAACTTATATGTAACTTTTTGTCTGTATCTCTAATGATTACCTTGGTAAAAATTCATAGAAGTGGGTGTATTGGGTCCAAATATATAAAATTTTAGGAGTCCACACGGCTTTACTGAAAGACTAGTCCCAATGAAAACACCTACCAAGAGGGTATTAGCGTGTGCATTTCACCTCACTCCTCCAATATTCAGCATTATCAGTACACTGAAAGATTTTTGAAACAGGAAGTATGGGCAATGGTACTATGGATATCCCCACTACACTCTCCTCTCCCATTTTTCTAACTTTATATTTTGTTATTTTACCTTTATATTTAAGTGAATTAAATTTGGTTGGGCATATATGACTAACACATGTAACAATCTGACAACCATTAAGTCTAAACCTGCATGATCCTATAATTATAACTGGAAATCAGTGAAAGAAGATATCACTTTGACAGAAAGCATCATAGAAGGATTGGTAAAATTCAGGTCGGCAAAGAGGAGGTGAGGCTGCATTTTATAAACAGGAAAAGCACAAAAACTCAGAAGTTCAAATGAGCAAAACACCCTTTAGGAATAACTGTTTTGATCCACTGGATTAAATTAGGGCTGGTTTGATTCTAAAATCTCCTTGGTGGTTTTCTCTTTTCATCTCACTGAAAATGGAACTCACACGTTTTGAGTGGCACTAACCTCCCACCTCAAAATTATTGAATTACACCTGATCAAGAAAGTGAATGTCGACGAAGTAGGTAAAAATTTTTAACTTTCAAAATTATGTTTCCTCTGGTAGGAGATCACCTGTTCTCTGCAGACGTTTGGTTGGATTGGGATTCTCATAGCCTGTTTTGCCTGCTGGTTTAAAGAAAACCCAGTACACTCATGATTTCCCAACTTGTTTTTCTGCATTCTTATTCAACACACCACTAGGCAGAATCTTCCTTAGGCTACAGAATCTGAGCTGACAGTTTTCAATTTGATGCTTCCAATAAAATTCTTTAGCTAAATATAAGTTTTTTCTCAGTGAACAGAGGGAAGAAAAGTTTTTATAAGCCTGTTTTTAGAGATTATGTCTTAATTAGCTGTCTCAAGTATAGAATACCCCCCCATCCATCTGTAAACTAGTATTCGAGTCTGACCACCTCATTATGTGCAAACAGTCAGATCAAAAATGAAAAATAAAAGGCAACCATCTGGATCTCTGATGTAACACCAAAAGTCAGAGTCCTTAAAACACTCTGTGTTTACATGAGTTTCCTCTTACTTATTTATTCATTCATTTTTGTACTTCTATAGTCTATGTTCAGAAAGGATTTGTGGCTTTGCATAATTGGGCCCCCAACAAGCCTCATTTTGTGCTGAACAACAATAGCCCTTTTCTCACTCCTCAAGGTGCATTAGGATACACAAGTGTTCATCACGCCTTTATTTGTAATAGCCCCAAACTAAGAGTAACCCAGATGTCGTTCAGTGAGTTAATAAACTCTGGTATATCCATACAGTGGAATACTACTCAGCAATAAAAAGGAACAAACTATTGATACATTCAAAACCTTGGATAGGTCTCAAGGGCATCATGATTAGTGAAAAAAGCCAATATCCAAAAGGTTGTGTACTGTATACATTTATACAACATTTTCTAACTGAGAAGATTATAGAGACAGAGGACAGATGAATGGTTCCCAGGGAATAGAGACTGAGATGAGGCATTGATGAAGCTCCAGAGAAAAAACAAGAGGGAGGTCCTTTGTGGTGATGGAACACTTATGTGCCCTGATTGTGGCGGTGATAACACAAATATTTACATAGGGTCAAGCTGTCTAAAACTACACACACAAATGCGCTCACACACGAACGAGTGTGTACAAAAACTGGTGACAACTGAGTAAGAACTGTAGTCTAGTTACTACTATTATACCATTAGACCAAGATCAATTTTTTGGTTTTGATATTAAACTACAGTCATACAAAAGATTACCATTGAAGGAGACTAGCAGAAGGTTCACAGTACTCTACATATTCCTTTTGCAACTTCCCGTGGGTCTATACTTATAATTTTAAAGTTTAAAGTTTAAAATTTTAAAAAAATTCATCAGGATCCTCACCTGTGTTCTTCCTTTGCTGGGACCATTAGTGCCCTGCCTTTGATCCTTGGACCCTTAACCATTTGATTCCTGCCAGGAAAGTCTTCCTTAGGTCCCCAGACTAGGTTTGTTTCCCACTGTTATATGTTCTTGTGACACTTCATATTTCTTCTTTGGTCCTAGCACAATGGCTCTTAAATAACTCCATTAGTGTAGCATAGTGTTTAATACCTGCCTTCCCCAGACTATAAATTTTCAAAAGGCACCAAGTTTGCTACTATGTCTTCAGTACTTGATATATTCTTTAAAATGCTGTAGGTGCTTAGTCGATATTTGTTGAAATTAGGAATGAGAATGACACAGCACATGAGCAAGGATTTCTGTAAGTCACAGCTGGGGAATTTCAGTCTGAATATGAAGATGATATCATGGAGAAAGTCAGTCCATAGCTAATAAGTAGCTCATCACATTTTATACAGATGTCTAATACCATAAAGGGTATAAATATTAATGCACACCCTGCAAAACACTCAGTTCATCTAGAACCAATCAAATGTGCTTATTCAATTATTTTCATCTAATCAAGAAGAACATTTTGACTATTTTCTTTGGCATTGGTAAAATAGAATCTCCATCCCTAGTCTCCATCCTCTGGGGTATTTTCCCAACAAAACATGTTAGAACAAATTCTAATAATGAGGACATTCCTGGTGTTCAGCAGCTTTTAAAGTTGTTACTGCCTCCAGGGCCCAGATGAAACATCAAGGAGACACCTGGCCAGTGACACTCTGACACCTCCTTTTCTCAGTCCATCCCCTATTTTCAGGAACCTACCTTCTCTCAACTCAAATGATCTCATTCCTTCATACTGTTTTCTAGCTACTAAATACCCTCCAGTGAGGCAAGCACACACACACACACACACACACACACACACACACAATTGTCCCTCCTTCCTTTTCCCAAATCTTTTCCCCCAGATCTCATTTGCTCACTGTTCAGGTCAACCTGTAGGAGCAAAGAATCTGACTACATTGATTAAAGTAATGAACAAGCATAAATCTCGAAAACAGGGAAGAGAAGAGAATTTTGAACAGAGGAGTGGGTTGTCTAATCCCTCTCATCATTGCCAGGTCTCCTCCATCAGACACCAGAAGAAGAGGGATTGGCTTGAGAACATGACAGCTTATTTATGAAAGTTTTCCAACCCTTAAGTTATAAATCACACGAAAAGTGTAAGAGACATCTGGATATCCAAAATTTTGCAATGCTAACATATGTGTGCTCTGGAAGGAAGCACACAAAAAGACATGTTTGAGACATTGGTCTCTTTCACAAAGTTAGTTCAGAGCTACATAGGAGAACGCTAGTGGCAAAAACCAAATGCCAAACAACACTAGGGAAATACTGGGCAAGGAAATATTTCTAAAATAAGTTCTTATGTAAGAAAACTTGATTTTTATTTCCTTGGTGGTTTGGAGTAACTAGATGACAGTGACCATTATGTACTATTGCTTTCTCAGACAGCATCATTTTAACATCATAAATTGAGCATTTTGTGATGTTTATTTGATGTGTTTATGAAAATGACACAACATTTTTATTGTCAGTTACTTGAATCATCACTTTAGACTCTGGTAGAAGCAGGTAATGTCCAACTTTGGAATAATAACAGTTGATTAACATGGAAAAGAAAAGAAATCCAAACAATTTTGCTAATTAGAATTTTACACAAAACTTTTTCTCCCAGAATAACAAATTGCCTTTTGTGTTTCATTTCTCACTTGACATTTTTCTTTTAAATGAGAAAAGGAGTACCTGTGAAATTTATTGCCATGTACTGACCCAGAGTGGGAGCAAATTATGGAGACAGGAATAAACTAGGTTTCTCTCTTTTATTCTCTCGTTTAGTTTATATGCAAATTTCTTCACGCCAATTTGAAACCATGTACTATTCAAGTAAATTAATCTCTTTTATAAACCACCCATCTGTCCCTTTTGTTCTTCCTTGAGTCATTTTGGAATTCACTATTGAGAATAAAGTTAATATCTTTAACCTATGTAATAACTGTACATAGGACACATAAAGAAAATGAAAACATCAACATTTGTTCTCCTACATTCATGACACTCATTATCAGAACCAGAAAATTATCACAATAGTAAAAATACAGACTCCAACAGACCAATGTGCTCCCAAACCTTTTATTTCCAAATAGGTTGTTTAGACCATTAACGCTTAAAATAGAAATAATGTTCTACCTCATAGATAGGACCCTCAGTCATTCTGTGAATGTTTATTTAGTCCAGAAGCATGGAAATCATAGTCCAAATGGACTGATTTCTCCAAATGGACAGATGGGTCCAAGGATGAATATGAAAGGGAGAGGAAGAGAGGATGGAAGAGGAAAAGTTTATTCCCCTCCACGGTACAGACCTGAGCACATTTTTGAAATGACCAAACTCACCTTTGGCCCCCTCCCACTTCCCTTGTGGCATCGCTTCCTGCCTTTTGGTACCTTTAGTTTTTGGTTTCCAGACACTTGGACCTTTACATTTCCCTAAGACCCGCATTATAGAAATCTAGACAGACGTGTCCCCTTGAACCACGTGTTCCATGGTAAAAATTGACCTATCATCAGACAAAAAGATCTATTCTTTCAGGTAATATTTGTTCACTATAATATCCTCCACATTTAGACTAATGCCCGGCGTATATTAGGTGGTCAATAAATATTTGTTGAGCGAATAGATGAGTGAGATATAGCTGATATCAACACCATGTGAAGGAGGAATTTCTAAATTAGGGAGATTTATATTTGCATTGGTTTGGAGTCCTTAGTTTTGTTGAAATTCATCCATAATTAGTTTTGCTCTCATTGCATTGTAGGGAGCTGGTATACAAAGTTATTCAATTATCCATAGTTTAAAGTGAAACCTGGTGGCTTCTTCAAATTACCTTATAATGACAACAACAATAATAACAGGTAACAGGTATAGCACGTGCTGTGATTCAGGCACTTTTCTAAGTGCTTCTCATATCTTAATGTATTTAATCCTCTCATTAACCCTACGGGCATGTACTATTTTATTCCCACTTCAGAGATGAGCAAACTAAGGCAACGTTTTATCAACTTCCCAAAATCACAGAGCTGCCCAGCTTAGTGTGCAGGTTTAAGCCTGAGCTCTTATCTCCTCCACCATCTGTGGGGTAATGTGGTCTCCTTTCCCACTGACCATTATCTATCCCTGATATGAATGTTCCTTAGTGAGAAGGAGTCATCCCAGATAAATAGGCTGTGTTCTACTTGTCAGAGTCAGTGATGGTGTCACCACTGTACACTCACAATCCCAATGACAACAGGAGAAAAAACGAAAGTGGCAGAGTAGTATGCAAAAAGAGCTCTGCCACATTTTTCAGATTTCTCAACATTTCTCTAAACACTAGATAGAATGAACAATTTCTAGCCTTCAGGATTGATAATTGACATAGGAATTTCTTTTACGTGGTATTTTTCATATTGCAGATTTTCGTATCATCAAAGCAGGCAGCTTGGCGTGTTGCCTCTAGTTAAGTTTCCTCCTTACCAGGTACATCTCCATTCCTGGACTAACATTGAGAAAACTGGTTTTCAACTTGTAGACTGTCAAAACAAACTCCAAACCTGCATCTTGTATTACCATAAACTTCCAATACTTTTTTTTTTTTTTTTTTACTCTGGTCACTGGTATGCTACATGATAAAATAGAATAAGAGTTTATAGTGAGATGTCTCCTGAAAATAAAATGATTTAGTTTCAAAAACTAGAAACCATGAATGCTATTTTCCCTTTTTTGCAATAAATTCCTTTATGTTATCTAAATCACCACATATTATCTAAGTTAAATTTTCAATAAAAATTTCAATGTCCATAACCCTCTTGCTGCCAGTTATGTCTTTTTTTTTTTCCTTTGGTGTTCTACTCTCTCTATTAAAGAAAAATAGCTATCTACTCAAGCCCAAACAGTTTTCTACTCAACATATTTTTTTTGCTGTTTAAAAACCACTCATCGTTCATTTTAGAACTGGATGTATCTGTTGGTACATTAATTACCGTCAGTGCATGCTACCTAACACTTTTTCAAGTTACAACTCAATTTTGTATCACGCTTTTTCCCCTGAGAGTTTCATGCCAGGGTGCTGATTTTCTTTTTAGAGTTTAACTTTTTTAATGTCATGAAATAAATCAATCTGTGGATTTTCTAAATTATCCCAAAAGGCAACAATAGACAAAAAACAGATTCATAAGAACAATGATAACCTTGTATAATGCTGTGTGAACCCAAGTTCACAGAGTTAAAAAACATAAGAGATTACATAATTCCTCTCTGGATTCAGTACTCACTCTTGAGTTACCCAGATACTAGAGGGCTCCTCCTCTTGGGTTGTACAGCCATGTCTCACACATCTTTTTGCCAGTGTAGTATGAAAACCAAAAACTGTCGAGAAACAGAATGAACCTTTCTCTTTAGCTTTAGAAAATGTAGTGTATAAACTGGAGAAAGTTTACGAAAACACCTGCCAGGATAGAAACAGGAAAGGAAAAGCCATGTTAAGAAAAGGAAAATTGTATCATGCCCCCTTTCCTCTACCTTTTACCTCTTAGAGGCCACTGAATGGACAAAGGAATGTATCTTAAACCTAAAGGCCAGGCTAAGAGGACTTATGGTACCATATGGATATTTGGTATTTAGCTGATGAATTAAATCAGGACAGATATATAATCTAGATGAATCCAGTGACTTTTGGTCAAGATGTTCATCATCCGGAAATTCGCACTATCTTCACTTCACCTGGTTGAAAGGAAAACAATCAAAGAATTAGACCCCTTTATCAAGTGAGATGCCAATATAATGGGTTATTCTATGTTACTCTCTGGACTCATGGATCCTTGAGCCTTTCTTTGATGGTGCTTAGCTGGCAGTGTTTCTGCATCAGTATTCTGTGCATCAATATTTATTGAGCACCCAATGCAGCAAATGAAGAAGGTGCAGAAAATGAATCTGACGATGGACTAATCACAGTATATGACTTACATCCTTCAGTGGAGGCGGTTAAAACATAAACCCATGATGAGAGTTTATTTTTCAAGTGTAAGATACAAATTCCTCCCAACAAAGGTGGCTGATTAATCAACATTGTGCTTTTTCACCCTAGAATACTAAGTTGTATGGCCTCTGTTTCAGTGAATGAATCTTTGGTATTGTTTAAATGTTGGATCTGTTTCATGATTAAGCATTGAAATAGCTTTGGCTGACAGTGTCATCTACGGTGAGCGCTATGGTATTTTTTTTTTTATTATTTAATCAAAAGAGAAATAATGAACCACTTGCTTCTAAACAGGAATTCCAAAATGAACAGAATTTAAAAATCAAATTGGAAATTTTTGTGTCACTGAAAGTTTAATTTGGAAAAAAATTTAACTCAAACAGATACATCAGACCTTTAAATAGGTTTAAGTACTGGATATTGTGACAAGTCACTGAGTTTTTATTGCTGCCCTGTGGGCAAAAGTACCAATCTGTTGGGCTGGACTTTGACCCAGGCCCCTGGGGACTCATATTCCAAACGTTTGACTGTTATATTAAAGTGAGAGATTAGAAGCAAAGCACTGTAAATGAAAATCACATACTGTGAGTGTTGAAGAAACGTTTTTTCTGATGCAATAACTTTTTTAAGGTTTTTTTTGTTGGTGGTGTTCATTACTGCTTATGCCATAAAAGTGGGGGAAAAAAATAGTTCCTTTCAAGACAATGAGTAATTCAGCCTCTCACTTTGGAAATCCTGACACTGTCGTGCCGCATTAACACAAATGTCTTAGTACTAAAAACTCAAAAGAGTGCTAAGTGAAATATGAACAGTTTATGGGTATTTATAAATTCTACATTAAATGCGAGAAAACAGACCAGCTTTTGAATGACAGTGTTTATAATGGTTAACTTGTATACACAATAAATCCTTTATTCCTGTCTTTTGGGTTTTAACTCTTAGACTTAGTTATAAATTGTAGACTGGTCAATTTAGAAATACCCAAAAGATATTTTTCTGACTTTTTTCCCCTTTTCTGTGTTTCTATAGCTAAATCATAAAATGGAAAAGATTAATGTGAATAGTCTAATCAAAGGTACAGTGCCAAAGCCTTTTTAAACTGATAGCCATAAATTCATTTCATTAGCTTCAGTGTAATTTGTAGAACATGTCCATTGGTATCTTGGGCCAGTCTCCTCAGTATTTGATGTAATGGAAGGAGCTGGACAGATATTTGATCCTGCACAGGCCAGGAATTTAGGCCCACAGCAAGAGATTGCATAATGCATGCAGAAGTTTTGTAAATGAATGCTGCTCTTTGCAAGGTGGGGCTTGGAGATTGTGCCCGTCTCCGACTGGGCCTCAGCCTATGTTTGTTCAAGCTGTATGTGCCTCGAGCAGCCTGCCAAGGGTGTGGGTGGTGGTGAAAGGTAATCCACATTTCACTACACAAGTGTCAGCCCAGAAGATAGGGTGCCTTTTTCCAATTCATCCACCCAGAGCGGCCCCTTTTCTCTGAACTTTCTACCCAGAGGTCAGAAGTGGCACCGTTAATAATATACACACACAGATAATCTGCCAGTTGTGACCTTGGCTGTGTCCAAATACCCATTTCCACTAGCAACACAATTCAAAGTGCAGGTCACGAAAATGACAGAAACTCCTCTTTTACATTTAAAATATGGTAAATTATACTTACTTTTGAAAATTAAACTGATTTGTTTTGTTTACAACATGAGTCTAGTATATATTATCCACATGACATAATTCATAACATATAAAAATGTTAACTAAATAAAATTTTGAAACTTTGATATTTTTAGGTAAGTTTGTAATTTGTTATTTTGAAAGATTACGATTGGGAGATCAGATAAACTATAGAGACAGCTGAAGAATGAAGTCCCCAGAGTCAGGCCTGGGTCATATGCTAGTACCACCACTTGCTGGCTTGCAGCCTTGAGCAAGGAACCTGGCTACCTAAGCTCATTTCCTTATCCAAACATGGAGCTGACTATAGTACCCACCTCATAGAGATATTGTAAATGTTAAATAAAATAACTCATATAAAGTGCGTAGCACAGCAACTGTCAGGCACATAACAAGCACTGAATAAAATGTTGGTTAGGGGGAGGGGGAGAGGAAGGCAGGAAGAGGAGGGGAGGAGGTGACAAGGTTGTAGGTAGAATTTCTAAAATGATCCCCAAAGATGTCTTGCCTTAATCATTAATCCCCAGGATCTATGGATTTGATGAAATATCACTCCCAAGATTATGTTATGTTATATGGTACAATAGACTCCAGGAATGGGTGATTACCCAGGTGGGCCTGATTGAATCACATGAGCCCCTGAAAGCAGAGAGCTTTCTCCAACTGGTGGCAGAAGTGGAGACCAGAAAGATTCATAGCATGAGAAGAACTCAGTGCCCCATTGCTGGCTCTGAGATGGAGGGGGCCACCCAAGGTGGAATGCAGGGTGATCTCTAAGCAATAAGAGCGGCTCCCTGCTGACAGCCAGCAAAGAAATGGTGAGCTCAGTCCTCCAACCACAGGAACTAGATTCTGCCGACAACTTGAATAAGCTTGGAAGTGCATTCTTTCCCAGAGTCTCCATAATACAGCCCAACCAGGCCAACACCTTGATTTCAGTCTTGGGAGACTCTGAACAGGGAGCCCAGCTGAGTCTACCTGGTCTGCTGACCTTGACTACTCTGAGATAATAAGTGGGTGTTGTTAGAAGCTGTTAAGATTGTGGTAATTTGTTCCACTGCAATAGAACACTAATACAGGCTGTCTAAGGACTGGCTTGACTTCCAGAAAGGATCCCTGTTCTAATTGTTAGGGTGTATTTCCAAGATAAAGGACATTTCTGCATTTGCTTGGCGAGAAATCTTGTGGGAGAATTTTAATCAATAATTTGAAGTACTAAAGGGTAACGTTTTGATTTTCCTAATAGCATACAAAAATGATTTACTGTAAAGAATCAAGTGTCAACTTTTCTCAAGGTAGATAGTTTGTGCCACAAGAAAAACAAAAAGAAGTTACCTCTAGAAATAATTTTTCGGGACTTCCCTGGTGGTGCAGTGGTTAAGAATCCACCTGCCAATGCAGGGGACATGGGTTCAAGCCCTGGTCTGGGAAGATCCCACATGCCGCAGAGCAACTAAGCCCATGCACCACAACTACTGAGCCTGTGGCACTCTAGAGCCCAAGAGCCACAACTACTGAGCCCACGTGCCACAACTACTGGAGTCCACGTGCCTAGAAGCCCATGCTCCACAAAAGAGAAGCCACCACGATGAGAAGCCCGGGCACCGCAACGAAGAGTAGCCCCGCTCACCACAACTAGGGAAAGCCCACATGCAGCAATGAAGACCCAACAGCCAAAAACTAAATAAATTTTTTTAAAATTAAAAAAAATAAAACAAGTACACTGATTTAAAAAAAAGAATTTTTCAAAATAAGTTTTGGAGGTAAAATCTTCACTCTGGATCCCTATGGAGAGAATCAATTCTTTCGAATTTACATATTGCTTAAACTGGTCAAATATGTTAAAAGACAGAGTAGAAAAAAAGTGTCCCAGGATGGCACCTGGGATATTCCTGCTCAAGAGCATCTCAACATAGTGAACAGCTGATACTTTTGGTTTGCCTAGCATTTTTTTCTTTTGTATAACTGCCCATCTTCCCAATGGGTCAGTTCACCCCACACTATCTCTTCCTCCAGAGGGTTGGCTCTTGCTTTATATTAGCCAATCAGAATACCCCAGACCACACACCACACACCTTCTGTGCCTAAAGATTGGTTCAGAGTTGTTCACGGTACTAAAGGCAGGGGCCAATCAGGAAGAGAGGAAACCAAACGATAAGTATCCCTAGCCTCTCTGGATAAAGATTGACTTACCCACATTAAAAACATCAAATTCTTGATGTTCCCACCACTGCTTTATCAGACTTGTAGTCTCTTCTTTGTTTTTCTTCCCATAGGTGGCTTTTTAGGTTTTCACTAAGCCGTTACCTTCTTTTGAGGTTGGGAAAGGACAAGAGAAAGAGAAAATGTATAATTTTTGCACTGGCATCTTTGGGAGGTGGATAGTTTGGGGAGAGCTAATTTGGGAATTATGTGTGAATATCATGCACAAATATTCCTGCATCTCATTTCCAAATAATTCAAACTGTTTAGGCTACCCCTTCACTTGCTACATGATGTCTCTTCAAATCACATATATTGCAGGAAGCGAAAGCTTGTGGTTCAGCATCTCTCTGTAGGATGCGATTTGGTCACAAGTGAGGTGACTAGCTAATTTGGCAAATTGCTGTTTGAGCTTATTTTCAGTTGAACTTCTGCTGAGAGGAGAAAGAACAAGCAGGCGAGCAGAGAACATACTATATGCATCACTGAAACTTATTGCTTATCTTTATTGCATTTGAGTAAATGCTCTTTTTTTTGCTGTTGCCAAGTAAGTCATCATATTTTAGTTCTGCACTGAATCCCTCGGCAGGAGATGAGATTTGAATAGATCCAGAGTGCAGGAAATAAAAAGAATGCACATTTTGGCTCAAATGCTTCTTTCTCCACGTTTCTCTCCCACTGCCTATATTAGTCACTTGCAGAATTCATGCTAATCTGTATGAAACATTTTATAGAAACAATAGTGAGGTTTTATGTTAAAGTTTTTATCTAATTGAAAACATATATTTATTCTTCTGATAAAAAAAATACACACTCATTGTTTAAAAAAAGTACAGAAATGTGTAAGGAAAAGACTAAAATTTACCTGAAGTTCCAGCTCTCAGAAGCTCATTAACATTTCAGTGACCATCATTTAACGTCTCTGTTTATAAATAACTACTATATGATATCATTTTAAAATGATCATTGTAATATGATTTTTTAAAATTCCATCAACAACTTTAGTTTTATACATTATTTACCTCTACTCTTTTTCTTTTTCTTTCCTCCTTCCATCCACGTTTCTCCTAATCAATCATATGCCAAGTGAATTTATATTCCATATACTTTTCCGCATGTTGCTTTTCCCACCTAGCCACATATTGTTGAAATCTTTCAAAGGCAACTGGGATAAAATTAACGCATTTCTTCTTAATGGTTATGCAATAAAACCCTACTAAAAACATACCACAAGTTATCCAATCATAGCCCTACTTATGAGTATTCAGTTTGTTTCCAGTTTTGTTGCTATCACAGACAATGATGCAATAGACATCTTTATATACTGGTGTTTTTACTTTTATAGACTAGTGTCTCAGGGTAGGATTGTTGATCCATAAGAGTAAATGGGTAAGTATACACAGACGTATGTTTGATGTTAATAGATATTGCCAAAGTGCATCCCAAGATAGCATGGACAGTGCATATGTCTACAGCAATGTGTCAGGATGTCCTTTTCCCTACAATCCAACAGGCAACTGGACATAAGACAATCGCAAGTAGTGATAGCTCATTGTTAATTTATTTGCCATTTCCCTGGTAACGACTTAGGTTGACAAAACATATACTTTTCCCTGTATTTACTGGCCACTTAGGTGTAAAATGCCTACTCATTCCCTTTGCCCATTTTTCTCTAGGCTGTCTTTATTTTATATAACCGTTAAAAATCACAGCGATGGTTATTTGAAGAGCCCAAATGATACTGTGATACGCATGTTTGTCCTTCCTGACGTTACCCCGTTTTCTCATCTCTCCTTACATATGGCAGAGTTGGCCAACTGCTGTCTCTTTAACCATGTTTACTTTCTCTGAGAGTCTTGAAAACCCTCCTACTGGGACAACTTCTTTGGGTGAAAATGATTTATGTGCTCCTTGGCTTTGGAGAATATTGCTAGGTACCGATTGTCATGAATAGATGATAAGTCTTTAGATGAAGAAAAGGATTATTTGTGATTGTTTTTATTTATCTATTTATAGTACCACATTAAAAAAAATCAATTCTTTCCCTAAAGTCCTAGAATAAGCTATAAATACTTCCTTGAAATATTCCCAGCCTGGGCTGGTGGTCTTCGTTGCCGCTATTTGCAAATGTCGTGCGAAGAAGAGACCCAGTTCCTTTCATTTATTCCAGGTCATTTGTAACCAGATGAATTCTAGTTGTGTAGAAGGTCTAGTATTTACATAGACATGGGTTATGCTTCAGGACTATAGCTTTGTTTGAAAGCATTAGGGTTCTCAGTAAAGTACATGAAGGCTTGAGGGTTAATAGAAAACAGAAATATGTGTATATTTAGCTCTGTTTGTTCCGGCAAACTTCAGAGTGCAGATCTGGCTATCTTGGCTCCTGGCAATGTGTGGCCAGCTTTTACCTATCTTTGGGATCGTATCTGAGTTTTCATTTGTCTATCAGATGCCTCATTCTCATCACTTCATCCAAGACAGTCCTCATATACAGTTCTTTACTAACAGAACTGACAAAGTGGTTGATAAATCTTCTGTCTAAATGGCAGCTCCAAACAATATAGCCAGGACAAGTACATCAGAGCTGGAAGTATAATCTGCCCTCTCATTCTCAGTGAGCTCTTATAAAAGGTGGTACACACATATGCTGACAGTGGAGCAACTTGTCAGAAACTTGGAGCTCTGCTCAAGAAATAAAATAAGACTGAGTTTTCTCGGACGGGCTCAGGTATGCCTCTGAGTCAGGGAACAGTCTGTACTCCGGGCGACACGTAGCATGTGGCCTCCGAATTGTGGAGCTCTCCTAATTTACTCATAAATCTTGCTTTTCTTGAAGCACTTCTTTCCCTTGAAGGGATCATTTAATTACCATCCTCTGGACTAACCAACCGAGCTGCAAAACCCTGAAAGCAGCTGAGAGAGCCCTCCTTCCACCACGGTCGTGCAGCCTCAGCGGGTTTTCCTGCCTATGGAAGCAATTTCTGTCAGCCACTTCCTGCCAAAGCACCAAACTGAATGGAGTATGTTGTTTCAGATGCTGCTACTTCATTATCCAGAAGAACAGAAAACTTTCATGGGAACATTTTCAGAATCTGAAAATTGTCACAAGGCTCTTACGTGTAAAAAAACAAAAGATCCCACAGGCCCTTTGGGGTTAATCATATCCTTTCCTTGGGAGGGGAAGTTTTTTTTCTTCTCTAGAGTGGTATGATGTTACTGTAGGGAAAGGCACACCATGATTTGCCGTGCAGAAGCAACCAAGAATTTTCCCTGTTCTAGCCGAGCTCTTGCTGGGTCCCTCCTAAATCAAGGCCTAATACAATTGTTTTTTGTTGTTTTTTGGGTTTTTTTAGATTTTTTTTTTTTTGATGTGGACCATTTTTAAAGTCTTTATTGAATTTGTTACAATATTGCTTCTGTTTTATATTTTGGCCTTTTGGCCACTCTCCAACCAGGGATCGAACCCACACCCCCTGCATTGGAAGGCGAAGTCTTAACCACTGGACTGCCAGGGAAGTCCCCCTAATACAACTGTCAATGGCAATGAAATAAAGTCACACTGTCCAGTATTATAGTTAAGCTCATTAGCACCCTACTGCAACCATCTGAGCAACATCTCACTGCTGCTAAATACAGATAAACAAAGAAAACATTTGCAAATGAATCGGGGTGCTGTGTGTCTCCATGCTTTTGTCCATATACAGTGTTGATCCAAAGCCGTATTGTCTACCAGGGAGAGGTAGTCAGCCGGGTCTAGTCCAAGTCTCGTCTCCATTAAAAAGTTGCACCACTCACTGCTAGGTTTACACATGGCGAAATGTTGTGATTACAGTTTGCAATAAGATGAATCACTGCACCAAACTTAGTCATGAAATAGTAGAGCTCGAAGAGGCTGGTAGACGAGGTCCAACTTTTTTGTCTGTCTCCAGGTTAAGTCAGTGAAACCATCTACGGCTACATTTTCCAAAGCACATTTCATGAAACACAAGCCAAGCTATGTACTCTGCCAAAAGAAAAAAAAGAAAAGAAAAAAGGAGATGAAGAAAGAGTCTGGAAAACGGGAGATTCACCACAAATATTATACTATTAAAAGCTAAAAGCTTTATTAGGACCTTCAGTAAAAAATATGATTTAACTTGGTTTAACCTAGTGTTCCTCAAATGGATTTGATCACAGAACATTTTCCATGTAATCCCTCCCTGTTAACACCCCATGAAACCACTGTTACCAAGAAACACACTTTGAATAATGTTGATCAAATGATTACAACAGCCAGAAGATCTCCAGAGAAACTTTTAAACTGTCCTTCAGAGAGCTCTGTCATTCTTTCAGAAACATTCAGCAATCTTCTTGATTTTAAGAGAAAACTTCCTTTTGGTAAGTGGGTCTCTATGAAAAAATGGGAAAAAATCCCTGGGTCCTATTGTTGAGGGGGAAAGATAATGCTTGTTACTCAACTCCTCACTCTTTCTAAGGTGAAGAACACTCGAGCTCTCCTCCTGGGAAAAAGCACTAGAGGAAGACATTTCCTATCTCTGTCTTTGTTACAGCTTTTCTTCTTGGTGAAATTGGGCCAAAATCACCACTCTTGTGTAACCTATTCTCTTGGTTCTCTCTTTCCCTTGAACTGTATGTGAGATAGACTATAAGCACCCATGAACCTGTGGGTTAATTGTCTTGCTTTTAGTCCCAACTCGGTCTTTGATTGTGTCTTGAGTTTAGATTTGTGAAGTTGAGTTGTGGAAGTTGAGTGGTCAACAAAGTGTTAGAACACCTTACTTGGGTCTCGGGCCCAAGCTACATCCTCCAATACAAAAAACCATGACAGTTTAGGGTAGTAAAGCTCATTCTATCCTTGAATTCTCACCTGATTGCTGTGTCTGTTCTCAATTTGGTTATGGAAATTTGGAAACCAGAAGTGAAGAGGAGCATAATTCATTGGTACCCTCCATTCCCAACACCTATTATCCTTATAACACCCTTTCATCAGTTGAAAATGATTATGAGGTCACCCTGCAGCAATTTTTTCTCCAGCTCAAATAATTCCAAGTTCTTTTCCCTTTTGTTCCCCGTAGGTCCATTTGCCAACACTAATTATTTTTGTTGCTCTTCTCTGGTTCATTTCCAACTTTCCCAATCACTTGGAAAATATAAAGCCCTAAATGGAACAAAGCCTTCTGTGGGCCCGGCTTGGTCTGAGCTTCTAGATGGTTTGCTGACCACCACAGCGTTTTAGGCTTAGTGGTAAATGCCAGCACATCCCCATGTTATATTAGCTTTCATAACACTAGACTGCCACCAGTGACCCCACTCTGTGGCTTGCTGTAATTTGCACTCCTGAATTGTGAGCGTATTTAACGGCCATGATGTTATGAGAGTGGCATCAGCTAAGCTTTTCTCACTAAGTATCGATATTGCTCATTTTTTCTAAGTGCTTCCCATGATGTGTTCTTCCTAGTGGATCCTAGTGGGTTTCTTTTTAATTGCAGCTCAAAAATATCAAGTCTGTTTTGTCTTTTCCTTGTGGTTTAGGCTAGAAAAATTTCTCATTCTTTTTAAAACCTCCAGAATATTGGGTCGAATATACAAATGGTCATTATAATCTTGAGTTTGTTATTCAATTCCCACATATTGTATTGTTTTGCTAATGGACACTTAATGTTAAGACCTTTGCATGTATGAAGTAGGGCGCTTTGCAGTTTGCAAAGCATATTTTCCTTTATTCATTCACTAGACGCATATTTATTGACATGTGTCAGGCTTTGTGCTGGGCACTAATGAGATAAAGGTGAATACATTAGAACTAACCTCAAGGTGCTCACAGTCTAGGGGATGATGGGAACAACAGCAGGGGTAAGTGCACGGGGTAAGTGCAGGAAGAGGAGGCAGTGCTTTTTACATGGAATGAGAGGAGGGTTTGCGGGGATGGGAGCATTAGTGAGGTTCACAGGAGAAGGGTGAACGAACAGGCTGCTATGAGGGACCGAAAGGAAAGAAAACTAAAAACAAAAAAAGGGGACAGATTTTGAGGCCTCAAATTCTGAGCATCAACTCAGCATACAAACTCACTAGCTGAGATTTGTTTTATCACCCAGTTTTACAGGTGGCAAATCTGGGGACCAGAGAGACACATGAAGCAAATGTTACAAGAAAGATAAGTTCTAGTCTTTTGACTCCTAGACCAATTCTCTCTCTACATGAAATGATTATTATAAAAGTGAATTGAAGAATGCAGAATATCTTTCTGATTTTAGTTTCCAAAATTTTTTTCTAAAGTTTATTCCTTATTATAGAAATTAAAATGTGTTTATTGTAGGACATTTGCAAAATAGAAACGAATGAAGAATGAGTTAAAATCATTAGGTAATAACATTTTAACATATTTCCTCTGTCATTTGTATATATAAAAATGCATACATATTTTATAAAATTAGAACTAATATGTATATACCATATTGTATCCTGTTCTTTTCCTTGAACAAAATATATTATGAATATTTTTCTCTTGCAAACAAATATGCTTCCTTACTATGATTTTAAATCATTTTTAGTGAATGATTTTTATTCTATTATTTTTAATGGTTGTAGAATGTTCCATTGTATGAATCTAATGACACTAATTTGTCCATTTCACTATTATTAGACATTTAAGCAGTTTCTAACAGTTTGTATTATGAATAGCACTGCTGCAAACAACTTGTTCACATTTCTGATTTTTTTTTAGGGTGAGGAATCACTAGGTCAGAAAGTATAATACCTTTTTTAAAATTAATTAATTAATTAATTTATTTTTGGCTGCATTGGGTCTTCATTGCTGTGCACGGGCTTTCTCTAGTTATGGCGAGTGGGGGTTACTCTTCCTTGTGGTGCACAGGCTTCTCATTGCAGTGGCTTCTCTTGTTGCAGAGCACTAGGTGTGCGGGCTTCAGTAGCTGTGGGGGCTTCAGTAGCTGTAGCACGCAGGCTCAATAGTTGTGGCTCGCAGGCTCTAGAGTGCAGGCTCAGTAGTTGTGGCACATGGGCTTAGTTGCTCCGCGGCATGTGGGATCTTCCCCGGACCAGGGCTCAAACCCATGTCCCCTGCATTGGCAGGTGGTTTCTTAACCACTGCGCCACCAGGGAAGTCCAGAAGGTATAGTGCTTTTAAGGCTCATGACACATATTGGCAAATAGCTCCCATTTGCAATCCCACTAAGAGTGAGAAAAATTCCAGTTTCGCTATCATTGCCAACACTGTGCATAAGATAAACAACTTAGTTTTGCCAACAAATAGCTCTTGTATTTGATTCTTTGCTACCTTTGGAGGACATGTGTCTCAGTGGCAACAGGTTTAAGAATAGTACGTTACGGTGCAAAGGGAGCTGGGGAAGGAATGGGGGGGAACTGGGGGATGGGGTGGATGTATATACGTTCCAACCATATTTGCATTCAATGACAGGCCCTTCTATTTCTGGCCATCCTGGGCCACTGCGGGAGATGTCCATCTGGCATAATCATACAGGACCAAGTAAAGTCTCTGTGATTCACACCTGGCTTGTGACAAGTGGAGTGGCAGAGCATAAGTCCTCTCCAGTCCTGAGAAGAGGAACACTTGTCATACGGTGTGACCAGACAACAGGAAGTTCTCCTTCAAGGGAGTACTGCACTGCCAGAGGCTAGACACTCAAACAGTACCCTCCCAGCATCGGTGGCTAGCCACCTACTCAGTCCTCCTGGGCAGTTGCTCCCTCTCTTCAAGGGTCCTTTCCTGTGACCATCAGTCAGACTTCCCCACCTCCCCCAGCATCCACTAGCCAAGGCTTCTCAGGCCTCACCTCCCAACCCACCCCCATCCCAAAGCAAGCACTTCCGTCTCCCCTGGATGACATTTTACAACAGAACTTCACAAAATATTTTTAAGGAGTGTTAAAATTATGGAGCAGGGCTTCCCTGGTGGCGCAGTGATTGAGAGTTCTCCTGGTGATGCAGGGGACACGGGTTCATGCCCCGGTCCGGGAAGATCCCACATGCCGCGGAGCGGCTGGGCCCGTGAGCCGTGGCCGCTGAGCCTGCGCGTCCGGAGCCTGTGCTCCGCGATGGGAGAGGCCACAGCAGTGAGAGGCCCACGTACCGCAAAAAATAATAATAATAAAATAAAATAAAATTATGGAACATTTTAAACATACAGAAAAGCACGGAGGTTTATATATCAAATACTCTTCTGCTCACCACTCAAATATAACAGATAGTGATATTTTGCTGAATGTGCTTCCAGTATTGTTTTTTTTTTCAAGAGCTAGAATGTTACAGACGTATTGAAATCCCTTTATACCACCCCTCATTCTATTTATTCCCTTCCCTCCCTCCCTCCCTCCCTCCTCAGAGACAACCACAGTCTTGAATTTGTGTAGTTCCTTCTATAAGCCAGGGAAGAGTCAAAGGAAACTGCTAATTCTTTTTCCCTTTTTTGGATCAATCAGATTTCTTCTCTTTTAGACAGTTGAAGATAGTAAGTTGAACACCAAAGAGAAAGGAACTACTTATTTAGAAGAGTTGTTTTCTTACTGATATGTAATGTCATCAAAATGAAATGATATAGGAAGCCCCTTGACTCTGGTCCTGACCAGATGACTATGGTGAAGACAATAGAGCCATAGACATAATAAATATGAAGATCAGGACAGAAGTAGCTGGTTAGGGCAGCAGACTTATCAGAAATGCAAATCTGGAGCAGTCCTAAAGAATGAAATAAATTCTGAATTAAAATGTTAAGTTCAACAATAAATAAATATGTAAATAAAATACGGTCAATATTTTGATGATATATTTTGAGGCTATAAAATCATGTTTTTGAAGACCACTTAATATTGATAAATACAGGGACATGCCCTTTACACATTGTTGAAATTTTTGAAAAGGAACAGAAAAGGAAAAATGATAAGCTGCGTATATAGTATGATCCATATGTATGTACATACATATCCTCAATTGTAAAGAGATAGACATAGATGGATAGATAGATAAGAGACAGGACCCATTTTGTTTGTGTTTGTATGTGTGAGTGTGAGTGTTTGTCTTAGAAACAAGACTAGGATAAAAAGCAAACAAAAATGTTTATGGTTTTGGAGTAATAGGATTACGGTTAATTTTGGTTTTCTTTAATTTTCCCAAATTTTCTAGAACGTTGTGCAAGTATTTCTTTATATAGTGCGTGTGTGTGTGTGTGTGTGTGTGTGTAAGAAGGAAGTGAAGTTAGAGATAGGTCGAACTTAATTCAATAGTAAAGGCAATTTTGCATTCCTTTGGCAATCTGTGAAGAAACCAACTTACCTGAGAGTTCCATGGTCTTCTGTCATGAAAGCCAGAGACATTTTGATAAATTTAGATGAAAAGATGCAAAGTGAACCTTTGTCCTGGGTTTGTATGAAGGAAGACCTCTTTGTACAATAAAACAGGTTGATTTCATGACTCCAATGGTCTTTTCACTGAATCAGGTTGAATAAGTTACCAACATGATCCACTGAACAAAACTGAATCATCAAGATGGGGAACAAAAGAGATGAAAGTAAAAGTAATTGATCTAATAACCACGTATAAACACAGAAGCAATTTCAGGGTCAAGATAATGATAAAATCAAGGTAAACGCATGCTTTGTAAACATTCAAATATGCTTGGGAACAATAATGGATAATCCTGATTTTTCGATACAGCAATTATTCTAATTATTTTCAACTGACTATTTCTAATGATTGATGGCAGACAATGTGTTTTCATAGTACTCATTCTGCCAACTTTTGTGGTTTCAATTTCATTTTTTCACTTCTGAGTGGCTGTAGACTGCCAGTCCCTTCAGAGCATATAGCATCCCTCCTTTCTTCCTTTCTTCCCAAACCACAAGAAATCTCAGCTGGGTCAGTACTGCCATGTTCTCAAAGAGTGTCCTCTGAACAGGAGAGGACTGATTGTCCTACATTCCTTTACTTTTATTGCTGTTGAAATAAGTTTTGCTCACAAAATTCCAATTTCTGATAACTTGAAGTGAAAGACTAAGCTAAGACTGAGCGGAAAGAGTTATTCATAAAATGAAACAGGCTGAAAAAGGAATCTCACCTTGGTGGAAAATAAAAATGTCTCCACAGATGGACACACATAAACACATTGTCATCCACTGACATTAACAGGCATTAACGTGCATTACCAAAATCGTAGCATCTTAGGGGTGAAAAGGGAGTTAGACATTATCCAATTTAATTCCCTCCTCATTTTTTTAGATAAGAAAACAAGGGCAAAAAAAAAAAAAAAAAAAAAAGTGACCTGCTTGGATTGTAGCCAAAGGTTCTAAATCTCAATCTATTTTTTTAAAACTCTCTTCCAAATAGTTGCATGCGGTCATCCTTTTTGTTCAAGTTGCACCCTGTCTTAATCCTGGGCAGTCGGCACCAAGCAGTGCCACGTCACACAAACCAGCAGGGCTTAGTGGAACAGATGCCTCTCTGAGAGGTCCTCTGACCTGGGGACCTTCTGCCCATCCAGCCCATACTGCAGCTGACCAAGACAATTTCGTCTGGACAGCAGGTGAATCTGATGATGTAAAAAAAAGAAACCACTTAAAATCCAATTGCTTTCAGAATGGCTTTTTTTAATAATGGAGTCCACTATAAAATTGGTGATTATTGTATGTCATTATAGGAGGCCAATTTTTATGTGAAAGATCTATTTTGTTGATTAAATGAAATTCTTCTTAGTGCCATTGGGTCACACATAACACATGTCCAGTCAATTATTTTAGGAGTAGTTGAAGATTTCTCTTTTCACAGTAATAGTTTTTTTGGCAATCAATAGAGCTTTGAAGAAACATTTTTCTTGATAATGACCTAGATCTTTTTTATAGAGAACTTTTTTCCCCCAAGATGAATAGAGCTGGGTCTTGAGGAAGGGTGAGCAAACATGCTTTATTGTAATTTTTCCAGAAAGATCGATGGTTTTGCATTCCAAAATGATAACATAAAAAAATAGTTTTTAGTAATTTGGAATGACTAAAAACAGGTGTGGGTTTGACTTGACAGGTGTCAAATATAAATATTGATACTAAAGAAATAGCCCATACTTTTCCCAGGAAATCTCATCTCTTTTCATCTTACTTAGATCAATAAAACAAATTTACGCTATATGGTGGTGAATAATCTAGCCAGGTAGAAGTCTCAGTATTAAGTATTTGGAGATTTAGTTTCAGGTCTAATTCTGATACACTGATCTACTATGGAACAATCATTTAATTTTTAATTGCTTCACAAATAAAATTTCTAGCTACCAATTGTGTTTATGAAAAAAAGTACATTTACTAAAAAAAGATTTGCTTTTATATATTGTTCTTTGCTTCCAGTTTGTGCGCATATTAAAATAAATAATCCAGAACATCTGTTGACCAGTGTAAATGGCACGTATGGACTAAATGAATGATATTTTCTCCTGAATGGGTTGAAAGACTTAACAAATCTTAACAAGCTTAACAAGCCATTCTTACTGAATGGCTTAACAAGCAACCCCTTTGTTGATATAAAAAATCCTTAAATGGACAATTTGGTTAAATATCTCTGCCAGTCCTGTATGAGCATCAGCACCCAGTCTCTTCAAGACCCAGGGAACCTTGCTGACCTACCCTTTCCCTCTCCTTCCCATTTTCCAAGCAAGCTACTTGAAGTTGGAGCCAATCTTCATGCCTGGTCCTTAGGGACTGTGGCACTAGAGGACAGAATTTAAAAGTTAAAGAGTGCCTGTAGGCTGCACTCACTGCCTAGGCAGGAAGGGGTAAAACTGTGATAATGGGCAAATTTGTGTGCAGGTGCCCAATCCCAGTGTCACCCAACCCACTGAAGGTGGAAGTAGGCCAGGTCTTGTTTCATACCCTCATCACACCATACATAAAGACGGGAGGCAAATGTTCTCTAACTCTTGGAATTAAAGCTAGAAGGGAGCCACATCCAATTCTGATCCTTGATAGACTCAGAGACATCAAAAAGCTGCTTTTTCTACACACTGATCAGTGGACCAGCGATCCCTAAAACAAATCTATTCCCATGTGACTAGGCAGTGCCATGGGGACTCCAAGTTGGGAAATCTGGTAGCACAAACTAGCCATGGGAGACTATTCTGTGCAGCTGCTTCTGCCCATCATGCAAATTTCTGCTCAGCAAGTATCTTCACTTGGTATATATTCAAAGTCACGTAGATAGAGACATGTATTTAAGGCTCATTAAACCCCATGGCACCCCCTTTGGAAAAGAAGTCTGGGGTTTCCACTCATACACCAACATCTGCCGTAGCCTTAATGAGATTTCATTTTGGGATCCTTACCTTTACTTAAACCAGCTCTATGGAGATTGGTCATCTGACATCATCTGACTCCAAAGTCTGCAAGCTGAATCCTTGACCTGGGAGGATGGCAAATGGAAGAGAGTTTTCTAAACTTTTGAAGGCACTGTGATTCCCACTAAGTGTACCAACAGTTGATTCTATGGATTCTGGGCCAAACCAAATTATAAGTGTTGACATCTTGATATATATCATTGAGATCCTTCCCACCAGCTCCTGATTAAGAATGTTCTAAACGTAATGTGAACAATACCATGTCTGCACTAATACCGGTAGCATACTAAGAAGTTTGGAAGTAGAATTCTTAGAACAACACAAATATCACTAACCATGGAAGGAAAGGACAATCAAGAATGTCCACTAGTTCCTGTGATTTTCCAGACATAAACAGTGGTGCATGCCCCACGTTTTCACTCTGAACATCCAACTAAAGACCTCCTCAGGAGCTGAAATGGGGGATCTGGCCCATGGCTGAGCCTTCAGCATTCCAACAGTTGAAAGCTCTGACCCTTATCCTAACACCACCTAACCTTCCACCATCAGTGCAGCTAATGCTACAAGAGTATCCTGGCAAGTGAAATCTCAATGCCCACATCTCTAGGAACCTGGTCCTGCCTGAAATCAACACTGCATATGGGACAGAAAATTCTGCCAATGGATGCCAAATTTGAGGCAGTTCTCCAGGCCAGTGATGACAAGGCATCTAAACACGGCAGCCTAGAAAAGCCGAGGCAACCAGAGTAGATAGGTGATATGGGCTATGTTTTTAAATGCTTCAACCTGAACAATATCTAAATGTCTTGGGCAGTTGGCACCAAGCAGATACCAGATCACACAATCCAGCAGAATTAGTAGAACAGACTCCTCACTGAAAACCCCTCTGACCTGGGAAATTTCTGCCCATCCAGACCAAACTGCAACGGACCAAGACGGTTCAGTCTGGACAGAACACAGATGCTTGATCGTGTCAGAGCCTAACCAAGGTACTACCCAAGGTCTTTCCCAAACTTTACAAGATCCTTATTATCCTAGGAAAGTGGCAGCATATCCCAGCAGTGCTATTAACAATTGCTCCTTATTTTAGGCATGTCCTGGATCCCAGCCTAAACCCTGATTTATTGCTCCGCTCTTTGTCTATCTGGCTCCATTTTCTAGCTTTGGTATCTGCGACCCTTATCACTTGGGAATTGTTGCTTTGGCGTTTTTGGCCTTAACTTCCTTCTCATTATAGAAAAATGAAGAAAAGAAACAAAAAGCAAAAGTAAGGATCCCACCTTTTCTTTCAGAGATAATCACTGTAAGCATTTTAGTGGTATACCCTTCCAGATGTTTTCCAGGTCTATTACACACACACATACACACACACACTAGTTCTACATATATATATGCCCATATGAGATCATACATGAAAGGTGTGTATCACAGTGACTGGCACACTCTAAACACTCAGTAAACATGAGCTATTGTTATATATCTGATTTGTAACTTGTTTACATCGCTTGGTAACATATAGTGAATATGCTCCATGTTGAAAAATATTTTTCTACATGTGATTTTTAATGGATATAGAGGATGTGTCATAATTTAATCCTCTATTGTTAGACACAAGTTATTTACACTATTTTGCTATTAGAAACACTATTTTACTATTTACACTATTTTGCCATTAGAAACACTATTTTACTATTTACACTATTTTGCTATTAGAAACACTATTTGCTATTAGTGTTATTTACACAAGTTTCTATTAGAAACATTTATATTCCAGGATAAATTCCTAACATTAGAACACAGGGTCAAAGAGTTTTCATAGTTAAGACCTTTGATATAAAGTGGTAAACTTTCCTACAGAAGACAAGCATATATCAGTTTATGCTCTCCCATCAACCACATGGTGGAATATCAGTGCATTTATTCATTCTTTTATTCAACAAATAAATTTCATGAACTGTGATAAATGCTACAGATACTTTGGGGAACAAACAAACAAGGACCTTGTTCTTCTGGTTATGCCATTTAAAAGGGGGAGAATAAACATTAAATAAATATCACAATAATCAATTACAAAGTTTAAAAAGTACCATGACTATAAAAACAAGATGCTATTAGATGTATATTGGTTATATATCTATATGTAACAAATTACCCCCAATCCATAGTGGTTTAAAACAACAAATATTTATTATCTTATGGTTTCTATGGGTCAGGAATCTGTTTACAACTTGGCTATATCCTCTGAAGAGGTTTAATACGTTTATCTTAGAGGATAAGGCAGGCCTTAGTGAAAGATTAAATGTGGTTGAAGTAGAGAAAGAAATCAGAAAGTATTCCCAGGTTCCTGGCTTCAGCAATTGACTGTAGCCATCATAGGCTTTATTATTACTATTTTATGGTTGTTATTGTTATTTGCTTATTTAATAGGAAAAAGAATTTTCCCATTTGATTCTTATTTTGCATTTCTTTCCATACGTTTATTGGTCAAGGTATTTTGGTCTAGTTATTTCATGCCTACTATCATGGCAGGTATAATACTATTTTTCTAAATAGTAGAATTCATATTAGAAACTTGGTCTTCAACATCTTTGTAAGTAATTGAACCATTCGAAAATTTTAACATATATTAATAAGTGAAAAGGTAAGGTGCATAATAATGTGTTTATAAATGCATGTATAATAATACATTTATGTTTGTAGTGGTACCTGTGTTTGCAGATGCTTAAATTGTCTGTAGTAGAATACAGAAGAAACTGGTAATAGTGGGTTTTACTGGAGAGGAACTGGAGAGTTGAGGGATGGAGAGAAACTTACTTTTCCTGTATACTTTGTTTATCTTTTGAATTTAGTTCCTTACACAGATATTATCAGCTTTAAACATTGCAGCCTACTAATAAGTCAATAGGAATATATGATGGTTTTGTTGAAGTAAAGATGTGACACACTTTAGTACCCATTCTATCATTATCTCATGGCTATTTCACTGAATGAAAAAGATATATACAAGGGCCTCCAGGAGAATTCATTTTAGAATCTGCTGGCTCAAAAACACGTATTGTATCATTGTAAGAACTGAATATAAAAAGTCATTCTTGCTGTCTGGTAGCTGGTACCCTGAGACCATTAGTAACAATAGTATTCTGCTCTGTATATCCGTGTCCTCTGTTTGTGTATTGTCTCTACCCAGGTATCAACTATTTAGCACTCACTGTTGAGCCTGTGCTATTTGATTCACGTCCTTAGCTCCTCTGCCACCTGCCTCTTAATCATTTTCCTGCTCATTAACAGCTCCAGTGGGCATAGTCATAAAGGGGAGGCAAAATTCCAATAAATTTATTTGTTATTGTTAATTGTACATATGAAAGGTTTTAGGAGGAAAATGTTGAGTTTAATGATTAAAATGAGATGTTTCAACCATTTCAATTTATTTTTTCTTTTTACTTTTAATTCTTTCACATTTATGCACTCTAATGATGACAAAGCACTGTTTTTTTTCTTTTGCTACCAAAAAAATATTATCTGCATAAAAGACCACTTGGATGCTTACTGGCCACTCATTCAACATTCCAACGTTTATCCCCAAATCTGAGGAATAAAAAGTGAAGAAACAAATACGGTAGCAGGTATTGACATGCAATGTTTCAGAATAGAAACCGAAGAAAACAACAAAATGTAATAATACATAAAACAAAGTCAAGTGGTGTGTGCATGACTCAAGAATGAATACAGAAAGCCCAGATGTAAGATGATTGCTCAGAAGCAAACAATTCCCCCAAAACCAGAGACCGACTGTTTAATATGCTTGCTTAAAGAACTGGGAGAAGAAAGAGAAATGAAAAATATGCAAAGATAGGAAGAAGTAGAATGGATAACTGCAATGGTACCATAGTGGACACATATGGTTTAGTAGGTGCCCAATATCCATTCATCCTATTTTGATAACTGTTTTCAGTTTATCTTTTTGGGGCTCTGTTCCTCTCCAGTCTCAGTTATTAAGGTCCCTGAGGGGAAAATGTTACCTCGACTCCAGATGTGGCAAGTGATCCAGGACTGGCCAATCAAAGCATCACATTTTCCTGGCGGCAGTAATTTGTTCCCAGTGATCCCATGGCCCAGGTCGGGTCAATCAAAGCCAGAAACACTGATTTGAGACAATTTATATTGTTCTTTTGAGGAATTGTATTTGTCCCTTTCTACTGGACTAGGAATTTGGGGAATTGAAAGTCAAGAGATATTTTCACCACCTTATGTCTGTGAATGAAGATGAGAATGAAGCAGACACACTGGGGGTGGATGGTTGCATCCTGCCAAGAGGACTGAGAGAAATCAAGACCCACAGGGCATTGGGTCTTGCATAAACCAACCCCACCTGAACCCATTCCTACTCCTGGACTTTTCAGTTACATGAGCTAATCAATTCGAGTTCCTTCTCCTTTACGGAAGTTTTGAATTGGGTTTTCATTGTACAGAAAAGAGTCCTAAATAATATGTTTTACTCATATAATTTACTGAGGGAGAGAAAGATGGTCTCATTACTGTTTGACTAACTAGTATGTACAGGTAGGGATCATGTCTTATAGAGCTAACTTGCCCATACATTCCCTAGGAAGACAACCCAGCTCTGGTGGGTCCATGAGGAGCAGACTCTTCTAATGTGTGATAATAAATGCTAGTATTTCTACACTCCAAAATTTTGAAAATTCCACCCCAGTGTGGAATCTCAGGAAATATCTGGCACTGGCTTACCTAAAATTTTTTAATAGAAAAATACTGACCTGTGAAAAAATGTGTTTGTTTTTTTTTTTAAATGTGGTTTTGAGACTGAATAAAAAAGTGAATAAAGTTGGGGGGATGGGAAGATGGGATAGTGAAATTTAGAGTAGAAGTGTGGTAAATGCAAAGTTATTTCCATCTCTAATATAATTGAAATCTCTCTGAATCTGGCAGTGTAACTGATGCCTGGAAAACGTGGTAAATTTCACTGTGACATTGAAAGTTGCTGAACTGAAACACTTTTCTTCCATCACACTTTGAAATCATCATCCTAGACTTGGATTTCTGGTAAAGTTGAACAAGGTCAAAACTCTGAGTCACTTGTGTGATAGCTCGATGCCAGGAAGCAAAGACCACTTCAGAAAAATGGGACAGTGACATCAGTTTGCAGTGGGTCACTAGGTACTATGCAGGGTGGCAATTTTTGTGCACCATCCTGGCAGATGCTTCTTGCATGAAATATGAGACCAGAACTCTAATTCTAACAATGTTATAAACAAACCTATGCAATTAAAGCCTAGATCATGACTGGAAACAGAGATAAGCTAATAAGATTATGAACCACCTAAATAGATCCCGAAGCCATATGATGACATCATGAAATTTTAGAAGATACAGCTGGCTTCCCGTGATATTTTTGCAGTTGAAAAATATGTAGCATCTGGTCTTTCGCTTATCAATTCTTTGCTGAAGTAGTTGTCGTCTTAAGTTTCTTTTTATCATGTAGATGTGTTAAGTTTAAAAATAAAGTTGGAAAATTTTGATAGAGCATTCCATCTAATTTCATGTAAAAAATAAGCAAAAATTAGTTGTGGTTTCATAAGCAAACTTTTTATAAGGATGGGCAGTGCCCTGAGCCTTTGCACTTGCATTAAGCAATTTTGTACTCTTGGAGCACCATTAACCTAGAGAATAACGATGGTCTCTTATGTGGAACATTCAATGATTCATTTGCACATGCTCTAGGCATAGGGAAGTAGTGTGTTATATTGGGTATAGGTTTCTTTGGTTCAAATCCCAATTTCACCACTTACTAGCTGTGTAACTTTGAACAAGTTATTTAATCTCTCAAGTTTCAGTTTACTCATCTATAAAATAGAAATAATAGGATCTACTATAAAGGACACAATATTTGTGGAGTATTTTGCACCCTGTCTGACACCCATAAACCCCAGATTTATTATTAGTCACTCATTTAACAAATATTTATCAAGGTCTAAATATGTGTCAGGCACTGTGTTAATCCCTGGGAATACTTGGCCAAGAAGAAATAGACTCGTAACAACTAACTGGTGTATAGGATCATCTCTGACAAGTTAATTGTCTGACACCAATCTGCTCCATTCGCTGACCCTCTGCCTAGAAGATCCTTGGGAAGCTATGTTTCTGGCATCCAGTTAGAGATGATAAAGCGTTCATCCAGAGAAACAATGTTAAGTGATGAAGTTTAGTAACACCTCTACAACATAAAAGAATGTGTTCTGAAAATATGCAATCACACGCTGTTATCAAAAATGTAATTCTAGGTGGGAAGAGCCATGATGTGGGAAGAGGCATAGAAATAATAGTCCAGCATCTGAGTGTGTTCCTGATGGACATAACTGAGGCCAATCTCACTGACCTCTCCTCTGGTTCCACTTCTATTACATCTTCTCTGCTTCCTCACCACTGACCACTGTCACGGCTGCTGGCAACATTTCCTCTGTCTCGGCTCCTGTCACCCCTGCCATGTGTCATGTCATCTCCATTACACCAACTCCAATGCTGTCCCCACTGACATTGTTTCTAGCTGCTCCCAGATCTGCTCACAGCTCCTCCCTGAGCTCCAGGAGCTCACAGTCTAACAGGGTATGGGGCATTTGGAAATTCGACCATATCCAAGCCTGGATGAAGTAAGTACTAACAAAGAAGTATAAGAAGTACCTTATAGAGAAGGAAAAATTTTACGTATAGTGTGGTATTTGAGCTGATTCTGTCTTTTGATAGAAAATATAAAAGAAAGACCATCTCAGCCTATGGTAATGGCATAAGCCACTAAAAAGGTCATCACTTCACTGTTCTTTTAATAGTACAAAACCCCAAAACCAATGAAGACTTTCAACACGATGATTCAGCCACTTATATCTTCTGGAAGGGCATAGACAGGTCAGTTCTTTCAAGTATACCTGTGTGAATGACCCTTCTGGTTTTGCAGGGGGCTAGAAGAAGCTGAAAGTATAGCTTTTTGTTTTGTTTTTGTTACGTGCCTAATTTACTGCAAGTGGTAGATGTTAACACAAAATCCATCATAATATGTTTTTGTGTGCGTGTGTATTGGGGGATGATGTGTGTGAATATGAATAGACAAACACACACACATTACATTTAAAACAATGATTTAGAAATAAGAGCTAATGCGAATTCTAAAACAATTAGTCTAATTTCTATAAAATAATTGTATACAGTGATAATATGAATTATTTCTACTGGTATTTGTTACTGGATTTATTTTGTTTCACATGCAAGAAGTTTCGTGTTTTCATTTTCACTACCATAGGCTAATTCAAAAATCGTATACACTGTATTTGAATATTAATTACCAACTCTTTTTGTGATGACTTGATTAATACCTATAATCCTCATTACTCACCTGAGCTTTATAATCATGGTGCCTTTGATCCATATGATATGTGGAAACAGGACATGACTAAATGAGACAGCTCAGGCTCATGGTGTTCAGATATGTCCATGAGAAACCTTTAATGCCATCACAATAACATTTCTTATCTCTCTTTACCAGAGTAGAACACAATAGAGCATGAGAAATGCATATGCCTAGGTTTTAACAAACAGCCCATTACCATATTAGACTTAGCTGGGCTCAGTTATCTCTGAAGGATCAAAATACAGGCTGATGATCCAATGAGTGCACTTTATTGCCAAATGTTGTCCAAATTAAAGAGATTATTGTAGCAAATGTTTCATTACTCTTTGACTTAACAGACAAACCACTATTTTCCCTGCGAGCATGTTTTAATCAAAATGGAGAAGGCAACAGATGCTGTTTGATAGTTTTCAAACCTATACTAAAATTTCTTCCACCATCGAATATATTTCAAATTCCTTTAAAAGTGATATTAAGAATGCACCTGCCCAAATTATGTAGCTCGGTTCACTTCAGAGATTTCTCGCTATTTTATGTCAATTCTCTTTCACACATCATTCAAACAGGATTAAATTTTACATGCTTTAAACATACAATGCGTTGGAGTAGTGAGAGTCAGCCTGGCTTCCTGGAAAGATTAATGAAGTGCAGCAGCTTTTTCCTGGGCAGAAAGAACCTGTAAATTTGGTTCTTTGATGCAGGATTGAGCTACTCTCCTCCAAAGGGGCTGGAAGAAAAGTGTTGATCACAGGTAAGTCTATCCTAAAAATTAGAATGTCTTGTTCACATCATGTAACTGAAGAAATTTGAAAATGCCTGAACTAGCAAAAAAAACTCCAAAAAACAAAAAAGAACCAAAAAACCTTCATTGGCCTATGAAGTGTCTCAAATTCCCACTCTTCAATCAATTCCTTGTGAATTTTCTAAAAGCTCCTCTAAGGAGTTCAACATAATAACCAGCCAACTTATTAACAGGGATTAGTGTATCTGAGCCATTGGTATATCTATGTCCCTGGAAGAGAGCAGGCTTCTAGGAGAATGAATGAAATCAAAGGTTTTCATATTTGTTCAAGAAATGAAACATCGTGGCAAAGCTTTTTTCGTAACAACCTGAAATGTTGCTACAGTAAACTAAAAATGGCTATATGTTTTGTGCAAATTCAATACCCTATGAAACAAGATTCGAGTATGGTTAACTGGTAGCAGAAACTAGGTTTAACAAAAAAAAAAAAAATCAGAAAAATTTTATTTAGAGAATGATCTGACAGCTGATTTTTTCCCATGCACATTCGGAAAAGATGATCTTTATTTGATTTTGAAAAGCAGAAAGTCTTGATACATCAGTATTTTTCTAGAGCATAGTTTGTAAACCATTGGATTAAATTTTTGATGATTAAAGATAAGTGACAGGTAGCAGGTTGAGAATCAGGGGGTAGGTCTATGAATATCCAAGAAGCATGATGATAAGTAGCATGAAGTGGTGAAAAGAGACTTGGTTTATGAATAAACTGTCTCAGTTCTACCGAACATATTACCAACTCTACTCCTTATTAGTCTTCTGTCATTGGGGCAAGTTATTTAAATTTGAGGGACATCCAGTACTTCACTTGTAAAATGTGAAGTAATGCCTACCTGACTTAACTTACATAATTATGATGATCTTCAAGAGACAGATGTAATCAATAACACTTTGGAAGTTATCAAGTAACATCATCTGTCTTTGATTCTATGCCACATACTATTGAGTCATCATTTGATGTTTTAACATCTCTGACATTGGGATGTATCTCACAGTCACTGTCTGTGGGTGTCATTTGCCGGTGTATCTACATCAGAACATGCCCACTGGAGGTCAGCAATTTGGAAAAAAAAAATCAGAGATAGTAGTGGAGCACTCTTTTAAGAAAGGCTGCATCTCCAAGGCTTCCTGATGACAAAAACGACTAAACTGCATTTTAAAAATACAACACATAGACATCGATGACTGAGTCAACAAGTGATACTTGGGAGACAGATTCAATGTGAAAACAATTTAGGAATATCTTAAAGAATGTATTTTACTTATATTTCACTTTTATCTATACATAAGAGTGATAAAAAGATTTTTTAAATCTATGTATAAACAAGTTTAAAACGGTTCTTCCAAAAAAATATAAGATTAAAATTCCATGTTATAAGAAAGCGTTATGTCATTATCTGATTATAGTCTTCTTTCTTAGTAGTACATCCTACAGTTGATGGTGTGTGAGAAAGAAAGTTGGTACATAAATATACAATGTAACTATGAAGTTGTACTAAAATGAGTTAGAAAAAGGGCGTTTATTGGTAACAAAGGTAAGGTTGACACATGTTACAGCTTTGTTTAAGGCTGGCCTTGACACCAAGGAAGAGATCATGGAAACAACAACTACTACTACAAAGAGACTTGAAAAGTTCTGAGGTGCATGAAAGCCGTCTGGCATTAGAAAAATAAATTTTACCCCATGGGAGGAATCTGAATCTGCTTCTAATTGATCAAGTACCATTCTAGCCCTAAATACTGACACATTGACCATCAGTGAAGCTTCCTGGAAGGGTAATAACATCTGTAAAAAATGACTTGATGACAGGACGTTAGAGTAAAGCAGCTTTATCAAAGCGAATCAGGGATGACCATATAGGAAAAGAAAAAGTATGCTGGTAAATTCATCACTCATGATCGAGTTCAATAGTGACTTCTCAAAGGAAGAAGCCTTTCCTTGAACACCCAAAAGATGAACCAACACCTCCTTCCTCCATAACACGTATCTTAACCATATCTTTATTAAAGAATGTATCAAACTAAATATTAGCTGTCTCCTTCTATGGATGTCACAAAACTAGTAACCCTGGTTTGTTCATTTGGTATCAAGAGAACTTGATATAGTGTAACACAGGGTACCTAGTAGGCAATCAGTAAATTATTGGTGAAAGTATGAATATGTTTAATATATTTTGTATGTAAGAATCACACACATTAATTTGTAAGCAATTTGCAAATAAGATTAACATGCTGTTACAATATTAGAAGTCAATTTTCACAGTGTAAAAGATAATGACCTTACTAGAAACATTAGTTTATTGATCTACTACACCCCATCTTACCCTTCTAGTTTTATCAGCCCTATTCACAGTCTTGGGAAAGTCAATCCTTTGTACTAAGTGAACTTTCCCTCACCTCCATTCATTGGCTCGGGCTGATAGACCAGGGCTGATAGACTTGTCCATGAAAGGAGTGGTCCACTGGCTGGTCTATAGGTAATCAACCTTTCTCTTTGGAGAACTGAACCAATAGACAGTCTGAACAAGTGGATAACGAAGGCACATTTTTGGTGGAGCACCAGGATCAAGGGCAATGGTCTCCTGAGAACTAGTGGGACAACATTTTCTTGGATTCCATATACGTTACCCCTTGGAATTTCCTTTTTTCTCAAGTTAATTAAATAGGCTTTTCTTCCTTAAAACCAAAAACACTTTTTCCAAGAGTAAGCACATTTTCTGTATCCCAACATGATCATGATATTGTATACTGGCTAATGTGGTTGACCAACTTTCCAAGAGCTAGAATACTATGAAATATGATTAATGCAAAATTTACCCAAATATAATGATCCTTGGATGAACTATTGTTCATGTTACAACCTAAGATACTTCATGTGCTTCAGAAACTTTGGGTCTTGCACTCTGCTGGATACTTGACTTCACATTCTCTCTTGATTTTGACCCACTTTCAGCTCCAGATAACTTTTTTTCTTACAACCAAACAGTCCTGTTCCTCAGGCATTCATATAAGCTTTTCTAGTGCCCCACTTGGAACCAAGAAGTCCACATGATTAGAATGAAAGAGGGTGGGAGTGGAACTGAGCAGTTACTGATTCATCTGTATAAGGGCATATATATCAAACATTTTTGAAATGTTATTACTGGCTTTAAAATAGAAAGGTAGGCCAACATACAACAACAAAACAAGAAAAGAACCTTAGAGCAAATGGGAAGCATACTGGGTCAACTTAATTCATGCTGTTTATTAATTTTATTATATATGCTGTTACTATTTTCCTCAAATTTGTTTATTAATTAAACTATAATTAAAACTCAGAAATAATCCTTCCACCTCTAGTAAATACTGCAGAATAACACACTAAAAACCACTCTCTCTCTTTCTAGCATGACTTTCTGGTTACTAGAGACCAGAAAGGTGAATGTTATAGACATTTCTCAGACTCAGGTGAAGCCAGAGTTTCACATATGACTTGGTTTCCACCAACAAGATGCACCTGTATAAGACAAGAAAGGTAGATATGAACATCATGAGACAGAATCTATGGGGCTGTTCTGGCAAGTAAGGGGGTTGAGGAGTTTGGTTCTTTTACAGAACTATGATGGAAGATCTAGGATTTAGTCTGTATCTTCATTAGTGTTAAGTGACAGATGATGAGTGGAGTTTCCATTTGGCCATCCCATTGTACAGCTGGAAATTTCTCCTATGTATCCTCTAAACCTGGTTCCTGGGGCCCAGAAAAGATGTTGTAAATTATCTATTACATTATAATAAACCTTTTTTTGCTTAACCTAGCAAAACTTAATTTTGTTTCCTGAAACCAGGGACCATGACCTACGTAGTAATTGGTAGCAGAAATGAGACGCTGAAAAGTACAAGTAATACTGATTTAGTAGAAGCAGTTGGGAGTAAGTGGTGAGGGTCTAATTTTAATGTGGTGGCCAAATATTTGGTTGATCTGTCACTTGCTTACCTTAAAAAGCAGGATGTTTGCTGACTGAGGCTATAATGTTCAGGGAAATAGTAGAACAAATTCATAGTATTGGTAGGTGGTGGTTCATTTTTGCTATCTTTAGCAAAATCTTAAGAACTAGATGAACTCGGTAGAGGTGGAAAGAAGCAAAGATTTGCTAAGAGAGGCATTCTCTGCCCATGCCCACTAACTACACTGATGGAGAGTCCAGTGATTTAGAACTTGCAATGTTGAACAACTCATCTGCTTTTGTATCTGAACTTGAAGAAGTTTTAAGCTGTAGCCCTGAAACTACAGTCTTAGCAGGAGGTAAGGCTCTTAGTTTGTCATAAAGCAGAAGCGATATTGCTGGCAAGAGATGATGAACTGTATTGCTTCCCCATCTAAGTCTATTATTTCAGATGCTCTCAAGGTAGCCACCATTAATTTAAGGGCCAGGGGGATGGGCAGAGAACAGAGCCCAGTAAATAAAAGATGAGAATTTGCAGGTTCAAAACCATGTCTGGGCAAGTGTTTTGGCTATGGTAGTTTGTACATGGAATAGAATCGAAACAAATCAAGTCTGCTAAGTGTTTGAAGGAATTATCTTCCCAAAGAAACCCCAGACTTGGTCTGCAACAGTCTGTGATTGTTAAAACTTTAAAACAATTCCTGTGCCCCAATATTTCAAATTTCATGAAGTCTCCAAAAAGGGCATCCTTCTCATCGTGCCCACCTCGGATATATTTGTTGAGGAAAATTGACAAGGATGAACCTCCCAGGGGCAGATCCAGGAGCAATAGAGGACAAGGTATGAAGGAGAACATTCAAGAGAAAGAACCAGGAGTTTCCAGTTTGGCCAACAAAGGAACTTCCTGAAATGCTGAGGCAGAGGGTCCTGGTTATTCCTGCTCAGTAGGTTTTGATAATTATATTGGAATGGTAACTAATGTCACCAAATGGACAGGCTTATTGCAATGATCCATTTCTTCTCCATCACTGAAATCTTATGTGTGCTGGTAGCTGAAAACGTGCCTTAGTTAATTGGTTACCAGCCTGCAAGAGCCCCATCTGGGCCTCTTAGAGAGGGCTGCATATCAGTTATCGAAACAACAGTAACAGAAAGAGACTTAGGTCTTGATCCATTGGAGAGGCAGTGAGACTATCTATTTATGAAAACAAAGTTGTGCATGTTGGTTTGGAAAACCAAAGAGGCAGACCATGCCAGAAAATTGTTAATAGCCTAACCTGGAGGTTCTAAACTACATGACAAATCATTTGATATGTTTCCCTTTAAGATGACTTTCCCCTTACAGGTGGAATTAACTTAGTGACTCACTTCTAATTAATAGAAAAAAGTGAAAGTATCCGGTGTCAATTAGGAAACCAGGTCATAAAGGACACTGTGACCTCATCATTGCTTTCTCCTGGATAGCTCGCTCTGGGGGTAGGTAGCAGCCATATCATCAGGATACTCAAGCTGCTTGTGGAGAGGTTTGTGTGGCAAGGACCTGAGGCCTCCAGCCAATAGCCGTGTGAGGACCTGAGGTCTCCTGCCAACAGCCTTGTGAGGGAGTCTTCTTGCAATTGGGTCCTCCACCTCCAGGCGAGCCTTCAGATGACTGCAGACTCTGCCAATATCCTGACTGCAACCACGGGAGAGACCTTGTGTCAAAACAATCCAGCTAAGCTCTTTCTGAATTCTTTACCTACCAGAAACTTTTGAGATTATAGTGTTTCTTGCTTTAAGCTATTAATTTTTGTGATGATTTGTTATTTAGCATGAGACAACTAATATATGCACTCAAGATCTAGTCTCATCTTCTTCCTTAGAAACCAAATCCTGATTTTATTTGAGTATTATTTTTAGCTAAAATACTATATACCTCACACTCCCTCTGGTTACATCCAATTAGATGTCAGCAGGAGTTGTTGGATGCTCCTTTCAGGAAAACTCCTTTAAAAGGTGGTAGGTCACCGACATTCTTCCTGCCTGGAATGCAGATTTGATGACTGGAACTCCAGTAGGCAACTAACATCATGAGGCAAACTTTAGGATGAAAGCTAAGAGCTAACAATGAGAGAATAGAAGCAATCTGGGTGCAATCATTCTAATAATGATGGTATCATCAAAACAGATCCCAAAGTGCATTTGTGATCTTTTTTTACATTGGAGAAAAATCAACTTCTACACTGGTTAGGTCAATTTTAGTTCTTGTTTCTGTTACTAGCAACCAAAAGCAGTTACTAGCTGATGGAAATTGGAATTAGATTTCTTCGATATGTGGCTTTTAGGAAATATAATACACTGAACTACCTAACAGGATAAATCATTTAGCTTTGTAGGAGTAGTTACTACTGTAAATTATTGAGCTTTGTATCTGGTATAAGCCTTTCTGGGACATGAGTGGTATATGCTGTTTATCCAGAATTCTTTTCCTAGGTCACCTCTGGAATTCTATATTGGCATTGATGGAAGACCACACACACACACACACACACACACACACACACACACACACACACACACACTCTCTCTCTCTCTCTCTCTCTCTCTCTCTCTCTCTGTCTCTTAGTATGGTGTGTACACTAAATTACTGACACTTGGGCCATCCTGACAAAACTATCCTTCATCCTTACTGTACTGTGTCATTTAAGAATTATAAAGCAGCCAAAGTTAATATCCAACATGTAATTTTCTGGATATATATACACATACACACATATATATGTGTATATATATATATATATATTATTGAGCAAAAATAATTTTGAATTGTAGCATATTTTAAAACATTTACAGACTTTATATATTGATACAGGTCAAAGTTCTTTTTTTTTTTCAAAAGGAGAAGCTAGAAAGGTTTTTTATTGTTTATTTTGTTTTTTAAAAAATACATAACAACTTTATTTAGATATAATTCACATACCATACAGATTACACATTTAAACTGTAAAATTCAGTGGTTTTTCATGTATCCACAGAGTTATGCAAACATCATCACAATCAATTTTAGAACACTTTTATCACTCCAAAGAGAAATCCTATTAGCAGTTAATTCCCATTTCTTTCCAAACCCCTCCCGTCCTAGGTAATCACTACTGTACTCTATAAGTTTGCATATTATGGATATTTCATATAAATGGAAACATACGGCATGTGGTCTTTTGTTACTCAGCATAATCTTTTCCAGTTCATTCATGTTGTAACATGTATCAGCAGTTCATTCCCTTTTTATTCCTGAGTAGTATTTCATTATAAGGCTATACCACATTTTGTTTATGCATTCATTAATTGATAGATATTTGGTTTTTTTCCCTTTTCTTGATATTATGAAGGGCACTGGTGTAAACATTAATGTACAAGTTTTTGTGTGGAGAAGTTTTCAATACTCAAGGGTATATAATTAGGAGTAGAATTGCTGGATCATAGGCAACTCTATGTTTGACCTTTTGAGGAATGGCCAGACTTTCTTCCAAAGTGGTTGCAACATTTAAAATGTTCACCAGTAGTGTCCGAGGGTTCCAATTATTCTGTATCCTCGTCAATGCTTGTTCTTAACTATTTTGTTTTTTGTTTTCTTTGATTCTAGTTATTCTTAGTGAGTGTGAAGAGGTATTGAATTGTGGTTTTGATTTGCATTTCCCTGATGGTTAATGAAATGGAGCATCTTCCCATGTCCTTAATGTATATCTTCTTTGGAGAAATGTCTATTCATATCCTTTGCTCATTAAAAAAAATGGGTACTAGTCTTTTTATTGTTGAGTTGTAAGTTATTTACATATTCTAGATAGAAGTCTCTTATCAGATATATATATGATTTGCAAATTTTTTGCCTATTCTGTGGGTTGCCCCTGAATTTTCTTGATAGTGTACATTGAAGCACAAAAGATTTTAATTTAAGTCTAATATACTTCTTTTTCCTTTTGTCACTTGTGCTTTTGGTGTCATGCCTAAGAAGGCTTTGCCTAACCAATGTTGTGAAGATTTATTGCTATATTTCCTTCTTAGAGTTTTATAGTTTAGTTCTTACATTTAGGTCTGTGATCCATTTTGAGTTAATTTTTGTGTATGGTTCAAAGAAATGGTCAGATTTCCTTTTCTTCTATGTTGACATCCAGTGTCCCAGCCACACTTATTAAAAAGACTATTCTTTCCCCATTGCATTGTGTGAAATCTTCGGGGGGGGGGGTGTATGTGTGTGTGTGTGTGTGTGTGTGTGTTTGAGGGCGAAGGTAATTTTAATTTGGTTTTGTGGAAAGATAAACTATATAAGAATTTTATGTTTCCTAAACTAAACAAATCTGAAACAAATTTGTCAGAGTCTATGTCTATGTCTTTTGAGAGTCAAACAATTGCACAAATGGCAAGCATACATCATGTTTTCTTTATAGCTTTCTTCCCCAAAGAATCCTTAATAATTTAGGAAAACAGATACAGTCATCCCTTGGTATCTGCAGGGGATTGGTTCCAGGAACCCCCCCCAAAACCAAAATCCTCAGATGCTCAAGTCTCTTACATAAAATGGCAGTAGTGTTTACATATAACCTAGGAACATCCTCTCTTATACTTTAGATAATCTCTAGATTACTTACAACAGATAATACAATGTAAATACTATGTAAATAGTTGTAAACACAATGTTAAATGCTGTGTAAATAGTTGTGGGCAAGCGGCAAGTTGAAGTTCTGCTTTTTGAAACTTTCTGGATTTTTTTTTTTTTAAGAATATTTTCCATCCATGGTTGATTAAATCTGTGGATGTGAAATCTGCAGATATGGAGGGCTGACTGTATGTACTTGGCTTTAGTTGAAGGTTATCTGAGTAAAATCTCTAAAAATTAATAGGATCATGTTTTACCCAGTTGATTTATTATACAGATGTATGTTTGTGAAATCCTGAAATGTTGTAGTCATTTATGACAGGCTGCTTAATGAGATCTACATGACCCATTTCTACATAAAAGGATAGGATTCCATGTAATATTTACACGTACATATTAAGCTGACATATCATCAAAACTGACAGGTTTTCCTTAGCTTCATTGGGATTTCTTGGCTTTTTGGACACCTTAACTATACTAGACATTTTCTTTTTTGGAGAATGAGAAGGCATCGTCCACATTTGCCTTTCATTAAAGTATCTGCCTTTTCCTTGCACACTTTCAGCTGCTTCTATGCAAACATTTTCGGGTTGTTTTTGTTTTTTGTTTTTAAGATCCAGTTTTCAGGATTCATTTTAGTGAGTAAATTGAGTGCCCTGGTTTTGCCAGTCCTTGGCACTCATGCTCCACAGAAAGTAAAAGGGCTCCGATCTCATTAGGGAAAACTGCACAGTAACCTGCAGACAGGGTGTCTAAACATCTTCATCTTAGCTCTTCAGACCTTTCTCGGTACTCAGGGTGCTATAGCACATGCTTACTGCTGCAGCTTCAGACGGGTGACTGCCTCAAACAAAGGCTAGGGTGGATTTTATACTCCCTAAGTAAGTGGGCATGGAAGAACTGGAGAGCAAAACCCTGGGCTTCTATAGCCAGGAAGATGCTTGACAGTAACTAGCATAGAAGTAGTTCTGTGATCTAAGGAAGACTTTTTACAAAAAGTTTATTCAACCCCAAATTTATAGTGTTTTTTAGTGCTGTATGGCCAGTTTACATTTACAGTCCACCACCAGAGTTAACAGAAATAAAAGTAATTGTAACCACAGTATGGTTAATGGAGACACAGTACATAAAATGTAAACTTCACTGATTCTCTAATTGGCACAAAAGCCTAGACAGAAGAAAGTGGTCTCTATAACATAGCAGAGCTAAACACCAGTAATCAACACAAAATTATAGACTTCATAAGATTCAGATTTTCATCTTAAGAAAATTTCATTTGACTGTACTATTAAAGATTTCATTTGCCCTCTAGAGAGCTGCATTGCCCCATACGGTAGCCACTAGCTACACATGGCTAGTGTAAAAAACTAGGAGTTTTTACACTAGGAGTAAAAAAACCTAGTGTAAAAACCACACTGGATTTTGAAAACTTAGTGTGAATGACAGAATGTAAAATATTTATTGAATATTTTTTATGTTGTGTATACATTGAAATATTTTTGATACATTGAGTTAAATATATTACTAAAATTAATTTTACCTGCTTCTTTGTATTTCTAAAATGTGGCTACTAGAAAATTTAAAAGTACATCTGTAGATCACATTTGTGGCTTGCTTTATATTTTTATTGGACAGTGCTTCTCTAGAGGCTGAGGGACTATAACAGCGTAACTACACTGGAATTCCATCTGTATATATTTCTGTCAGCTGTCATAGTTCATTAGTCACTAGTTCATAGTGTATAAGGTGAGTTCAATACTTCTCAATGTATATTTTTGTTTTCTTCACACCTCACCACTGTTAAACAGTCTTTTCCCTCTCCTGAGAACCTGTTTCCCACTTGGCTACTTGGTAAATTCTAACCGTTTAATAGACAGCTGAAGCATTCTTTTCTCTGTAAAATTTTCTCTGAGCTCCCTTACCCCACACCTGTACCCCAAGTAGAAACAGAGACTTTTCTCGGGACTCATGACAGTATCTTGCCCAATATCTACTGGATATCTACCATTTACTGTTTGCTGTGCACAGCGATAGGTGCTGGAAGTGTCCATATGTGAACCAGAGGGATACAGACCCTGTGCCCAGAGTGCCTGCATTTAGAATGGGATATAGATAAGTAAACACCCAGTCACCAACTGGTGTGAAAAATGCTATAACGGGAGAGATTCAGGGAGTACATCATAAGCATGCCTCTCCCAGACTACTTCTTTGTGGTGGATAAACATATTGAGCCTGAACTATACGTATCTGATCCCATAGGAACCTGAGTTCATAAAAATAATTTTGTGTTTAAGTATAAAAGCTCAAGGGCATCTTTTTCACATCACAATCAGTTAAAATGAGAGTTGTCTTCAAAATACAATTACTGAATAGGTATTCTTATATTACATATATGCCCCAGTATCCTTGCAATGACTCTCTTAGCCAGGAAACTGAGGTACTGATTTTTTAAAAACAAAGGACAACAAAATAGTCCCAATTAGAATGATTAAGTAAAAATGAATCCCACAAAAGGTGTGCAACTTACTTAACACTAATGTACTATCAAAAAGAGTTCAGGATTCCAATGACTGGATTTCTGTGAGGTTGAGAAGACAGATGAATAACGAGGTGAGCAGCTTTATTAAGTCATCTAACATACTGCAGTAGACTTTTTAACACTAGTGCTAAAAGGGGCAGGACCAGTATTCGGCTTGTTGTATTAATTGTGTAATCTTACTTACTTGGAGTTTGTTTATCTACCAACCACAATGATCTAAAACCCACCTAAGAAGCAAAAAGAATGCTTTTCAAAGCAACATTTGAGTAGTCCAAATATCTGTCACAAAGTCTATGCACTAAAGTTCATGTGCCTTTCTCCTTGGTAAGCACATCAGTTCCTTACACGGGACCTATTTAGTTTTACTTTAGACTGAATTGTGACAAGTGAGGCTATCTGGATTCTCAGTCTGCACCAGACTAGAAGCTGCCAATCAGAAGAGGAGGAGAATGTTGGAGACAGGCTCGCTGGCAAAAGACAGAAAAGTCAACAGATTGTCAGTTAGGGAAGGGGGAGAGAGAGAGACTACAAAAGGCAGAGATAATCAGTCATAGTATCCTGGAGTCCTTCAGGGCAGCGATTTATGGCTTATACACCTCCTGGGAGCATCCCTAACACCTAGGAAGAAGCCTGGTAGAGAACAGGAACTTGATGTATTTGTTAAATCCACTAACACCTACTATAATGAATACTTTAAATAAAATTAACCCTGAATTCTCCAGAAAAAGCCAAACAAACTGCTTAAGAAAACAGAAATATTTATCATACATTTCAGAAAATCTTTAACAACAGTTAAAAACGATTTAAAAAAAAGAAGTTTGACTCCTTAAAGGGCCACGCTCCAATTATGCTGACCATCACTTAACTGGAACAGTTGCTTTGCATCAATCCTGGATATATGTTGCGCTACAGAATAGCTGACTTTACTAATTTGCCTGAAACAGATTTAAAACGGTGCTACATACAAATAATAAGCTATCATATGAGGTTTAAACTATATAAGATGGCAACAGATTGCACAGTTGAATCACTAGGGTGATGTAAAATAATTGTTCTAAAATGCACTATCACCATGAAGCAAGATCTTCCTACCATGTGCCCAGCACTGTGCTAGGGGCTGGATTATTAAGCATTAATTTGAAAAAATGCTTTCTTTTTTAAGATTGTGAAGGTAACCCCAAACTCTTATTCATGTTTTTAAAGGTTAAATGACACAGCCATTACATAACAGGCATAGAATACTTTTTACGACTTGGATAGTTCTTTTTTCTTTTTTTAAGTGCACTAGCAACTCTATTTTCAAATGCTATCGAATTCTTAAGGGTCTGAAAACCTACACGTAAGAATGGAGTGTCTCATCCACTCACTTGTTTTGTGTAATAAGTGTTTGAACACAGGCATGCCATTTCGGAGTTCACAGTGAGGCTAAGCTGTACTTTAGCGTTTTCGCAGCAAGCAAAAACAATTTCAGCAACGGTCCTCATTTCCCCTGGTAATTTTTTTTTTTTTCTTTTCATGGCGAGTTACTAAATGCTAGATGCTAGAGTCAAAAAGAAACCTGACATCTGCGGAGGTGTTGAGGGGGTGTTAATAGTTCTAGTTAGATGTTTGGGGAGCGTTAAGGACAAGATTTTAAAACAGCAAATACAGGGAGAAGGGGGAAATGATGGTTTCGGATGACTCTCTCCTCCCTCCACTTTCTCTCTTCACCAATCCGTATGCCCCCCAGTTTAGAGGCGGGTTCAGCGAGATCAAGCTGCAGGAAACCGGGAGGCTCCTCGGCGCTGCCGCCCCGGCCTCGTGATGTAATTGTTATTTCTTACTCGGAGCCTGAACCGCGGAGAGCTGCCCGAGAAGTGGCAGCCCGGTGCCTTCTGCCTTGTCTTGTAGGGTCAGATTCTTCCCGGGGATGGTGTAGATTCGAGAACTGACTCCGCTGGAGACTTCGCAGTGACAAAGCAGCTGAAGATAAACCCTGCTCCCGGGTCCTCCGCCGTCCGAGGAGCTGAATGGGGCGCTCCTCAGGTCTCCTTCCCAGTTTTCCTCTCGGACTCACTCCGCATTTATCCCTGGCTGCCTCCTACGTGCTGGGCGTGGGGTCAAAGTGACCCGCAGTTAGTGCCCGTGCCCCCCAAGATCAAAGCAAGACACACAGATTACAAGGTGGTGCAAGTTGGGGGTGGGCGAGAAGGAGCCAAGGGGACGCGTGTCGTGGGCGAAATGGGAGGAGGGGGACGCCTAGGGCGCCGGCACCCAGGAGGGGACCCGGGGAGTCCCGGCCCCCAGTCTGTGCCCCCAACACAAGCCTTTGGCCTGTGTCTCGAGATCGGTCCCCCCGGGGCCCCGGGAGGAGCTGTCCGGGCGCCTTCGGCCGTGGCGGCGGCTGGACAGAGCCGGGAGCCGCGGGGGACGGCGCGGGCGCGTGGAGCACCCACCTCTCCCCGCCGCCGCGATCCTCCCGCCGCCTCGGGGCCCCGCAGTCCCCGCCCGGCCGACCGGAGGGCGGGCGAGAAGGAAAACCAGCCAACCGAGGGGGCCCCTCAGCTCCCGCGAGCCTCCGGGACCCGGGCGCCTTCCTCCCGCCCCGGTGACAATGGGAAGGAAGGGGAAAAAAGGGTTAAGAAACTTGGCTGAAGAGCTGAATGGCGTGGAGCGGCGAGGGGAGGGACTGGGCCGCGGCGGACTCAGCGGCGGAGGGAGGAGCGCGGCTGCGGGCGGGCGGCGAGCGAGGCGCTCAAAGTCAGCCTCGCAGACATTGCAGCAGAGCCCCGAACTCGGGAGGAGGCGGCGGCGGCGGAGGAGGAGGCGGTGGCCGAGGCGGAGGGACGACCCGGCCCCACGCCCGCCCGCGCGGCCGCACGCCCGCCCGTGGCCTCGCGTCAGCCGCTGCGCTCGGCAGTGCCGGTCGGAGGCAAGAGCTCGCTGGGGCGCCGAGGGAGGACGGGGCGGCGGGGCGCCTTCGCGGAGTGAGCCTGCCGGAGCCCCGGGCTCGGAGCCGCGGCGGCCTCGGGTGAGTGGCGGCCGCGGCTGGGGGGCTCGGAGGAGCGGCCGCCCGCGCCGCCGGAAACGGCCGGGAAGCGTGGCCCGTGGCGGCGTTGGCGTTGGCCGGTAGGGCCTCGGGGGCGTCGGGGCGGCGGGGCCGGCGCCGCGGGCGGCGGGAGTGGACGCAGACGGCGGGGTGGACTCGGTGGCGGGACGAGATGGTGTCGGGGGGGGGGTGGTTTCCGGGGAAATTCCGCCTCTCCTGCTGGGTCCGAATCTCCCCGGGAACTCGGGGGGCCCGGGCAGCGGGGCCGCCAAGTTGTGGAGTTGGCCCCCGGCTCACTGGCGCGTCCGTGCCAGTCCTGGGCCGGGGGGCGGCCTCCGGGTGGCCCCTGAGCCGGGCCGGGGCGGGGGGGGCGTGGGCCGGAGTCGCGCCCCGCTCGTCTGTCCCCTCGGCCCCGAGCCCCGGGCGCTTCTCGCCGCGCCGCTCCTGCTGCCCGGGGCGTCCTGGGCGGCGCCGGACGCAGCTCCCCGCCTCTCACTCGGGTGCCTCCCAGCTCTGTGCTCGCGGATCCCGGGCCGGGGAAAGTGGGTAAGAAAAGGGACCGCGCTCCCGACCCCCGGAGGACCCCCGGGTCCAGCCCAGCCCGTCGGTACTTGTCCTTCCCCTCCCGAGGGAGAGGCCTCTTCGACCCGAGGCCTCAATCATCACTTTACCCCTGAGCCAGAAACCGGGCTCACATCTAGGGTGAGCTCCGTGCAGGTCCTGGGAGGCTTCTGGAGGCTTGTTTTTCACTCATATCTGTGTCCTCTAATACTACTAGTGCATGTTGTTGTTTTATGAAGGGTTTGCCTGGAAATATTCTACAAACCGTCATATCCTTTCCAAAGTAGTTTCCAAATTTTAATCAAGAGTTGGTGTTCAGTCTGAAGGAACAAAGGAATCAACTGTGTCTTAGAGGCGAACAAGCTGGGAGTCTGTGACACATGTTGATCTCTGAAGCATTACAGGAGTTTCTACCTTCTATCTCGTTAGGGATGGCAATTGGGTTTTGAAGATAGTAGAAGAACAGAATGATAAGTAGTGTTGCGTTTTAAATTTTTTAATAAAGCATTTTTATTTCGGAAAAGAATTAAGACGTTCTTAGCCACAAGGATTTTTCACTCAGTTGGTGGAACTGAGTTGGAGTTTGTCTCCGGTAATGTAAACGATTAAATGTGAGATTGTGCGGGAAAACTGTTCCTAGAGGAAGAGGGACCATCCATAGGTGTTCAAAGTGAAAATGGTTGTCCGTTTATAGATGATGATTGCTGTTTACATTTGGGGGGGGGTGGAGAGTGGTATTTGTGAAGCAAAGAGCTTTGGTAGTTCATTCTTTAAAGTTATGAATTGCATTGAACCTGCTTGTTAGTGAATCATGGGTTTAGCAAGTGGGTGGCATCTTCCTGATGTGATTATTCAATGTTTAATCACTAGTTTGGCACCTTTGTTGAAGAGACACTGAAATAAGTGGACTTTTTAAACAAATGCTGCTTCATCTGCCTGGCACCTAAGTGTGGGTTGCTACCTGGAGTATTTTGAAGTGCTTTTCAGTTTCGAAGTAAGTTGCTCTGGTTTTGCCCAGCAGTTTGGTAATGTGGTTTGAGTTTAGCTGGTTCAGAGAGTAGTGGCTTCATCATCAGTGCTAACTGTTTTCTGCCTGGAATTAGTTCCTAGAGACAAAGAAGTTTCAGTCAATGGAGCAAGCCCCTATCCTGCAGGCTGTAGGATTGTTACTTTAGCCTGTTTCGTACACTCTGGTGGGGAAAGACCTCTTTGCATACTTAGCCCTGAAAGTGCCCTAGGAGCATGAGGAAAATACGTATTAAAAACAAACAAAAAAGAGGACTACTCATTGTTGGTTTTACTCCAGTGCGCTCTCTACAGTGCCTTTGAGGTAGTTGAAAACCAGTTTTAATGTCTGGACCCATTTCCTGAATGTGTCTCTAAACTTTTAGTAATTTAACACCCTAAAATATTGTAAGGTTGCAATAAAAAGGTGTCTGTAAAAGAGGCCAAAGGCTCCTCTGACTCTTGCAGTTTTTTAAGAGCAAAACATCATGATAAAAAAAATAACCTATACCACCACCTAGAGTCTTGTTTGTTAGTTTATTGCTCCTGAAGTTTGCTTAAATTGACATGTCTCTTGTGGTTCCGATATAGCCAAAGAATTATTGAGAAATGCTAGCTTTCAAAACGCATTCCAAGAGAACAGTTATTTGTGTAATAAATAGCAAGTGCCAATTTAAATTATCCATGCTACCTTTACAGTGGGAAATTATGACATGTTGAGTGGGCTATTCGCCAAAAGATATTAATTCAAAAGAGTCTAAGACAAGAAATTTGCTGCTTGTGCTCTAGGTAGCTGTCACTGCTTAAAGACTCTAATTCAAAAGAATTTGAAACAAGAAAGTTTCTGCTTGTGCTCCAGGTAGCTCTCATTGCTTAAAGATTCTCTGCATGGTTACCAGAGATTCAAGAAATCTTACAAATTAAATACCATTAGGACTTTTTGAGGTCCAGGTAAAACAAAAGCAATGATCAAATAAAAATATAAGGGAGCATTACAAGTTCAGAAATGCTGGCCACTTTAAAGGTAAGAGAGAATGTAGGCTGTAGTAGAGTTGTGGTTCAGAGATGTGAAAAGTAAAATGAACATTAAATAAAGTGGTAATCTGTCTTGCTAGTAGCTTAAACACGGTAAAACAATCTGTTAAATGGGAGACCTTAGGAAGGCAGCTCTGTTGCCATGTGGTTTAGCACATTGTCCGGGTAGGAAGTAACATTCCTTCTTTAAGCAGTGTAACTGGAGACAAAGATGCCTCCAAGATCTTTAATTAAATACCAGTTGAACAGAGAGAACTAGAGCACTGTATTAATTCTGTCAAACATCACTATTTTAGAACATTGAGGACAACTAAAAAATGAATTAACTCATCTGAAAGCAGAGTTTTATGGAAGGTGACAGGTGAGGCAAAATATGTCAATCTAATGGCACAAATAGGGAGATAAGGAGATATGTCATTCTTGGCTTTCTAGAAAGATGAGAAGGAAGAAGGTTATTATTAATTGTACAGATTCCATTGCAAACCAGTACTAGAAGACAGTGGCATAGAAGTAATTTTACATCAGAGTGGCTTAGGATATATGATGTTAAAGGGATTAGGTTTTCAGTTTTAAAATTTTACGATTGTAAGAAACTTAACAGGTCATTTTTAAGTGTTTTGAAAAAGCAATGATAGCTTTGTGTATAAGGTTAAAAAAAATAATTCTGCCCCAAATAAGTTCAAAACAGCTAATTTTTATCAAGAGAAAATTGTTCACTTTAAATTGTGATAGGTTTAGTTTTGCTTTTCAAACTTTAGATTGCCGGATACAGTCAGGTTTTAAAGTGTAGGTGAACAGAGAAGAGGCATTCCAGTTTGTTTGTCTATACCCCACCTCTCTCTCTCCTTATTGCTCTCTTGCTGTCTTGTCCCCTTTTCTAAAATAAGTAGCTTCTACATCTGTGGATGTTTTCTTCCATGAAAGCTGCCTTCATTTGTAGCTTCCCTTCTTGGCTGTGCTGGGATGAAGGTTCTTTACTCTTAAGCTTTTTCCATATGCCCCTTCACGTGGCTACACACAGTGAGGGTGGGTTTTGTTTTGGTTGGTTTCATAGTGATTTACTGTTAACATGGATGAAGACTAGAGAAAAAAGCATTTACTGTTCTAACAAAACCCTTTGTACCCGTCTTCCAACTAGAGAAATGTTTTTATGAAAAGCAACTTTTGATTACTATTGAAAAGTCAAAGAACACTCTGAACAGAATATAGGGCAGGGAGGGGTGGGGAGCTTTCAGGATAATGAGTTTGAATCTGAGAATTAAATTGTTCAAGATGCATTTCCTTAAGTTGCAGTTTTTTGAGGGGACTGTCTTGGGGGAAAATGAGCAAACTCATTCTGTAGTATTTAGATTAACACAACAATTAGGGAAATATGACACCAGGATGGTCGCTAAGACTTGAGAAGGTAAAAATCAAGCGTGTCAGATGGTGAAGCAGGCCAATGGAATGGAACTGAGGGTTATATCCAGGGGTTGGAATGAATAAAAAGTAAATGGAGGAGAGAGATCTTGTTTCCATATCCTGGTTGCATCTGGTGCTGAAGCAGGGACATGAATTGCTGATGGTAATGGAGTTCCTTTTATGAGGTCATCAATATTATAAAAATAGTGGTGGTTTGAGGGGGAGAAATGACAGGTTCCCCACTTGTGCATGTGTACACTGTTTTTGAATGTCTCTTAAATATATCTAAACTGGAAGGTCAAAATTGAGTACCAGCATAGAACCAGGAGTTAGGGAGTAATAGTTTATTTGGAAGGAAATGAATTAAAAATAGACCACCTTTTCTTTATTCTTTTGAGATGTGGTGTTTTCCAAGGGTCTTATCGAACATGGAAAACAGAGTGCTGAGGTTTGGGTGGTGAACTGGAGAACTCTTTCATAAGATTTCTCATAAAGATAACTTCATGTAAATAACCCCAGAAAGAATGCTTTCTTTAAGCACATTACCTTGTGATTCAAGGGTAGGGGGAAAATTGGGACCAAAGAGACCTCTGAAATCTTAGCAGGGTTTTTTTGCAAACTGTAATACAGATACCCATCTGTTGTTTTTTGTTCCTTGAAATTTAACGTTCAAATTGAATATTTAGGATTCTAAAAATTAGAGTTTATTTACAATAGAAATTTCCTATTGTTTTGCTACAGGTATGAAGAGTAATTTTAATTTTTCATAATAAGTATAGGTATTGAGATAAGTAGGATGATATACTAATTGTTGTCACTGTTATATTACATACTCTGCATTATGAACCTTAAAATTCAAATTGATCCCTACACTACCTTGCAAATACTACAAATAAAACATGGCATTTTAAGATATCATTACACCTGAAACATAATTTTTCTTAAATTCATGAAACATTGAGAACAAGAATGAGGAAAAAGTAAAGATGATACAGTTTACCATTGTTATTAGGATTTTGTTAAAATTAGCACCTTGAACCAAGCTAGAGATAACATTTAGCCTAGAACTCTAGGAGTAATATAATGAGAAGCGGATTTGAAGAAGTTAGAAGACGGGCAACTCAGAAATGTAGAAAAAAATTACTCTTTGAAGTTATGGAAAAAAAGGACTCCACTGTATTTACTTAGTAGTACTAAGATTTTTTTAAAGCTAAACAAGATAGTTATTGAAGATAATCTATGGATAATTACCTGTTAAAGAAATTATAATTTATATGTTTTTTGATTGAAATAAATTCAAGAAGAACTCCAGAATATGTTGAAACTTTTTCTAGGAAGGTGCTTGTGACATCCATCCATCCTCCCCACCTCCCTCCCTCCCCGCCTCCCTCCCTCCCCACCTCCCTCCCTCCCTCCCCACCTCCCTCCCTCCCTCCCCACCTCCCCCCCTCCCTCCCCACCTCCCCCCCTCCCTCCCCACCTCCCCACCTCCCTCCCTCCCTCCCTCCCCACCTCCCTCCCTCCCTTTCATTCTTCTTTCCTTCCTCTTTCAATAAATAGTGCGGGGGTTAAAAAAAAAGCATTTTGTTAAAACTTGGAAATGGACTTGCTTCTCTGACAGGGTTAATAGTTGTGTTTGAAATTCAAAGCTAGCATGGTTCACTGTCCCCAGTTTTTTAACTTGGTACACCTCGGGGAGTAAAAACTCTAAAAAGCTCTAAACCCATCTTCCCTCTTTAACTTTGTGTCATTCAGCAAAAATATCTTTAAGGATGGAAGAGACCCTTATTTGCCTTAAATTCCAGGTCACTGTGTGACTAAGCCTAGAGTTTCAAGAAATTAAACTAGAAGCTCGCTGGGAATTTGAGTCATCAGCTTAAGATCCCACTGGGACCAGGACAGCTCTGATTGACCTGATGTTGGTGTTTATTCAGAGCTTTGGTGGAAAGGAGTCTCTCAGCCTTGGACTTCTAATTAAGAAAGTCATTTTTCAGTCTCCTGTTAAATGATAGGGCTACTCCTTGTTTTCAGATCTGTAATTTGCTGATGGATTGAGGATAGCTCAGGAGCTAAGGAGTTTGGAACTTGTGGGGTTTTTTGCAGTCTGCTTTGATTATTTTACTTCTACCTTCTTTACCAGCTATGTGAGGGTACTAGGTAAAAGTAAGGTGATTAGCTTTAGGTAAGAGAGAAGCTAAGCCACGTAGCGGCTAAGCTAGCTTCTTGTAGTTGTGTGCTTTCAATTGTTGAATTTGCCTGTATTGTACATAACATGTGAACATGTTAAATATGTTACTGCGTTAAAAAAAGATGATAATTTAGCATTGCAATAGTAAGAAAGGAAATTATGTTTATAAACAATCTTAGAATTAGAATATTACTATAATTGTGGAGATTTAATGACATAATGTGGTTAAGAGAGCCTGACATATAGCAGAACGCAATCAAAGTTTGAGGATTAGAAGTTTAAAAGAGACTTCTGTCTTAAGGAATTTACCTAGAAATAGAGAGATATGAAATGTTTAAGGGATTATAGCTGGTTTTTAAAAAGCATACTTTTTAAGCATTCTTTTTTGATTCCCGAATTTATGAATTTATAGTAATCTACAATAGAGTGGTAGATTTATACCCTGGAAAAGAAACAAATTAAGGGAAGGAAGGAGGACAGAAGAAGGTGGAGAACAGCAAGAAAAAGTATTTGAAAACATGTGAAACACTTACAAATGAGATATAAGAAATACCCTCAAAATGAAACTAATCACAATTGCAGTTTTTCCCCTAAAGGGAATATTTACACAATGGGTCATATAGGCTCAGGTCTGATTTTTGAAAAGCATATTTTAAAAAAGTGTTTCTGTTTTGTTATGCCACACATATTTTTCTAGCTTAGGTTCTGCTACTAAATCAATGTATGATACTGATGAAAGGAAAGGCCTTTTATGTCTCTGGGCAGCATGTGTAGAATCTGTAGAACAGGGAGGTTAGATTTCATTTCTAAATTCTGAAATTCTGACTATATCAATATATGCTGCTGTTGACAGTAAACAGTAAAGATTTCAAGGTTATAGTTTTGAAAGGAGTAGAGATGATGGGTCAAAACTTGAAATATAAAAAGGTTATTTAGTTACCTGTCTTTTGCCTTTTCCTTTTTTATTGCGGGGAGGAGTAGGGAAAGGAAGAGGATTTGGGGATACCTGCTTTGTGCCAGACATGGTGCTGGCTGCTTTACAGTTCCCCTGTGACATATAGGTATCATTTTCTCTACTTTACATAGACCTGGTCTGAGAGATGCCTGAGTAACTTGCCTGAGGTCACACAGCTAATTTCATTGATGATAATTTGCTTTTCCATGAGAACATGCCATCTTTTGAAGAGAAAACCAGTCTCTCTCTGATTTTTAGAAAATGATTTAAAAAAAAAAAAAAAACCCTGCTCCCAACCTGAGAGCCGCAGGACTCAAGCAGCATTCACCCAGCCTGGCTTCTCAAAGATCAGTTCCCACTGGGAAGGCACCCTGTTTCCAAGCGATGTTTCTGCTGCAGTTGCTGTGAGTTCTCAGAGAGCTGATGTCCTGCTCCTGCGCTTGCATAAGGAAGATGTAGTCACCAAGGGCAGCCATGAAGGCTCCTAGCTCCTGTGAAGTGGACCTCAGAATTGCTACAGTGTTCTTTGAGGCAGAGAAAGCAACTGTGTTTCTTGATATAATTCATTTAAAAAGCTTGTCATGGTCTTAATCCAAGTGTTCCCAAGGCAAATTATGTTTGTGCACTTCAAGGAGCAGTTGTAGCAAATTCAGAGCCATAGCTTTTCCTGGTTGAAAAGTTAAATCTCTTGACTGTTACGGTTCTTAACATGATTTTTATTTTTATTGTCCTATGTTCACCCCCAGTAATTTTATTTTAAAGACTGTGCTATGCTAATGAACTAGTCTCTGTAATACGAAGAGGAAATTGACAGTGCATTTGTGAATTTATCAGAAGGATGCAGAAATCAAGAGATGAGGAGTATTTGGCTTCATTTTGGGAGTAGACCATGGTCAGGAAAGAAATTTTGGAGTTAGGGAGGTTTGCAGCACATCATGTATTTTAAAGTACACATCAGGCATATTCTTTTATTGTTGGAGCGTGAGAACTGGAGTTATAAACCTCTCCACCTCTTTTTACTTTCCTCATTTAAAATTTATGGAACTTTGAACCAAAAGACTCAAGCTGAGTAGTTCCCTCTACACTAAAAGGTAGTCAGGTTGAAACCGTATTGGAGACACAAGGATGAGTAATAATGCTCATATACATAGTATTTTCTAGTGTGCTTTGGATTTTGAAATGCCAAATAAATGTTGGATAAACAAAAGGGTTTGTATAAAAGCTGCAAAGGAACATTCTTTTATTAAGAAACTATATTGTATCTGGCCAAATAAGAGAGAAACTGTGTAAGTGAACAATCTGGGTAAAAAAATTTTTCTGGAGTTCAGATATGTATTTATATTATTTCCCTAACACATCCATGCCTTTTAAAAAAGTTAATTGAAATAGACTGAATCTGCATGAGGTCAAGGATTGAAGATGGAAGGTGTTTATTATTCACCACCTGGTTCTTTCCCAATATCTGGATGTTTGGTATTATTGAGGCAGAACTCAAAGCAATGCATTGTTCAGTCTGTTAGTAAAATGCTACTCTTACCTGTCTTGGTAATCCTTGACTGACCTGAATCAACGTTATGTTTTCTTCTGTTTTTGTTTTTGTTTTTTTTTCTGCTTCTTCTTTTGCTTGGGCTTTCACAAACTGAAGTACTTTCATAGAATCCTTAGATATCAGGTTGGAAGGAAATTTGATAGAAGCTATGGAATTTCTGGGTTTAAGTGTGCTTGTTTTAGAGGTACCTTGTCCTACTTCCTCATTTTCAAACAAGTCGGTGTATAGAGGCATCTTACTTAGCAGAAGAGCACATAGGATAGGTACTTGGTGTGGACTGTGAATCAAATAGTGATAAGTGCTACTATTTCACTTACACACCTTTTTCTTTTCTCTTGATCCTCCTCTATTTTTGTTTCCTTTTTCCCCTGTTTTCCCTTTTGTTCTCTTAATTTCTCACTTGTTCTTTTCTTTTTAACGGCTAGGTATCCGTGTGACACAGTAGGGTACATGATTGCTCATCTTCCAACATTTTTGACATTGTTGTTAATTTAAAATTTCCAAAACATTTTTTGTCTGCATCTTACGGAGGAGGACACACTGAGCACCTAAGAATTTAAAACCAACAAGCTGGCAACTGGCTAAACCCAGGGTGAGAAATCAAGTCTTGATTTATTTCACACTCTTTTGTGTGTTTGTTTATTTTTGCTAAAGCAATCTCAGAAAGAGGGGCTTTCTGTACCAGGTGTTAAGGAATAGTTAATAACCTTTGGTGATGGGTCCAGCAGTATACTAAAGCCAAGCTAACCCCAAGGGAGGACCTCTGATAATCAGGACTGGGTCTTAAGGAGGGAGTGAGCCGGACCGACCGTATCCTTGTTTTTTTTTTTTTTTTTTTTGTGGTACGCGGGCCTCTCACTGTTGTGGCCTCCCCTGTTGCGAGCACAGGCTCTGGACGCGCAGGCTCAGCGGCCATGGCTCACGGGCCCAGCCGCTCCGCGGCATGTGGGATCTTCCCGGACCGGGGCACGAACCCGTGTCCCCTGCATCGGCAGGCGGACTCTCCACCACTGCGCCACCAGGGAAGCCCTCAGCCTTGTTTTTTGTAGCCTGTTTCCTTCTCATGCTATTAAAATATGGTGTTCAGGACAGTCTTGTGATTCATTTGATAGTCTAGAACTTGGGGTGTGTTTTCTAGGGTGAGAATTTAAGAAGAGAAGCTTTACAGTACAGGTGCGCATCTGTTCATGCATTAGCTTTGTCTCTACGTGTCATATACATTTTTGAGTTCTATTTAAAATTCAGTAGGGAAACTTTTGTCGATTAACAGAGCCAGGTGACTTTAGTTGACTAGTGTGACCAGAACGATCACAGGCCAGCTGCGCTTACTACCGGAGAGTAATATTCTAAAACCATTAGTGGAGGTGGTTGGGTCTGTTGGTTCAGTTGGGAACATAATACAAAGGTTATGGGCCCCACTCTGTATTCTCCTTTGAGAAGGTAGCATATCTGATGCGAGGGCACTGTGTAGACCAGGGGTGATCAGTGCCCTGAACCAAGTGCACCGAGGTCCACCCCTCTAGAAAGAGAGCAAGAGAGAAGAAACCTAATGGTAGCCGTTGATGTGGGCCACAGACTGACCACATTCCTCACCTTGGTGAAGCAAATTGGAAAGGAATATTCTCACTCATGGGACAGTGGACAAGAGAGTGTAGGTGCTGAGTACAGTCTCCAAACCTCTAACAAGATCATATTTGTCTCTCACAATTCCTTGTACCCCTGATTGTGATAGTCTCACACTTGTTTAATGTCTGTCCTCCTCAAGAGAGGGTAAGTTCCATGAATAGGAGCTTATTCATCAGTGTATTGTTGGTGCTGTAGATGCCTGGCATACAGAAGGTTGTTAAAACATTTGTTGAATTGAACTGTACCAATCCCAACTATTGGTGAAATCTGGCTTTTTTGGGGGGTTAGGAATGGGGCCTTTGTGTATTTATACATTAAAAACTGCTAAATATTATGACTAACTTATGCATAATAGCTGCTGTTCTACATTTTGTCTTTGGTCTATTTAAATTAGAACGTCTATAAGAAATAATATTTCTTCCTTGAAATTTATCATCTTCTTTCCAGGCATATTTATTATGAAGGAAAAAGTGAAACTAACTGTTGGTGACATTATAATTACTTGACATTGTTCTGTAATACTAAGTTTCTTCAAAAATACACAATTTAGGGCTTCCCTGGTGGCGCAGTGGTTGAGAGTCCGCCTGCCGATGCAGGGGACACGGGTTCGTGACCCGGTCCGGGAAGATCCCACATGCCGCGGAGCGGCTGGGCCCGTGAGCCATGGCCGCTGAGCCTGCGCATCTGGAGCCTGTGCTCCGCAACGGGAGAGGCCACAACAGTGAGAGGCCCGCGTACCGCAAAAAAAATAAAAAGTAAAAAATAAAATACACAATTTATAACATATTAGAATGCATGTTCAGAGAAATTTGGGGGGGGCAACATTTAATTTTTTTAAAGAAATGAAACAATATTTCTAGAGCCTTATGGGCAATTTCCTTGGCCTTACTTGCAGTAGTTATAAGGATCCACCAGCTCAGCACATTTAATTGCATTGAATTTGACTGCTTGGGACACTGGAGGCATCTCAGAATCTCATGTTTAGCATTAATTTTGGCGTTCAGTAATCTTAAAAGTTAGAATCAGGAAGGACTTGATGATTCAAAACCTAGTAAATTATAGACCTTAAGTAGTATATGAAGCCCTTTTGTTATTTTTTAAAATTAGGATTTGCTCTTCACTAGAGGTGAATTTTCTGACTGTTAGAGCATTATCACGTTCAACTTGATTAATAATGCTAAGTTGGAAAAGAAAATTATTTTAAAATAGAGCTCAGAAATTTATAGACCAGCAATTAATTTTCAAATGCTAAAGAAAATGTGTAGATTATCTGGGACATACATACACAGCACTGAGATTTAACAGATGCTCTTAAAATGACTTTAACCCAGTTTCTTGCTTGTGAAGACAAAAGTTTTTACTAAACTTTATGCATGCTTAGAAATAGATGCTTTTTGTAAACAGAAAAAACACCTCTCAGGGCTCACATATTTTTCTATTCACAAGTAAATAGCTGTGAATCACATAAATCATAGTAAAAGAAGATATACAGGCTAATGGACTACTGTCCAAAGTAAAAGAGTAGAAAAATGAGCACATTCACTATTAATGTGGTATATTCTACTTTGTGTTTGCATCAGCGCTGAGCTGCTCTTTCCTCTCAGTTGTTCCTTTGTGTCAGTCAGTATGTTGTAGAGTATGTGGATTCTATGCACTAGTATAACTTTCCCACTGTTAAATTCCTCAGTGTCTGAGACCCAAACTTAATTTCTATTTTTATGAGCTGACTCTTGTAATTAAGGCATGATATCTCATTTAAACTAACAATATCATGGACAAGAAAGTCCTACCGTATGGCATAGGGAACTATATTCAATGTCCTGGGATAAACCATAATGGAAAAGAATATAAAAAAGAAAGTGTGTGTGTGTGTGTGTGTGTGTAAAAAAACCATATCCTTTGCAGGAAAAAAAGGTGACTGACACTCTGAATCATTAGTTTGCTGCTGGTTGTTCTTGCTGTCAGTGTTTGTTTTCCCTTTGACTGCTCATCCACCTGTGTTATGTTTCATATTGTAAATTCTTGTGTGTATTCCTTCTGATGATGCCAAGAAAGTACCATTCTAATAACATAAGCACATTCACTTTGAGTTTTACTTTTGTACACATTCTACTTTTATCCCTTAAAAAGTAGTAAATTCTGTCATTGAAGTTGTTCATCACTGTTTCTTTTGAAAATTGCTATATGTTCCACTTAATGGCATATTATCTTAACCTGTAAGGTTCCAGGTTGCTAAAGGCAAAAATGACAGTATTGGTTAATACTGAAAGTAGATAAAAATGGGTCTTTGGGCAGTCAATAAAAGGATAAAATTAAAATCTGACTTTAAATCTTTCAAAAATCTGAAATTAATATGCATTTCCTCACATGAGTCACAGGTAGAAATCCAAATTTTGTTTGATGTTATTGTTTGTTTTCACGTGTCATAGTGAGAGTGGTAAAACAGTTTTTCTAGTTGTATGAAGTAAGTGGGAAGGGGAATAGCACTTATTACTATATACTAAAACTAAAATTCCCCTGTGCTGATAGCATGTTAGTTTGGACTATGTTTGATTTTACTTTACAGTGAATTTTAAACTTTTTTGATTTTATTTTTTGGGATTCTGGTAAATGTTGAAGAGCAATCAATTTACATATAGGTGTAAAAAAGGTATTTTTAAAGATAACCAGCTTTTTCCATTTGAGGATAAGTAGCAAGTTGTAGTTGCTTTCTGTAGCTTCAGTCATTTGTTCTATTGAATACTTAAATGAAGTATCAGTGAAGAAAGAAATTTGTACTTGCACCTATTGCCTTGGGAGTGTTGCAGAATTTAGCAGTTCTCAGATGGCCATTGTTCCTTTTAAAAAGAAGAAAAGTCATGAGCAGATAGAAAATTTTGGTGTGGGGAGGAAAGGAAATATTACCTCAAAACTCTGTGGACGTGCTCATTTGTTTTGCTTTAGGCCTATTTGTGTAGTAGTGAATTTTAGTGGGTGGTGAAAAGTAATAATGTGTTGAAAATACTGGTATCCTTAACACACTCCTGGGTGGTTTGACTATAAATCAGAGACACGATGGAGAATAAAGGATCAGAGCTAGAGATTAGATAGGTTTCAGCGTGGTTCAACTGAAGCTGTGAAATGGGTGAGTCATTTAATGTTTTCTGGCCTCAGTTTGTAAAATAAGGGGGTGAACAAGAATGATCATGTGGTTCTTCTAGACTCTATCAGAATCAGTATCACTTCAAAAGTGAGGTTTTACTGTCACATGCATGGAGTAACAGGGTGCATAGAACTAAGGGCTGTGAGGATGTCCCTCATGATTTTTTGAGCTTGGCATTTAATATTTTACAGCAAAGTTTTTAGTTTAACATAATTGAACTTGTACTAGATAGGGTTAATAGGCTAGAACAAAAGGTCAAAGCATAAGGCATTAGGCTTAATTAAGGGAGAGCAGGAGTGGCAGGGAGTGTGTGACAGCTAAATGGGTTTCCCACAGACTAATGTCGGTTCCCGTGCAACCATGCCTCAACTTAAGAGGGTTATTTTGTGCAAAGGGCAGCAGTGATTAGCAGTTTGACATGCCAGACACTTCTGGCCAATCCCATCTGTTTTAGAGGTTAAAAAAGCACACCTTTATGAGCTGATGGATTGATTTGTGTGCCCGTCTGGTAAAGATTAGAAGTCCAAGGCCAGTGCAGTAAATGTCAGTTATAGAATATTGTACTTTCTTCGTTGGCTCATTGTTTTTTAACCGTCAACTGTTTTATAATGGGGGATAACTGCTGTTTATGGAGTCGAGTGCAAGATGGGTGGGGGAACAGGTGAGAGAGGAAGAAAAATATTTCCTAGATGGAACTGTCAGTTAACATATTCCATAGCAAGCGTTTCAAATGGAGATATGGACTCCTCTAGTTACACTTCATCTTATGGAGTGTTTTCGGTCTGTTCCTTACAGGTTGAGTCATATTGTTCTTTTCTGAGTGTTATCTGAGCAACCTGTCAGTCCAGGATTTAATTTTACTTTGAGAATTGATAAGTTTCTTTATTTAGGTACCTCTTTTTTGGACAAGATAGATCATTTATCTCTGTACCACTGTATATATTTAAACAGTGTGTAATATTTAGTTCATTGACTTCCTAGGGAGAGGTAAGGAAAAGAAAAGAGAAAATGGAAAGAGGAGCACACACATGTATACTTGCTATGTGGGCAGGATTTACTATGCTCACCTGAGGCTGATGCATGCTGTTAAAATGAAGTGTGTCAGAACCTAAGCTTGGACTTTTTTCTTCAACTTTGAGAGCTGTAAGAGTGATGCCATTAATATAGTTCATTTTCAGTTCACGGTTGTAGCTCATTTAAAGACACACAAAGGCTAGACTGTGATTATAAAAATTGGTTTTAACATATTCTAATATCCAAGGAAAGGATAATTTATGTGTATGAAATAGAACTTTAGATAAATATTGTGATCATAATTAATGAGCTTTAGGAACATAAAACATTCAGTCTTTTGGATGGACAGAGGGAAGTGTTTGAGAAATAACAAAAGTTATATTTATCAGAAAATTACCGTGAGCCTGAGATCTGAAATCAGATAAAAATGTGACCAAGAACACTGGAAGCAATATTAGAGGATGCTGGTTGGCCCCAGTTGTTTTATCCTTGTCAAGATATGTGAACCATGAATTGCTTGTTACATAGTTATACAGATTATCTATATCATGTTAAAGCCTGAATTACTTCTTATAGAAAGGATTAAAATATCTAAAGAAGATATGGTCACTGAAAGTTATATGTGGATCATAATAGTAACTAGTACTTTTTAAAATACATGTATACATTTATTTTGCTACTAAGGTATTCCAAAGTGAATTGGCTTAACATATAGAGAGAAATTGAGATTTTATTTTATTTCTCATTTAAACAGGACAAAGTGGCATCAGGGTGTTGGAGTTTGTTTAAGAATATAGTACTTAAATATATTTTCATCCTTGTGTTCTTTGTGGAGTATCATCAATTGAAATGATTGGGATCTAATACAGATTTACATGAAAAGAGTCTTGCCCTTCTAGGTAGGGAGAGAAGGTGAAGAAGCATAAATTTTATAATATCATCGCTGCTTTTTCACTAAATCATTTTTAAATTGCAAAAGTTTGGCTTGAGCAGTATAGAAATGCTTTGGTAGTACATTAAATGTGGGAGCTTTATCTAATTTAATGGACAGAAACTTCTTAAATGAATCTCCTGGTGATGTTATATTAAACCGAAAAAAATATTTGAGGCTCTACATTTGTACTAATATTACAGACACTTTTAAAGGTCTCTAGATCCTAACATTTTAGTTTCCTTCTCTTTTCTCCAGTAAATTCAAGTGCCAATAACATCTAGTTTGTGTTAGAATTTTACTAAAGGGAAATATTTTGTAGGATTAACTTGTTTTTGTGTGTTATGATATATTCTGAGGTTTTGAGGAATACACATTGTCCCTCGTAATTTATGGTAGTCAGTTTCTGTCAGTCAGTTGTATTTCTTTACTTTTACTAATGTGGTATTATTGGCTTTGAGACGTAAAAGTCTGCTCCTCTAAGCAAATTAGTTGAGTATTTGCTTAGGTTATGAAAAATGAAAGCAGAAATGCTTAGTATACTTAACATCCTGTGTTTGCAGTTCTTGTCCTAAAAATTGTTACAGCTTTATAACCTGAATTTTAGTTGTTAGAAATTTTTATGAAACAATGGAAAAAGTAATAGCCCTATTTCATATTTTGATTTTAAATGCTGTTAAGGCATAGAATTGCCCTTTGCCTCTGTTCAGGGAGATTGATTTTAATAAGAAAACCATAATATTTGGCGGACTTACCAAGTACATATTCTTATTATATTTTATATGTATGTTTGTAAAATCAGTGTGTATATGTATGATATATTTCAGATAGAGATGTTAGAGATGGCTGCACCTGTTGATTGCATTGAGCTTTGGGTGTCTCCTGATGAGGGAGGGAGAAGGTCTACCCCACTGCCCAAGTGCATCATTCCTCCTCCTTGGTAAATTGCACACATTTTACTTTTTTGTATTCTGTGACCTTGCAGTCAGTGACTTCAGCTCAGAATAGTTTCAAAGTCATGTAAATGAATGCAATTAAGGTATTGCTTATCATCTTACATAGTTCAGATGGAGCTTTATTGGATCGAGAGGTTTGTTTGCTTTATGAGGAAGGTCAAAGTAAGGTTAAATTTTATTACATAAAATGATTTGGTAATGTTTTTATTTGGTTGCTGAAAAAGTAGTGTCCTAATAGGAAATGATAAGGCTTTTTTTTTTTTTAATCACTACTAGGTCTCTTCAGGGTTTGTTTGTTTGTTTTTTCTATTTTAAGGCAATGCCAGCTGTCTACTAATAAAATTCTAGGAATATTCTGCCTTAGTTATCATTCTAGGTATTTTTGACTTACACATATAAGTGACATTCCCAGCTGCTGATGGAGGGTAGCTTAGGAGCTGCTGATGGTGTGCCTAGAGGGTTTGTGTTAACGTCCAGTTACCATGCCAATTGGTGCAGGACCTCAGACAGCAGGGCTAGAATCCCAATTCACCTGGGCAGAAAGGAGCCCTGCCACCAGCCGGCTGATTGTAGGCGTTGGGAGAGTATTGACATAGATACCAGGAGAGTCTTGCTAATGAAGAACTGAGAGAAAGAAGGGAGGCGGAGAGGGAGCGAGAATGAGAATTGAGTGTGCGTGTGTGTGTGTGTGTATGTATGAAGTATGAAATTTTTAAAAAGGCGAGTATTCTTCATTGTAGTTGGCTCATATAACTACCTGCTTCCCTTTGCTGGTATTATTTTTACTTCAGCATGGTATATTAGTTGACAGAGTCTCTCAGATTCGGTGATTCATAGAGCAGACTTTCACTCAGCATCAGCTCTATGCCCTGCACCATGCTAGGTGCTGGAGGATTCAAAGATGAATGCAAGGCTCACAGTCACAGGGAGAATAACAGTAAGCAGGATACAGAGAAAGTGACCCAGAGGCAGAGTGGTTGAACAGCCTGCCTCCCTAGGATGTTAAGGAAGCATCACTCAAAGAAATTTGTAATCTATATATGGTTTTAAGGAGACTGAAGGGAACTGGTAAAATTAAGTGATAATGAAAAATACTTTATTTGGGGAGTTTAAGGTTTAGGTTTATGGATTTATTTGGAGGCTAAGCTATAATCCTTGAGAACCAATCATAGGCTGTGGGATAGGAATTGAGAATTCTAAAAATGTAAACCAGACATAAATGCAGTGGGTGATACGAGTGGAATGCTGCTATGGTGGAATCTCGGAGTTTGCACCATACCTGTCTTATCACCAACTGGTCTCACTGTCCATTGGCCTATTGGTCAATATACAGTTTCCAAGGCCACCACAGTGTTAAAGTGTGGACTCTGGGTCTTGCTGGCCTAAAACTTTTTCACCCACTCTTTTGTTCTTAAAAGTATAAACTGTCCACATGTCGATGTCATTCTGTATCTAGGAAGGTTCTAATTCCAAGTTTAACATTTTTTTGTTTCTAATGGTCTAGAAAAAAAAAATGAGGTGTTTCAGTTCTTGTGTTGACTACCAAATAATTCTAATACTTTTTCTCCCAGAATCCTTGATCAGAATTCCTCTTGGTCATTGACATTAACTTCTCACACACTTGAGAACTGGTGATATAGTCTTTATTGCAGTGTAGAGACAGATAAGTAGTGTTTGGGTATAAATAATTTTGTAATGCGTATTTTTGATCAGATGTGATCAACAGCTATGCCCAAGGAAAACATGTATAATTAGGAATTTTTTTACTTGCAATACATCTTTTTTTGTCATTTTTTCAGATTTTGTTTTTCAGTCAGTAGTTAAGGGTTGTTTGTGAAACGTGCTATTGAAATTCTTTGAGATAAGATGCAACTTGAAGTAACACTTATTTTTATTAATTTTCAGAGTGTTTGGATTGTGAGCAATTTAAGCTCTATCCTCAGGATCCATTATTTTAACATCTGGGAGAAACACATCCAGAAGGTATTGTCCTTTGTCTCACTGCTCCACTTTTTAAAATGTAGTTAAGCCTTTTCAGTTATAGGAAAGAAAGAGTATTATGCCATATCTAATTGTTTAGTTTTCTTAAGTTTCAGATATTGATAAACTAGTTGTTTGACATTTGTAACAGAGGAGAGGGATACATTTCAGTGTTGGTAAATTATGAATTTTGTGTGAGTAAAAGGAATCTGGTTTAGATGGAACCAGTTTTGCCTTTTTTAAACATCTGAGGTATTTACATTTTACCTTTTCAGCATAGTACTTTTTTAAAGAATGTTTTGATTTGAAAATGAGTTATAAAAAGTTTCTGTTTATCTAAGACCATGTGAAATATACATTAAACATTCAGGCAGTCTTAAAGTTCTTCCTGCCTATGACAGTTCTACCTTCTAGCGTAGGGACCAGCTGCCATCTGTGTTTCCATAGAGCCCACGGACATATTCACCCAGGTCACCTGACTCTGCCTCTGAACATCCATCTGCTAAGTTCCCTCTGCATCATCACATGTGTCTAGATTGGTGCAGCATAATAATTCATTTGCTAATAGACCCTGAGTCTCAGGACATGTGATGTATTACTAGGAAGGAAGGATATTAAGATTGTCAGTTGAGAAACTTACCTGCTTTGTGTTTCTGTCCTTTACAACCCCAAGACCCCGTGTGGATACACCAGCCGATCTGGCTGAGGTCAGTGGTGAACACAGTTCCCTTCAGCCATGCCCCAGGGTTTCCTTCTTGGTGTCCACCTTGATACCTCCCCACAAGTCTTGTGTTTGTCTTTTATAAAACTTAGCAGCTGTCTTGCTTGGAGTAGACACAGATGAAGGAAGAATGCATACATACATTTAATAAGATAATATATTTGTTAAAGTTGTAGTGAATAGGTCAAGTTCTTTGAGTACATATTACTCTATTAACTGGATAGTCATGATTTATATTCACATGAAATGACACAAAAATCAGTTTTACAAATTTTCTTAAATAATCACTTGTCAAGCACTGTGAGTTTCTAGGATTGGATGAATATAGTCTTTTATATTTCCATAGAACATTGTATTGAACTCTGTATGTTCAAGGTTATTCACTATTAGCAAAACAGCATTTTCTCCCTCTTCCTGTCAGAGGGGGAGGGTAAAAGCAAATAAGAAATCTAAGTAAACACATTAGGACTGTAAAAGGACTTCTAGTGAACTCCCAAATACTAAATTTAATTTTTATGTATGCTTTATCAATGAAAGAAAGGATATGATCAGAAACCCTGAATTTTGTGGAGTTTAAAGTTATCTTTTTAAACTAAGAATTAACTATTATAATTACATATCTAAAGACATAAACATTCAAATAGTTCATAACTATTAGTTATAGAGAAAATTATTACACTTTTTAAAGACATTGGGAATTATCCATTTATGAAAATTTATCAGATAATCTGAAAATTAAGAGTAGGTTGAATAGAATTGAACTGATTACTGGTTTTTATTAATAAAAAATGGCAAAGAAATTAAGTTTAGTTGTAGAGTTGAGTAGAAAAATTCTTGTGTAAATTCTGAATAAGAATTGATTTTAAGTAATTCTTTTGAAAATAACTCATGATATGTCAGACCCTTTTTAAAAAAAAAAGTTACTTATATTTAAAAAAAAACAAAAACCACTTTACAGAAGTCTAACTTCATGTAGTTAAATTGGCGCTCTTACTTGCTGGTTCAGAGATTTTTTACGTAAGCGTACCCTGCGTAACTACACTACACTCTACCCCGGGAGCTTTGTTGGTGTCTTTCCTGGTCAATACTGCCTTCACCCAACAGAAGAACCAGTCTTTGGCATCTTTTATCTTGGATTAGTTTTGCCTGTTACTGAACTTTATACAATTGGAATCATGTAGTATGAACTCTTTTATGTCTGATTTTTTTGATTAACATTATGTCTTTGAGTCATCCATGTGTGTATCATCTCCCTCTCCCCCCACCCAGTCGTATATATTCCATTGTATGATTATACCATCATCTATCCCTTCTACAGTAAATGGACATTGAATATCTTTCCAGTTTGGGGTTAAAATAAGGCTGCTATGACCTTTTTTAAAATTTTTTCATAGAAATAAGCATTCATTTCTGATAAGTCTATGCACAGGAATGGAACTGCTATGTGGTGGAGTATATATATGTCTAACTTCAGTAAATAGGTACTTGGAGCACTTTTAAGGATATTTAGGAAATGTCAATCAGTGTATCTTTTACTAATGATGGTTCTTATTGTGCAATGGACTTTTCTCCAACTTTACATAAACTCTAAAGTTGTTTTTTAGGAGTTATGAAATTTTCCCATCTGTTAAAGTTAAGTTGTCTGTTTTCTGATTCCATTATGGTATGTGTTTGGTTCATGAAACTTAGATCTACCCTAACTCTAGTGAAGGGAAATAGGACATAGAACCCTCCTATACATACTTATGGCTAAGGAAATACTGAAAATGGATTTTGAAACAAATTAGACATATCATATAATGAAGACTTCTACTTTATTGTTGAATTTTTTGGATACCTCTTTGAATATCTAAAACCGTAGATGCATTTGAGTTTCTGATGAATGTTTCTTGCTACCTTTATCTGTGTTTGTATTACTCTGTTTGGTGATCTAAAGTGAAATTATTCATTCTAGAATGTAAGTACTTGAGAAATTTTGTATTAATCTTTTTCTCAGTCTTTATTATAGAGAAGAGCTGTTCAATAGAAATATAATGTGAGCTCAAATTTTTCGTTTTCTAGTAGGAATGTTTAAAAAAAGGAAAAAGAAGCTAGTGAAGTTAGTACAATATTTTATTTATCCCAACGTCTGAAAACTATTATTCCATTGCTTAATTAGTATAAAATTATGAGATATTTTACATTCTTTTTTTTTCATACGAAGTTTTTGAAATTCAGGGTGTATTTTTACTTTACAGCCCATCGCAGTTCAGACTAGTCAGTTTTAAAGTACTCAGTAACCACCTGTGTCTTGCAGACAGCATGGTTATAAAGTTACATCTCAGATTTTTTTAAAGATAGTGCTTTAGTCTAATTCATATCTAGTTAAAATTATCCTAAAAAATTCAGTAGAAAGATGCCATGCAGATTCTTATATAGTATGTTTCAGTAGGTCTCAAACAGCCTGTTTCCTTCAGTGCTGGAATAAATAACATTGTTTTTTTTGTTTTGCTTTTGGTTGAACATGAGATACAGCAGTTAGCCAGTGTTTACAGGACATTTGTATGAAAAATACATATCTTTAAACTGTAAAATCACAATCTGTAACAACAGATCAACATCGTCCATCTTCCTCGAGGTTATATGCTAGATAGAATTTTAGTTTGTTTTTTCGGTTTTTTTTTTTTTAATATGATAAATTGACATATGATGTAACCCCACTATCTTCTGAGTAAAATAGGGAAGCTAAAGAAAGGTTGTATGTATACATATAGATGTACCTATGACTTCGTCAATGAGGATATTTAAAGTTTACCTAGATTTTGAGAGTTAATGTTTCTTCATGTATATATTTGCCAAGTGAGATGTAGCAAGAGCTGTCGGTTGTCTCACGTGAACTTGGGTCAGATTTTGCTACCAGATTGGTTTGCTTTAAACTTTTTAGTGTTCAGAATTTGGAATGTGAATAAGGAACTACTAGTCTGTGAAAATGGTCATGTGTGGCGGGCTGTCATAAGCGGTAAAGCCCAGTAAGCAATACTGGCCATAATCACATGTGTTAGTGGTTATTTTGGGTTCCTGATATAAGGTAGTTTTTTTATAGCCATTCCCACCAACACGTTTTTTAATAGCACTCCCTCCTCCCTTTTAAATGAAGTCAACTATACTTTTTGACACCCAGTTATAATAGTACATGGTATTTTTTAAAAAAAGAAAATCAATCCTCTGCTTATAAAAGCCCTTCACCTCAGTTACAGTAAAACTAAAGTTCTTGCATTAGCTGATAAGGCCGCGGCATCTTCTTGATGAGGCCAGTGCTGGTGACCACTCCACTCAAAGTGGGAGCTGCATCTCTACTCTCTTTTCATTTTCCACAGCACTTGTCACCTTTAAAATACTATGAATATTTTAAATTAATTGTTTATTGATTGTTTTCCCCTTCTAGAATGAAAGTGCTCTGAGAGCAGGAATCTTTTTCTGTTGTGTTTGTCACTGATATATCTGAAAGAACCTAGAATAATTCTGGGCATCAATTGGTATGGCCACTATGGAAAACAATATAAAGGTTCCTCAGAAATTTAAAAATAAAACTACTATATGATCCAGAAATCCTACTTCTAGGTATATATCCAGAGAAAGTGAAATCAGGATCTTGAAGAGATATTTGCATTCTTATTTCTTTGCAGCATTATTTACAATAGCCAAGACATGGAAGCAGCCCACATGTCCATTCACATATAAGTGGGTAAAGAAAATGTATCTACATAAAGTGGAATATTATTCAACCTTAAAAAAAAAGAAAATCTGTCATTTGTGACAACATGGGTGAACGTAGAGGACATTATCCTAAGAGAAAAAAGCCAGATACAAAAGAATAAATGCTACATGACCCCACTTATATGAAGAATCTAAAAGAATCAGACTCATAGAAGTAGAGAGTAGAATGGTGGTTACCAGGAAGTGTGGGAGGGGGAAACAGAGAGCTGTTGGTCAAAAGGTACAAACTTTCAATTACTCAAGTCCTAGAGATCTACTGTACAGCATATTACCTATAGTTAGCAGTAGTGTATTTTATACTTAAAAATTTGCTAAGAGTAATGTTAAGTGTTCCTATCACACAAAAAGAGGGTGGGAGGAAACTTTTGAAGGTGATGTATGTGTTTATGGTATTGATAATGGTGATGGTTTCACAAATGTATACTTAACTCTAAACCCATCAGTTGTATACCTTAAATATGTACAGCTTTTTGTATCTACGTCATACCTCAATAAAGTGGTTTAAGAGAACACTGGACATCTAGAAGTAGCTCATAAGTATTTATTGACTAAATATTTATTGAATATATGAAGAAGATACACTATTTTTCACTCCTGAAAATTTGCCTTTATGGACTTTCTGGGGCAGGGAATATTTAAAGGAAGAGAAAACAAAAATCCTCAGTTATATTTGTAATAATACATTTTGATAATTTGAATTAGTTGAAAGTAGTTTATTCGTCAAACTGATATGTATATCCCTATTAAAAGTAATATGTAAACATGAGGTTTTCCACAAATAGAGTGTAATATTATGGTCAGGTAATTTATCTTTGGAGTATACATACGTGCATTTTTCCATTTCGTCATAAAATATTGGTAATCAGTTTGAGAAATACGTTTATAAGAGATATCCTGTGTTTCTGTAAAATATAGAGACATTCATTGTATTTTGGTATCTTAAAATTAGTATGAATCAGGCAGACCTTGTGGTTTTTAAGAAGTGGTTTCTATATAGTAAAGTATAGGTTATCGTTCCGTTTTATACAGATATTTTCTAATTGTAGTTTTTGAAAATTTCAGTTTGGGGTCATCTACAATAAATGTTTTTAAAATAGCATAAAAATGTAATCAAAGACTTGCAGTATTAAGAAATGGTATTTGCTACTCTAGAATACACTCAAAGCAGATGTTATAAATGTTTATTCCATTATAGGATAGGTAACTTTATGAGATGACTTACGTAAAGTCTTTCCTGCAAGTCTGTTTGCAAGGTTTTGGTTTTATATTATGCCTTTATATATTCAGCACATGATAGCAGGCGACCATGTATATGACTATTTCTATAATCATTTTTATTAGAACAGGAAGAATTATGAGATTGATTTCTTTCTTTTTCCACTTCCATCTTCTAAATTCAAGCTTTAGTACTTCATACTTGTTAGACAGTTACTGTAGTAGCTTTCTAACTGGTCTTTTACCTTTTAGTTTTTATTATCCAATATGTTCTACACACTACAGCACAATAAAACTTTCTGAAGAAATAATCATTACCCTGAACACAAAGACCTTTGCCCACAAGATAAAGGCCAAGTCCTGTTTCTACCCAGCTCCTGCATCATATTCCATTTGCCTAATCCTTGAGCATGTTAATTGCACACTTCTTAAACTGCCACAGTTTTTGCCATCTTCATCTCAGATGTGTTGTGATCTTCTTCTGTCTCTAGTTCTCTTTTACCAAAACACTACCCATCCAGTGATTTGTATGATCACCCTAAAGAAAGGAACACATGCCCTCTTGCACTCTCTCAGTAGTTGATGAGTACCATTCACATGACATTATTGTATTGGTCTTTTCAACAAGATTGTAAACTTCTGAAGGGAAGGGACCATATCTTTTATAAAATTGTGATTTACAAAGCACAGCTTGATGCCTCCCATATACAGGGTGATACAGGGTGATAGATTGAAGTGTTGATGAAAAAAACAACTCCAGGGTATACCCTGGAGCTTTAGAGACAAGCAAAGGATTTAAAAATTCATCCTGTATTCATTGTATATTATGCAAGTTATTTAAACTTATTGTGCAGTAGTTTTTGCATGGGGTTTGTGTGAAGATGAAATGATAGCGTGTATGTCAGAAATTTGTAGGTTCCAGAGTTTGATACAAGTGTTTGTGATAATACCCAAACTGTATTTTGTTGTGTATATAAATTTCTTTGGCTTAACTTAATGTGAAATATACAGAATGTTGTTTTAATGTTCCTTACCTGAATGATGGCAAGATTGATTTAATGTTAGCTGAATGTGTATTCTAATAAATCTCTTTACTGTTCATCTGAAACAAGAACAAAAATCCAGATGCCTTTGGTGAACGTAATGAGTTACCTTTTTGGACTGCAACAGTTTCAAAGATGAATGAATTTAAAAGTTTTGTTAACTTTCCAAAATTGATCCTTAATTCCTCATACTGAATTACATTGGGGTTAAATACAGTTTTTGAAGGGCATCTTTTCACAGATTTCCATAAATTTCTTAAAGGTGACCCCATCCCTGTCAGTTCTATTTCCTAGGAGTATTTAAAACTAAATAGCTTACCTGGCTAGTGCAGGTTTTAAACAGGACTGAATTTGTGAAAAGCTTTTTATTTGATTGGGGATAAGTTCTGGTGCTAAGAACAGTATTTTGGAATAGAAGAAGTTTCTGTCTTTCAGAGATTTTTTTCCCCTCAAAAACAAAATCTGAATGTCATGCATACCTGGATGATAGCTGTAAATTAGCTTAAAGGAAGAGGTAGGTTGAGGTTCAGGGGGAGATGAGTTTCATAAGACCAGCATCTTAAACCACGAATGCTGTCATCACACATAAAATAGGCCCTGAAAATGTGGGCCTGTTATGGTTCTCTGTATGATATTGGTGACACAGAGTGGTAACACAAACTGAATTTGTAAGGAGGAGGAGGCAATGATTGTGGCTTCTGAGTCTTCCTTACTCGTAAGAAAATATGATGTGCAGTTTGGATAACATTCTTTGGACCACTAAAGAGGCTTGGGAAGTTAACCTTATAGGCCGCCTGGATGCTTTTAGGCAGTCAGTATAGAGAACCGTTACTTTATTACCTAGGGTATAAAGTTTAGAAAATATTAAGCCTTTTTTTTTTTTTTAAGGCTTGCTTTTACTTTATATTACAGACAAAAATTCTGAAAGAAAGTCTGTGTTTATTCTAATAGAAATAGATATAACCTGACAGTGAAAATTATTAAAGTTACACTGACGAGTGTATTAAAAATATGTGCATGGAGGTTTTGTATTAATACTGAGTTCATGCTAAGCTGCCATTTTCACGGTAATTTCAGGAAATAAGAAATGGATAACATTTTCATTTTATTTAAGTACTCCCATGAGTTTCTATTAAGGGTGAAAACGTCATGACAGTATTTGTTACAAAGTCACATCCAATTTAAACCTAGTCTGGTGACCACAGAATACTATTATTTTAGCTTAAGTCTTCTACAAAATAATGTAACGTCTTTTCCTCTTAGTTACTTTAATGTAAAATGAAGATTATCATGCTTTTTTTTTTCCACCAAAATTGTCTGAAATAAATCTATGTGAACTATTTAAGACATTCAAGTTTCAGCATTTAGATTTTTATTCTGATAGGCTTATCACATGATCACTAGTCACTAGCTTATAAGCTTGTATTTTAAAAGAAAACATTTATTAGGGATAGGATTCCCATTTTCTCCTGGGAGAAGGCAGAAGTAGTTGTTTTCTTCCTTTGTTTTATTAAAAACAATAATTAACCCAAGGGATACATTTCTCTTTTACCTCTTACGCAGACACTTAAAGAGTTGCCACCATCATGGCCACAGTTCACTATGTGATGAGGAAAATGCTGGTCTTAGAATCGTAAGATTTATATTTGAGCCGTAGCTCTCCATGGGGACTGCTTGCAAATTACTTAACCTGAGCCTCAGTTTCCTGATCTGAAAAAGGAGGATACAACCTACATCACAGGAATAGTCCACAAAGTAAATGAGGAAATAAAGTTCGTTGTCACCAATGTAACGTTCTAGAAAGATAACATGTTATTGACAATGTTGTTAATTCTATATTTTTCAAAAGAAATAAGTTTTTGGATGACCACTGTTTACTCAATAGCACACCCTTCTAAATTAGGATCTTTTCTTACACACATTTTGCATTTTTCTTTCTTTGTTTCTCCTCCACTTTAAGGGTTTTCATAAACTCTGGTCTATACTTTTGAACGCCTTTCAAATTTGAACCAGTTAACATCTGCCGCCTACTGACCCAGTTCTCTCCACTTCCTCTAATCCTGCCCTCCACATACACAGTTGCTTGTTTTTGCTGGGTGATTAAACTGGCCATCATTTGATTTTCAAAGATCTAGATTAATACAAGGTTAGAAACAGCAGCTTCTGAATGCATCTGAACGATATTTTTAGCAAGGTGCGTAACAGCCAGTAATAACTTCCCCCCCAAAGAACAGTTGGTAAAACCCCACATGGACTTGCTTTTTCTTTCACTGTATAGCATTTATAGGTTTTAAAAGTGATTTCTGCTCACATATCCAGATTAAAAACATTTTTTCAGTACGTATGAGTTTGTGAAATAACTCACCCCACGTGTAAGTACTTCAAAATGCATGCCCTTAACTACTATTTGAATTTTTATAGATTTGTACTTTTGCTGACTGCAAGAAGATAAAAGACCTAGCGCCAGTTCTTACTGGGTCAAGCTTTATTTTAAAGTATCAACATTTCCTCAGCTTTTTGTTACTTAAAAAGTCATACAGATTTTCCTGCAAAGAAGTTTAACAGGCTTTATTCCAGGAAGGAACATTCAGAATGCTTATGCTGTGGTAGTAACAAAAACAGTGTACAGTTGACCCTTGAACAAGACAGGAGTTGGGTCACCAGCCCCCCAACCTGTGCATTTGAAAATCTGCATATTACTTTTGACTTCCCCCAAACTTAACTACTAATAGCCTACAGTTGACCATAAGCCTTACCGATAAAATAGTCAGTTAACACGTATTTTGTAGTTAAAGGCATTATGTACTGTACTCTTACAATAAAGTAAGCTAGGGAAAAGAAAATGTTATTAACATAAGGAAGAGAAAATGCATAGTACTGTGCTGTATTCATCCATATGCTAAGTTTACATCATCTGTTAAGATGAATTGTCTGTCAGTACCTACGTCAATATTGTCTTATATGATGTAAAACGTTGTAGATGTTGTATGCTTTATTAACATTAGACATCAAACATGAAAAGATCATGTGAAAATTTCATATTTATTTGCAGACATAACAATTCATACGTTGATAATGAAGAAGAACAGTGTGGTCACTTTATGGTAGCCTAGTGTAATCAATACAGTTGTTTCACGGCAGCCCAGCCTATACACTAATGAATGAATCCTTATAAAATTTTTATGGCATACCGTATTACACTCATGTTCGGGGAGCATACTGTACAGTAATGTAATTCTTTGAAGGCAAAGTTATAAAACAGAAGATTAACACATTATTAATTTTATGTTAAATATCACTCACCTTATGCCTCTGTAGGATAGACTAGTATCTACATACATTTTATACATTCATGACATACCTTTTTCTTAATTTTTTGATATTTCTAGTCTAGGTGGTTTGTCTGAAACTATTTCAAATTGTCACAAATCTCAAAAAAATGTCCAATATATTTATTGGAAAGAATCCACATGTAAGTGGACCCATGTAGTTCCAAACAAGGGTCAACCGTTTTTGGTGAATGTGTTAATAGAAATTGCCAGAAACTAGTCTACCCTAGAAATGTATTTTTATTTAAAGAGGCTAGTGGGGGCAGTAAGGGCTAGTATATATATTTGTGTCTTCAGCATAGCTCTAGGTGCAGAAAATTTGACTGTGATCTAAAAATAGACTATTAGTTTTTCGTGAAATGATCAGGAGACAAGTTGACCAAGGCAACTGGTTTGCCATGGTGGAGCCTTTATTGGGCAGTGGTCTGTGGAATGCATTGTAGAGGCACACTGACCTGAATTGGAATCATGGTGTACTCCTCACCTGCTGCATGACTTTGGGCAACCCACTCCACTGTTCTGAGCCTTAGTTTCTTCATCCGTAAAGTTACATAATATCTATTTTATAGGTAACAATTAAAGGAGATAATACATGACTTAACACTGTTGTCAATAACTGGTATTATTTGCCATCTAGTTAATAAAACTTAATCATAATAGCTGGGAATTAACCCTCCAAATAGTTGTTTTAAAAACTTGCATTCCATGTTGAGAGTCATTAAAATATAGAAATATATTTGTGGCTTTTAAAAAGTCTTTAGAAAACCATATTCAAGTCAAAGCAGTATTTACAGGTAAGTGGATTGAATTTGACAAGGATTGAGACACTGTGGTGTGTGATGGTTTTGAACAAGTGTGAATCCTACCTCTGCCACGTACTTAGTGACTGTTGGCTTTGGGCTAGTAATCTTGCCTCCTAAGGCTCAGCATTCCCATCTGTAAAATGGGGATAATTTTATAGGGTTGTTTTGAAAATTAAAGGAATTAAACCGTAGAAAGCACAATGCAGTTCCTGGCACATGGTCTGTAGTAATTTTTAGCTGTTCTTTTTAGTCCACAGATAGATAACTTTTGGACACGGCCTTGAGTACTTGTGGGAAATATAGTTCCTAATTTTTTTTGATTGAATGGTTAATGTTGGAATTTTGGGAGTAAATGCTTTTTTATTTGTATAACGTTTAGTTGACTTACATTAAAATAAAATACTACAATGCTCTGAATCTCTTGTAGTAAAAATGGCACCTAGTTTATGTTTTGTAAAAATAGATGTTTACACTGCATCTGCTACGGTCTGAATGTGTGCCTCCCGCAAAATTCATATGTTGGAATACTAACAGCGCTCCGACCCACTCACCCAAGGTGATGGTTTTAGGAGGCGGGGCCTTTGGGAGGTGATTAGGTCATGAAGGAAGAGCCCTCATGAACGGGATTAATGCTTATAAAAAGGCTCAAGAGAAATCCCTTGCCCCTTCTACCGTGTGAGGTATAGTGAGAAGATGGCTGTCTGTGAACCAGGAAACAGGCTCTCCCCAGGCAATCCGCCCTCACCTTGCTCTTGGACTTCCCAGCCTCCAAAACTGTAATAAATTTCTGTTGTTTTATAATAGAATACCAGCCCATGGTATTCTATTATAGCACCCTGAATGGCCTACGACAGCATCCATTTTCGTGGTCACTCCATGGCTTTGTGCTTTTAATCCAGTCTTTATTCGTGCATCTGCTTTCCTTCCTGTTTCATTTCCTGTATGTGGAGTGACCCAAAGAAAAAACGAGGTAGAGCAGGAAGAGGCAAAGATTGTACCAGAGGTCAGTAATAGTCAACCCTAGGATGATCAGATGTACTTTCTGCATTAAAGCCCTCAGTTAAGTTGATTCATGACTACTTTTTGAAGTTTCACCAACACAATAATTTGTATTGCTTTTGTTTACTGTTGTAAAATGTGGTGAGAAGATTTTAAAGGAAATCTCTGCTTTTCTCAACAGCTTTCAATAATTTTATTTAGAGCTGTAATTCATCCAATAATTTTTTAAAATGACAGCTAATAAAAGATTGCTAATTATATAATTACCATATATTATAGGTATAATATTTAGGATAGAGTTAAGTGTATTCTATATAAAGTTAATTTTTTATATCCTCTATTTTGGGCCCAGTATGTCTAGAGTAAGTTATTTAAATGGTATAGGGATTTTACCTTATAGGAATTTTCAGTTGATAAGACTTTTATGAGGAGGCATAAAAGGTTTGGTAGGTTGTTATACTGAGAACATGAAGAGTTATTAGTTTTGAATAGCTGTAGTTTGGGCTTTGTTAACGACTAATGGGTTGGCTTTGAGTTAAAAAGCAAAACCTGATGACTCTAAGCCCTTTGACTCAAACTGTAACTGACTGTCAACCCACCTTCTTTTCCAATCAGGGATGAAGGGGTGCATCTCAAATGAATGAAGGTGTCCCACAGCTGCCTTCCAGTGTGTGTTCACACACAAAGGAAGCATAATTATTTTATTTAATTCATCATCTGATTTTATTTGGCCTTGGGAACTCCTCACCTCCCTTCTTACCATCTAATTTTCTCTCTCTCCTTCCCTTTCTTCCTTTCTTTGGGTGAGCACTAATAGTTTTGCAGAATCTGGCTAGGCATATAGTGGTTTAGAATATAATTTTATTATTTGAAGTATTTTAAAGCTCTGTATTCGGAATGCCTTTGCTTTGGTTATATGTTTACTTTCAATTCTTAGTTAAGAACAAACGCACTGTTTATACAGTCATTCCTATGAGGAAATATGATTCACATTGAGAGATCTTGTTTATTGTCATATGACATGTTCTCTAGGCATGCAGCATAGAAAAGGGAGAAAACATCCCACATCCATCTTCACTGTAGCTCGACTTAACACATTTCGGGAAACTGAATATTTGAAAAATGTTTCTGTGTTGATTAAGACATAAGTAATAGAAGACCTTGCTAAAATAGCTTAAACAGTAAGGAGTATATTATGTCTCACTCAGCAGGAAGTTTAGATTACTGGTCGTTAATTAATTGTCATAATAACGTTATCAAGGACCCACAGGTATTTTCCATATTTCTTCTCTGCCATCTTGAGTGTTTTGACAATGTCACTCTTCATGGTTGCAAGATAGCTATTTTTCCATGCCACTTTTTTTTGAAGTGGGGAGAAACATTTTCTAGTAAACTTCATTGGCCATAATTGTATCATAGGCCTGTGCCTAAACCCCTTTTTGGCAGAGTAAACATTACTTGCCTTAAGCAGCTTGACCTAATCAATATTCACTTTCTAAGGTGTTCTGCCAGCCAGTAAGAAAGGGGGAGGCTCTGAGGATAGAGCAGTGAACAGAAGGGGAAAAAACTGCTGCCCCCTTGGAGCTTACATTTTATTGGTGAGATAGACAAAAATATAAAGCAATTCAATTTCATGACCTCTTATTAACAAGTGCTAACTTAAAATTAGAGAAGGGAACATGGAAGGTCTGGGATGGGGTGTGCGTGCAATTTCAGATTATGTCCAGGGAAGTCTCACCCAGAAGATGCCTTGAGTAAAGGTTGAGTTGGCGTGGGAGCTGATGATGCAGCTCTCTGGGGAGAAGAGTGTTCTAGTTAAACGCCCTGTGGCTGGAGTGGGGTGAATAAGGAAGGATCACAGGAAGTGAGGTCAGAGGGGGAAGCCACTAGACAGTTTTGAGCAGAGGAGTGATCCAGTGTAACATTCTTACATAATCACTTTGGCCGTTGTGTTAAATGAACCAAAGGGGCGTTAAAAACAGAAGCAAGGAAACCAGTTAGGAAGCTTTTGTAATAATCGAGGAGAAATGGTGGTGACTAGGATGGGAGCAGTAAGAAATAGTTGGATTCTGAATATTTCTAATGGAAAGCCCACAGAATGTGCTGAGGAATTGGATGTGAGGTGTGAGAAGAGGAGAGGCCTCTAGGATGGCAGCCAGGGTTTGAGGCCTGAACAATTAGAAGAATGGAGTTGATATTATCTGAGATTAGGAAGAACAAGAACTCAGTTATTGACATATTAAATTTGAGATGTCCAATAAACAATTACGTATATATATATTTCTTGAAGACAGATCAATATATATTTTTTAAAAGGATGACTTTGGCCATTAATAACAGGAAAAGGCTTCAAAAATGTATATATATTCAAACAACAGCAATAAGGAGAGAATACAAAAGGGGGAAATAAAAGTGTTATGCGGGGGCAGGACTATTTTACGTTCCATTGAACAAATACAGGGAAACACTGGAACTAATTTTAAAATAGAGTATTCAAAGAAACATCTATACACTGAGCATTTATTTAGTGCCTACTATATTTTAGTTTCAAAAATTGCCTATTAAATATATTTATTCCTTGAGTCAGTACCTCAGTTTTGAAGCCCCAAATCATGTTAAAAATACACATTAAAAAAAGAAATACACCACAAGGACCAATGATACGGATTTAGAGTATGTCTGTTTACTCTGAACATGATGCAATAAGTGATCCTTCTAAAGACGTTCTGCTGTTAACTGTCCAGGTTATCCTCCCACACCCCAACTTCCTCAGTATTGTGCAGCCTATAGCTAATGCCCAGGCATGTTATTCAGTAGTGATCCAAGTCAGGAGAAAGATCAGTACAGTATACCTTAGGCGAGTTTATCCGTCAAAATGGCTTTTCTTTTGAAGAGGAATTAGTCCAAGATGTCTTTTAACCAGATTATTGCACTTATTTACATTTAATAAGGATGCCGCACCTAGCTACGGTTTTCAATCTGCGTGCATCACATAAAATGCTGAGAAGCACCTTGTAAAGTACCTTTCATATTATAGATGCTCAAGAAATATTTAGGTAGAAAGTTTGATTTAGAACATTATCATTTCTAATTTATTTAAAAACTTTAAAAAAATTATGGGACATGAAGTAGTAGGCATCGCTTGATCAAATGTGCCCTATCCATAATGTGAGGTTGTTGAGGAAACAAATTATAATTGTTTTGTCAGATAAAAGTACTGTGTAATAAATACACGAAATTATTTATTGAGCAAAGAAATACTGCTCTTTAAAATGGATTATGCTTTTCTCATCACACTTTTGGCCAATCATGCTGAATATACGACCTTTGGCCTATATGACCCGTGAGGGGAAATGTGTATATTTAGAGGGGAAATCTGTTTGTTCAGAACATGAAGTGTACTGAATTACTTCAGTTTACCTATTTCTCGTGTTAAGTAATTTTTGCAAAATGACCATCTCTCATGAGAGAGTTCTGCAAATTTACAGTAATGAAGCAAGCACTTATGTTAGTTTCATTTGCGACCAAATTGATGGTAGATATGAATTAGACTCATTCTTTGATCGACCAAGCTATAAGTTTTTAATCTACAAATTTGCTTTCAAGCTCTTTAGAGTGTATTTCTTTATATTCTCCTTTGCTTTTGTTTTTTAAAAAAAGGAGAGTTTGCAAAATCTATTGCCTAGTAGTTAGCATTTGTTCATGTGTGCAAATGATTAAGATGCTTACCTAAACAAGATTCTTGTCGAAGTAAAACTCTTATAGCAGCTTACTTTTTTATTATGTAAACATGAATGATATAAACAAGGAATATATTTAAATTATGAAGCACAATATCAAAGTGATCTCCCGAGAACCCACCAACCAGCATGGGATCAGGACTTTACTAATAACAGTTGCGTCTGTCAGCATTGTGCCTCTCCTTGCCTATACCTTTACCCTTACTGCCCTCCCTGACCCCCCAGCTACTCTTCAGTTTTGTGTTAATCATTTACTTTCTTTTTATTATCACATGGTTTCTTAAATAATATGCTGTTTAATTTTACTTTTTTTTAAGTTTTGTAAAATTGGTAGCATACTGTGTGTAGTCTTCTGAGACTTTTTTTTCCCATTCATTGTGTTTCTTGGACATTTATTTATATTGTTGAATGTAATTGTAGTTCATTTATTTCACTGCTGAGTAATATTCCATTGTATGAATTTATTTTCTGTCCTTTTGGTGGACATCTGGGTTATTGTTGTTGGGTTTTTGTTTGCTTGTTTTATTCATTTTTGATATATCTATTTTGCTGTATCTATACATTGATACAGATGTGTCTGTGTATCAGCAATCATTTTTATGTGTACTGGTGTACATGTGCAAGACTTGAGGAGAAACACCTAAGAGTAGAAGCATAGAGAATGTTCAACTGTATGAAATAATGCCAAATTGTTTTCTGAAGTCTTTGGACCATTTTACCTTCCACTAGCAATGTATCAGAACCCCCTGTTGAGCCAGATCATTGCCAAAACTCAGAATTGTCAGGCTTCTTAACTTCTACTTATTTAGAGGCTGCAAAATAGCATCTTATTATGGCCTTAATTTGTTTTTCTGTGATTGCTGATGAGGTTGAACATCTTTTCATGTGATACTCAACATTGGTATTTTTCTTACACAAAATGCTTGTTCATGTCTTTTGTCCATTATGTACTTAAGATCGTACATTAAATGCAGTTATTTTTTTAAATTTAAGATTTTAAAATAACACACAGAGAAGTTGCAAGTACAGTAAAGATACATTTTTTTCCCCTGAAGATTTGATTTGATGCTCCATCGCCCCTAAATAAATGAGTGTATATTTCCTGCAAACAAGAACATTATCCTAAAAACCACAATAAAAACCATTAAAATCAAGAAATTAACACTGATGCATTGCTACCATCTAATCCTCAGGTCTCATTCACTTTTCAAAAGTCGTCCCAATAATGTCCTTTATAGTAAAAGGTTCCAATTTAGAATCACGCCTTGCATTTTACTTGTCACATCTCTTTAGTCTTTTTTTCCAATCTGAAACCATTCTTCAGCCTTTGTTTGACTTTCAAGACCTTGGCACTTTTGAAGACTATGTAGGCCAGTTATTTCATAGAATGTCTCTTCCTTTAGGTTTGTCTGCTGTTACCTTATGAGTAGATGTAGGTTATGAATATTTGGCAGGAATATCACAGATGTTACACTGTCTTCTCTTCTCATCTTGTAAGGTGGCACCTGGTTTCATTTTGACCTATTACTGTTGAAGTTCACTTGGATTACTTGATTCAGAGGATGTTGGCCAGGTTTCTCTACTGTGAAATTACTCATTTTTCCTCTGTAATTAGTAATTATTTTGTGTGAAGGTGCTTTGGAACTGTAAATATCCCTGTCCTGGTCAAACTCTCATTTAATTAATTAATTTATTTGTATCACTGTGAGCACATGATTCTGTGTTTTATTCAATGAGCTATAATGCATTACTGTTGTTATTTATTTTGATGCTCATCTTACCCTGAGTTAGCCGGTGGGATCCCCTTCAAGTTGGCTTCTGTGTCCTTTTGACATGTCATTCCTCGACCATACTGCTACCTCCAATTTCATTCCCATATTATAGAGTTAAACCACATTTTTTCCCTTTTTTGTACCTCCTCTCTAACAGTGGGAAACTTGCCTATTGTTATGCTAAATTTACTTACTTATTTGATCAGTCTCCCTCCACCACCCCACAGTTCTATTTGAGCTTCAAAGCCACTTATGTGGAAGCCCTCCTCACCCCACTTGGATTCCTACATTGCACAGCACGGTGCATCGTGCATCTCTTTATGGGCACCCTGATCAGGCGTTGACACCCATCATTGGACCACTGCCATGCAGGGTTCTGCTCACCCTAAACCACCCTTCCAGAGCTTGGGTGTGGACTCCCACGCCACATTGTCCCCTCCCTCCACCACGGACACTTGCCTCATCCTGCTTGGGCTCTGACTCCCCTTATTAGGGATGCCCCTTTGCATTTTTAATTAAAATGTTATTACCCCCCCACACACACACACACGCACACACACACATACATTCTGGATACCAAAATCTTTTTTGGCAACGTGCTTTGTGGTATTGTAGTTTATCTTTTTCTTTGTTGTATTTGTTGATGAATGGAAGTTTTTAAGTACGATGCAGTTGAAGTTATTAATCATATGCTTTATAGTTAACCCTTTCTATGTCCTGAGAAAACCTTTGCTACTCTGAGTTCATAAAGGTATCTCTTATATTTTGTTTTCAAAATGTTAGAGACTTGATTTCTCTCCTTAAAACTTGAATTCCTCTGGAATTTATTTTTTATATAGTATATAGTAGAGATCCAATTTCTTTTTCTCCCCCCGAATGGATAACCAGTTGTTTCACCACTATTGAATGATTCCTCCTTACTTCAGTGATCTGCAATGCAACTTTTATTAAATATCATTTTCCTTATGTGTGAAGGTCTGTTTCTTCTCCAGTGGTCAGTTTGTCTCTTTTCCAGGAGCCCACTAACTTAATGGGGTAAAGCTTTAAAATAAGTCTCCATATAGGTAGAGCACATTCTGTACAGTATGCTTTTTCTTGTTGGATGGCTTGTCTCTTACGGGCTTTTGCTGTCCCGTTGTAAATTTTAGAATCATCTTATAAAACCTTTGGATTTCGATTGGCATTGCATTCAATGTATTGGTTCAGTTTGAGGAGAATTACCACGTTATAGTATTGAGTCTTTCTATCAGGAACATTGTATGTCATCCCATTTATTTAGGTTGCATTTAATAATGTCTTCCAATATTTTCTCCATATAGAATTTGCAATATTTACAAGTTACTTCTGTTCTTTAAACACATTTTCTTGTTGGATGTTTTTTAAATGTTATTTTCTGTTTGTTACTGGTGTGTAAAAACACAGTTGATCTTCTTATGTGATTTATATTTAGTTACAATTAATTGAATACTAAAACCTGTTCAGATGAAATGTCAGACACGCTCAAAAGCAAGTAAGTCAGATTAGAAGTCCAGGTTTCTACTCTGAAATTACTTTTGATATTTTAATAATTTCTAGCTAATCATCGTGTTTTTTTTTACAGCTTTATTGAGGTAATTTACATACCGTAAAATTTACCCATTTAAAGTGTTCTTTATAGCCACACGGGTGTGCAGCCAACACCACCATTGAATTTTTGAACGTTTTCATGAACCTAAAAGGCACCCCATACCCATTGGCAGTCACTCCTATCCTCCTCCATCTTCAGCCCTAGGTGATTACTGATCTACTTCCTGTCTCTGAATTCGTCTATTCTGGACATTTCACATAGATGGAATCATATAACACATGTTTTTTTGTAACTGGCTTCTTTCACTAAGCATAATAATTTGCAAGATTCATCTATATTGTAGCATATATCAGTAGTTCATTCCTTTTTATGGCTGAATAATATTCCGTTGTATTGAATGTTATCACATTTTGTTATTCATTGGTTGATAGACACATAGGTTGCATCTAATTTCTGGCTGTTATGAATAATGTTGTTGTAAGCATGCATATATAGGTTTTTGTGTGGACATAAGTTTTCCCTTCTGTTTATACCTAGGAGTAAGAATTCTGGGTTGTATAGTAACTGTATGTTTAACTTTTTAAGGAGCTGCCAAACTGTTTTCCAAAGAGGCTATGCTATTTTATTTTATGTCTCATTAGCAATGTGTGAAGGTTTCAGTTTCTCCCTATCCTCCCTAACCTTTGAATTATTCAGTCTTTTAAAAAAATATGTATCTATTCTAGTGGGTGTATAATGAAATCTCGTAGGTTTATTTGCATTTCTCTGATAGGTCATGATGAGCATCTTTCTGTGTATTTACTAAACATTCATGTATCTTTGGTGGAGTTTTCAAATCTTTAGCCTGTTTTTTAAAATTGATTTATCATCTTATTCTTGAGGGCTAAGGCTTTTAATATGCTGGATACCGTTTCTTTATCATGTATACATGATAAAGAATATATAGAGAAAATATTTGCAAATATTTTCTCCCATTATGGGACTTGTCTTTTATCTAAATTGTGTCTTTTAGAGAATTTGATGAAGTCCATTTTTTTAATTGATTGAGCTTTTCTTGTCATATTTAAGAAATCTTTCCCTGACCTAAGGTCACAAGATTTTTTTTTTTTTTTTCCCTTATGCTTTCTTCTAGAAGTTTTGTAGTTTTAGTTCTTACAGTTTGAGCTATGGTCTGTTTTGGGTTACTGTTTTTGTATGTTGTGAGGTAAATGTTTATACTTATTTATCAGTTTATTTTTGCATGTGAATATCCAGCTGTTCCCTCACCATTTATTAAAAAGACTTTTTTCCCCATTGAATTGCCATAGCACATTTGTTGAAAATCAAATGACCATGAATGTGAGAATTTATTCTGGGCTATCTATTCTGTTTCATTATCCAAATGTCTATCTCTATGCCAGTATCACACTGTGTTGGTTATTAGAGCTTTATGTAAGTTTTGAAATTAGGTGAAGTCCTGCAACTTTAATCTGCCTTTTCAATATTGTTTGGATATTTTAGGTTCTTTAGACTATCATATATATTTTAGGATCAATTTCTACAAAAAACAGCATGATGGGATTTTGATAGATCAATTTGGGGAGAATTGCCATCTTAACAATACTGAGTCTTCCATCCATGAACGTGGAATGGATCTTCGTTTATTTAGACCTTTAATGTCTCTTAACAGTGTTTTGGATTTTAAGTGTATGGCTTTTGCATTTTTAAATTAAATTTATTCATAAGTCTTTTATTTTTTGCTACTATTGTGAGTGAGGGGAACTTTTAAAATTTCATTTTTGGATTGTTTTTTGCTAGTATATAAAAATGCAATTACTTTTTATACATGGATCTTGTATTCTACAATCTTTCGAAACTTTCTTAATTTTAATAGCTTTTTTGTTTGTTTGTTTTGTTTTATTTGCTTCCTTAGGATAATCTACGTACAGGATCATGTTGCCTGCAAATAAAGAGTTTTTTTTCTTTTTCTTTTCCAATCTGTATGTCTTTATGTTTCTTGCCTGATTGCACTGAGTAGAATCTCTGGTACAGTGTTGAATAGTAGTGGCTAGAGCCGGTCATCCTTGCCTTTTCCCCAGTGTTAGAGGGGGAAAGCATTCAGTCTTTTCACCAGTAAGTATGGTATCAGTTTTAGGCATGTGTCCCAGAAAGGAAAGATTATTTCACTTTGAAACAATCAACTAATGTAATATACCTTATCAAAAGAATGTAGGACAAAACTGCATGATTATCTCAATAGACACAGACAAAAAAGAAAGGAAGGAAACAGAAAACAAAATAACGAGTTTAAACAAAAGAGAGAGAGAGAGAGAGAGAGAAGAAGCAGCTACTTTGTATAAAATGGTGAGGAAAAGCTACTGTGAGGAGATGAGGAAAAGCTGGTATCTAAAACACCTGGAGGCCTTAAAGTCACACAGAGAATAAAGTGGAGAGTAAGTAGTTCAGCACTAGGGTTTGCACTTGTCCTGTTCACTTTGTAATTCCAATACCTAGCACAGTGCCTTGCCCCTATAATTTGTTCTAATATCAAATACATAGTTTAGTATCTTGCTTTCTTGGCAGTCATATTCTGATCATTGTATCATGTCATTAAATATTCTTTGGAAACATATCTTTTAATGATTACGTAATATTCCACAGTATAATTATAAGAAAGTTATTTGAATGTTTTATTATTCATAGACATGCTTCCTTCCTACATGATTTACAACACATCTGGCATATTTCATTGATTTGGATTTAAGGCTAATTTTTCCAGTTACTAATAATCTATGATAGTGGTTTATTTTATATTATCTTTTGCTAATTTTTATTTAAGTATTCTTCTAATTTATCCTTCCTGTGGTCACATGTTTAGCTCAAAAGGGTTATAATAATGCTTTAATAGAGACCAACCATTAAAACAATTCTAGAATGTGGCAAAGTATCAGACATAAACTGTGGGCACTGAATATTTTTTCCTCTCTACATGGAAAAATGTAGACTCGTGAACTTTATGTACTATTGCCAGGTGTTTTGCACTACCCAAATTGAGACTATGGTAAGTGAGTAGTACTAGAAAAAAGTCAGGGATTATGCTCCGGAGAACTGCCAAGGCCCTGGCTTGTTTTCAAGTAAAATATACCAGAGTTTGAATTCCACTTTAAGTTCTTACTAGTTTTGTGATCTGGGGAAACTTAAACTCAGTTTCCTCATCTATAAAATGAGGATTATAATCATCATCTCATAGGGTTGTATATAAAGGGTTTAGTGCAGTGTCTGTTAATAGTAACTGCCCAGTATATGAGAGCTGTCATTACCTTTTGTTTAAGTTTCTCACTGTTGCGGGAGTGCTGGTAAGAGTGGTAGCAGGAAGGGTTCCTTATGCTTCAAGGCTTTGTCAGCAGATACCAACCAGCTCCTCTGGAGGTATTTACTTTTACTCTTGTCAGGAATTGGTCGTTTCCTTTGGTGAATATGCCTGTTTAGAGACTATTTCTTGTCTGCTCATGTGCCAAAAAAGATACAGCCAAAAAGGTGGTATTTTATTTTATTATTTATTTATTTTTTTAAATTACATTTTGCAACTTTTTGTTTTTTAATTAATTAATTAATTTGGCTGTGTTGGGTCTTCGTTTCTGTGCGAGGGATTTCTCTAGTTGTGGCAAGTGGGGGCCACTCTTCATCGCGGTGCACGGGCCTCTCCCTATCGTGGCCTCTCTTGTTGCAGAGCACAGGCTCCAGATGCGCAGGCTCAGTAGTTGCGGCTCACGGGCCTAGTTGCTCCGCGGCATGTGGGATCTTCCCAGACCAGGGCTCGAACCCGTGTCCCCTGCATTGGCAGGCAGATTCTCAACCACAGCGCCACCAGGGAAGCCCCAAAAGGTGGTATTTTAAAGTAAATTGTTAGACCTTTTGACATCAACTTGTAGGTTACTCCTCCCATCATCCATAAATATAGTTATGGTTACTTTCTTTTCCAGCTTGAATACAAAAGGTAATACATGTTTTTTTCAAGAAGGAAAGAAATGTGACTAAAAATTGAACAATTATAATGTTGACAAGGGGCAAGATGGGGTTGTCTTGGGTATAGATTCTGAGATTGGGGACTGGGAATTTAGGACATTTCCAAGGCCCCTGGCGCATTCTAATAGAAATACTAAATTGATTGTAAATATGGTTATTTTTAAGTTCACGGGTAAAGTACTGCCTTGTAGTTATAGATTATCAGAAGTGATTTTTCCCTGCTCTCTCAGAATTCCTATCAGGATTTATAGTCAATGTTCAGTTTGAGTCCAGGATCTATAATTTGGGGCATGACACTTAACCAGCCCTGCACACTGTTTGTTTCTCCTTCATAAAATGGGGTAATGCCTTCTCTGCTTGTTTCACTGAGTTATGAAGATTCAGTGAGGTCTTGTGCATGAAGTGCATTGTAACTGGTAAAGCATATAGCTTACTAATTGTGACTCCAGTTCATCCTGTCAGACCTGCCCTTTTCTCACTATTGTTTGTTAGGTCGCTGGTGAGGGTGACATGATAACCCAGAAATCTGTAATGTGCACTACATCCTAGGAGTGTTTGTTTTATACATATACTAGGGAGTGGACAGTGGTAGGCTGTTGCTATTTTCATCCTTTAATTTGTTTTATTTATTACAAAAGTAATATGCACTTATTGTAAAGAAACTAGAAAATATAAATCAGGAAAAAGGAAAAGAAAAAATCAGTTCTGCAAAAATACTATATCTATTTTTGTATAATTTTAAAACAAAAATTCAGTTATGCTGAACATAATGTTGTTTCCCATTTTTATCACTTAATATATAATATAGTATATTATTCCATGAAACTTAATTACCTTATATAACATTTTAATGGCTATGTAGTACATAATGATATGCTTATAGCTAGATATTTGTATATATCCTCTATTTTTTTTTTTTCCAATTAGGATAAATCCTACACTTGGCATTGCTACATCAAGGGGTATACAACATTTTAAGAAATATGATTTCTTTTTGCTTCATTGAGATATAATTGACATATAATAAACTGCATATATTTAAGGCATACAGTTTGATAACTTTTGACATGTGTGTACGTATGGCCATGAAATCAGCACCACAATTAAAATAATACTCTTTTGTAATCCCTTCTTCTTGTACCTTTCCACCCTGCTATCCCCAGGCAACCACTGATCTGTTTATTCTCCCTGTAGATTAATTTGCATTTATTACATTTTTATGCAAATGGAGTCACACACTATGTATTCCTTTTTGTCTGGGTTCTTGCACTCAGCATAATTGTTTTGAAATTCATCCGTGTTGTTGTTTATATCAATAATATATCCTTTTTTGTTGCTGAATAGTAAATATTCCATTGTATGGATATACCATAATTCATTCACCTGTTGATGGGCATTTGAGTTGTTTCCAGTTTTTGGCTATTAAAAATAAAACTGCTTTGGACATTGGTGTACAAGTCTTTCTATGGACATAAAACATTTGATATTTATTACCGAATTTTGTGCTGAGAAGGTTACATAGGTAGTATTTTGAAACAGACAAAGCTTAATATGAAAGACACTAGCTATTTTTTCCTTCCTTTTTAAAAAAATTTTGGAAATATGTCCTTGGGAGGATTTAGAATTTTTACATGTAACTTAACTGAATTAGTTTGATAGAAATTTGAAATTAACAAAGGTTAATAAGTGCATCCTAGCAACTATAAACCTTTTTCACAGTTTGTTTTCTTGAAGCATCTACTTTTATCAAGTAAATGTATTATCTAGAAACCAAAAACCTTTTGCTTTCCTTTAGTGATCAATTTATATTTCATAAACAGTCCATATTTTTCTGTCACATGACTCTTTCTGTATTGAACTTGAACAAGAAAAGATACTGAGAAAAGTTTACAGAACTTCACAAAAGATATTCCAGAATCTGGTTTGGAATTGATGCCAAGCTATCTTTTTCCTCTTCTTAAGATACACACTAGATTGAAGGAGGAGTGGGGAATCTGAAGACTCCAAATGGCATCAGAGCTACTTTTCAACAGCCTTCTCAATTTCCTTTCTCAGAAAGCAGAGACTCAATCCTTGGAGACGGATGGTGAGAATATTTTTCCTGAGTTCATAAGGCTTAATCATCGTGACTTTAATATATTTCAGACAGTCCTTTCTTAGTTACCAATTAGCTTATAATCACCAGATTTGTATTTTGTGCTTTATCTGTGCAAATTACTTCATTAGGCAGTGTTTTTTGTTTGTTTGTTTTTTTAAGTGAATAGGATACACTCTCATAGCTAAGGAACTTAAAGGGAAAGAATAAATATAGATAGGTAAATAAAATCAAACAGCAGAAAGAGGTTAAATGCCATGAGAAAAACACAAGCAATATTCTTGAGAATTCACAGGTGTAGATTACTTCTGGAGATAGGGATTAAGATGTTTGAAAGAATAGCATTTATGTTGATGATGCTTAATTTGTTTTTACCAAAAACAAGGGAAAATGGATAGTTAATAGAAAACCGAAAATAGCAATCTGATTTCAGATAAAAAAGTTAATTATTGTTTGGAGGAAAAATAGAAGGATATTTGGTTATTGTGGGCTTATTATAGTATAAGTCAGTGATTACTTTTTGAATTATATAAAATAGTTACCTCTTATAAGGCAAATGATACTGTATCAGCATTTCTGAGAAATGATTTAAAAATCTGATTAAATTATCATAAGTAGGTGGGCAATGCAACAGAAAGAGATGAGTGAGTGGCTAATTCTACGTGGATTAACTTGCTTGTTTTCTGGTATAGCTACAACCTAAATGAATTGGTCATGTCTTAAGCTCTTGGACCTTATGCTGCTCACGCGTGGGCAGAAGAACTACAAGTAAACTGGGAAAAGCCACAATGATTGATTATTGTGCTCATAATTAGTTGTTTGGAAGAGAGATAGCAGATAGACTATCCTAAATTCATGGTGTTTTAATGGGCCATGATGTTTCAAAAGGGGGATGGCAACTTTGAACCAGATTTGTCCTCTACCTGTAAGCATAATATGGTTGGCACAGTGATAATACTAACTCCTTTTCCTTCACTGTTGTGATTATGTTCAGAAAATCTAGTGATGAAGTTTTTATTTTAATCATTCTACTTCTCTCTTATTTTAATTACTCTGCTTATTCTTTCTTGTAATTTCAGCAAGGAAATCTTTAAAACATTATACTTATTAAATAAAAATGCTATAAAACTATTAGTAATTATTGGTTGCTAGTCATTTTTCACATTATCACTTACTATTTTTTCCTCTAAATTGAGATTTTAAATCTACCTAACTTTTATTTATAAATATTAAAAGTTCTTTCATTCAGGTATAATTATGTGGTAATGTCTGATAGTCTGAAATCTGCTTTTATATTTGTTGAAACATAGTTGATATTGAACCCCAATTGTCAACTTTTAATTCTGTTAAAATGAAAATTATAATTATGCATATTCTTGTGACCAGCAAGATATAATTATATCTTGTTTGTTGTTCTTAATTTTCATCACCCTTGTTTTGCGGTAAGCACCAACCACTTTTGACAGTTGGTAAATAAATTGTAGATAGCCAGATGGTAAATACACATAGCCAATAAGTTGTCCTTGAAAAATGATCAAATCTAGACCTTTCTTCCAGATAGAAGATGGATTATTTAGAATACACAATGAACAACTTTGAAAGCAATTAAAGTTGAATTATTAGTGATTATCTATATGATTTACATATATTTTTAAACATTTCAAGATTTTAAAAGTGAATATGTTAAGTGTGTTTTTTCGAAAGTGTGTTTTGTTAAACAGCTTTTCCTTTTGAATGAGGAACCCGTGGTCAAATAAGTTTGGGAGATGTTGCATCATAGTATATAATACCTGTTCACTAGGACTTACATTAGCCAGTGGACTGTCAGTCTCCAAAAGGAGTATCTAGTCCTTTTGGACAGAGATACTGTCCTTCAGATACAGAGTCCAGTACTCTGTCGTATAGCTAGTATACGACAGAGTACAGTTGAAGACTCTGGACTAATATATTTCATAAGGTTTTACTATAGTTTGTTTGTCATACAGCTCCGCTTTGAAACCAGTCGTGTTATATTTTTAGGTATAGTGATGTCCTGAATGAGAGGCCAAAGAGGATGATTAGGAAAAAAGGAAAAGGATTTAATTAATTGAATATTGCAAACCATATGAAACATGAAGTGTTTATAAAGCTTCTTAGTATCTTAGACCAAGATTTCCCTTACTCACTTGATAGCTCCTCCTTTTGAAAGAAATAGTCATCCCATCTAAGTCACAAAATAAAATCACCCTTTATTGTACTTTAGAGGATTCCATGTGCTTTCTGTGCTCTGTTCACCTCAGTGTGTAACATTTTTTAGCTAATTTTGATAAATATTGATAATACAAAAGTTAATATCTTGGGTAGAATTAGGTAATTGACCATAAATCAGTTTAGTTTAAAACACTTGAATATACTCATTTTCTAAGTGGAGTTTTTTTTTGTTATAGCTCATGATTTCTCACTGAGAAGAGTGCTTTTTTGTACAATTTTCCCTAGCTCAGTTAAGTTGTTGGTGACTATTTCAACAGATGTCTTAAGTGTTAAAACTTTTATGTCCTATATAGTATCTATATGAAGAGATGAAAATGTGGGCTGGTGAGTTCTAACAGATTGGGTTACCAGGTTGGAAGTGAGGCTAATTGTCAACATGGAAAGTCTTCCCCAAACTTTATATAACACTCCTCAAAGTAAGGTTTTTAATTTAAGAAATAATACTTTAAGAAAGGTGTTTAAACTTCTATACAAAGTTTTCAATGAGGACATGGTACTGGTGAAAGCAAGATCAATCCAGAATCTGGGTGAGTCACTGGGGTTGGGGTTAATTGCCATAAACTAACTTGGCTATCTCACTGATGTTTCCCTGGATTCGTGGACAACCTGGGCAAGAAAATTTGGGTGTTCAGCTCAAATGAAGCATCATTAGTTTCCGACATAGCTTCCACCCACTCTTTAGTTTCCTTTCCCATGACCAGCATCTTGGTTCAGAGTTCTTTTCTCCTCTGGAGCTCTTATGCTGCTAAGCCTCCATACTGATGTCCTTGCTCCAGTCTCTCACAGGCGCTAGATCTTCCCCAAACTCCAATTTGCTGTGTTACTCCTTTGATCAAAATAATTCAACGATCCCAGTAGCATAATGACCATAGAAAAATAACAGACCTTCTTTAATCAATCCTAATTTACCATTACAGTGGGAAACATTCATATAATTAACATTTTTCTGAATTTGATGTCTTTGAAGAATTGATTTTCCGTAAGTCTTTTACTTAATACCTTAATTGACATAACTAACATTATTCTGGGAGGAAGATTCCCACTATACCAAGCCTCTGGGTCAACTAAGGTTTTCTTCCCTCTCCCATGAAAGGTTTCAAATGAAGTAATTAAAATAATTTTAAAATGTGTTGATTAAAGTGTCAATTCACTTTCTCTTCTTACACAGACCGTAGTCTTTTTTTACTTAAATTAACCGTGTTGAACCTGATAATTTTCCTTGATTCTCTGGTACGTTTGCCCTTCAACCACATGGCCTGTGGTTTGCACATCTGAAATTGGTGTGATTCTAACAGTAGAGCTTATTATGCACTTTATTCAGATAATTAGACTCTCCCCATTCTAGATTAGAGACTACTAGTAATTTTCAAACCCTATTTATTTTCTTTTTTGCATTTACTTAATAGAGAGATTGTTGATAGTACAATCTATGCAAGCTTCTAGCTTGAAGCTTTTATCTCCCGCTATTGCTACTCCCTCATTCCTGCCATCTTGCAGCCTGTCCACTAAGCTTCTCGAAATATTTGTGGTGATGGGCGAGTTTTTGTTTTGTTGTTTTTGCTTCATTATTTTAGTAAATCACTTTTATTGTGTTTTTAAGAAGCTTCTATCTCTGGCAGATGGGAAATTAAGAAACAAACATACAAATTATACATCCAAATCTTTCATCATTAAATTCAGAAGACATCAAATTACTTTGTCAAATTGTATAAAAGTTTCTAATTACTTGTAATTTGTGTTCTTTAAGTGGATTACCTAAAGTTTCTAGAACATACTGTGTACTGCTGTGCTTCCCTGCTGGGACTGATGCTCCTCCCACTGCCTAAAGGATGCTTTTCACTTCTTTTCAAATTGGCAAAGCCTCACCTTTGTTAGAGCCAGTTCACATGCCACCTCTGTGGAGTGCCTTCACTAAAAAAAGTGTTGCCTGCCTTCTCACCCCATCTTCTTCCCAAGAATTTGCCCTTCCGTGCTTTTTTCGCTTTGTTGATACCTTCTCTTATAGTACTATCTCATTATGTCACTGATTATATTTTTTCCTGACAAGATTGGGTCCACAAAAGGCTAGTTTATCGCTTAATTATCCTTCTCTCCTTAGCTCTCAGCACACAGCAGCTTCTTTATAAATATCTGTGGAGTCGTTACTTCGTGTAAATTCAGAATAGCACTGACTATGGAAAGATGGGAGATATTTCATATCCCCTGTAGGCTTTTTAAAAGGTCATGCTTTTCTTTTCCCACCAGAGTTTTGGAAGCATTTCTGCACAGAGAACAATGTTTATCTGTCATAGTTATAATGTAAGTTCTTGAGAATCAGGAAGTAGAGATTTCATTTGAAGAGTAGAACCAAGATTGTACTTCTCAAGAAGCACTTCTTTACTATTGCGGCCCAGCAGCAGTTCTCAAACTTCTTGTCTCAGGACACTTTCATACTCTTAAAATATTGAGAACCCCAGAGAGTTTTTGTTTATGAGGGTCATATCAGCCGATATTTACCATATTAAAAATTTAAACTGAGAAAAATTTTAAAACACAGAAGTACACAAGGATGCACTCCAGTAGCCATCAACACAGTGCCATACATCCTGTAGCCCCAGACAACTCCACTGTAGTTATGAGAGAGAGAGACAAGAAAGCAGATAACAGTTTAGTGTTATGAAAATAGTGTTGACCTCACGTTCCTCCTGAATGGATCATGGGTACCCTTGGAGTCCCTGGACCACACTTTGAGAACTGCTGCTTTACAGGAATTCACTTTAATTGCCAACAGAATATTCTGTATTTTTATTTCAATAATGTTTTAACCTAGCTTTTGTGTTTGTGGGTTAGTATTAATAAATTGCCATTTTTTTTGGTATGTCTGCATGGTCTATCATGTTACCCACTCTTCTATTAATGTCTAGACGTAGAATGTGCTGGAACCTATTACCAGTGTTGGCTTGGCAGCTGTAAAAAGGAGATGCTTACTCAAGGAGAAGTAATTTTATTTGTGGATACTCAGTAAGATCCTTCCTAGTTATGCCCTGTCAGTACCCTGGCTTTTTTTTTTTTTAATTTATCTTTTAACATCTTTATTGGAGTATAATTGCTTTACAGTGGTGTGTTAGTTTCTGCTGTATAACAAAGTGAATCAGCTGTATGCATATGTATATCCCCGTATCCCCTCCCTCTTGCATCTCCCTCGCACCCTCCCTATCCCAACCCTCTAGGTGGTCACAAAGCACCAAGCTGATCTCCCTGTGCCATGCGGCTGCTTCCCACTAGCTATCTGTTTCACATTTGGTAGTGTATATATGTCCATGACACTCTCTCACTTTGTCCCAGCTTACCCTTCCCCCTCCCCATGTCCTCAAGTCCATTCTCTACATCTGTGTCTTTATTCCTGTCCTGCCCCTAGGTTCATGAGAACCTTTTTTTTTTTTTTAAGATTCCATATATATGTGTTAGCGTACAGTATTTGTTTTTCTCTTTCTGACTTGCTTCACTCTGTATGACAGACTCTAGGTCCATCCACCTCACTGCAGATAACTCAGTTTTGTTTCTTTTTATGGCTGAGTAATATTCCATTGTATATATATATATACCACATCTTCTTTATCCATTCATCTGTCGATGGGCATTTAGGTTGCTTCCACGTCCTGGCTATTGTAAATAGTGCTGCAGTGAAAATTGTGAGTACCTTGGCTTTTAAGTGCTAACCCTTTTTATGACTTGTGAACCTCCAAATACTTCTTCTGTGATGATTCTCTGTACTCCAGAGTGTTTGGAGATTTGGTCATTTTCTTAATTATTTCACAAAGTAAAGTTTGTATCTTTTTCAGGGGAGTGAGAAGTCTTCCCTTGGAAAGCTTTTCTTCTGGTCTCCTTTGTTTGACCTTCCCCTCCATTTGCCTCAGCCTGATCCCTGATGCTGGCTCTCCTTTTCTGAAAGTGCTGTCTGCTTTCTGGTAGACAGTTACTTGGCCCTAGTGACTCCTGTTCTTTTTTACTCCCTACCTTCTTACCTTGGCTGATACTCCGTTAAGTTCTTTCTGAGGTCTTAGCAGGACAGTTAGTCTCTTACACTATTTGATGACTCTCTTCAAATTAAAAGGGTACTTACTGGTTCTTCCCCGGAGAGTTTTGGGAATGCATTGTGTGTACCTGTCAGCTGCATGGGAACACCAAGATGGCTGCTCATTCAGACTCTTGTGAATTCACTGACAGTTCAATATTCTGTTTACGCATCATCTTTTTATTGTGTGGTGTCATGGTGTGAGCTGTAATTTGGGGATTTATCATTATGAGTGATAAACTAGAAGCACAAAGCTGATAGAATGTTGGGGACTTTTTATTTTTTAATTCTGTGTCCTAAACATAGTAGGCAGTCAGTAAATGTTTGCTTAGTTAATTTTATTTTCATTAGTGTTGATGAAACTCTGAGCTCCAACAACGACCTTATGGTTTAAGCCAGGCCTCTCCCTCTTATAGCCAAGGGAGCTATGCCATCACACTGTTCTGAAAAAGTACATGTCGCTGCCTTATCAGCAGAATCCTTACCCGATACTTAATGAAGATTGCCATTTGAAATATACAAAATTCAAATCTCCAACAGAATTCTGATTCTGACTCTTTGTTGAATACCTCCTCAAGAGTTCTTAGTTTTCTTGAAAATTCGTTATGTCATGTTACCACAGTGTTTTACAAACCTGGGCTTGAGTCACCATAATTTTTTTCTTCCTTTTTTGATTTAATGAATGTGCTATTAAAAATACCCTATTTTATAACACTATTTATGTGATATAAATTGCTTACTAAATATTTAAACCAGGCTTCATTGTTTTTCAGAGTTGTCTTTTTCTTCAACTCTCCTCCCCCTGCCTTATTTTGACTGTGTTTTCTTCTTTGCACTAATTTGCTTCAATTACTTTTCCCCTCTAAGCCATCAACAACTCTACAGCTTCTGTTTTTGTTTTTGTCTTTTAACATGCATTTAGTCATACCATTGCCCGTAAACCTTCCACTGCTCACTAGATAAAGGCCAGCTCTTTGGCATGACCTTGATTCAAAGTCCTTGGTCCTGATTGCGTTTTCAGCCTAATCTCTAGTCACATTGGACCACCGCGTCCTGTATCACACTCAGCAATACCCTGCCTTTAGGTGCTGTTTTTGTAACCTAGAGTGACTGCCATTCTCTTCTGCCTACTCATTTTTTTTAACCATCATTGGCCACCACCTAGGGCACAGACACAGATAAGCTGAAAACTTAGTTACAGCCCACTCTGTTCCTAGAGCACTTTTTACAAACTTCAGCCATAGCATTTAGCACATAAACTCTGTCTTCTTTTGCACAGTGACTAAAGAAAAATTCACATGTACTTGTTCACTCTCATATACCTACTGGGTGTTCCTTCCTACCCCATTTGTATGCCATTTGGGAAGGCATACCTGAACTCAAGTGAGTTTGGTTGCCACTCAGCATAATCTTGAACTCAGTCTATTTTTTTAAATGGGTATAATTTGCAATCTATTGGACCTTAATACATGGTACACCTTACACTAAATACTCTTTACAACTAATTATGACATGTCTTATATCTGATGATGAGAAACTGACATATCATAAGGTGGAGATACACTGATTTTAAGTTATTGCATTTTAAATATTATAGCTGTTTGGTCCCCTAGATTATTTCTTGAGAGCTGTAGCTACTAAATTAAACTTTAAGGGTATTGCAGGGAAGACTCACACCCTCTGCTGGTATTAATACCCTCTCTTTTGGCCTGCATTGGAAATATTACATTACATATAACATTCCAATAAAAAAGTGTCCTGCTGATTGCTTATAATAAGACTGAGATTGCCTTATCTTGTTTTACGTATGTTCACTTTCACTATTCTGATTTTTTCCCCCTCTTACCAGTGTATTCATCATGCTAGGAATAAGGAATTTAGTAAACATATCACGTAATTTTTTTCCCTGTTTTAATTTTAGTAAGCTGTATGCAACATGCATGACGTTTATGACTTAACCAGCTAAAAGCTTATTCTTTAAAAAAAAATGCAAGACATTAATGTTGATGGAAATATACTCTCTTAATGTTAACCTATCACTTGCTGCAAATCTAAAAGATAACAGATAGAATCTTTTAAGTCTTCCATTCACTACACAAAAATATGAGCCAGAAAAAAATTCCACCCGAATTCAATGGGAGGGTTTAGTTTTAAGGACTAATAACTGCCTCATCCTTTGTGATTGCTTGCTTACATAATTTGTTATGAAAGAATGCTTCTAGGTAAACTGTGTCTCCAGAATGCTTGTGATTTGTTCTGTTTTGCTTGGGAAAGGGTTAAGAGGAGACAACATCCTGTCAAAGACCTTGTTTTTAATTTTGCTTCTCGCACTGGCACAGATCCTGCTAAGAGCAGCCCAGATTAGTTCGGAAAACCTTTGAAGAGATTTAAGATGTCCTTCAGCCAGTTTGAAGGTTTTTGTCTTGCAAATCCAGTACAAGGGCGCCTGCAGGCATCTCGACCCTTGCTGTGCTGCTGATGCAGCTCAAGGTCACACTAACCCGCCCTGTGACATTCAACAACAACAAAAAATTATGCGGTGAAACTGCTTCAGCGTTCAGCCAGCCAACAACTTCCTTTAGTGAGGAACTGAGGAAGAAGTCTTTTTTTTCCCCCCTCTTTTTCTTTTTCTGGGGGCTCTGTGAATTTTTGCTGTAGGAAATAATCCTGGATTTCTGGTATGTGTGATGACAAGGTCATTTCTTAATTAGAACACATGTAAAGAACAAAGCTAAATGGCTTCAAAACAGCTTTGTAGTTGATGGAGAGGATTTAAATTATTTAAAGAGATAGTCACCCGTGTATGATGAAAGCTGAATTCTAAAGGCATTAACTCCTTCATTCCTGTCTATATGCCATTACTTTGAATTCCTTAGTCTGACTTTTAGAAGGTTGCGTTCTAAACTTAAGAAAATTTATAAATGGCCGTTTTTTAACAGGATGAAACATAATTTATAAATCAAATTCTTGGATAAACTTTTAATGGAGAAGTTTTCTCCCCACAACATTTATCTCCTGGAAATTTTATCAAATGGTTTGGTTTAGGAAGTAGGAATCAGAAACTTTTTCTGCTGGCAACTGTGATTTATTTATAATGTGTTGGGGAGGGTTGAATAAAATGCTTCTTTATCACCTCACCTTCTCTGCCTCACTTTTACATTTGTGATTTGGAATTATAGTAAATCACTTTGCCCTGAGTCTTTAGAAAATATAGCACATATTGTTCAGGTTTCTCAACTTTCAAAGAACTGGTGTAAAAAGACACACGTGTTTTTCCTAAGGGGGAAGAAGAGCAGTTTTAGTTTAAAATGGACTTTAAGAAAGTTGTTTGTGACCATAACGTGACTTTTTTGAGGCACAATGAAACCATGTCCATAAACAATAGCCATATTGGCCTCCCTCTCCTCTGTGGGACTTGTTTCCCCATTTTGTTCCTCCTTTGTTAGCTGTGAGTGCTAAATACCAGACATTAGTTGGAAAGAGTCCAAGTAAATTGGCTTTCTAAGCTTGCGACTTAATGCATATCGCCTCTATAGGATTAGAGCAGAATAATCAGAGAAGTTAATTTTATAGTTGATACTTTTTTGTGTGTATCATACATAGAAGCGCATCTTGCAGTTATTCCTTTATACACAAAATCACATCTCACATCATGTAGAGAAACTTTACTTCAACATTATGATATTAACATACGTTTTCTCAGAATTTGGTTGTTGCTTTCTTAAAGAAGATGTCTCCCTGTACGTGTGACCAGAGTAGATCCAGGGCACATACTTCAGGAAGGTGGATATGATATTTTAAGTGTGATTATTTGAACTGATATTTTGGACTTTGTGGCCAACAAATAACTAAGTTTCAGGGGATAGCCTGATGGATTGTATTAGAGGAACAGTTTAGAATTGACTAGATTTAATATTCTGGAAGATTTTCTGCTGTCAAGAAGCAGTGTATTTGGGTCCTCCATGAAAAGTAAAAAGGTATATACACTTTTAGCTTAGGGCTATTTTAAAGGATTTTAGGTTTGCCAGAAGAAAATGCTGGAGGGGAAATCGACATGCAAGGAAATGGGTAGTGCGATTCTGCGCATCCCTGCCCTTGCATGGAGTCTGGTATGCCCTTATGTCATGTATGACCCAAGCTCACCTGCTAGTAATTTCTAATTTACTGTCCTAATTCATCGATTTGTTATCGCTAATTGTTCTTCATTTACTTCTGTGTAGTTTCCAGTACCTAAAGGGTTGAAAGGTTGCTGTAACTGGCACCCGCAGCTGCTCTTTCTTTTGACAGGGGATAATTTTGCAGCCTATGCTTTGTGTGACAGCTGCCTAATTGGGCATTCTCCCCTTGTAGCAAGCCTGCCTTCTCCAGCCTCCCCGCTGACAAATGGTGGTGGATTATAGATGAGGACACGCTGACCCATACGACCTTGCTGAGGCAGCGGGGAGGGGCCTCCTGCTACTTGAGGGAAGCTTTAGGTCATTTAGAGGACAAGGTCACTAGCCAGGTGGGGAAATGACATGATATCACATGACAGTAGCCTGATGACATGGTCAGTGTGTCAAGGACAAATGCATCAGTCTCGGTTAAACATTATTGCAATACTTCTTAGAAGGCTTAGTATTTCTTAATTGTTCTGCTGATTTTTTTTTTTTTTTTTAGAAAAAGGAAGAGTGCAGAATAAGACACGTGTATTTTAGCAGTTTAAAGCAGTTGTTTACATGAAAATAGAGCTGGTTTAGAAAGCCTCCTCATAATTTTCTCCAGTCATCCAGAGTGTTTTGTTCTTAATTATTGTTTAGTTTGCAGTCCTTTGACTATCGGTACTTTTCAAGAGTTACTTGAAAATTAAGGCAGGCACATAAAAATGAGGCATTGTTATATTGTTAAAAAATATTTAACAACTTCTGTCATCACCCTACTCAATGATTGGCATACCTTTTCATATTTCGAATAAAAGAAAAGTAAGCCAAGTGAAAATGCTTAATTGAAAGGAACCTCAAAACTCTGGATTAATGAGATCATAAATACCACCATGCTGTCATAATTATAAAATGCTAAAGATGTTTTTTAAGTAATTTTTTGAGACCTGAAAATATTTGTTAAATACCATGGGATTATATTTAATGTAAAAACTAAAAGATAAATGAAGATCTTTTAGATATCTTTTCACTATTGGTAATATACATGTTTTTCTTGGATAAGTGGATTTGAGCTATTATAATACCCTTTTTTAAGTGCAAACTCTTAAGAATCCTTGCTGAGTCTGTTAACCCTATATTAATACTTGAAAGAGTAAGTCCATGTAAACTGTATTGGATAGTCCAATTTAGAAAAATGCCTTCTTTTAAAAACAGTGAACAGTTTAATGCAAAAAATATTGTTCATGATTCTTGTTTTCTGGAAAAAAAAAAATTGTTGTTGGGTACCGTTGAATCTAAGCCCTCAGTTCTACGGGAGATAATTTTATGCCCCTGAGGTAAAAAACTATCAGTGGTAAAAGTGTGATGAATTAGTTCACTGAAGTAGACACATCTGTATTTTCATGGTTTGTGCATGGTGTATGAGTGTGTCTGTGTGTGTGTGTGTGTGTGTGTGTTTAATTTTGACCGTGCTGTGCATGTGTTTAGCTGCTCTCAAACTCTGACTCAAGCTTGGTGGAGGTTTAATCCTGTGCCCTTGTACACGTAGACTTGATTAGTAGTTGTGGTTATCTCAGCAGAAGACATACCGCCCTCTTCCTTGTATTGGTCGGGACCTGGGCATTGGGGAGTCAAGGCAAAGGAGAAAGAAAAGAGATTTTCCATTAGTATTCTGTGAAAGCCTTACTGTCTGCAGAACAAATTGATTGCTCCGGTGTACCTGTGCTTGGCACCACTGCTGTGAAAGAAAGGTAGGGTTGTAATCTGTTTTATTGTATTACATATTGTGACACTCCAGGAATATTTAACACGCGCTCTTTCTATGGCACGTGCTATAAGTCTAAGTTTAAAAAAAGGAAGTAAATGAATGGAAAGTATGCAAGAGCAGTGGGTTACAGCTTTATTTACTTCAGACCATGAGAGTTCATTCGAATAAGATCATTTTGCTGAAAGCATCGCTGGGAACGTAACCTGATTGATAACAAAACACTATAAAGTGTTCTGAGGCACTAATCTGTTTCACTGCTTGAAACGTGTCAGGCAGAGATGAAATTCAAGCCAGTAATGTAAAATTTTAAGCACAAGATGAATGGGAGAAGTCAGGGAGGTGGTTATGAACCTAATTAGTTTAGGAAATGATTTTTAATTATTTTCCAGTACGTTATGTTGTTAAAGGTCCTACATAACGTGATGCAGAGAATAGGAAAGAGATTTTCATTAAAAAAAGAAAATAAAAAGGTAGCCACTATACCACCTTAAGCTACATTAAAGAAATTAAGAAATGTATTTAGTTTATTCTTTCACTAGTTTTGTTGTATAAATATTGTACTGTTTGATTCTGCTGTGGGAAAGGAAATTGCAATGTTTCTTCCGGTTTTTGTTTTTATATATTAATTCTGTGAATGTTCTTCGGATAGAGACTTACGGTGTAAAATTTGGGATTTCTTAATATGAATTGAATAAATGTTTTAATATTTTCACAAAATGATTGAAGCACCTATGATTGGGGTTTGACCCCTTGCCATTTTCAGGCACTCTTGAGATGTTGTCGTAGCTGCACTCTTCAGGTTATGTGAAAATCTGTACTGTGAGGGTAGAGGAGAAATTCCTCTTGTCCAAGTCTCCTGCCCTGTGTGAACTGCAAGTGCCCTTTGCCTCCTCTGTCCCTGTCCTGATCCTTCGATTACAATCAGAGCACTTGATTTAGGAGAGAGAGCAAGCAAAATAGTTCACTGATGGAATTAAAGTTGTCTTCCATTGTTTCCTTTTATGTTCTTAAAATCAGTATATAGCTTTACATTTTTTAGATTACATTTCACTCCCATTTAAATGTGTGAGTAATTGTTCTGCATATACTAATTATACATTGTAAAAACATTCTGATACGGAAGATTGGTGCAATCAGAGGCCATGGATATTGGTCTCGACTATTCCCAGGTACTTTTGTAGAAAAATGTGTGAATGGAGAAACATTTTTAAGCATTTGTTTTTTTGTTGTTGTTGCTGTTTTTGTTTTTGTTTGTTTTTTTATTCAACAAGTTCTTTAATTTTACCAGTAATCTTGAGAAATAAGGAATGAATATCACTTTTTTCATTGTAAAGATGAAAAACATGAAATTAGCTAAATTTCTAAATGGTTATCTAGACTACTTTGATGATTATAAGCATTTGTGAAGTTAACGAAATACGGTTTTCTGACATAAAACATTGATTAAAATTAACTATTTGAGGTCATGTTATCTATTAAGGAAAAGAGACGTTTTTAAGAACTTTTTAACTCAGTGACCAAATTAAGACTATTAACTGTTTTCAGTTGAATATCAAGCCATCAAAATTATTAGTATTGTACTCTTACATGGTTTTGTGGGAAGTTTTTTTTTGAAAAAAATGTGGATTGAGAAAATGTAGAGGAAAAAGTAAACCATAGAACTAAGAATCAGAATATTTTATTTTCCATCATAAAAGATGTTCTGAACTCTTTCTAGTTAAAATTTTAGTTTTTAATTTTGTAATTATCTTACAAATTTGGAAATCCTGTTATCTTTCACCCTTACAAAAGAAGTACATGGAATGTGTATATTTAATATATAAACAACTCAGAATGGGAAGATGATGGAGGAACTACCAAGTAGAGGAAATTTATGTTTATGTTTTCTTTTCTTGCGTTGGTGGTTGTACTACTTCTTTTTGATGGAGTGGAGATTGTTTTTTACAGACAAAAGCTGTGTTCTTTATTTGATTGTTTTTTACAGACAAAAGCTGTGTTCTTTATTTACCAAAATAGCCATAGTGCTTGACACTGTACCTGGCACCTAGTATCTGATCAATAAATATTTGTTAGTCAAATGAATAAAGGACACTCAACCACTCTCCCCCACCCCACACACACACTTTGTTTTTACTCTTGTCTATTTACATTTCCACTGTTCTCACGGTAGTAGTTTTTAGCATCTGCTTCCCTTCTGAAAGCATTCTAGGTGTTGAAGGAATGGGAATTCAGTGTTTCAGAACCAGAGTAGGAACTGTGTTTGCAGAATTGTTTTTTCAGTCAGAGTAGTTCAAGTGACTGTGCCTTAAATTGTTCTTCCTCTGAACACAGACAAGCATGTGTAGACAGACACACTTAGAGTCCTTCTTCGCCTCGCTTTGCGTCCATTCTTTTTTTTTTTTTTACGGTACGCGGGCCTCTCACTGTTGTGGCCTCTCCCGCTGCAGAGCGCAGGCTCCGGACGCAAAGGCTCAGCGGCCCATGGCTCACGGGCCCAGCCGCTCCGCAGCATGTGGGATCTTCCCGGACCGGGGCACGAACCCATGTCCTCTGCATCGGCAGGCGGACCCCCAACCACTGTGCCACCAGGGAAGCCCTGCCTCCATTCTTTCTCCTCATATGCTGGCCTGCTGTGATGTTGAATTTTTAAAGCGGTGAAATCTATGTCTTCTTAGATTCATTCTGTGAGTCTAGATACGTTATGCTTACTAACCAATATCAACAAATTATTTTAAACATCCAAGAAAACTGCACTGTAACTTTAGTCAGAGAGATTTAAATCTTTGGAGGAAATAAACGTTTGGCTTGTTATTATGACTGTTACTAATACTTTAAGCCATGAAATGAAAGTCATTCGTGAGGACAACTTTAAATATGTGGGTGATAACTTCTCTCAGCTCAGTTAATGAGCAAATGTTTTTATTGTTAGGTGTTCAACATTAGCTAGGCTTAGACCAGAGTTTTTGAGTGGTAGAACCTTACAGATCAGTTAATATAAAGAGTATATTTAACACATGAGAAAATTGGCCTTTAGAAAGGTTGATACTTGGTCACTGTTATAAAACTACTTAGTAGCTGAGCTGGGGCTAAAATACAAATTGCCTAGTTTTATAAAAAGTGATCATTTTTTCATATGCTGTCAACTCTTTGCCTGATTTTATCCTTCTAAAATAATAATTGTTATGTTGATACTAGCCAAATCTTATACCTATAGCCACAGTAATTTTAATTCATAACCAAATGGACTGTAAGTTAAAGCAAACGGACATTAAGTCATTATATATATGTTTATGTATACCACTATATATATTTAAAATGATATACTTTCAGTTTAATTTTCAGTCTATTTGGTTATGAATTATACACACACACAATTACGGATTGCTCGCTGTGAGTGTGGATCCAGTGTACCCTTCCTTTTCTCGTTTTTTCTTTTTCTACCAGTGTACTCTTACTCCAGAAGAATGACAAAGATATTGCACATCACTTAAGAAATATACTAAAAACGAGGAAAATATATACAATTATAGTATCTGTATTAGAATAAATTTGTGAATTTATTTACAATCTCAAATAATTACACTATAATCCATTAATATTTAATATCTTACAGCAGTGTTTTCTTTAATAGTGTAATCAGGCTGAGCAAAGAAAGTGGGCAGCCAACTGAGACTCTTGCCGTGTAGGGACCTCCAAGGAGGGGTACTAACCAGGCATGACCCCCTGCAAACATAATTAAATGTTGAATTGCCAAATTCAAGAAATATTCTAATTCAGATTGTTCATGGAAAGATTAGTCTCCAGGGGGTAGAGTTTGGTTTGCAAATACAGTAGATCCTGGCAGTACATGTCAGATGGGTATCCAAGTTAAAGACTGAGAGGGTCCGTCCAAAAAGCAGTGCCTGACAAGACTAGACTTGCCTTCATCCAGCTGGGCTGGTTTTATTTCCAATGGAGAAATGAACAAAGAACTAGAGACACTGTCAGAAAACCAAATTGACCAAGCATAGGGGCAGTGGGGAGACCAGTGAGCAGTGGAGGTGTGGTTTAGGGACTTGGCTCATGCTCCAAATCAAGTGTACATGAAGCGTATAAGTCGTACGGATGGCAGTAAACTGTTTCCAAGCCTTTCCCTCCTATTAGTAGATTAAAATTCCCACCTAGCTTTTTGCAAGTTCAACAATTGGACAGAGCAAGGTTTGCAGGCAAACTATTTAACCTCTCTAAACTTCACTTTGCTTCTCTTCAAAATGGGGATTATTATCATATCAACCTCTCTAGGTTAGTATGAAGGTTAAATGAGAAGACAATGTGTAGTTCCTGGACCATTATATATATCTGATAATTATTTATTTGTAGGTGTGCGTGTCTGAGTATAAGATAGTCATGCCCTCTGTGGATGTATGCTTTATACCACTGTTAATAAGAGGACTTGTCTAGGTAACCATAATATGATGTAGTAGAGCTGTTCGGGTATCTCAAAATGAATGACACAGTCTTTTCATCTTCTATATGCAGCGTGGTGAAGCCGAGTTTAAACTCTTATTCCTATTTTTTTACCTGTTAATTTAGTCTCATATTTCAAACTAAAAAAAAAAAAAAGGGTGTGTAACTTTAATAATATGATTCCCTCTCACAAACTACATATTCTTTGCCTTGATCAGTTATGTGATTTTTATTTGTAGTATTGACTTTATTAAACTATGTATGAAAAACTGTGCATAATTTTCAATGACCACCTTTCCATCTAACAGTATAAAATGTCTAAGTGAATCATGGACCTCACTTTAGAATTATAGAAAATAATTTGGAAAATGAGAACCCAGAGCAGGTAAGGTAAAGTTTAATTTATTTAAATCTTAGCTAAAAAGTTTTCATTTTCTTCAAGTGCCACTCAGAGTTTCTAGACTTTTCTTCCTTTAATTATAGAAATTATTTAGCAATTATAGACTTTTGCAGATCCTTAGGACACTGGGGTGATCTGAGTTTAACAAATGTAAAAGCCAAATAAACAACAATTAACACAGTACTTTTCTCTGGACTGCACAGAATAGAGGAATATTAGAAATTTCTTACGATTTGATCTCAGCTTAAATAAGATGTTACTTTTTCATTATATCGTACTTGTAATTTTAAGTGAAGTGATTATTTCTTTTGATCTTTATAAAAGCGTATTACTTGAAAATCAGAAGGATTTCTTAAAGTTATACCTTGTAATCATCTTTACTTGGCTTACATGATAAATTTAAGTAATTGTATATATATTTCCTATGCTGCCAGTTGCTTTTTAGTATTATGTATAGAATTAAGCGGTCAGAGAGAAACTAAGAATATGTATAGACATCCACTTATTCAGCAGAAATTGTGTCTCAGCTGTGCCTGTAGCAAATGGAATAAAACTAATCCTTGTCCTCCTGGAGCAGTAAGTACGGTGTAACAGTAGAAGACAAGCAGTAAACAAGTATTAAAAAAACAAAAACAAAAAACAAGGAAAAAGTATTACAGAATGAGAGAAGTCCTAAGACGATTGATCTCCTGGGTGCTCTGCTAGGGAATACATGGGGAGACCCACTTAGGAAGGCCGTTGGGAAAGGCTTGTCTTGGGAAGTAACATTTCAGGTGAACTGTGTGAGGGAGGCAAAGCAGCAGCTGTAGGAAGAGCCTTCCGGGAATCAGGACCCACACGTGCACCCCACTGGCTGAAGGGCCGGGAAGAACTGTCTGTTTTGGGATCGAAGGAAGTCTGTGTAGTTAGGGTTATGCTCTCCAGTCTCGTAGCCTGGAGCCACACGTGGCCTGTCTGAATTGAGATGTGCTCTAAGTGTAAACTACCCAGCAATTTAGAAGATGTAGTATGACAATAAAAAGATGTAAAACATTTTAAGAATTTTCTATTGGTTTCATATTGATACCATAATATTTTAGATATATTGGGTTAAATATATTCAAATTAATTTTACCTTTTAAACTTAAAAAAATATGACTACTAGATAATTTAAAATTACATTTGTAGTTCTCATTACGTTTTGCTGGACAGCGCCTGACTAGGGTATAATGAGCAAGGGGCTAAATGACATGAGATAAGGTTCGTTAGATTCTCTGGAGCCAGATTATGCAGGACCTTGTAGACTGTAGAGAGGAATTTAGACTATTTGAAGTGAGACGGGAAACCATAATGAGTTTTTAGTCAAAGGGATTTATCTTTTACGAAGAGCATGGGCTACAGTGTGGAGAATGTTTTGGAGGGGGCTCTATTCGGAAGCTAATGCAGTACTGTACACACACACACACACACACACACACACACACACCGCTAAACCAGTTAACACAACAGTTGTCAGATAATGTTATATAAAAAATATATCTCTAATCATCAGTGAGTTTTTCAGTCTTATTTGATGGAGTTTCTTTTTTTTTTTTAATATATATCCATTTTATTTATTTGTTTTTGGCTGTGTTGGGTCTTCGTTTCCGTGTGCAGGGTTCCTGTAGTTGCAGCGAGCAGGGGCTACTCTTCATTGCGGTGCGCGGGCTTCTCACTGCGGTGGCTTCTCTTGTTGCGGAGCACGGGCTCTAGGCTCATGGGCTTCAGTGGTTGTGGCTCGCGGGCTCCGGAGTGCAGGCTCAGTAGTTGTGGCGCACAGGCTTAGTTGCTCCACAGCATGTGGGATCTTCCCGGACCAGGGCTCGAACCCATGTCCCCTGCACTGGCAGACGGATTCGTAACCACTGTGCCACCAGGGAAGCCCTTGATGGAGTTTCTTAAGCTATGGGTACAGGCATTTGTTTAGGGTTTACATGTGTAGGGATTCTCTTTCGTCCAGTGTTCATGGAATATTAAAATTCTTACAAAATTAAATTCCTACCAGGCTTCTGAAACACTGGAATTAATGGAAATAGTAATACTTTAAAATCATTTATATCTTTAAAGGTTTTTAAACTTTTTGACAAACCTGTGACATTTCTTAATATTTTGTGGTTCGAGTAATCGTTTGGTAATTTGATAGAAGCTATGGACATCACAGGTCCCGCAGGACTGTATAGCCTTTAACCCTCCCAACTGTTCTCTGTGATACAGCTTGTTGTCTCTCTTTTGTAAGTGAAGAAACTTGAGAGACTTAGAGTAATTAAGAAAGGGGCCAAGGTTATAGGGTAGTAAGTGACAGGCTCTAGGCTGAAACTTAGCTCTCTCAGGTACATGTTGTGATAGCCTCTTATCAGAATGCTCCTTATGTAGTGTGTGTGTATGTATGTATTTTTGTGCGTGAATGTGAATTAGATGTGCCATGTTTTATTTCTCTCAGAAGCTGTAATTGTAGTACCACTTTTTAATTTGTATAAAATTGGAATAATGCTTAATCTTTGGCTTTTTACTGTTATTTATACTACTCTGATGATACAAGTTCTGGATTATTTTTCATACTACAGAAAAATGCAAGACATAGCAGTATAGTTCAGTTTTTTTTTTTTTTTTTTCCTGAGCTGTTTTTGGTTTTTTACCTTAGAAAGAAATTTATTTGCTATAGAGTCTGCTTCCACTTATGAATACTTAGGGGACACCATACACAATGCTATGTGCTTTGCATGTCTTAGTTCATTAAATCTTTTTTATAGCCCTATTAATTAGGTAACATTATCTCCAGAATCTCAGAAAAATTAAGTTAGTAGGTGAACGAAGATTCAAAACCTGAACTCTTAGCTTAATGTATTTTAGGCATCTTTGAAGTTAAGTATCTTCACAGTATCCCTGTTAATGACCATTTACACTATCAACAATATTTTTCACTATAAAAATCAAAAGACTTTTGAAATTCAAGTGAAAATTTTTAAGATTTTTAAAAATCATATGTCTTTAACAGAATTGAAATTGATTTGTCTCTTATCACTGACAAGACTGATACTTTTTGGTAAACTAATAGGTTTATTTCTTCTAGTTAATGAAGCTAAGAAAAAGAAAGATTAGGCAACACTCAGGGAAGCTCACTGTGCAGCATAAAAATCTGGCAGTTTCCTTTTTTTTAGCTTCATAATATTTTATTTTTATTTTATTTTACTTTTCTAAACATCTTTATTGGCGTATAATTGCTTTACAATGGTGTGTTAGTGTCTGCCTTATAACAAAGTAAATCAGCTATACATATACATATATCCCCATATCTCCTCCCTCTTGCATCTCCCTCCCACCCTTCCTATCCCACCTCTCTAGGTGGTCACAAAACACGAAGCTGATCTCCCTGTGCTATGTGGCTGCTTCCCACTAGCTATCTATTTTATATTTGGTAGTAAATGTAAGTCCATGCCACTCTGCCACTCTCTCACTTCATCCCAGCTTACCCTTCAGCATCCCCGTGTGCTCAAGTCCATTCTCTATGTCTGTGTCTTTATTCCTGTCCTGACCCTAGGTTCTACTGAACCTTTTTTTTTTTTTTTTAGATTCCATATATATGTGTTAGCATATGGTATTTGTTTTTCTCTTTCTGACTTACTTCACTCTTTATGACAGACTCTAGGTCCATCCACCTCACTACAAATAACTCAAATTCATTTCTTTTTATGGCTGAGTAATATTCCATTGTATATCTGTGCCACATCTTCTTTATCTGTTCATCTGTCGATGGACACTTAGGTTGTTTCCATGTCCTGGCTACTGTAAATAGAGCTGCAATGAACACTGTGGTACATGACTCTTTTTGAATTGTGGTTTCCTCAGGGTATATGCCCAGTAGTGGGATTGCTGGGTCGTATGGTAGTTCTATTTTTACGTTTTTAAGGAACCTCCATACTGTTCTCCATAGTGTCTGTATCAATTTACATTCCCACCAACAGAGCAAGAGGGTTCCCTTTTCTCCACACCCTCTCCAGCATATATTGTTTGTAGATTTTTTGATGATGGCCATTCTGACTGATGTGAGGTGATAGTTCATTGTAGTTTTGATTTGTATTTCTCTAACGATTAGTGATGTTGAGCATCCCTTCATGTGTTTGTTGGCAGTCTGTATATCTTCTTTGGAGAAATGTCTGTTTAGGTTTTCTGCCCATTTTTATTTTTATTTATTTTTAACATCTTTATTGGAGTATAATTGCTTTACAATGGTGTGTTAGTTTCTGCTTTATAACAAAGTGAATCGGTTATACATACGTTCCCGTATCTCTTACCTCTTGCATCTCCCTCCCTCCCACCCTCCCTATCCCACCCCTCTAGGTGGTCACAAAGCACTGAGCTGATTTCCCTGTGCTATGTGGCTGTTTCCCACTAGCTATCTATTTTACGTTTGGTAGTGTTTATATGTCCATGCATGTAGTAGAGTTGCATGTAGTAATCTCTCATGATCCTTGGTATTTCTGCAGTGTCAGTTGTTACTTCTCCTTTTTCATTTCTAATTCTATTGATTTGAGTCTTCTCCCTTTTTTCTTGATGAGTCTGGCTAATGGTTTATCAATTTTGTTTATCTTCTCAAAGAACCAGCTTTTAGTTTTATTGATCTTTGCTATCGTTTCCTTCATTTCTTTTTCATTTATTGCTGATCTGATCTTTATGATTTCTTTCCTTCTGCTAACTTTGGGGGTTTTTTGTTCTTATTTCTCTAATTGCTTTAGGTGCAAGGTTAGGTTGTTTATTCAAGATGTTTCCTGTTTCTTAAGGTAGGATTGTATTGCTATAAACAACTGCTTATTTTAGAACTGCTTTTGCTGCATCCCATAGGTTTTGGGTTGTCGTGTCTCCATTGTCATTTGTTTCTAAGTATCTTTTGATTTCCTCTTTGATTTCTTCAGTGATCAGTTCCTTATTAAGTAATGTATTGTTTAGCCTCCGTGTGTTTGTATTTTTTACAGATCTTTTCCTGTAATTGATATCTAGTCTCATAGCATTGTGGTCGGAAAAGATACTTGATACAATTTCAATTTTCTTAAATTTACCAAGGCTTGATTTGTGACCCAAGATATGATCTATCCTGGAGAATGTTCCATGAGCACTTGAGAAAAATATATATTCTGTTGTTTTTGGATGGAATGTCCTATAAATATCAATTAAGTCCATCTTGTTTAATGTATCATTTAAAGCTTGTGTTTCCTTATTTATTTTCATTTTGGATGATCTGTCCATTGGTGAAAGTGGGGTGTTAAAGTCCCCTACTGTGAATGTGTTACTGTCGATTTCCCCTTTTATGGCTGTTAGCATTTGCCTTATGTATTGAGGTGCTCCTATGTTGGATGCATAAATATTTACAATTGTTATATCTTCTTCTTGGATCGATCCCTTGATCACTACGTAGTGTCTCTTTGTGTCTTCTAATAGTCTTTATTTTAAAGTCTATTTTGTCTGATGTGAGAATTGCTACTCCAGCTTTCTTTTGATTTCCATATGCATGGAATATCTTTTTCCATCCCCTCAGTTTCAGTCTGTATGTGTCCCTGGGTCTGAAGTGGGTCTCTTGTAGGCAGCATATATATGGGTCTTGTTTTTGTATCCTTTCAGCCAGTCTCTGTCTTTTGGTGGGAGCATTTAATCCATTTACATTTAAGGTAATTATCAATATGCATGTTCCTATTCCCATTTTCTTAATTGTTTTGGGTTTGTTATTGTAGGTCTTTTCCTTCTCTTGTGTTTCTTGCCTAGAGAAGTTCCTTTAGCATTTGTTGTAAAGCTGGTTGGGTGGTGCTGTACTCTCTCACCTTTTGCTTGTCTGTAAAGGTTTTAATTTCTCCATCAAATCTGAATTAGATCCTTGCTGGGTAGAGTAATCTTGGTTGTAGGTTTTTCTCCTTCATCACTTTAAATATGTCCTGCTGCTCCCTTCTGGCTTGCAGAGTTTCTGCTGAAAGATCAGCTGTTAACCTTATGGGGATTCCCTTTTCTGTTATTTGTTTTTTTTTTTCCCTTGCTGCTTTTAATACGTTTTCTTTGTATTTAATTTTTGATAGTTTGATTAATATGTGTTTTGGCGTGTTTCTCCTTGGATTTATCTTGTATGGGACTCTCTGTGCTTCCTGGACTTGATTAACTATTTCCTTTCCCATGTTAGGGAAGTTTTCAACTATAATCTCTTCAAATATTTTCTCAGTCCCTTTCTTTTTCTCTTCTTCTTCTGGGACCCCTATAATTCGAATGTTGGTGCATTTAATGTTGTCCCAGAGGTCTCTGACGCTGTCCTCATTTCTTTTCATTCTTTTTTCTTTATTCTGCTCTGCAGTAGTTATTTCCACTATTTTATCTTCCAATTCACTTATCCGTTCTTCTGCCTCAGTTATTCTCTGCCCAGTTTTAGATTGGGTTGTTTGTTGTTTTGATGTTGAGCTGCATGAGCTGTTTGTAAATTTTGGATATTAATCCTTTGTCAGTTGCTTCATTTGCAAATTTTCTCCCATTCTGAGGGTTGTCTTTTCATCTTGTTTATGGTTTCCTTTGTTGTGCAAAAGCTTTTAAATTTCATTAGGTCCCATTTGTTTATTTTTGGTTTTATTTCCATTTCTCTAGGAGGTGGGTCAAAAAGGATCTTGTTGTGATTTATGTCATAGAGTGTTCTGCCTATGTGTTTCTCTAAGAGTTTTATAGTGTCTGGCCTTACACTTAGGTCTTTAATCCATTTTGAGCTTATTTTCATGTATGGTGTTAGGGAGTGTTCCGATTTCATTCTTTTACATGTAGCTGTCCAGTTTTCCCAGCACCACTTATTGAAGAGGCTGTCTTTTCTCCATTGTATATTCTTGCCTCCTTTATCAAAAGTAAGGTGACCATATGTGTGTGGGTTTCTCTCTGGGCTTTCTATCCTGTTCCATTGACCTATATTTCTGTTTTTGTGGCAGTTAGCTTTGAATGCATGATCTTATAAACAGTGGGATAATGGAATCAATAGGTATGTTATCACTAACAGTGTCACATATTTTAAAGTATCAAGTCATAGTAAAATACCTATATATGGGTCTACTTTAAATTGCAGATTCTGGTAGCTAGGAATTAGAAATGGCAGATTCTTGGTTTGTAGTACTGTTTTACAAAAAGATAGTTTAATATACCAGAGTATCCAAAACATTTGCAATGTGGTACTACTTCAGTTTCCATTATACTGTTTAATTTTGGAAAGGATAGATTTTGTCTAATTAGTATAAAATTACATTAAAACAATTCTGTAGGACTTCCCTGGTGGTACAGTGGTTAGGAATCCACCTGCCAATGCAGGGGACGTGGGTTCGAGCCCTGGTCCCGGAAGATCCCACATGCCGTGGAGCAACGAAGCCCATGCGCTGCAGCTACTGAGCCTGCACTCTAGGGCCCACGAGCCACAACTACTGAGCCCATGCACTACAACTACTGAAGCCCGCGCGCCTAGAGCCTGTGCTCTGCAACAGTAGAAGCCACACAACGAGAAGCCCGTGCACCGCCACGAAGAGTGACCCCCGCTCGCTGCAACTAGAGAAAGCCCACGCGCAGCAACAAAGACCCAACGCAGCAAAAAATTTTTAAAAATTAAAAAAAAAGAGTATTATACTTTCTGACCTAGTGAGTCCTTATCCTAAAAAAAAACTCAGAAATGTCAACAAGTTATTCACAGCAGTGCTATTCATAATACAAACTGTTGAAACTGCTTAAACGTCCAGTAATAGTGAAATGGACAAGTTAGTGTCATTAGATTCATAGAATGGAACGAAGACCCAATGCAGCCAAAAATAAATAAACAAACAAATAAAGAAAAAAAGAGTAAGCTATCATTTAAAAAAGCATTTATGTAAATTATTAGCAATATCTATTAGAGATATAAGGAGCATAAAGAGGGAAAAGGTAGCATTTCTTGAGGACTTGCTTTATTGGATGTTTTATATATGTTATCTAATTTTCACAACTGTCCTATTAGATAAGTTGGTATCATACACATTAAACTGAGACCCAAACAGATTTACCTAGTTACAGAGCTAGTGGATGAGCCCCAGTGTTTTTATTTTTAAAGCTCATGGTATCTTTTAGAAATGAAAACTGGAAGGAATTTTTTATTATACAGATTGTTGGAAGGTGTAAAAGAAGGTCTTTCAGAAGTAAGCTGTGGAAAATTTGACTCTAAGAGTTTCTTCATCTTCAATTGTTAAGATTGACAGCTGGTGGATTGGAATGGTGTCTAGTCCTGTCAGTAGCCAATATAGGACTGTAAAATAGTTTATGAAGTTGAGTTTCTCAGTCCTGATTTTTTTTGTTGTTACTGTTCTCGATTTTAGTTGGTTTTTTCCAGTCGTCTTTTGTCCCCGGGTCCATCACTGATAACACACAAGTCTAAATACTTAACACTGCAAAACACAAAGCTTACCTTCTCTAATCATAGAAGTGCTCTTCCTATTGGAATTCTTTCTAAATAAGTAAAAAGCGATTATTGAACAGAGATTTTAAGAAGGTTTAACCATTTCTATCCCTTCTCAGACATAATTTTTACAAATAAGGTTTGACTGGTATCAACTATCTGATGACCATTTTTCTTGATTATATAGTAGAGATTCAAGGCACGTCCTTACTTAGTTTTGTTCCAGTATGCAGTTTTCAATGTATAATGTTGTTCTTCCATTTTGCTGGTTATACAGAACTCGACCTAGCCCTTTTATTCTGAACATGTGTTCCAGCCGTTTCTACTGCACAGTGTTTATGCTACTGAATAATATATTTAGAACAAAAATATTGACAAATTTGGGGACTTTTTTTTTTTTAGTACACTGTAGATGTTTTTAGTAGATTGAAAGAGTTTTTTTCTCTCCCCTTTGTGTCACTCTTCTGAGTATTCCTGCAGTGTATGTACTTGTGAGGGGGTAGGTGGAGGAGACACCTTACTTGGTAAATCAACTTCAGTAATAATTTTGTAGCAAACCTGTGTTTACAGTTAGATTTTGGGGGGGGGGGGAAATACTAAGTTTTTGGTTTGGAAAGTTTGAATGGTATTCTCTTATGTAAGTATAATACAGAAACTTATAAACCATTTCTATTACTATATCAAAAACCACAAAACTCAGTCAAACTTAATTTGTAGGTTAAATTGTTTAAGTGATATCCTTGCCTCTGTAATTTATTTAAAAATAGGCTGAGTTCCTTGAGTATTCAGAGTAGAGGCGAAAACAGTGGTCAGAGAAGTGGCAGAAAGTCTTAAAGGAAAAACCGCCTTTTAATTTTGGATGAGATTTCTGACCATCTCAGATATAAATGGACAACATTTGTAGTCATCTTCTACTTTAATGCTGGGAATATATGGGCAAATTCTTGTCATATGCCTGGGCTCTAAGATTGCTGGGGAGGAAAGTAAATGAAACAAGGCCATGTTTCTTCTGATTTCTTTCTTCTCATAAAAGAGCACATTAATTTCTTTATTCTGTTTGCTTTTTGAAAATTGGTATCATTTATGCAAGTCTTTTTATTTCCTTCTGATATCCATGAAATTGTCTCTAAAGCTCGACTGCAAAAAAATTGGAGTAACACTTATAAGCATCTCCCTTCTGTGGGTAAGAGGGAGGATGAAAGAAAGCATTTTATTCTATTCGGGGGAACACATACTTACCCCCGAAAGGAGCATCAGTCCTAAATGATGCAGAAGAAAAAGAAAGGCAAAGTGATTATTCTTAGCTGTATTGAGAACATTCTCAAGGACTTCGAAATATGGAGCTAAAATAACTAGAGCCGGGGAGATGCAGTAGACTCTTAAAGAGGCTCTTGTTGAGCCTAGTGCTTTTAAATGAGTAAAGTGAGGCACAAAAAGATGACAACACTTGGTCACTTTTTTCTTTCTTCACTGTCTCTCATAGCCCCAGAGTTCCAGGAGTTGGTCCATCTGGCCGGATTCAGTGTCTTCCCTATGTTGATCCCACACAGGTCCTGTTGAAAGGAAGAAGCATTTTACCTGATATACAGAAAAAAATTGAGTGAGACAGTTGGAGAACTGTAGCAGTGGAACCTTCTGCCTCTTCTTCTTGTTTATTCCACCATGGAGTAGTTGTTATTTCTGACTCCTGCCTTTGGGCAATTGTTGTTGAAACATTTGGGGCCAAGGCTGTTATCTAGGGCCCCACCAAAGTTTATTTAAGAAGAATTGGAGACAGGTGGAAACCCCGTAGTTTACAGCAGCAAATGAAATTAAAGAAGTACCTGGAATCCCTAGGTATAACCTGGCCTTGCCTGACCCAGGGTAACCCTGCTTCCCACCCACCCAGCTTCACTAATGAACTTTGACTGCAGGCACTGTAAGAGTGTGATGCTGCTTGCTGTTAGATGCCATGACCGTTTATGGGCATATTTTGCTAGAGATGGTAGAGGTGGCTGAATCAAGATCCCCCTTATGTGATATTTTGCTATTTGGCCCTCTGAGCAAGAACCATCTGGTCTTTATTTCCTTGCCAACTTCAGTATAACCCATCCACCTGCCTTTGTGCTAGGTTCCACTTTAAGAATTCACTTTCCAGTCTGCTCATACATACAGCTTGAATACCAGCATCTCCCTTAAGATTTTATTACCTCTTATCTGGTTCGTGCTATAGCTCCCTGGCATGGACCCTTACCGTCTTCTAGCTAATAGGCATAGTACCTAGGCTGTGTATTAGATTAAGGCATTCCCCCTGAGCTTGCCTGTTTTTCATCCATTCATTCTCAAGGCCTTGCAGGTTGCTCAGGGCTCATCATTTAGGGCTTGGACAACCCTGGTCTGACCCACAGTTGGACATTAATACTTGCATTATTAAGTATTAATAACCCACCCCATCCCACCTCATACACATTTCCCAACATAGGGAATATGGTCTTCACGTCAGTATCAGGAGCCTTTGTAGTTCTGAACGCCAGCAGCACCATGAGTAAGTCAGGTAGAATTAATTTAAGACTTGGGAATTAAAAGATGGAAAGAAGAATTAGAGAAAGTAGACCATTTGAGAGGTTGGGAGGGGTAGAGGAAGGCAGGAAGAAAGAAGGGATGGAGGAAAAAAAAGTACATGTTTCAGGGCTGGAACAGCTCTTGGCTATGCCCTTGGCTAGTGGTACTAGAGTCATGAGTTGAAACCAGTTGATGGGTTCTGACTCTGAGGTCTTAGGAAGCGCTCTTGAATTGAATAGTCCAGATTTGTTGTCATCTTAGCAAAATGACAAAGGGGACGAAGTCAGGAAAATGGACAAGGAAATAGTCTACCTGTGTTCTTTCATGGTTCCTTCTTTTCCTTGATTGAGAGGAAGATCAATATTTTGTTTTACTTTTCATGTGAAAAGAAAAATGAGACTTCATTTCTTTACTAGTGGCCATGGTCTAAGTGAATTGTTCATGAATATATACATTCGTGTAGATTCAGTAACTTCAGAGTCAGTTAAACTGCTTGGCTCATATGAAAATAAAGACTTACCTACTTTTAAATTCAATGGAGTAGGGAAAATGATAAAACAAATTAAACTGTAAAGTTCTTCAACATCAGTAAGTTTCACACCGCTGCAGGGATAACTTGACGAAAGGACACGTTCAGCCAGATGGCCTGTGCTGGCCTCCTTCCCATCCCTGCAAAAGGTATGTTATTCACTCCCAGGATAGCTCAGGGAAAGAGCTGCTTATGGAATTAAAACAACCAATGTCCAGTTAACCCCTGTTTTGGTCAGTGTTTCCTACACAGTTTGGATAATTGGCATACTTTAGTTCCATCAAGGGAGGCAGCTGGTTTGTTGGTTAGTTCAGGCCCCTGGGCATAAGAAATGTGAAATTCTTTTATCCGCTCTGTCCCTACAAACTCTCAGTGTGACCTTGAACATCTTATTTACCTCTTTGTGTCATTGGCTGTCCCCATTTGAAAATTGGAGATATGTGTTGGAGGTAGACCATACATGAGGTAGAGGTACTGTAGGAAAAGTGAGGGAAAGGAGCGTTGATATGTGCAGAGGTCTTTAAACCACGGATTTAAAGGTGTAGTTTTTCTTACATAGTACTACTGCCTTATCTTTGGGATGCTGCAATTGCATAGAACAGAAGCCTACTCAACAAAGCTCAAGTACAGGGAGATTTATTAGAGGCATGTAGCAGGCTCTTCAGGAACCCAGTGATAGGAGTGCACTGCACTTTCTTGAAACTGGAAAACATTCATCAACTCCTTGCTGTCTCTTCTCTCTCTCTCTTCCTTTTTGCCTTCCTCATCTCTGCTTCTCTCTCTGTACCTACTTCGTTCTTTTCTCTCAGCCTCCTGACTCCTCTGTATACTAATCTGTGAAATGTGGCCTATTAAAGCAACCCCAAAATGAAGGTTTTCAGTCACTTTGAATTATATATCCCAAGAGAGGAAACGAATTGGTCCAGTTTAGTCACATTCCCAACATGGTCCATTCCCCTGATTCTTCATGAAGAAAAGTCTAGGGAAGGAAAAATGATAGGTATCTTTTGTGCATGAAATGAATGACTCTTTGGTTTAAGTAAACATGTCTTACAAAATTAAGGAATTAATTAACTAGGTTATTAAATTACAGATCCAAAGTATTTTTTTAGTTTTACAGGATATATATAGAATATGTTCAAGCATTTAACAGAAAATATCAGCCATGGAGATACAAATGCCAAAGACAATCCCAACTCTCAAGGAGCTTTATGTGGGGTGAAAGTGAAGAAAGTTTTTTTGAGAAAGTCCTCTAGTCTGGAGCTGCGTCCATAGAATAACGTAACGTTAATCTAATGCTTAGAAAATGCCAGGCATATTTCATGTAATAGAACATCTTGATGAGGTAGGTACTATTATGATTCTAATTTTACAGCTAAAGAAACGGAGCCCCAGAATGGATAGGTAACTTGACTAGAGTCACCCACCGACAAATGGCAGAGTGAGGAATCCAAAGAGTGTTTTCTTAACTACTGTGCTTTGTGGCCTTTCTAATAAAAACAAGAGACAACAACAGACACAGATTTGAGAGTAGGAAAAGTAATCCAAAGTTCTCCAGGTGCTACAGAGTCGTTTGCTTTACCAAATGCTTTCAAATTCACCATTGTTATAGTCTGTGGCAATTTAAACTAATAGGGAAAGCTGGAACTCAGAAGACCCTAAACTAATTTTTTTTTAATAAATTTATTTATTTACTTATTTTTGGCTGCGGGGGCTAGTCTTCATTGTGGCATGCGGGCTTCTCATTGTGGTGGCTTCTCTTGTTGTCGAGCATGGGCTCTAGACGTGCGGGCTTCAGTAGTTGTGGCGTGTGGGCTCAGCAGTTGTGGCTCACGAGCTCTAGAGCTCAGGCTCAGTAGTTGTGGCGCACGGGCTTAGTTGCTCCGCGGCATGTGGGATCTTCCCGGACCAAGGCTCGAACCCGTGTCCCCTGCATTGGCAGGCAGATTCTTAACCACTGCGCCACCAGGGAAGTCTCCCTAAATTAATTTTGGATGAGCCACTTATTGGCCAATTAACCGATCACTCAGTTGCTTGTTTGTTAAAATGCAAATGAAGGTAATATAATATTAACCAACCCCAGGAGAAAAATCAAAGAAAACATATCTTGGCATTTCATTTGAGGAGGAGGTATGGCTTAAAGCACTTGGGGAGAAGCAGGGCTTTTTTAATGTATAGTAAACTCAGTAGGAGTCAACAGCCTGTGGTGGAGAACTCCCAGGAACATTTATACACTACTTTGGCCGGTCGAGAATTTATAAAGAATTGCATCTTTGCAGACTGGCACCCAGGTGCATGTGTCTTCCTTTGTTTGTCCTTTGCTAGACTCCTTCAACAGTGGAATTTAACTGTCTTATCTAGACCTTAACAAGGTGCTGGACTTAGTCAGTGGAATAATGTTTCTAATGTTTGAAGGATAATTGAAGGATTAGCCTTGTTTTCTGTGGCCCCACAAAGGACTAATGATCAGAGTAAAGGAGACAGATTATAGCCCAGGTCAGGGAAGAATATCATACTACTGCAGTTGTGCAAATATGGAGTGAGTTCTCTGAATAATGGATAATCCTTGTTGAGTACCTGCGTTGTGCCCAGGCACTGTGCTGAGCACTGTATGAGCACTGTCAGATTTATTCCTCACAGTGGCTCTGTGAAATAGCTATTGGTTTTTTCACACTTAAACATAAAACTTTCAAGAGTAGTTAACTTGCCCGAGGAGGTCAAACAGCTGGCAAATGGAAGAGCCAGAAATTGAACCCAGAGCCATCTGACTCCAAAAGATACCACCTTGGAATACAATCCATGGTCACTAGAAGTTTTCAGAAGTAAACTAGACAACCAGTGTTAGCAAATAGATTATTAAAGGTGTTTAAGCATTGGATGGGATGACTGATTAGGCAGATGACCTTTCAACTGTCTCCTAACTTTTAAATTGGTCTCATTCATTATGTTTGTAGAATCTATTTGCTGTTAGGAAAATGATAGCTAGTGGTAGAGCCATCATAGGAAAATAGGTTTCTCTTCATAAAAATTAGCTGTTCTGCCATTGTTGTACAACTTCCATAAATTTGTATTCCCGGCATTAGGGAGGCTAGGATATTTGTCAGTTTAGCTTTAAAAACAAGTCATTAGTCCAAGTGAATAAAGTGTCTGCTCAAAAACCCTACAATATTTTATGATAGACAAGGAAGTTTGAATTGATAGTGTGATTACTTTAAAACAAATGTCTAAATAGCTTTTGGAGTATATAGTATGATATATTTTGTTTTTAATATATATTAAAGAGTATCTTATTGTACATTGTAGAAAAATGTGTGTTCAAACTTGTATCTATCTACATCAAAGTTAGATATTTTCTGGACCTACATGACTTCTTAGCCTCCTCAGACCTGAGAAACATCATTTAGGTTTGATACCCTACCATGAAGCAAGTGGGGGCCTGAAGCTTACCCCTTCAGTACAGGTCAAAGGAGTGAATTGCCTTGATTTAACATTGCTGCTAGCAGCAGCATGCAGATGTGGAAGAAGTAGGAAAGGCAGGGCAATGACATGTTGACTCCTCTTGCATCAGTATTCCAGACCTGCTTGGGTAATGTTTGTTTTTGTTGAATTGGTTTTTAGATTTTCAGGTATAGTCTTTTTAAAGTAATTTGATCACTTTCGCATATTCTAATTGAATCACTTTATGGCAGGATATTGTTTTTATTTAGCCAGCCACAGTAAAAGCTCATGCTTGAAGCTCTTCAGCAAATACAGGTTCAAATGAAAAAGATCATCCTAAGAATAGCTTTGACCAATTTGAGTTCATCTTTATTGCACAATTTAAAGGGTTCAAGTTGTTTGGTATATAAGTATTACATATTTCAGTGATTGATTTTTCAAATGGACAAAGAGAAATAATTTCTCATTTGTGGTTAATATGTGATACAAAGTTAATTCATAAAGGCTTTCTTTCCCCATTTCATTATAACTCTTTTTTAGGAAGAGTTTGATTTGTCTGATTTTAGGGGTTAAATCTTTCAATGTGATACTTCATTTCTTAAATACATCTCCATTGTAAGAAAATTTAACAATGAAATATTTTAGTGTAAATGGATTTTATTCAACTTCCTGTGAAGTGAGTAGTTTGAGAAGGGAAAATGGTGAAAAGCTTTATGATACCAGAATTTTAAAACATTTGCTCATTCTTGTCTGTAGTCTATGGACATGTTATGTCTTACAAACCTTAGCCAGGAAGACACTGGTTAAAGGAAACTGGATGAATATGATCATTTTTTTATGAACAGATGTTAAAGACCCTCATAAATATTTAAATCTTGTATTTTTCTAGCAGAATACTAGTTACATATGTTTTCCAAACCCACAGAACTTCCTGCATAGAATAAAGTACTTTATTGCTTTTTAATTTTTTTGGTTAATTTATATTCAGAGAGGGGCATGATGTCTTGAATTTGAAACCAAACATTATAACCATTATTACATCGTTTCAAATCTTAAGTTACCTTAGAATTATGGTACACCCCGTGTTTAATAGTCTGAGGCTCTAGGAGTTTGACTTGTTGCATGTTCTACTGGAAATGCTGTCTCTGCCAGGTGCTGGGATGTACGGTGACAAAGACGTAATCCTTGCCCAGAAGGAGTTTACATTCTAGTTGAGGGCCGTGCATAAACAATGCAAACTATAGTTTTGTGATGAGATGATTGAAAGATCTACTGAGTGCTGTGGAGTCCCAGAGATGAGAAACTGCCCTCAGCCTGTATAGTTCAGGGAAGGCTGCCCAAGGAGGAGGGAGGGGGGTATAGCCCTCAGCTGAGACTTACAGAATAGAAAAGATATCTTATTCCTTTAGCTTGATTGTGGGTAAGTGGAACATCTTTTAAGTCTGATATATTTCATCAAATGATGATGGTGGTAGGGATTGTGTGGGTGAAGAGGTAGGGAAGGGCACTGAGCAGAAGATTCTTTTCTTTTTATTCTGCATCACAATTATTTTTCCCACTGTTACGTCTTACTCATCTCCTCATGGCAGTAATGGCAAGAATTTAAATATGAAACAAATTATTCATTTTATATTAAGTGCTACAATTGAAAGCGTGATAACTACCAAACCAATAAAGCAAAATATAAATAGAGGAAATACTGACATAAGAATTTAAGTAATTGATACTGGAGTTGAACAAAGTACTGAACAGAGAAGTTTCAGTATGGTATATACGTGCCAGCCCATGTGTCATCATTCTATCTCCACCAGAATAAAAAGAAAGAAAACAAGAAAAATGATGTATATGATAGAAATTCTCACAAAGCTAAAGTATTTCATTTTTTGCTGTTAAAATAATTTTATTAAATAATGCTTATAGTAGATAGTAGTAATTGTTTCTGATGATCTTAATTGCTAAAGTAAAGGTTGTTCTGAAATATTTTTGGTCCAGTAAGTGAAGTCAGGAAGGCACAGACCTATGTGACCTAGACTGGTCTTCCTGCTTCTTCTCCAGCTCGTAGGAGCCTCTTCTAAAGCCCCCTCACTACCGACACTCCAGTCTATAGCTGAGTGTCAGGGGCCATGGCCAGGGCCATGCAGACTGTCCCTGCTCATGGACTGAACGTGCCTGACACCTGGGTAGCAGGTCTCAGGTTGGCAGCCACTGGCCATAGCTCCTAAGATTATTACTTCAGACGTTTGCTTCTGTGTACTGATGAGCAAGAGAGACGTTGTGGAAAGGTATGGGTGGTAGTTTCTCAGTCAAAATGAAACCACTTAAAATAAATAACCTACTGACGGTGTGCCAGTAGCTTTATCTCCCTAGTTGAAGAACGTATTTTAGCACGTTACCTGTTACTGTTAACGTTACCTGTCAGTATTTAAAGACATAGAAATTCTCCAGGTACATTGTGCGTATTCTTGTTGTTTTGCTCACTGATCCCCTGGGGTGGGAGCCTGTTAAGTTCATTGACCTCTTTCTTCCCTTTACACATATCACCACGATGTCTCTCTGTCCGTGGATTGTGTCTGTAGCGATACTTCTCTGCCACAGACTGGCTAAAGCCCTCAATCTAGAAAGCTTTGTGTTCTGGGCCATTATGGGCAAGCGTGGTGTCATAATGTTTTTATTATTTCTGGAAAATCAAGTCAGAGTTCACACAGCAAGGCGGCACTTTCACCCAGAACATATTTATTCATTGGTAAGTGATTCCTCTAAATAGACTTTAATATAGTATATTTTACAAGGAATTCTGTTTGTTTTAAACTAAAAAATATGTCAATAGATTTTGTGATCAAAGTTTGATGTACAAATGGGTGTCCATTACTGGTAATTTTGATACACCCTTGGTCTGCTTCTGCCTGGTAAAGGAAGTTCCATTTTCAGTGGTATTTAATTTGATAACTTTTTTTTTTCCTTTTTCCTTTGTTATTGAGAAACTAGCAGACCTTCTAGGATAGGATAATTCTGGTATTTTCATTCCAACCTACTTAATTCATCAAAAATAATTTTGCAAAATAAAAAACTGGTAATCGAGAACATTTACATGTTCATGTATCATAATTTGCAAGTTAATCAAGTTACAGCAGGTGATGCTTAATTTAACAAGGAAGGCTTTTATATTATAAATTTACCCCAACAGCATTATGCATTCTTAAAAATAATTTCTTGGTCAGAATGCTTCAGTAAGAACATTCATCACATAACTCTTGGTTTCATAAATGTAATTTAAGATAAATTAAGTATCTTGTTTGAGCAGCTGAAACAAAAGGCATGGTTTTGTTAGATAATTATACTGTTCAATAATATACTCCATTAAGAGTCACTTCCATTGCTGCTGTTGATAACCAAAGTTTCTTCATATATGTATAATTTGGAAATTATCATGGAAGACTATGGACACATTGTAAAGTTTTTCTGGTTGAACCAATTTTTAGCAGTTAGATCTGTGTATTAGGGAAGAAGTGACCCAAGACGTTGAGAAATAAGACAGTTTGCATTTTAGCTGGTACAAAGGCTTAGAGGTGTCGGGGAGCATGGTCGATTCAGGAACCTGTAAAATCAGTTTCAGAGTTGTCACGTGGCAAGGATCAGTTATAACAAATGAATAAATAAATACCCAAGAATACCTACACATATACATACACACATGTAAAAACTCATGATTCTGAAACATACATACACTACTCTCTTTCTTACTCTGTGATCCAGTACAACATTTTTAGTAGAACATACTTTATAACAAAAAGCGCATAAAGATCTTGTCTTCAAAGATGGGGAACATTTTTAAAACAGAGTGTACCCCTGTGAGTAAATGCAGAGTGTCTGGTAAGTGTACTAAAAGCCCCAGGATCAATGCCAGCTGTTACATCAGTTCTGTTGGTAATCTTTCTTACTGATCTATGACCTTGACCTTGTGTTTATGTCTGTATGTCAAATCTATTTTAGGGCTAGGGAAACTATAGTTGAGTTTAATAGGATTTATGCTCCAGTCTCAAAGGATGTTCATATATATATATACATACACACACACACACACACACACACACATACACACACATATATATATACACATATATATGTAACGTGTATATAGATATAGAGATATGTATATATCTATATATATATACACACATACTATAAACACTCAATTCCAGGAGAAGAAATCACCATTTTCCATTATATTTTATATTTTGATAGACATTGGAAATTATTATGCTTTTCAAATCTGATAGAAAGCACCAGTTACTTTGAAGGGCTATTGGAAAAGGTAAGGAGAAGCTCTACCCTGTTAGTTTTATATTTAAACTCCTTTTTCCACACTTATGTGCCACCAAATAATTTGTTAATAATTGTTTTGTGTTTCTTCAGAGAAACTATTGTTTAACTGAAGGCAGTGAACAGACATTAATGTTAATGCTGAGTATCAGGTATTCTTTATCATATAATAATTCTCTTCCTGGATTTCTAAAAATTACACTTAGAATTTAATTTTATTTAAAAATATTCTAGTTTCTGTGTTTTCAAGATAATACAGCACAGCATCCATGAAGGTGTTCCATTTTAGAGTAGAAATTGTTTGGCAGTTAAGCTCTGTCTCTAGCTCCTTTGATTCTGTGAGCCTTTTTAATTTAAAATCTCGAACTTTATACTCTTAACTTTGATTATAAATTAAATTTTTATGTAAACTACACAGGCAGAATAAAATGGATAGTGGACTTACTGAATCTGATTCATAGACATAAGCCTTTTGAGAATAATTCAGAACAAAGAAGCTCTTCTTTATTTCACTGTATCATTTATAGGGGATACATGTTTCTGTCTCCAGGATAATGTTTTTTACCTCTCTCATGCGTTTGTCTATGTCATCAAGGGTCTTAAATCTTTACTATTGCATTTTATTCAGTATATAGTCATTGAGAGATAAGCAGAAGCTCCAGTTTGAATATAAGCTCATATTTAGCTTTTAAATAAACATCTGTTTGAAATTCTGTGCCCCAGTAAAGAAAGTAGTGAAGATAAACAACTGGGGGATTGAATGGGTAGGGTGTATGGCTGTTTCAAAATCATTTCCTTCCCCTAGAATTCACTAAAAAGACGATAGAACATACTGGTCAGGGCTATTTCCACAATTTTTATGACAGCTTGTCATCTTTCTGGTGAAAATGCTTGTCATTTTTATCAACTACAGTTTGATACATTACTTGGAATCATAGAAATAAAATTTTAGAGTTGAAGAGGTCCTCAGATACATATGTCCTGTTGAACACTCAAGTCAGTCAAGCACTAACGTCTCCTAGTGAGTCTCTTAATAGGGAAAGTGAGTGACACTATTTTACTCCTGTGGAAGCAGCTGACAGCAAGTTAAAGCTGATGGGCCTCGAAGGTAGGAGCAAATTTGCCCTTGGGCAAAAATATGTAAGTCCCTCAGGTTGCAATGGAGAGCAATCTGGGCAGCTGTTTTACTCACTACAGCGTCAGTAGCTTCTGTTACCAATCTCTGAAGAGTATTTACACCTAAAATGAGAACCCCTGGGACAGGGCCAGAAGCTCTTGTGGTCTAATTTTAAATGTTAAGGTCCTCAGTTGAGCAAAATGTTTTCAGGTAAGTATTTTCTTGGCACCCATCAGGTTGAACATCTTTTGATAGATAATGCTACAACGAAAATTGTCTTGGAATTTAAATTATATGAAAGGACATATACTAATTCTGATTTATTTTTCAAAAAATTAGAAGTATATTCTAATAAATGAATTACCAGGCCTCCTCCTTTACGATGCCCATTATTATTCCCAGCTGTAAAATTAGCAACAATCGAACATTTCTTTTATTATTTTTCTTAACTTCTTTTCAAAAACTAACTCTTAATTTATAATAGAGGATTCACTATATTCTTCACTTTTCACTGAAGTCCAGGACCATTATCTGAAATTTTACTTTCCTTTATTGTTCTATGACATTAAGTGTTGGGTTTTATATATTCTAACTTTTTATCGGCCCTTGGTTTAGAAAGCTAATCTCATCTGTTTGCATAAAATGTTTGGTGTTACATCTTCTTGATATATTTTTCTTGGGTTTTTTTTTTTTTTTTTTTTTTTCCTGTTCAGCTCCTAAAACTTTCTTTCAAAGTCTCACCTTGGAGACCACCAAGAGTTCTCTGAATCATTTACCTGGATTTGTATTGCTTAAGTAAAAGTTTCAATAATTAGGACTTTTGAATCTTCTTAGTACTTACATATTTTTCTTCTAATGCTTACTGGAACATCTTAATGTTTGTCTTTCCTTGTGCATAAAATTGCATCCCCAAAGTACTCTACAGTGAAACTTAGGTAATATTGTCCAATAGGAGTAGCCTCTCAGTTCCTTCTGCATTTTGAGGAATCAGAGCCAAGAATCCAAATGCTCATTAAAGTGGCATTGCAGAAATACCTTTCAGTTCAATACTCAAACAGCTGTTACTTGATGATGCAGAAGAAATTGGAGATTTCATGGGAACAATTGGAAGTCGTGAGGTATTCATTAGACGTCATTTAAATAGCATACAAAGTTGACTTCATAGATGTTTAATCATTGAAATGTGTTTTTAGTGGAGAATTTGATTACTAGTGAGATACTGAATCCTTTCCTTAAATACAGCTAGAGAAAGACCTTTCTCATGTATTTGCAACCAAAAGTAGTCCCACGTGTAAGAATCCTATTAGATGCGTCCTTCATTTATCCAAGTAAAATCTTTTTACTTGGACTTTACCATTTATAAAAGTATTTAAATATTCAGCGAATTTTCCCTTTGCTTATTAATAAACCATTTCCAAATAGAAAATGTAAAACAGTGCAATGGAAATATTTTGCTTTAGAGAATCAATATAACACCTAGTTAGGAATTGTTAATATGCAAATTATTTACAACTGTCTTTTATCAACTAAAGCGCTAAGAAAAAAGTTACATTATGTTGAGTCTTATTTTTCAAGTTCTTTTTTTTAAATGTAGCTTTTTAGAAAAACGTACTTTGAATTCAAGCATTTTACTAGTTATTTCATTAAACTAGTCTGCGTATTGAAACTTGGATCTTTGCCAAAATCTATCTATTCATATGGCCAAGACTGCTTGAAATTCACTTATGGTTTAGTTTGATTTTATTTTTAATAATTCTGTCCTGCCACAACAATAATTCTTCTTGCTGCATGCTAGTGGACCAATAAAATCTCAATTTTATTAAATTTAAAGATATTTTTACGCTTATAAACAATTTTATATTAATAAAAGGATTTCATTTATAATTTTAACACTGTAAAATGGTTATACATGAATTTTATTAAATTATCTTGAAATGCATTAACCCTTGGTATACAGTCAGGGTTCTTTGAACCCAGTTTTAGTTTGAAGTTGTTTGTTTGGTAGGAAGGATTGTATTATATGACTTTTATTCTTTTTTAATGTTTCAATGAATGTGTTTTCAATAGGGAAAAAACATCTTGTTATTACCCTGTGTATCCATTGGAACTTTTTATAACTCAAACATACATTATGGAATCTTAGTGATCTTATTTTTCCTGTATCTTTAATCATTTTGCCCTTTTATCATTTTGGAAATTAATTCATCATTTACTTCCAACTGTATGATATGAAGACTAAGATTATAAGCCAAAGGAAGTTAATGAAAGTGCCTAGAAAGATGATGCAGTAGTGAAATATGGCATCATTATTGTATCATCTTCAGTTTTCTAATAGCATAGCCTGTTAATACTGTATTATCTTTCAAGAGTGTAAAAAAATGTTTGGAGATTATCTTTGTAGTCTTTCTATTTTGTTTTAAATTTGTAGTAAGTATAGTTGAGAATTCAGTATTTTTTATTTTCCATCCCTAATGTTAAAGAGAAGAAAGTTGGCATAGGAAGATGCTTCAATTAGGTGAGTCACTGGATGAGTGCGAAGAGACTGATAGTAGCATTCTTTACATGATTGATGATGGTGACATTGAGTGTATAAGCAACATTTCGGACTGTTGTCTTCAGATGACAGTATCCAAGATGAATTTTCTCAAACTCAAGGATCAATGAGTGAACAATATAGTTCTTATTCCCCCAGCTTAATTGAGATATAATTGACATATCATATTTTATAAGGTGTGTAATGTGATGATTTGATATGCATATGATTACCAAAGTGAGGTTAGTTGACATATCCATCACTTCACATAGTTACCATAACAATATAGTCCTAAAGACAAAAAGGAAATAACAGTATTTTCCTCCAGTTAGTTGCTTATTAGGAAGGACTTCATTCAGTATTTTGTGACAAGAACCTCGCCTGCCCTATCTTGGTTCTTTTATGATGTTGACACACCCACATTTTTTGACAGAAGTGTACAAATACACACGGCTGGTGTGTAACAAGAGATTGGAAGGAAGTAGATGACATGAAAATGACATAATTCTTTGGATTGATCACTGTAATTGGTATTAATAAATCTAAAAAATAGAGAAAATATTTTGCAATTACGTAACAAGGAAGATTTGTGTCCCTCTTTCCTCAGTATAATTTTGAGCTGTCCAAGTTTTCCAAAGTAACACATTTTGAATTATACAAGTACAAGAAGAAGACTCAGAAGTGATGATTAAGCTAGAACCTTTTAGACATGTATTTGAAATCTGGAATTGGTATTTACAGGGTATTTCCATGTTTGTGCATGACAGTAGTTGAGCTATCAGTTCCAAAGTGCCTTGCCCATTTCAGATATGGTATCCTTCAAAACCAGGAAAATATAGAATTAAGAACTGGGTTTACCATGTGTAAATTCTTATTAAAAATTCTAACGAAGTTGTTTTACATTATCTCTTTATTCTTCTGTAAATTATTCATAAGTTGACCTAAGTAGCGATGAAATGTTCTTGGACCCAGATGGTAAATGGTGATGACTGTTTTTCTTGGTATACTGAGGGTTAAATGAATTCATTAAAATTATAAAGAGCTGATTTTGATTTAGACTGATAATTCCAAAATCAAAATTAAGTCATTTCTTGGTATAATAAATGTTACACTAAATTTTTTGTTAAAACCAGAAAACTTTTTCTAAAAATTTTATGGAATCACCCTATAAAAATGACAACTAAGTTGAAATAGACATTGTTCAGTCAGCTTTTAATTTATCACTGGGTAGGTTTTATTTTTTTCCCATTCACATATATATATATATATATATATATATATGTATGTATGTATTTTTAGTGTTCATTAAAGAAATCTTTCTTCATTTTGCCTATCATGCCTACGAACCTAATGTTTAAAGACAGACTATTGATGTATTTTAGTTTCTAAACTGAATTTTTCCTTCTAAACCTCATGAGAGTTGCAAAATTTGTGAGACCTTCATTTGAATTCTTTTTCCTATTCTTTTTTTTTCTGCCCCCTCAGTACTTTTACTCCCTTTGGTCCTTCTTACCTTCCATAAACCAAATATTTTGGATAATTCTTTTTCCCTTTCCGCAGAAATCACTTTAACAAGTGTTTGCTGTACAAGTCAAGTCTCTTCCTTATTTTGTTTATGAAGAGAGTATGGAATATTTTTAAATAGACATGTATACAAGCTCTAATATTTAAAATCATTGTTGAAGTTAAAAATAAACCAGTAGGGGGCTTCCCTGGTGGCGCAGTCGTTGAGAGTCCACGTGCCGATGCAGGGGACACGGGTTCGTGGCCTGGTCTGGGAAGATCCCACATGCCACGGAGCGGCTGGGCCCATGAGCCATGGCCGCTGAGCCTGCGCGTCCGGAGCCTGTGCTCCGCAACGGGAGAGGCCACAACAGTGAGAGGCCCACGTACCGCAAAAAAATTAAAAAATAAAAAAAAATAAACCAGTAGATCCACTGACAAGCTAATGAATCACAGTATTTTGTAAAATATTCCAGTTGTTAAATATATTGCTTGCAAATCTCCAAAAAAGCCTAATTTTTAAATGTGTGTTGACATTTAGGTATTTGTAACTGACGGTACTCAGGTAGTGTTCAACACTTGGCAGCATTCTTAAGTAATATGTATGTAAAATCAAGTAAGCCAGCTATATGTCGGTGATTCAAAAATAATGTGGTTGGTTGCCTTTCCACTGAAAGAAAATGAGTCAGGTTAATAATACTGGCTTTAAATCAAACGATTTTAACCTTAAAAAGTTTAAAAAAAACAGGTTTCTATGAAAAGCTCTTTTTCTTCTTGTTCATGTAATTGGTGCTGTTTATAGAATTTTCTTTTCAAAGAAATTAATGAAAAATAACCACTTTAACTTAGAATTTTCTGAGAACGATTATTCCTCTTTCCTTCAGGTCTATTCTAAATTTGTTTCTTGCCCACTGTTCTACAGGATGATGTGATAGCTTAGTGTAAACACATAGTTATACTTTTATGTGTTACAGTAACCACATTTTCTAAACTAAAAATTGGTGCACGTACCCGAATACATTTTTTTAAAATAATGACTTTAAGTCTTCTAAAAAATTTTTTTTAATCACATGTAACATTTTATCCTTATTGATAACAGTGTCACACACGAAGAGATAGCATGGGTAGGGAGGAGGAGTATTTTATTATATATTAGGAACATTCTAGAAACTTAGGGCTATAGATTCACCTGTAACCTGTATTCTGCATCTGCTAGGAATGGACCTCATTTAAAAAATTCTACATGGAGCACACGTGTGGGGATTTTAAAACAGATACGTTAAGCCTTTGATAGACCTGAATGAGCATCTGAAGGATCACTCTTCTGTTTTTAATAAGTTGTGGTAAGAACTAGGGGTGAATAAGCTTGTGATGATATGTAAACGTTTGTACGACTAAGACTCACAATTTGCACAGGCCTACAAAAGAATCTTATACTTGTTAGGGCTTCCAAGTCTTTGAAAACGGAAATGCTCCAAATTACTTATGGGATGTCTGATGTTTGGGGGATGATATCAGAAGTGAGTCCGTTGTGTCGGCCTCAACCTCACATCACACTCGTTAGATTGAGTCCATGTCACGTGGATCTCTTTTCCTTTTTTGATACTTCTCTTGTTCCTTCCTAAGCTCCTCATAACGTAAGGAAGCTCGTTCTAGCCCCTCATAGAGCTGTGGTGCTACAGAAAAGACTTAGCATTCACATCACTTTGCAGAAAGGTGTTTATGAAAATTCAGAAACTTGGTAGACTTTTGAAGACAGTTACGTAACATTAAAGTATTTTCTTTTCTCTGATTGGATCATTTTAACAATATGGATTAATCCATAGGATTTCCAGTAGAGATTTCCAATTTAATAGGAATAACAATAACATAAATTACTGAAGAAGTGACTACAATGCATATATATGTATATTGTATATATACACTTAGAAACTGACAAGTGCTGTATTTTTCTGCTTCCAGGTATCACAGCATAATTCTAATGCTTCACCTCCTTAACTATTTTTATTTATTTATTTTATAGAACACTGATATTTGCATTTATTGTGGAACAAAAGGTGAAGAAGGAGAAGCAGTATATTCACTAAGGATTCTATCTGCTTGCTGCTGCAGACCTGTGTGTTGAGGAATTCTGCTGCTGCTTCTTGCTTGGGAGTTATCAACTCTGCAGTCAGGCTGCGTTGGGAGCCTGCCTGCCTTTTGTCTCGTCATTGCCAACCAGCAGACCAATCCCGGTCGGAACGGAACAGTACACCTCTGTCTAATTACTATGGAAGGTGAGAAACCGACATTCACTAATTGAAGTTACGTCTCACTCACCCACAGAAAACCATTCTTCAAAGTGAATAGAAACCAAGCCTTTGTGAACACTTCTATTGAACATGACTCATGGAGAAGAGCTTGGCTCTGATGTGCACCAGGATTCTATTGTTTTAACTTACCTAGAAGGATTACTAATGCATCAGGCAGCAGAGGGATCAGGTACTGCCATCGACAAAAAGTCTGCTGGCTGTAATGAAGAAGATCAGAACTTTAACATTTCTGGTAATGCATTTCCCACCTGTCAAAGTAATGGTCCAGTTCTCAATACACATACATATCAGGGATCTGGCATGCTACATCTCAAAAAAGCCAGACTCTTGCAGTCTTCTGAGGACTGGAATGCAGCGAAGCGGAAGAGGCTGTCTGATTCCATCGTAAATTTAAACGTAAAGAAGGAAGCTTTGCTGGCTGGCATGGCTGACAGTGTGCCTAAAGGCAAACAGGATAACACGGTACTGGCCTCTTTGCTTCAGTCGTTCAGCTCTAGGCTGCAGACTGTTGCTCTGTCACAGCAGATTAGGCAGAGCCTCAAGGAGCAAGGATACGCCCTCAGTCATAATTCTTTAAAAGTGGAGAAGGATTTAAGGTGCTACGGTGTCGCATCAAGTCACTTAAAAACTTTGCTGAAGAAAAGTAAAGCTAAAGATCAAAAGCCTGATACCAGTCTCCCTGACGTAACTAAAAATCTCATCAGCGATAGGTTCGTAGAGTCACCTCATCATGTTGGACAGAGTGGCACAAAGGTCATGAGTGAACCCTTGTCATGTGCTGCGAGGTTACAGGCTGTCGCGAGCATGGTGGAAAAAAGGGCTAGTCCTGCCACTTCACCCAAGCCAAGTGTTGCTTGTAGCCAATTAGCATTACTCCTTTCAAGCGAAGCCCATTTACAGCAGTATTCTCGAGAACACGCTTTAAAGACACAAAATGCAAATCAGGCGGCAAGTGAAAGACTTGCTGCTATGGCCAGATTACAAGAAAATGGCCAAAAGGATGTGGGCAGTTTCCAGTTCTCAAAAGGAATGTCAAGCCATCTTAATGGTCAGGCAAGAGCATCATCAAACAAACTAATGGCTAGCAAAAGTACAACATTTCAAACTCCGATGGGTATTGTTCCTTCTTCCCCCAAAAATGCAGGCTATAAGAACTCACTGGAAAGAAGCAATGCAAAACAAGCTGCTAATAACAGTTTGCTTTTACATCTCCTTAAAAGCCAGACCATACCTAAGCCAATGAATGGACACAGTCATAGTGAGAAAGGAAGCCTTTTTGAGGAGAGCAGTACACCTACAACTATTGATGAATACTCAGATAACAATCCTAGTTTTACAGATGATAGCAGTGGTGATGAAAGTTCATATTCCAACTGTGTTCCCATAGACTTGTCTTGCAAACACCGAATCGAAAAACCAGAACCTGACCAGCCTGTTTCTCTGGATAACTTAACTCAGTCCTTGCTAAACACTTGGGATCCCAAAGTCCCCGAAGTAGATATCAAAGAAGATCAAGATACCTCAAAGAATTCTAAGCTAAATTCGCACCAGAAAGTAACCCTTCTTCAGTTGCTACTTGGCCATAAGAATGAAGAAAATGTAGAAAGAAACAACAGCCCTCAGGAACCACACAGTGATGGGACAAAGTTCAGCACACATAATTACATGCGGACTTCTGTCATAGAAAGCCCTAGTACCAGCAGGACTACTCCAGTGAGCACTCCACCATTACTTGCATCCACCAAAGCCGAGTCTCCCATCAACCTTTCCCAACACTCTCTGGTCATCAAATGGAATTCCCCACTGTATGCCTGTGGCCCTCAGTCTGAAAAGCCAACGAATACCGCATCGAACCACCTGATGGACCTTACAAAAAGCAAAGAATCGCAAGGGGAGAAACCAGTCCAAAATGAAGGCACACAAAACTCTGCCACTTTCAGTGCCAGTAAACTGTTACAAAATTTAGCGCAATGTGGAATGCAGTCTTCTGTGTCAGGGGAAGAGCAGAGACCCAGTAAACAGCTGCTGAGTGTAAACACAGAGAAACCTACAGGTATGACTGATAGACTAAATAGCCCTCTGCTCTCAAATAAAACAAATGCCGTTGAAGAAAATAAAGCATTCAGCAGTCACGCAACAGGTCCTGAACCAGGACTTTCTGGTTCTGAAATAGAAAATCTGCTTGAAAGGCGCACCGTCCTCCAGTTGCTGCTGGGAAACCCCAACAAAGGGAAGCCCGAAAAGAAAGAGAAGATGCCCTTAAGAGATGAAAGTACTCAGGAACATACAGATAGAGCTTTAAGTGAACAAATATTGATGGTGAAAATAAAATCTGAGCCTTGCGATGACTTGCATACACATACCACAAATGTGCCCTTGAGCCACGACGCTCAGGGTGCCCCCTTCTTAGGCGTGGCTCCTGCCTTGCAGGGAAGCACAGCTGTCTTACCAGCATCTGAGGACTTCAAATCGGAGCCGGTCTCACCTCAGGATTTTTCTTTTTCTAAGAACGGTCTGCTAAGTCGACTGCTGAGACAGAACCAAGAGAGCCACCCGGCTGATGACCTGGACAGCAGCCACAGAAATAGTGAGCTGACACTTGTAGACTCAAAGAATCTTTGCATGGCCCCTAAAAAAAGGAAGCTTCATACTGAGCCATTAGAAAATGCATTTAAAAAGATGAGAAATAACATGGTCGATGCTGCAAACAGTCCCAGTGCTCCGAAGGTGCTGTATGGGTCCTTGCTTAACCAGCAAGAGCTGAAGCTTAGCAGAAATGATCTTGAGTTTAAATATCCTGCCAGCCATGGTTCAGCGAGTGACAGCGAACACAGGAATTGGGCCAGAGAGAGCAAAAGCTTCAACGTTCTGAAACAGCTGCTTCTCTCAGAAAACTGTGTGAGAGATTTGTCTCAGCACAGGAGTAGTTCTGTCGTCGACAGTAAAAAAAAAGGACACAGAAGCACTGTGACCAATAGCAAACCTGACTTCAGCATTTCTTCTTTGAACGGACTGATGTACAGTGCAGCTCAGCCCAACAGCTGCATGGGCCACAGGACATTTCCATACCCCGGTGTAGGAAAACCTCCTGTGAGCCCTCCTTTCCCTGAGCACCTGGGCTGCGCAGGGTCTAGACCAGAATCTGGGCTTGTGAATGGGTGTTCCGTGCCCAGTGAGAAGGGACCCATCAAGTGGGTTATCACAGATGTGGATAAGAATGAGTATGAGAAAGACTCTCCGAGACTGACCAAAACTAACCCAATACTGTATTACATGCTCCAGAAAGGAGGCAATTCTGTTACCAGTCGAGAAACACAGGACAAGGACATTTGGAGGGAGCCTTCATCTGCTGAAAGTATCTCACAGGTTACAATCAAAGAGGAGTTACTTCCTGCTGCAGAAACTAAAGCTTCTTTCTTTAATTTAAGAAGCACTTACAATAGCCATATGGGAAATAATGCCTCTCGCCCACACAGTGCAAATGGAGAAGTTTATGGACTTCTGGGAAACGTGCTAACAATAAAAAAAGAATCAGAATAAAATGTACCTGCCATCCATCTTTGGATCTTTTTAAAACTAACTAGTATGAACTTGAGATCTGTATAAATAAGCGCATGATTTGAGAAAAGCATGGTATAATTGAAACTTTTTCATTTTGAAAAGAATTGGTTACTGTGATGTTTAAATATGCATACTACTTCTTGCTTTACATTAGATGTCATGAGGAAGCTGCTGAACTAGCAATTGGTTGTTTAACACCTTCTTATGCATCAGACAACAACTGTGAGTAGCCCATGAATGATATTCTTTTTTAATCATAAATAATAGGCATAAATTAAAATGTGAATCTCCACCCACAGTGGATTAATGCATTGCTGCCTTTATTAGGGTACTTTATTTTGCTTTTCAGAAGTCAGCATACATAACACGTTTTTTTAAAGTCCAAATTGTTAAATAATAACTCCTAAAGGATAATTATTGAATCAAAGAACCTAATACTGATTCATTTTTTCAGTTCAAAAACAAATTAGAAAAAAAATATGCTTACATTTTTCACTTTTGCTAAAAAAAAAAAAAAGAAAGAAAACACATTTATTTTTAATTCTTGGAAGGGGTTTTGTGGTTCCTCAATGTGTCTGCCCCACCCCAATCCTTTTCAATATACTATATTTCTTTAAACCTTGTACTACTTAGTAAACATTGATTACAATTGATGGAAGTTTGATAGATCTTTAAAAAAAGGCAGATTTCCATTTTTGTATTTTAACTACTTTACTAAATTAATATTCCTCCTTTTACAGAATTAGGAAAGTTAACATGTATCTTCAGGTGGTTTCCTGAATAGTTGAAATAAGAAGTTGTTTTTAACAAGCAAAATGGCTTTTCTTTGGACAGTTTTCACCATCTCTTGTAAAAGCTACTTCTCACCGTTTCTGTGGTACCTGTGAGTCTTATGACCAGGGTTTCTTAAAGTTGGACTCAGACCACCTGCATTAGAATCATCTGGAGCACTTGTTTTAAAATGCAGATTCCTAGGCAGCATCTCAGATCTACAGAACAAGGATCTCTGCTAAGTGGACCTGGGAATCTTCCTTCTGCATCTTAATATACTCCCTAGGTGTTTCTTCTGCACACTGCAATTTGAATTTTGAAAATTGAAACCATTGCGTATGACTTCTCTCAACACAGGATTGTGAACAAACTATTTGATGCCTGTATTTTCCCCAGTACAGTCACACATCAACTCAAAATTTGCAATATTGTACTTCATATATTACTGCTATGACTTTGGAAATCGGGTTCAGAATACTTTTTATGATCAAAAAAAATCGGGTGGAGGGGACAACTTTCATATTTGGCTCAACATCTCAGGAAAATCTGTGATTATTTGTGTGTTCTAATGAGTAACATCTACTTAATTAGCCTTAGGGATGGAATAACAGGGCCACTTACCAAACTCAGGTGATTCCAGGATGGTTTGGCGACTCCTCCTGAATACATCCTTAACTTCTATTAAAACCATTGTCCTAAAAACAGTGCTGACAAAGATGAAAACATTTATTTCAAACCCAAGAAAGGCACTAAACTCAGATTGACTAAACAAAAAAGTACGAAGGGCACATATACATGACAGATTTGTACACAGTCACTCCATCGGATCTGTTATTTTAAAATAGTGATTAAAAGTAAACATTGATGTTTTCTTGGAAGAACTTAATGTATTATCGAGCCGCATGGGGTTTCTATCTTGAAACAAGTCCATGCTTTTCAGTTCAGTTTTTACAATCCACAATTCTTTCACCAGATATTTTTGGGTTTAATTGTGAGCTGAGTTAGCAACTGACCGATCAAAAAATTGTTATATAATCGACTGTTAATTAGAAGGAAATCTATTTGAAATTGTTCTACTTGAGGTTGTTTCTAAGATTTTTATATTAAAAATGGGCGTTATTTCCTAATATGATCTAAAACCCTAAATGATTATTTTTTTCTCAAAATAATTTGTAAATAGTTACTGGATATATTATAAAATAATAGGAGCGAATATTATGCTACATCATGAAAATTCCACGGGCCAGTGAAGATATTCAACTCCATCCCATCTTTATTCTGTGACAATCTTATTGTCTACACTGTATAAATAAGCTTTTAACCAAGTCATTTTTTTCTGCCATTGTGAAAGGTCTGGAGCCTTAGAAGTATGCTAGAAAAAAATATTGATATTCCCCCTTGGTTAGGGGAAAATGGGCTTTTACAAGGGGGTGAAACTTAGGTCAGGAAAAAGAACATCAAGGGCCAGCTTTGCTTTTTTTGTTTGTTTCTTTGGTTGGTCATTTGTTTTGTTGTTGTTGTTACTGTTGTCAGCAGTCAAAGAAACGAAGGTATGTCATATATAAATAAACATGACCACAAAGAAACCTGTTCTGATTTACTAGAGTGTCCCCAATTTGAGTTTAGTATGATTTTAAAGAAGAGCGGTGAGAAAGGGCCTACATCCATAAATGCAGTTCATTTATGCATATGTAGATACAAGGATGCACATATACACATTTTCAAGGACTATTTTAGATATCTAGACAATTTCTTCCTAATAAAGTCATTTGTGAAAGGGTACTACAGCTCTCATTGACATCAGTAAGGTAGCATTACCTGTTTATTCTCTGCTGCATCTTACAGAAGAGTAAACTGGTGAGAGTATATATTTTATATATATATATATATATATATAATATGTATATATATATATATTGACTTGTTACATGAAGATGTTAAAATTGGTTTTTAAAGGTGATGTAAATAGTGATTTCCTTAATGAAAAATACATATTTTGTATTGTTCTAATACAACAGAAAAGCCTTTTAATCTCTTTGGTTTCTGTATATTCCATGTATAAGTGTAAATATAATCGGACAGGTTTAAAAATTGTGCATGTGTGTATACAGTTGCAAGTCTGGACAAATGTATAGAGTAAGCCTTTTATTTAAGTTGTGATTACCTGCTGCATGAAAAGTGCATGGGGGACCCTGTGCATCTGTGCATTTGGCAAAATGTCTTAAGCAGTCAGATCAGATATTCATCCCAACATAACAGTATTCCATTTCTGGACATGACTTCCGTGGTTTAAGCTTTGTGAAAGAATGTGCTTTGAATCCAAGGGTCTTAAAACTTTTTAAATCAAGTCAACCACTTTTCAACATAAAGAATTCACACAACTACTTTCATGAATTTTTTAATCCCATTGGAAGCATAATAATATACCAGGAGTATTCCAGTGTACCGGAGTACAGGCACATTACCATTCATGGTATGAATTCTGGGGTTTACACAACCAATTTTGATGCGATATGCTCAGTAATATAATTTGTCATTTTTATTAGAAATTTAATTTCTTCATGTGATGTCATGAAACTGTACATACTGCAGTGTGAACTTTTTGTTGTGTTTTTTAATCTTTTAGTGTTTACTTCCTGCAGTGAATTTGAATAAATGAGGGAAAAAAATGCATTGTCTCTGGTTTGAAATGATTGTTATTTTCTGGGCTGTCTCCGATTTTCAGGTTTTCCATAAACATAAAAGTCTCTGGTCATGAAAATAACAAGTCGTCAAGAATGCTTTGCCCTTCTCAGAAAAATAAAGGGAAAAAAAAGAAGGTGGCCTGCGAGTTAGTATATCTAGAGACAGGGCAATTGAAGCATAGCTCAGACTCAGCCTGTATAGCCTCTTCTACCCATCCTTGATTCTATTGCTGGTGTGTAACTGGATGGTCATCATGGATTTTTGAAGTGGGAAAAAGTTTGTACAGTGTTCAAAAATAAAGTTGATTTGATATAAACTTGTTTTAAGATAGGATTTTATTAGGTTTTTATCCAGGTTTCGACGGGTGTTAATTTTGGGGTGTTTTTTGGTTTTTGTTTTTTTGTTTTTTTGCGGTACGCGGGCCTCTCACTGTGGCGGCCTCTCCCGTTGCAGAGCACAGGCTCAGTGGCCACGGCTCACGGGCCCAGCCGCTCCACGGCATGTGGAATCCTCCCGGACCGGGGCACGAACCCGTGTCCCCTGCATCGGCAGGCGGACTCTCAACCGCTGCACCACAAGGGAAGCCCTATATTTATTTTTTTAAAAAGTCTCCAAACGTTTTGCAAAAATGAATGTGTGTGCTTGCACACATGTGTATGTATACTGTATGTGTATAGGTAATGAGTAGTTGAGAATGATAAGCAATGTCCTTATGTAATAAGTAATAGAGACCAATTTATTTAGAAAAAGGAAAAAGAACTATACCTGTGAACCGATGATCTGGGGTGGGGAGGGCATTATTTTTACAAATATATTAATAATAATTTAAGAGGAAGGCATTTTCCCGAAGATCAGTTTCTGTTTTCTGACACTAAAATAGGCCTATTAAAATCTGAAAATTTTGCACCTTCTCCCTAACAAGTTTATAAACACTGTCTAAAAAAAATCCAGGTAATAGAAATACATACAGCTGTTCTACATGATTAAAATGTTGAAAAGTTATGCTTTGCCGTCTGTACAGACACTGTCATCGGAACCAGAGATGCACAGCCACGTTTTGTTTTGTTTATTGATTTATACGGTAAAAAGGCATAACGAGCTCATCATGTAATAAATTGAGGGATTTTTAAGAAGAAAACCACCCCAGTTAGTAACTCCTCTTGACTATAAGTTAGCGCCAATGACTTTAATATGGAAAGTCTTTCATAATCTAATCAGATGATGATCACCCACTCTGTGCCAAGTTCTGTTTCAAGCTTGTTAATGTGGAAGACTCCTTTACAAAGAAATAATTTTGAACAAGTTTTCTCCTACCACTGCTATCACTAAACTGTGACCTATTTGTTTACAGAAAATAGATTTTAAATGTTGAGCATGACATTTTTCATTTATTCCATCAAACTTAAGAAGTATCTGACGCTAGCACCTTGTAAGGGTTGGTGGAGGAATCTGTTGGCACCTTTTAGCGTTAATTTACTGCTACATTTCTCTAAATGGTTGGCACGATAATACTTAAAACATTTTAAAGATGCCGTCCTCGTAGGCAAGTTAAAGACCCTTGCTCTAAAAAGCCAGAGTTAATGTACTCTTTAGTTGGTAACAGAATAATTGGAAATAAAATTCAAATCCCATAAACTTCAGTCCTGGAGAAGTGCTGCTGCACTTATGATGCCCTCATTTGAGTGTCTAAAGGTAAATACATAAACCCTTCCAGCAATAGCCAAATTTTAAAATATCAATAGTACACTTCTGTAGTCAGAAGAGGATTTTTCAGCCATTCCAAACAGTCCTTTTACAGCCTTTTTACTGACAAAGACCTAGACAGCCTTCTACCGTCCAGCCTTTGCTTTTACCAAACTTCATCGGTTAGGTGCTCTGAGCTTTAAGAAAAGTTTACAATCCTTTTGGACTGTTCATTTTGCTCTTTTTTGCTGATACGCATTCACCTCCAAACACATCTGGAAAAGGAAATGGCCTAACATGGTATAGGTTTCATAGCCCGTCGTTTTTTTTGTTTGTTTTTTTGTTTTTTTGCGGTACGCGGGCCTCTCACTGTTGTGTCCTCTCCCGTTGCGGAGCACAGGCTCTGGACGCGCAGGCTCAGCGGCCATGGCTCACAGGCCCAGCCGCCCCGCAGCATGTGGGATCTTCCCGGACCAGGGCATGAACCCGTGTCCCCCGCGTTGGCAGGCGGACTCTCAACCACTACGCCACCAGGGAAGCCCAGCCCGTAGATTTTGAAAGCTGCACCAGCAGGGCCCCAGAGTAGAGCTTTGGTGTTGGTATGTTTTCTGAGATTGTATTTTCCCTTAACTGATTTGAAATGGTAATTTAAGGATAGAACAGTAAGATGACTTCACTATAATTAGAAAACTATAGATTTCTCCCAGGTTGCCCCTAGCAGCCATTGTAGCCAATCTTTCCATGAGCAGCAAATTCTTATAAGACTCGCAGCACCCAGTTGGATGTGCTAGCTGGCCTTGCCGCATCTGGTAGAGTGCCCTTGGACTTGTGGCCCTGACTGCATTCTCACATTTTCAACTCATTCTCCCACCATCTAACACCTCTCCGCCCATCGCCACCAATCATTCTAGTGTTCAAAACCTTCCCAGTAGGAATTCAGTTTCCTGAGCACATCTGCCTTCCTGGCATCAAGAAGATGCCTTCTTGGCATCACCTTCAACCATGTGACACTCTCTGCCTAAAATACCTCCTTCCTTTGCCCTCTCCTTCCCATCTGCAGCCTTGTAAATTTGTATTTATCTTCAAAACCTAACAAACATTGCCGCTCAAAGAACCCTCTGTAGTTCCTTCAGGCAGTGTGTTCCTCAGCCCTCTGCAGTCCCATAATGCTTTGTGTAGACCTCTCTTAATTTCCTTCATTAGAGTGGTTAACAACATACTTTGTATTCCTTCTAAAGGCAAGAAGTGTGAAGTGTGTCCAAATCCTGATATGTAACAGTTAACTCAGTAAATGTATGACCAGTCAAAGAATGAAAGAAGGTTGATTTCTCCCCACACAAAAACTGAAAGGCTGCCTCCCCTTCCCTAGGCTGGGAAGCAAAGTAATTTACAAGATTGGGATGCATCCATTTCCCTGAAACAATGCCCCGTCTCCCAGGCTACTCTAGCCCTAGGGCTCATGGTCTCTGTAGGCCAAGCCAGGCATTCTTTCTTCTGTCCTCTCTAATCTGCAGAGATGCTATCAGCTGAGAAATTCCTAACAAGAGGAGCTGGTTCTCGAGAATGGGACGGGAACTTTGGGGTTTTTGCCAACGTAGGTCTAATTACCTGTTGTACCATATCTTCTTACAAACAGCAGTGAGCATCTTAGAATTTTTGCCTTTAGCAGGGAGGCTTCCAAACACCACACTGAGATAGGCCTGAGGCAAGAATCCATGGCCTCTCCTGCCAATCATGAGTAAGTTCATGGTGCACAGGGCTACACTCCCCTGAACTATGGAGAATCACACCCAGGCAGAAAATGCCCTCTTGGTGGGTGTGGTGCAACTAACTCCTTGATGGCAAGACCCTCACCAGGGTAGGACCTGGATTTAGCATTAGGCTATTTCAGCTCCTCAAGGAAATCTGAGTCCCTATACAGTTGTGGAAATGCAAGAGACCAGTGCCGCATACGAACTAGTCCACTAGCACACGTATTCACGTTCATCGGAGGGCTTTGACAGTGGCAACTTACCTAGAAAGCCACGTCAACAGGTTCTAAGAGTATCAGAAAAGTAATACAAATGTTCAGTGAATCAGCAGGTGCTTAATAAAGGTGTGCTAAGTCACTGTGACAGCAGAAGCTCATCTCTTTTGTATGTGTGGAGATGGACTGAGAGATGTTAATTTCCTTTCATTCTGATAACATAAAATTAATAAACTTTTTTTTAACTGCTGCATTTTATTTGTCCAGAGAAACCACATTTCGTGTTCCCAACCCCCAAGAGAAAGAATAAAGTCTTAGATGAAATCGCTCTTATCATATGTCCAAATGGTAGTGGAAAATCCAAATATAGAGCATATTCAGGAGGAGGAGATTGGCTTTCAATGGAGATGAAATGGTCCCCTTTCCCTAGCCAAGGACTGATGACTCATGATTTCTACCTGATATTAGGCCATGGGGAAGAAACAGATGGAAACCTCTGTCTCAAAGGGGACATTTTTAAGTGGATGTTTTATGTAATTAGATAGTGGAAAGAGCTAGAGACATATTTAGAGGACAGAGAAGTTGGAAGCACAGTGTCCCTAGTTTTCTAAGGAAGAGGGGACGCTCCTTAAGCTGTTCTCTTCCTATGAGCTCCTTTCTAGCTTAAGCGAATCAAGAAGGCTTCTAATCTTAACCATATTAATAGAAAATAATCATACTCATCCTCTCATCAAAGGTAAGGAGTTTCTTGCGAGTCTGGATATTTAAAATCAGGTGGGGATTTTTTGCATTGTTTTTGGTTTTATTTTTTTTTCCCCCAGCATCTCTTCATACTTGGGTAAGGTTGTAGACTTGCAGGACTGGGATATGAGACCAGGGAAAAGAGTGATAAGAAGCTTATGAACTTAACATTTCCCCTAAAACCAAACCAGACAGCAACCTAACAACCATCAAAGCATCATGCGTATTTATCCAACTGGCCTTAATGAGCAAATAGTATTAAGGGTGAGGTGATCATGCTAAAAGCTGTATTCCAGGACTCACTTTTGCTCCAAATTGTTAACTGATAGTAATGCAAGAAAGGTTCCCAGAAGCCAAAGTGCAACTTTCAAAGTGAATAGTCAAAGTGCAACTTTTTAAAATAACAGTGACGTTGATGCCACTAGATTAATGGGACCATATAGTACTTAGAGGCTGTTTCTGATCATCACCAAGTGAAATCTCACTGAAGCAGGAATACAGGCCAGAGCTCAAACACATCATCCGACTTACCAGATTGCTTGCTTGCTTCCTTATTTCCTTCCTCCCTTCCTTCCTTTTTCTCTTTCCTCTCTTTCTCTCTCTCGTTCTCTCTTTTTCTTTTTCTTTTTCTTTTTAATAGAATAGATTTAAGGAGAGGTAATTGATATACTGTACAATTTACCCATTTAAAGTGGACAATTCAATGATTTTTAGTGTATTCATGGAGTCACTAGATAACTAATATCGTTTCTGTCTATAGAGTTAGATGTTCTGGACATTTCATGTAAGTGGTATCGTACAATACGTGACCTTTTCTGAATGGCTTTATTCACCTTAGTTTAGTGTTTTCAAGGTTCATCCATGTTATAGCATGTATCAGTACTTTCCTCTTTTACTGCTGAATAATTTCCCGTTGTATGTATATGTCATTTTATCAGTTGATGGACATTTGGGTTGTTTTCTTTCTTAGCTATTATGAATATTTTTGCTGTGAACTTCGTTGTTGTAGTCACGCATCAAAAGCAGGATGGACAACCAATCAACATTTGGTTTGGATATTGCCACCCATGAAGTATGAGGGTATGAAGTCAATTGACTGTAAATGTAGGGGTTCATTTCTGGACTCTCAGGCCTCTTCCATGGATGTATGTGATTATCCTATGCCAGTACCACACCATCTTGATCACTAGAGTTTTGTAGGCATTTTTGAAATCAGGGAGTGTGAGTCTTCTAAATCTGTTTTTCAAGATTATTTTGGCTGTTGTTGGTTTCTTAAATTTACGTATGACTTTTAGGATAAAACTGTCAATTTCTGCAAAAATGATAGCTGAGATTTTGATAGGGATTGTGTTGAATTTGTGCAGATCATTTGCGGGGTATTGCCATTTTAACAAAATTAAATCTTCCAATCTGTGAACATAGAGTGTCTTCCCACATATTTAGGTCTTCTTTGATGTTTTCCAACAGAGTCATCCCGGGATGACGTTGGTTTTAGCAGGGTCCTGTTTAGTTGGCTCTTTCCCTGATCTCTCTGCTGTCTGCCTCTTTTGGTGTCACACCCAGCTGTTAGGCTCCACTAATTGTCCTCTCATTACTCTCTCTCTCTCTCTGTGTGTGTGTGTGTGTGTGTGTGTGTGTGTGTGTGTGTGTATATATATATATATATATATATATAACTATTATTATTATTTTTTTTTGACAATGCCCTGGCCATAAATATCTCCACTGTCTGACCCAATTACATTTGGGCCCTTTTGCAAGTGTGGTTTTTGACGCAGGTCTTTGAGATTTATTCTGTTCCCAGAGGGCTCTTCTTAGCTGTCTCTTTTCCTGATTCCCTCTGGTAAACTAGCTGACCTGTGGTTTAGCTTACTGTTCTCATAGAGCTAACAGCCTCCTCTCAATTGCTTACCACCAAGGTCTTTGTTGTTTTCAAGAATATTTTAGGCTTGAAGTTTCTCACACTCTGTTCTAAATGAAGGGAGAGCTTCAGAGCTCTCCGTTTTTATGGCTTGTCTCAACCCCTGGTCAAAATTTCTGAGCCACTGTGCCATTGCTAAAGACAGAGATAGTGGCCTGTTTCTCTCTGAGTAACATCCCTGTTTTTACGAATTGGATGCTGGGTGTGCATGATAGCTTTGGGTCTTCTCAGTTCACCACTCCCAGTGGGGAAGCTCTACCCTATGAATGAGCTGGGCCTAGGGCAATTACAGCCCCTTATTCTTCCCTGCCACGTTTAAGATAGATTGTCTGCGCTTAGACAGACAATCCTCAGTAGAGGAAGAAAGCCCTTGACTTTCAGTGGCACTCACCTGGAAGGTAGTGTTGACAAAAAATGTCACCTTCCATATCAGTAAACAAAGGATGTTACAGCCATCAAACCAGCAGCCGCTGCAGCTGACTGTGTACCCTGAGGGGATTCAGGATGGAGAAAAACAGGATGCTGGGCCTAGATAGTCAGGTGCATATCAAAGGAATGATTTCAATGACCCCAGATTCTTGCATCTTCAGGTACATAGAAAAACACTGAATGCGTTAACTTGAGATGTCTGGTTTTTCTTTAATTAATAGTAAGTAATCTTTTGATGTTCTGACTCCCTGTTTTTTTTTTTTTTTTTTTTTTTTTGCAAAAACTCCTATATATCCTGGCTCATCCCTTACCTCTTCGGAGCAGTTCCTCAGAGCTGAGAGGCTGCTTCCTGGGCTTGAGTCCACTGAATAAAACATAATTTTCAATGTTTAGGTTATGCATTTTTTTCAGTCGACAGTAGCCTCTGTAACCCAGAGTTTTGCAGAGGATGAGAAATGCTGGTCACCTGGCCCTTCCAAGGAGATATTGACACCGTTAACTGGAGCTGGGGAGAGGGACCCTCATTTTCACGGCCACACCCAGCTTGAGCGGATCTTCCATCACACTAAGCTACGGTGAGGGAGAAGGAGTAGGTCATGGCTCAAATGTTCTTAGCAAGATTTAAGAGACTTTCTTACATAATGTTCCTCATTTGATGTGTTCCTTTAGGAAAATTTTCAGAGTACTTTTTTTTTTTTTTTTTTTTTTTTTTTTTGCGGTACGCGGGCCTCTCACTGTTGTGGCCTCTCCCGTTGCGGAGCACAGGCTCCGGACGCGCAGGCTCAGTGGCCATGGCTCACGGGCCCAGCCGCTCCGCGGCATGTGGGATCTTCCCGGACCGGGGCACGAACCCGCGTCTCCTGCATCGGCAGGCGGACTCTCAACCACTGCGCCACCAGGGAAGCCCCAGAGTACTTTTAAAAAATAATTTTACCACTTACGTTGTTTTGCTGGAGAACGGGTTTGCAGAGCCCCTCAGGCTGCCATCCCCAAAGTGGGTCCCTCTTACTTACCTTATTTCTCATCAAATAAATGGACTCAAAGCCACATTCCTCCAGGGTAACCTACTTAAGCAATGTTGTGCTGCAGCATTATTTCTACCCATAGGATGACACATTTCTGGCCCGTGCTATTTTGAATGACTCTTTTCTTACCTCCTATTAAACATAATTTACTTAAATCTATTTTCTTTTTTCCGAGAATTTCATTTAATTTTTTTTCACGTCCTCCCTTGGATAATATTCCGATTCATAACTCTTCCTGCCATCAAATGCTCCACAATTGAACCCAACAGACCAAACTCAATGCAACAAACGGCCACCACTTACATATTCAATTTGTAATCATTTAAATGCTCTTTGGTATTTAACTCAGGAAAATTATTCTTTGGTTTTTTTCTTACGCTTTTTTTTAAATTAATTTTTTGAGCAGTTTCAGGTTTATAGAAAAATTGAGCAGAAAGAACAGAGCTCCCCCATATACCTCCACACTGCTACCCCCTCTGTTTCCCTTATTATTAACATCTTGTATTAGTGCCATACATTTGTTACAATTGATGAACCAATATACATTATTTTAACTAAAGTCCTTGGTTTGTATTGGACTTTGTATTTTAATATAAAGTTCATTCTTTGTAGACTTTGTATTTTTAATACAAAGTTCATTCTTTGTATTATATACTCTATGGGTTTTGACAAATGTATAATTACAAGTACCCACAATTTGAATATCATCACAGTTTCACTGCCCTAAAAATTCCCTAAATTCTACCTATTCATCCCTCCCATGCACTCCTGCGCTCACTCCCACCTCTTTCCAGGGCCTGGCAACCACTGATCACTTTGTCTCCATAGTTTTTCCCTTTCCAAAATGTCATATAACTGGAACCATATAGTATGTAGTCTTTTCAGATTGGCTTCTTTCACTTAGCAATACAATTTTAAGGTTTATGTCCCTTTGTAGCTTAAGTTCATTTAATCAACTGAATGATATTCTATTGTATGTATATATATCACATTTTGTTTATCCATTTACCTATTGAAGGACATCTTGGTGGCTTTCAGGTTTTGACAGTTATGAATAGAGCTGCTGTGAGGGCTTTTATGTGGACGTTTTTCAAGTTTTTTCTTTTATTAAAATTTTTAAAAATTGGGATTTTTATTATTTCTGATATATTTTTATATAATTTTTTTCATTTTTCTTTCTTCCTTTTTCTTTTTTGATGTGTGTTTTAAGAGGGCAGAGCTGACCTTCCCAATAATTCAAATTTCCCACAACTCCTGTGCTTAAGAAATGCTTAATCATCAATTCCAAGCCCATCAGTTTCACTGGATGTACCAACCAGGTTAAGCTACGTTATGTTGCAGTATCAAACTCTCAGTGACTGAAAACCTCAAAGGTTTATTTCATATTCTTGCTACATGTCCAACTTGAGTTGGCAGCGGGCTCTGCTCATGGTCACGCTCATCCAGGGTGGTGGTACCTCCACTGTCTGGGAGTGTCACTGGTTGCCTTGGCAGAGAGAAAAGAACATGGCGAACTGAGCACCAAATTTAAAAGACTTAACACCTCCTCACATTACACCAACCAAAGCACTGGTCTGCTTAGCTTCAAGATGGTAGGAAGTTTAACTATGTACGTGGTATACCTGGAAAAAGAAGAACCAGAAGCATTGGTGAACATTCAGTAATATCTACTTTTAATATAGGATTTGCCTGAGCATAGAACAATGTTCTTTTGATCACTAAATTTAATTTGATTATATTTTAATGTTTGCCTTTCCTCTTCACACTATGGACTAGAAGCTAAAATTAACAAAACTTAAGGATTCAGATGATATCTACTAATCCTAAGGAAAAAGCTTAGGTTTGCCACAAGCTCTACAGCATTACTCTAAGGAAGATGATGGAGTTGAACATGAAGTTAGTACATGCTGGAGAGTTGGCACTGCTGACACTGAAGGATTCAAAACCAATGACGATGATTGCTTTTCACGTAAGCTCAGTATAACGATAGAGAGATGTTCAGTCATGGTGTCAGAAACAGACACCGTAACTATATCCATATACATTTATTGGTTTTATTGTTTTAGTTTGTTTATGTGATTAAAGCTTTTCTTCTCTTTCCAAAATTGGATATTCCATTTGAACCTAAACACATCTTGAAACAAATTTCAACTGAGAAGACAATTTTGGTTGAGGTCATTTCAAATTCATTTAATTGCTCTTGAATCCTTTAGCTAACTAGACACCCTTCTTTTCCCAGATTTGCTGGGAATTTGGGTTACCAGCACCCACTTTATGAAAATCCTTTAGTTATTTATGATCAGCTCTTAGAACTAAGTACTCACTCCTTTACTCGTCCATCCCCAGAAACTTCTCCTCTTTCTTATGGAAACTAATGATCTTGGGAAAGTCAGCCCTGCTTCATTTTCTCTCACGCATCTTGTCTCAGCATCACCGTGGTAAAGATGAAGACATAGCCAGTCCCTACCTGCGCTATTTGAGCCTATAGGCAACAGGATCCAAAGTCATCCCTGTACTCCTGCTTGATGTTTCCCACTGCAAGAGAAGTCTCCCAAGTCCCCATCCCAAACTCCTGCATTCCCCATTCTTTTTTCCCTGCACGGTTTCAGAAGCTTCTCAAGGGTTTCTAATCTTACCTCTTCCCAGCACTTACCTCTAGAGCAAAAGAGATGGTATAAAGAGGGAGGAGGAATCATCCTTCCATCACTGTGGCAATGAGGGGCAAGAAAATAGAAGAGATTCTCCCCTAGATTGTAAGTATATTAACTGCAATTTCCAACCCACTTTAAGGGAGAAACCATGGAAACTATGTACAGTGGAAAACAAGACTTTGGAATCAAAAGACTGGAATTTGAAGTTCAGCTCCCCCAAAAACTAGCATGAATTTGTCTCAGTCTCAGATTTGGGGCCCGAAAATTTGTTCAGTACCTCTTGCCCACTGGACTGTTGCTAGGATCACATGATGTATTACACATGAAAATATTATGTAAAGTGCTATTCACATATTCTCTTTTCTAAAAAGGATGTCAATATTTTCAGTCATGACAATTATATTTACTCATAAAATGTATGGGGAATTCAGAAAAGTACACAAAGAAGAACACAAAAATCACCTATAATTCTACCCCCAAGACATAAATACTATTAGTTATCTCTATTAATATGAAATGCGATTACTACTTTCTTCCAATCTGCCAGTAATTACGTATTTGTGTTTAACATTGTCAGGATTATGCTCTGTCCTTGTGTGGCAGACTGTATTTTCCAAAAGTGGCCACCAGATATTTTCTGGTGCCAGAACCTGGCCTCTCCAACAACACATAGAGTCTTATTTTCCCTCCACATATAACTGGCAAGGGCTTGCAACTGCCTCAATCAATAGAATGTGGTGAAAGGGATGTTGCATGGCTTCTAGGGCTAGGTCATAAAAGGTGGTACAGCTTCTGCCTGGCTCTCATTTTTAGGACACCGGCCCTTGGAAACCAGGAGGGGAAGCCTAGGTCACACAGAGAGCCTATGTGTAGGTATTCTGACCAACAGCGTCAATGGATGGACGTATGAGTAAGTGAACCCTCAGATGATTGCAGCCTCTGAGCTGCTACAGCCGATGCCAAGTGGAGTAGAGAGAAGCTGTCCCCAATGAGCCCTGCCCAAATTACAGATTCACAAGCAAAACACATGTTGTCACGACAGTTCACTTAAATTTCATATGCACATTTTCTCATGTCTAACAATTTTTACGTCAACTTAATATGGCTAAATGACCTTCCATTATGTGGATATTCTATAATTTATTAAAATCCTTCTATATTGTTGCTTATTTAAGGTTCTCTCTCCAAACCTTTTTTTATGCTATGATACATAGTGTTGCCAAAAACATCTTTGCACACACATTTTGAGTTTTGCTTTTCTTATGATTTCCATAGAGCAGATTTTAAGAAGACAAAAGTAAACTTCGATGTATCTCGGTTACATTGAATTAGCTCTTTGTGGCTCACTAGAATCAAAACTGTCTTAAGCTTCATTGTTTCTGTAGAAAAGTGTTCTAAGATCTAAGCTTTACAGAACTGCCTCACAAAATTTTGGCACACAATCCTTTTCTAAAGTCAAGAACCCATTTCCTCATTGACTTCTGAATCACAGAGTCAGAATAAATATTTATTTATTTATTTATTTATTTATTTATTTTGCGGTACGCGGGCCTCTCACTGTCGTGGCCTCTGTTGTTGCGGAGCACAGGCTCTGGACGCGCAGGCTCAGCGGCCATGGCTCACGGGCCCAGCCGCTCCGCAGCACATGGGATCTTCCCGGACCGGGGCACGAACCCGCGTCCCCTGCATCGGCAGGCGGACTCTCAACCACTGCGCCTCCAGGGAAGCCCCTAAATTTTTTTTTTTTTTTTTTTTTTGAGAATGGTTCTTGCTGTCACAGCTTGTACCTCTCACCTTTGATTTCCCCTGAATGGCTTGTACCCCAGAAGAAATTCGTTTTTAGTAAGGTGATGCCTGAACCACTGTGATAGGCTGAATATGACCCCCATATGGATAGCCATATTTTAATCCCTGTAACCTATGAATGTTCCTTCACACGGTAAAATGGGATTTGCAGATATGGTTAAGTTTAGGCTTTTAAGGAAAGATTATCACAGATTATCCAGACAGGTATGAAATGCAATCACAGGGGCTTCCCTGGTGGCGCAGTGGTTGTGAGTCCGCCTGCCGATGCAGATGACACGGGTTCGTTCCCCGGTCCGGGAAGATCCCACATGCCGTGGAGCGGCTGGGCCCGTGAGCCATGGTCGCTGAGCCTGTGCATCTGGAGCCTGTGCTCCGCAACGGGAGAGGCCACAACAGTGAGAGGCCCGCGTACAGCAAAAAAAAAAAAAAAAAAAAAAAAATGCAATCACAAGAGTTCTTACAAGTGAGAGGCTAAGGGGACATTGGACAAAGAAGAGAAGGCAATGTGGCCATGGAGGCAGTAGTGACGCAGCCACAAGCCAAGGCATGCCAGGAGCCGGAAGGAGCAAGGAAAAGTCTCCTCTAGAGTCTCTAAAAGGACTGTGGCCCCGCTAACACCTTAATTTTGGCCTGGTGAAACCGATTTTGGACTTCTGGTCTCTAGAACAGTGAGAGACTAAATCACCGTTGCCTTAAGCCACCAAGTTTGTGGTGATTTGTTACAGCAGCTCTGGGAAAATTATACATCATTCTGTTGCTGCATAGGAAATAAAGGAAATACAAAGGAGTTCATTTTAATGCTCCAAATTCTCTTCCTCAAGTATCTTCCTAGGGTAGGTGCAGGCTCCAGTACACATGCACAAAATACGTTAGAGAGCTTTGGGAGTTTTATTTACGTGTGTGTGAAAATTTAAGTATGAAGCACTCACTGTCCTTTGGAGAGTAATAAAACAAAGATTCTCAGGCTTGTGTAATTCATATTCTAAGTTGGACACACACACACACACACACACACACATAAACACCTGGAGCAGAGCAGAGATCCCTGGATTTCCTCAAAGTCCACCTTAAGGTACACACTTTGAAATATGTCAGAATTCAGAGCACATAAACATGAAAGCGTAGTTTGAATCTTCCCCCTTTGCAGATATAATTGCAGTCCTGGAATGGAAAATAACAAGGAGTCATAGATAATAGGGCCCCAAAGATCTCAAAGAAATAGGTTAATCTCACTGTGGATCCTAGCATGTCATAAGACATCAGTGTACGCTAGCTTCTCTCTTTCCCTTCCTTGGTTAAAAATGTCCCTTTATTGTCAAGGTCTAAAAAAAGGCAAGACATAACAAATGAATCTGCAGTGATGTTTGAAAAATAGGCCCTGACACATTTGGAACATACCCACTGTTCAAAATCTGCCGGCTGAGAGAAGCTGATTAGAAACCCTGACGGCCCGTGGGGAGCCCCGTCCAGGTGCCTGTTACCTGATGCTCTCAGCTCCGCCTGGGGCAGGATAGAGACAGAGAATCCGTGCAGTTGCCTCTCATCTTCATGTAAACGCCGGACCAGTAAGCAGCTGCTGCTGTTGAGACAAACACGAAGGGAGGGAAGGTCGTGCTGGCTAGAAAATCTCACTCGGCCTCTTCTTCTCTTCCTTGGCATTAGACTTTAGCTGGGCCTCTCCAGTGATGAAAGCTTCATCCTTTTCTGTAAGAAGTGCCTTGACTTTCAGTAGTTTCTGTGTATATATCTTTATCTGGAATCAGAAAAGATCCCCTCTATATACTCTCCCCTGAAGCTCAGAACCAAGAAAGACTTAAAATGACCATCTCTGTTGATAAGTAGATTTAAAATTGAAAGGGCAATTCTAATGTTGGTTGAAGGTTCTGCATTCCATCCCCACGTGGTGGATTTTAAATAAGTCAAAATAGAGCAATTGATGCTGTAAGCCTTAGACAAAACAGCCATGATCTATGTTGTAGAGAAATTCTTGTGAGGGAAAAAGCGACTCATGCGTATATTCATTCATTTAACAAAATATTTATTAGTGCCCACTTTATAACAGCACTGTGTAAGGTTCTAGAAATACAGTGAGGAGTAAGAAAGATCTGTGTCTGCTCTTAAAAAAAATTGAAGTCTAAGTAGTTTAAAAACCAGGAGAGGACTTCCCTGGTGGCGCAGTGGTTGAGAATCCGTCTGCCGATGCAGGGGACGCGGGTTGGTGCCCCGGTCCGGGAAGATCCCACATGCCGCGGAGTGGCTGGGCCCGTGAGCCATGGCCGCTGAGCCTGCCCGTCTGGAGCCTGTGCTCCGCAACGGGAGAGGCCACAACAGTGAGAGGCCCGCGTACCGCAAAAAAAAAAAAAAAAAAAAACAAGAACAAAAACTGAAATCGAATCAGAATGGCTGAGAGATGAGTTTCTGAAGGTAGAAAGAGACCTCTTTATATGGATCTTGAAAGTAAAGCCACAAAATTTATTAGATGATGTTAAGCAGTTTGGTGATGTGATCCGATTTTCCCTTTCGGGAGAGCTCTTGGTCTGCAATGCACAAGACAGCTGTTGGAGCTATCGTGGCAAGAGGAGACGGTGGCGCAGGGAATGGTAGTGATGGTGAGGAAGCAGATAAGTGGATGGTACAAGAGATATTTAGGAGAGAGATTTGTCAGCCGTGGTAATTGAGTAGGTGTGGCTGAAAAAGGAGAAGGATAAATTAAGGTTTTCCGGACTTCACCAAATTGCTGGTGAAGTTAATGAAGCTCAATTTCGGACAAATGAATTGGAGATGTCTACGCGCTGTTCAAGGGAAGATATTAAGCATAGAGTTCGGGTAAACAAGTTATTTCAGGAGAGATTTAGGTCAAAGGTATAGGTTTGAGGGTGGTTGTTAGCATGCAGTTGATAACTGAAGCCTTTGAAGCTGAAGAGATTGCTCAAGGCACTTTGTCTGTTTAAGAAGAGATGACCTCCTGGGGCAGAACGCTGAGAATATAGTACTTTAAGGAATGAGAAGAAGAAAATCCTGCAAAGGAGACTGCTAGGTGAGAAAAAACTGGGAGACTGTGTATCATGGAAACCAAAAGAAAAGAATATTTACCGAAAGATAGTGTGGTGAACGTTGCATTGATCAGTAACGAGTGCATTTAATACTCAGGGCAGAGTCCCTCCTCCATATGGTGAAATCTCAGTCATCATCATGTAAGAATCAATAAACATCTTCTGATTTGGTCTTTAATTTTAAAATGAGCACCATTTAAAAAACGAATTTCAGTTTTAAAGATATTATTCAAACTCAGTAAACTAGTTCATGTATGAATTAAAGTTTGTACTTGCCAAGCAAATAAAAAATACCTCAAAGTTCATACTCTGTTTTGCTGTTTTCGATTTTAAATACAAATAAAAACTCCTAACATGTGGTAACATAAAAATGACAGAATGAACTCAGTTTCTATTTCTTTGTCTTTACAGTCTCTCTGTTGACATGGTATATTTTGAATCTACTGATTAAACTGTTTAATCTACTGATTAAACATAGGAATACACGTACTGTAGGGTTGGAGACACAGTGACCAACGCAACGCAATGATTCTGAATCATTATGGATTTACTCTTTTGTTTTTTTTAATGTTTTTATTTTATTTTTGGCTGCGTTGGGTCTTCGTTGCTGCATGCGGGCTTTTTCTAGCTGCGGCGAGCAGGGGCTACTCTTCGTTGCAGTACGTGGGCCTCTCATTGCAGTACGTGGGCCTCTCATTGCGGTGGCTTCTCTCGTTGTGGAGCACGGGCTCTAATCGCACAGGCTTCAGTAGTTGTGGCACATGAGCTCAGTAGTTTTGGCTCGCGGGCTCTAGAGCGCAGGCTCAGTAGTTGTGGCCCTTGGGCTTAGTTGCTCTGCGGCATGTGGGATCTTTCTGGACCAGAGCTCGAACCCGTGTCCCCTGCATTGGTAGGCAGATTCTTAACCACTGCGCCACCAGGGAAGTCCCTGGATTTACTCTTGAAATGAGTCCACCTGTGTCTGGGGTGAACTGTTTAACTGTGGACTCTTAAAAATTAACTTTCAGATAGAATATGATATTTGTTAAAGGATAAGTAATAAAAAGGTGCTTATTTGAATTGTGCATATGTATATACATATAATATAGCATACTATAATATACATATATAATAATAATATATATTATTAAAATGCAAAAGTAATAGCAATTGCCTAGAACTTAGATCAATAAAAGAGTTTTGGGGAGGAGTATTTTTTAATCCTTTTTTAAAAAATAAATTAGTTTATTTATTTAAAAATTTTTTTAAAAATTTTACTTGAAGCATAGCTGATTCCCAATGTTATATTAGTTTCTGGTGTACAGCAAAGTGATTTAGTTATATGTGTATATAAATATCTATTATTTTCCATTAGAATATTACAAGATATTGAATATAGTTCCCTGTGCTATAAAGTAGGGGGGAGGAGTATTTTGTTGATCAATTGCTGGTACCTTGTGATAATAAAAAATGACCAAACTTATCAGTTTTTATTATTGTTTTTAAATTCTTTATAGACAAGGCACCTCCTTACTACCTGTACTCAGAGTTGACCACTCAAACTCTCCAGCCCTTTGGTACGCTACCGGAAAAAATGATGAGTAAAATGAGGCCTGAGAATGACCTAAGTATTCAGTCATAAGAAGGTCATTGGTGACCTTGACAACTGTACTTTCAGAGGAGTGGTGGGGTTGAGGCCATATCACAATGGGCTGAGAAACCAGTAAGTGGAAAAGCAGTTTGGACAGTGACCTGTTTTTCTAGTCTCATTTCCTCCAACTCCCTGGTGGCTCTTTATCCCTTCCCTTTCATCCCTACCTATGCTTTCTTTCCAAGCATATTGAACTTTTCCACCCTTCCCCAAGCATACCAAGACTATCCATGTTTATTTGCCTTTATACCTATCGTTCCTTCTGCTTGGAATGCCCTTTCTTCCTGGTTAAATCTTATCTTTCCCTTCATCATTTCTCAAAGAGTGATCCAGTGGAGGCTTCTCAACTCTCCCAGGCAAAGCTTCAGTCAGTCCATTCTGCCCCAACATCTCCATTGCCATACCTGGAAGGGCAGGTACTGCCTGGTTGTGCAACGTGTCTTGTCTTTCACATCTCCAGCAGTTAGATCATGCCTGCCTGTCCCACTCATAAAAGTTGGTTGGGTAGCTAACTGGGGGAAGAAGAGTGAGTAAGCAATCCAACCAGTGAATGAATAGATAAGTGAATACAACTGAAGGAAACCTGAGACCTTTAGTTCCGTAATTACGTGATGACTGGGTGGATTGGTAACAATGTGATGACGTGATGATGCTCTTTGGCAGGTGATTAGCTCATTATGAACATTATCATAATGCTCTAAATAAAGCCAGTCAGTATGTAGTCCTAACTCAGACCTTTCAGCTCTGGGTGCCTCTTCCCTACTAGGATTTCCCAGGCTACTCTGTTGTGGTTCTGTGGCATTATAACCAAGAGGGACATTTTAATTCTGTAGGCGAAAGGAAGCAAGGGCAGGTTTCTGCAAGACCAGTTTTGTTAGCTCAGTCTAGAAAAATCAGTTGAGCAAAGCAGGAGTTATTGTTGGCTTTAATCTGTCCTACTTGCCCAGGAAAGGCTCTATTGGGTTTTCAGAATGAATGATTCAGATGTACCTAAGTGCTTACATTTGTTTGGGAAAGATTGAGATTTCAAGATGTAATTTGATATGTACCTTTCCCCCATTACCCCAGTCTCTCTTTTCCTGTTCTTTGTTACATGTTCAGTGACATGAAACCAGGGGGCACTTGACACTGAATAGCTCTAAGCCGGCCATTGTCAGTTCCAAAGTCAATCATTTGCCCGAGGTCAGGAAGGAAAACTGGGTGGTGACTTCATTTCCTAGTGCTTCAGACTAGAAGTTTTCTTCCCTCTCCCTTCACTAGTTTCTTAGTACATTTTGTTATTGTTGTGAAGTTCAGAATGGGACGTTTATATGTCTTGAGCACAAACCATGAACTTGGAAAGACTTGTTGATAATGAAACTGCTTGAGGCTGGTGTCCTGGATGTGAAATTGGGCTCTTTATTCAGGGTGCTTGTTTTCAGCCTTGTGCCTGCAGAGCTCCCCGCCTACTTATGCTGATTCACTCAACCTCCAACGGGACCCCGTTTCAATATTTGCAGTACAGTTCTCCTCAGTGAGTTCAGCTGAATGAACAGTTGAATAAATAGTAAAAGAATCAATTCCTATGAAGGAACAGTAACGTTCAATAATATCTCTTTAAGCGTGGTGACCTCTATGACTTTTAAATATTAGAAAATCTTAATGTGCAGCTGGTGAATGAATGAATGCCTTTTTGATAATTGAGTATTTTTCTGGGATACAAAGCTCTGGATTTAACAGCTGTCCAGTCAACAGTCAAAGCTATACTCAGTTGTGTAAACACTGACCTTTTCTTACCCAGTTTTCCTCCTGATTTTGTTGATACACGTCTCTGCACTCTCCTTTACTTGAAACAAATTTTGTTTTTGTTTTTGTTTTTTGCGGTATGCTGCGGCCTCTCCCGTTGCGGAGCACAGGCTCCGGACGCGCAGCCCCAGCGAACATAGCTCACGGGCCCAGCCGCCCTGCGGCACGTGGGATCCTCCCGGACCGGGGCACGAGCCCGCGACCCCTGCATTGGCAGGCGGACTCCCAACCACTGCGCCACCAGGGAAGCCCTGAAACAAATCTTGAACAAATTTTTGTTACTTACTAGCAACACAGCTACAGTTGGATACAGGAAGGCCAGGATGAGAATAATAAGGATCTTGTTACTTGATGATAACAAATTGCTGTTTGGTGATATTTTTTCAAGAGATGATACTCATGCTAAAATGAAATTTGGGAAATATAGTGATGGAATAGAAAGATCTCAGTACCAGTCCTGTCTTGGCCATTAAAGCTACCATGTGATCTTAGAAAAATCAATTAACATCTCTGGGCCTCAGTTCCTTCATGGTTATAGTGAAAACATTGGATTAGATCACTAGTGTTCAGCTGTGTCCCTAACAGCCCCAAATCCTCTCAGAAGATATTAAGTGATATATGGTTTGTTTACTCGGTATCTTTTCTGCTGTATAAGTTTCCTTAAGGGCTGGTGTAAAACTTTGCCATAATTTTACTTTACTGTATAACTGAGAGGTTATACTTATGCTAGAGTTGATATTCTGCCTTTCACTCCCCAAACCCATCTCCACTCTCAACCCATGTCTTCCTGATTTGTTTTCTCCTATCCAAACTCAAGAACCCTCTTCTGTGTTACATTTATTAATTCACCAACCCATGTAAATTGTTTCTTTTCTCTGAACTTCAGTGAAATAAACACTTTGTGTCTTCTTTTACATAGTTTATTTTCTCTCTGTGTGTAGCTAGGCTCAGAAAGTCAACTGCAAGTTTCATGAGAGCACAACAGTGGCAGCCTCTTCATGGCCTCCCCAGGATCCTTTCCCCCTGGGCACAACTTAATGGATCCACTGGCTATGTTCTTATCTAAGGCTGGTGATTCATGATTGGTCTAAATCAGTTATGGAAATCCTGTAACCCTTTCTCAGGTTCCCTACAGCTGAACCTGACCCTATGACCCAGTTCTGGTCAGCGAGATTTAAGCCAGTGGAAGTCTATAGGTGAGATTACAGGAAAGAAAGCTTTTATTCTCTTGGGGAGAGCTGTCCTTTTTCCTTTGTCTTTCTTTCTGCCTTGACCACAGATAAGATGCCTGGAATAGCAGCAGTAACTACAGCTGCAGCAACTAATCTGCAACTACAAGGCAAACAAGACAAGGGAAAGATCAAGGAAATCTCAGAGAATTAGAGCCCTGATCTTGTTAAATGACAAAACGAATGACATCAACTTACCCCTGGGGTTTTTCTTGTAAGAAAATTTGAATTAATGATTAGAATTTCAAATTCATTTATTCATTCGACAAATATTTATGATGTACCTATAATATCCCAAACACAGTACATGAAATATATTAATACACAAAGCATAAAAAGTTCTCATCCTCACAAGAGTTTACATTGTAGTGGGGAAAAGTGACAGAAAATTAGCAATACCCATAATAAATAAGAAAATTACATACAATAGTAGAAAATGCTAAGTGTTATGGTGAAAAGAAAGAGCGGTATACATGGACTTGGAAGTGTAACAGAGCAGGACCCTATGGGCCTTCCTGGGACAGACACCCTCCCCCTCCCCCTCCCCCTCCCCCTCCCCCTCCCCCTCCCCTCCCCTCCCCCTCCCCTCCCCTCCCCTCCCCCTCCCCTCCCCTCCCCTCCCCCTCCCCTCCCCTCCCCTCCCCCTCCCCTCCCCTCCCCTCCCCCTCCCCTCCCCTCCCCTCCCCTCCCCTCCCCCTCCCCTCCCCCTCCCACTCCCCTCCCCTCCCCTCCCCTCCCCCGCCCCTCCCCCTCCCCTCCCCTCCCCTCCCCCCTCCCCTCCCCCTCCCCTCCCCCCTCCCCTCCCCCTCCCCTCCCCCCCATTCTCTGCTTTAGCTCCTCTCTGATGTATCTAGATAATAGTATCTGATGCACAATTTCCTGAGTTGTTTCACAGATGGAAGACATAACTACTTGATGACCATGAGCACATAGCCCCCAGGCCTCCTGGAGCGTGAGGATTACTAATGTGACATCAGCCTGTTACCTCACCATCAACCAAGCAGAGAACTGTGCACAAGCTGGTCACATATCCTGAGACTCCCCTCTCTCACCTGGCCTTTGAAAGTGCTTTCCTGAAACCCATCTGGGAGTTCGGCTTTTTTCCGCACTTACTACTTTTTTTTTTTTTTTTTTTTTTGCGGTACGCGGGCCTCTCACTGTTGTGTCCTCTCCCGTTGCGGAGCACAGGCTCCGGACGTGCAGGCTCGGCGGCCATGGCTCACAGGCCCGGCCGCTCCACGGCATGTGGGATCTTCCCGGACCGGGGCACGAACCCGTGTCCCCTGCATCGGCAGGCAGACTCTCAACCACTGCGCCACCATGAAGCCCCCGCACTCACTACTTTTATGGTGCTTTACAATAATCGCTGCCCTTTCCTTCACCGCAAGGCAGTGTCAATAGATTGGCTTTATTGCCCACAGGCAAGTGGACCCAAGTTTGGTTCAGTAACAGAAGCCCAGATTTAGGGGTCAGATGTGGTTGCAAACAGGATAGTAGGAGTTTGAGAAAGTGACATCAGAGCAGCGACTTGAATGAGGGAGAGATTAGTCTTGTGGCTATCTCAGGGAAGAGCAGTTCAGACACTGGCTCTGACCAGGGCAATGATTCTAAGGCAGGAGCACACCCAGTCCACCCCAAGAACCACAAGGGCACCACATGTAGCTAAGTGAAGTGAGCAGTGGGAAAGAGTGGAGGATCATGCAGAATCTTGTGGTCATTGTAAGGACTTCACCTTTTTTCTGGGTGGAATGAGTAGCCATTTGAAGATTTTGTGCAGAATTATAACATGGTCTGACCTTCATTTAACAAGATTACCTGATCTGCTCTGTTAAAAGTAGATGTAGGGGAAAGCAAGGATGGAAACAGGGAGACAGGTTAGGAGACCCTTATGGTAATCCAGTAGAAAAATGATTCTTGCTTGTATTAGGATGGTAGCAACAGAAGTGCAAGTCGGAGAAGTTTTCTTCTTCTTCTGAGTATATTTTAATGTGGAGACAAGATTTTCTAATGGATTTGAGTGAGAGTTGTTAAACCCTATCAACTCTAGGATAATAAATACACATTAACAGCAAAAATAAATATCACTAGATATAAAATTCTCATTTCTAATCTAAGTCAATTGCATGGAAATTTAACATTCGGTTACTGGAAAACATTTCATCCGACATGGAATGGAAACACAGCAGGCAAGTCAAACAAATGTTTATTTATTTTTAAGAAGTTATACTATTATTCCCTTTTAATCCCATCAGCGCAAGGGTAGGTAGGAGAATTTGACAGCTGTAAGACTTCATTTATTTAGGAGCAATTCATAAGCGCTCAGAACAGTGTAAAACTAACACACAGTTCTCTCTTGCTGTTTTTCTAAAACTAATTTGACTGAACCTAAGTGAAACTTTTAGTGATAATAGCATTTTGGGGGGCAAAATATGGATAAAAGAGGGAGAATTTGAGTTAATAATTTCAGGTTCAAAATATCTGCCCAAAATCAGTAATAGTTGCTTAGGTTTGACCTGGAAACTTCGCAGAACAGCTTAGAAGATTTCATAGCATTCCATCATTGGTCATTTGGGGGTTCCCAAGATAATAATTACATTAAGCGTACGTGTGTGGTGTGTGTGCCCAAATATAATGTTAGCAAATCAAACTAGGTGGGGTGCTACGAAGTGTAGGTACTCGTGAGACAAGGGTGATTGTTGAAAAAGCAGTGTGTAAGTCTACATAGCATTTTAGTTTTCCATTGTATTTTGTGAGCTTGGACTATAAGAGTAAGGACAGTGATGTATGTAGCACTTTTCCTTTGTGTATGAGATGTATTTATTGGCAACCCCCAGGCTATAATGAATTCAATAAACACTGCAAGGAAAGCAAAGGTATTTGCAAGCTTTTAAAAGTTAAATCTCTGAGAAAAAGCACTCTTATTAGACCTGCAGGGGAGGAAAAAGTTTTCCTTGCCCCTCTTAGGGTCCCTGACTGGGTCTGGGAAAATTAAACTGATAAAGACAGATTAAGAGGAGAAGGCATCCACATTTTATTGAATTTTTACCTGTATATGAGAGTTTTTACAAGACAATGAAGACTCAAAGAAGTGACCAGAGCAGGATCTTTTAGACACAGAAACAATAAATTTGTGAAGAATTGGCAAGACAGGAATTTGGGTTAGAAGTAGTAAATGATGAAGAAGTAACTAGGAAGGTAAGGGTTAGTTTAACAAGGTTTGTTTGTGTAGATTTCTCTGGCCCCCAATTCCCTGTTTCTGGTGATTAGAATGTCTTCCTTCCTCTTGGTACAGGGAGGGTACATTTCACGTTGGAGTTTTATGACCTGTTTCAGGGAAGAAAGGCAAGGAGGGCAGGTCAGAGTTGACCTTTCTGCTTCTGCCATTTTCTCAAACTCCCTTCAGCTTAAAATATTCAACATGCCAAGGTACCATATTCTGGGATAGCATGGCCTGAACCTCATCAGATCTTTCTTAGAAAATGCCTCAAATTGTGAATTAAATACTTCTGGCCATTCCCCATTTACTGATCCAAATGTAGGGCTTTTTTCTGAGATACTTGCTTTTTACTTTTATTTTTGCTTATTACATATATGGAATATTCTTACATTTCCAAAAATTCAACAAATATTTAAAGGCTTCAAACTAAGTACTAAGTTCTGCATATGCACTGGTGACTAAGATGGACATGGCCCCTCTTCTCATTAAGTTTTTTCTTATTTTATTCAAATGTTCATGGAATTTATGGAAATGTCCACAAAGGATGCAGTGAGCTAGAATATCAGAGTTTCAAATCGGGAAGAAATCCTTACAACTTACAGATGATGAAACCAAGGCACAAAACTGTTAAACGACTTGACCTAGCTTATACAGTGGCAGAGTCAGGGAGAGAATGCAGGTTTTTCAACTTTCTGTGTTCCGCGCTCAACCATAGAGTTACAGTACATTGGGAGAAGAAGATAAGGGGGGAGCGTGGGGGGATCTCTTAAGTTAATTAGCTAAATTTCCAGAAAGACAGATACAATTTTAAAGATTAAATCAAATGAATACATAAGAACATAAATGGATCTTGGAAGAGACCCACCTTATTTTGAGAACCTGTTTTAATGATGCAACCTAGCATAAATAATGTGAATCCTGTCCAGACATGTCCCAGTATTGCAGAGCTGCTTCTCTGTCCCCACCCTCTCAAAGAAGCAAAGTAAAAATCCCCATCATGGCTGCTATTGTGGCTCTGAAGTGGTTCCCATTACGGGAAAATCCCAGTCTTCATTCTTGCCCACTACCCAGAGGACACAATTATGGAATATGTATTTTGTCCTTTCCCAATCATGCTGAGAAGTAGTTTAGCAAGTTATGGATAGTAGAATGTAGTGGGAAGATTGTGGGCCCTGTAGGCCACCCTATGAGTTGAAAGCTTGGCTTTCCACTTACTGGTTGTGTGAACTTGAAGGAATGACTTAACACCTCTGCTCCTTAGTTTGATTGCATAAAAGATGGGGATCATAATATAGTTCTTGTGATGATTAATATACGTAAATCACTTAGAATAGTGTCTGGAACATAGTAAGATCTAAATACTTGCTATTTTTAGAGTAAACATCGGCATTTGTGCAGTATGGATTGGGGCTACAAATAGATACCTTCGAGGCAACATTGTGTTGTGTGTGTGTGTGTGTGAGTCTGTGCATACATGACAGACCCAGCGTTTCAGACAAAAGCCCTATGAAGTAGAGACTCCCAAAGTAATTTTTTTTTCTCAATTACCTTTCCATCAGCTCTTAAAAAGCAAATGTTTACTGTGTACAATTGGATTACTCCCACAGATTAGTAGACCTTAAATAGTTTTTCTGCTTTATATATACATAAAAAAATCAAAACCGAAAACAATCCAACAAACAAATCCTAAAAACCAAAGTACCAAGGTCTTTCAAGCATTTTGTGTGATGCTATTAAATCTAGCGTTTCTGCTTCCCTTCTCTACATAGTAGGAGATCTCAAAGTTTGGTGTTGTATGAGATATATTGTTGGATCGTCCAGTCCCTACAGTTCTTAAACAAAGAACCCATGTCACCCCATTCAGTTAGGCACTGACTCTATATGTTCTTGTTTTCTGATAAAATCATTTGCTGTTGTTGGTAGAATAAGTGTCTGGGCATATGCAGGGGCTGGGGGTCTTGCTGGATATATCAATAACTCTATTTCTAATCTTGCCTCTTCTTTTTCAAGGACTATATTCAATACATGAAGAATCTACTACAGGGGTTTTCTATGTGCTGTTTGACAAAGCTGAGTATTTGCTCATTCTTGCAAACTCAGTATTTTCCATTTTATTTAAATAATTTCAAGCCCTTATAGAAGAATAGCTAGAACTGAATGTTAGGTAGATTTCAACACGTGTCTACCAAGTCATAACTGATTTTACAGATAGATTAGATTAGATCTACTGGGGAGCTTTCTTTTTTTATTTCACATGGGTTTCATAAAATATAATGCAGGTTATAGAGAAATTGGAACAAATAGTTTTGCTATTCACACTGTATGTATGAATGATATTTGTGCCTATTCAGCTAGTTAACAGTTAAATTTACTAAAATATCAATAATTGTCTGATGATAACTTCAAAAGCACACATCTGTAAAAGAGCAACCATCTCTCAAAACTTAAACAAATTACCTTAAAGTGTGTCATAGTGTCAAAAAGACTCCAGGTACAATGTACTTAAATGAATACTATCTCTGGTTACCCCAGGGATCTTGTTTTTCTTTCAAGTCTATCCTTGCCTCACCCTCCACAGGACCCTTCATTGGACCAACTAGGGAGAGACAAGCTAGTTTTGTAAGTGGCTGCATTTTATGATGGGATGCTAATAAAATTACCTGTGATCGTCCTTTTCTGAATTTCTTCTTATTGTGTCTAAATGGATTTAAGGGAAGACAAATTTCTACACATCAGGGCACATTCTTCATCTAAACAAGCATGGAATGTTTTTCAGATTAGAGTTTATACCAGAATGCATGAATCAGACATTTGCAAAATCCAGATGACTCTGCTAGAGCCCAATACTCCAGTAATGGCTGGCCTGGGAGTTTTTTAGGGCTTTTTCAAGTGCATTGTAGTGGAGCCCCTGAATAAACCTAGCTTGAAGAAAGTTGAAGGCACATGGCAGCCTGTACTGTGTAGCAGATCTAATAATCTCCTTTAGCTTCGGAGAGTTGTAATTTGTCAGAAAGTTCTTGGCATTGTGACACGATGTAGCATATGTGGTAACATAATATATGAAAAGACAAATAGCTAGACAACATTTCAGCAAAGGTAGTGCATCCTTGGCAGAAAATGATTGCATTTGGCATCAACCTCAAATGTACAAGAGGAAGACTGAAAGCATGATAATTTCAAATCAGTATTTTCTCTAAGATCCATTTATTCTTACATTGTGATTGAGAAGCTAAAGATCCTATTCTTCTAATATGTATTTTTAAAGTTTAAATAAGTTTTTTAAAATTTGTATTTTTCTATTGACATTTAGGATTAAAAAAAGTCTGTATCTGTTCCCCCAACAGGGCAAGAATCTTACCTCATTTTCATTTTTTTCTTCTTCATTAATGTTACCGCCTTTCATATTGAGTTTAACTGGAGTTTATTATGCTTTTGGTTTTCCACTGCCCATCGACAATTAGGTAGGCGTTACTATGAATTCCTTTGTATATTCGGAATACATAATGCCTTTTTTGGGGGGATTCATTGTTTATTTGTTGGTGTATATTCTCAACTAATTCTTTCAGGGATTGCTTAACTTGGTAAACACTCTCAGGCTTTGATTTTCTGAATATTTGTTTATTATCTTTTACTTTAAATACCAGTTTGGCTGAGTGAATTATAAGTTTGAAATAATTTCCCTGCTTTAATTTAGAAGATAGTAATCTCTACCTTCCAGTATTGAATTATGCTCATGAGAAGTTGTGCCGATGGCAGGCTGACATTTCAGGGGTTTTGGCTCATTTAAAGTCTAGCTTAGCACTTTTAATTTGAAGATTCATGCTTTCTTCAGGCCTGAGAAAGTTTCGGTTGCTATTTATTTGATGATATATTTCTCTGCATTTTCTCTTTTCTCTCATTCTGTAATTTCTATAATCTGGGTTTTGGAATTTCTGGATATATTCTTCATATCCGTTAACTCTACACTTACATTTTTCCTCCTTGGTCCATATGTTTTGCTTCAACCCATTAATGCACTACATAGTACGTATTACTGCTATTATTGCCTATCTAATGAATTTTTCATTTCTGTTTTGTTTTTATTCTAAGAGCTCTAGGGAATATATTTTCATAGACTCAATGTTCTTTCAGATCTAACTATATACTTATTCTAAATCTTTTTGTTAGCTTTATTAACTTTTTTTCTAGGGGGGTTCATTCATTTTGCTATTGCTTGGCTTTTATATTGTAGACTTTCTTAAAATGATTAGCACTTCTTGGCTGTCTTTAGCTTTGATTTTGAGAATCACCATTCCTGTGCCTTTTGTATTTCTGTAATCTACCTCCAGTGCATAGAGGAAGCATTTGGAATGGAAGCTTGTCTTCCAAGTGTCAGAGTACCCACCCTTCCCCGAAATCGGTAGCTACCTGATCACTATAAGGCCTCTCCAACCCCAGTACTCTTCTTTAACCAGTTGTTAAAGCCCACATAGCACAAAAGAAGGAGAAAGGAAGAAATTGACTAGCCCACTGCTCCAAATGCAGGTCTCTAATTAAGATTCTTTCTAAATGTTCCAGAGTTTTCCTTTAATTCTTGGAATTACTGATACTAGGCTTAGAGATCTTCAAACCTCTTACCTCCACAGCATATGTTATAACCTCTTACCGCCTACATATGTTATAACTAATAGTTTCTTCCAGTTTTGTTTTGCTAAAGATCTGATTGTATATGCTCCTATAGCTCAGAAACTCCAAAACTTTGTGGTTCATTGATTTTACTTTTTATATTTTTAAAATTACTTTTTGTACTTTTAAAAATACTTCTTTTTTCGGTTGTCATTATCTTGTGTGATTTGGTGTGAGAGGGATAATATAGATGTGTGCTCAGTCTATCCTACACCAGAAATCATCTTTACAAGAAGAGCTTACAAAAGTGAATTTATGTCCCCCCAGTTCAGGGGAAACACTTCAAGAGTTTATTTGGCTTTTAGCACAGGACTTTACAAATACAGGCATGGTAAATTGTATATCACAAACTATCTTGCATTGCAAATATTTTCTTAGGTCTTATTATGAGATAATAAGGTGAAGAGAAGGTTCTTTCAATTCTTTTTTTGACCTTATACCTTGCTATTTGGGGATATTTTTCCTAGCAATGTTCTTATTACAATAAAATTTTCCCACAATAAATGTGAAATCTCCTTACAGTTTTTTGTAATTGGTTGATATATTAATTTTTAATGGAGTTCTCATGAGGACAAGGAGACATCCTTTGGGATCATGTGGTAGTTTTATCCTTAGAGAAGATGAAGTCATTTTGAATATAGAGCATCCCTTAACTTGCTTAATGGGATCATTGACCAATAACTTTCTATCGGTGACCTGACTTGACTTCAATGCTGAGTTGTCTGAAATATATGCAAGACTGTGACATTTAATTACAACACAGTTTTCAGAAATAGCTTCATTACATGCTAGCCACTGGATCATGTACTTTTGACAGTGGATATGGGTTAATTTCAACAATGCAAACTTCTCTTTTTAAACTGCAGTTACAGACAGAGAGCACCAGAAACTCCCTGTGCTACTCTATGTGGCTATTATCCTAGAGTAATAAATGAGAAGCCATTGCAGATGGTTGATGAAGTAATGCTGAATATTAACTCTATATTGATCTCCTTCCCTCTCTTCCTATCTACCTCTTTCTTGCAGCAGGTTGTAAATATCTATGTTGTGTGTCTCATGTTTTTGCATGAAAATATCATAACTTCTAAAGTTCTAGAGGTCTTTAGAAAATTTCAAATAATAAAATTATCTCTGGAGTCCGTACAGTTTTTAAAATTTGATTTGGTACTCCCATTGTTTCTTTTAACAACTCAGACTGATTTAATACTTTCTTATTTCTAAGGGGATGGACCTATAGTAGAAAAACTAGTTTAACAATTGATTATACAGTATTAGATTCAAAATTATTATTGACAAAGACAGATCAATCCAAAAAGAATATTTGATTTTCTACAACAAATCTGACTTTGACTTTCACATTCAGTTCAACCAGAACATATTGTGCTTCTCCTAAATGCATGTTAGCTCTATAATGCTAGGTCTCTGCTTAATAAACATGGGAGTGGTGATCCTTATCCTATTTTAGCAATGAGAAGAAAAAGTTTAATAAGTTCACCCAAGTCAGACAATCAGTCATTGGTAGGTCCAAGGTTAAAATTTAGGAATTCTGGCAGAAATGCAAAGAGAACTCCCCAATGACTAAAAATCTAGTCACAAGGCTATCAGTCAAAAAAGAGATGGCCCATGGTTCAGAAAACTGGAGGCTGGATGAGAATTGCAAAGAAATCTCCAGAGTATCACTGGTGCTAAGATTCCCAAGTACAACTGAAGGCAAATTCCTGATCCCGTTATCAAATAATTTGAAGTTAGTGGTGAACTGAATATAAACCTGCAAAAATGTCTAAACACAGCTTGTGTTTAGATTGGATTAGATTGACCCAGCTCACCAAATTTGCCCTCTGGCAGAAGAAGGGGCATGATTTTTCTGTGGAAAAATAATGTTTTACTTTAGTCGTTACTGTTTTTCTACATACTATGTCCAAAATACAATAAAAAATTATGAGGCAGGTGATGAAAGAAGAAAACCTAATCCATGTTAAAGAGAGAAAATAGTCCATAGAAGCAAATACTAAGATGTTCCGCATGTTGGGATTATCAGAAAGAGAGTTTAGTTATGATCAATATGTGGAAAGGATGAATTACATGTGTGAATAGATGAGGAATTTTATTAGAGACATGGACATTTTTATAAAGTCTAATGAAAATTCAAGAAATGAAATATATGTTACAAGAAGTGAAGAATTCATTTAATGGGTTTATTGACAACTGGACTGAGCACAAAAAAGAATTAGTGAATTTACAGATAGGTCAGTAGAAATTATCCAGAATGAAACACACAGAGGAAAAAAAAAAAAAACAGTGAAAATAATGGAGTAGAATATCTTGAGATCAATGGGACAAAATCAAGTGATATAACATATGTGTAATTGGTGTCTAAGGAGAGGAGAGAAAGAATGGGACAGAAGAAATGTATGAAAAGAAAATGAACAAAAATTTTCCAAAATTGATGAAAAACATCAAAGAAGCCCAACAAATCTTAAGTGGAGTACATACAAAGAAATCTCCCATTTAGTACATTATAGACACAGTACCATAAACCAAATGTAAAAGAATACATTAAAAACAGACAAATAAAGAAGACAATGGCAAAGAGGGGAATGATGATAATAACTCTATCACAAACAGTAGAGGCTAGAGGAAAATAGAACAACATCTTTAAAATGTTAAAAGAAAATATTTTTCAGCCTATTATTCATATTGTGTAAAGATAGCCTTAAAAAATGAAGATGAAATAAAGACAGTTTCAGAGGGAAAAAAGGTTGAGAATTTGTCTGTAGCATATCTGTGCCACAAAAAATGCTTAAAGAGGTTCTTTGAACTGAAGAGAAATTATACCACATGGAAGCCAGGATCTGCAAGAAAAAACAAAGAGCACCAGAAAGAGAAAATATGTAAGTAAATATTTGTATGGCTGTCACCACCTCTGTTCCACATTGACCAGAAATTTTATTTACTACAATAAGACCAGAAAAAGAAATGAGACATAAAGATTCAAAAGGAAGAAATGAATCTGTCATTAATCACAAGTGGCATAATTATGTGTGTATAAAACTCCATGGAGGGCTTCCCTGGTGGCACAGTGGTTGAGAGTCCACCTGCCAATGCAGGGGACACGGGTTCGTGCCCCGGTCCAGGAAGATCCCACATGCCTTGGAGTGGCTGGGCCCATGAGCCTGTGTGTCCAGAGCCTGTGCTCCACGATGGGAGAGGCCACAACAGTAAGAGGCCTGCGTACCACACAAAAAACAAAAAAAACAAAAAAAACCCCAAAAACTCCATGGAATCCACACATACAAAATAATAACTACTAGAACTAATAACTGACTTTAGCAAATTCTCAGATATAGGTCCAAAACTCAAAAAGCAGCTATATTTTCTAATTTTTAACAATTGTAAAATGAAATTTAAAAATACCATTTAAATAACCTCAAAACCCCTTAAATATTTAGAAATAAACCTAACAAAAGATGAGCAAATTATAAAACATTACTGAAGGAAATTTTAATGTACCTAAATAAATACCATATTCATGAATTGGAAAGCTCAGTATTGTTAAGATGTCCATTTCCCCAAAATTATTTATAGATTTTATACAATTTCAATAAAAATATCAGCAAACTTTTTAAAAGAATTTACAAAGCAGTCCAAAAGTGCAAAGGACCTAGGATAGCCAAAGCAATATTGATAAAGAAGAACAAAACTGATGGGTTTACACTACTTGATTTCAGGACTTAATACAATGTCACAGTAATCAAGTCAGTGTGGTATTGGCATAATAACAGACAAATAGATTGATGGAATAGAATTTTAAAAATCCAAAAATAGGTGCATACACATGAATGTGATATATACACACGTTATATGATGTATACACACATATACAGGTTATATGCACACACATATATATAAATATATAATATATACATACACAAATATACTGATATCTGACTAAAATGGCAAGTCACATTAGTGAGAAAGAGAAAGTTCTTTCTAGCATGATGCAGCAACTGGCTATCCATTAGAAAAAAATTGAACTTTGACCTTACCTCACTCAATACACCAAAAATTATTTGGAGATGGACCATGAAAGAAAGGTGGTAGAATCTACCCCTCACCCCACCCAAATATGCCATGTTGGCAAAAGGAATATTTTGAGCTAAAGACACTTGAAAAACAGCAGGTGTAAGAAGAACACTCTGACCTCCCTTTTCTTCCTGAACGGAAGAAATAACATTTCCATGTGAAAGATGTCCTTCTTAAACCAGGAGGAAAGAAATATTCTTATCACCAGAGATGGGGAGTCAAGGCTGAAAGAAATCTGTACAAACAGACCTTGTTAAAATAGCTCTTACCTTTCTTTAGTCTCTCTATACCTTTACTTTTCTACAATTGTCTCTCTTTGTTCAACCTATTGCATAAACACTTAGGCCTAGCCGCTTCTCTGGGTCTTCATTTTTTTTATGGGGCTCCCACGTACATGTAAAAATAAAACTGTATTTTTTCTCCTGTTAATTTGCCTTATGTCAATTTAATTCTCAGAACTAGCCAGGGAGCCTAAGAGGATAAAGTTTTGCCTCCCCTACGTGAAATTAAATATACAAATTACAATAAAAAATCTTCTAGAAGAAAACAAGTAAGGATATCTTTGCCACTCTGGGGTATGCAAAGATTTATTAGACAAAATTTTAAAAATACCACTGAAAACAATGTTTTGATTCCATTAAAATTAAAAATTTCTGGAAAGAAAATGAATAGACGAGCAACAGATTGGGAAAATATTCTTATCATTTTTATTTCATGAATAACTCATACCCAGAATACATAAAGAACTTTTAAAAGTCATCAATAAAAAGTTAAACAATCCAATTAAAAAATGGGAAAAAAGACTTGAACAGACACTTGGCAAAAGGAAATGTAGGAATGAGCCATCATCCCACATGTGAATGAGGGTGATGAACACATGATACTCAACATCATAAGTCTTCAGGCAGATACAATTTCAGTACAATGAGATAGCATTTCACACCTACTGGAATGGCTAAAAACTGACACTACCAAATAGTGGTGAGAATGAGGAGTAACTGAAATACTCACAGATTGTTGTTGGTAGTGTAAAATGTCACAACTATTTTGGAGAATCGTTTGCCAATTTCTTAAAAGTTAAATGTTCTGTGTAACAGGAGTTCCACTCCTAGATGTTTAACCAAGTGATGTGAAAACATACGTCTACAAAAAGGCTTGTATAAGAATGATCAGAGAAAACCCAGAAGCAATCTAAGTATCTCAGGAAAATGGATGAGCAAATTCTGTTATATTCAATGAAAGTATTAGTCAGCAAGAAAGAGGAATGAGCATTATATACAGTGAAATATTAGTCAGCAAGAAAGAGGAGTGAGCAAGTGATATATGCAACAACATGAATGCATCTCAAAAACATAATATTGAGCAAAAGAAGCCAGATATAAGATGCATATGGTAAGCTGCTTCAAGGATAGGCAAAAATAATGGATGGCAATAGAATTTAGTCCAGTGGGGTTTGACTGGAAAGGAGTATGAGGAAAATGTCTGGGGTGATTGAAATGTTTTATCTATGGCTTGGGTGGTGTTCCATTGGCGTATATACCACTTGTCAAAACTCATACGAGTGAACACTTAAAATGTCCATATTATACTTTAATTTTAAAATTACATAATTTTCACAAAGTAAAAGAAAAACAACAACAATTTCAGGCATCATGACTCCTTATGAACTGTCTTTTTTAAACACTTGGTTTTCCTCTAATAAGTGTGTTTTCAAGCCAATACTATGAAGAACGTAGGATTTGCTCAGAGTATCTGTGGTGGAAAGAAAAGGTTAGGTCGGCACCACCTGTTTCTGGCACTCTTCAGACTAGACACCAGGCTGCCTGCTGGCTTATTCCAGCTTTTCTGAACACAGGGAGAGCGGCAATAATACCCGTGAGCCTCATGCTTGCAAGATGGACACCATATGTTTTCACTGTCGTTTCGGAGCTGTTCTCATCTATCTCTTTCTTCTGCCCTTTTAGCATCTGAGGTCTGGTGACCCTGAGAAATTTAATATAAGAAGCCACCATGAATGAAATGGTAATTTTTAAAATCTAACACAAAAGGAAGACTTATATACGTGAACGTTTATTCTCTTTAGTTATCCAATAGCTGTTACTTATCAAATTATCACTAAAACTTTCAAACTGTGTCTTAAAATGAAAATCCATGCTTTTTATGGATAGCTGTGAAAACTGTTTAAGAACTCCTGCACAGATTATTCAAAGATATCTTTTACACATGATAGGAATTCTTAATAAAATATATTGAGTGTCAGAGAAATAGCAACATGGGGCAGAATTTTCAGAAAAAAAAAAGAAACAGATTAGTACTTAAAGAAGACACTCAAATAAGAAAATAACATTTTTAAGGTGGGATTGTGATGGGCTATTGAGCTGGGTCTTTGGTTGTTTAAACTGACCAGATTAGGATTTAATCACAAAATAATTTATGTAGAACCTGAGATTTCAGGCTATAGCTGCTAAATATGAAATGTGCCTTCTTGCCTCCCTTGGGTTCCATTTGTGGGATTTCCGAAGAATTTATCGACAAAGCTCTGTGCTTTTGGCCACAGGCATCTGTTTATAGTGTCTTGTCCTGGAAATATTTGAGGTGCCTGGAGGAAGAGGGTGAAAAGTCTTGTGTGTGAAGGATGATATTGGTAAGGATGGACAGAAGGTGGAGTACAATATTTGCACACTGGTTCTGGGGGTTTGGGCAAGTTTTAGAATTTAATTCTAAGTGCAAGCCCAAAGAAACATAATTCTATTGGCTACGTTATTTTTTCTTTTTGACAAATTGCCCCTTATTTGTGGAGCTAATCTCTTCTCAGCCACTAAAAATAATTACTTGCCTTTTGAACCACACACCGTAGTACTAAGGCAATGTAATTTACTTATGAGGAAAAGAACCCGTATGTAGTTTTAACACTGTATTTGATGCCTACAATTTTAGAATCTCTGAGAAGTGGAAAGCAATTCGTGTGAGTTTTTCAATCTACTGCCATCTTTTGTGTGGGAAATCTGCCTCCCCCAAAGCCTCAGGAAATAGTTTCTCTCTCCTACTTCATACATAGAAATGACTTCTGTTCTTCATTTATTTTATTGTTTTATCCAATCTCGTACTCTCTCTCTAGCTCCTACTTTTTTCTTCAGCCCACTCTAACTTTCAGCTTTTTGATGTGTGTGACTATAACTATTTATATGTTCAGTTTGGGATCAGTGTGTTCTTAGGTGGTTACAAAATGTGCTGCACCCAAGAATAATTAGTTTTTTAAAAAAAGGGATGCCACATGAAAGTAAGTATTATTTGGAAAAGAAGTATTAAGACTTTGAGAAGCGATTTCCATGCGTCATTTGCAAATGAGATGCGATTGGGATTCAGATGGCACAGAGTGAACACCTTAAGCAAGTCGGGGTGTGGAGAGCAAAACATCTTAAGTGTTGCTGTGCTTCTCCAGCTCAGTGTGATCCACCGACCTCTCATAGCTAGCTTTGGAAGCTGCTGGAATGCAGAAGCCACATAGCTTGCACTCACACACACGTTCTGTATTCCCGTATTTCTAACCTTTGGTAAAGCAGCATTCTCCTCTTGCCATCTTCTCAGAAACTTGGAATTTGTCAGGGGTCACAAATGTGGATGACCCTGGTGATGTTAGGGCAGTTTCCCCCTCCCCAGGCTCTGCAAACTTTCACATAGTTCACTGTGACCTTGATGATCCTTGGAAAGTTCTACTTATTAAAACATCAAGAGTAGAATAACTGGTTTTGTACTTGCAAAGTCGGAGTGAGTTTATCTGCACTTTGTCACTCAGTCTGATTATCATCTTTATTATTCAGGTATTTGCGAGCATGAAGTGTGTATGGATGGGAGTTTTTTAGCTGGTTGATGATTTCTGCTTGCTTATCTGGTTGCCAAGGAAATTGGAAAGCCACTCTGGGCTCCTTTATTCACTTTCCATCAGAGTTTGTTTATTATTCAAGGTTTGCTTTGTTCCTGAGTTAGTTTTATGTTCCATAAAGCCTGATACTACTCAGAGTGAAATTTGAAGTTCATCTTTTTTGTTGCTTGCCTAATAAAATCCCAGGGCTAGGCAAGAATAGACCCGAAACTTCTGTGAGCATAACATACAGAATCAGGCTTGTTCTCACAGTATTCGAAGTCTCATTAGGTTCTCGCTTGGTTGTCTCACACCTATGTTTCTCGCAAATGCCATCTGACTGGTGATACTTTAGAAACCTCAAAGGAGTGCTCTCAAATATAATGAGCTTTTCTTGCTTTGGCCTGGCCTATAATAATCTAAAGGTATTTCAGGTATTACTTCACCGATGGTAATTTTGACCCATATACTCTACAGCAACTTTTGTGGCCATGAAATGCTGCACATATATATATGATATCCTTTATAATGCAGATATTCGAGATGATATTCTTTCATATCAAAATTTTAATTGTCTATAATCAGTACATTTTTCTTGTGAACATTTTAGGTAACTATGAGAGCACAGGTTCACAGTTTAAAAAGAACAGCAGGATGTAGGAACGTAGTTGATAAGAATTTATATTACATGGATTAGGGTATATTACCTTGGCCTTAAACTACTTGTAGTAAAACGCTAAGCTAACACGGATGGTAAGTGACATGATGTGAACCCCCTTCTGTAACGTATTGTCAGAAACTTACTCTAAATATCCACATGGTTACTCTAAAGCAATGGTTCTCAACTCAGGAGACGAAGGAGGGAAGATTTTGTCCCCCAGAGAGCACTGAGCCATGTCTGGAATCATTTTTGGCTGTCACAGTTGGGGGCAGGGATGCTAATGGCATCTGGTGGGCAAAGGCTGGGTATATCGTTGAACATCTTACAGTGCCTAACACAGCACCAGCCCCACCCCCAGCAATGACTTATCCAGTCCCAAACACCAATAATTTTGAAGTAAAGCAACCCTGCTTGAGAGACTACATCTCAGAGAAATGATGTCCCTTGGAAAAATAAGTAAATTAAATACAAGTATGAAAGAAGGAAAACTTAGCTCATAAGTCCACCACCTTATTGCAGCCATGTCTATATCTGTGTCAGCCTTTGACCCCTAACCTCACTGCAGATTTTCACTGTATTACAATTGTAGTACTCTTGCCACTTTTGACATTGGTAAGGCTTGACTTTCGAAACATGTATTCTATAGTTCAGAAAACAAGTTAAATAGCCAAGAGAGACAGAAGACGCAAGCTTGAGCATGGCAGAGTTGAAAGACAGTAGAATGTACCTCTTAAGGCCTCTCTAGGCTTCAGGATTTATGGCCCACATTCTATAACCTAATATCATATTGAATAATTATTTTAGAAGCTACAAAAACACCGGAGTCAGCAGTCTTTGCCACTGAGCACAGTGGAAGGGAGAAACATTTTGCCTGAAGAAGTCTGGCTGAGTTGATATAATTTAAGGGTTAGTAGAATGGTTTTATATCAAATTCAAGTTCTAAAATTTAAACCAAAACATTATTTTACTGCATTTTGTATCAAAAATTTCCCATACAGATCACAGGAAAAGAATGCACAAATATTAATAGTTACAACTGAATAGCATGGGAGTGGTTATAAAATAATATTTTCAAAAGGAGAAAATCCTTAATAAAATAATATGATACCATAAACGTTAGTAAAATTCCTGTCAGAGCATCTTGCAGAGTGGGTCCTTACATAGATGGAAAGAATTAGCTACAAGCACTCTCATATTTTGATGTATCTTTTTAAAAGTGTATGTTTGAGTTAGTTGCAAGTATTTTGCTTTAGCTATCAATGGTGGATTGAACTACATCTGGAGCAACATTTTTTTTCTTGCTAAATGTAAATAATCCTGTAGACATTGTGTTTTCATTATGTAATGAAACACACATACACATGTGTATGTATGTTTTTCAGGAGCAGAATTCAGGATGTTACTAATTTTGAAAGTGAGGGCAAAAAAATCGTCTCAAAAAAAAACCTTGAAAGTATGATGTGTAACAAAATTAATAGCTCGTGAAATTAAGTATATCCCAAAGGATACATCCACAGAACTTTTCCAGTATTCACCTTACCTCGTTATGATATTGCCCAATTTAATTGCCTTTCTTGATTTACTTCTGACTTACTCTTTTGGTTATTTCTAAATCAAATTTATACTCAGAAGATGAACATACATTACCATTTGAACATTCAAAAAAATGTGGCACAGAAAATGAAAGCCATCTTCAAAAAGAAACTCTAAAAAATGTTTGGAGCAATGGCGACCTTATTAGAATAAGTGTGCAGTCTCCCAAATGGATACTTTAAGAGCCACACATATACTTGGATGTGTAAATTCTGATTTTTTTTTTTTTTTTTTTTTTTGCGGTACGCGGGCCTCTCACTACTGTGGCCTCTCCCGTTGTGGAGCACAGGCTCCGGATGTGCAGGCTTAGTGGCCATGGCTCACGGGCCCAGCCGCTCCTCGGCATGTGGGATCTTCCCGGACCGGGGCACGAACCCGTGTCCCCTGCATCGGCAGGCAGACTCTCAACCACTGCGCCACCAGAGAAGCCCTCTGATGGTTTTTTATATCATGCTAGTTTATGTCTTATAATTTTCCTAGTAGTGCATTTCTTTCTTGGGAATGTTTATAGACCAAAGGCTGCTTGTTACCCCACCAGCCAGCATGCTTGCACACGCACGTACACACACACACACACACACACACACACACACGGAATTTAGAAACGACACTTTCTGTTTTGTAACTAGGTCAACACAATATTGTGAAATATCCATAGGTATTGACTCTGAAAAAGGGGATGGCATGGATTCAGACTCCGTGAAAGTAACAGAGCCTGACGATCCAGTTTGTGTTTAAGGTGTCAATCATATCTCTATTTTATTGAGCAGAACTTTGCATCTGAAAATAATACGTAAGTCTCACATCTCTAGCATGATGAAAAGTAGGATGGACTCAGAAGATTTTATATTTAGAGATTTGTCTCTATTTTGAAAATAATAATCTAAATATTTTCCAAGAACCTAATTTAAAAACTGTTTTCTTCTTTGCTGTGATAATTAAGGATTTATAAAGCGTACATACTATATTCAAAATTTAGTTTTTCTTAATTAGGGAGTTATCATTTTCCAGTACATACTCTTCCTTTTTTGTTTTTCCTTTTAGGCTATTGTAACTGTCCTTCATTCAGGTATCTACTTCCCCTTTTTTCTCTGTTTTAGCTCCCACTTGGCAAGCCTTCAGCTGGGTGACCCTTTTGTCCTGGGTCACTCCTGAGTCATCTCACTATTTGGTAGCACACCTGAAATCAGTGGGCCAACTCAACACTTCTGTTGAAAGCTCATTTTTTTCCACTTCCAAGTTCCTTGTACTGTATATCCCATGCATAATTCCAGATGACATAAAATCACACTGGTAAAACAGATTACATCTTGTCACAGTTATAAACCACTTGGGCCATCTCTTTAATGTATAACACCTATTAATTCTCTCAGTGGAGTTCACTGCTGGTGTTTATTCTACCGTTTTTCTCTCTTTTTTCTATCCATGCCTCTTCCATCTGTTTGACAAGACGTAAAATCTTTGTTTGCCATTATTTCCTGTGAACAATAGCACATGTCATTTTACCTAGCCAGCACAAAGTTTTACCCCTAGTTCAGCATATTTCCATTCAATTATTTTGGCAAGCTAGAAGGAACCATGGTGCTCATCTTCCTGAAAATACAAAAGACTAAGGTATAAAGGTGACTCTGCATCTCATCTTTATTAACTATTGCAGTCTGGTGTTCCAAAGGGGCAAATGTAGATGTAGACTGTGGTCTTTTCTAAGCCTAAACTGAGAACAGCTTTTTGGATTCAGCAACCCTCCCAGGCATATATTTGCATGTCTGATTTGCATTTGGAGAAAGGAGGAGAGAGGAGGAAGTTTCGTGTCTGAAGACCTGAGAGGGCTTTGGGAGATGAAAATGAAGAAAATGTAGAGGATAATATGGCATCTCTTTCCTTGATGGGGTGGGGGCAATGGATAGTTCTGTGAATATTTCTAATTCCTAAAGGAACTGGAAATATTTTCTAAGGAGGAAAGATAGTGCCAGGATGACACCCCAGTGCTGTGTAATATTGGGAACACCAGCAGCTGTGCTGGATAAAGTCATCTTCTTCTTAAGGGTCAGTGACCTCAGATAGGCAGGCACCCTGATGCCCTATGGACCTGGCAAAAAGCCAGGAGAGTCTGAACGAGGACAACCAGCTGGGCTTTCAATACTCAAGACACTGGAAAGTGCCAGAATTTCTTGCGTGGTAGGAAAACTCTTCCGGGCCTAAGACTATAAGCAGGTAGAAGAGAGAAACCTGTAACTTTGTATGCAGATATTAATGCACCTTCATTCCGGTTGCAGACTGAAGTCTGAGAACATTGGGGTTTGATAAATAAAGAAAGAGGAAGAGAATGTTGGGTCCATTACATGGGTGGAAAAAAAAACCCTGGAAATCTGTCAAAATGCAAATATTTACTATAAGGGAAGATGCTTTTCAAAATCTCCTTTCTGCACTTCCGGTGACATATGGTTTGAAGCCAGAAACATGCGGTACGTCCATTAGTCACAGTTTGGAATTAGATTTGAAATTTCAGATACAATACTTTTTCATACTTCAAAATTTTTCAATTTTTCTTTTATAACTTTTATAAATTTGCTTTTTTCTACGTCAAATCTGATGTGCAAGATAGAAAATTTTAGATGTGATTTGGACTCTGTGCATATAAATAGCTACCCTTTTGATTATAGCATGAATACCTCAATCTATTCTTCCTTTGGGGGGTTTGTTTGCAGTCTTATGGCTCGAGTCCTAGCAGGAAACCTAATAACCTACTTTTCAAGCTGTTTTGCTAAATCTTAGTAGAATAAGTATTCCAAGAACAAGACTATTAGCTTTCTATCTCCTATACGTGATGAGGTCACCAAAAGATCAAGTACATTTCACTTCCTTTTAGCATGTGCTTCTCTTAAGCAACACTGGTCATAGGTCACACTCTCAGAGGTCTTTGGTTATCACCCAGACAGTCTGGGTGTAAGAAAGGACTCAAGGATCTATCTCCTCATTGAGCATGTAACCTGGCATCTCTTCCTAATGAGGCCTCTGGGAGCAAAGTACAGAAAGCCGCTGGCAGCAGGGTTAGGGAGGCTCCTTCCGCACCTGTCTTTTCCTGATAGGTCCCGTTCCACGTACTTTGGGGATGAAGGTTTGGGTGTTCTATTGCAAACAGCTTCAGATCACCTAGATCATTCAAATGACCAAGATGTGCAAATTAAACAAACAAAACAAAACAAAAACACCCAACAGACAAACACATATCAGGGGTTAACTTTCAAACAGTGATACCCCAAGCTGCTTTAAGAAAGCACTTAAAAAAAAAAACTGGGTAGAATATTCTGTTCAAACTTGTCCTTGCATTGTAGACATGAACAACTGGATAATGAATTCTTCTTCTTCGTTTTTTTTTTTTTTTTTGCCAAATTTTTTTCTTTTCTTTTTTTTTTAAATTTTATAAATTTATTTGTTTATTTTTGGCTGATTAGGTCTTTGCTGCTGCACGTGGGCTTTCTTTAGTTGTGGCGAGGGGGGCTACTCTTCGTTGTGGTATGCGGGCTTCTCATTGTGGTGGCTTCTCTTGCTGCGGAGCATGGGCTCTAGGCATGCGGCTTCAGTAGTTGTGGCACACAGGCTCAGTAGTTGTGGCGCACAGGATTAGTTGCTCTGCGGCATGTGGGATCTTCCCGGACCAGGGCTCGAACCCATGTCACCTGCATTGGCAGGTGGATTCTTAACCACTGCGCCACCAGGGAAGCCCTGGATAATGAATTCTTTTTAGAACTTTTCCAGTGGTCCTTTGGCCTTGTATAAATGCTAAATTTGCTAAGTTCTCACAAAAGCTCTATAAGACTGATGAAATATTTTGTTTTAATAAACATATCTGCTGCTAGCCTGAAGCATTCTCTTCAAAGTTATGGATAGTATTCTTGTATGCTTAATTTGGTTTATAACAATTTAAATTTTTTGAATTTAAACATTTGAACAGAATAGAGACTCACAGGAACAATAAATTCACCTTTTCTCTTGGAATTGCTGTGAAATATTACGAAAGAAAGTGAACTCTCTTAGCATAACCAAATAGTTAAAAAGACTTTAAGAAAGAACTTCTAAGCCAATATTTATATTATCTAAAGTTAGGGAAAGACAATATTAGCAAATTACAATGGGAAAAAAGAATAAATTACCAAAAGTTAAGTGTTTAAATTGGGCTCCTTTAATCATAAGGAATAGAAACTGACTCAAAGTAGTTTAATTCAAATGAGGGAAAGAGGTCTTCCTGTAATCCAGATAAAACGGAAGCTGCAGGACTGAGTCAGCCCTTCTTTCCAAACAGAGTCCACCTCTCTCAAGCTGTCTCTCTTTCAAGGACCATGTTTTTCTGGACTTTGCCTTTTAATCTGCTTTTATTCTAGTTCTCTCTCATTTCTACTGGCTTCTTTTGCTTATTTTTCCACAGGGCCTCAGATGGCTGCCCTGGCCTTGATCTCGCATGGCCTCAGGCTCCAATGCAAACAGCCTATTGATCACAACCCTCTGAGTCTCTTAGAATGAATTCCTAACAAGAAGAATCTGATTGGTCAGGCCACAGGAGTCACTGCAATGTGAGCCTCCAAGACCACCAATACTATGAAGAGGTCAATTGGATTTTTTACCTTTCCATCTTTTCTATACAAGGTTGATACATTTTCTGTCATGTGCACGGAGATGGAGAGGTAGGAAAAATTGAAATGTCATTTGCGGAAACATCAACCAAGTGCTGGACGTCATCCTCCAGGACTCTAAACAGGATTCACTCCTAAAAGCATTCATTCATTCATTCATTCATTCATTTACTCATTCATTCAAGCTTCCAGTGACCTATCAAGTATTTATTGCATGTCTAATATATGCTGGATAATGTGCTAGGTGCTGGAATTATCTCTCATCTCTAGGCCATTTAGAATTTGTTCTATACAATTTAATACTTAAGATAATATGAGGAAGTATATGATTATGTTTCCTGATTACTAGATGTATCCCTGTAACTAGATTGTTTGTTTCTCATGAGCATGGGCTATCATAATTTGTATTCTACACAAAATGGGTGTACATTCAATAAATAGGAAATGTTCTTGCGCTGGCTCTTTATCCATCCTGCTTTTAAGATTAAAACCTTGGGAAAGGTAGAGTTTAAATATTACTAAAAATAAAGTCTGATTATAGTTGCTGCAAGTAATGTCTCTTCTTTCTCTTCATACCACCGCTTCATCTTTCTAGAAAAATTTTGTCTTTCCCTTGTTCTGAAGTCTAAAATGAAGTATACGATTTAAGTAAGGATAATGTTGTGCTCTACCTGGAATCTGACCCTGAAAATCATATGAAATTTTGATTGACTTCAGAAGAATTTACTCCGGTCCTGGAAAAATTATCATAACTTTTTGTACCACACTATAGAAAATGGCATTTGGGAAGTCTTTTGCACATGCTATTCATCTAAAACTACTACCATCCTTCATGATATTTTCTTTCTCTTCATTGTGAGGAGACATCTCTGTGAAAATCATGCTGGGTATAGGAAAGGTGTAGAATGATGTGGGTAAGGGGCCAGCTGCAGAGTGTAAGGGCCTGAAGCTGATTGTAAAAATTACAGATCACAACATACATATCCAAGCTATAGTTTCAGCCATGGCTGAAGTGATTTATTCATCAAATACATAGGGAGCATTGACTATGCCCTAAGCAATGTTCTGAGGATTTAGCAGTGATTGAGACCAAAAAAGTCCCTTACTCCATGGACTAGAAATCATGAAGCTTTTCAGAAGAATATATGGTATATTTTAATGGCTGTTTCCAAACAAGATTCAGTCCTTAAAAAACTGCATAGTCATCCTTGTATGGATGTTTAATTTTAATGTCTGATCTGTTTTTTAAAATTATGTATGTGATTTTTAATGCACATCTCATATTGATGGGCATCTATTATTTTATTTTCTCAGTACCATATGCTCCTTTAAGAAATGCCACTTGAGTCTGGTCCAAAGAAAATTCACATCCAATTATGTTGTTAGAATTACCTTCAAAGCTATTTGTGTTGGTTTTTAACTTCTATTCACAAATTTAACTAAAACTTGGGAGACGGGGGTGGGGGAGAAGGACACTAAGTTTCTTTAAAATTAGATGTCTTAGTATTTTTTATAAACATATATTTTTGTTTTTTATTTTTTAGATCTTGGGTTTAGACTTACTTTCATTCTGAAATAAATGGACAGCACTCAATCTATAGATGGAAATTTTCAGCGATGCTGGTACACAATGTTCTCTGTTGTCTAGATTTTTGAAAGTTTACCTTTGCATCATTGGGTGACACTGGATTTCCTGTTCAATTCACTGTGTCTAGTGACCTTTTGGGGAGCCTGTTCTTCTAAAGCTTTTGAGATGGGAACACACAGCCTGTTGTGTTCCATGTCATGTCAGTCATTACTCTCTTTGACTTTACTTGTGTTCTCAAGTCAATATGTTCCAGATTAATGAGGCATTTGTTCTTAATCAAGAAACTACTTAAGAATACACTTTTAATTTTAATGACTTGTTTATGATTAATTGTTTCTTCATGCCCTTCTCATACTTGAGGATACTTCAAAGCTGCTGCGTTTTCCCTGAACAGTTCCCAAACGTCTGAATACTGGTAGTTGCTATGACCCAGTGATCTCAAGGGACTGAACAAACAGGGTTATTGATTTCCTTGAGAAAATCATTCACACAGTCCCCTTAAACTAACAATAACTTGAAGAGTAATAATTTTAAAAAGCAACGTTAAGCAAACTGTGTGGTTATACATTATATATTTTTAATGTTCCCTTTAAATGTATGTATCTAATGAGGTCCTACTGTTTTATGAGGAACAATACTAGAAATAATGTGTGAAATAAACTCATTCTCCCAGCTGATCTATACTATGCCATTAGCTGCTTTAATGAAAATTTACTCTGTTAATTTATGTTTTCTTTTTAACTTAAATAACCAACAGATATGTGCGTGTGTTTGTGTGTGTATGTGTGTGTGCTTTATTTCAAGGTACAGACCTAAGTGATTCATGACCTCTTAATAATAAGAGCTAACATCTGTTTAGTGCTTACTATCTGGCAGGTTTTTTTCCACGTGCATAAAATCTATGAACTCATTTACTATCTTCAACTACAACTTGTGGGACCCCTGTTTTTATTCCTGCTTTACAGATTAAGAAACTGAGGCACAGAGATAAGTGATTTGACCAAGGTCATATAGATAATAAATGGCAGACTGAAGATTGGAAATGAAGCAGTCCAGCTCCAAAATTCAACTTCCTAAACACAAGACCATAGTACTCTATACATGAAGAAGCTCCTAGTATTGGCTCCCTAGGACGTTTCCCTTCTTAGGAACCTCAGTTATTTTGTACTGCCTGTAATGTATTTGTAAGCTTTACTCAACTATGGCCATTGTGCAAGGTACTTTGTCCTTTGGTCCTTCCCCTATGGGTGCTAAAAATGGAACAGATGAGTTAGACCCTTTATTAATTCATGTATTTTCTTATTTACTAGATTTATGTTTCCTTTAAACAGAGCAGATATTGATATTTTAGAGACTGTAGAAAACTCAGATGAGAAATAGAAACTAGGATTGATAGAGATCCTTTCTGTCCGTACGGTGGCCCTGAACATCTAACACAGCCATCCTAGTTGTTTTGTGGTAGGGCTGATCATGTTGTACTTCAGTAACTGACTTTCTTTTGGATTTTGTACTGTGTTCACTCTACTTCAAAGTGTTGTAGGAGAAATATGACTCACTTAGCTTTTAAAATGAGGATTCAATATAATCGTGCTTTTGTTCCACCTAGGAGTCCATGCTTTAGAATCATTTAAGGTTCATTGTTGTTCCTAGTGTAAAGCCCAATTGGAAAGATAGGTTTAAATTTTCCTGCCCCTGAAGACAACATCGTAGAAATAGAAAATTAGTCCCTCAGAATCATTGGCAAGAAATTAGTAAGTGTGGTTTGAATTTTTCTTTCATAAGTTTTTCTACATGTTCCTGACAAGTCCATTGATCTCTTGGAAGCTCATCCTTCCATTCGATGAGTTTAAATGGTGGGAATTTTTTTATCAGCACTCTTTGGCTTAGTGTGACAAAATCCAACTAAAAACTATTTTAAGCAAAGTGGGGGCTTTAGACGACCCAGGGTAGAAATGCATCTGGATTTGAGGCAGAACTGGAAATAGAGACCTAACACCATTAGGACTCCGTGTGGTTCTTGCCTCTTTGATTTTCTGGGTTATGCTTTATTTCCCTCTCTCTCTCTCTCTCTCTCGTGCGCGTGCTTTCTCTCTCTTTCTCTTTCTCTCTCTTATTGCCTCCACTTTTCTGTTCCACATGACGGAATATGTGGTTACTGATAGTTGGCCTCTTAGTTTTACATATCATAGTTCAGGAACCCAAAGAATGACTACCAGTTCTAGATAAATATTCTCAAGGATGTATTCCAATTTCCCATTTGTATCAGATGCCCAGCTGGGATTTATAAGCTTTGGCTAGGAAGATGAGGTCTGGGGTAGGGATTATGATGATGTCATCTTGAGTCTAGTGTTTACTACTGGGCCAATCCATTGTTGCCCTAGAACAGTTTATGATAACCTCATAAATGCGGTGAGGAAGACAGGCAATTCCCACCTGAGAGGGCTGGACAGATAACCGCATATGTGTATTCTATAGTTAGCACCTTGCCTATACATAAAAATAGGCCCTTTTCTCTCTTCCACCATAATAAATGAGATATGAGAAGTCTCCTTTTTTTAATCATATGGAGATAAACACATAAAGGAAAGAAAATTATCCCATTAGACACATATTTTGGAATACATAATTTATGTTCTCCAAATTGTGGTAGATTATAATCTGATGGGTATAAAATATTTAGCCCCAAGCCTACTGTACATATATAGATTCTTTTATAAAATATCATTGTCTATGCTTTCCCTGTAAATGGATGTGTGTATCTTTATTAATCGATTAAAATTGAGTTGGGGGTTCAGGGGGAGCTTGATAAAAGAGATAAATATTGTAGGGAGAGCAATTAAATTCTGCGATATTGTGAATGTAACTGAATAATAAAAAAATAAGACTTGGAATGAGGGAAAATGATAGGATTGAATAAGAAAAAAATAGGGATTAATTGGATATGGTAGATTAGTAAGTAAGAAGTTAAATTAAAAAGAGTCTTTTATGAAAGCTGGAAACTGGTATGAACTTGTAGCTTGAGTCTTAGGAGAACCAGGCTATCATGGATATTTTCTGCTTGGCCCCCTCTCCACCCAAGATGTATTCTCCCGTTTGCTTGGTCTGTGCCCTCGGAGTTTGATTCCTACTAACAGTTTCTCCAGGCTCCCTTCCTGGCTGGCTTCTGTTGGGTTGTACCACCTGCAGGCTGACTCACTGGACAGGAGATTACAGAGCAAGAAAGAGAGGTCAGAGCTTTCTTCCTTGCTCCCTTCGTATAGCATCTTCCCCCGAAGCAGGGAGGCCAGGAGAAGGCTCCGCTCAAGGCTCGGCTTTCACTGGGCTGTGAACCCAGCTCCTTCCTCCCCTTGCCCCTTCAGCCCTGTGGTGGTAACTGTTTCCCTCTGTCTCTAGTCTCTGGTGTGTACCCTTCCCTTCTTTGTTTCCTTAACTCTGCTCACACTTCAATTTCATGGTTCCTTCATTAAACTCTATTCATTTGAAATATTGAGGATAAATGATTTTTGCTGCTGGAACTCTGATATTTATAAGTGAGGGAACTTATATATGTATATATAGAAACATATATAATACATAAAAAGATTTCATATATATATGATTTTATCCATAAAGAGATTTATTTCAGTAATTGGCCTTTCTGATTTTAGAGGCTGGTAGATTCAAAATCTGTGGGGAGGGGGCAGTTTGGCAGCCTGGAAACTCTTGGACAGGAGCTGATCTTGCAGACATGAGACAGAATTTCTTCTTCCCCAGGGAGAACTTAGTTTTGCCCTTAAGGCCTTTTGACTGATTGAATGTGACCCACCCCCATTGCTGAGGATAGTCTCCCTTACTTAAAGCAACTGATCATAGATGTTAACCACATCTATGAAATACCTCCACAGCAACACCTAGATTATGATTTGAATAACTAGGTACTATAGTCTAGCCACATTGACACATAAACTAACCATCACACCAGGCATTAGGGAGAGCTGTTGCTTAGAGAAACCAAGAGGAAAAGTAAGCTCCTTGAAGAGCTAGAGACAGGCTTTGACTGGGAAGAAACCAGACTTGGGTGATGAAAAGGAGAGACTGTATAGAATCATTTACACATAAGATGAAAATGCCGAAAGACTCTTTTCCAAATAATTGTCAAGATGTGATGTGAAGTTGACAAAGCTTCACACTTCGCTTGTTGTGGCTTTTTGGTACTCAAGTCTAGCGTGAGTGCTTGGCCACTCACAAGGTTAACGTGTAAGTTCAATTCCTGCCAAGTTCCCTGATGACAGGCGTGATGAGGAAGGTAGGCACCCAGCACTTGACACTTCATTGTGCCCTTCTCTCAATAGGCTTATAATTTTGTGAAGGGGAGCAATCATAGTTCACAAAGGATCAGAGAGCAAGGCTGTGGTGTGTGCACTGCTATTTCTATTTAGTGCATTTTTCTCTCTCCGGAGTTTCTCATGGGTCCAGCGTCATCTGGCATCTGTCCAAGGTTGTTTTATTTTTTCACTCTTTCTTGCCATAGAGGTCATGTGTTGTAATTTGGACTTTGGTCTGCAGTTCATGTTACAGCACAGGCTGTAAATTCAGTCAACAAGCCTTTGTTGAACAGAAAGTACTTTGGGCATTGTGTGAAGAACCCTGAGCTAAGTATTTTAATTGGGAAGGGTCACTAACTAATCCAACAGCTCTAATCTTTATGGGCTCCAGATTGTTCTGTCTGTCAGCACTGGGTTGGGTGGCAGAAGGTTGTGGACAAAGGCCTGGGAAAGTTTCAGACAAAGCTTGAGACAAGGCTTTAGATCCACATGGGTCTGAAATCCCAGGTGGGCAACAGAGATGAAGGCCACGGGAAGAGACTGAGCCAGAGGACTCAGGAAACAAACAAACACAAAAGAGTTATAATTAGCAAGGGACAGATGTTAGGTGAGGAAGTGGGTTTAAGGACCAGGAAATGTAAAAAACAGTAAGAACTCTCCAGTCTCGGGACCGGTGATTCGGATGGAGTTTAGAATCAACGTCATCCTGACTGTCTGGAGGTTTAGAAGATAAGAGCTCCTGGCTGGTCCTGGGGATTGAGGGGCAGAGAACAGATTCCACTTGGCGTCACTCAGTTCTAAATGGAGACCACGTTTTGTTCAGAACATTTCGGATGAACTTTGTTTGGAGCTCGTCTGAACTCTGACCGTGGCTGATATCCTGTCTGACCCCTTAGGACATTTTTCTTGCTGAATAGCAGATGTTTCTGAAGTAGGCTATGCTGTCACTCACAGACTAAGAATAACTGAGATAATGGATCTCAGACTCTGAGCAGTGCGCCTGCCAGTGTAGTGAGCACTCAATAAACGTTAGTGATGATGACCGTACAATCACGTGGTTACCATTTCTTTTTGCACTGCTTGTCCCACACAGTGTCAGTCACATGAGAGTCAATTGCTTATGGCTCACTCAGACCTCCTAATCATTTAAAAAATAATGAACGTGAAACTGTAGTTTCATCCCAACATCAGATTCCAGGCACGCTCATCTCTATTCTTTGACATAAACATACCCTATAAATGATTCTAATTTCTTTAGCTAGGTTTAAATCCAAGCACGCCTCTCTTTCTTCATTCTCAAACCTTTTGAAAGGCAAATACGTGATGTTGCTCTAACTAGTCATCAGTTTTAAGGTTGGAGAAGTGGAAACCCCCATGACTGTAGTGTTGATGGGAGCTGGTCAAATTTCAGTGCCCAGATTTTATTTGGTATAGTCCTCAGATTTTTTTTTTTTTTTCCCCAAACAGTATCCTAACATGAAGACAAAGTTCACTTGACTGAATTCCTGGAATCTCTCTTGGTTCCTTTTTAAAAAATATAGACTCTGTGTTAGAAACTGGACAAACTTCAAGAACAGTTGTTATTTTTACAAACATAGTATGTGCCCTCATCCATCTCTGCTGTTTCACATGTTATTTCCTTCAGAACACTCAGATAAATGCCATCTGGCCTGAGAGCTTTATTGCACTTTGCTTTCTTCGATTGCAGCATGCCTTCTTCATTGGAAACTCTAATCTCTGTCTCTCTTGTGAAAAGCGTTCTCAGAAATTTGAATTTCCCCAATCATTTCCTAGAGTTCAGTGCTGCCAAAGAAGCAAACAAAAACCCTCTTTGCGCTTGTGTTCCTCGAACATTATCATTCCCCTCCTGACCGCCTTACAACATCATATCCAGCGGATTATATGCTAGTGAGTCTGATATCTGGCCAAGCTGGATTTCTGCTTCAGAAGTTTGCCTTTTATTCACCAATGCCTTAACCTTCTTCTTTTGGAGGTGGTTCTGTTCAGTCATCTGTTTGGGCTATTTTCTCTGATATATTCAGGTCTTTTCTCCTCAGATTCTATGATTCTATAACTTTTTAACTCGCGTACTTTTACTACTTCTTTCCAAATAGTCTTGATTAAACGTAGGTAGCACCACTGGTAGATTTTGCATCATGAGGCTAGGTGATCTGGTTTTGGATTTTGGCCCTGCTTCTTCTTAGTGGCACGCTGCAGGCTGAATTGTTTAACTTCAGGTTTCTTATTCGTAGAATGGGAATAATAAAATTATCTATTTCTCAAGGTTGTTGTGAGAAGCAACCGTGCATGTATATGTATATACATTGCACATTATGAGTTAATAAACATAAGACGCCTAGAAGGTGTCGGACACATTATAAGCGTGTAACGACTGTTAGGACTGTGTTATTACCCTTGACTCAGTGGATGTTAGATTAGTCACAATATCAAATACCACCTGTCACAGAGCTGATGTCTAGATAAAGGATAGTGCAATGTCATGGTGAGAAAGGAAAGACACTTTATACAACTGTGACTAAGAAATCAGATACATCTCACAATATTATCAAACAAAGGCTATGATCTAAGAAAATTTGGGAGAAACATTTAAACTTAAAAGAAATGAAGACAAAAATAATGCATGGAAAAGTCATTATTTATGGTACAGATAGGTACCATAAAAACTTACTAGTTTTTCTAATAATTTCATCATTAAAATCTTGAGGGGGCTTCCCTGGTGGCGCAGTGGTTGAGAGTCCGCCTGCCGATGCAGGGGACACGGGTTCGCGCCCCGGTCCGGGAAGATCCCACATGCCGCGGAGCGGCTGGGCCCGTGAGCCACGGCCGCTGAGCCTGCGCGTCCGGAGCCTGTGCCCCGCAACGGGAGAGGCCACAGCAGTGAGAGGCCCGCGTACTGCAAAAAAAAAAAAAAAAAAACCCAACAACAACAAAAAACTTGAGTAAAAAGATATAGGCTTAAATAATTATTTGGATGATAAGACGTCACTTCTCCACTCTATGGTGACCATATATTCTCTTGGGCAAATCATTCTGCTTAGTAGTTCTTTCTGATAAGATAAATACAACATTTTGGAATCAAATCAGCAATTTTGCCCCTTGGAGGCCTGTAAGCTCACAAAAAGGAGTCATACATAGCTACCTGTGTCTATTTTTAGCTTACTCTCCCCTGGCATGGGATCTCTGGTCACATGGAGCCTAGCGTCTTCAGTCTTTTTCTTTTTTTTGCGGTACGCGGGCCTCTCACGGTTGTGCACGCGGGCCTCTCACTGTTGTGGCCTCTCCTGTTGCGGAGCACAGGCTCCGGACGCGCAGGCTCAGCGGCTATAGCTCACGGGCCCAGCCGTTCCGTGGCATGTGGGATCTTCCCGGACCGGGGCGTGAACCCGTGTCCGCTGCATCGGCAGGCGGACTCTCAACCACTGCGCCACCAGGGAAGCCCTCTTTTTTTTAAATTAAAGTATAGTTGAGGTACAATATTATGTTAGTTTCAAGTGTACAGCATAGTGATCTGACAATCAAATACATTGCAAAGTGATCACCACAACACATCCAGTAACCAACCATCTGTCACTATACAAAATTATTACAGTATTATTGACTATATTCCTTATGCTGTATATTACATTCTTGTGAGTTATTTATTTTATAATTGGAAGCTTCTATCTCTGAATCCCCTTCACCTATTTCACCCAACCACCCACCCCTCTCCCCTTTGGAAACCACCAGTTTGCTTTCTATATCTATAAGTCTGTTTCTGTTTGTTTTGTTTATTTGGTTGTTTTGTTTTTCAGATTCCACATATAAGTGTGACCATATGGTATTTGTCTTTCTCTGTCGGACCTGTTTCATTTAGCATAATATCCTCCAGGTCTATCGATGTTGTTGCAAATGGCACAATTTTGTTCTTTTTTATGTCCAAGTAGTATTCTAGTGTGTGTGTGTGTGTGTGTGTGTGTGTGTGCGCGCGCGTGTGCATATCACCACTTCTTTATCCACTTATCTATCAATGGACATCTTTTAGGTTGCTTCCATATCTTTATTATTGTAAATAATGTTGCAGTGAACAAAGGGGTGCATATATCTTTTGGAATTAGTGTTTTTGTTTTCTTTGGCTAAATACCCAGTAGTGAAATTGTGGGATTGTATGGTAGTTCTAATGTAAAAATCTTTGAGGAATCTCCATACTGTTTTCCATAGATGCTGCACCAATTTACATTTCCACCAACAGTGCACAAGTGTTCCCTTTTCTCTACACCCTCCCCAACACTTGTTACTTGTCCTTTTGATAACAGCCATTCTGACGAGGGTAAGGTGATATCTCATTGTGGCTGTGATTTGCCTTTGCCTGATGATTAGTGATGTTGAGCATCTTTTCATGTGTCTGTTAACCATCTAGCTGTATGTCTTCTTTGGAGAAATGTCTATCTAGGTCCTCTGCCCATTTTTTAATCAGATTGTTTGTTTTTTGATACTGAGTTGTGTGATTTGTTTATACAATTTGGATATTCACCCCTTATCAGATACAGCTGGTATCCTCAGTCTTGAAGGCTGATCTCATTCCAGGGTGTGGTGAGTGAGGGAGGAGAGTTTTGAGAGTCTGCAGCTACCTCAAATGGATTCATTTGAGTGCTAAAACTTGTTCTCTGATGGGCCAGTCATTATGAGAATAATCCATGGACTCTGATTCATAAAGTATATAAATTCAGTCAAATATATATAATCAAGCATATAATATAAAAATATATAATAAAAAATATATGTAAATCAAGGCTGTCAGTCTGGGTACAGTCTAGGCTAATCCCACAACTGATTTACATGTCTGAACTAAGCTGAGCTGCCCAGTCCTACCCTAAGCCTGAACTAGTAAAATCTTTTTTTTTTTTTTATAAATTTTATTTATTTATTTTGGCTGTGTTGGGTCTTCGTTGCTGCACGCGCGCCTTCTCTAGTTGCAGCGAGCGGGGAGCTACTCTTCTTTGCAGTGCGTGGGCTTCTCACTGTGGTGGCCTCTCTCATTGTGGAGCACAGGCTCTAGGCACATGGGCTTCAGTAGTTGCGGCATGCAGGCTCAGTAATTGTGGCTCACAGGCTCTAGAGCACAGGCTCAGTAATTGTGGCTCACGGGCTTAGTTGCTCCACAGCATGTGGGATCTTCCCGGACCAGGGATCGAACCCATGTCCCCTGAATTGGCAGACGGATTCTCAACCACTGTGCCACCAGGGAAGCCCTGAACTAGTAAAATCTTTTCCCTGTGATTGGGACTATAAGTCTAATAGCATTTGGGGCAATCTCTCCAGTTATTTCAATATAAGTCTTCCTTGTTTGATCTAAAGACCCCTAATTTGCTTGAAGGGTGAATCAGTCCATTATCTATTTGCAGTTAAAAGGCGACTTGAATTATTGCTTACACAAATTATTTGTATAAAGCACATAGTTTCCCTGCTTTGATCTATGACTCTTTCTTCAGTTAACAACAAGAGGGTGACCATGAATGTTTAATTCTTGGCTGAGTCAGAGATCTTGAAATCTTTTGCAATACCAAATTTTGAAAGCTTCTATATTGGGAATGGGAAGATGTTTGCTTCCCCAACCTCTTTGTGGGAATATAACCAGTATTAATATTTTAACTAAACATTGTATTTTAGGCTTGCATTGACGTCTAAACACAATGGGAGTAGATGTTCTTCTTGCCATGTTTAGAAACTACACTACTGCTATGTCAGGCTCTAAGGAGAGCAGAGATGTCTAAATACCATGGCCCAAACAGTCCAGACGTATCAGAGTAACTGGGTGGACAGGCACAAAGTTACCCAGGGCCTCAGGTTTTCCCGTCTCCTTGCTGTGCTCACTGCCAGGGTATTGTTCTCACTGGCATGGTTAAAGGTGAGAGATACTCTCTCCGGGAAACCACGTGTCAAGGTAGAACTCTATTTCCGTAGAAGGGAAGAGCTTCTTTGGAGGAAATTGAACACCAAAACATATATATAAATATATTTTTCCCCTATATTGAAAACTGGAATTTAATAAAGACTTCCATTATTTCAGAAGTATAGGCTGACTTTGATAGTACAACAATGGAGATGTCTTAGCTGATACTCTAACAGGATGAAAATTTGGCTATGTGAGGAACTCTTTGTACCAACTGATAACCAAACTGCTTGGGTTGGAGAAAAGGAGGAAAAATGAGTGTTGAGTACAGGTGCGGGAAAGGCATTGAGGGAGAAAAGAAGAGGTTGGGGAGACATTGCTTTCCTCCAGCTGGCCTGAGGGACCGCCATTAAGACCCAACTGAAATCAGGGTTAGGGGCCAAAGAAGCTATTTCAATGAATAACTAAAGTGACAGTGATAAGAATGATGAAGTTGAAAATAATAATGTCTAAACCATTTGTTGAGTGCTTATCAACTTCTAGCGCTATGCTAAGCACCTGATTTATTAAGACCAGTATTTCATTTACTTCTCCCAACAATCTTATGAAGAAGGAATTATCATTTCCACTATAATAAAGAAGTAAAAAATAGAAATTCAGGTTCAGAAAGGTTTCATATCTTGCTGAAGGTCAAAGAGATAGCAAGTGGCAGGGACAAGTTTGGAATCCAGATATGATTTTAGAGCCAAATTCTAAAGCACTGGATTGTACTGCTCTGGCTCACCAATAACGATGTGCAGCTCAAAAGCTGGGGGAGAGTTTATTCTTATGTTTTTTAACACCCTTCCTTTCCCTACCCCCACCCTTCCTCTCACTCTGTCAACCAATCCTCCCACCCAAAAAAAGAGACTACTGTGCAGCAGCCTGGGAGCACTTTTACAGAAGACAGTAGTACACAGGGAGGGCTATGCTCAGAGGGGGACCCAGAGTAGGGAATCAGTGAGCAACGGGCCTTAGGGAAAGGGCCAGGGACAAAGAATAGCAAGTGGCTTGTTTCTGAGCATATACACAGGCTCTCTCCCTGGGGCTTTGTGGAAATAGAGAAGATCTTAAGGGGGAACCCAAGTTCCTAAGTGATTTAGATGTTTCAGTTGATGTGACCTCATTGGCCTTCCTATGCTGATGAAGCTCAGAACCATCCAGCTACACTGGTAATTGCCATAGACTGTGTATTCCCTGAACCTCCCCCAAGTGCTTCTAGGTCTGCGAAATGGAGGAGTTGCATGAGATGATCCCTAAAATTTCTTTTAGCTTTAAGAAGCTATGAACTCGTAATTTCATTTCAGCTGGAACCCAGGTTGGGAGAGGAGGAGCAAATTCATTTAAACTGATTGTGATTCTATGAAGAAGCAGCCAAGGCCAATGTGAGGGGAGGAAAGAACAAATGGAAAGTGACATGGCTCAGGACTAAGCAACCATCTAGAAATGTCACAATTTTGAAACACTACATGACTCAGTGGTTTGCTTCTATTTATTTATCTAGAAAATCCTAACATAACCAAGGAAACCATGATTGTAACCCTTTTTTCTGGGGCCACTTGCCCTGGCCTGGAGTCTCATATTTCTATAATTGGCTCAGGCTCCTGGGTCTCCAACCTCTGGAAGATAAATATGAAATAAATCTAACAGGAAGTTATTATTCTCTCTCATCAATGATGAGCATCATGAGAGTCCTTCTAGATGTTAAAGATAAAGGAGTTATTTATATTATCATCTTTCTATTGTCCATCTGTCTATCCTTCTATCCATTTATTCAACAGCCATTCACATAGCACTTACCATGCGTCAAACACTATGCTGGATACAGGGGAAAGTGGGTCCAGAAAAATGACACAGTTTCTGCTCTTGGGAATCTAAAACAATACATCAGTGGCTGATAGAGAGCTGGTTTCAGCCAATGTGCTAACTGCTATGACTGAGCAGTGAATTCAGTTGTGTGCATCGCAGAACAGAAGCACTTTATAAAACCAGCAGCGCTAGTAAAGGAATTCAGAGAAGGACTAGCCTGATCTGGGTCTTGAAGTATGAATATGAATTACCTGGAGGAACAAGAGGAAAGGTATTCCTAAGAGCAGACGCATAGGAAGATATAAGAAGGGTTTGCGTGGCACATTCAGGGAATAGCAAGCAGTTCTGCATGACTCAAGCACAAACGATACTAATAAGGAAGAAAAAAAAGATGGGACCATTTTGTGGAGAGGCTAGGGTAATACGTTGGCTGGTCAAGATGTTTGATTTTATCCTGAGGATAATAGAGAATTGCTAAATCAGTTTAGATGGGAGAGTGACTTATTCTTCAAGAGAATTGTGAAAATAAGGTATATGTAAATTGACAGTCCATTTGTGACTCTCAATTGCACTGGTAATTTCTGGATGCATTTCACAGCATCTTCCTGTGCAGTGCCCCTCATTCTTCAGTTCTCATTGTCACAGGTATCACCCAGGGGCATTTTAATACCCTAATGATCCTGCTCTACCTCAGTTCAATTAACTCAAAATTTCTAGGGCTGGGACCCTAACATCAAGGATATTTTAAAGTTCCCAGGTGATATCAAAGCACAGCCAAAGTTGAGAACTGGTGTGCTCATGGTGTTTCAGAAAGCTGGCAGGACTGCGTGAATTCAGTCTGTCATAGACCCTGTTGAGTCTCAGCTTACCTTTGCCATGCCTTAAGGTATACACTGGATCCTGTTCCTATCAGGTTTCATTCAGTATTTTGGAAGAAGGACCTCCCAAGGAATTGCGTGGGAGTTCTCTCTCTCAATCTGATTGTAAGTTATTGCTGGAGGCTGCAAAATTAACTACACATTACAATACAGTGAGACAATTACTCTGATGTCACTGCTTACACAGGTTGCTGTGGAAGGGACACTTGCATTCAGAGAGGGAGAGGGAGGTGAGGCGTGAAGGAAGAACAGTACTGAGGCAGAGTACAGGGTCCCAGGGATCAAGGACTAGTGGATTATTCCAGGAAGAGGGATCACAATGTGTAAGGCAAGGGGGCATGAGAAAACATGGCAAAGACCCAGGGTTGTCATGACACTTTGTTCATGCCACCTGTAATACACGCCTTACAGTGTTCTGTATGGTTGATGTTATACGGATCCAGTCCTATTTCAATCCTATGAGAACATTTAGGATAAGTATGCCCATAACACAACATGGTCTTACCCTATAATAGCCTCTTACAAAATGAAGTGGTTTGCAGGAAAAAAAAAATACGGAATTCAGTCAGACAGAAGGCTGAAAACAGCTAGCTCAAATACAATGTGGTGACTTAAAAATAAAAAAGAAGAAACATAAATATTCATGGGAATATATTCACAAGATGAATTGAAACCAGAAGTTATTCTCACGAATGTAACACCAGCCTAAGTGAGCAGTGTCCAGATGCCCTTCACCTTCTGATTTAATGCCTGATTTTCCCTGTCCACTCTTCTAAATTCAGTGACTTCCTTTTGGTCAACATCCTAATCAATATGATCACATCTCTCAAATTTCATCCTTTACTTTGAAGTCACACTTTGACTCATAAGGAATTTCCACCCTTCCTTACAACTGTTGAGAGGGGAGTCCTTCCTTACAAGAGGAAGTAGTCTCATGTGCTCTCCCCACTTCCTTCCTGGCTTGTTATTCCTGGGTCTGGGTCATCCAGCTGCATCCAGGAGTCCCAGAGGATACTGTGAAAATTACAGGGTAAATGGGCCTAGGTCACAACTTCTTTGGAGCTGTATCTTCTAGTTTGAATTTGTATTAAAATTAATCAGAAAGTCCAAGAACTTAACTGACATTTGTCAAAACAAACATCAGTGAAAGGTATTTATTATCAATGTGCTCATTATATATCTTTATTTCAAGGTTCTCACTGTTTTCTGTGATTTTCTCATTAGACTGTACAAAAATTATTAAGGTAGGCAAGCAGGTGGTATTATTCTCTTTTGGATAAATTGTGACAAAGGTGCTCTCACAGATTTGGCTTTTTTTTTTTTTTTTTTTTAACAAAGAGTTTCCAAAGGGCATGCAATGAAAAGAATGGACACATATATCATTTACTTTATTAGAAAAGGACACTTAGGTATTGCATGAAATAGCAGCTTAATATGATGTTGGTTTAGGGAGTTTTTCTAAGCAAGCTGGTTGGATTGGTTAATATTTAGTTGGCTCTTCCATACTTCTTAAATGTGTCATGGTTACTTTAAGAAAGCTAGTCTTATCCTTATGAAGTAAATATAGTCATCCCTTGACGTGTGTGGGACATTCTGGAATTTTTTTTTCTCGATATTTTTGATTTGCCGTTGGTTGAATCTGAAGATGTGGAGCCCTCGGGTATGGAGGGTCGGCTGTTCGTATTTAGAGCTCTACAGCTGTCCTCTTGGCTTCATGTTTGAGCTTTAACATTTCGAAGATTTCAAATAGAGTCCATTCCTAATTCCCATGAGGTTCATTGGGTTGATTCATCCATTTCTTTATCCTCTCCATATCCTCCATCATTTTCAGCAAACCCATTTTAATTCCCCAGTCCTTTAAATCTTTCAGATTTAAACCACACTTGAACTCCTGTTTGAACAAAACAAACAAACAAACATAATGGTGTAGAATTAGTTGTAGAAATTGCCTTAAGATAAGACTGTGAACACAATTATTTTAAAAATGTCTTAGGTTTATCTTTTCCAGATATGCCAATCTCAGGGCAGAGATAGGTTAAGAAAGAGCTTTTGTGACTGCTCTCTGAGATTCAAAAAATAAAATAAATTCGGATGTTCAACTCCAAGGCAAGTGATAAAGATCAAAGACTCATTTTATTACAATATTTTTATTTTTATTGAACAGATTCACTTTGGATCTTGGCTTGCATTTAGAATGTTTACCCTGTAATAAGTGATCTGTTTAAATGTGGATCAGAGAACAAGGGTTTCTGTTTTACAGTTCAACTTTTGACCTTGGGGGCTGAATGGGTGGAGGCTAAGAGGAAAAGTCCACTGTGTTTTTACTGAACTTTTTACCCTTAAAAAACAGTGAGCAAGTTTAAAGTTCACACAGTGCACACGAGGTCTCCACTGGGGATTTCTGGTATTATTAACTTCCTGACCTCAGATAATTAAAAAGAAAGAGCAGAGCCACCTCAGACTATGACTCAACTTTGAACTTTTCACCTCCCAAGTAAAGGATTTAAATTGTAAATGGTAGACTCTGGAAGCTTTCTTATTGCTATTAACTTCTTTCATCCCTGGTCTTGAAGTTATAATTTAGGCCAAAAGCAGAGCCTGATCTTTCCTTTTTATTTACTCAACCTCTTTTAGCAGAAAGGACTGAGAACACCATTTACCTAGAAATGACAGGTATTCTGGTGAAAGAAGTTAAGCTTAAAGGGTCATTGAATTTTGGAACTAGAAGCAACCCTAGATGATCTGTCCAGGCTCCTCAGCTGTGAAAGACAATGGAGAACCAGGGAGGCGAGCAACTTCCTTAAGGTCAGACACAACAGAGCACAAAAGAGCATCCCTGATTCATTAGCTGTATTTACTTCTGTAGTAGAGGGATTCAAGCATGATTGGGGGTAAGAAATATTCCCCTAGGTAGCGCAGGGGTCTAGAGAATCTGTGGCTTTTATTTTTACGTTAAAATGCATAAAGTGGAAAAACAAATCACTGATTAGGGAGTCAAGAGGCCTGGGTCCTTCACTCTACTGGTTTGTGTAAGCCTTAGGAACTCATTTAACTTTCCCAAGTCATGACTTGCTTGATTGTCAAATGGAATGTAGTTGGGAGGAGATAATAAGCATCTGAGACTCCTTTGTGTTATGACATTTTTTGGTTCAGTGGTATCCTTGCCTTAAGAATTCCTGCTACGGTTCATGTGTAAACACTGTATAGATATACAATTCTCAGCAACAACTGGGTTTTCTGAACACAGACGGTAGGGCTAGATGGCTGTGATTTTAGGGTAATTGGTTACATGACGCTGGGCTTGACACTGATGAGGAGGCTCTCCTTGCTTTAAGAAAAGACAAAAATCCCAAAGGGGGCTCCCCTGGTGGCTCAGTGGTTGAAAGTCCTCCTGCCGATGCAGGGGACGCGGGTTCGTGCCCTGGTCCGGGAAGATCCCACATGCTGCGGAGCGGCTGGGCCCGTGAGCCATGGCCGTTGAGCCTGCGCGTCCAGAGCCTGTGCTCCGCAACGGGAGAGGTCACAGCAGTGAGAGGCCCGCGTACCGCAAAAAAAAAAAAAAAAAAAAATCCCAAAAGAAAAGGGGGACTATCATGTAATGAGACATAAGGAACAGGGAAAAGAAGAACAAAGGAACCAGGACAAAGAAAGGAGGGATGACCAGGAGAACAGGCATTAGGAAGGAGGGTAACAAAGAGATGGTAGACCCCTCAGTTGGATGGGGACCCAGTCAATGCTTGTGCTACTGAGAAAGCCGAGGACTACGTTGTGAATCTGTGAGAGCCACATGCTCTTAACACTGAAGCTGAGATAGGCAGCTCTCACTGGCGCCTGTACAGCACGCAGTGTGTAGCAGAGCCAGTCATCCCGGGCCCGCTCTTGCCTCCTGCTATTTGCTAACACCTTTATTGCCTCCAGTTAGTTACTCACACTGCGCTCATTCCCATCTGTCAAGGAGAGCTCCCTTCCAACATTCTGTCCTTCTTTTCTTCTATTAAAGAGATCCTCCCAGCGTGGCTGCAAAGCATGGAGCGGATACTGAGCTCTGAGATGAGGCAAGTTTGGAGTGGGGTGAGCAATGATTTTCTCATTTCCTGGTCCCAAGAAATGAGAGAGATGTGACTGTAGGGTCCTGCCCAAGACCCTCCTGCAGAGACAGCTGTGGGAAAAGGAGGTCATCATGGCTTGCTGGAGGGCTGGAGGCCTGTCTGCTCCGCCTGGCAGCAGAGGGCCTGGGGTCACTGTCTGGACCAAGTGTCAACAGCTGTAATTGACTCCTATGCCATCACAGATGTTTACCCACCCAGCTCCTCAACCACTCTCAGCTGCTTTACACTAATTTACTTCTGCTTTACAACCTCCTCTACTCCTTCTCCCTCCTACAAGGGCCAGCCAAGGCGGGTGATGACTATCTGAGCAAGAGACTGCACTAATGTGAATATGTCTCATCAGGTGATTGAAGTTACAGACCAGTGGGCTGCAAATAATCGTTCATCGGGGTTTTTGGTGGGCAAAATTACCCAACTGTTTCCTCTGCTCAGTAAGGCCCATTCATTCACTAAATTCCTCCCACGTTTTCCGGTGTTGAATACATTCCTTCCTGTATAGATGTCCAGTGTGCCGTCATGTTAACCTCAATATCTCCTGAGGAGGGAGGTCACGGGTCACCAAGCAGAGCAGAACTGTCATCACGAAACAAGTCATAATGCCTCATTGACACTTTCATCAACATCTAGAGAGGAAATAAATAAAGGACTGGGTTTGGTCTGCCAGCTACCTCTACTTACAATGGAAAAACATCACAATGCAAATAAGAAATGTTGTACTTGTGAAATTAAAAAAAAAAAGGTTTATGCCACTATTCTCAGTGATGGGCTAAAGCAAATCACTTGTGGCTCAGTTCGGGGTGATGACGATGATTTTTTTTTTTTAATTTACTTATTTTTCTTTTTGTAAAGTCTCTGTACCTTCAGGCAATGGAAGAAGAACAGAGAGACAAGCACAATCCAGAGAACCAGTGCCAAATGAGTCAGTATGTGAATTCTCTGCCCTGAGGACTCTTTTTAAAGTCAGGCCCAAGAATCCCGCCCTGCAGGTAGGAGAGTCTGAGAGCTGTGAAGGGTAGCCAAGCCCCACACCCCATTTCTGAGTTGCCCCAGCCACATCCAAGGTTAATGGGAGGGCAGTAGGCACTAGATAGCCTTTGCTGCCTCTAATTACATCCCACAACCCCAACTCAGCAGACAAGCCAAGATCTTGCATCCGGAGGCAGCCAAAGGCTGATGGATTCTCTACAGCTGTCTATTGCCTCTGGCAATATGACCTCACTTGGCATGATTATTTGAATTGACGATAAAACTTCAAAAAAAATAAAAAAGTTTTTATTGAACTTTTTACCCTGAAAAAAAAGAGCGAGTTTAAAGTTCACACGGTGCACAAGAGGTCTCCCACCAGCTAAAAAGCCCCTCCTCTCTGTTTTCTTCCTGTATACGTTTAGATAAACTAGATCCCCATATATTTGTCTGATATTATTCCTTTGGTTTGAGGCACCCAGCTGGCAAGCATAAGTCATCCATGGTGATTAAATTTAGTAGGGTATCCATGCGAGCGCCAGGAGCGCCAGAGCCCTTAATGGAACTTTGGCAGGCAAGGCAGCAATAATTGTACAGCAGGTACAAGGCGAGGGGGAGGCTGGGAGTTCAAGGAGCTGTAATCGTCTCCCTTCTCTGCCGCAGCAGTTCAGAAAGTGCACGAGGATCTAAATTAGGTGTTATTTTAGATTACAGCTTGTCACACCTGACGCCAGTGACACCATCGGGCAGCCGGATGCCAGCTGGAAATTTGTTGATATCTAGGGATGGCGATTTTTGGCTCATTTATTCATTCAGTCGGTCATTCAAATAACATGGGTCATGCCCATCAAGAAGATATGTCAGCCTCTGGACGCAGGAGTCTTTTGGTGATCCCTGAGATATAAAAGAGCAAGTTTGGAATTATCACCGCTAAATGCCTGTTTATCCAGGACTGCTAGACAGAGGGCACGCCCCTAGAGGAGCTCTGACATTTTATGGAGTATTGAAAACCAAATTTGATTCTCCTTGTGAAGAACTAGAGAAACTGGTCCACTTTACTCCTGAGAGGAAAATTAAGAGGTTCCCCTACAAATTTATAGTGGCCGTATAGATGGGCCTTCCTTTTATCTCCCTCCTACGGCCTGAGTTGAGGGAAGTGGAGTTGGGCTAAAACTGTACTAATTTATGTTTCAAATACCTACATATGCAAGGCATCATGTGGATAAAAGATTAATTAAACATGGGCCGTCCTTGACCTAAAGGGAGAAAAACCTTTTCATATGTAATTGCAGTATAATTCTGGTAAGGGCTGTATGAGAAAATGGACAGTCTGTGGTAAGTTGTTTATAAGAATCCCAGAGAGAAAATTTATTTCTTGAACATGAAAAGATAGATATAAACATATATTAAAAATAATAATATAGATTTTTTTAAAATGCAGGCAGTGCTTTATAAATTGTAGAAAGCAATTGAGACAAGAATGTTAAAGAGTGAGCGAGGTGGATTAAGCTAATGTAGTAAATAATTCCTTAGACTCTTGAAAATGGTACTGTTTGAAGTTTGCATTTTTTTTTATTAAAGATTCCAAGAAACTAGAGACTTCTGGGTAATGTTTAAATCATTGGGAATTGATCTGACATTTAATGGCAAAACGTTGGCTCTCTAAGGCCATAACAAAGTCAATGGGTCAGGGCACCTCCATTACCTAACCTTAGCTGGTCTCTTTCCATGACATATCAGAGTATTGATCCAGGTGGTTATGTGAGATTGGGCATGGAGTTCTCTATCCTTATTTTACAGGTCTTAAAAAACTGGGTCTAACTAGTATGTTATATTCTGCCATGATTTGCATTTTTGTGTGATCCCACAGAAGGGGTCTGCTCTGTCTCTTATTTATCCTCTTATTTTGATTTGTCTGTACTCCCTGGACAAAACTTGAGTCTTCTTCTGAACACTCTCTATCCAGTGTTCATTCACTGAGGGTCTTAACATTCTCTAGGCTTCCACTCTATATTTTGCCTTCAAACTTCATTGATCCTCCAAACTTCAGTGATGTTACCGGAAGGGTAGTCAGTTTTGATGTTCATTGAGCTGTGATCCTGAATGATTGAATAAAATTTGCCGTCTATATTGCTAAAACTGCCTTTATGTTTCGGACTCATTGTTAACAAAAGGGTGCTAGCTTAACTACGATATATATTCTACCCTTACTTATATACTTTCTGTTTGGACTCTGAAGGTTGATTGCTTTTTGGGTTTACCTCTTAGTTATTATACCTTATTTGACTATGGAAATGTTGGGCACTGGCTTCCTAGGTTCAAACTGTGATTTCAACAGTGAAGGAATAACATATGTATTTTAAACTGAAGTGTAGTTGATTTACAATGTTTCAGGTGTACAGGAAAGTATCCATTTATACATATATATATATATATATATTCTTTTGCAGATCCTTTTCCATTATACGTTATTACAAGATACTGAATATAGTTCCATGTGCTATACGCTAGGTCCTTGTTGTTTACCTATTTTATATAGAGATTCAAGTTTTTTAAATTGAACCTATGTATCTGTTAATCCAAAACTCCCAGTCCATCCGTCCCGCCCACCCCCACCTTGACAACCACAAGTGTGTTCTCTATATCTGTGAATCTGTTTCTGTTTCATAGACAAGTTCATTTGTTTCATATTTTAGATTCCACATACAAGTGATCTCATGTGGTATTTGTCTTTCACTGTCTGACTTACTTCACTTAGTATGATAATCTCTAGGTCCATCCTTGTTGCTGCAAATGGTGTTATTTCATCCTTTTTTATGGCTGAGTAATATTCCAATGAAGGAACAATTCAATATCTAACACTGTAGGACTATACCTTTAGCTTTTCCAAACAGCTTTCAGATATATTTTCTCATTTTACTCTCATAAGTCATCTATGAAATAGGAGTATATGCTAATTCATGAGATCAAGCAAATACATTCCCATTACAGATGACTAATATAAGCCATAGGAACAGTTTGCTCTGCAAAGGGCCCAGTACAATGATTCTTGTACTTGCATGTTCCCTTCATGTTCTTATTAAGACCATAAAAGGGCTTAGAGGGTGTGGTGGAGATTACAAGTTGTCCGCCCAAATCTGTACTCTATTGCTTCTGCAGTAAGGTAATGTCATAACTGGGATAAAGCTGCCCATCCATGGACTGTATTTTCCTGCTCCCTCTGCAGCTAGTGTGGCCATAACACTAAGCTCTCTCCAGGGAAGTGTAAGCAAAAGTGATAGATGCCATTCAAGCCTTGCCTTGAAAACTTGCACACTCACTTCTACAGCTTTTTTTGGTTTTTCCTCTCCCACAGGCTGAAATAGTGATGACAAGGATGGACCTTAGGGGCCACCTGTTGAAGGTGTCAGAACTAGCCTCACTCTGCGCTGGGTTTCTGCATGACCGAGTGGAGCAGAGCTTCCCCACCATCCCCCTTCCCTCTCAGACGGTTTCTTGAGAGATAAATCTACTCGTATTTTATTTCAGCCATTACATTTTCAGGGATATTGATTCAGCAGTTTAATTAATATGGACAGCTACTCGATTTTACCAGGAAAGACTTCAAGAGCATTTAAGTCAGGACTGGTGATGAGACTGAAAATGGTCAAGCCCTCTCTCCATTGTATATTTGATGGGGAGGGGAAGGTTAGGAGCACAGGAGAGAAGAATAAAAGAGAGGAAGGTCAAGGGTGGAGAAGGCAGTGTGGAGGCAAGAACTGAACTACAGAGAGGTTTTCACTTCCTCAGAAATGAGTGAACTAAGAACATTTAAAAAATTGAACCAAAGAGGGAGGGGGGTAGGGGAGGGCTAGAGCGGGAGGTTGGGGTTAGCGGATGTAAGCTTTCATATATAGAATGGATAAACAACAAGGTCCTACTGTACAGCACAGGGAACTATATTCAATATTCTATGATAAACCATAATGGAAAAGAATATTAAAAATATATATATATATATTTCTGAATGACTTTGCTGTACAGCAGAAATTAATACAACACTGTAGATCAACTATACTTCAATAAAAAAAATTTTTTTAATTGAAGCAGAAACCCTCCCCACTTTTTTTTTTAACTACATATAGTCTTTATTGAGTATTCTAAACTCATTGGATGTCACCAGCTAATGAATTCTAAATTCTTTGTGTTTGATTCACTCTTCATTCCAGTGAGTCAAACACCAAGAATTTAGCCGGGGTTCTAAAATAAGCCCTGGGAGAACAGTCACCCTGGACACATATTGCAGACAGTAACCTCCACGTTTTCTTCTTAAGTCTTTTCCAATCAAATTGTGTCCTTTTTCTTTAACACATGTCACTTAGATTTTATCTTAGTAGGTCATCTCAAAAGTCTGTGCGCTAGAATCCAGAGAAATAGAGAGATAAGCATCACCAACACTTATTGATGATACAACTACTTAATATCTTCCAGAGGTGCTGAAACAAACACATTCACATGAAAACAGGGCCAGATAGAGACTTTAAGGGGCTCTCACAGACAAAACCATGGGGGGAGTGTGTACAGTAATCCACAGTCATCACTGCCCTAATAGTATCTGACCTGAACCTGGCACAGCTTCAGAAAAAGCCATGTGTTCAGGCTAAAACAAGAATGAGAAAAAAGGAGAACGTTGCTTTCTTCTAATGTGGTAAATAGGGCATGAAGGTTTTATAGTTTGCTAGTAGAACCAGTTTTACAAGTTCTCTATCCACAGGGCTTAGCCTTAGGGAGAAAAAATAGTTTTATTCAGAGATACCTTAAGACTTTTGGTAGAACATTTGAATTTGGTATCCAGAATGAAGAACTAGATTGAAGTTGTTATGTCTACATTTATTGGGATGAAGTTTGAAACTGGAACTATTATATTAAATAATTTTTTCATGTGTGCCATACTTCCCATTTCTGTTTTTGGCATGAGGAAGTGATAAAAGAAAGCTTCTTATGTGTCCTCTTAAACTATGTGGAGTTGGGGGGACCGAACCCCCTCCATTAAAAGTCTGAGTATAACTTCACGGGTGGCCCTCCATATCCAGGGCTCTGCATCCACAGAGTCAACCAGGGTGGATCGTGTAGCACTGTAGTACATAGTTATTTAAAAAAAAAAAATCCACGTATAAGTGGACCTGCACAGTTCAAACCCGTGTTGTTCAAGGGTAGAATCCTCCTATTCATTTAAATTGGTTTCCCAGATTGTTTACTTTAAATATCAAGAAATGATCATTCATTTAAAGGATCCAGGTCTTTGACTTTTCTCAGTCTGGAGAAGAAATAGCTTTAAGTAAGAAATCCCCACCAGGTATCAATATGTGTGTCCCTCTGGGTGGGTGTGCATGAGAGAGAGATAGTGGCAGAGAAATGACACAGAGAGAGGAGACAGAAACCATGAAGCCTTAAGGTAATAAAATCATCTGCAAAGTTGTTGAACAATAATATATTTGCACATTTCAAGTTTCCTTTCCCTTCAAGTTTCAGTATCACTCAGTGGAGTTGAGGTGACTTTTCCTTATGTCTGCTACTGCAGACGGTACCAAGGAGACAGCAGAGAAAGGGGCATATAAAGAGAAAAGGACTATATGTGTGTTTGTATGTAAAGTTTGTCTCATTCATTCCTCTCTCCTGGCTCAGTTAGTGGGAAGTATTCTCATACCAGTTCTTTCCTTTAATAACTTGTCTGCTTTGATGAAGACAAATCAACTTCAGCTTTTTGTGACCCTTAGGGAAATATTCTATATCTAGTGGTGAAACTGATTTTATTAAAGCCAGTGTGAAATCTCTGCTTCCCTATGAAGAAAATTTTATTTTTCTTCACTGAAGATTGAATAAGAAAAAAAGAATCTGAATAAATATTATATTCGATTTTAAAAGATACAAATACAGAGTGGGAAGAGATCGCCTTTAAACTTCAAGTTTGGAACTAAATACACATATATTTAGACATATATTTTACATATTCTTAATTGAGAATATTAATACAATTATAAAGCCTTAATAATGGAATGTTTTTATCCACTCACAAATTAAAGTTTTCATTACATTTAAACAACTTTTTCTGAATCAGGAACAAATTGCTTTTCTTCCTTCCTTCATCTGAGGAGCTAAAATAAGTTTTTGTTCTTAACTTTTACCTTAAAGGTCTGGCTATGCAGCTGATAGCTGGCTTAGCAAGATATCCTCACATCCTCTTCCACAAGGACCTCTCTGATATTTAGAGTCAATCCTGGCAGGAGTTTTGAAGTTCTAAAACAATCACAAAGTTTTCTCGTCTCTAATGATTCTTCGGAACTGTGAGAGCTCAGGTATGCCAGAAAGGTACTTGAAAAGAACAAGAAGTACAAGATGGCTTTGTTCCATTCAAATTAGGGTAGCTGCATTACTGCTATATATATATATTTTTTTTCCCCAGTAAAAGCTGTTCCTCTGTGTTTCTCCCTATCTCCCAAACTTCAGCATTCTGGATCACAAAAAAAGAAAACTATGTGACAGTCCTATCAACAAGCAGACCATATTTTTGTTAAGTAAATGGGGGAAATTAGAATTGATTTCTTATTACCGAAAAGATACTATTGTCAAAATAAGTGATCAGTTGAGCAAGAAAGGGAAATTCAGCCCGTTGTCACCATCACTCAAGGCAAGGCTGCACTCAGCCTAAAAATGAAAGGGAGATGAGTTGAAAATGAAGACTTTCTATATACTGCTTTGTACTCAACTCTTCTTTCAACCTCTGCAAGGAAGGAGAATGTGTTTTCCCTCCCAAGCAAGGAGCAGCAGGGGTTATCTTTTCCCGGAGGAGCTGAAATTTGTTTCCTTGTCAGAGGAGACAGACGAGGTCAGAGAAAACTCCGCCTCCCGGAACCAAAGTGCAGAAGCTGTGATTCTGGTTCATGACAAGAATGACGAGTGCTTATTGGCAGAGCAATCAAGCAAGACACCATCTCGCTTGCTGGACCACAAATTGCAGCACTGATTTAAAAATTATATACAGGACTTTCTGAGCCATGCCAAGGACCCCTTTCCCATTTTAGTGTCACTAGTAGTTAGTTTGCTTATTACATGTCCTATCATTTTTTTAAACATCTTTATTGAGGTATAATTGCTTTACATTGTTGTGTTAATTGCTGCTGTATAACAAAGTGAATCAGCTATACATATACATATATCCCCATCTCCCTTCTCTCTTGCATGCATCTCCCTCCCACCCTCCCTATCCCACCCCTCTAGGTGATCACAAAACACCAAGCTGATCTCCCTGTGCTATGTGGCTGCTTCCCACTAGCTAGCTATTTTACATTTGGTAGTGTTTATATGTCCATGCCACTCTCTCACTTAGTCTCAGCTTACGCTTCCCACTCCCTGTGTCCTCAAGTCCATTCTCTACATCTGTGTCTTTATTTCTTTCCTGCCCCTAGGTTCTTCAGAACCCTTTTTTGTTTGTTGTTTTTTTAGATTCCATATATATGTGTTAGCATATGGTATTTGTTTTTCTCCTTCTGACTTACTTCACTCTGTATGACAGACTCTAGTTCCATCCACCTCACTACAAATAACTCAATTTCGTTTCGTTTTATGGCTGAGTAATATTCCATTGTATATATGTGCCACCTCTTCTTTATGCATTCATCTGTTGATGGACACTTAGGTTGCCTCCATGTGTGATATCATTTTTTAAGGGCCATGAAACTATGCAAAGAATAGAAAGACCATAATATGGTCCTGAGGGGACACCACTGCTCGAAAAGCAAAAATGCTCGTATATTAAACATGTCCCCGCAGGAATGAGAAAGAGTAAATTATTTGAAGCAAAATGAAACGTGATTGGAAGTATCGATATTTCTACATGTCTTTTCCCTCCAACTTTTTATTTTGAAAATTTTAAAACCTACAGAAGATTGCAAGTACAATATGATAAACATGCATATGTCCTTCATGTAGATCTGTGCTAATAGGGTATCTGCTATCCACATGTGGCTAATTGGCCACTTGGAAAATGGTGGCTAGTCCAAATTGAGCTGTGCTGTTCTACATGCCTTTCTAAAAATAAATACTTCCTAAAGTTTTCTGAAAAGTGAACAGATACTTGGTCCCTAAACCAAGCAGATAAAAATTATATACCTCTATATAGGTATAGTATATTATATATACACAAATATATGAATTTATGTTAATAAATGTAAAGAACATGTATATGTGTAGCTCTGAGCACATATGTTTATCCATGGATCTAGTCTTCATTTTCAATAAATCACTCAGAAAAAAAGTGATTGTTTAAAAAGGTAGGATGGAAGTGTAGGCATTTAGCTTTTAAAATGTCTTTCATAAAAAAAAAAAAAAATGTCTTTCATGTTTCTCCTAAGGAGTAGACTGAGTCCTGATGAGTTTAGTTATTCTCATATGAAGTATATAATAGAGCAGAAATAACAGAATCTTTCCCTTTTTTTTGTAAAATAAAATGAAGACATACATCAAAAATGGAAGTTTTAAACACTAAGATGTTTCTTTCCGGTGATTGTGGTTTTACTAGTGAGTTTAGATCTAAAACTTACCTGTTTGAAATCTTCTTTGTTCCTCTTCCTACTCCAATGCAAACTATAACATAAATATAGAATTGTTAAATTTATTTGTAATCAATTCTAAATCCAGTAATCAATATTCAAAGATTCAATAAATCAGTGAAGTCATTGAAAAGTTTAAAAACTGACAGTCAATGACTTTGATCCTCTTTCTATCCACTCCCATGTGAAATGTGACAAGTTTATTTAATAAGTAAATAGAACATACCCAAAGGAATGGTGTTCCCTCTAATTAGTCCCTCCCTTTGCAAGGTGATTCTCTCACAAAAGTTTTTTCTTTTTTTTTTTTTAAAGCATATTTCTATTACTATCCACCTAAGTGCTGTATCATGCTATCATGCTTCTTGGTAAGTAGATTTGAATCTTGCAAACTAACAAACTTGTTTAAAACCAAGTAGGGTGATAAGACTGAAAAAACTACCTCTATTAGTCTGTTCATGCTGCCATAATAAAATATCAGAGACTGGGTGGTTTAAACAACAGAAATTTATTTCTCACAGATCCAGAAGCTGGAGAAGATCAAGGTGCTGACAAAGTAGGTTTCATTCTGAGGCCTCAGTAGTTGTTGTGGCACGCAGGCTTCAGTAGTTGTGGCTTGTGGGCTCTAGAGTGCCACAGGCTCAGTAGTTGTGGCGCATGGGCTTAGTTGCTCTGCGGCTTTTAGTATCTTCCTGGACAAGGGCTCAATCCCGTGTCCCGTGCATTGGCAGGTGGATTCTTAACCACTGCACCACCAGGGAAGCCCCCTGCTTTTCTTTTAACGGAGTCAAAGTTTTCTTACTCATTTTTTCTTTTGTTGATTTATTATTGTTCAGCTCTTTGTCATATAACATTGCAATTTATTTTTGACAGGTTTTCTTTTGACTCTTGATTTAGGGTACTTATTTTATAGAAATGTTCACATCTGTAGTAAATCTATCAATTTTATCCTGCCAGGCAGTGATTCTCAAATTTAATGCGCATCAAGATCTCTTAATGTATTCATGAAAACACAGATTCCTGGGCTCCACCATAAGGGGGTATTATTCCATAACTCTTTGGTGTGGTCCTGGCAACTTTAGCAGTAACTGAGCTGATTCTAAATGAAGTAGTTAATAAACCACACTGTGAAATACTGCCTTACAATTTCTTACTTTGCATTAATACTTAGGGCTTCTCATGGTAATATCACATAAATAGCTATCTATATTTTCTCCTATTTTCTCATGTTGCCATTTTTCTACATCTATCTATTTAGTTCGGCTGGAATTTATTTTACTATATGCTTTATCCCAAGATATTGAACCATTTTTCCTATCACAACTTATTGAACAGCAACACATTTCCCCAATAATTTATAATTCCAACTTTATCATTTACTACAAAGTTATAAATACTTGAGGCTTTTGCCGAGTTTGTTTTTCTGTCCCACTAAATTATCTATCTATTCCAGCATACTGTTTTAATTACTATATCTTTCCAATGTATCCGTTACTATGAAAAATGTCTTGTCCCCATTACTCTTCTTACACAAACCTATTTTGGCAATTCTCACCTGTATAATTAAAAAAAAAAGTTTGTCAAATTAATTTCTGAAAGTTTATTGGAGTTGTACTTAATCTATAAAATGTTTTAAGGAGATGGCACATCTGTGCAATGTTAGGTGCTTCTCACCTAAAAGTAACCCCCAAAGGCCACACCTACTAATACTAATACTCTCAGCTTTGGGGGTAAGGATTTCAACATATGAATTTTGGGGGATAGAGACATTCAGACCATAGCAACCATAAAAGAAGCTGTGAATAAACAGAGATGTATAACACCACAAGGTGTTGGCAGGGCCGTGCTCCCTCTGCAAACTGTAGGGGCACCCTTCCTTGCCTCTTCCTAGCCTCTGGTGGTTTGCTGGCAATCTTTGGTGTTCCTTGGCTTTCAGCTGTATAATTCAATTGTCACATGGCATTCTCCCTATTTATGTATACGTATATATGTATATATATATAGTTATTAAAGTTTTAGTAAATCAGGATGTGTTTTTTATTAATATAAGCTCCTAAGCTATTCCAATCAGTATTAAAATACTGATACTGATATAGGCTTATTAGATTTTCTCTATATAGTCTCACATACATACAAATGTGTTTGAATACATGTAAATATAAAAATTTTCTCATGCTTTGTACTATCTCCCAAGATTCCTAATACTCCACAGTTACTAAGGCAGGCAATGTTGTCATAGGTCTGAAATGAGAAAGGCGTCTGCAGTCTATAAACTAATATATCTATTTTTCCTTCAGAGTTTAGAAAATGATTTCATTTGATATTTTCTATGATTAAGTAAGAAGCTGTTTTATTAACATTCTATTTCCCTTCAAAACTTTTCAGGGTAATGAAGACTTCTGAAAAGTTTAAGATTTTCTCTGCCAAGCAGACTGCCTATATTTAAATATTTATGAGAATATACATTATATGTACCCTCTAAAACACAAATAGAATGTATTTTTGTTATTTATTAGGAAATACTTTGATTAATTAAACAGATCTTAGAATTGTACATCACTTTAGGGTTGTTTGATTCAAAAGAGTATTTGGTTTCAGTGATAATTTCCATTATGAAAATGCTTTAAAATGTGATCTTATTTCCTTTTCATAATCTCTTCTCAGGAAAGTAAACAGGAACGATTAAAGTTGTACCTAGTGATTCTCAGGGGTTACTTCACTGGCTCAATCCAATTCTCAAGTGTGCTGGCCTTTTTCCTTTTAAGGACAGTGAAGTCCTGTCTGGGAAGGCTATGGCGTCTTGCACAGGGAAGCCACAGCCAGGGAGAGGAAAGCCATCCCCTGACCAGGTTCGATATTGCCCCCATCAGGAGCATCTCTGCAATGGAAAGTTGCAATGACTGTCCAGCTGTTTAAAGAGCAGGGGTTATCCATTTTATATATAAAGTAGATAACTAATAAGGACCTACTGCATAGCACAGGGAATTCAACTCAATACTCTGTAATGGCCTATATGGGAAAAGAATCTAAAAAAAAGTGGATTTATGTATATGTATAACTGATTCACTTTGCTGTACACCTGAAACTAACATAACATTGTACATCAACTATACTCCAATAAAAATTTTTAAAAAAGGATATATTAGCTAATATTATAATCTCTTAAAAAAGGAAATGGTTGCTCTAAACTAAGAATAAAATGAGTTTTATTTTTAAGACAAAAAAAAAAAAAAAAAAAGAAGAGCAGGGACGCAGTCAGGCCAGAGAATGAACTTCAATTTTCATAAACTAACAAAACAACAAAAGTAAGAGAGAAATCATTATTCTCTATCTAAACTGGAGGTCCAAACAAATCCTCCCTGATTTAATGTGCAGATTCTGTTACAGTGTGTGCCAGCCGCAGGGATTTTCCAACTGTCTCATGACTCTTGGGCAAATTTGCCTTTTCATTTGGCTTTTAGCTGAGCAGGCTATGGGCTTTTAGGCTTAACTTAGGGAAGCTGCCCCCTATTGGGCTTTGGTTGGTGGGAGAACTCCTGGACTTAGGAAGGGAAGCTGCTGTACTTGCCCCTGAATGACCCCGGGACTTTGGAACCTTCTGGATGACACAGTTGCTTACCCTCTTGTTATCAATCTGAAAACCCAGTCAAGCGATACATTTCCAATCCCCTGACGGTCTCATGACCAACTTGTAGGTATTAGGCAAAACAGTCTAGAAGCACTGTCATAAAGTTGTTTACTGGTCTGTCTCAGGAAAACTTTACTGTGTCCTGGCAAACTTTATGCTCACACACCAACTCTGAGAAGTCAAGAGTATTATGTATAATAGTAAGATTCTTAAAATTGACTCATGAACTGGGCTGTGAGTAGCTGACTTATCCCTGGTCTAACAGAGAGGATGTAAAATGGCCCAGCCATGTACTTCCTCAAAGTCAATGACAGTAGAAATGAGGAAGGGGTCAGTCAAGTCAGAGAAAGCCTAGACAAAGGCCAAGTCAGTACCAAAGAAGCTGTCAATCTCTCTGCACTTTTCACACATGCCCAAACAAGGCACTCAGCCGATACTGGAACAAAATGAAGATAAATGTTATATGTAGTTTGTTCTGATATAACTGTCACTGTCATAGGGCACAAGCTCTCTATGCGAATACTTCTGTTTCATTGATCACGCTTTTCTTTTGAAAATGTAACTAAATGTCATTTCTGCTGCTGCTTTTGCTTTACAAATAGGCTTTGAGTATTTAATTATATATGATAGACGTTAATATTTCTTTGTTGGATGTGAGAAAGGTTATTATAGTATGCAATGTAGTAAAATATTTGTTTTATGGAAAGAGAGAAATGCTCAATCATTTTAATTTACATTCCTGTGCAACTTGGGTCATGCTGCCCTAAGGAGTTCTGTTTTCTAAAGAATAAGTCTATAGGGTGACTCCATCATAGATTCAGGTTACAGCGTGAAACAAATACAGCCTGGGGACTTTTGCTATGCATAGTACCTTAATTTTCTAGAACAAGACAAAAGACAGTTATAATAAGTAATTTTGAATAAAACTCTGATTTATTATCATTTTATTTTAAAGACCTCCATGAGTTTGAGATAATTAACACAAACTTTCATGCTCTGATGCAGTATAAAGAACAAAAAGAAATCTGCTAGTGATATAGTTTTAAATGCAATTTTAAAACAAAATATGTAAGACCAATTTTTTTTTTATGATCAAGGAAAGACAAGTTACCAAACTGCCGTTAGGAATTTATGTTGGTATGAGTGTATTTATTTCAATTAAGGAGAGATATGATACAACAAAAATAATGATAGTAGATTAAATTATGCCTTAAATATAGATAAAGAAAGAGGTCTTTCTTTCTCCCTTTCTCTTTTTATTTGGAGCCAACAGGGTAGAAATTGGAGTGGCCAGCAGGGGGCTTCTTTTAGCTTTCTCCTTTAAATTAAGTGCTAAACTGAAAATGTATTTTAGTATTTAGTTTCATAAATCAGGAATAAAGTTTAAACAAAACATGTTTTTCTTCTGTTTCGTTTATTCTCCTTTCTACTCCCCTTCTCACCACTATTCTTTCTCAAGACCTGTAAAATGTGTTCCCTGCTGCCTGGGTTGGCCACTGCTGGCACTGCACCAGCTTCCCCATCCCAAATTAATACTCTATTTTTGAAAACTTCCTGGCAGGGTAGGGAGATTTGGATGACAGACTTTCCACCAGATGTAAATTAAAATTAAATTAAGAGCAAAGAAGTATAGTCTGGTTTGATGATTTAAATGGCAGTTAGAGAAACCTGGTTTCACCGTGAAACATTTGGGAAGGACTTTCTGAAATGATGGGCTTGAATAGTAGTATAAAAGGTAATGAATGGCTGTGTAATATGACATTTTAAAAGAGTGTTATGTTTTCGCAGGAATTTGAGAGTGTGTGAAAGGCGTCCAGAACTAATCTGACCGATCTTGGAACATAACTCCAAATCATCTTCCCGTCCTGTTTGATCTGCATAAAGTTTTACCTGGTTCTTTACCTTCTTTTGGGGGCCCATTTCATAGACGTAGGCTCAAGAACTTTACTGACAGCATATAACAATTCACCAGACGGGGAATCGGAAGGCAAAATTGTGGCATTTTGTGTTATCCAAGTGAAATCTCGAGATAAATAGAAACTGACCTTATATACTTTTTCAAATAAGAGTTGGGTCCTGACAGAGGAGGAAAACAAGACCTCTATAAGGATTTTGAAGTCAGTAATTCCAGGTTCAATATCCAATATCCAAAATTATGTTAGGATTTTGTTTTAACTTTAGAAAATGAAACTTCGATTGTCAGGGAAATACAGATAATACAGAACAGACCGACTTAGTGTCCTGTTTCCCAAACTGGGACATGGGTTACTGAAACCATAGGATGAGCCTACAGCTACTTTCTATTGTGCCAATTTACATAGGGATTTGGAATAAAAGAAGTAATTTAACTGTCAAAAAAATTTCAAACACCTTTATGCTAATCCAATAGTGCCATGTTATAAAGTAGAATATAAAATTCAAATGATTTGCCTAGATAAAATATGAACCTTTAAGAAATTGTGAACATGCAAATGTCCACTATAGATTGATCATTCCCCTCCCCCCAATCCCCCCACCCCATACACCAGGATACTAGTAAGATAAATGCTCTGGAAGCCAAACTATCAGATTTCTCATCTTGGCATAATGGTTGATTCAGTAAACCCTTTATGCATCAGTAAAATTGATCACAGCTTTTAACCCAATTAAGGAATTCTTAGAAAATTAGGATTATAGAGTTGACTATTGCCTTATATCATTTATATGGGTAAAGTATAAACATCACTATAAATGTGTTTGTTGAGAGTCTTGAGATCTACCTGAGAGGAAAAGGAAAGGGGTTGGAAGCAGAGATATCACGACTATGACTAAAACATAACTGTGATTTATATATGCTTGCATAGCTTTGTCCTCTACCATACCTTAGTTCTCAGGGTTATTCTTCAAAACAGGGAAGAAATACATTTTTATTACTGGATGATTTAACCAGTGACCAAGATTATGACTTATAACCTTGGATTTTAAGACTGTCTATGGTCATAATTTGAGCCTGAAATTTAATAGATTCCCTCTCTGGTCCTAAAAGAAGAGGTCAATAAGGGAAGACTACCTTTATCTAGTTGTAGTTTATAAAAGAGTTCCTAGGAATGACATCGCAGTGCCACTTACTTGGTACAAATCACTCCTCAATATTTGTCGGGACTGCTATCCCAAGGAAAAGATACCTTTTTATTTTGAAGCTCTGATGAGCGTTAAAGTAAATGTGCAAAAATAAAACCCCTAATATTCTTTCTTTTAAAAAATACTCTATCACTTTCCCCTTTTTAAAATTTCTTTTTCTTCTGTGAATGGGAATGAGAAGTGAAAGTTAATGTATGTAATCATTCATTCATTGAACTTGGCTATCCTTTGAATTTTTCTTGCGTGGTTATTATATTGTTTTGAAAAACTTTGATAGAAAAATATTAAGAGGAAAATGAATGAAAGGTAGATCAGTCGGTTGTATGGCACTAACTTTTAACTAAAATATGTCGAACTTTTTTCAGGTATAGGCTATTCATATCTAATTACACAGAGTCGTATTGTCAAAGAGGAGGTACTTGGTTCTCTTTCTTCCATATTCCCTCTTCACACTCAGTATATTTCCCAGTATTTTGTGCTGGAGACCTCTTAAAAAACCACAAAACCCCCCAACCCTATAATCAATCTATTTTATGCTGAAAAAGAACCTTAGACAGTATGATTCATTGATTCTATTAATGGCTCCAATTTTCCATGGACAATTGTTCCATGCCCTTTGGTAGAACCTCCCATCTTGGTCCTAACTTGGCTCTGTGACTTGCTTTGGCCAATGGGCTTATAGCTGACTTGATGCAAGTAGAAACTTGAAACAACACTTCTGCATTTCTGCTTCTCTTTGTGGATTCCTGCCACTGCTGTGAGAACATGCCCTGACTAGTCTGCAGGAGAGACACATGAGAAGGCCAATGAAGGACCGATGAAGAAGAGCTGACTTTTCCCAGTGATGCCATCAAGATAAGCTAATCACAACCGATCAGTCATCTGACAGCAGATGTATGAGTGAGCCTAACTGAGATCAGCCAACCCACTGGTTGAAAGAAAGGAATAAGTGGCTGATGTCTTCAGCCACTAAGTTTGGGATGGTTTGTTTGGCAGCAATAGCAGATTGATATACACTCTTGCACTGTTGGTGGGAATGTAAATTGATACAGCCACTATGGAGAACAGTATGGAGGTTCCTTAAAAAAACTACAAATAGAACTACCATACAACCCAGCAATCCCACTACTGGGCACATACCCTGAGAAAACCACAATTCAAAAACAGTCATGTACCACAACGTTCACTGCAGCTCTATTTACAATAGCCAGGTTATGGAAGCAACCTAAGTGTCCATCAACAGATGAATGGATAAAGAAGATGTGGCACATATGTACAATGGAATATTACTCAGCCATAAAAAGAAAGGAAATTGAGTTATTTGTAGTGAGGTGGATGGACCTAGAGTCTGTCATACAGAGTGAAGTAAGTCAGAAAGAGAAAAACAAATACCGTATGCTAACACATATATATGGAATCTAAGAAAAAAAAAAAAAAGGTCATGAAGTACCTAGGGGTAAGAAGGGAATAAAGACACAGACCTACTAGAGCATGGACTTGAGGATATGGGGAGGGGGAAGGGTAAGCTGTGACAAAGTGAGAGAGTGTCATGGACATAAATACACTACCAAACATAGATAGCTAGTGCGAAGCAGCCGCATAGCACTGGGAGATCAGCTCCGTGCTTTGTGACCGCCTGGAGGGGTGGGATAGGGAGGGTGGGAGGGAGGGAGACGCAAGAGGGAAGAGTTATGGGAACATATGTATATGTATAACTGATTTACTTTGTTATAAAGCAGAAACTAACACACCATTGTAAAGCAATTATACTCCAATAAAGATGTTAAAAATAAAAGAAATTCAAAAAACAAAGAAGTGAGAAAACTGAGCCTGGGGATTTACATTTTCCCCAACTTTATGAAGCTACTAACCTCCCCAGATTTTAGAGTTGAGCGTTCTAGTCCTCATTTATGTAAAACCTAAACACCGAATTATTGACAAACTAGTAAAAACCTAAACACCTAATTATTGACAAACTGGTAAAGTCTTACCAGATAATTCCAAATAACAGCACAATAAACAATGTTGCTTGGAATTGTTTTGATTAATATTATCTTTAAGGTTAAAGATTTTTGTCAAGACTAAGCATATATTACATTGCAGAAATTGTCATTCATGCAAATCCATTTTCTTGTGCAATTGAAAAGCTTCATTTAGTGTGCTGAATCTGTAGTTGCATTTGATTCTTAAGGAGTTAGCCCTGTGAAGCACATTACAACTGTCCTCTAGAGACTGGGCTAGTTTCCAATTGATTTCAGGTTGCAATTCAAATTCTTGTCTTTCATGTATAACAATGGCACATTGTTTTAACTCTTGACCTCTCAAACACTACTGGAAATAAAATCCTAAACTTTGGAACTGGAGGAAATGTTACTGTGGAATATATACAAGGGTAACATCATATGGGTTCTTTTCAATTATAACTCAAGCTTTTGGATCTAAAATATAGAGTTCTTTACTGAATTACACCTTTCCTATGGCAATGAATTTGGATTGAGAAGTGTATATTCAGAATGGTATTCTCTTTTAATAGTTTGATATTTAATATGATTTCCTTTTATTAAGCATGTGTCTTATTTTCTTAATCTTCATCTAGTAGATTATTAATTATGTCAATTATATTTTTCTTTCTCGTCTTGGAGATAGGAGATGATTAATAGTCCTAAATGAATTTTTCTTTCTTCTGATGTTGACTTGCTTTTAAGGACCACGTTTTCCAAACATATGGCACTGGAATTAATTCATTTTGATTTTCATACATTTATTGAGTGTGCACTTTTTGGTCAATATTATAGTATCATTAGTTGGCCAGAATAAATCTATATTTATGTTCTGAAATAAGTTGATTTCTCTATTCTTCCTCTCTATGAGCTTAGGTTATTTTTTATGTCTGTGACAACGTTCAAAGGATCTAAAGGAAAAATACATAATACTTCCCACAAAATACTTCCCTTCTTGGGGAAGAAGAGATATGCCTAAAAGTTTAATGTACTATGCTTTTCTGTCACCAAAATTCAGAAGAGACCATATTAATATCATTGAAATCATTTCATTTTTCTAGTTACAAATTATTTAGTTCTTCCAATAAAAAAGATGAAACAAACTAAAGCCTAGTGTTTAGTTATCTACTACCGTACAATAAATTATCCAAAACTTAATGGCTTAAAACAACAGACATTTAGTATCTCATAGTTTCTGTGGGTGAGAAATCTATGACAACTTAACTGGGTCCTCTGCTCAGCATATCTCATGTATACATCATGTATACATCATGGTTTCATCTGGGGCTGTGGTCTAATCTTGAGGCGCAGTTGAGTGAGCATCAACCTCCAAGCTCATTCATATGGTTGCTGGCAGAATTCAATCCCTTGCAGACTCTCAGACAGAGGGCTTCGCTTCCACACTTTTGGCCAGAGGCCAGCCTCAGTTGCTTCTCAAATGGGCCTCTTCAACATGGGAGCTTGCTTCATCAAAGCCAGCCAGAGAGAGAAGCTGCAAGTGAGAGGAAAGTCAATCTTTTGTAACCTAATCACTTAGATGGCATCCCATCACTTTTGCTATATTCTGTTCATGAGAAGCAAGTCACTAGGTCCAGCCCACACTCAAAGGGAGGAGTTCATACAGGGTGTGAAATTATACAGGAGGAGCTTCTTAGAAGAATACCTATCATAGCTAGAGTGGTCCAGCTGTTATTGTGTTACTGTTGTCCCCCTTTCATATATATATGTGTATATATATAATTTCTCTCTATATGTATATATATATATATATATATATATATATATAAAACTTGGTTTTTCTTATCTATAACATTTAATCACATATATTTAACATCACAACCTAGTGAGAACATTGTAATATACATGAAATTTACATGAAGTGGTTAAGCATAGAGTTCTAGACTACTCTAGCAGCATTAGTGAAAATTTGGGGTGTCCAATAGTACATTGGGATTCTGTTTTCAGAATTCAGTCTACCTGTGAGCTGTTCTCTTCTACAAAAAGAAAGAGTGGGTTATAATTTTTTGGTCTGCTCCAATGTGGGTCAAATAAAGATACAGAAAACAACACTGACTGAAAAATAAGGAGATGCCAAACCCAGCATGATTTGCACTTGCAGCTGGTATTTCACACAATACGGAGAAATAAACTTCTCAGATTCTCAATTGTGCATAGCTTTGCAATAGCTAGAGTTACAGAGAGAGTTAATAAAGATTTTTTACATGACATCTAGATATGAATGATTTCAGATAATTGAGAATTCTCTGTAATTAACAATATAGGTTCTGACAATACAAGGAGCTGGTCATCCCAACACAAACTGGCACAGAAGAGCAGACTCTGATCTATGAAAGAGTAGAATCTAGACCAGGCCAGGTCAGAAAGATTTCTTTTCACCTATCTTGACCAAGGATTTCATCAACTCCATCAGGTATGGTGGAGGCAGATCTTACTAGTGCCCACCAATGTCCAGTTTTTCCCTCCAGGCTCATGGAAGGTTATACTTCCCAGCAACTTTTCAGTTAGGCAGGATCATATGATTTTCCTGGCCAAAGGATTGTAAACAGAAGCGTCATGTGTTACTTTGTAGACCAAAATATAGAAGAATGGGTCTGAAATCACCACACACTCTCTTCCCCCTTGCTGGGGCAACTGATGATTTTCAATTGGTGGAGTCTCTGTCAACGTGGGTCCTTGACTAACTATAATACATAAAAGAAAGTCCCTGCACTGTCCAGTGATGGACATGTATCATGCCTAAAGTGACAACTTTTTAAAACGTTAAGACCCTTTGTCTTACTTTCCTGTTGCTGCTGTAACAAATTACTTTAAACTAAGTGTCTTAAAGTAACGCAAATTTATTACCTTACATGGCTGGAAGTCAGAGGTCCTAAAATCAGAGTTTTGTTGAGGCTGTGTTCCTACCAGAGGCTTTTGGGGAGAATCTGTGTCCTTGCCTTTTCGAGATTCTAGTGGGCACCTACACTCCTTGCCTTGTGGTCCCTTCCTTCAACCTCAAATCTATCAACATAGCATCTTCAAATCTGTCTCTGTCTTTCTCTCTCTTTTTTTCCTCTCTCTGTCTTTTCTCTGCTTCCATCTTCACGTTTCCTTCTTTGACTCCGAGCCTCCTGCCTTCATTTGTTGTAAGGATACTTGTGAATACATTGGATCCATCCAGATAATCCTGTGTAATTTCCACATCTAAAATTTTTAACTTAATCTGCAAAATCCCTTTTGCATGTAAGGCAACATTCACAGGTTTTGGGGATTAGGATATGGACATAATTGGAGACATGTAACCTACCATATCCTTGGATTTAGAGGTTTATGTGTTACTACAGCATAGCTTAGTGTATACTGAGTAATACAGAAGCCACTAGAACCTCATTTTGCATTAATGGGGTATGAGTATGCTTAAAGTAGCTATTTAGTGGGTTCAGATAGTCTCAATTTTTCTTTATGAGGTTACAAAGTACAGAACTTGCTTATGAAAGATATGTACAAAATGCATAAAACAAAATGATAATTATGTATCATTCTCAAATTTTTGATTTCTAGGTTTTCCAGACAAGGTAAACACCAAATAACACCAAAACAAACTTTATTCCTATTTGCGTATTTTTATATTACACATTACTTATTGTATAACTGCATCTGAAGGAATTATAACAGATATGTAAATTATCTGAGAAGAGTGAGAATATTTAATTATAGCAGTAACCACATTTTATTTATTAGGTTGTTTTCCTATGTGGACAAAAAGACTTTTTAATCTGCAGATAATATCTTGTGCTTAGCCGCCATTATGTAATTACTTTCAGGTGGAATTTTATGATGTGGAAGTGCTCATGAAAAACCCCAATTTTTTTAATGGGGTAGTTGTATTCAAGATACAAGCAGATCAGGACAGATGATTAGGATACATGCAGCAAGACTGCAAATGAAATTTTGTGGGTTCAGACAGTGACTCATATAAGAAAAGGAGCTAATGAGTATGGGGCTTGCCCTAATTTTTTATCATTTCAACTCCAGAAAATCATAAATTCAATGATTCATTTATTAATTCATCCATTTATTCCTTCAACATTTCTTCAGGACCCACTAGGATTATACTGTAGTTCATTTATAAGGATATAGGCTTTGGAGACAGATTGACATCTAAGTTTTAATATCAGCTTAACTACTTACCAACTGTATCCAGTTGGGCAAATATGGCCTCTCTGACCCTTAGTTTTGTCACTTATAAACATAATAATAATGTCTACACTTAAGGGTTTTTGTGAAAATTAGAGATTATGTACATCAGACACTGTAAATTATGGGCATTCAACAGATAATAATAGAAACTGTGATTGTTATCTACCAGAAATCAAGATGCAGAGATGAAAACCACGTAATTCCTAGCTACGAATAACTAAAGAGGGAACAAACAACCACAATGCAGTTAGAGGCATGGGCAAGCTATGGATCAGGGAGAAGAAAAGGATTTAGTCTATGGAAGGGTCATAAAAGGGTTCACATGATAAGTGACATTTTAGATGGCTCAGAAAAATTGTATTAGGTGTCCAAGAGAGAAGACATTGGAGCAGTATGTATAGTTACATGTATGAAAGCCCAGGGATAATACAGGAAACTTCAAGTAATTTGGTTTCTCTAGAGCACAGGGCTTTCTTAAACTCTCCCTCCTTCACCAGTTTGCTCTTTCAAGATTCAGGTATAGCATAATTTTGCCTATGAATCTTTTCCTAATATATATCACTCAGAAAAATTACGTACTCTTTCTCTCATGCTACTTCTGTATTGAATATATACCCCAAAGACATAGTTTCTATCACTTTAAAAATATTTATTTGTCTTTCCTCTCTACTTGGTTGTAAATTTTACAGGTTCATGGACTATGCCTTATTCATCGTTATATTTAAAAGAATAAATATTAAGTAATTATAATAAACATTTCTTGACTGAATGAATACATGAATGGTGGGGCAATGGCAGGAGACTAGAAGAAGTCTGAATGAGTTTGCTAAGCTAAGGATTTTGGATTTTTTCTTGTGGGTGACAGACAGGCATAGGGAGGAGAATGAATTGAGAAGCCCAAAAAAATGAATTTTAGGGCATCATAATTGTCCAAGACAAGAGTAAGGGAGAATGGTGGAGAGTGAGGGGAAGAGACATATTCAAGACGTATTTATGACTTAGAATGGACAAATCTTGAGAGTTGTTTGGTAATGGACATAATTTAAATTCCTGGCAGATGAGAATATTTGGATAAATTGTCCACACTGAACAGGTTGAGTTTGAAGTTTCTATGAAAGTCCTGTCGAGAAGCAGTTATAAATATTTTACAGGAAACCAGGAGAGTAGCTAGTGTTGGAGAGCGATGTTTGGGAACATAGGTGAAATTGAAACTGTAAAGATGGTTGAGGTCACCAAGGAAAGTGTGAAGACTGAGAACAGAAGGTAGAGTCGAGCAAAGAACCATGAGTAACATCAATATTTGAGGGGTGAAAGGATAAAACAAAGCCAGAAAAGCCAATTGGAAAAGAAAGATCAGAAAGAAAAGAAAACCGGGAGTATTGTGTGTGATTGAAGCTAAGTGGGTTTCAGGAAGGTGGGTGTCATTAAAAAAATTTTTGAAAAGAAATAAAATAATGTGGCTTTTGAACAGAAGCTCCTGTAATTAGCAACTAAGAAGTTTGTGGTAGCCATTTTTGCCACATTTTAGTTGTAAGGGAGAAGCTAGATTAAAATGTTTGAATAGAGACTTGATCAGAGAAAGAGGATTCTGCATACAGACTTCCTTAAAGAACACTTTGACCTGAAGGATGAAGATAGGCTACTCATTAAAAGATCAAACAGGGCCAAATGTGGATCATTTTAGTATGTGAGAGACTTGACCATAATTATGGCCTGAGAGAAAAAGCCAGTGTAAAACAAGTGATTGAAAATACAAGATAAATACAGGATTATCGATGGAGCAAGTGTTATGAGGCAATGGAGCAGGATAAGTAGAAAGAATGGTGACAGAGCTTACACTTCTCCACACGCCTAAAGAAGAGGAGAAGAGAATTGTACAGTCAATATTGGTTATGAAGTGGCCATAAAATGGTGACTCTGTCTGTAACTGTTTAAGGCATTTATTTGGAGGTATAGCTCATTTTTTTTCAGTAAGCATTTAATTGAGGATGTGCTATGTGACTAGCACTGGGACAGTTGTTTTCACCTTTACACCGTCATTTAATCTGAAGAGAGATCTTTGATCCCAAAGAGAGGTTTAACAGTGAGGCTGTAAAGCAAGTGCGGGGATAAACTTTTGGAGGAAAATACCTAGGAAGTTTTTCAGATTACACCATCCAGCTATAGTTCTTGGCCTGAGGATAAGTTGACCTGTCTTCCAACCTTAGGAAATGACACACCTAGTGTGATTTGTGTGCGTGGAGATGTGGTAGTGGGGGAGGATTGTATGGAATGCCCATATTTTGTGGCCTCTAGGTCAAAATAATTGCCTTTTCTTTAGGCATTTTGACTTATTAGCTTTGGATGTCTAACATGTCAGCTTCATCGAGCTGGTTCTAGAAAGCCATTCATAGTGGCAAAGAGCCTTAGAAAATATAGACAAAATATAGATGTGTACTGTGAAGATGAGGACCAAGGTTTCTTATTCCAGGTTTATAATTCTTTCCAAGAGGTCATGGTCATCTTCATCTGAGATTTAGTTTGAGCATGAAATTAGAAAGTTCTAGTTTGCATGTGGAATTTCATTCTGATCATGTCAGAACAATAAGGAGCATTTACGAATGTTTTCATTCCACTCTTTTGAAATGAATTAAATACAAATTACTTAAATGTATTTAATAGATGAGAATCCTATTTTCTAAATACTGTTTGGGCTAACATAAATTCTTCTCAGTCCAATGTTTACTTTCCAATGGTCTATGTAAGATAAAGAATTTTAGTTTACTGAGCCCTACTTTGCCATATTTATTTATGTAATGGTTAGTTTATAGGCTTGTTTTAATATCAACCAAGGAGTGCTTTGTTTCTATTGACTTTTCAGCTTTTCTACATTTCTCTTCTCTTCTTTTGTCCCTTTGTCCCCTTTCAGTGGGCATCGTCATTTATTTACTACCTTTAAATCTTCTGAGCCCATTCTTTTTGCTGAACTAAATCTTTAATCACTGTGGCAGGGGTTGAGGTGGTCTTATCCTCTATTCACTTAGGTAAATGGCTTATATTTCTAATTTAAAAGGGGAAAGCGAGAAGGAGGAAAAACTTCTACGGGACTGACAACTGGGTTTCTTTAGGAAAGATAAATGGGTTCTTAGGAAAACAAATGGGAGATAAGAAAGTTTGTGATGTTTGTTTATGCCAGTGTGAGTGGTCTTTTTCTGTCTTCTTCATAGCCATAAAATTCCCCACCACCACCCCCAGAGAAGGTATTTATGATAGTTGAATTCTTTGGGGAGAAATCTCTGTAGACAGATAAAGGAAGTTCAGAAAAAAAAAAATCATACACATTGTTATAATTTTGTGCTTTATGTGTTTAATTTCCGTGTCTGAAACTTCGCATAAGTTTCATAAATAAGCTGAGTTGTCTGATTGCCCCATATCTCATTGAATCAGCATTCTAGTCCTGGGAATAGGTCAGTAAAATTATACAGTTGTATCTTATTTCAGGAGGCAGTGGTACAAGTAGGGGTGGGGCACCCACCAAAGTTAGACCTTTATATGGTGTAAGCAATTAGGCACTTAATGGGGGATATTTCTATGGAAACAAAAGAAAAATAAAGAATAATGACCAGAATAGACTACAAACCTGGGGTTTTTTTTTGTTTGTTGTTCCATTCAAAGTGTCTTTAGATGGGATAGTAAGGATGGTAGTGACAGTGTCACAGTCATGGTTATTTCCTGGAGCAGAGTATGGAAGATGCAGGTTTCTAGTAAAATTTTTGAGTGATCCACAGTTATGGTGATGAATTTTTTGTACTAATTCATCTAGCTTCAGCTTGCAGCTCTTTGGGAAAAGGGCAGTTTTAGTCCTCAGCGATGCCAAGTCAGGAGGGTAGGAGTAAAACTAGAAAGATTAATTGCCAACAGCATTGTAGGATCCAGTTTAGAAAGAGGCAAAAACAGCTCAAAGACAATGAATAGGACTAGAATCTGATAACCCACAAGGATGCATTACAGATTTTCAATAAAATATAATTTTTTTCTCTATGGTCACCTCAATTATGATCAAAAATAGGCAAAGTAAAATTACTCTTGCTTACAAAATAAGTCTAGTGTCATTAAATTTGGCCTGGTCATTTACATAAATGTGGCAAGGATGGAAATTGACTATATAGACCTTTTGAAGTTTGCTTTGCTGGAACTTTTTTTTTTTTTTTTTTTTTTTGCGGTACGCAGGCCTCTCACTATTGTGGCCTCCCGCTATTGTGGCCTCTCGTGTTGCGGAGCACAGGCTCCGGACGTGCAGGCTCAGCGGCCATGGCCCACAGGCCCAGGGGCCCAGCCGCTCCGCGGCATGTAGGATCTTCCCGGACCCGGGGCACGAACCCATGTCCCCTGCATCGGCAGGCAGACTCTCAATCACTGCGCCACCAGGGAAGCCCATGTTGGAACTTTTTAAAGCCTCTTGAATTCGGGAAGTCAAGCCAAGAACTCGCCATCAGACTTTATTTGCAGTATCTGTAGATTTGGGTGAATTTGTCTCTTCTTGAGGTTCCCCAAATATTCTACAATTCCTGAGCTGGTCAGGAAGTTACTATCCTTACTTATTTGTAAGGCTTGGAATCCTATAAATCAGATACAGCACCAGCTTTTTTAAGGAGGGCTTTGTAAGCATTGGCTTTATAAAGTCAACCTAGGGGCTTCCCTGGTGGCGCAGTGGTTGATAGTCAGCCTGCCGATGCAGGCGACACGGGTTCGTGCCCCGGTCTGGGAAGATCCCACATGCCGTGGAGCAGTTGGGCCCGTGAGCCATGGCAGCTGGGCCTGCGCCTCTGGAGCCTGTGCTCCGCAACACGAGAGGCCACAATAGCGGGAGAGGCCGCAACAGTGAGAGGCCCGCGTACCACACAGAAAAATAATAATAAAAACAAAGATAAAGTCAACCTAGTTTCTTAAAACTGTATGGTTATAAATGATGCTATGCACATCATTCTCAAATATGACATTCTAGTGAAAGCTTTAGTAAAACTAATGTTTTCAATTATGTCCTGTTACAAGGAGAAAATATTATTATTGAATTTACACAAATAACTATATTGCCAGAGTTTCTGCATTCTGGAGGGATCAGGTAACAAGAAAAAGATAAATGCTTCATTTTTACTTACAAGGTACCATCTATTCAATTATTGTGTATAGATAGCTTAAAAGAAAGAGGTTCTTTTTATCAAGAAAACAGAACATTAAAAAACCAGTAATACTCTGAGAAAAAGTCAAAAAAGAAACCATAATCCTTCTTCATTAGTTCTTTCAGCTCCACATAATTAATTCTTATTCTGTTTGATCTTGGGTTAGTGGTTTTGTGAACTCATTAGCTTTTCCATTCATTGTGGAAATCCTTATTCATTCCAGTATATGATCTTAAAGTTATTTAAGCAATGCCATTAGAAGCTTATACTTCAGAGTACCTGTCATAGTCCTTTTCATGAGTCTCTGAGACAGTCCTTTTTGATGAAGATGAAGCACTTTGGCCAGTAGCTGATTGTAAGAACTTTCAGAAAAGAATCAGAGTAAAACAGTAACTATGTGTGAATCACTAAAGGCTTAAATGACTGTGGTTAAAGATCTGATGAGAGTTTATTATAAGGCAATTGAAAAGGAAATTTAGATGACTTTGTCACATACGACTTTTAAAAATAACTGGAATTACGACTGATAAAATTATAACAAGACATATTATGGATAGTAAGGACATTGTCAAATTTCTAAAAAACTTTATATAATTTCTGACATACTTACATTAATAACATATACACATACAAATATAACCTAGGAAAGTAAGTATCTCTACTTATTTGACAATGCTTCCCATGCAATTTAGCTTATCAAATAAACCTAATTAGTGTGACATCTCTCTTTTTACAAGGTAAGAAAAGAAATTCTTTGAAAATTTCCAGGGATCTTCTGGGAAATCTCAAGGTCAGTTCAAGGTCAATAAGACTTTATTTAGAATTTGATTTGGAGAAGTTATCAAAAATGTCAAAAGGTTTGAACACTTGATTAAACAGGATCACAGATCAATATGAAACAATACTATTCAACCAAAGTGATAATAAAAGATTTAAAAAGTAAATATAGGGGGAATGGGAAGTTAGTGTTTAAAGGGGACAGAGTTTCAGTTTAGGAAGGTGAAAAATTCAGGAGATGGATGATGGTGAGAGTTGCACAACAATGTGAATGTACTTAGTGCCACTGAACTGTATGGTTAAATATGGTTAAAATAGTATGTTTTATATTATGTGACTTTTACCCAATAAAAAATAATTTTTTAAGTAAATATAGGAGGTTATATGATTATTAAAACAAATACACAAATTAGCTCTTTTAACATTTAGAGAACTTAGTTTTGGTTCTGTTCATTTTCAGGACATGATAAAGACAACAAAAAGCACAAGAAATTATTCTGATAAGACACAGAATCTTTGTTCCTAGGTGAAAGACTCAAAAGGTAAAGAAAAACCTTTTATAATCTGTTATTAAGAGCAGACAAGTAATCCAAGAAAACTTTGTCATTTTAGTTTTACAGTGGTTATTGATAATAAACCTCCTTGTAACAAATCCTTTCAGTCTTAGCCAGTTTAACCACATAAGCTATTCTCTCTTGCTCTCTTCTTTCTCCTGTTTCCTTTCTGCCAACTCTTTATAACTTTTTATTTCCATCAGGATTTTGTCCTTTATTTTCCTCTTTCTTGTTTTGGAACAATGTGTTGAAAACCTCTAAAAAATTACTTCAGGGCAAGATTCCTCTCCTTTTTTTCCTTAATAAAAACATTCTACATTCTTTAAATACTTTGCATAGGATTTTTTTCTTCAATCTTATTAGTCTTAGTTCTATCCACACATACTGTTTACAATTCTTATTTTGGGGGGTTGCATTGGGTCTTCGTTGCTGCGCACAGACTTTCTCTAGTTGTGGTGAGCAGGAGCTACTCTTCGTTGAGGTGCCTGGGCTTCTCATTGTGGTGGCTTCTCTTTTTGTGGAGCATGGGTTCCAGGGGTGTGGGCTTCAGTAGTTGCAGCATGTGGGCTCGGTAGTTGTGGCTTGCGGGCTCTAGAGAACAGGCTCCATACAGGCTCAGTAGTTGTGGCTCTCAGGCTCTAGAGTGCAGGCTCAGTAGTTGAGGGGCACGGGCTTAATTGCTCTATGGCATGTAGGATCTTCCTGGACCAGGGATCGAACCCATGTCCCCTGCATTGGCAGGCAGATTCTTAACCACTGCAACACCAGGGAGGTCCTGTTTACAACTCTTAACACTTAGTGACCTCAATTTCCAGAGAAAAAGAACATGCAGGCAATGTGAACTGTCTGCTACAAACCAGCATTCTTTAGTATACTGGCAAGTTTATGAATACACAGTTTCATAATGTATAGAGGCATATGCTTCTTTATAGTAAAATATCTCAATATGGCAGCCTCCAGAGTGATTGATGAGTTCCAACCATCCTATTCTCATCACCAGACTCTTGGGGAGGAAAACTTTTTCCTCTACCCACTTATATTAAGGGACGGGGATACTGCAAATTAAGCCAACAAAAAAGACAGATTAGCAAGAGAAAAAAAAAGTTTGTTTGGACATGGGAGTACACAAATGAAGTGGCTCATTAAACAGCTAAGCTTAGGGGCTTATATATCTAACTTAAAAGTAGAAAGGCAGGGGTGAGAAAAGGATTCTCAGAAAAAGATGGGTTTCTTTAGAAAAAATAAATGGGTTCTTAGAAGAAAAAACAGGAGATAAGAAAGTTTGTGATAATGTTTGTTTATGCAGGTGCAAGTGGTCTTTTCCCACCTTCTTCATGGCCACAAAAATCCCCTGGAAAAGGGATTTATGATAGCTGAATTCTTTGGGGAGTCTCTGCCTTTAGACAGATAAGAGGAGTTCAGAATACAGGTTCTTCACAGAGGTATATTCTGGATCTCTCTCCACAGTCCATTGCAGCTTTATCCACGTGGACTTCCGTGACTGTCCTACTCTGTAATGCAAGATGTAATTCCTGAAAGCCTCATACCTAATGACAGTGAGGCCTAGCGTATTACATATAGCATATATTGTGTTTTTTTTTTTTTTTTTTTTTTTTTTTTTGGTGTTACGCGGGCCTCTCACTGTTGTGGCCTCTCCCGTCGCGGAGCACAGGCTCCGGACGCGCAGGCTCCGCGGCCATGGCTCACGGGTCCAGCCGCTCCGCGGCATGTGGGATCCTCCCGGACCAGGGCACGAACCCGTGTCCCCTGCATCGGAAGGCGGACTCTCAACCACTGTGCCACCAGGGAAGCCCCTATATTGTGTATTTTTTAAACCACTGGATAGTTGAACTGATTAGGCTTTCGAGTTATATTTATTTTTAAGCCACTATGTGTTGTAAGAAATACATGAAAGACATCAGAGACCCTGGCTTACTCTGGTCTCTCACAAAGTTATATAATCTAGTCTTTTCTTTGAAATTTATTTTTTTCTTAGGTAAAATGAGGATAATAATAAACCATTCCTACAAGATTGATGAAAGATAATGAGATAAAGGAGAATGAAAGAACTTGGCATAGTGTTTGATACATAGTAGGGATTCACTAAATTTCAGTTGAATCTAAATCTAGTTGAACCCAAATTTTTGATGATGGCAATGAACTAACCCATTATGTTTTCTCCCTGTTTCCATTCATTTCTTGTCTTACTTTTAACAGTTTTAATTATAGTGGAGATGTAATAGTGTGGTCTATTTTTTTCACTTAACATTATCTGATATATATTTACACTACATTTGTACCATGTTATCCCTCTTAAGGTCACTACACCATGTTGTCACTAAAAATCAGTCAAGTGGAATCACACAGTCATTTGCCAGTGCTAGTTATTTGTTTGGCAAGGTGGAAGCTTATACTTTTAGATTGCAAACTAATGGCTAAGTTAATCTTCCTTTTTTAATTAAGGAAAGTCAACTAACCATAAATGTTGATTAAACAGATGATGGTACTGAAAGCAGCATATAGATAATATATGTTACACAAATTACTTAGCCTGTGTGTCTTCATGAAGAGTAAAGAGAAAATCAAGGTGATTATCTGAAATCTATAGGCTCAAAGTCTAACAAAACAATGTTTACCTCAACCACATTTGTGAATTTTTGCAGGGATTATCTGTCTAATTGCTCCAATAATCCACTTAGGTCCTTAAAATTTTATCTAAACCCTCTTTGTTTTAGTCATTAGAAATGATTATTTTCCCTTCACTATTTTATACATGTAAATATTGAGAAGATAAATGACAAAGAGTGATTACTAAGCTCTTTACAGGAAGTACTGAGAATAAAGGCAAAATACAAAATTAAAGTTTTAAACTGCTCACATTATTTTGGATGGGAATTTTCTTGTTGTTCTTGGTCAATATTTCTTAGTCTTACAACAAACCTTAGAGAATCAGCATCCTAAGTTATTTCTGCAGGATGTAAATTCATCTGTTCTTCCTCCAGATAAGTTATTTATTTTAGAGAAAAATCAATGTTGAGGTTGAGACTTTATCAGGTTAAAAAGCAGCTTAAATCCAGTGATGAAAGTGTTATCTCTCATTTGCACCCGCTATTAGTTTGAATTCAGGTATTTGTGAACCTCTAGAAATATTTACTTTTTTGCTTATCTTCCTGCTGGTCTTATGGTCAAAGAAGAAAGGGGTATAATATTTATTGTCTAAGTGCCAAGTATTAATTAAATCATTTGGTGGTTACAGACACTAAAGAAAAGGAATAAAAAGGAGACATTTTGTTCCTCTGCAAGAATAAAAGAGCTGGCACTCCATTCATTTGGTATTCTACTCCATTTGGTAAGGACTCTTTTCCTCTTGCTTTCACTGTTTATGTTCAAACATCTAGATGCATTTTTCAGATTGCCTTTGGAGACTGCCTGTGAGGATAGGGATTTACATTCATTTTCAAAGATCACAGCATCTCGTTGCAGGGAACATTCATTCTACTATGAAATGCAGCAGTCTATATGAAAAATATGCAAGTGTCACTTGAAATCTAAGCTCTTAAATGAGAAAGAGGACATCTGGTTATACTGCTTGTGCTCCCTATACACCCACAGTCTGGAAACTTGCAGAAAATTTTCTTAGCAAGTAACCAAACAACTACACAGTACAATGAAACCTCACCCACCATTGATTCAAAGATGTAAAACAACCTTAAAGAGAGGAAGTTTAGAGTCATCAATTTTGTAATACAAACTTGTAAGAATTTAGAAACTATGAGTAAAGGTTACTTGAACAATATCTTTGGAGGAATTTTGCAAAATATCTAAGAAAATAAAATAGTGTATGATATTTTAAACAATTTACAATTCTGACCTGTTCATTACTTGGGAGTTGACATCTCCAAGCCAGTCTTGATCAGTTCATATTATGAAGAATTTTATTACACATTCCATTTTCTGCCAGGGACACTCTGTTCTCAGATACTCACGTGACCTGCTTCTTTATTTTCCTTTAAGTCTCTACTCAAGTATCCCTACATAAAATAGCATCCCCCCTGTCCCCAGAGCACATTCTACCTTTCACCCTGTCTTTTATTTTTTTTTTTTTCTCCTTAGCCTTACCACTTATTTAACAATCTGTGTATTTGTTTGTTTGCTGACTCTCATCTTCCACTAAAATGTAATCTTTATGAGACCAGGGACTTTACTGGTTTTATTCATTTTTTGTTCCCAGTGTCTTTAGCAGCTCCTGGCACATAGAAGGTACACAATAAATATTTGTAGAAAAAAGGAACAAATGGAATTTGCCTGACTCTGAAGCGAAAAAAAAAAAAAAAAGAAAAGAAAGAAAAAGACTAAGGAAAAGACGTAAATTGATAAATAACTGGTAGAACAATAACACAGAAAAGGGACTCTTTCTGTTTGTGCCTGATGTTCTCAAATCTGTTTGATGTTTGTTTTTTGCTGGGCTTGAAATGTAGGCATTCAGCCAAGAGGCTGCATGCTGACTAATGAGATAGAGATACAGGTCTAACCCAGCAATATTCATATGTTCTATATGCATTCATTTTTCTCTAGTGACATTTTAATATATTTTGGTGAAGATATTCCCAAGATAATGAAGATATGTCGAGTGAGCATTGAAAGTGATGAGTTTTTTTTTCCATTATCAAAGACAAATACAGGTGTGTAATATATGCAGAGCATTGAAAGTGAGGAAAGAAAATGAGAGACCCCTAAGTAATGAAAAGAAATTAAAGCTCTCCAGTAATGAAAAGGAAGGCCAAACTGAAAACATAAATCTCTAGACTCAGCAAGGATTTATACTGATGTGGAGTGAGTGGACCAATGGCTTTCATGATGGGACTCATTTTGAAAAAAATGTCATTTCCACTGCCAAATAGAGTTCATGGTTTAGTGAAAATTTTGTCTTCAGTCTAATCACATGAGCCAAATTCTGGCCTCATATATTCTGATATGAGGAATGAACTAATTCCTGAGGTTATTTGTGAGATTCTAAGAATAATATCAAGGAGGGTGGTCCCAGCTAAAGTGAGATCTTGGTGTATTTGCATTAGGTCTTATGTTACAGTCTGGAACTTCTGTGTAACATGACATTAACAGAATAAAGACTATTTAATTCAAGACTGCTTTAGAATCTGTCCAAATGACCATGAAAGATATCAACTCACTTATAATGCAGTCCTGATGGCCAGACCATAGCGTATGTGCTGGTTTTAGCAGAGACTTAGAATAACAAGGCAAAGGGGAATCTAGACAGGTCATTTTCAAGCAGGACCAAATCTAAATCAATTCAGAGAAGTATCATCAGTTGTGGGGTTTGGGCTGTAAAGAACAACTATCACTGCTCTATTTTTTTTTTGAAATTGACCATGTTAAAGTAAATCAGATTAGAACATCTCCTCTAATACTGGCTATATACTAGCAAAATTAGGGCAAATAGTTGACACAATTTATACCTGAGGGTATTGATGATTCAAATGAATCCAGCTGTTTTATTGGGAGGATGGGGAAACTCTCTGGATGGTAAGCATAGCAGTAGCAGCTAATACAAATAATGCTCACATAGTGTAGGTCATCCTACCTTGGTCTGCTATATATTGGGTTCCATATATTACACAATAAAATTTGACTTCAGTCTTTTTCAAAAACTTTAGGGGGTGGGCTGTTTAATTCAGTCGCTAATAAATTGATTTCCAGTTCTTTTGGTTGGAATAAGTGAATATTCATAGAAATAGAGAAATAAAAATGGAAGTCAAAGAGTAGATGTAAAGACAGATGCACAAAACTACACTCAGGAGGAATATATTTTAAGTTTAACAAGATTGTTATAAATCATGTTGTCATCCCCTTGAGAGAGCCTCTCTGGACGTTTCTGCCTGCAAGTCTTCCAATTATTGTTGTAGATTTATCCAGGCTTTGTTTTTTTTGTTTGTTTATAGAAAACGGTACAAATTGATGTCAGAAAATGTCACTTGTTTCAAGTTCTAGCCAGTATTTCCATTTGCTCTAATCTGAATTCTCCCAAAGTGGTCCACTTCCAAAAGCAAATATAGAGCACAAAATAATAAATCATGATCTGAAATACAGTGTACATTTGAAAAGCTTATTCTTTTATCTTATCAAATGAGTGGCACTTTTGCCAAGATAAATAAAATATGTTTTCTACATGATATTTGATGAGTATAATATTCTTTCTTAAGTTAAAATTAATTTAATTTCATTGTTATTAGAATAAAATATATAGACTACAGAATAGAAAACAAAATAGAATTGGGTCTCAATAAACTTCCAACATGCCTTTCTCTTATAGCTGCATATGAAAAGGGAAAAAAAGCAATATAAACGCTTGTTTTCCTGAAACACCATCTGTTATTTCTGTTTGAATTAAGCTCAGTGCTCTAAAGGTTATGGATACTGTACAGTAATTAGCACCACTGTGGGAAATGTTTTTACTTCTATGCATTAGAGTTCCCCAATTATACAAGTATAGAATTCCAAGATGATCTCTTTTATCAGAGGTGTGACTAAATTTCTTTCTTGTGCTATAATATCAGCAAAGTAATACTGCATTCAATGTTCTTGCTCTGAAATGCAAATAAAATAAGAGCTTTGTTTTACATATTTTACATCTCATTGTTGTTTTCTCTGTGTCACATATACAGACATTTTGAAGAGAGTGATCATCAAATTGTTATCAAATACCTGTAAATTCTTTTGATTTTTATACCTTAGGGAAATTAATTGTCTTATACTAATTTTTTTTTTTTTTTTTTTTTTTTTTGCGGTACGCCGGCCTCTCACTGCTGTGGCCTCTCCAGTTACGTAGCATAGGCTCCGGACGCGCAGGCTCAGCGGCCATGGCTCACGGGCCCAGCCGCTCCGCGGCACGTGGGATCCTCCCGGATCGGGGCACGAACCCACGTTCCCTGCGTTGGCAGGCCGACTCCCAACCACTGCGCCACCGGGGAAGCCTTGTCTTATACTAATTAATCAGAAAATTAGATTCCCTTCCCCAAAGGGAGGCCAAAAAATTTTAAGTACTTATAAATACTGTATAAATATCAATATATGTTTCATACATAATTCCCCCCCATCCACCCCATTCTTTGGGAGCAGTGGTCCAGAAATATTTAATTGCATGGCATAGGGTTATAGGTATTTTACATTGAGGTTATGTCTGTCCTTAACTTACAATTAAAGTGACAAATTTAAGAGTTATGTTTCTCAAGCACTGTTCTTGTAATATTTTTAAAAAATTGTTTGAAACAAACCAAAAAAGAAAACTAAATTGTGTTTATACATAGGTCAAAGCTATTCAAATTAGGACTTTGACTATAAATTCCAAGAGAGTAAAGAGTATTCGAAAATTCACAGAACTCTGTAGAGTCCAGCAGTGGTCTGGCCATGAGCTTCACCAGGGTCAGTGCTATGTCATTGGTGGCTCTGCTCAGTGTCAGGGATTGCCACCTGGTTAATTCAGCCAGTAGTGGCGATGATAACTAAGGTAGGTGTACACTTGGTATGTACTGAGTGCATTACATAAATTAACTCATTCAATTATAACAACAAATATTGTACAGTAGGTACCATTATCTCCATTTCACGGATGGGGAAAGTGAAGTTACATACTGTGTGATGCTAGGCAAGTAAGTGGTGGATCTGAACCCAGACAACCTCACCTCAAGGTAAGTCTGTGCTTTTAACCTACCTAAGAATGGCAGTCAGCAGCTGAGATTTGCCTTAGGACTGTCATAAAAGGCAAACTTCATAAAAGAAGGCCAGGGCTCATTCTCTACAATAATAATAGCAAAGCCTTAGATGGCACTCTCTCTACACCGAGCACTTTATCTCTAGCAATTAATTTAATCTTCCTAACACCCCTAAGAATAAGGTTCTCTTTTTTTATTATTATTTTTTATTTTTGGCTGTGTTGGGTCTTCGTTGCTGCACGCCAGCTTTCTCTAGCTGCGGTGAGTGGGGGCTACTCTTCGTTGTGGTGTGTGGGCTTCTCATGGCGGTGGCTTCTCTTGTTGTGGAGCACAGGCTCTAGGTGCACAGGCTTCAGTAGTTGTGGCTCGTGGGTTCTAGAGCACAGGCTCAGTAGTTGTGGTGCATGAGCTTAGTTGCTCTGCGGTATGTGGGATCCTCCTGGACCAGGGCTTGAATCCATGTCCCCTGCATTGGCAGGCAGATTCCTAACCACTGTGCCACCAGGGAAGCCCAAGTTTCTCTTTTTATTTTTACTTTATAGTGGTGGAAACTGAGACACAAAGAGACTAAATAGGTTGCCTACAACTGCATCATAGAGGCAGAGGAAGGCTTTGAACTCAGGTGGTCTGATTCTACAGTCCATTTTCTTTGCTATTATGCGATACTGTATCATGTTTTGGAAATTTAAAACCTAAGAAAATTATGGGCAAAATTAAGTTTATGGTAGTCAAGTTTAGGGGAAGGAGGAGGAAACATATAAAGGGCCATTTATTTATTTATTTCCCTTTCATCTAATGTATTAAACAGTTTTGAGGCCTTCTCTGGTGACGCAGTGGTTAAGAATCCACCTGCCAATGCAGGGGACACGGGTTCGAGCCCTGGTCCGGGATAATCCTACATGCCGCAGAGCAACTAAGCTCGTGCGCCACAACTACTGAGCCCGCGTGTAACAACTACTGAAGACCGCGTACAACAAGGGAAACCACCACAATGAGAAACCTGCACACCACAAACGAAGAGCAGCCCTCGCTTGCCGCAACTAGAAAAAGTCCATGTGCAGCAACGAAGACCCAACACAGCCAAAAATAAATAAATAAAAATTTTAAAAAAAGAATAATAATGAAAGATAATGAGAATGTCCCTTGTCTGTACAACACTTCATTAATTTAATGCTATCTTTAGATTCCCAGCTTCTTGCTATACATTACATGATATACTGTGCTATTTACCATAGTCCAGAAATTGCAGGAATGCTAACACATGTACTCAGGAACTTCTGTTACATTCTCTGAAGGCTCTGTCTATATATGAGAATTATTTAACAAAACATGGTTTATAAAGTCCAAGTTACTGGAATGAAGGTTTTGCACAGGCAGCTCTTAACATGAAAATGAGATTCATTCCCAAAAAACCATTCCACACCATTTTGGATGCTGTCTCCACTTTCATGTCTTCTAGCCATCACCTCTGCCCTGTGCAATTATCCTTTCCCCTAGACTGCTTCTACAGAGATATTTCCTCTATGTGTTCAAGTGCTTTTTAAAAATTCAAATTCAATAAAATGGAAGAAATATATCAAAAATATCAATGACAATAATACACTGGCACTCTACAATTTAATCTACATTTACCCTCTTGTTTTAATACTTGTAATAGGTTAAATTGTGTCCCCCACCAATTCATATGTTGAAGTCCTAACCTTGAATACCTCAGAATGTGACCTATTTGGAGATAGGGTCTTAACAGAGATAATCAAATTAAAATGAGCTTATTAGGGTGGGCCCTAATCCAGTATGACTGTTATAAGGAGAGGAAATTTGGACACAGACACACACTGAGGGAAGACAATATGAAGAGATGCAGAGAGAAGATAGACATTTCCAAGCCAAAGAGAGATTGTGGAACATAGCTTTCCCTCAAAGCCCTCAGAAGAAACCAATCTTGCTGATAATGTTATCTCAGACTTGTAGTCCCCAGAAGTGTGAGATAATAAATTTCTGTTATTTAAGCCACCCAGTTTGTGGTACTTTGTTATAGCAGCCCTAGCAAACTAATGCAGTACTCTTAGATTAAAATTAGCAAAAAAAAAATTTCAAACAGCTTAGCCAAAAAATAGAATTTAAGAAAGGAGACTGGGACACCTCATAGATTCCAAGAAAGTCTGGACAACCAGCCCCAGCCTACAGAGACTAGGGAACACCAGGAGCTCAGGCAGCATCTCCCCATCTCATTCTCTCTGTCCCACAGGCCACATCATCCCTCATTCCTTTCTCTTTCTTGCGGACAGATCACTGTATCACACACATGACTGTACCAAAGGCTACAAAAGGTCCCATAAACTAACAAATACTTATTAATATTAAGTTTAAATCTCAATTCCAAACCCATAGGAGACAGAATCTGATAGACCTGATGTAGGTCAGGCATCTATCCCTGTTTCAATCAGCTACGGCCAGGAAGGCAGAGCTACGTAGGATAAACATAGCTTTGGGGAGTAGGACCACATTGCGACTGTTATGGACTTTAAGCACTTTTGTCTTCATAGACCCCATCATCCCTAAACACAATTAGTAAAAATTATGTTCTATGATTACATTGATTTAAAGATATAATTATACATTAAAACATTTTCTTTGACATGAAATTAATTTTTCTCCTGATTTTAAAGAATTAAGACATTTTCATGGGCCTCAAAAAGTATTCTGGTCCTAGGTACTGGGCCTGCTGTGCCTCATATAGCTTTTTTTTAGTGAAGTGGACTTTTTAGACAAAGAGGGAGTATGTATGTATAGCTACACGTTCCTATTTAGCTAGGCTTTTCAAAGTCTGTTCTCATCATTTTTCCAGTAAGACACTTGTAACTTGTGTTGTTGTTAATGACGATACAAGTAATATCAATGCTGGAGAGGATATTTTTCCTCGTGTGTTCCTCCATCTAATGCCTTTCAGATTTATAACTGACAGTGGTTGACTTCCACCTCCTGATTCCCATATGGTCTCAAGGGTGTAGAATAACCTGGAGGCTTGTGATAGAAAAGACTTGGGGTAAATTATTTAAGCTCCTGGAAAGAGCTGAGTAAGTATTTTCAAATCCCTTCTCTAACACACAGGGTTATATTTTATCAGCTATATCCATGATAACATCTCACTGAAGCGTATGTCATTAGTCCATCTTTCATAAGTAAAATAAATCAAGAAGTCCACTTATTCACTAGAAATACATATATCTTGCCTCTTACATGACATTTAATTATGGGTCAAGTTGTACAACTGTAGAGGTGTGTTTTCTGTGCTAGAAGTATAAAGGGGTTTCTAATACTTATTCAACTTCTCTATTATATGCCAATTTTGAGTGCGTTTATCTGTGCTAGCAATAATGATAGAAATGAAGTAACAAAAGCAGGGTGACAAGTGTGCGATTATCTTCTGGGTTTCAAATTTAACAGGTTGGACATATGACGAGATTGAATATGAGCATTGCACCTAAGTGACTATTTCACGAAGCTTTCAAGTGGGACTACTAGCAAATGACTGACATACCCAGTGAGGCACAACTTTGGGGGAAAAAAAGGTCAGTTCTTATAGACTTGTGGGTTATAGAAGTAGCAGTAGTTTCACAGAAATTTGGGTGGCTGATTTTGAGAAATCAAATCAAACTAAGACTCTGCAAAATGCCACGAGTCACTCAGTGGAGTCATTGCTTATGTTAGTAGGTATTGGTTATTCATTGCCATTTTAGGCTGTACACACAAATGTGTGTTGCATTCACCCTGGAAACTCCCGTCTTTGAGAGCAAAGGATCACTCTCTACATCAATAAAATAAGTATGAAAAAGTGAAGCAGAACTAGAGTGGCTTTGGGACTTAATCTGGAAATCTGATGGGTATGATCATTAATTTCATGTGTCAACTTGACTAGACTACGTGGTGCCCAGATATTTGGTCAAATGTTATTTTGGATGTGTCTGTGAGGGTGTTTCTGGATGAGGATAAGATTTGAATTGGTAGAATGAGTAAAGCAGATTGCCCACCCTAATGTGGGTGGCCTTCATCCAACCAGTTGAAGACCTGAATAGAATAAAAAAGCTAACCCTCCCTTAGTAGGAGGGAGTTTCTTCTGCCTGACTGCTTTGAGCTGGGACATCAGTCTTTTCTGGCCTTCCACCTAAACTAAAATATCATCTTTTCTTGGGTCTTCAGCCTTTCAGCTTTCAGAATGGAACTACACGAACTACACTGTCAGTTCTTCTGGGTCTCCAGCTTGCCAGCTGCAGATCTTGGGACTTCTCGACTTCTGTAACAACGTGAGCCAATTCCTTATAGTAAATCTGTTTATACATAGATATATGTCTGTCTATCTATCTACCTACCTACCTACCTACCTACATCCTCTTGGTTCTATTTCTCTGCAGAACTCTAATACAATGAGTCATATTAAGTAAAGCTCAGTCTAAATTTCTTCCTTGTAACATATTTACTTTTAATAATTTAGCCAAAGTGAAACTAGCACATTGTAGACTCTCAAATGGATTTATTATAAGGGAAAAAAATGAAACAGAAGTTACAACTTCTATGATCAGACATCTTTTCAGAATTGAAGCCTTTGTTTCAACCTAATCATCTATTTTTTAAATGGACTAGATTAGGGCTTTCAAACTAGTGAGCAGTAGCACACTTCTTCATAGTGAATGAGGTACCATGAAAAGTTGAAACTTGAATGGCAGCTGAGAGCATGTGGGGAGAACAGGGCAGGGATGGGTCACCTGCCCTGAAGGTCTTCACCAGAAGCAGCGCTCTCTTGCGTCCACCAGAAGTGGGCTTTGCCCAGGCACTGGGGTGCTCTTGTGTGGTGCCCCAGACCAGGGAGATGAACCTGTTAACCAAAGTGCAGCTGGTTGATGAGCTGAATGAATGCGAGGCTGGTACTATGGTGATAGCTGAGGCATCATGGCACTCCGAGTACAAGGACAGTGCCTGGATCTTCCTGGGAGGCCTTTCTTATGAATTGACTGAAGGAGATAGCCTCTGTGTATTCTCCCAGTACTGGGAGATTGTTAGCATTACTCTCGTGCAGGACAGGAAGACAGGGAAGTCTAAAGGATTCTTCTTTATCTTCTATGAGGACCAGAGGAGTACAAGTTTGACCACTGACAATTTTAATGGAATCAAGATCAAGGGAAGAGTTATCCGAGTCAGCCACATACCTAGCTACCATCCCGTCCCCCTCAGGCCTCAGAGGATGCAGATGATGCCACCAGAAAGCTCTGGGAGAGGGGCTATGGGGCTCAGATCCCCTTGTCTAGTTCATCTGAAAGCTTGGATGATGAGGCACTCTCAGAATGGCACAAATGGGAAAAACAGAGAAGAAAGAAGATCAAAGTGAATACTGATATACAAGTTAAAGATGAAGAGGGACAAATAAGTCATGGTCCTTGCCAGCCAGAGGCCAGATTTAAAAAAAGAGGATGCTCTAGGCTCCCATAAACCTACCAAGGTTAAGCTAGAGTCTGCAGAGGGCACGAAGCCCTGACACCCAGCTACCCCGAGGCCGGGATGGCTGCTGCAGGGGACAGCTTACTGCAGGGTACGGAGGGATCTGGAGAGGGGGCTGAGGAAGGAGAACCCAGGCTCTGAGTCCACCTGCCCTTGATCAGAGACCAGAAGAGCAGGGATTGGGACAGAGGTGAAGCTCAGATAGATTTTAGCTGATATGAAGGCACAGCCACACATATTCTCCAATCCCAGTGACCACGGGCTAGACCAAGACTGCAGCCTGCTTAGATCCTTAAAGTTTGAAATGAAATGTGATATTTAAAATGCTATGGGACTGGAATTAATTTATTAATTTTATATAATTTTATAATATAAAGCCATTAATATATATTAATTTTATTAATTAAAATTTTATTAATTTTATGTAATTTTAATTATTATTAAATTTATGATTTATTAATTATATGTTAATAAATTAATTTAATAGAATTTCTTTATAAAATTTGAGCATCATTTGTTTTGTTCTGTATTCCTACAACCATTCAAAATTTTACAACAGTTGAAATTACATTACCAGATTTGTATGGCTCCTTTGATAAACTCCTGAGATTTTTTTTTTCAGTGGATTTTTTCTTTCGTCCTTTCTTTCTTTCTTATCTGCCTTGGGTCTTAGTCGCAGCACCCACATGCGGGATCTTTTGTTGAGGTGTGTGGACTCTTTGTCGTGGTACGCGGGCTTCTCTCTAGTTGTGGCGTGCCGGTTTTCTCTCTCTAGTTGTGGCGCGCGGGCTCCAGAGCGTGTGGGCTCTGTAGTTTGCGGCATACGGGCTCTCTCATTGAGGTGCTGGAGCTCAGTAGTTGTGGCACCCAGGCTTAGTTGCCCCGCAGCAAGTGGGATCTTAGTTCCCCGACCAGGGCTCGAACCCTAGTCCCCTGCATTGGAAGGTGGATTCTTTATCACTGACCACCAGGGACGTCCCGATAAACTCCTGAGATTTTGATGCCTAAGATTTAAGAGTAGTTCTCTGTGGTGATCCACCATGCAGTAACTCCCCTCCCATAGTATTTGGCTTAAATATTACCATTTTCTATGTAGCAGGATGTGCAAAAGTTAGAAGCTCTAGATGATCTCTATAGTCTTTTATGTTTCTAAGCTCTTTAGGCTACCATGGAAGAATTTCAGCCAGCAGAGAGGGAACTGATTAATATTACGTGATTTTTCTAATAAGCAGTAAAACATATTTAAAATATTTAGGTTTCTGCTCCTATATGATTTTATATATCAGTAGTCATGGAAATTGTTTTTTTTTTTTCACTGTACCTTCAGCTAATGATAAAGGGCAAAGAATATTCTTACAGAAAGTAGTATCAGTTGAGATACATGACTAATCATGGTTGATTAAAATAGATTATTTCTGATCGCATATTCTTGCTATCCTTCTCTACTTCATATATATGTGTGTGTGTGTGTGTGTGTGTGTGTGTGTGTGTATTCCAAGAAAGCATGATATTTTATTATTTATCACAAGAAGTTGCTTACCTGCTAGGGAGCTTGGGATATGTAAAGTGATCTAGCATAATTGAAAATGCAAAGATTTTCTGGATTTTGTTAGTATTTGATGTTTGATTGATGAGCATTTCACTCCCATTTGCAATTTCATATTCTGCCTATGGACAGAACTGCATACATGAACTAGCAGGGTTACTACTTAGGACAGAAGCCTTAAGCAAACCTTTTGAGAAATTGTCTGTCCATTTCAAATAAGTCCCCAAGATTCTAATATCTTGAATGACTTTGAATATTGTGACTTTGGACCAGTAATTTTTTATACAGGAACTCTATTTGGCCTAAAAGTTTTCTCAAAAGATCTCTGCTTATATTGCACTAGTACATACAGAAGTTACCAGTACTATAAGCAAGGACAATATTGCTAATCAGTATTTACTCATCAATGGAAATTTCTATAGTAGGCATTTACTATGGATTTTAAAGATATTTATTATTGTAATATTTTCATAAAATAACTGAAAATAGAAATACTTTTAATTCATTTATCAGAAATTAGCTATTTCCCACATTTACTTCTAGTCTTTGCCTACATGTATGCATATTTTACATAACTGTAGGTCCTTTATTTACTCCTTTCATTCACTCATTCATTCATTCAATAAATATTTCTTAGGCTTCTACTAAACACCAGAGGTTATAACATAGTTGGGGATAAAAAAATGAATATGACACAATGCCTGACCAGAGGAGGTCAAGATATAGTGGAAGAGATATACATGTAAACAGTTAAATTAGAAGTTATGTTTAGAGTACTCTGGAATAGTAAAAGGAGACACAGGTGAGTGAGTGAGGCAAATAAGGTAAGAAAGGACGTTGCAGGCAGGGATTCCAAATCAGGGTGCAGAAATGAGGAGAGATGCAAGTTGTTCAGTATAAGTGGGAGCACATAGCAATGTGAAATAGGGCCTTTTCTCCTTTGAGAAAAGGAGAGATGAGAGAAAGATGCGAGATGCGAGAAAGTCCCTGCATACTATACAAGCTATTTGAGTTTAATTTGAAGCCATCAATGATTTTAAAGAGAAAGTGACATGGTGAGAAATTGGGAAGGTGGAGGATGAAGTAGACTGGGGAGGAACTGGGAGCAGAGAGATGAGTAGGGAGGCAATTGCAGTAGTTCAGGGAGGAGATCATGAGGGACTGAACGAGGCAGCTTGGTGCAGGAGATAGAGAGGAACTCAGGATTACAACAGATATTTAAGAGATCATTTTAGGGGACAAGGAAGGCCCCCAAGTTTACGACTAGAGCATACAGGAAAAGGAGCAAAGTATATGTGGTAGGGAGGGAGTGGAGAAATGGAAGGTGACGGCAGAGAAGGTTGAGTTCCTTTTGCTCCTTGTTGAAGTCAATCAAAATAACTGGTTGATAGTGGCCCAGAATTTAACCATTAGGAAATTATTGGTGACCAGTGTACGAGCAGTTCACAAGAAAGATAAGGGAGAACACCAGGTAGCACTAAAGGTGAGCAAATAGAAACAGCACCTTCAAATAGTCTTTTGCTTATTAAATATAAGAATACACAGCCTTCAATAATTTTAATAGCTATATAATGTCATATAGTGAATATAGAATAATTTAGCAAACATGTAGAAGTATTTATTTTTCCCTTAAAGTAGCAGTGCACTGAACATGTGCTTACTTTGCTGCTGTTTCTTATGTTATTTCCATAGGACAGATTTTCAGGAATTGGATCACTGGGTTGAAGAATATGAGTGTTTTTGGCTTTTTGGTTTTTCCAAACCATTGATCATCATTTATACATATGATATAAGTGAATTGATTCAGTCATAAAGAATTTTGTGAGTGAAATAAAATGACAAAATTCTGAACTGAAATGCATAGCTCTGGTGAATATGGCTGGATATGTTAGGCATTTGGATAGAGGCTAATCATTTTTCTCAAATATTATCCATTTGAAATAAAGGTGGGCCTAGAATTAGTGAGATACCCAACCAAAGCTGTATTATGACTTCATAATACTCTTGCCTGTGTGTGTGATACACTTGTTTATCTTGTTATTTAAAATTCTAACAGAAGAAACAAAATACATGTTTTATCAAATGTTGGGAAAACTGAATTTTATTCTTAATTCTGTAAGGTGAGAGTAAAATTGACTGTATTACTTGAAACTTCCTCTATGAAGTCCTTGGTGGCTACCTTGATCACTTCACAGTAGAGCTGCCTCTGATTAGAAGAGCAAGCAGGTTAAATTTTTTTTTTTTTTTTTTTTTTTTTTTGCCGTACGCGGGCCTCTCACTGTTGTGGCCTCTCCCTTTGCGGAGCACAGGCTCCGGACGCGCAGGCTCAGCGGCCATGGCTCACGGGCCCAGCCACTCCGCGGCATGCGGGATCTTCCCAGACTGGGGCACGAACCCGTGTCCCCTGCATCGGCAGGCGGACTCTCAACCACTGCGCCAGCAGGGAAGCCCCCAGGTTAAATTTTTGATGCTTTGTATTTATATAGAGGAGTCCATCTATTGCCTAAAACATGTGACATTAAATACCTGGAGATTCTAAATGGAAAATAAGCCATAAGTTAAAATAACAATATCTGTTATCAAAGATGATTTTTTTATAGGAGCACATAATTTGGGGTGAATCCATTATATAAAACTCAATAACTTGTGCTGAAATAATTAAGTTGACAGGCCTAATGTTGATTTTACTGTCTTTTCCCCCCAGTGTTTTGCTTTTCATTTGTATGAGAGGAAGAAGGCACATGGTATGAGTTTGGCTCATGTGTCTGAATATGGCTCCACAGGGAAGATTTGATACAGCTGAAGCTATTGCTTTTTAGAGACCTTTTATGATGAGCAGCTGCCTTAACAGCCTTCATCTTGTGACATCACATGAGCTATATCTCCGCAATAGGAAGAAAGATATGGCTGAGAGTTTTTGACTAAAACTTAAAATTGCAAAAGCAGAAACAGAGATGGATGTTCCTGAAGTTATATTTTTGTAATATGTGACAGATACACAATTGTCTTATCCTAGTTTTTTTTTTTTTTTTGTGGTACTCTGGCCTCTCACTGCTGCGGCCCCTCCTGCCGCAGAGCACAGGCTCCGGACGTGCAGGCCCAGCGGCCACAGCCCATGGGCCCAGCCGCTCCGCGGCACGCAGGATCCTCCCGGACCGGGGCACGAACCTGCGTGCCCTGCATTGGCAGGTGGACTCTCAACCACTGCGCCACCAGGTAAGCCCAGTCTTATCCTTCTTTTAAAGCATTTCTTTAACTCACAGGGGTTTCTGTTTTGTCTCATTCATGTAGTCAAACTCTTTCTTTGACATAGACGATGGCATTTTGTTTTAATAATTTGAGCCCTTATTCAGAAGGCATCTCAAAGAGCTCACCTGCAAAAATAGATTTCAGGACCACACATTCTGAAGGACAATTCAGTGCTTCCTTTCCTCTCATGCCCCCACGTGCAAATGAAGAACCTCAATTCATTGGCTGTTAATGTAATACAAGGCATAAAAATTCATCTAGTTCATCTAATTGTGCTTCACCAGAGGGCTAGGATGGAATCACTCACAGCTTTATTTGTGAGATGTGGCAAGAGTAGCTTTTAACCTATCCAGATGGTTCCCAGCCTATGATGGTTCAGCTGACGATTTTTTGACTTTACAATAATGTGAAAATGATAACGCATTCAGTAGAAACTGTACTTCGAAGCTTGAATTTTGGTCTTTTCCCAGGCTAACGATATACAGTATAACTCTCTCATGATGCTGGGCAGTGGTGATGACCTGCAGTTCCCGGTCAGCCATGTGATCACAAATGTGAACAATCAATACACTTACAGCCATCCTGTGCCCATATGATCATTCTTTATTTAACTTTCAATACAGTATTCAGTAAGTTCCAGGAGATATTCAACACTTTATTATAAAATAGCCTTTGTGTCAGGTGATTTTGCCCAACTGTAGGCTAATGTAAGTGTTTTGAGCACATTTAAGGTGGTTAAGCTAAGCAGTGTTATTTGGTAGGTTATGTATATTAAATACATTTTCAACTTAGGATATTTTCAACTTAACCATGGGTTTATTGGGATGTAACCATCTTAAGTCAAGATGATCTTTAATACCTAAGTCAGCTGGAACATAGCTAATGGCAATATCAATACTTTTCAAGCATTCTTAGTGCCTTTGAGTTTAGAAATTCATAGGTTCTCTAAAAGCACCAGTAGCATACTAAATTGACACACGGCATTCCAAGCTATATTTACATAATTGCAGTGGATATGATTAATATCAATTACATTAATGCTTATTGTACCTCTTATGGCTGATTGACTCAATTTACTAGTTGCTTGTGCATGTCAAGAAATGATCCAAATTACCTTTTCATTTCAGTTAAGGAACTAGTCAAAGAAAATAAACTTTGATTTGTTGAGAGGTTGAAGTTCTCTCTTAAGTGACAGTCTCCTTGGCCTTCTAGACTAAACCCTAAATTGAGTTGCAATGTATTTTTTGATGCTTTGTCTCATTTGATTCTTTTACTTTTAAACTGAAGAGCAGTCTTGGACCATAAATACATAGAAGATAGAAGTATATTGAGCTTAGGAGTTTGGTCTGCTCAATGGCTGAGTATTTCAGATTTTCTCCTATAAACATAAGCTTGAAAAGAATATCATATAATAGATGTAATAGTGGAAACCAATACAGGGGAAATCTGGACCGCAACTCTGAATGGATGTCGATAATACCCTCTAGGGCAACACAAAAGCTAAGCAACATTTTAGGGATGGGGATTTTCTTTCGTGGCTTCTTTACTCTAGTGAGATGGATTTGGAAGAGGGTAGGTAGGCCTAGAGAATATTTCTCTGACAGGGTTTGCCTCTAGGGTCTGCTTGAAGCCAAGTTTGCTAGTAGGGAAAGCTTGAGTAACAGGATACATTTCATATTTAAACTCTGAAATGTTTCATATGTTTAAATAAGCTTGAACATAGATTAGACTTGTACAGGGAGCCGAGTTGGTGGAATAAGAGTACAGAGCAGAAATAGATTTAGGCGAGGTATTTTTATATTTTAAGAGGCTACTTCTCAGGATTAGTATTATATTTCATTTGACTTAATATGCAATAAGTAATATTAATAAGGGTATCATACTTTTGAACTTCTTAACTCAATGCGGGTGACTCTTGAGCAACATGGGGGTTAAGGGCACTAACCTCCATATCTGTGGTCTTACATCCATCGATTCAACCTACCTTAGGTTGTATAATACTGCAGTATGTATTTGTTGAAAAAAACCCACGTATAAGTGGACTCATGCAGTTCAAACCTGTGTTGTTCAAGGGTCAACTGTATTTTCACAGAAATGGGCATCATTTTTGTCCTTACAAATTTTAGTAAGCAATGATTGGCAGACAGCATGGTAATTGTTGAGATAATGTGTGAATACCAATAACAAAGCTGTCTGTTAAAATGCTAGGAATTTATTGGGTAAAGGGTTACTGCATTTTTTTCTGTTGTCCACAGTGTTTTTCCCACACACCTGGCATGTTACTTCAGCTTCCTGTTGGATTTCTGTCAAATAGGATTTTTTAGTACAGACCTACTTCACTTTATTGCACTTTATTACACACTGCAAATAATCGTGTTTTCTTATACAAACTGAAGGTTTGTGGCACCCCTGTGTTGAGAAAGTCTATTGGCACCATTTTTCCAACAGCATTTGCTCACTTCATGTCTCTGTATTACATTTTGGTTATTCTCACAATACTGCAAACTTTTTCTTCATTATTATATGTGTATCGTGATCTGTTTTCAGTGATCCCTGATGTTATTACTGTAATTATTTAGGGGCATCGCCAACCACTCCTATTTAAGATGAACTTAATTGATAAGAGTTGTGCGTGTTCTGACTGCTTCACCAGCTGGCTGTTCCCTGTCTTCCTCCTTTTCCTCAGGCCTCCCTATTCCCTGAGACACAGCAATATTGAAATTAGGCCCATGAACAACCATACAATGGCTTCTAAGTGTTCAAGTGCAAGGAAGTGCTGCTGTCTCTCACTTTTAAATCCAAAGCTAGAGATGATTAAGCTTAGTGAGGAGGGCATGTTGAAAGCCGAATTATGCTGAAAGCTTGGCCTCTTGTGCCAAACAGTTAGCCAAGTTGTGAATGCAAAGGAAAAGTCCTTGAAGGAAACTAAAAGTGCTACTCCAGTGAATACACAAATGGTAAGAAAGCGAAGCAGCCTTATTGCTGATAAAGTTTTAGTGGTCTGGATAGAAGACCAAACCAGCCATAACATTCCCTTAAGTCAAAGCCTAATCAAGGGCAAGACCCTAACTCTTTTCAACTTTGTGAAGGCTGAGAGAGGTGAGGAAGCCGCAGAAGAAACGTTTGAAGCTAGCAGAGGTTGGTTCATGAGGTTTAAGGAAAGAAGTTGCCTCTATAACATAAAAGTGCAAGGTGAAGCAGCAAGTGCTGATGTAGAAGCTGCAGCAGGTGTTCCAGAATATCTAGCTACACTAAACAACAGATTTGCAATGTAGATGACTCAGGCTTCTATTGGAAGAAGATGCCACATCTAGGACTTTCTTAGCTAGAGAGAAGTCAATGCCTGACTTCAATGCTTCAAAGGACAGGCTGACTCTCTTGTCAGGGGCTAATGGAGCTTGAGACTTTGAGTGGAAGCTGAGGCTCATTTACCATTCTGAAACTCTTAAAGCCTTTAAGAATTATGCTAAATCTACTCTGCTTGTCCTCTATTAATGAGATAACAAGGTGTGGATGGCAGCACACCTGTTTACAACATGGTTTGCTAAGTATTTTAAGCCCACTGTTAAAACCTACTGCTCATAATAAAAAGATTCCTCTCAAAACATAACTGCTCATTGACAATGCACCTGATCATCAAGAGTTCTCATGGACATGTACAATGAGATGAATGTTTTCATGCCTGTTAAAACAACATCCATTCTGCAGCCATGCACCAAGAAGTGATTTTGACTTTCAAGTCTTATTATTTAAGAAATATACTTTGTAAAGCTATAGCTGCCATAGGTAGTGATTCTTCTGATGAATCTGAGTGAAGAAAATTGCAAAACCTTTTGGAAAGGATTCACCATTCTACATGCCATTAAGTACATTTGTGATTCATTGGAAGAGGTCAAATATCAACATAAACAGGAGTTTGGAAGAAGTTGATTCCAACTCTCATAGATGACTTTGAGGGGTTAAAGACTTCAGTGGAGAAAGTAACTGCAGATGTGGTAGGAATAGCAAGAGAACTAGAATGAGAAGTGGAGTCTGAAGATGTGACTGAATAGCTGCAATCTCATGATTAAACTTTAGTGGATGAGGAGTTGCTTCTTATGCATGAGCAAAAAAAAAGTGGTTTCTTGAGATGGAAGATGCTGGTGAAGATGCTGTGAAGATAGTTGAAATGACAACAAAGGTTTTAGAATATTACATAAACTTAGTTGATAAAGCTGCAGGGCATAAGAGAGTTGACTCCAATTTTGAAAGAAGTTCTACTGTGGGCAAAATGCTATCAAACAGCATTGCATGCTACAGAGAAATCATTCGTGAAAGGAAGAGTCAATCGATGCAGCAAACTTCACTGTTGTGTTATTTTAAGAAATTGTCACAGCCATCCCAGCCTTCAACAACCATCACCCTGATCAGTCAGCAGCATCAGCATCAAGCCAAGACCCTCCACTAGCAAAAAGATTAAGACTCTATGAAGGCTCAGATGATGGTTAGCATTTTTTATTAATAAAGTATTTTTAATTAAGGTATGCGCATTGTTATACATAATGCTATTGCACACTTAGTAGACTTTAGTATAGTGTAAACATGACTTTTATATGCACCAGGAAACCACAAAATTTGTGTGACTCACATTATTGTAATATTCACTTTATTGCAGTGGTCTGGATCCAAACCCACAATATCTCTGAAATATGCCTGTATTTGTGTTACCACTGATATAGGAAAAAGCAAATCATTTTTAACATTAAAATGTTATTGAGATTTCAAAGGTGGAGGACATTATCTTTTCCTATTTTTCTTTATGATAGAGTGTTTGTAAAGTAGTGTTCCCAGAATAATAAGCACTCTTTTGGGAAATAAGTGTAGTAAATAGCCAAGTAATTTCTCACAAAGAACAGATGAAGAAAGGTAGTGCCATCTGGGTTAAGCTATTAAATATATCAGTACAATAATAACTACCCATTATCTTGACCAACCAGAAATTACTCATTTTTATTCTCTAGCTATACACTTTCAGTATAAAGAAGGATTTTTTTCATTTTTTCTATTGGTTATGAATTAAGTCATCAATTTTTTTCTGAGTTTTAATGGTTTGAAATAAAGAGTCAGATGCATGGCTTTTCAGTTTCTTTTGCTACTTTATTTTATTACTTGGTTATTTAAGGTCAAAAGACTTCCATTTTCAAAATACATAATAGAAATAATAAAGCGGTAAAATTTGGACTTAGATAATATGGACATTTTTCTTAAAAGTGTCAACATAATTTACAAATTATTAAAAAGGCAGTAAAATTTGAACTCCCAGAGCATAAACTTTACCTTAAACTGTCAGATACAGGATTTTAAAGGTATTTTATCAATATATCACTGATGATTATTTTTCTTATCAAGAGTGAAGTAAAGTGAAGTAAACTCTAGTTGCCCAAGAAATCATTAGAATTGGAAACACTAGATGTTCATGTGTTACTCTGGTTTCATTTACCTGAAGTCTATATTTCTTCTGTGATATCTAAGGTCAAGTCTACATAACCAAATAGCCGAAGGAAAGGTGAGGGTTTTCTAGTAGAATCAAACGCCAAACATCATTTTTTACATAAGTATCTGGAGAATTGAGTAAAGGTGGTTTCTTTTAAAGGCTGTCTGTAGGAGATAATTGCTTTAGTTCCCATTTAGCTACAGTGATCCTGGCCATAACGTTCTCTTCAAAGTAGGATTCTGAAATTCCTGCAAAATCTGAAACAGTGGTTCTCATATAAGTTACTTAGCATCTTCACAGAAATCCCTGTCCTAATTTATTTGTAAAACAATACCTCTACATATCTAAAATAGTTCTTCATAAGAAGAATATTCCAGAAGGAAAAATAACTGTCACTTGGAGAAAATGCTATTAAATAATGTGTTATGGGAACAAAAAACATTCTCCTTGTGTTTGTGATTTTTCCAACGTAAATTTTGCTAGAGAAATCATTTCAAAATAGAATGGCGTCAGAAATAATCAGTGCAGAATTGGTTCTGTTGAGGACTCTTAAGTGAAAAGGCACCAGATGAAGCCCTCATCCATGTTTGCAAAACTGTCTTCATCCCCAGGAGGCTTGTAGCATTTGGCATTTCTGGAAAACCACAGCAAAAGTGGTGCTGGAGAGTATTGTGCTTTTTGCCAAGTAATATTTCCTAAAGGCAACAGACACTCCAGAAAATAATGGAAAATAAATAATGATGATAATATATTCTATCTATCATTACCACATTCTCTAATACTTAGTGTTAAATATATATAAACAGTAGCCAATTGTGATAACTACCTTATTAGCACCTGTTGTTAAAGGTCTTTGAAAGTAAAGCTTGTAAGATTAGGGAGAAACAAGAATGTGCTCCTTAAAATGATATTTTGAAATATCCTGGACCAGTCCATCCCAGTGGGAGAGTACTTATATGGTAAGAGTATTTGGGTAAAGTGCTTGAAACATTAGGACACAGAAAAAATGGTTTTGAAATGCTTTCTTGTTCAAAATACATTTGTTTATTAGGACACTGCTAATTGACCATTTTATATCTCATGCCTAGATATAAAACACTGTATTACTGGCTTCTGATTCCATGCTGGGCAATTTTTAAATCCATGTGCCAGTGGTAAATGAGCTGATTAGTAGAGTGGATAACTTCTGAGATCTCCCCTTTCCTGTATTGACAATTCCCTTGTAAAGCAAATGCCAGTCTTGCAGGCTAATAATGAAGAGTGGAATTCCCTTGTTCATTAGACATGCAGCAGTAAAATAGGTAATATAACTATAGAAGTATATTTGCAATATATTTGTTCTCTTTGCACAATATGCATACAGATACTGCCATCCCTCTTTAACCAAATTGGTAATATATAATAGAATACGCAGTATTTTGTAGGTTCCTCTGACCTATAATTGGCACTCATTTCAGACAATAATTACCATATTAGAAATGGCTGTTTTTATCTTTTGCAATTATTTTAATTTTCAGACATCATCATAGTACTTTTAATATTTTGAAATTTCTTTTTTTTTAACTTCAATTTTAAGTTGAAGACCATTATTCTCCCCTGGAGGACTCATCACGTTGCGGAATTTCAACTACTCTTCTGAAAAGAATGCTTCACTGGAATAGGTCTCATCTTATTAGGAATATCAGAAAACAAGCAGCTACTTCTCTTTTGGCTTAAGTGCAAAGAACCTCAATAAAAGAAATACAGACAAACTAATCTGGTGATGCTTTCAGAAAATGCACTAATGACAGAAAAGTTTATAGGTCGTCATTGTTGTCATCATGATCAACATTATCATATGTAGTACTTCCTATGTGCCCAGCACTGTTCTAATAGCTGTACCTAAATGAACACAGAAGTCTTTGAAGCAGGTACTATTATTATCCCCATTTGTCACTTGAAAGAAACTTTTCCTAACTACTCAGCTAACAGGTGCTAGAGCTGGAATTTCACCAGGTAGTCTGGCTTCAGAATCAACCTTCAATTGTCATATTTTAGTTTTGTGCCCTGATGTCTTTTCTCCAGGTTTTTGATTGTTTTGTCTAATTTTGCTTTTTGAAGGACAAACATTCATTTGAACTTTCATAGTTTTTCAAACCTTTATGGGGGCTTTGAAAATATTTTTTTTTGGTTTTTTAAAAAAAATTATTTTCCAAAAATACTAATGAAAGAGTAGAATCATTTTCTATTTTTACAAATCTCTTTAATGTTGCCTTATAGAAGACAACTAGATTCTGCATTTTTCTTAAACATCTTTATCGGAGTATAATTGCTTCACAATGGTGTGTTAGTTTCCACTGTATAACAAAGTGAATCAGCTATACATATACATATATCCCTATATCTCCTCCCTCTTGCATCTCCCTCCCACCCTCCCTATCCCACCCCTCTCGGTGGACACAAAGCACTGAGAGCTGATCTCCCTTGCTATGCGGCTGCTTCCCACTAGCTATCTATTTTATATTTGGTAGTGTATATATGTCAATGCCATTCTCTTACTTCATCCCAGCTTACCCTTTCCCCTCCCTGTTTCCTCAAGTCCATTTTCTACATCTGCGTCTTTATTCCTGTCCTGCCCCTAGGTTTTTCAGAACCATTTTTTGTTTTAGATTCCATGTATATGTGTTAGCATACAGTATTTGTTTTTTTCTTTCTGACTTATTTCACTCTGTATGACAGACTCTAGATCCATCCACCTCACTACAAATAACTCAGTTTCATTTCATTTTATGGTTGAGTAATGTTCCATTGTATATGTATGCTACATCTTCTTTATCTGTTCATCTGTTGACGGACACTTAGGTTTCTTCCATGTCCTGGCTACTGTAAATAGAGCTGCAATGAACATTGTGGTACATGACTCTTTTTGAATTATTGTTTTCTCTTGCACTGTTGGTGGGAATGTAAATTGATACAGCCACTCTGGAGAACAGTGTGGATGTTCCTTAAAAAACTGAAAATAGAACTACCATACGACCCAGCAATCCTACTACTGGGCATATACCCTGAAAACATTTTTTTTTTTTTTGCGGTACGTGGGACTCTCACTGTTGTGGCCTGTCCCATTGCGGAGCACAGGCTCCGGACGCGCAGGCTCAGCGGCCAGGGCTCACGGGCCCAGCCGCTCCGCAGCATGTGGGATCATCCTGGACCTGGGCACGAACCCGTGTCCCCTGCATCGGCAGGCGGACTCTCAACCACTGAGCCACCAGGAAAGCCCCTGAAAACATTTTTTAATTAATAAAAAGTTGAAGTCACTACAAAATTCTCAGAGCACCTAACATTTGAGAAGTTATTCCAAGCCTACATTTGTTTCCGGCCTGACTTTTTCTGAATCACCAGTCACAAAATCTGAATAAGGCTGATCTTACAATATTGCCATGTTCAGCTCTCTAGAAGTAACCATTTTAGCACATGACCTATCATTCTTATGGATTCTATTGAATGATGAGCTCAGATGCTTGTACAAACCATTTTATTTGCCTTCTCCTTTAATACTATCAATCAGTAAGTAAGGAGGCAGTATTTCTTTTGTGTGTGGCTCAAATATGAGGACTTTACACTTGTAAAATGTGCTTTTAAGTCTTAGCCCACTGTCTATTAAAAACAAAGTCAATAAAAATGTGTTTGTGTTATAGCTATTTTATAAATTGGAATATTTTTCAAATCAATAAGTGCTATGTTATCATTGTCTTGAAATATTTTTAAAAATTGAGTTAAGGGAGGCTAAATGAGTAGACTTTAGCAAATGGCAAAAGGAAAAAATGACCTCTTGATCGTTAGATCAAATGTAGTTGAATTTTTGACCTGGGTGTGATGGCCTTGTCTACCGTTAATGACTAAATTGATCTATTTCTTGTTGATTCGGGGTCTTTTGGGGGAAGCTTTAAAGATCAATTTTTGCCTTATTGTTCAGGTTGTCATGTAGTTTATTTGATTTTGTCACTAAACGATAAAGGATTGTTCACCTATCAATTAGGGATGTGTCTCACACAATAAGGAAGTTAGAACATTGAATTAATGCAATCACTGATGTTGAAGAACATAATTCTTTAGTATTTTGCTTAATCAGCTTGGCTATTTATGTTTATAAAATTTTGTAGATAATGAATGATTTGCACGTTACTTGTTAAATACCTCTTGGTATGTTGTGATGATCTAGATTCCATGCGAAATCAGGCAAAGAACTTGATGGCTTTAGGTTTATAATCTAGGACAAAAAAAAAGCATAATTTTAAAATGTAAGTTTAAATAATCAATATATTATATGTGGAACAAGAAAGTATAACTGTATTTTGTTGTATCAAGGATCAATTGAGAATGTTTAACAAAGGGCATTAGAGGAGATCACTCTGCCTTCTTTCTAGTCAGAAATAATTCATTGATGGGGTGCATTTTCAAGAGAAGTTGGAGAAAGAGGGAAGTAGCTGTTAGTGGGCTTTATTTGGGGTACTAAAGATATTCTAGGAGCAGACTTTAACACAGATGTGGAATGATAGCACTGGAGGCAAAGTAAAATGTGGACCTGGCAATACACATAAATTAATAGAAGATGAAACTCTATTTCATTTATTTCCAATCTGACCTTATTATTTCTTTCCTTCTACTAATTCTGGGCTTGTTTGTTCTTCTTTTTCTAGTTCATTTAGGTATAAAGTTAGATTGTTTATTTGAGATTTCTCTTATTTCTTGAGGTAGGTCTGTATCACTATGAACTTCTCTCTTAGAACAGTTTTTGCTGCATCCCATAGTTTTTTAAATTAATTTTAAAAATTGAAATATAGTTGATTTACAATGTTGTGTTAGTTTATATTGTACAAAAACGTGAGTCAGTTATACATACATATATACCTACTCTTTTTAAGATTCTATTTCCATATACCTCATTACAGAGTATCTAATAGAGTTCCCTGTGCTATTTGTTAGGTACTTATTAGTTATCTATTCTATATGTAGTAGTGTGTATATGTCAATCCCAATCTCCCAGTTTATCCCTCCCCCCATCCCCCTTGGTAACCATAAGTTTGTTTTCTACATCTGTGACTCAACTTCTGTTTTGTAAATAGGTTCATCATATCCAATGGTGAAAAGCTAAAAGCTTTTCCCCTAAGATCAGGAATAATAAAAGATGCTCAATCTCACCACTTTTATTGTTCTTTCAAAATTTTTATTATTTTTTTAAAATCTTTATTGGAATATAATTGTTATACAATATTGTGTTAGTTTCTGCTGTATAACAAAGTGAATCAGCTATATGTATACATATATCCTCATATCCCCTCCCTCTTGAGCCTCCCTCCCACCCTCCCTTTCCCACCCCTCTAGGTGGTCACAAAGCACTGAGCTGATCTCCCTGTGCTATGCAGCTGCTTCCCACTTTTAGTCAACATAGTTCTGGAAGTCCTAGCCACAGCAATAAAACAAGAAAAAGAAATAAAAGGCATCCAAATTGGAAAGAAAGAAGTAAAACTGTCACTGTTTGAAGATGACATGATACTATATAGACAGAACCCTAAAGACTTGACCTAAAAACTATTAGAACTAATAAATAAATTCAGTAAAGTTATTAGTGTATATCTATACACTAATAACAAACTATCAGAAAAAGAAATTAGGAAAATCTCAATTATAGAATAAAATACTTAGGAATAAATATAAACGAGCAGGTGAGAGACCTATATTCTGAAAACTATAAGACACTGATGAAAGAAATTGAAGATGGCACAACTAAATGGAAAGGTATACTGTTGTCATAGATTGGAAGAGTTAATATTGTTAAAATGTCCATACTATCCAAAGCAATATACAGATTCAATGCAATCTCTATCAAAATGCTTATGGCATTTTCCACAGAACTAGAACAAATAATCCTAAAATTTGAATGGAACCACAAAATACCCTGAATATCCCAAATAATTTTGAGAAAGATCAACAAAGCTGGAGGTATCAAGCTCCCTGGTTTCAAACTATAACACAAAGCTATAGTAATCAAAAGAGTATGTTACTGGCACAAAAACAGATGTATAGATGAATTGAATAGGGAACCCAGAATTAAATCCACACACATATGGTCAATTAATCTATGACAAAGGAGGCAAGAATATACAATGGGGAAAAGACAGTCCCTTCAATAAATGGTGTTGGGAAAACTGGACAGCTAGACGCAAAATGATAAAACTGAACTGCTTTTTCATACCATATACAAAGATAAACTCAAAATTAATTAAAGACTTACATATAAGGTCTGAAACTATAAAATTTCTAGAAGAAGACATTGGTAGTCCACTCTCCAACGTTGATCTTAACAAATTTTTTTGGCTCTGTCTTCTCAGGGAAGGGCAACAAAACCAAAAATAAACAAACGAGATGACATTAAACTGAAAAGTTTTACATAGTGAAGGAAACCATCAAAAGAACAAAAATGCAACCTACTAAATGGGAGAAGATATTTGCAAATGATATGCTTGATAAGGGAAATCTCTCCTGGCAGCCTCAGGAGCAGTGGATTAAATCCTAACAATCAACTTGACGTACCCTGCATCTCTGAAATACCTGAGTAGACAATGAATCATCCCAAAACTGAGGTGGTGGACTTTGGGAGCAACTGTAGACTTGGGGTTTGCCTTCTGCATTTAACTTCTTTTGGGTTTTATGTTTATCTAGTTTAATATTTAGAGTTTATTATCACTGGTAGATTTTTTTTACTGATTTGGTTGCTCTCTTCCTTTTTTTTTTTTTCTCCTCTGAGAGCTCAGAGGAGAGCTTGGGAGAGCCGAGCTTAGGACGTTGGTCCACCAGAGACCTCACAGCTCCATGTAATATCAAATGGCAAAAGCTCTCCCAGAGATCTCCATCTCAATGCTAAGACCCAGCTCCACTCAACAACCAGCAAGCTACAGTGCTGGACACACTATGCCAAACAACTAGCAAGACAGGAACACAACTCCACCCATTAGCAGAGAGGCTGCCTAAAATCATAATAAGGTCACAGACACCCTGAAACACACCACCAGACACGGTCCTGCCCACCACAAAGACAAGGTCCAGCCTCATCCACTAGGACACAGGCACTAGTCCCCTCCACCAGGAAGCCTATACAACCCACTGAACAAAACTTAGCCACTGGGGGCAGACACCAAAAACAATGGGAACTACAAACCTGCAGCCTACAAAAAGGAGACCCCAAATACAGTAACTTAAGCAAAATGAGAAGACAGAGAAACACACAGTAGATGAAGGAGCAAGGTAAAAACCCACCAGATGAAACAAATGAAGAGGAAATAGGCAGTATACCTGAAAACGAATTCAGAGTAATGATAGTAAACATGATCCAAAATCTTGGAAGTAGAATGGAGAAAATACAAGAAACATTTAACAAGGACCTAGAAGAACTAAAGAGCAAATAAACAGTGATGAACAATGCAATAAATTTAAAAATCTCTAGAAGGAATCAATAGCAGAATAATTGAGGCAGAAAACCAGATAAGTGACCTGGAAGATAAAATAGTGGAAATAACTACCTCAGAGCAGAATGAAGATAAGAGAATAAAGAGAATTGAGGACTGTCTTACAGACTTCTGGGACAATATTAAATGCACCAACATTCGGATTATAGGGGTCCCAGAAGAAGAAGAGAAAAAGAAAGGGACTGAGAAAATATTTGAAGCGATTATAGTTGAAAACTTCCCTAATATGAAAAAGGAAATAGTCAATCAAGTCCAGAAAGCACACAAGGTCCCATACAGGATAAATCCAAGGAGAACCATGCCAAGACACATATTAATCAAACCATCAAAAATTAATACAGAGAAAAAAATTTAAAAACAGCAAGGGAGAAAAAACAAACAGCATACAAAGGAATCCCCATAAGGTAAACAGCTGATCTTTCAGCAGAAACTCTGCAAGCCACAAGGGAGTGGCAGGACATATTTAAAGTGATGAAAGGGAAAAACCTACAACCAAGATTACTCTACCCAGCAAAAATCTCATTCAGATTCGATGGAGAAATTAAAGTCTTTACAGACAAGCAAAAGCTAAGAGAATTCAGCACCACCAAACCAGCTTTACAACAAATGCTAAAGGAACTTCTCTAGGCAGGAAAAACAAGAGAAGGAAAAGACCTACAAAAACAAACCCAAAACAATTAAGAAAATGGTCATAGGAACATACATATCGATAATTACCTTAAATGTAAATGGATTAAATGCTCCAACCAAAAGGCATAGACTGGCTGAATGGACACAAAAACAAGACCTGTATATATGCCATCTACAAGAGACCCACTTCAGACCTAGAGACACATACAGACCGAAAGTGAGGGGATGGAAAAAGATATTCCATGCAAATGGAAATCAAAACAAAGATGGAGTAGCAATTCTCATATCAGACAAAATAGACTTTAAAATAAAGATTATCACAAGAGACAAAGAAGGATACTACATAATCAAGGGATCAATCCAAGAAGAAGATATAACAATTGTAAATATTTATGCACCCAACATAGGAGCACCTCAATACATAAGGCAAATGCTAACAGCTATAAAAGGGGCAATCGCCAGTGACACAATAACAGTAAGGGACTTTAACACACCACTTGCACCAATGGACAGATCATCCAAAATGAAAATAAATAAGGAAACACAAGCTTTAAATGATACATTAAAAAAGATGGACTTAATTGATACTTCTAGGACATTCCATCCCAAAACAACAGAATACACTTTCTTCTCAAGTGCTCATGGAACATTCTCCAGGATAGACTATACCTTGGGTCACAGATCAAGCCTTGATAAATTTAAGAAATTTGAAATCGTATCTACTAACTTTACTGACCACAACGCTATGAGACTAGATGTCAATTACAGGAAAAAATATGTAAAAAATACAAACACATGGAGGCTAAACAATACACTACTTAATAACTAAGAAATCACTGAAGCAATCAAAGAGGTAATCAAAAAATAGCTAGAAACAATGACAATGAAAACAATATTACTCAAACCTATGGGAAGCAGCAAAAGCAGTTCTAAGAGGGAACTTTATAGCAATACAATCCTACCTCAAGAAAGAAGAAACATCTCAAATAAAAAACCAAATCTTACACCTAAAGCAATTAGAGAAAGAAGAACAAAAAATCCCCAAAGTTAGCAGAAGGAAAGAAATCATAAAGATCAGATCAGAAATAAATGAAAAAGAAATGAAGGAAAGAATACCAAAGATCAATAAAACTAAAAGCTGGTTCTTTGGGAAGATAAACAAAATTGATAAACCATTAGCCAGACTCATAAAGAAGAAAAGGGAAACGACTCAAATCAATAGAATTAGAAATGAAAAAGGAGAAGTAACAACTGACACTGCAGAAATACAAAGAATCATAAGAGATTACTATAAGCAATGATATGCTAATAAAATGGACAACCTGGAAGAAATGGACAAATTCTTAGAAAAGCACAACCTTCCAAGACTGAACCAGGAAGAAATAGAAAATATAAACAGACCAATCACAAGCACTGAAATTGAGGCTGTGCTTAAAAATCTTCCAACAAACCAAAGTCCAGGACCAGATGGCTTCACAGGTGAATTCTATTAAACATGTAGAGAAAAGCTAACACCTATCCTTCTCAAACTCCTCCAAACCATAGCAGAGGGAGGAACGCTCCCAAGCTCATTCTTTGAGGCCACCATCACCCTGATACCAAAACCAGACAAAGATGTCACAAAGAAAGAAAACTACAGGCCAATATCACTGATGAACATAGATGCAAAAATCCTCAACAGAATACTAGCAAACAGAATCCAGCAGCACATTAAAAGGATCATACACCATGATCAAGTGGGGTTTATCCCAGGAATGCAAGGATTCTTCAATATACACAAATCAATCAATGTGATACACAATATTAACAAATTGAAGGATAAAAACCATATGATCTTCTCAATAGATGCAGAAAGAGCTTTTGACAAAATTCAACACCCATTTATGATAAAAACCCTCCGGAAAGTAGGCATAGAGGGAACTTATCTCAACATAATAAAGGTCATATATGACAAACCCACAGCCAAAATCATTCTCAATGGTGAGAAACTGAAACCATTTTCTCTAAGATCAGGAGCAAGACAAGGTTGCCCACTCTCACCACTACTATTCAACATAGTTTTGGAAGATTTAGTCACAGCAATAGAGAAGAAAAAGAAATAAAGGAATCCAAATTGGAAAAGAAGAAGTAAAGCTGTCACTGTTTTCAGATGACATGATACTATACATAGAGAATTCTAAAGATTGTACCAGAAAACTGCTAGAGCTAATCAATGAATGTGGTAAAGTAGCAGGATACAAAATTAATGCACAGAAATCTCTTGCATTCCTGTACACTAATGATGAAATATCTGAAAGAGAAATTAAGGAAATACTCCCATTTACCACTTCAACAACAACAAAACTAAACTACCTAGGAATAAACCTACCTAAGGAGCCAGAAGACCTGTATGCAGAAAATTATAAGACACTGATGAAAGAAATTAAAGATGATACAGACAGATGGAGAGATATACCATGTTCTTGGATTGGAAGAATCAACATTGTGAAAACGACTCTACTACCCAAAGCAATCTACAGATTCAATGCAATCCCTATCAAACTACCAATGGCATTTTTCACAGAACTAGAACAAAATATTTCCCAATTTGTATGGAAACACAAGAGACCCTGAATAGCCTAAGCAATCTTGAGAAAGAAAAACAGAGCTGGAGGAATCAGGCTCCCAGACTTCAGACAAAGCTACAAAATTACAGTAATCCAGACAGTATGGTACTGGCACAAAAATAGAAATATAGATCAATGGAACAGGATAGGAAGCCCAGAGATAACCCCACGCACATATGGTCACCTTATTTTTGATAAAGGAGGCATGAATATACAATGGAGAAAAGACAGCCTCTTCAATAAGTGGTGCTTGGAAAACTGGACAGCTACATGTAAAAGAATGAAATTAGAACACTCCCTAACACCAGACACAAAAATAAACTCAAAATGGATTAAAGATCTAAATGTAAGGCCAGACACTATAAAACTCTTAGGGGAAAACATAGGTAGAACACTCTTTGACCTAAATCACAGGAAGATCCTTTTTGACCCCCTCCTAGAGAAATGGAAATAAAAACAAAAATAAACACATGGTACCTAATGAAACTTAAAAGCTTTTGCACAGCAAAGGAAAACCCTAAACAAGACGAAAACACAGCACTCAGAATGGGAGAAAATATTTGCAAATGAAGCAACTGACAAAGGATTCATCTCCAAAATTTACAAGCAGCTCATGCAGCTCCATATCAAAAAAACAAACAACCCAATCCAAAAATGGGCAGAAGACCTAAATATACATTTCTCCAAAGAAGATATACAGATTGCTAACAAACACATGAAAGGATGCTCAACATCACTAATCATTAGAGAAATGCGAATCAAAACCACAATGAGGGGCTTCCCTGGTGGCGCAGTGGTTGAGAGTCCGCCTGCCGATGCAGGGGACAGGGGTTCATGCCCCGGTCCGGGAAGATCCCACATGCCACGGAGCGGCTGGGCCCGTGAGCCATGGCCGCTGAGCCTGCGCATCCGGAGCCTGTGCTCCACAACGGGAGAGGTCACAGCAGTGAGAGGCCCACACACCGAAAAAAAAAAAAAATCCACAATGAGGTATCACCTCACACCAGTCAGAATGGTCATCATCAAAACATCTACAAACAATACATGCCGGAGAGGGTGTAGAGAAAAGGGAACCCTCTTGCACTGTTGGTGGGAATGTAAATTGATACAGCCACTATGGAGAGCAGTATGGAGGTTCTTTAAAAATCTAAAAATAGTACTATCATACGACCCAGCAATCCCGCTACTGGGCATATACCCTGAGAAAACCATAATTCAAAAAGAGTCATGTACCACAATATTCATTGCAACTGTATTTACAACAGCCAGGACATGGAAGCAACCTCAGTGTTCATCGACAGATGAATGGATAAACAAGATGTGGCACATACACACAGTGGAATATAACTCAGCCAGAAAAAGAAACGAAATTGAGTTATTTGTAGTGAGGTGGATGGACCTAGAGTCTGTCATACAGAGTGAAGTAAGTTAGAAAGAGAAAAACAAATACCATAGGCTAACACATATATATATGGAATCTAAAAAAAAAAAAAAGGTTCTGAATAACCTAGGAGCAGGACGGGAATAAAGACTCAGACATAGAGAATGGACTTGAGGACACGGGGAGGGGGAAGGGTAACCTGGGACAAAGTGAGAGAGTGGCATACACATACATACACTACCAAATGTAAAGTCGATAGCTGGTGGGAAGCAACCATATAGCATAGGGAGATCAGCTTGGTGTTTTATGACCACCTAGAGGGTGGTGTAGGGAAGGTGGGAGGTAGACTCAAGAGGGAGGAGATATGGAGATATACGTGTATGTATAGCTGATTCACTTTGTTATAAAACAGAAACTAACACACCATGGTAAAGCAATTATACTCCAGTAAAGATGTTAAAAAAAATAAGTAATAGGAATGTGATGTGCAGTATAGGGAATATAGGCAATAATATTGTAAATAACTGTGTATGATGACAGATTGTAACTAGACTTACTGTGGTGATCATTTTGTAATGTATAAAATATCAAATTACTATGTTATATGCCTGAAACTAATATTGTAAGTCAATTATAGTTGAATTAAAAAAAAAAAGGTGGAACTAAAAATTGAAGTCTTTTCTTAAATCTCTGAAAGCAAGTAGTCTTTTAATGAATACAGAGTGCTACCAAGACTTTTAACCTGGAAAATAATGTATAGAAAGTGTTACATTTAAATTAAAGTTTAAAATAAACTTTAATGCTGTAACAAATTAGTCATTAAGTATATTGTAGAACACTTTCTTAACCTGTGTCTGAAGCACCTGGAAAACAGTCATTAAAATTTCATTTATATTTGGTGATAGGCAGATCATTCCCTATAACATTGTCTAAATGCTTCTGAGAGATGTAATTTGACTAGTAAATTAATGGTTTCTGGTGATCTTAACGTTAACATAACATTTGGAGGCATTGCTCATCAGGAGTGCAATATTGTATTTCACAAGACGCATGAGACAAAGGCACTTAATGAGTTTTGGCTGCACTGCACATATTGTGCACAACTCTGTTCAAACTGTTACAGGCTTCCTGCCAAGATATGCAGGAGAAATTGCCTAAAAGATTAGTAGAAGAAATGGTCCCATCCCCTGCTGTGTACCCTTGTGACTGGTTTGTCAACAGTTGGAGAAAATTTTGGTATAGACAGTAAACAATTAGTTAGTGTCAGTTCATTGGAAGGCTGGACCCCTGAATAAAATTTATGAAAGAGAAACAGGGATTCTAGTATAATATTTCCTTCTTTGTAATAAGTGATGGTTTTAATAGGTAATTGCCACTCCTAATATTCATTATTAAAGTTCATTCATGTTTTTTTGTTTTTTTGTGGTACGTGGGCCTCTCACTGTTGCGGCCTCTCCCGTTGCGGAGCACGGGCTCCGGACGCACAGGCTCAGTGGCCATGGCTCACAGGCCCAGCCACTCCACGGCATGTGGGATCTTCCCGGACTGGGGCATGAATCTGTGTCCCCTGCATCGGCAGGCGGACTCTCAACCACTGCGCCACCAGGGAAGCCCGTATGTTTTAATAAATGTTTTTGTGGTAAATTCCATTTGATGTACTTCTAGGAAATAAATGGCTGGATAACACTGCAAGTCTAATATTCCTTTTTTTTGTATATATAGCAAAAAATTTAAATTATTCATATCTTCATTAAGTTTTAAACATAAATAGCAATTAAAGTTGTTGCCCATTAATAGTCTGCAAGTGAAAAGTGTCAATGGCTGTTTGTTATTGCACATGGTCTACTGCTTAGAGGACATACCTACATAAACCTTACTCCTGAGTTGCAGAATCATTATACAATGGAAAAATAAATCATCTATAAAACTTTAAATATACACAACTGGAATAGTTTTATTTACTTATTTTGCAAATTCTTTAGCATATTCTCTTTGTTAGTTATCAAAAGTTTTTCTTGTATGTTATTTTAAAAAATCCATACTACATCAGTATATAAATGTTTTACATAGTAAAAAGCTTAACTTTTTTGTTACACCATACAAAACATTTTGGCCAACGTTTACTGAATGTTTGCTATGTGCCAGGAACTGCTCAAAGTGTTTTATATATATTAATTCACAATAACCCTAATATTAGTTACTGTTTTCAGCATCACTTTATAGAAGGGTAAAGTGATATATTGAGAAATTAGGAGGCGTGTCCAACCTCACAGCTAGCAAGTGGTGAAGGACTCAATCCAGGTAGTCTGACTACTGAGTCAGTCCTGTATACTACCTTTTTCAGATTACCTGGGAATAAATCTTTGTAATGGGTAGAGTTGAATTGTATAATGTTTTAAAATTAGTAGATATTTTTAAGAGTGTATATGTTTTGCTTTGAAAAATGTAATAGGTAAACTAAGATTTGAAATAATTGTTTGCATTCAATACTATTATCATTATCTGATATCATTTTAAGTATACTGTTCAGTGGCATTAATGCATTTACATTGTTGTGCAACCATTACCAGTATTCATCTGAGGAATTATTTTATCACCCAAACTGATACTCTATACCCATTAAGTAGTAACTTCTCACTGTCCATTCCCCTCAGCCCCATTCTACTTTCTGTCTCTGTATCTCACTTTTCCTTTCTATAACGTGATGCTGAGAACAGTAATTACCTCTTTGGGTTATTGTGAGTTAATAATAGGCTTAACATAGCACAGTCTCTCTTCAGAGCTGTTAGACTGCAAGGGGAGCACTTGGATGGTAGAGTTCTTCTAAGATCAACCCATCATCATTTGAATTGCCTTCTATTTCACTATTGTTTTTCTGCCCAAAGAAAAATGTCTTCCTGGAGTGTGTGTGTGTGTGTGCGTGTGTGTGCATGTCTGTGTGTGTGCGTGTGTGTGTGGGTGGTAGGTGTGAGGGAGGCAGGATGGGAAAGAAGGAAGTTTGGAGAACCTACTAGCAGGAATGAAATCGATAATTGGTTTGTATCAGGATTCCAATGTTGTGTTGGTGTGTGTGGTGTGCGTGGGTGTGTGCTCACACTCATGTATATGTGTGTGTGTGTGCACACTCACGTGTGTGTGTTGGTAGAACTTGGGGAGTTAGGGATAGATATATCAGAATCAATCATGAGGTCTTTTCAAATTATTCTTTGCTACTTCCAAGCCCAGTTCTCCAGGAATTAAAGTAGAGTCTTCAGGGGTGGGAGTCTCTGTCATTTGTAGAAGCCCTTTGCTGGTTGTGGTATCCCCAACAGATCACCCCATACAGGCTTACACACTACCACACAAGCACTCACACGTCTATGGAAAACCACTGCACTGACTACACCATCTAAAGAGGAGAAAAAAGGAAAACTAGTCAGTAGTTGGCCTATCCTTGGTTACATTGTAACACATTTGAGAAGCTGAGGAAAGCAGAACTGGGGATTGTGGGTATATTTTGGCCAAGAATCTTGGATAGTAATGCCGAGAAATAAAAGTGGTAGCTATGAAAAAAAGAGAGAGGGAGAGAAAACAAACTGAAAAGATGGCAAATGCACAGAGGCAGTCTAGGAACTATCAGTGGGCCCAGGACTGAGGTCATGAGGCATAACCTGTGGATTTATCAACAAACGTATAGTTAGATCTCATGAAAATAAGAAAAAAAATCAATTTAACATGTGTTTTAAGACATTGAATTACTTTGTTTTTAGGGATTTGATAAGTTTGTTTTTTAAATTGTTAAAATAGACCCCTATGTTTCATTACAGATGTATGCTTAATTCAATTAGTCTTTTAGATGTCTTAAAAATAAACCTGTCTTGAGTATAGGTAAAGCAGGATCTCTAACTTGTTTTGATTTCCCCAGGACTTTCCCAGTTTTAGCATTTCAAGACCCATGTTTCCAGAATCCCTTTGGACTTGGGCAATTGGTGATGGTTGGTCACCCTAAGTTCAAGACACATTATTTATAATCGTGTCTTTACCATTTTATTATATACATATTAATTATATTTTCCTATCATGTGTTTTGCCCTTTTACATCTTTATCTATAAGAATAATAAGCAGTAAACAATAAACTTTTCTTTAAATTAAAACACTATAGTTTTGAAGTGGACATTTTTGCTTTCAAAGGAAGAAGGCAGCAAAATGTTATTGAAAGCGGTTGCATTTAGTGCTTAAAGTGATATGTCCTAAATCGGATACCTGGCTGGTGACCAGATGTTCTAGGAATTCATCTTAATTGATTATAATGTCTGACTTCAAAATGCACATGCATGAGTTTGGAAAATCTATCTGTTGTACTTATGTATCTTCCTTAAGATAATTAACTCTGATGGAAAGGAAGAGAAGACCAGGTTTTAGGGTTATTGTTCTTAGATAATTTAGAACTATTCTTTTTTCTCCAATATGAGCATTTTGCACTGTACATTTCCCTCCAAACATTGCTTTAGCACCTTACCATACATTTTGATACATTCTTCAATTCAAAATATGTTCTAATTTTCCTTTTAACTTGCTCATTGACCCATGTGATATTTAGAAGTATGTTGTTTAATCTCCAAACATTTGGAGGTTTTATGAATGTCTTTCTGGTATTGATGTCCAATTTAATTTTGTTATGATCGGAGAAGATACTCTGTATGGTATCAGTTATTTTCAGTTGGTTGAGGTTTGCTTTGTGGCACAGATTATGGTCTATCTTCCAAATGTTCCATGCACTCAAAAAGAATGTTTAATCTGCTGTTGTTAGTTTAAATCAGTGGCTATTGTTACTGAGGTCTTCTTGATTAGTGATTTTCTGTCTACTTGTTCTATCAGTTTCTGAGAGTGTTGTGTTGAACTCTCCATCAATAGTTGTGGATTTGTGTATTTTCCCTTTTAGTTCTATCAGTTTTTACTTCATGTATTTTGAAGCTGTGTTGCTAAATTCATACACATTTAGGATTTTTATGTCTTCTTGGTAAATCTAATACTTTATCATTATGAAACTTCCCCCTTCATCCCAGGTAATACTACTCCTTCTGAAGTCTACTTTGTTATTAATATAGCCACTCCAGTTTTCTTTTGATTTATGTATGCATAGTGAGTTTTCCTCATCCTTTACCTTTTAACCTCTCTATGTCTTCATATGTGAGTCTCTTGTAGATGGTAAATACTTGCATCTTGCTTTATTATTCAATTTGACCATCTCCATATTTTAATTAGTATGTTTACATCGTTTATAGTTACATATGTAACTATATGTGTGATTTGATTAAAAGCCACTCAATTGCTGGTTGTTTTCTATGTGTTCCACTTGTTTTTCTCTTCCACTTTTCCTTTTTCTGCCTGCTTCTGAATTATTGTGATTCCATTTAACTTCACTATTGGCTTATTATTTATATCTCTTACTAAATTATTTTTAGTGTTTCCTTAGGATTTACAATATACATCTTTGATTAATCACAGTTTAAGTAACATTACACCACTTCATGTATAATGTCAGAAACTTACAACAGTATACTTCCAAAGCACCCTTCTCAATTTTTTTGCTGTTGTTGCCCAAATATTTTTTAGGCATTAAAAAATACAACCCTTAGGCCAAAACCAGTTATATTGATTCATTTTTGTGTAATTTATGGCTGCTTTCATGCTACAACAGCATAGTTGAGTAATTGCAAGGGAGACCTTATGACCCACAAAGCCGAAAATATTTACTATTTTATCCTTTAAAGAAAAAGTTTGACAATTCCTGTTTAGACAATCAGTGAATCTTTTTAGTGTGATTAAGAAGATATTTTCTATTTACCTTTATTTTAACCATATCCAGCAATGTTTATTTTTTTTTCTATAGACCCAAGTTTATGTCTTATGTCATATTTCTTCTTGCTGAAGAACTTGTTTTAACTTTTCTTATAGCTCAGGTCTGTTAGTAAAGAATTCTCTCAATTCTGTTTAATCTGAAAAAATATTTACCCTTATTTTTGAAAGCTATATTTGATGAATTCATTTTTCTGGCTTTACAGTTATTTTCCTTCTGTCACTCTATAGTCTGGCTTGCCTAGTTTCTGTCAAAACTTCTCTAATTTCTTACTTTTTTTTGTATATGATTTGTCTTTTATTTTCTGGCTGTCTTCAATATTTTCTCTTTGCCTTTAATGTTCAGCCATTTGAATCTGATGTGCCTAGATTTGAGCATTTTTTTTCTCTGCCCTATTTTATTTGTGTTCTCTTTCAGGGATTCCAGTTATGCTTATGTTGGATTTTTTAATCTTTATGTTTTAACTTGGATAATTCCTACTGACTTATCTTTAGACTCCATGATTCTTTTCTTGACTATTTCAAGTCTGCAGATGAGTCTCTCAAAGTCATTTTTTAATGACTACTATCACTGATTTTTATTTTTAGAATTTCTTTAAACTCTTATATTTTTTATTTTTCTGCTGAAATTACCATTCTAACAATTCTAGTGAATTCTAACAATTCACTAGAAACTGTTTAGATAGTTTCTAGTGCCCTGATTTTAAGTTAACTGATCTTTTCTCCACCAGTGTCTAATCTGCTAAGCCTATCCTATAGTATAGTTTCTATTTCTCTATTGAGATTCTCTATTTGTTTCCTTATTATGTGTATGTTTTATTGCATTGGCCAAAAAGTTTGTTTGGGTTTTTCATAACATCTTATGGAAAAACTCAAACGAACTTTTTGGCCAACCCAGTACTTTAAATACTTCAATATATGTTGAATCATGGCTTTACAGTCTCTGGTAATTCCATCTTTTTTTTTTTTTTTCTTTTTGGAATCTGTGCCTATTTACTTATTTTTCTTCTTTTCTTCTTCTTTACGTATCTAGTAAGTTTTTATTGGATGATGGACATTATTGAGCTTACTTTCTTGACTGTCTGGATTTTATGGTCTTTGTTAATAGAATGTTGAATTATGTTCAAGTAGACAGTTAATTTTCTAGAGTATGTGATTAATCATTTTGAGTGTTGCTTTTAAGCTTTATTGGGAAATTTCTGTAGTGGAAGTTTTTGTAGTGCTATATTAGCTACATCTTATGTATGTTTTTTCTTAATTTTAATGAATGCTCAGATTAAGTTCAAAAAGAGACGTGTGGTACATGATAATCTATTATAAGGATTTGACATTATAAATTTCTCATTAAACTGCCTTATTTAGAAGAACTATGTAATCTTCACTCATTCATTCACCCATCAATTATTATTCCCATGAGAACTAAGAAGATATTAATAAGGAAGAGGCAGATTCTTGGATTTTAGAGTGGGAAATGTACCAAGAGTGATGGGAATTCTGAGGAAAGGGTAGAGACTTCTGGTTTCAGGAGGTGGTGGGAAGTCAGATTCATGGAGAAAGTGACATTTGAATTGGAAATGGAAGGATTTACATCATGAGGTTTGATGGAGGAAAAGATATTCCAGGCATAGCTAAGACATATAGACAATTTTGGAGAACCAGTAAAAATCAATTTTCAAAGGTGTCAAATGTGTTAAATGGGGTAATTATAATAGTACTTCATATGGTTACTGCACACATAAAATGAAATAATGCATTAAATTGCTTAGAAAAAAATTTGGCATGTGGTAATTACTAAAATATTGTTTATTTGACAGATTTTGGGAGCACTTTTAAGCAGGTATGCTAAGCTTATGTATCATTAAAAATATTAAATATGAATATATCATTACCTTTGTAACAGATATTTAAAACTGTTGTTATTTTTGTTACTAAAATTATTAAATATTTGTCATATTTTTAAGATTAGTCATTATTGAGAACCTTCTATAAAGATAGACATTTTAATATTCCACCTTTAATCCTGGTTATTACTCAGAAATACATGTCATAATAGTAGAGAAATATGCTTTGAACTTGGCTTTGAAAGGTTTAGATCAATAAATATCTGAACAATTTTACAAAAATAATTTTTCCCTTCAGTTATACATAATTTACATTTGAAATTTATAATTGGTCTTTGTCATGTTTGATGACCTTGACTTTTTGACATCATTGCCAAGTATTCAAATCTATTATATGGATTCATGTTCTTGTGTTATATCTAGTAATTGATCCATTCTTCATTATGTTAAACCTATTTGGATGTAGAAGGATGGGCTTCTTCCTAATTAACCTTAACTGTTATGATGAAATTATATTACAGACTGACACTGGCAGTTTATTTTATGACATTGTTTATTCAGTGTTTAGAAAAGCACTTAATCATTTAATCTAATAGACTTTCAAATAATAGATTGTTCTGGAAGCCAAAATTTGGCTTTGACATTTTAAAAAAAGCATGTTTGACACAAAATTAGGTAAATAATAATGAAAATATTAAGTACCCAGGAACCATATTTAAATAGTATGCAGACTTTTTATAGAAAACTACATAAATTTCTTGGACTTTAATTATATATAGCAATAAATCAGTAAGAAGATGCATTACTATGTTGAAAGAAATATTGTTCATAGGAGTCGAGATATCATAGAAGACATTCATGTGTTCAAGAACATCAGAAAAGAGGGCTTGTGATTGATGCAAGCCTCTAATACGGAGGCTGGCATTTTTATTTCCTTTTAAGTTAAAGTTCAAGGGTATTCTGTAGTATTTTCTGAGCTGCTTCTACTTTTGCAGGTAATGAGAAAACAAATAACCAAATATAGCTCTAGATTTCAAGATGTTTACAATTAGATAAGACATATTTGTATGGGCGAATAAAATTTTTAAAATTTCTTGTTTAACCACATTACTTTATAAATAAGGAAATTATGTTACTTTAGCTATTCATAGAATGATAGGATTTTGTGGCAGAGTTGGGGCTCAACTCAAGGATTTTTTTTCTTTCTACATTAAACAATGAAAGATGGCTGTGCCTCGTTTTCTCCTTCTGTAAAATGGGTATTATTATCATGCCTTATGCATTTTATCATAATCATTGTGATGATTAACTGAAGAAATACTTGTAAAGCAAATATTAATTATTAGAAACATAGTAAGGACTCAGTATGTGAAACCATCAGCAGCAGCATTGGTTCTATGTTATCTGGCAAAGACTATATTTAGTGCCATAGGAGTTTAGATAAAAGAATGATAATGAAGAATGGAGAAAGCAGATTCGCAGTCAGGTAGTAGAAAACCACAGTACACACTTGTAAAACTAAGTCTTCTAGAGAAAGACAATTTGGGTATAAATTTTCTGCCACTTACTAACATTAGAATTATGGACAATTTAGTTATAATTTTAAAAGCTTTAGTTTCCTCCAGTTTATAATGATAAAACCTATGCCCAAGTGTATCAGGGGCACAAACTTGGTGTATTATAAATATCCAGTATATGTTAGCTTTTATTTTACTACTAACCGAATAATTTGATAAAATCTGGCAATTGGCTAGTTAGGTCAGTACAGCCAGAGGAAGTGTATATTCAAACTAGCTCGTACTGTACACATAAAGCTTAACTCTGAAAATTTAGTCACATCAAGGTTGGATTTTGCCAAGGTTATAAATGAAATTTTAAGTTGTCTTAATAACAGCTAGAAATATTTATTTTGCTATTTCTTTTCCATTTTACTTTCAAACAGTTTTGTTGTCTTTTTTTATAAGGATCTCTCAATGAAATGTGTTTAATAAGAACTCTTTGCTTTAAAAAGTTATGTAATTAATGTTGAAATAATGCTGATAAGTAACATATGGTGATGATATAAATACTACAGTAGATTTTTCTCTATTACAATTATTAAAAAATTGGAAAAGTTTGGTGTCTGTTGTGTTAGTCTAACAGAAGCAATGGGAACAGGATCTTATCATTTCATATTATATTGCTCACTGCCAGAAAAGTGAATTATATATCACTAAAAATAGAATTTTAACCTCCCACTGTACAAAGGGAAATTCTATATTGATAGATATTGACCCTGATGTTTTAATGTATATATACCTAATTTAAGATTTCTAATGTATTTAAAAATTAGAAGGTATATATTATAAAGTATTGATAGTAATTTAATGCTAAGAAAAATTAGAAACAAGAAACAAAATAACAGTTTCATTTTTTTTTCCTTTGTCCTTTGAGTAAGATCCAACAGACATACTTCAAGAGTAAGGGTATATTAAATATCTACTGCTACATAACAATGAATCCAAAACCTAGCAGCTTAAAAGAACAAACATTTCTTATTTCATGGACTTTGGGAGTGGCTTAGCTGGGCAGTTTTGGCTTAATGTGTCTCATGTAGTTGAAGTCAAGCTGTTGGCCAGGACTGTAGTCTCATCTGAAGTCTTGACTAAGGTAAAGTCTGCTTCTGATCTCATTCACATGGTGCTGGCAGGCCTCAGTTCCTCACAGGCTGCTGCACAGAGAGTATCATTTTCTCTCTGGCTAGTGGCCAGAGGCCTCCTCAGTTCCCTGTCACATTAGCCTCTCTATGGGGCAACTCACAACATAGAAGCTGGCTTTCCCTAGAGTAAGTGACTCAAGAGAGAGAGGGCCCAAGGCAGAAGCCACAGGGTTTTATAACCTAACCTTGCAGATGACACACCACCACTTCTGCTATATCCTGTTGCTCATACATACCAACTCTGATAAGAAGTGGGAGGAGATGTTACAGTAAGCAGGAGACTGGAATCCTTGGGAGCCATTTTGGAGACTGGCTACCACTGAGAGGAAATGGTTCTCCTTACTTGCTGACAGAGAGAGTTGCTTACCTTGTCTGAGGATTCTGGGCCTATATCCCTTGCCTTAGATGGTGATTTCTGTGAGACTAGCCTGTAAATTCAATAAGTCCTTACCTTAATGATTACTTGGTAAAAAGACAAAGCTTCTGATCTAAGCAGACATTTGCTTATTTTTTTTTCCCATGGCTTCCTCCACAGCATTTAGCCTGTTTGGCCAGTTCTTCAAGGTTCTGAATCTCTCTCTATAAAGCAGATTGGAAGGAGGCCTCACTGAGGATATTTATATAAGGTGGTAGAATTCCTTTTATGCCATCTCACCCCTAAAGTCCATGTTTTCACAGTTATTAATCTGCATGCAAGACTGGATTGAAAACAGTTCTTTCACAGTTTAGGACTCCTTACCTCTCTTTTGTGAACAAAAAAGGAATTGGTAAAACTGGGGTCCTTTCCAATAGACTGTTTAAGGAAGATCACAGTTGGGTTATCTCTGTGACCAGTTGACATGTATAATAAGATTTGAAGAGTTGATGAAAATAGTAAGTTTAACATGTCAATCGGTGGCTTATCAAAGTGATCATCCTTGACTAGTTGGAGGAATTTTGTTTCATTTAAATTGCATCTATTTTTCACTCAGAACAGATGAATGAAAGAGTATTTAGGCTTTACTCCTGATCCGATGGATTTTTTTTTTTTTTTTTAAATCCAGGCTCCAGCACTTACTGTATAATTGATTCTGAGCATCTGATGGATGTCAGGGAAGCCACACCCCCAAGGTCTCTTTCTAGAAGCTGCCTTATTTTCTCTTTCCATATGTTTTTAGCCTGCATTTTGGAGTTGAACTTAAGTGCTTATGCAAATATATCAAGGGAGTGATGATTGCTATATGTATTGTCTTAAGCTGTGGATGGCTGGAGAAGAGTAGCAGGTGAGAGCGTAGCCTGACTCTGAAGAGTGGAGCCACTCTTTCAGCTTAATTAACCACATGGGGTGGATTTTATTATTGTTCCCAAACACGTGCTCTGTCCCTAAGAGGTATACATCCATTCCTTTTGCCATGTGACTGTCAACGCCTTCCACTAGGCAAAATACACTTCCCATGTCACTGTTAAGCTTGACCATGTGACTTTATTTGCACAAGAGCAGAAATAATTCTTCATCAGCCTGGATCCCAGAATAAGATATATGGAACAATGTTGAGCAGAGTTGTAGTAACTCTTAGACCTTGAGTGAGAAATGGATGTTTATTGTTGCAAACTCCTTAGACTTTAGAGTTGTTTGTTTCCATAACCAAAGCTGATTAGTACACTATATAGACTGTGAAATGGTCATATACTGTGATGGACCCTGTGGACAATATTCCATGACTGCCAACCATAGCGCAGGCTGTCCCCTTGCACTCATTAAGAAAGGACTGATGGTATCCATTGTTTTACACATTTGAAAGTAATGAGGAACAGAACTTTCAACTGTGAAGAATATCCATAAGTATGTATGTTTTCTATCACTATATAATGGATGATCAATAGGCTAGATGGCAGTGAGCAGCTTAAGTTCAAAAAGAGAAATGTGGTACATATTAGTCTGTTCTAAGTGTTTGACATTAGAAGTTTCTCAGGAAAGTGACTGTTTAGAAGAACTATGGTATCTTCATTCTTTATTCATCCATCAATTATTCCCATGAGGACTAGGAGGATATTATCAAGGAAGAGACAGATTCTTGGATTAGAACAAGAAATGTATGAAGGGTGGTGGAAATCCTGAGGGACGAGTATAGATTTCTCGTTTCAGGAGGTGGTGCGAAGTCATGTTTATGGAGGAAGTGACATTTGAATTGACCGGGAAGGAAGGATTTACCTTAACGAGGTTTGATGGAGGAAAAGACATTCCAGAAGGTCAGATTCATGAGCAAAATGTCAGAGATGGAAAAGCATGGATGTTTATGAGAAACAATAAGCATTTTAATTTTAATGGAACATGAGGCACATGGAGGAAAATAGGCTCAGGTGAGAGTGTGAAAAGACTTGAATGTTAGACACTGGAGTTCAGACTTTGATTTCTAGGAAATGGGGAAGCACCAGAGATTTTCAAGTGGGGGATTATATGACTATTGTTATTTCTCAGAAAGATATATATATATATATGAGCAATAAGTAGTATATTTGATTCTTCCTATCTATTGTTCTTCTATCTTTTCCCTTTTCTAAAAAACATAATATGAAAATAAATAGTCACTTAAGAACCTTATCAAATTGAGTGCTTCTTAGAGAATTCTGATCTCTGGCAAATAAATCTTATCAAATTTTGCTTTCATCACTCACCTATCTGTTTAGAAACTTTAAGTCTTTCCTTACTTCCTGTTCATCAATTCTAAATCTACTGCCTAGTTGCCAGCTTTTCTGTAATATGATCCCAAGATTTGTGGTAGGACTTCCAGTGTGAAGACATGGAAGCCTACAATGAATAGACGAATAGGAGATGACAGGAAGGACATAAGGGAGAATCTGAAATCCTAGCGGCCATAAAAGATAATCTTGCTCTCTTTTAAAGATGCAGCCCAGCCATTTTATATCTGAAGCTACTTGCCTGTAGGTCATATACATAAGTGATAGAATTGATGTTGAACCTCAGGTATGATTTATTATAAAGTCATTTAAAACCTTTACTATTACTCGATGTTGGAGGGAACAAGAATTTACCAGACTTGGCAGAACATACCAACTATCACAGAAAGACCAAGATATTGATCTAACTTGTTCTAACATCTAGGGCACTCTTAGTTTTGTAGGCTGTTTCCAAAGGCGAATATTCAGCATCTTGCTTACTTTGATCATTTAAAATAAACCTGAGAATGGATAGTATATTCGAGTACTCTGTGAAAAATTTGATAAATACTTAAATTTCTCCATTCTTGGTTATCATCACTACTTCTCTTGGTCTGTAGTTAACTCTAGTCAAAATGGGAAAACAAAAAGTATCTCAGCCTATTTCAGACTTAGAGAGGGCAAAGTTGAGAAGTCTATATGCTGCTTTCCAGAACAATCTGGGGTCAAGAGTAGTGGTGATGCTTATCAGGAGAATAAAGTCTAAGGGCAAATACCATGAATTTGTAAGGTAAGAGTAGGAGTTTTCTGGGAATTGAACTGAGAAGAAGGGATGAGATGATCACAGAGTTTGGAGAAAGGCTTCCAGGTTTGTTTATTTTCCCCCTTCAAGTTTTATTGAAGTATAGTTTACATATAATAAAATGCACTTACAGTACGATGAGTTTTAACAAATGTGTAACTCACATACACCACCAAAATCAAGACATAGAACACTTCATCACTCCTCCCAAAGTAACCGTATATCCCTTTCAGTTGATTCCTCTTATCCCTGGCTCCAGGCAACCAATGACTGAGTAAAGTAGCTTTAATGTATTCAATCTTTTGTGCTTATCTTTTGTTCCACATAATATTTTTGAAATGCTTCTATGCTGTTTCTACATCCATAGCTCTTTACCACTGAACTACTAGGGAAGTCCCACATTATATTTATGTTTGAATGTTTGATCAACCTTACATTCTTGGATGAATTATCCTTTGTTATGGTTTATTTTAACATTACTGGATTTGATTTGCTCATTTTCTTCAGGATTTTTCCTGAAGAAATTTTAAATTAAAATTTAAAACTGTTCCTATAAATGTCAAAAGCATACTGAATTTTATTATTTTTTGAGTCAGCTTTGGTAATTTGTCTTTCAAATAATTTTCTCATTTATGTTGTCAAATTTATAGGGATATGGTTGTTCACAATATTCCCTTATAATTTTCTCTTAACATCAGTAACTCCTGCAGTGATATTTCTTCTTTAACTTACAAAATATTGGTAATTTAGATTCTTTCTCTATTTTTTTTTGATTGGCCTAGCTAGACCTATTTAATTGATCTTTTCAAAGATCTGCATTTGCTTTCATTGATTTTCTCTATTGTTGATCCATTTTCTATATTACTGATTTTGACTCAGCTTTATTTTTTCTCCTTTCTACCTCTTTGTGTTTAATTTTCTTTACTAGCTTCTTATCACAGGAGCTTGGATCATGGATATTAGATCTTTCTTATTTCCTTGTATAAGAATGTAAAGCTATAGATTTCCCTCAAAGCATTGCTTTAACTGCAACTAAGGTTTTGATAAGTTATGTTTTCATATTTGTTAGTTCAAAATATTTCCTAAATTCCCTGTGACCTCTCTGACCTGTGGCTATTTAGAAGTGTTTTGTTTAATTTCCCTATACTGGGGGATTCTCTGGATTTTTTTTGTTGTTGTTGTTATTGATGCCTTGTTTAAATCCTTTATAGTCAGAGAACATATTTTGATTTATTTTAAAAATTTTAAAATTTGAATAATGTGGATGTACTTAATGACACTGAATTGTACACTAAAAATGGTTAAAGTGGTAACTTTTATGCTATGTGTATTTACCACAATAACAATTGTTAGCTATTATTTCTGAGTATAATAATTTTGAAACTGTCTATTAAGACAATTTTTGAGACTTGATTTATGTCTCAGGTCTATTTGGTCTGTGGTAACTTTTCCAGTGCCAGTGTTGTTGGCTAGAGTGTTTGATAACTATCAATTAGGTCAGTTCTTTGAGAATGTTGTTCAAGTCTTCTGTAGCCTCACTGATCTTCTGTCTGATTGTTCTATGAATTAACAGAAAGGAATTTTGAAATTTCTAACTATAATTGCAGATTTTTCTGTTTTTCTTTTCAGTTATATTAATTTTTGTTTAGTGCATTCTTGGAGCTCTGTTCTTGAGTGCATGTCTACTTAGTGTTATGTCTTGTTCATGATTGACCACTGTATCATGAGGAAAGGTCCATTTTTTTTCCCTAATGATATTCCTTGCTCTGAAGTCTACTTTGTATATAACTACCCAACTCTCCTGTATTTAGTAATTGCATAATACATATTTTTTCCCATCCTTTTATTTGAACCCTATCTGAAATTTTACATTTCAAGTGTGATTCTTACTGTCATTTTCTTTTATTGTTGTTTTAGTCCAACGTGCTCACTTACCTTTATTATAACTATCAATGTGATTGGGTTAAATCTATGACCTTACTCTACATTTTCTATTTGTTTCAGGGTTTTTTCTTTTTCTTTTCTTTTTTTCCCTTTGGTTGTTGTTTTCTTCTTCTTTTCCTGTTATGTTTTTTGTTGAGTATTTTTGACTATCATTTTATCTCCACTCAAATTAATATCTATACCTCAATTCTCAATTTTTTTAGTGATTATTCTGTGTTGAAGGTTTATATATGCATACTTAAGTTATCACAGTTTACTTTCAAATAATATATCTCTTCTCTACTTTATGACAGTATACTGCCATTCCTCCCATTTTTTGTGCTATTTGTATCATACATTTACAAACCCTACCATACATTTATAAATCCCAGCATATGGTTTTTATTTTTTATTTAAATAGTCTATTTTTTGTGTGTGTGTAGTACAGTGTACTATATTCTTTTTTTAAAGGTTTCTTTTTTTATTGAATGAAAGATTCTTTAAATTCTATAGTGTTTTACAATTTTCAAAAGTTTCACACATATAATTTCCCATAATAACCCCTTTTCCCCCTTACCCCTCTATTGCTCTTCCCCTCATTCCTTCTTCCCACTGATAACCACTAGTTTGTTCTCTATGTCTGTGAGTCTACTTTTTGTTTATTCAATAGTTTGTTGTATTTTTTAGATTCCACATATAAGTGATATCATACATTATTTGTCTTTCTCTGTCTGATTTATTTCACTTAGCATAATGACCTCCAAGTCCATCTACATTGCTGCAAAGGCAAAATTTCATTCTTTTTTATGGCTGAGTAACATTCCATTTTATATATATATATATTTTTTTTTTTCTTTTTCTTTTTGGATGTTTCTGCATGTGAAACATATCATACACTTTTAGAGGTGGAAAACCCCTTTCTATTCCATACCAAATTATAAGATTCTCTAGAAATAAGATATTATGCTCAAATATCTAAAATGGAATTAAGAATAGAATATAATTTTCAGACAAGTGGCAAACTACTCTGGTACTCAGGTCAAAATCATTAATGTAATGGCTATGACTACCTACTTCAGAGAAAACATGAAAAAGGAATGGGCATTTTCAAGAAGAAAAACATGAACAGAGGAAAGAACTGGAAAAAATTCCATCAAAGTCCCATAGGCTCTAACCATGTCTAATGCTCTTCCCTAAATCAATCTCTGTGACCACAGAACGCAGTACCATGGTTGGCTTAGTCTGAGCCAGCATTGGAACCCCTTTCAAAAGAGACAAAAATTTGGGAGTCTTCAGCATGAAGATGACATGTAAAGCCACTGAAATGAATAAGATCACCCAGGAAGAAAATTTAGAGAAGAGCCCCAGGAGGGCTCAAGAGGAAATAACTTTCAAGAGGAAAAACATGAACTATATATATATGTGTGTGTATATATATATATATATATATATATATATATATCACATCTTCTTTATCCATTTATCTGTCGGTGGACATTTAGGTTGCTTTCATACCTTCACAAGTGTAAATGATGCTGCTATGAACATTGGGATGCATGTATCTTTTCAAATTAGTATTTTGGGGGTTTTTGTTTTCGGGGTTTTTTTTTTGATATATACCAAGGAGTGGAATTGCTGGGTAATATGGTGGTTCTACTACTTTTAGTTTTTTGAGAAAATGCCATACTGTTTTTGACAGTGGCTGCACCAATTTATATTCCCACCAGCAGTGTATGAGGGTTCCCCTTTCTCCATATCCTTGTCAACATTTGTTATTTTTGTTCTTTTTGTTGATAGTCATTCTGATGGGTGTGAAGTGGTAACTCACTGTGGCTTTGATTTTCATTTCCCTGTTGATTAAAGATGTGGAGCATCTTTTCATGTGCCTGTGGGCCAATTATCTTTTAAGTATATTAAAAATGAGGACAATTTTCTTTTATATTTACTTATATTTACTGTTTCTGGTGTTCTTAATTCCTTTGCATAGATTCAAATCTCAATCTGATACACTTTTCCTGTGCCCCCCAAATTTCCTTTAACATTCCTTTCAGTGCAGATTTGCTGGTGGAAAATTTTTGCAGCACATGTTTATCTGGATTCTTTACTTCACTTTTTTGAAGGGTATTTATGCTGTGCCCTCAGGGTTTTAACCAGCAGAAGGCGATGTGCCTCTCCACAGTTGGAGATGGGGAGGCACACCTACACCTCCAGGCTCTCAATGAAGCTGGAGTCCTTCTTGGTCATGGCACTGAATTTGTAGATGAGGTTGTTTCAATTCAAGGCTTGACAAGAAAAGAGAATAGTTGCTCTCAACAGTCTGCTAGAACAATAAAAATATTACTAGGAAATGGTAATAGTTTACTTGTAATAGATCAATAGGAATTTGTAGTGTCATTCAAATATTGATTTTTTTTTTTTTCCTAGCAAGAAGTTTACTAGTGTGAGTTTTAGATTGATTTTCATTCCTGGAGAAGAATTGATCTAGGTTTGCTTTCGATGTATGTCTGTTTGTTCTCTCCAAGGCAGTGCTTGTTTGTTTTTCCTCTTGAAAATGCCCATTCCTTTTTCATGTTGTCTCTGAAATAGGTAGTCATAGCCATTACATTAATGATTTTGACCTGAGTACCGGAGTAGTGTGCCTCTTGTCTGAAAATTCTATTCTATTCTTAATTCCTTTTTAGATATTCATACATAATGTTTCTAGAGGATCTTATAATTTGGTACAAAATAGAAAGGGGTTTTCCACCTCTAAAAGCCCATGATTTGTTTCACATGCAGAAGTGTCCAAACTTTGTAAGGACAGGTTGATGGCCAGAGCTTATATTATATAGGAATACAATTAGTGAGTTACCTCTTGCCAATGTATTTTTTCATTATATATTGGAACTCATGAATTATGATGCCACTTTTCTTCATTCTGTGATAGAAGTTTTGCCTATCATATTCTGAAGCTAATCACCATCAGAGTGGCAGTTGTATATATCTTGATAGACCTAGCTCTGTTATATACTGGTGTGTGACTTTTGGCAAGATACTGAACCTCTAATCCTCAGTTCCCATTTCTGACATTTGTTTAGCTCACAGGGTTATTGTGAGTTTAACGAGATAATGCACGTAAACCACTCAGTTACAGTGTCTGCCATAGTGATGAAATCAATGTCAAGGATTATTTTAATTAGCTTTTATGTTCAGTGAAATACATGAAATTAAATAAAATTGAATCCTCTCCATTATGGATACTTCAGGAAGCATGGAGAGGACACAAGAGAGATAAACAGTTGAATGGATAAATGTTAATGTTTTTATAATTTAATGGAATGTCTTAGTAACTATGATATAAAGAGAATGCAAATGGTTTCTTGAGAAGCTTTTTGTTGTAAAGCAGAACTAACGGTACAACACAATAGGAAGGTCACTGGGCTTTGTATCAGCAGACTTTGCTTTATCAGGGCTCTATCACTTCCTATTACCTAATTTTTGCAAATATAGCTATTATCCTTTCTGGCCTTACCTAGGAGATAAACTGCTTCTGGAGCCCCTTGACAAAAGTGAGAAAGGTTCTGATGCTCTGTCTGGAAGGACCGTTGGTAGCCATGAATAGATGAGCTATACTCCTGAAGTAAGTAACTGAATGCCACTTGTTATGGGCTAAATTGTGTCTCCCTCTCCACCCCCCCACCCCGAATTTATGTGTTGAAGTCTTAGCTCCTAGTACCACAAAATGGGACTGTATTTGGAGATATGGCCTTTAAGAAAATAATTAAGGTTGAATGATGTCATTGGAGTGAACCCTAATCCAATATGACTGATGTCCTTATAAGAAGAGGAGATTAGGACACAGACATACACAGAGGGAAGACCCTGTGAAGACACAGGGAGAAGACAGCCACCTACAAGGCCTTCAGAAGAAACTAACCCTGCTGACACCTTGATCTTGGACTTCTAGCCTCTAGAACCATGAGTAAATAAATTCCTGTTGTTTAAGCCACCTGGTCTATGGTACTTTGTTATAGCATACCTAGCAACTAATACACCACCTGTCACCTTTGCCCAGAGTCTCCTTGTTAAACTGGCTTCTTCAAGGGCTTGGGGACTTCACTATGTGGGTAATATCATAAACTTATGAGGAGCCCTCTTCATGCTTCCCTTAAATAAAAAGAATTAAATTAAATGTCTGCAAAGTGAAAAATGACTGAACTCATATTTGAAAGACTCTGTTTTCCTTTAAATGCTGGGGTTTGACGATATGTCATAGATTAAAGCCCATCAAGATATGGCAATGTGGCTAGCTGTGGCTCTTCTCTGAACCCATGAACTAAGTTCCCTTTACACAGAAAGATTCCTCTGAAGGAGGAGAGCAAAGAAAAAAGGTAGGCATATCCTTCTAGTTTCCAGAGATTGATATATGAATATTAGATGCTGCTATCTAGCCTAAAAGGAAAGTGAGTGTGCCCTCAAGACAAACGTACTGAAGGAGTGACTGCCTTTAGGAAGCCAAAGGGATAGTTCAGATAATCTATTACAAAAGCTCACTAGGGAAGACCTCATGTTCTGAATGTTAAATTTTCAAGTGGTTCTTTTGTCATCAAAAGTAGCAGGTTCATTGCAAAATGTGGGTGACTTGCAACAGCATTTTAAGTTAACAGCTAGTATTTGTTTGTTGTTGCTGCCATAACAAATTACCTCAAATTCGGCAGCTTAAAACAACACCCATTCCTTATCTTATCATCCGTGAGGTCAGAATCTGGGCATAACATGGCTCAGCTAGGTTCTCTCAGCTCAGCACCTTCTAAAGGCTGAAATCAAGGTGCCAGACAGCCTGGGCTCTTACCTGGAGGCTCTGGGGAAGAGTCTGCTTCCAAGCTCACTGGTGGTTTTTAGAATCCAGTTGTAGGACTGAGGTCCCCATTTCCTTAACCCCCTTCTTTTTCAAGCCAACAGTAGCAGGTCAAATCCTTCTCCTGCTTTGACTGACTTTCTCTTCTGTGACCAGCTGGAGAAAGATCTCTGATTTTAAGGGCTCATGTGATTAGATTAGGTCTACCTGGATAATCTCCCTATTTTAAAGTCAGCTGATTAGTGATCTTAATTACATCTTCCAAGTTCCTTTTGCTATATAATCTAATATATTCCTGGGAGTAATGAACAAATATTACAGGAGCCAGAATTCTGCCAACCACACATCTTTAAGTGATATTCTCTTAGCTTACCTAAATGAATTTTTATTTCATTTTGGAATAGTTATGAACATGTAGGTAGCACTTAAGTAATGGCATTTTGACTTCCATGGATGCACATGTCTTTGCTTGCTTTCTTTCTTTTTTTTTTTTTGCGGTACGTGGGCCTCTCACTATTGTGGCCTCTCCCGTTGCGGAGCACAGGCTCCGGACGCGCAGGCTCAGCGGCCGTGGCTCACGGGCCCAGCCGCTCCGCGGCATGTGGGACCTTCCCGGACCGGGGCACGAAACCTTGTCCCCTGCATCGGCAGGCGGACTCTCAACCACTGCACCACCAGGGAAGCCCGATAATTTGCATTTTTAATGAGTTCTTAGTAATGATATTAGTACTGGTCCAGCATCCACGCTTTGGAAACCACTGCTTTAGTTTGTTTTATTTTTATTTTTTTCTATTTATGAAAAAGCACACATTTGCTGCTTCATGTCTCTGGGGATACCTGTAATATACATGTTACTATAAATATTTTATACTTATCCCATCAAATAATGTGCATAGAGTAGAAACCTGAGAAAAAAAGTGGCATGGAAAGAAAGGAACCTGGTCATTAATGATACTTAGGACATTTCCTTATATGTACCATGCAATGATGAGTTTGTTTTTAATCTCATTTATTTTCTTGCTTTATCTAAATATGACCCTATAAATATTAAACATAAGACAGTAAGAGGGTCTGGTGGCAATGGAGAGCCAAAGAAGAAATGAATTGTTAACATTCAAATGTTTCCATTGGAAGTGAAATGTTCAGGGGAAATTTTTTTAATCCTGATTTAAATCTCATGCTTCATCTACTGAACCAAATACTCATGCTTCATCTACTGAATGAAATAGGAAATATCTGCTAAAACTTTATCCCAAAATGTAGTAAAGTACTTTTGTCAGTGGTATAATTGTCCACACTGAATAAGGCTATGTCTATTCAAAAATGTTTGTTATCTCCTTTTCATGGGAAAGGAGAAATATATTTCATTGTGAAGGTGGGAAATCTTTCAGCAAAGTAGGATATTGTTTCTTACAGATGACAGTTATTTCTTTCACGTTATGTAATTCCTATTGATGGTAATTATCACTAATTCTAATGAAGATAATATTGATGAATTGGTTATCATAATAGTGGTTACTATTTAGTAATACCGAGTATATGATACCAGATATTACTATATAAGAGAAAGGTCAAAACTCGAATCTGTAAATGGAGACATAGAAAAAAAACATTCTCTGTTCAATTTATTGAACGTGGCAAGGTTACATGTAAGATACAGTAGACATGGGCTTTGGAAGCATAGAAGCAAGTGGAAGTTTCAGAGGACATGAAAAGAATTCTGATCAAAGAAGAGGGAAAAAGATGATAATGAAAAGCGTTACTTTCCCTTTTCTCCATGATGTCACAGTGGATTTCTAATTCTCTTTTCTGACTTGTTTTCTTCAATACAGCTCTAGCCAGTCTGCTAGTTTCTTAGAACCTCATTGGGAAAAGCAGGAAAATATATTCCTCAATACCTCCAATATTCTACATGGAATCTTTTGAAGTCCAGGGAATCTGACTCTGAAATAAGTTCCCCCAAGCACCCCTGCTTAGAAGGAAAGAGCACCAAAGGCCATGGGAGAGAGCAAATGGGTTTTACACCTTGACATTGTTAAGAAATTTCTAATTTCTTAAATTTCTTGCAATTTTGATACTTAAATTTTTAATATTCGTGCTTTGAATTTTAATAAACTGAAAATGATTTATACTATGAGTTTGTGACAAGAATAGACTTAGGAGCAATGCCAAAAGTTAATATGTAGCCCAGCACTGGGCTGAGGCTCTAGTTGCCGGGGGCAGTTCATGACCAAATAGGCAGTTAGGTATGTATCCTGTGTAGGGTGGGCCATTTTTACATAATGGTGACAATGAATTGGAAGCAAATGAACAAAACTGCCAGTTGGTAAACCTTGGGTTTACCTCAGATCATTGATGATTCATGAAATCTGGAATAACAACCCCAAGAATGCTCCCTTATATCAGCAAGTTTGTTGCTGTTCAAAGATGCTTCCCTGGGAGCTTAGAAGCTTGAAGCAACTACAAAAGTTCCAGAGGGTTTTGTCACATAAGAAGCCAGAGATAAATATCTGCTAGGTGCCACTGTATATTTTTCTTTCTTCAAGTTACAAATTGCTACTCTGAATCCTAGAACCAGATAGCACTCATGTAACGTACTTTGAGATTAAGTGGCTGATCAATCAATGGGAGTGAATTTACATGTGTAGAAATGTCTTTCAAACCAAAATGTAGCGGCATGCGGGTCTAGAAGGGACAATAATAGGTATTAAAATCCTGCCAGATAGGTTTGGGGTCCATGTGTCTGTTGTGTATATGATGTGGCAGAGGTCCTGCTTACAAGAGCAGCCTATTTCTGTTTGAAGGTTGTTATATTTGGGGAGAAGGGAGGGTTTTTCTTACTCTGACTTAGCTTCTAAGAGACATGGTAAGAGAAAGGGAAAAGTTAATGGAGAAAACAAAATACGCTGTGGCCTTGGGGAATATTCTGCAGAGAAGAAGTATAACAATGTTCTTTTTCACCAGCTTCATGAAGTGTAATGACTGGTACTAAAGAGACAGAAATACTAGTTTAAAGTGCATGTGATGTGCCAGGCAGTAGGCTAGATGTTTACATTTGATTCCAATTATCAACCAATTTGGGGAAACTGAGGCTCAGAGTAGCAGAAGGAATATGGATGGATTGTAAGTCCGGGTGTATCTGGCTCCCAAGCCCACCCCACATCCTGAAGTGCTGACAAAATCTGATTGGAACAGCCACCGTGACCTGCATGACTTTTGCAAAAGTCACAGTGTTCTCATATGTAAAACAGTAGATCATCTTCTAAGGTTTAATCAAAAATCTAAAAACATGACTGCATTCCCAGGAAGTTAAAAGAATTTCACAAGGGCATTGGCAAACTCTCTTCTACCACAGGCTAAGTAATTTCCCCCAACTTTGTAAAAACACTCACACCCATTTAACTTCAGTTTATTCAAAGTCCTGTGGGTGTAAATAAATGAGATGTTTTAACAAGGTAATTACTTTTAGAAAATAGATAGCATAACAAATTACAGAACAATTGGCACCAGGAATAACTTTCTTGGTTTTACTCCTTCTAGATTGGCTAATTTATTTTCATTCCCCAAGAGGAGCAAGGAACGTTGAGCATGGCCCTAATTAAAGTCCTGTCACAAGTGTCATAGAAATTTAGGCTCGCACTAAAGCCTTGACTTCAGCTGCAAATCTCTAAGTGACCTGGCCCCTGCTCACCTCTCCAGCTCGTCTCCCACCTCTCACGCGAAGCCGCATTAGCCCTCTTGCTGTTCTTTGAACACTCCAGACTCTACTACCCCAGGCCTTTCTCTTCTCATTGCCTGGAATGCTCTTCCCATAGATACTTTCTTGGTTTATTCCCTTGCTGCATTCAGATTTTGACACTGAGGGCTCCGCATCACAGTGGCATTGTTGGACCACGCCGGCTTAAAGAGTGTGTTCCATCTACCCCCATGGGCCCTCTCTATACTTTTGCTCCGCTCTGTTTTTCTTCATAGCACTTACTCTTATATTGCACGTTTATTTTTTTATTTATTCCCCAAACCCTTCAATAAAACCCCACTCTAAGCTCCAAGAGTGCAAGGAACGTGCTTATCTTGTTTTATCAGTCTACTCTAGCTCCTAAGACAACCCTGGTCAAGCCAATGCCAATAAATGCCATATTTGCTGAATCAAGTGGTTGTAACTTTTGTTTAAAATGTTTAAAAGTATTTCATCTGAGTAAAGCTTCTCATGGAAATTAAAACCAAGCAAAAGGGCTCATCAGATTAGTTTTTTTTCTCTGTCTTTGACTTCAAAAGCAGTCTGAAAATTCCTGGGATAGGGCAAGACACAGAAGCGGGCATCAGTTTAATTAAAGAGGAGCCATTTGAAATAGCAGAGTCACTTTGACCCCGTGTTAATGAGGGGAAACTGACGTTGCAGCTGGGGCTCCTCTCCTGGCTGTGTTGCTACTGCCTTGCACATGTGGCTGGAGTACGGTCCCCTGCACCCAGGCTGCCACTGAGACGGCAGGTGGTGCCACTTGCCTGGGCAACCAGGGCATCTCCTGTGGGAAGGTCAGCCATGCGGTGTCATTCATGTGACGACATGGAGGAGCCCTTTCCTCTACAGCAGGTGTTTGGGAGCGAAATTTATGAGGATCCCGGAGTCAGGAACTGGGATAAAACCTGCTTCCTAGGATGCCAGTATATGGAATAATTACATCTGTGAGTGATAAAGAGATTGAGAGGAGAAAGGCAAGCGGGGTGGCGGGGGGGTGGGTAGCGGGCAGGATAACTTGCTCATCTGTCCGTTCATGTTCACGTACTCCAGGAGAGAGGGGCTCCCAAGATGCTTCATTGAGCCTTTGATGCATTCCTCACATACAGGTTTACTCTCTCAATTTTGAGAGTATGCTGTGAAGAAAATGTTCATTTATATTAATGACATTTTATTTCAAAATGGAACCTTTTTTTCAAAAGTGGAACCTATAACCCATGTTGTTGAAAGCCTACTATGTGACAGTCTTTGCACTAGCAACTGAGGCCACAAAGTATAACAAAACATGATTCTTCTCGACAAGGTGGGGTATGGAAACAATGTTTTAGGTATCCTGTGAGAGGTATGAACAAGATGTTATGGGCTCCCCATGGAGAATGTATCAGTAACTGGGGGAAGCAGGGAAGGTTTCAGTTAGAAGATGATGGGTGAATTTGAAAGATAGTGGGAATTTTTCAGGCAGAAATGTCAGGGAAAATTTGCACCATGCAAAGAGAGCAACAGCTATCAAAACAATGAACTGGATTTTAGTAACGGCAAGAATTTCGGTTTGGCTGGAGCGTAGGGTGTGTTTTTGTGTGTGTGTGTGTGTCCACTTGGGTGGGTATATCAGTGTTTGTTCAGGAAAATTTCAGACACTTTCTAAATTTCAAGGTTGAAATGTTTAATTCAGGGAATTAGAAGCTTATATTCATTGGAAGGCCTTGGGGAGATAAAGATAACTGTAGTGCGGAATATCTATGGAATGATTCTCAAGAACCACTCAGAAGGTGCTTCAGATCTCATAACCACCCAAGCACCTGCTTGGGATATCTGAGGAATAATGCCCTCTTTTTCTCTCTACCTTCCAAGTCTTGTATGGTGCCTCTCAATGGTTGATTCTAACTCAAAACATCATAGGAAGGATATTCCCAGCATCCTCCTTGTTCTTTGCTTCTTCCAACCTTAGGGAGACTAGAATGCTGCTGAACTGATGGGAGACAAGTGAGTTCAGTGAGATAGGTAAGGTTGGCTGGCATCCTGTTGTAAGGCTTTCATGACCCAGTACGTGCTTATATTTTATCTTAGAATCATTGGGGAAATTGTTAAATGTCTTCACACAGGGAATGAAATGCTCAACTGAGTTTCAGAAAGATTAATCTGTTACTTTTATTACCAGAAAACTAATTCTATACATTTACAGAGGAAAAAATTAGGGAAGAAACCTATGACATTCTGGTAATTATGCAAAGTTTGGATTAAAGGAATAAAGATAGAAGACAGAGAGGCCAGTTGCTTTCCAAGCTCTTTCCTTGCCTTAACAAACAAGTTTTGGTTCTGTAAACATTAAATTAAATTAGCACCTCTAGTTGTGCTTCCAGAAAGAGAAGTGCCCAGATAGTCTCCACTTTCATACTTCCCAGTCCTTATTCAACTGACTGGAAACAAAAGTCTGTCTCTGCAGAGGTCACCCATGACTTCTGTGGCAGAGAATGCTAGCTGTCTATTGGAAATCTGCATTGCCCTCGTACAGCTGGAAAGTGGCTGCTTGACTATAGACTATCGTTCCCAAGCCCTTTGTATCTACATGGGACCATATGACTGAATTCTGTTCCTTGGAATATGGGTAAAAGTGAAATACACCACATCTAGAACTGGTGCGTAAAAGCCTTCTGCACCATCTAATGAGCTCTCTTCCCAGCTGCAGGCCAGATGAAGCCCTGCTGGATGACCTTGGAAGCCACAAAATAAAAGAGTCTCTAGAAACTTAGGTCGGGAGACCTAAGCTTTACCCCTGCACTACACTGCCACCACCAACACAAACTGAACCTTATATAAGCAAGAAAAATACTTCTATTTCACTAAATCACTGGCATTTTGGAGCTTTTCTGTTCCATAGCTGGTAATACTTTTCTTTATGCTACTCTGTAGCAGTAAGTACCATCTCTTTAGCATGTGATGCTGGTGGGCATTTAAGAGAGAATGTCTTTTGGCTACCTGAAAATGTAGGTAAGGTATTTAGGAGGGTCTGAATATACAGGATTTTGGAGTCATTGGCACATAGGTAGAAGCTGAAACCATAGGTAGGATGGTTCAGGAAAAATGGATAGAATGAGAAAAGAGGGCCAAAGTAGGAATCTTGGGGAGTCCAGCAGTAAAGGTGCAAGCAGAGGAACAGGTGGCAGCAAAAAGAGAATAAACTACATTCTGTCCTAGAATTCATGAGAATTCAAAGGAAGTAGGACTAAGTCAAAGGCTGAGGATAAATAATGTTTCACTAGAGTAAGAGACCAAAAGTAAAATTGCTGTGCAGTGAGGAGTGAAAAAAGGTAGCGCAAGGAGAGACAGAAACTGCAGCTGATTCTAGATTGCAGCAGTATGGGAAGGAGACAGATACCTTCAGGATCAGCAAAGTGAGAAGATGCGTTTTTAGTGTGAAGATGAGTTACATAGGCTTGTAAGCTGAAAGAGAAGAGTCACCAAGAGAGGATATATTGAAGATGAAAAAGGAGGTGAACGTTAACAAGGGCTTGGAGGACACAGTAGAATGGAAAATCCATGAGGAGAGGACCTTCATCTGTTTTGGTTAACACTGTATCCCCAGCTTTGAATATTCTGACACTAGAAGGCACTCGATAAGCAGTTATTGAAAGAACCCATGAAGAGAGGAAAAGGGAAGGGAGGGGAAGATGAAATCGAGAATACAGATAGAGGTGTTATCTTTGGAAGGATGAGGAACATGCAGATAATGTAGGGGGTGGAGTTTGTGACTGATGGTTGCTATTTTCTCTGTGAGGTAGGAGGCTAGGCCATCTGTTAAAAATGAGTGGGCAAGTCCAGCTAAGTGATTTCAGGAAGAATGATAAAGGTTTGTAACATTACTGGCATAAATAAATATAGTTATTTACTTAAATTGAAATTACTGGACAATTCTAACAATGCACAAATTGTGAGAATAAATTCATTCGAGATTGTTTAAAGAAAGATTTACAGAACACAAACTACTGGACCACAGGATATACTTAATCTTTGGTAAGATTAAGGTTTAAGTTTAAACCCTGAATATAAATTTGTTTTCAGATTATTTAGAGCAAAGTTGGCTGCATGTTTTATATATTATACAATTTCAGACACTACAGCAGTCTTTCTCCATGAACAGTTTTTTTTCCTTCCAGTTTTATTGAGATATAATTGACATACAGCACTGTATATGTTTAAAGTGTACTTTATCATTTGGAAAAAGAAATAGTCATTAATTTTTTGGATTCAGCTAACAAGTTTTAAATAATGCCTTTCATGAAGAAAACATAAGTGAATAAATTCTATGTGAACACTTAAATAAATATTACAGTGAGAGACTGGCTCTGAATTGTAGATTTCATAATGTTGACCATAACGAAGACTCTTATGGCAATAAAGAGCTGTTTGCTTGGTATTTTAATATACTGTCAAGGCATGTACTTTTGCCTAATTACCCTTTTCCAGACTAGATCCATATAACCTTGGGCATGCCTTCACTCATTCCTTCAAGGAATTTTTACTGAACACTTTCAGAGTGCTGGGGACATAGTGAAGACCAGAATAACATGCTTTTCCTGACCTCATAGAGATGAATAAATGAATATTTTCATTAGCCTCACAATGAACAATTCCCAAATTTTCTACATGAACCACAGACTCCTCCCTCTTCACAATTTTATTAAGACTCCATGCTGAATTGGGCTAACCAGTTAATTGCCCATATCTCATTTTGCCATGATCATATGGGAAAAGCAGGGATGTGAGCAAGTCATCATTTCATTTGCTCGGAAGAGTATACTAATACCATGATTAAAGGTTTTATGTTGTGTGAAAGGCTGTGTGAGAGAAGTGGACAGTGGAACCCATGTTTGGTGTGTAAGTAGCAACATTTTAAAATATGGACAAAACACATTTGACTTTTTAAGTACAATGATCTGCAGTATACATATGCTTTGGGGTTACTCTCCATTAGGCTGGGGCATTTCAGAGGTAATGCAATAAATGTCATTATCTGTGGAAGTCCCTTTGGTTATCATTGTATTATGATTTATATTGGTAGTGGGTTCTCTGAGGACAGAAGCTCCTCCAGGGAGATAAAATTTGAATCTTATCTTTAACCACATATTTTTCCCCCTAATGTGGAGTGGCTCTGGAGTTTCATGCTTCAGATAGGAGTTGAACATTTTAATTTATAATTTTATATTATTATTAGAGAGCAGTGAGTTGAGATTAGGAAATCTTTATTTTTCAGTCACTGTATGAAGGTAAATATTTCCTACTGTAAGAAGCCGTATTTGCCAAGATAATTTAATTTTACAATGATTATTTATTTTTATTTATTTATTTTTTTGCGGTATGTGGGCCTCTCACTGTTGTGGCCTCTCCCTTTGCGGAGCGCAGGCTCCAGACGCGCAGGCTCAGCGGCCATGGCTCACGGGCCCAGCCGCTCCGCAGCACGTGGGATCTTCCCGGACCAGGGCACGAACCCGTGTCCCCTGCATCGACAGGCGGACTCTCAACCACTGTGCCACCAGGGAAGCCCCTACAATGATTACTTTTTAAATCATTAAACTGTGTATATAAATAAAAATAAGCTATAGATTAAAAGGTCCTTTCATATTTATAAATAAAGTAAGGAAATTCTTTTTTGGTGAATGTTACAAATTATTTTTTAATTGTGGAAAAAGACACATAGCTTGAGATGTATTCTTTTTACAGAACTTTAAGTGTACAAAACAGCATTGTTAACTATAAGGACAATGTTGTATAGCTGATCTCAAGAACTTTTCCATCTTGCATGACTGAAACTCTAAATCTGTTGAACAGCAATTCTCCATTTTCCCCTTCCACCAGCCCATGGCAACCACTATTCTTCTTTCTGTTTCTGTGAGTCTGACTATTTTAGATAGTCATATAAGTGACTCCACTACATAAAAGTGGAATCATGTATTATTTGCCCTTCTTTCACTGGTTTATTTCACTTTGCATAATGTCCTCAAGATTTATCCACGTTATTGCATAGGACAGTATTTCCTTTTATTCTTATAGCTGAATATCAATATTCCACTGTGATATATATATGTGTGTGTGTATATATATATATATGTATGTGTGTGTGTATATATATATGTGTGTGTGTGTGTGTGTGTGTGTGTGTGTATATATATATATATATATATGTACATTTTCTTTATCCATTCATTTGTTAATGTATATTTAGGTTATTTCCACCTCTTGGCTATTGTCAATAATGCTGCAATAAACAGGGAGTGCAAGTATCTCTTCGAGATTCTGATTTCAGTTTTTTGGATAAATATCCAGAAGTGGGATTACTGAATCATATAGTAGTTCTATTTTTAACTTTTTGAGGAAACTCCATACTGATTTCCATTGCAACTCACCATTTTACATTCTGACTAATAAGGGTCCAAATTTCTCCACATCCTCACCAACATTGGTTAGAGTGTGTTTGTGTTTGTGTGTGTGTTTATGTGTGTCTGTGTGTTTATAATGGCCATCCTAACAGGTGTGAGGTGATATTTCATTGTGGCTTTGATTTGCATTTCTGTGATTAGTGAGGATGAACATCTTTTCATACATGTTGACCATTTATATATCTTCTTTGGAGAAATGATTATTCAAGTCCCTTGCTGATTCTTATTTATTTATTTATTTATTCATTTTTGGCTGTGTTGGGTCTTCGTTTTTGTGCGTGGACTTTCTCTAGTTGTGGTGAGCGGGGGCCACTCTTCATAGCGGTGCGCGGGCCTCTCACTGTCGCGGCCTCTCTTGTTGTGGAGCACAAGCTCCAGACGCGCAGGCTCAGTAGTTGTGGCTCACAGGCCTAGTTGCTCTGCGGCATGTGGGATTTTCCCAGACCAGGGCTCGAACCCATGTCCCCTGCATTGGCAGGCAGATTCTCAACTACTGTGCCACCAGGGAAGCCCCCTTGCTGATTCTTAAAATCAGATTTATTTACTTATTTTGGCTATTGAGCTGTCAGAATTTCTTATGTATTTTGGATATCTACCCCTTATCCAATATATGGTTTTCAAATATATTCTCCCATTCAATAGATTGTATTTGTACTTTATTGATTCTTTCCTTTGCTGTTCATCAGCTTTTTAGCTTGATGTAGTCCCATTTTATTGTTGTTGCCTGTGCTTTTGGTGTCATATCCATGAAATCATTGCCAAGACCAATGTCATAAAAAGCTTCCCCTATGTTTTCTTCTAGGAGTTTTATAGTTTCAGGTCTTACATTTAAATCTTTAATCTATTTTGAGTGGATTTTCGTGTATTGTGTACGATAAAAGTTTCATTGGTATCTGTGTCCAGTTTTTGGCCAGTACCATACTGTTTTGATCACAATAGCTTTGTAGTATAGTTTGAAATCCAGATGTGTAATGCCTTCAGCTTTCTTCTTTCTCAGGATTGCTTTAGCTATTCAAGGTCTTTTGTGGTTCCATACAAATTTTAGTATTTTTCCATTTCTGTGAAAAATGCCACTGAAATGTTGATAGCAATTGAATTGAAACTATAGATGGTTTTGGATAGTATGGATATTTTAACAATATTAATTCTTTCCATCTGTGAACATGGGATATCTTTCCATTTATTTGCGTTTTTTTTTTTTTTTCATTTCTTTCATCAAAGTCCTATAGTTTTCATTGCAAAGATCCTTTACTTCCTTGGTTAAATTAAATTTATTCCTAAGTATTTTATTGTTTTTGATGTTATTATTATAAATGGGATAGTTTTCTAAATTACTTTTTCAGGTATTCTGTTGTTAGTGTATAGAAATGCCACTGATTTCTGTATGTTAAGTTTATATCTGCAGCTTTACTGAATTTGTTAATTCTAACAGTTTTTTTTCATTGAGTCATCAGGATTTTCTATATATACGATACATCATCTGCAAATAATGACAGTTTTACTTCATTTCCAACTTGGATATTTTTAATTTATTAATCTTGTCTAATTGCTCTAGCTAGGACTTTCAGTACTATGTTGAATAAAAATGGTGAGAGTGGGCACCCTTGTCTTATCTTTGATCTTGAAGGAAAAGTTTCCAATCTTTCCCCATTGTGTATGATGTTCGCTCTGAGTTTGTTGTACCTGGCCTTTATTATGTTGAGGTATGATCCTACTCTACACAATTTGTTGCGTTTGTTTATTTATTTATTAATTTTTATTAAAAAAGATTTATTGGAGCATAGTTGATTTACAGGGTATATTTATTTTTTATAGTTTTGTGTTTTAACCTGTATACCAGAATTAAAAGTGATTTACACACACCATTGAGTATTACAGCACTCTCTATTTGTCTAAATATCTACCTTTGTCAGCAATATTTATACTTTTGTATTGCTGTTAAATGCCCTTTTGTTTCCATTTGAAAGACTCCCTTTAGCATTTATTTTAAGCCAGGTCTAGTGATGATGAATTTTCTTAGATTTTGTTTGTCTCGGAATGTCTTTATCTTTCCTTCATTTCTAAAGGACAGCTTTGCCAGGAATGATATTCTTGATTGGCAGGTTTTTCTTTGAGCTTTTTGTACATATCATACCACTCCCTCCTAGCTTGCTTGTAATGTTCCTGCTGAGAAATTCACTTATAATCTTTTGGTTCTGGTAGCAATTCCAAAGCTATGGGTGTGTGTGTGTTGTTGGGGGAAGGGGTTGTTTCCCACACAGCACCAAGTAATTCTTCAACACCAGTAGCATGTCTGAGAATTCAACTCAATTCTGACACTATCTACCTGGAGATAGCATCAGATCCCACATATTAAGGATTCAGTTCTACAAGATCATCTCCCTCAACTTCAGAGGCCAGTGTAAGACCAGGTTATTACCTGTACTTCTGATTGACTGGCTATAAATCAGAGGTTCCCATAATCTCCTCAGGTTTGATTAATTTGCTAGAGCAGCTCATAGAACTCAGAGAACTATTTTACTTACTAGATCACTGGTTTATTATAAAAGGATATAACTCAGGAAGAACCAGATGGAAGAAGCATAGAGGAAGATATGGGGAAAGGGTGTGGAACTTCTGTGCCCTTTCTGGGTGTGTCACTCTCCCTGAATCTACACATGTTCACCAACTAGGAATCTTCAAACCCCATCCTTTTGGGGTTTTATGGAGACTTTATTACATAGGAGTGATTGATTAGCTCATTGGCCATTGGTGATTGATTCAACCTCCAGTCCCTCTCCTCTCCTTGGATGTTGAAGAGTGGGACTAAAAATTCTAAACTTCTAATCACATGGCTGGCTCCACTGGAAACCCCCATTCTTAGGGGTCCAAAAGTCACCTCATTAACATAAAAAAGACACCTTTACGACTTTCATCACTCAGGAAATTCCAAGGGTTTTGAGTGCAACATGCCAGAAACAGGGATGAAGACCAAATATATATTTCTTATAAGCCACAAGTCTTATGGAGGTTCTCTTGTGTATGATGAGTTTCTTTTCTCATGCTCCTTTCAAAATTCTTTCTTACTTAGTGTTTGACTTTTGAGAATTTGATTAAAACTATGTCTCTGGTTGGACTTCTTTGGATTCATTCTAGTTGGAATTTGTTAGTCTTCTTGAATCTGGTTGTCCATTCCTTTCCCAGATTTAGGATGTTTTCAGCCACTGTTTGTTAAAATAACTTTCTACCCCTTTCTCTTGCCTTCTCTTACTGAGATTTCCACAATGAATATACTGATCTACTTAACAGTGTCCCATAAATCCCTTGGATTTTCTTATTCTTTTTCATTCTTCTTCTTCTTCCCCTTCTCCTCCTCCTCCTTCTTCTTCATTGTTGTTTTTCCTTTGGTTGCATAATTTTAAATAACCTATCTTCAAGTTCACTTACACTTTCTCTGATTGATAAAATCTGCTGTGGAACCCCTATAGTGACATTTTCAGTGCAGGTTTATATTCTTCAGCTCCAAAATTTGTTTGGTTCTTTTAAAATATTTTCTATCTCTTTGTTGATATTCTCATGTTGTTTATGCATTGTTTTCTGGAGCCCATTAAACATCTTTATGACAGTTATTTTAAATTCTTTTTCAGGTAAGTCATATACCTCTGTTTCTTTATGTTTGTTTTCTGTAGATTTCTTTTGTTCCTTTGATTGGGCCATGTTTCCTTCTTTCTGCATATATTTTATATATTTTTGTTGGGATTTTTAAAATTTTATTTAAGTTCTTTAAATAAATTTTATTTACTTAGTTAGTTAGTTAGTTTTGACTGTGTTGGGTCTTTGTTGCTGCACATGGGCTTTCTCTAGTTGCGGTGAGCAGAGGCTACTCTTCGTTGCGGTGCATAGGCTTCTCATTGTGGTGGCTTCTCTTGTTGCAAGCACGGGCTCTAAGCACTTGGGCTTCAGTAGTTGTGGTGTGTGGGCTCAGTAGTTGCAGAGCATGGGCTCTAGAGCACAGGCTCAGTAGTTGTGGTGTGTGGGCTTAGTTGATCCATGGCATTTGGGATCTTCTCAGACCAGAGATTGAACCCATGTTCACTGCATTGGCAGGCATATTCTTAACCACTGTGCCACCAGGGAAGTCTGGGATTTTTGCACTTGAAAAAGCAGCCACCTCTCCCAGTCTTTACAGACTGGCTTCATGGAGGCTAAGACCCTCGTCAATCAGCCAACTGGAGATTCCAAGGACCTCTGAAATCTTTTTTCTGGGCAATATGACTTCTCTGGGCCTGTATGGACAATTTCTCAATTGTTGATTTCTTTTTCAGGAGTCTGTAATATTTTGACTGTCTATGGCTCTGCAAGTTCTCTAGTTTTACAGAAGCAAGCCACCCAGTCCTCTTTATTGTCATTGCCTCAAGGCCTCAGGAGTATAGCAGCTTTCTTTCAGTGCTCTGAGTCAGATACCAGTCACTTGGGCAGCCCTCTGAAAGCCACAACCCTGAAAACACACTCCACTCTTCTCCCTCCCTCCTGAGGAAGAAACCTCAAGTTATTCACCTTCTCTTGATCATGCTGTGCTATGCCAGCTGTGGCAAGCCACCCGTCTCTTTCCTATGTTCTGAATGGTCCCCAGACATCCAAACTATGTTGCTTCCATCAGTGTTCCAAGTGAGGTGAGACAGAAACCAGTCTCTTGAGCAGTCCTCTAAAGAGCTGGAAAGCTGAACACATGCTCCACTCTTCTCCCTCCCTCCTGAGGTAGAATCCTAAGGTTGGGCTGCTTTTCCCAATTGCACTTAGCTATGCTGGCTACAACAATCTACCCAAAGGTTTCCTTTGTTTTCAGATGTTTCTAGACATATAAAATATACTGTTTTTTTCAGTCCTCCACCTGAGGTGAGACAGAAACCAGTTCCTCATGCAGGTCTCCAGAAAGCCAAAACATTGGAGGCATGTTCCATTATTCACTTTCCCTCTGAGGGAGTAGTCATGGGATGGAGCATTCTATCTTGGTATTGAGCTGTGCTGGCTTGAGGGAGAGGCTGATGCAAGTAAAGTGAAATTACTCTTCTTACTTATTTCAGTGTGGCTGTCCTCGATTTTGTTCTCACCTGCTGCACTGCAACTTTTTAACTGGATTCTGGAATTCTCATAAAGCTATCCTGATTGATACATCATTGGTAAATCAGTGTTTCTATGGGTAAACAAGGGCTGGGTCATCTTGCTGATGTCACTCCTTTTACAAACTATTTTGAAATGTTTCAATATGTTAATAATTCACCTTATTCAGATTGCTTACGTCATCAAGAAACTCTGCATCAACAAGACTCTCACTTGAAAACATGTGGGTAGCCGCTGGCATCAAATAGTCAAGAATCTACTCCTTCTGGAAAAAAATACCTTATTATGGATTATTAGTGTGTGCAATCTCTCACTTGTTACTGAAAAAGTCTTGTTGACATTGAACTACAGTTTATAAATAAGATATTAAGAGACAAAAAGTGGGCTACACTATGGGTTCTTCACATGGAAGCTTTAATCTCAGAAATTTGGAGTGAGTACTCATTGTTCTGAAGCATACCTTCCCCAGAAGAAGATGGTTGGGGATTGAAGAAAGGGGGAAGACATGTCCTGGAGAGGGGATTTTTTTACATAGGGATGGTGGAGATCAGATTTTAGCAACATATTTCTAACCTTTCTTTAATGTGCAACATGGGATTTTGGTCATCGTTTTAGTGTAAAAATTTCAATTTTATACCCAGAGAGACAGTATAGAAGGACATTTTAAAATTTTGTTTGTTTATCTTCTTTCTCCTTTGCTCTCTGTCCCCTGATATCCTCTATATTTATTTTCCTTCATACTTATCAATCTATTTGCTGCCATTTTTTCCTGTTGAATGTGTCATGCATTTTATGTTGCCCTTTATAAATTGGCATGCATGCACTACTCACTAATTCTAGTTTATCTTTCTTCTCCAATGACCAGTGTGTTTTCTTTTTCTCTTTTACCTGACCCTCCTTTTCTCCTCTTTGGAAAAACTGCTTACTGCTTACAAGGAGTGCCTTGAATGCTAAGTCTATAATTCAAGCACTGATTTTTAGACAGAATCCAAGGGTTGTATTTGAGGTTGGCCTGACTGTGTTTCTGCCATATGCCACTGAAATAATCCATTGTTTATCACTATTTCATTGTGTTTTTATACAGTTTCGTACTGCTTGGGTGTGATATGGCACTGTTAGCTTATCCACTTCAAAATTAACCAAGCCAGCTGGAGAAATGTAATTTAGAGGGGTAGCACATGGGTATGCTGACATCTTGAAGGTGCTCTGGGGGTGTCTCTTATGTTTCTTTATACCCTATATTCACCCAAATAAAGAATGAAAATTAAAACGTATATCCACACCCACTCCCTCACATATGCATAAAATATTTGCATTGTTTAGGTTTCACTGAAATATCAAGAAAATGAAAACAATAGTATATGGAGTTCTTTTAAATCATAGCAAGTATGTGGTAAATATATTCAAGCATGTTATGATATCTAAATAATATCTTGATGGTTATTTCCAATATTCCTTTGCATATTTTTGTCTCATTTTATTATCAAATATTGTATTTATTTAGTTCTCTCTTTCCGCCTCCCTCCTTTCCTTTTTCCCTTCCTTTCCTTTTTTCCTTCCTTCTTTTCTTTCTTCTACAAATACTTACTGAGTGTCAGTTATGACCCAGAGATTTCAGTGATGAATAAGATAGGCAAGGAGATGTTGTATAGGTGAGACACACCCCATATAAAACATTAAATAGTGAAAGCATGATTTTCAACAGTGGTAAGTTTTATAAAGTAAAGTCATTGTTATATGATAACAGATAGATGGATGATGGTGGGGTAACTATTTTCCTGTAGAAAGTCAAGGAAGATATCTTTGAGGTGGTAGTATTTGAGTTGACATCTAAATGATGAAAACCAATCAACCAAAGGAGGACCTGGGGCGCAGTGTTCTAGACAGACAAATAGCACATACGAGCTTTGTATGGTTTAAGGAACATAAAGCAAGCCAGGAATGGTAAATGGGGGGAAAAGTGGAAAGACATCTGTTCAGAGAGGTAGGCAGGGCTCTGTTCATGTAGGGTGATGAAGGTCATGGGGAATGGGTTTGATTTTATTCTAATTGTAACAAGAAAATATTGGAGAGTTTTAAGCAGGGAAGTGATATGGTTTGATTTATGTCTTGAAAAAGATCATTATGGCTACTGCATAGCAAATGAGGAGGGCAAGGAACGGAAGCAAGAACTGGGAAACGTAAACACAAATGCACTAAAATGTTTTGTCCTAGACTACAAAGTAAGTCATAGAACTAGAACATTTTCCTTCTGACTCAAAGTCCAGTTCTCCCTATCATTTTTGAAAATATACCTTTGAATTGAAAATATACCTTTGAATTGAAAATATACCTTTCGATTTAATCATTTTGTAGTTATTTTTCTATTGTTTTGCCCTCCAGACAAGATCTTCTCAGATTATTCTAGCAGTTACTAAATTATCCCTTAATTTATTCTTCTCATAGATTGACTTTGCTAGGTTATAGAAGCATGTTATACTGTCTTTATTAAGGTATGCCCTTTAGTGAGGGTATGCTTTGTGCATGTGTTGTATCTTTAATTAAATGTAAAAATATGGTTCTAGGATAAAACTGAACAGATTAATACCTTTCCTGCTGAGAGAGGACATTAAGAAATAGGGCAGTAGTAGAGAAAAAACTAATTTTTAGTGTTTTTTATCAATGGCTTCCACTGATTCCATTTAATTTTCCAGGGTAAAAATGATCACTTTTATAAAATAACACATCTAGGGAAGGGTGGGATAATTCATGCACAGTTTAAAAAGTGAAAATTTTAGATGAAAAATAGATATTATCTAACCATCCTAATTTAAAGTAGAACAGAATAAAACTGTTGCCAATATCCACAGTAAAAAAAATCTTATTTTTTCCTCTTAATTTGCTTATTCATTCAACAAATCTTTATGGAGTAATTTGTGCGTGCCTGAGATGGATGCTCTCACAAATCTTGGACTTCAGAAGTGCTAATCTCTCTTGGTTTGTCCATTTCTTATTTCTTTGGATAATTTACTTTCCTGACATGTATTCTGGCAATTTAGTTATGATGTTCTTGCATATTTCTGCCAGATTGAATACTTTCATCGTGTTTCTCTCCTTTCAATCCCTTTCTCTGCTTCCCGGGCTCCTTATCCCGCACTCTTTTCCCTTTGTTAGAGTCACTTGATCTTGCTTGCGTATTCTAGCCCCATATATTCTTTGTAACTTGATCTGCCTTTAATCTGGGTATACTTAAGGGATCTTTTTGAGTAACTTTCAGGAGACAACAATAAAAGTCAATCTTACTACTAGTTCTGCTTGTGGTTCCTTTGTTTTCAAGTTCTAATGATAATGCTTTTTTCAGTCACTAGTTCTCCACTTGAAATCCTTTTTTTCTCTCAGATAAGGACACATTGTGTTAGGCTAGGAATCCTAGCCTTGAACCATAATTCTACCTCTGGGTCAGACTTCTCTGCACATTGCTTACTTTGGACACTTCTGTCTCTGTGTTTGCTTCATCCCATAGTATACTATCACCCCAGGTGATGGGACATTACCTCCTGCCTGTGTAAGCCAAAAGAGATTCTAACGTCTTTCCAGACATCCGTCTCCTATTCAAAGGAACTCACTACAATCTGCTTGTTTTCCCACTACCTCACAATACATACACTGACATCTCTAAGGTCACAAATAATGTTCTATTTAGCATATCCAATGGGCATGCATCAGAGGTAACAGTCTGTTTTGATTTTTTGCACACTTGTCTTCTCTAACCCAGTGTTCTGCTGGTTCTCCTCTCTTCCCTGCTTCTTCCATGGGCTTACTGCACATGACTTATCCTTTAAAGTCAGTGTTTCTCGGGATTCTATCCCTGACTCATTTGTCATTTTAAATACCCAGGGGGTGATCTTATCCGTTCTCTTATTTCAACCCATATACCCCAGCCTTAATCCTCATGCTCTAGATTCATATATCCGACTCTCTGTCAACCACTCATCATCACCTTGATCCTAATATTTCAGAAACAGAACGCGTCAGCTTCTCTCAAAATTCCTCCTCTTTCTAAACTACCTGTTTAATCATCTTCATCTCCCACAGTTCCATATCTACACAGTCATAAGTTGATAATTTTAATGCTTAAGTACTTCTTAACATTTTCAGCTTCTTTCTCTTTTATCTACGCTACCTCAATTCTGGCTGGACCATCAAAACAGTCTTCCTGCTTCTAATTTTGTCAACTTCAAGCCCATCCTCTGAAGAACTGACAAAAAGCTGCTATTTAAGATGTCAGTAACACTACATCAGGCTGTTCCTCATTATCTACAGACTAAATTTCAAACTGCTTTGACAATACGTACAAGTCATCCATGATCCAGCTGCATCCCCCTGGAACTCTGGTTCAGTGACACTGAATAACTTGCGGTTTTCTATAACTTTTTCCTCATGTTTGTGTCCTTGGTCCTGTGGTCTATTTACCTGGAGATTTCCCTTCCCCTACCTGGCTGATCTCCCCCTTTTACCTGCCTCCATGGCCAGCCATCTACTATTCATCTTTAGTTTAATGTCATTTTCTCCATTTCTTTTAGCATAACCACTATAACACTGGCATTCCTGTTCAACCTCCCTCTGCCGTGCTGAGTTAGATGTCCTTCAGCTATACTCCAGGTACTGTGTGCATATCTGTATTGTCTTTTTTTTTTTTTTTTTTTTGCCGCACGCGGGTCTCTCACTGTTGTGGCCTCTCCCGCTGCCGAGCACAGGCTCTGGATGTGCAGGCTCAGCAGCCATGGCTCACGGGCCTAGCCGCTCCGCGGCATGTGGGATCTTCCCGGACCGGGTCACGAACCCGCGTCCCCTGCATCGGCAGGTGGACTCTCAACCACTGTGCCACCAGGGAAGCCCAACTCTTAAATTAAGTAAAAAAAAAAAAAAAAAAAAAGAAAAAATCAAGGGATGAAAGAGGAATCATGAGCTCATTCAACCATTTCATAGCTCAGGTATATAAATGGGTTTTCTCCTTAAATTAATTGAATAGGGAGAACACAAGAAAAGCATACTGGGTCAAATCTACTCATGATAAACTAAATTAACTGCATGGTTTTGAGCTTTTTGGAAATGTCAAAATAACTATATTGTTGTGTATCACATTATCAGTTGGAAAAATCTAGCATTAAGGAGTAGCCTCTTGGAAGTGAATTTTCAAATAAAAACTAGTATTTTAATACAAAAGGATAAGAGAGGGGTATTAGGAGATGGATATGGTCAACCTATTTCAAGTCTGTTTCTTCATTTTTTTTTTTTCATTTAGTCATTCAGTGTATTTATTTGAGTGTCTCTTAGTTATTAATGACCTTTTTTCTATATTTTGTTTAGCTATGTTAAGTTTTTTAACTGGTTTTACTTCATGACTTTAAATATTTGAGGTAGGATGTACTAATTGGAAAGGGGATTTAAGTATGTTAACTGGATAAAGCACTTGTTAACTTAACAAATATAGCCCACCTGGTATACAGTGAAAAGAGTAAACAATAAAATATTTCAACCAATGAAAGTGACTTAGATCAGCGGAAATTGGAGAAAAAGCACACATGGAATTAGTGTTTATAAAAAAATTCTATAATTAGATGAAATAAGCATTTTTTCCCCTGTGGAATATCTGTTAAGACATAGGTATAGTTTTATCATGTAGATTTATTCTTTTCAATGGGAATTTTGAGGAAATTTTAGCTAGAGCACAAGCAGGAAGGTAGCAGAAGCTTCTAGGAGCTTGAGCTAACGAGAGTACCTTTTGTTTATAAAATGTGTACTCTACAAAATGAGTTCACACTTATGGTCTCAACAACACTCTGAGGTAGGCAATAAGAAAGCTAAGCCAGCGATTTTAATTAGGGGGAGCAGCAGGGGGTAATTCAGCGGTTTTAAAATTGTATTCTAGATCAGTGCTTCTCACGTTTGCCTTGTACACGTACCACCTGGGGAACATGTCACGTGTTAGACTCTATTTAGTGAGCTTGGGGTGGGGCCTGAGATTCTACACTTCTACTCTGCTCCCCAGTGATGCTGATGGACACTTTGAGAAGGAGTTTTGGAAGTTCTAGGACTGAGTTTGTACTGCCTCAGGGCTAAGATGGAAGGTGTGGAGGTCCAGTGGAATCCTTGAGGTCTGGCATCACTGTGATCTGATCATATGTTGAAGTTGAATGTTGGATTTTATTTGAAGGACATCTTTTGGTGCTAATTTTGTTTTCTTAACCATTGGTTTCAAAGTATTGAAAAAAAGCCCCACTAGGCTTCCATTATATCTCTAGAAGTGTGTATCATTAATTGCTCAGGATGTGTTGCTCTTCTCTAAAGTAAGTGAAATCAAACACAAAAATCTCCAATGTAACTGCAATTCTTCAACTGATATTATTTTTTATAGTGAAACTGCTAGCAAGTGGTAAAATCAGAGGTTGGATCCAGATCTTCTGGGTCCAGGGATCTTGTTGCTATACCATATGTTTATTCAAATATTTCTGGAGACTGGGAAACAAATATGGCCCTTTTGTTCATGGTGAGTAATGGAGGAATCATTGGCTTTGTTAGAGGATTTCATTTAAAAAATTAGAAAACAATAGTGCATGTTGGAAATGACCATGTGATGAGGTGGGAGAAAGACCTGCCCCTTCCTATTTATAGGTTATTCTTGAGTATCTTGGGAAATAGTGGATTAATTGGTCAGAGAATTTACAACTGGAAGGAATATGGAAGCTTTTCTAATTTGAACATATTATTGCAGTCACAGAAGTTAAGTAACTAGTCCCAACGTCACTCAGTGGCAAAATTTGAACTATGCCTTGGATCTCCTGATTCTTATATGAATATTTCTGCACTTCTTTTTTTTAATCTTATAACAAGCCTCCTACCAGTACTGATAAAGTGAAGCCATTGTGGTGGATTGAAGATTTCATACATTTGGTTTCTACCTTCATGCCCCGACTCCAACTCCCCTGCTAGACATTATTTGATGAAGATGATATAAATAGGAGCAAAGCAGTAGATAGTGGGACGAACAGAGACCAAAGAATATACCCTGGGGAGCTGAGCGCCAACCAAATTTCATAAATACTGTTTATTATTCACTGTAGAAATGGCCTTTATTATGCATGCTTCAGATTCTTTGGTGTTAGTGCATTCTGGTGCAAGAACCCCTTGCTGGGATACTGGGTGAAAGGTAGAATTTCATGACAGGGTAATATGAAGCCATGGTTAAAATAGGTGATGACACTGAAGGAGATTTCATGAGTACAACAAAATATTTTGGATATCCAAAACCAAAAATATTTATTAATATACTTATTATTAGCAGAGTCATCAGTATTTATTGAGAACTTATATGGTAGACTGTTCTAAGTGCTTTATACATCTTATACATTTAATTCTCAAGTGCATGCAGTTTCAGGTTTGTGTGTTGCCAGAGTGATAAATAAATGAGATTGAAAAGATAGCCCACAAATAAGCTTCTGCCGCTACGAGATTGAATTTTCATTGAATTTATAGTTGTTTGACTTAATGCACCAAATCTTCTGATTTCTTGGGCATCCTGTGGACACACATCTTGGCCAAGTCACTTTAGAGCTCTCCCCTTTTGTTTCATCTTGTGATGTAGAGCCTTCAAATGACTCTGAGGCCTGCTCTTTTCTCTTTAAGTTACCTAGAACTATTTAAAACATATCAATATTTTCTGTTTCTGTTCTCTCTCCATTCCACCTTGGGAACAATTATAAACAGTACACCTGAAACTAGTATAATATTTAAAGTCAACTGTACTTCAATAAAATTTTTTTAAAAATTAAAAAATAAGTGTAAACTATAAAGAAACTCTTATTTTAGGTTCACTAATTCTCAGTTCAGTACTTTTGACACTAATAGTTGAAGTGGTCTAGATTTTGCTGTGTCTTTTTTTGTCATTCCAGGCGTTTAAGTTTTTGTTTCTTATAGGAACATCAGGTTCATTTTAAGGGATCAAAATACTTGCTTTCTTAGATATACCCTTAAGTTTCCCTTCTAATCCATTGTTGATATATCAGCTATAAATGTTAAACCTGAACTATCTACTGTATGTTTCCTCTGGAGGAAAGAGTTCTATGAGGTTAATAACCACTGTATAAAGTCCATGACTAACTGGTCAATATGTGTGTGCGCGCGTGTGCGTGCATGTGTGTTCTTTATGTCTAGTGTCCTGGATGTTAGGGAATGCCAGTCTTCCTTCCATCAAAGCCATTCTACATGGAGATGACATAGGATATGCCTGGGACTGGGGATCCTCTGAATACAGCAGATGATCCTATGCTCATGGGGATGGCATTCTAGTGGGAAGATATATCAATACATTATGGCTGTAGGGATATGGATCTCATTCTTATTAGTCCTCTCGCTGCTTCAGTCTTCCTCTTTGATAATAAAATCTTCTATCTTCTTTGTGAAAATTTTCCTGAACACTCCAGAAATAATATTGGTAAGACTCATTCAAATATATACATTTGTAATTTTGGATTGTCATCTGCTTTTTTATGTGCAAACGTATTTTCTCCATAGCTAGACGTGATAACATTTTTACTCACAAAACTTCTGACACGAAATGTGTGGGTTTTTTCTTTCATCCAGCAACCAATGCTCCGATTCTCTGGACACAACCGAGTGTCCTACAATTCAAATTTCTGATACTAACTACAAAGAGTTAGCACAGGTCCCATAGCTTAAGGGCTCAGTCCCATAGGACTGTCACAGTAAGTCTCAGGTTTCCATCTATACTTCTGACTCACTAGCTATAAGTTCAGGGAGTTCTCACAACCCCCTCCTCAGGTTCAATAATTTGCTAGACAAGTTCACAGAATTCAGGAAAATAGTTACTTACTATTAACAGTTTATTATAAAAGATACAACTCAGGAACAACCGAATGGGAGAAATGTATAGGGCAAGATATAAGGGAAGAGGCACAGAACTTCCATGCCCCCTCTGGGTGTGCCCCTCTCCTAGCACCTCAATGTGGTCACCAACCTGGAGGATCTTCAAACCCCATCATTTAAGGGTTTTATGGAGGTTCCATTATGTAGGCATGATTGACTAAATCGCTGGCCGTAGGTGATCGAACCCAATCTTCTTCCTTCCCAGGTGACCTGGGGTGGGACTGAAAGTTCCAATCCTCTAATCACATGGTTGGTCTGTTTGGCAACCAGCCCCCACCTGAAGCTACTCAGGGACCTACCAAGAGTCACCTTATTAGTATAAACTCACATATGCTTGGAAGAAGCTTTGTGAATAACAAAATATGCTCTTATCATCTTTATCACTCAGGAAATTCCAAGGGTTTTAGAAAATCTGTGTCAAGAACTGGGGACAAAGATCAAATATATATTTCTCACTATCACACTAGATTTTTAAGGGCAAGGATTACTACACACATATTACTGCACACATATTCAGTTGCAATATATCTTTCATAGTGACATGTTAAAATGCCAAACCTAGCAACTTTCCTCTACATTTTAGAGTAGTCAAATTCCAAGCTGAGCTCACAAACAGGAAGGGTGAGAGGTGGAGTAGAGGTGACGTTTTCAGAGTCACCGTAGTAAATTAAAGGTTCAAATAGAATCTGATAGGAACTTAATGATAGTGCTTAACTTAGAGTGAAACGTGGCTGCCGAATGCCCTTTGTGAGCCCACAAACACTGTTAATGTGCCGTTTCTCTGCATTACCTTTTGGACAGGACTTAACTCATACATTACTGGATAAATGAATCACAACTTTTATGGCTTGTTGTCCGTAAGGAAAACTTCCAGAATTGCTTTAAGTGTAGTCGTCAGCTTACGGCTGTTATTGCTCAGCACTCCAGAAGACAGAATTCCTATGGCTGCAGATTGGCAAGTTACCACCAGTCCACTGTGCTGTAGATGGGTGGACATTTAGCTTTCCTGGCATGGCTTGATTTAATCTACTGGCCAATCCACGCAATTAGCGTAGGTCTCTTAGAGTCTCTCAACACTGAGAGAAATATAAAAGTCCCAAGAAAAAAATGCTTTATCAATGACTAGTTTCCCCCTCTCCCTATATTTCCACATTGTGCTGCAAATCAAGTAGACAAATGTAGAAATTCAAAGGCCCTTGTGATTTTTTGCTGTTTGGAATTTATCTCAGCAAATGAGGAGATGATGTCATATCACAGGGGAAGTGTGATGATAAGTGCGAGGACAAGTCATCCCTTAACAAGGGAAGATTAATGTGCTGTTCTAAAATGGAACTATTACATGTGCTGTTTACCCAAAAGAAGTATGAAAGTGAACAAATGGAGCTGTCAGACAAAGTGCTGATGACATACAAAATATTGAAATAAATAGCTGATGATGCACGAAGCATCGAAAGACACGTTGATACCCATGTAGGCTCCATTGCTCATTTATTTCCACATGGTTGTCCTCTTCTGAATGTGATAGAGCTTTTGCTCTGTTAATAGTCTTCCATATGGGGTCTTCAGAGTGACAAGGGATCAGGGAGTTGGGCAATTTTCCATTGACTATAAAATAATAGAGATAAAAAATTAAAAGAATTCAGAAAAGATAAATCAATTACCATAGTTCATAAAGAATTGTTTTTAGCTGAAAATTAATTAAATTAGTCATAATGATTGTGGAAGTGACTGGTGCTACTCAGAAGCCTGTTCCTTTTTCTATGCACAAAATACGAACACATTTCTCTGCATTCTTTGCCATTGAGTTAGGGCCACGTACCTAGTTCAGACAAAGACAATGGGAATGAAAGTGTTGAAAGTCATCTCCAGGTTTAGTGCCTAAAATCTCCCATGAGATTCTTCATTTGCTTACCCTGTATGTCTGGAAATGAAAGACTCCAAATGACAGAACCACACAACGGAAGGAACTCAGATGCCTGGGTCTCACTTGAAGGAGACAGGAAAGTTGCCCAATGCACAAGAATTTTCTTTGAGCAAGAAATAAAACTTTATTAACACTGAGATATGAGTGTTTGTTAGAGCAGCTAGCATTTCTATCATAATATAGTAATCAACTAAATTTCATTCAAACTCACATTTTTATCTTAGATTATTTGTATGATCTACCATTTTAGATTCCTTCAGTTGATATAACTTTAATTATTCTTCCTACAGCTAAATTGAAACAAATCATAAGTATAATGCATTTCAAGAGGACTAGACAATGAATTTCATTTACAGAAATGGGACCTTAACACTCACTTGAGAGTTTTGATTTCTGTTTCTCAGAAATATCATACTTTCTTATCATTCAGATTACTCCTGTGTAAATACTTTTTTTGGAGTTTCTAGATCGTTTTGGCCTTTAAAATACAACAAAGTTAGAAATGAATGATCATTTTAAAACTACCTTTTATGGGTATAGAAGGAAGTCATGAAAGACTTTACAATGGGTTAAGAAGATTGTTTATAAGCATGTACTATGGGTTATCTTATTCTAAGATTCCACAGATTCTCTGTCCTTTCACTGTCTTTGAGCTATTTACAGTTCTTTTCATTGTAGATAACTAATAGCAATGTAAATGATTCTTGTCCACAGACATACAAATGAATTTTGCCCAGTGGAAATACAATTGCTATCCTTCTACTAAGCAATCCAGATGATAGCAGAGATTCTGTATTTTATTAGAATAATTTTCTGTGCTTTTTGTTGACTTGATTTCCTTATTATGCAAAACAAAAAAAAAGAAAGAACAAAGGTTCCTCACTTATGAAAGAGCTAAGGTTTCTACAGTCATGGTTATTTTAAAATATTTTATTGTCACTTTATTTAAATAGGTAACAAAGTATTATTTCTCAGGCATTCATGATCTTATTTTAATCATACTCCAGATCTCCTCTTAAAATATTTTGATTTTAGCCTTCCCAAATTCAGGTCTTAAGTACAGAAAAAGTAAAACAAAATTTTCAGCATTTCTTTTACTCTTAAGCTATATTTGGAATTTCCCAGAAGTCCCCTGAAAAATCACAAAGATTTGTTCTTTGAGACACTAGAACTAATTAGTTTTGTTTGATATTCTACTTTATAAGAATTGCATGGGGGAAGTTCTCAGGTTAGAAGAGATACTAGGTTAAGTTTGTAAAGGTAAATGTTATTAATATAAATATTTCAGAAATTGTATGCTTTGTATCAAGTCCCTGAAGATTTGTCAATGCCTTACTTTATATAATACATTTTTACCTCTGGTGAGACAGTGATCAAAATCCTTATGCAATAATCTGTCTTATGTATTTATCAGAGCTCTAGAGTACTTTATGTGATGATGTTAAGCCACAACAATATAGCATCATCTGTCACAAATTTAATTATTGCCACAGACTTACTTTTTTCATTTGAATCTGTTGAAAGAGACATGGGTTGCTTGTGCTCTTGGGTGTCTTGCTGGGAATGCAAAGATTTCAAGGCCCTGACTGCTCTTTCACCTGTGCCTGTTCTTGGGGCTGTGCTCTCATGAGTAATGTGAAGGAACAAGGTTCTGTTTCCCTCTGAGACAAAGATTAGCCTTGCTTACTGCTTGCGATGGAAGCAATGGATTTGCCCAAACCCAGTGTTCCTCAGGCTGTGACATAAACCCTCTGCATGTACAGCATCCATCTGGGCTCTTTCTGTCACCCCTGTGGGACTTGGGGACAAGGGAAACTAATGCAACTTTTTATGCCCATGCTGTTTTCTGTGATGTGATCAATAATGTCCTTTATCACTGACCAAGGAGTCTCATGTCTTCTGCCAGCATCCACAAAACCATAACAGGATATATCAGGAGCTTGTAAGTAGAGTAAAATCAAATCCCATACCTCCCAAAAGTTAGCATCTTCTGGCCAGTGGTTCTTTTTTTTTTTTTTTAAATTTTTGGCTGTGTTGGGTCTTCATTGCTGCACGTGGGCTTTCTCTGGTTGTGGTGAGTGGGGGCTTCTCATTGAGGTGGCTTCTCTCGTTGCAGAGCATGGGTTCTAGACATGTGGACTTTAGTAGTTGAAGCACGTGGGTCTCAGTAGTTGTGGCTCATGGGCTCTACAGCACAGGCTCAGTAGTTGTTGCACATGGGCTTTGTTGCTCCACAGCATGTGGGATCCTCCAGGACCAGGGATTGAACCCGTGTCCCCTGCATTGGGAGGTGGATTCTTAACCACTGTGTCACCAGGGAAGTCCTAGGCCAGTGGTTCTTAATTGGAGATGAACATAAAACTTAGCCAAGGAGTTTTATACATTTTGAGTCCCTATTCCAGCCTTGTTGAAACTCCTTACTTGATATCCTTGCTATATTCTTTGTATGTCATGTATATTACCTCTCAGAATTATTTTATGCTATATCTTAAGATTTCTTCTCTTAAAAGTGCTCTTCCATTTAATAAAGTAGATATAACATTCAAAGACATCTTTGAAAATAGACTTAATCATTATTCAGGAATTATTTTTTGGAATGGCTTTATTTTTCATGTCACAGAAACAATCATCTGTTGCTTTTCAATTGTATTATTCATATCATAAACCTCATCAAATTTTCACATTTGAAAATTATCAGTAATAAATTAACCACAGCCATTAATCCTCTGTCATCTTCAGATAGTGTTTGTTTTATTCTGATGTTTTCATGGGGGCTCCACTATAAGCTACAGGGAAGAGGTTGTGTCTTCAACAAAGAAGGAGAGTTTCAGAGTCTCAAGGAAAAAGCCTGTACTTCAAAGTGTTCACTTATCAGGGCTGATCTTACATTTTTTATAACAAGAGTCAGTGATCTATGGCCTGCTGGCCAAAAATATCCACTGCATGTTTTTGTAAATAAAATTTTATTGAAACATACTCATGCCCAGTTATTTATGTATTGTCTCTGGCTGATTTTTTGCTACAATTGTGGAGTTGAACAGTTGTAACAGAGAACATCTGGCTTGCAAATCTTAAAATATTTACCACCTGAGTTCTCACAGAAAAAGTTTGCTCTCAGAATCTAACAGTGGATGGCTCTGGATTTTCACAGCTGCTTTTAGCTGAAAATAGATGGCTTCATGAAACTGGTAGCCCAAGATCCAGCAGATCAAGAATTAATTTAATAGATCTAAGTGAACTGATGAGGAATTTTTATTGTAGTGATTATTTTAGAATATTATTGTCTTATTTTTCTATTTTCTGGGTAGATGAAGAAGTCCTATCTTCTTTAAAGCTATTTATAATGTACAACAATTTAGTAAATGCTGCTTGTGTAAACTAAAATGAAATGTCTTAAAATAATAGCTGATTCTCACTGACTTCCTAGAATTCCAAAGCTCTGAGTAAGTGTCTTTACTTTTGATGGTAATATAGTTATGTGTGTAGGTTCAATAGGAATCTGTTCTCTGTTCAACCAGATTATAATTGGACAAGTCAATTATGCAACCAATGCCTCACCTGAAATGTCACTTTTGAAAATAAAGTACATTTGATCAAATATGACAAGTCGCCTTTAAGAAGTTGATTTTACATATGGAACAAATGGCTACAAAGCACCCCAGGAATATTGGCTCACAAAGTTCTTGTCTTATAGGTGGTAAGATGGTCTCTTTCTTACAAGGCAGGAGACAAAAATTAGGGGGCCCTCAGAATAGAGGAATTCATGCAAATTTATAAGGTACTGAAAGTGAAATATGGAGTAGATGTTTTCTTGGGCTTGTTTTTCTAGTCTTATGAGAACAAATGAAATGTTTATTAAGGTTCAATCAGAGATTCCTATGGAAACTTTCAGACAGAAATTAAGTTTAAGACCTCAGCGGTTGTTTGATACTATACAGCTGTAGATTTGCAAGGCAATCTCAAAGAGGTTCATTAGCATTCTTGCTGTACCTGTGTAAATAATCAGGCCAAAAAGAGTGGGAGCAGTCTTTTATGTGATCAAGAATAATCCTTCTTTGAGATAATTATGATCTTAAAGTGGAGGGTGATTGGAGACTGTATTAATGTCCTATTGCTTCTGTAAAAATATTATCACAAACTTAGTGGCTTAAAATAACACAAATTAATTATCCTATAGTTCTGAGGTCAAAAGTCAGAAATGGGTCTCACCAACCTAAGAGCAAGACGTCAGCAGGCCTGCCTTTCTACTGAAGGTCCTGGGGAGAATATGTTTCCTTGCCTTTTCTGGTTTCTAGAGACCACCTGCATTCCTTAGCTCATGGTGTCCTCCCACCATTTTCAGAGCCAGCAGTTGCGTCAGTTGGACCTCTGCTTCCATCATCACATCTCCTTCTCTGATTCTGATTCTCCTGCCTCTCTCTTTTATTACAAGGATCCTTGTGATTGCAATGAGCCTACCTGGATAATCCATGACTATCTCCCAACCTCAAGATCCTCAATGTAATCACAATTGCATAATCTCTTTTACCAAACAAGGTAACATATTCATTGGCTCTGGGGTTAGGACATGGACATCTAGGGATGTCTACCACAGAGACAACAGGAAAAAGTGTGAAAAACTTTGAAATGGGCTGAAAACTAAGTGTTGCCTAAACACATTCTTTCAGGTCACCTGATTCTACAGCATTTCTGCAACTTTCATTGCTTTTAAGATTTTTAACAACCCTTTAAATTGCAGATAACTGCTACCAAACAGATGATTGTGGAATATAGATATAAATGTGTTTGTCCTGTGGAAATACAATTGATTTCCTACCACCACCACCACCACCACATTCTCAATGGAATAAGCCAGTTTTATAAATACGCTTCAGGATTACTTACTACTTATAAAAGTTTAGTTCTTTGAAATCTCCTTTTAACTATGGGCCTTTTAACTATAGGACTTACCTAATAGATACTGAAATTAATTATAACATGGCATATATTACCATAGGAAAGTACTGGCATGAGAGTAGACAGATAAATAGAAAAGGTTATGTGGGCAAAAACAGATCCGTAAATATATTAAAATTCAACATTTGATGAAGGTGATGTCATAAATTAAGTTGGGAAGAGAGAGATATTTCAAAAAAGAGGTAGTAGAAATTGGCAAAATTTGGTGGGGGGGGAAATACATTGCAGAGCCTTTTCATATACTATATGTCAAAGTAAATTCAGATGGTTTAAATAATTAAATATAAAATAATACCCAGAAAAGCTGGTGAAGGCATGACAAACTGTCCACAGATTTAATTTTAAAAGGTAAAATACAAATTACAATGAGATGTCACCTCACACCTGTTAGAATGGCTATTATCAAAAAGGCAAGAAATAACACATTTGGTAAGGACATGGAAAAAAGACAAGTCTTGCGCACTGTTGGTGGGAATTTAAATTGGTGCAACCATTATGGAAAAGAGTGTAGAGGTTCCTCAAAGAATTAAAATAAAGAACTACCTTATGATCCAGCAATTCTACTTCTGGGTATTTATCTGAACAGAATGAAAACATTAACTCAAAAAGATACGTGCACCCCCATGTACCCAGCAGCACTATTTATAACAGCCAAGATATGGAAATATCCTAAGTGTCCACTGATGGATGAATGGATAAAGAAGATGTGAGATAGATATATACTATACATATATAGCTGGCCAAAGCATTAGTTTGGGTTTTTCTGTACCAACTTATGGAAAAATCTGAACAAACGTTTTCGCCAACCCAATATATACCATAAACTATTATTCAGCCATAAAAAAGGATGAAATCATGGACCTTGAGGGCATTAAGCTTAGTGAAAGCAGTCAAATAGAGAGAAGACCTTCAAGATGGTGGAGGAGTAAGATGTGGAGATCACCTTCCTCCCCACAAATACATCAAAAATACATCTGCATGTGGAACAACTCCTACAGAACACCTACTAAGTGCTGGCAGAAGACCTCAGACTTCCCAAAGCCATGTGGCTGACACGGTCTTGTTGCTTAGGCCAGGTGTCAGGCCTGAGCCTCTGAGGTGGGAGAGCCAAGTTCAGGACATTGGACCACAAGAGACTTCCCGGTCCCATGTAATATCCATCAGTGAGAGCTCTCCCAGAGATCTCTGTCCCAATGCTAAGACCCAGCTCCACTGAACAACCAGCAAGCTCCAGTGCTGGAAAACCATGACAAACAACAAGCAAGACAGAAACACAACCCCACCCATAGGCAGAGAGGCTGCTGAAAATCATACTAAGTTCACAGACACCCCAAAACACACCACCGGACATGGTCCTGCACAGCAGAAAGACAAGATCCAGCCTCATCCACCAGGACACAGTCACCAGTCCCCTCCACCAGGAAACCTACACAACCCACTGAACCTACCTTATCCACTGGGGGCAGACACCAAAAACAACGGGAACTACGAACCTGCAGCCTGCAAAAAGGAGACACCAAACACAGTAAATTAAGCAAAATGAGAAGACAGAGAAACACACAGCAGATGAAGGAGCAAGGTAAAAACCCACCAGACCAAACAAATGAAGAGGAAATAGGCAGTCTACTTGAAAAGGAATTCAGAGAAATGATAGTAAACATGACCCAAAATCTTGGAAATAGAATGGGGATAATACAAGAAACATTTCACAAGGAACTAGAAGAACTAAAGAGCAAATAAACAACAATGAAAATGCAATAAATGAGATTAGAAATTCTCTAGAAGGAATCAATAGCAGTATAACTGAGGCAGAAGAATGGATAAGTGATCTGGAAGACAAAATAGTGGAAATAACTACCACAGAGCAGAATCAAGAAAAAAGAATGAAAAGACTTGAGGATGGTCTCAGAGACCTCTGGGACAACTTTAACACACCAACATTCAAATTATAGGAGTCACAGAAGAACAAGAGAAAAAGAAAGGGACTGAGAAAATATTTGAAGAGTTTATAGTTGAAAACTTCCCTAATATGGGAAAGGAAATAATCAAGTCCAGGAAGTGCAGAGTCCATACAGGATAAATCCAAGGAGAACCACGACAAGACACATATATATATATTTTTTTTCTTGTTTTTTTATGGTATGCGGGCCTCTCACCACTGTGGCCTCTCCCGTTGCGGAGCACAGGCTTTGGATGTGCAGGCCCAGCGGCCATGACCCACGGGCTCAGCCGCTCCTCAGCACGTGGGATCCTCCTGGACTGGAGCATGAACCCGCGTCCCCCGCATCGGCAGGTGGACTCTCACCACTCTGCCACCAGGGAAACCCCAAGACACATATTAATCAAACTATCAACAATTAAATACAAAGAAAAAGTATTAAAAGCAGTAAGAGAAAAGCAACAAATAACATACAAGGGAATCCCCATAAGATTAACAGCTGATCTTTCAGCAGAAACTCTGCAATCTAGAAGGGAGTGGCAGGACATATTTAAAGTGATGAAAGGGAAAAACCTACAACAAAAATTACTCTACCCGGCAAGGATCTCATTCAGATTTGATGGAGAAATTAAAACCTTTACAGAAAAGGAAAAGTTAAGAGAATTCAGCACCACAAAACCAGCTTTATAACAAATGCTAAAGGAACTTCCTCAGGCAGGAAACACAAGAGAAGGAAAAGACCTACAATGACAAACCCAAAACAATTAAGAAAATGGTATCGATAACTACCTTAAATGTAAATGGATTAAATGCTCCAACCAAAAGGCATAGACTGGCTGAATGGATACAAAAACAAGACCTGTATATATGCTGTCTACAAGAGGCCCAATTCAGACCTAGGGACACATGCAGACTGAAAGTGAGGTGATGGGAAAAGATATTCCATGCAAATGGAAATAAAAACAAAGCAGGAGGAGCAATTCTCATGTGACAAAAAATAGACTTTAAAATAAAGCCTATTACAAGAGACAAAGAAGGACACTACAGAATGATCAAGGGATCAATCCAAGAAGAAGATATAATAATTGTAAATATTTATGCTCTCAACATAGGAGCACCTCAATACATAAGGCAAATGCTAACAGCCATAAAAGGGGAAACCGACAGTAACACAATCATAGTAGGGGACTTTAACACCCCACTTTCACTAGTGGATGGATCATCCAAAATGAAAATAAATAAGTAAACACAAGCTTTAAATGATACATTAAAATAAAATGGACTTAATTGATATTTATAGGACATTTGATCCGAGACAACAGAATAGAGTTTCTTCTCAAGTGCTCATGGAACATTCTCCAGGATAGACCATACCTTGGGTCACAAATCAAGCCTTGGTAAATTTAAGATATTTGAAAATGTACCAAGTATCTTTTCCGACAAAAATGCTATGGAACTAGATATCAATTACAAGAAAAAAACTGTAAAAACTGCAAACACATTGAGGCTAAACAATACACTACTAAATAACCAAGAGATCACTGAAGAAATCAAAGAGGAAATCAAAAAATAACTAGAAACAAAGGACAATGAAAACACGATGACCCAAAACTTATGGGATGCTACAAAAGCAGTTCCAAGAGGGAAGTTTATAGCAATACAATCCTACCTCAAGAAACAAGAAAAATCTCAAACAAACGACATAACCTTACATCTAAAGCAATTAGAGAAGAAGAACAAAAACACCCAAAGATAGCAGAAGGAAAGAAATTATAAAGATCAGTTCAGAAATAAATGAAAAAGAAATGAAGGAAATGATAGCAAAGATCAATAAAATAAAAGCTGGTTCTTTGAGAAGATAAATAAAATTGATAAACCATTAACCAGACTCATCAAGAAAAAAAGGGAGAAGACTCAAATCAACAGAATTAGAAATGAAGAAGGAGAAGTAACAACTGACTCTACAGAAATACAAAGGATCATGAGAGATTACTACGAGCAACTATATGCCAATCAAATGGACAGCCTGGAAGAAATGGACAAATTCTTAGAAAAGCACAACCTTCCAAGATTGGACCAGGAAAAATAGAAAATATAAACAGACCAATCACAAGCACTGAAATTGAAACTGTGATTCAAAATCTTCCAATAAACAAAAGCCCAGGACCAGATTGGCTTCACAGGAAAATTCAATCAAACATTTAGAGAAGAGCTAGCATCTTTACTTTTCAAAGTTTTCCAAAATATACCAGAGGGAGGAACACTCCCAAACTCATTCTATGAGGCCACCATCACCCTGATATCAAAACCAGAAAAAGATGTCACAAAACAAGAAAACTACAGGCCAATATCACTGATGCAGAAATCCTCAACAAAATACTAGCAAACGGAATCCAACAACACATTAAAAGGATCATACACCATGATTAAGTGGGGTTTATCCCAGGAATACAAGGATTCTTCAATATATGCAAATCAATCAATGTGATACACCATAGTAATAAATTGAAGGATAAAAACCATATGATCATCTCAATAGGTGTAGAAAAGCTTCTGACAAAATTCAGCACCCATTTATGATAAAATCTCTCCACAAAGTAAGCATAGAAGGAACTATCCTCAACATAGTAAAGGCCACATATGACAAACTCACAGCCAACAACATTCTCAATGGTGAAAAACTGAAACCATTTCCTCAAAGTTCAGGAACAAGACAAGGTTGCCCACTCTCACCACTATTATTCAACATAGTTTTGGAAGTTTTAGCCACAGCAATCAGAGAAGAAAAAGAAATAAAAGGAATCCAAATCGGAATAGAGGAAGTAAAGCTGTCACTGTTTGCAGATGACATGATAGTATACATAGAGAATCTTAAAGTTGTTACCAGAAAATTAGTAGAGATAATCAGTGAATTTGGTAAAGTGGCAGGATACAAAATTAATGCACAGAAATCTCTTGCATTCCTATACACTAATGATGAAAAACCTGAAAGAGAAATTAAGGAAACACTCCCATTTACCACTGTAACAAGAAGAATAAAATACCTAGGAATAAACCTATCTGAGACAAAAGACCTGTATGCAGAAAACTATAAGACACTGATGAAATTAAATAGAGATGATACAAACAGATGGAGAGATATACCATGTTCTTGAACTGGAAGAATCAACATTGTAAAAATGACTGTACAACCCAAAGCAATCTACAGATTCAATGCAATCAAACTACCAAAGGCATTTTTCACAGAACTAGGACAAAAAATTTCCCAGTTTGTATGGAAACACAAAAGACCCCGAATAGCCAAAGCAATCTTAAGAAAGAAAAACGGAGCTGGAGGAATCAGGGTCCCAGACTTCAGACTACACTACAAAGCTACAGTAATCAAGACAGTATGGGACTGGCACAAAAACAGAAATATAGAGCATTGGAACAGGATAGAAAGCCCAGAGATAAACCCACACACATACGGTCACCTTATATTTGATAAAGGTGGCAAGAGTATACAGTGGAGAAAAGACAGCCTCTTCAACAAGTGGTGCTGGGAAAACTGTACCGCTACATGTAAAAGAATTAGAACACTCCTAACACCATACACAAAATAAACTCAAAATGCATTAAAGACCTAAATGTAAGACCAGACACTATAAAACTCTTACAGGAAAACATAGGCACAATACTCTATGACATAAATCACAGCAAGATCCTTTTTGACCCACCTCCTAGAGAAATGGAAATAAAAACAAAAATAAACAAATGTGACCTAATGAAACTTAAAAGCTTTTGCACAGCAAAGGAAACCATAAATAGGACAAAAAGACAACCCTCAGAATGGGAGAAAAATATTTACAAACAAAGCAACTGACAAAGGATTGATCTCCAAAATATACAAGCAGCTCATGGAGCTCAGTATCAAAAAAGGAAACAACCCAATCCAAAAATGAGCAGAAGACCAAAATAGACATTTCTCCAAAGAAGATATACAGTTTGCCAACAAACACATGAAAAGATGCTCAACATCACTAATCATTAGGGAAATGCAAATCAGAACTGCAATGAGGTATCACCTCACAGCAGTGAGAATGGCCATCATCAAAAAATCTACAAATAAATGCTGGAGAGGGTGTGGAGAAAAGGGAACCCTCCTGCACTGTTGGTGGGAATATAAACTGATACAGCCACTATGGAGAACAGTATGGAGGTTCCTTAAAAAACTAAAAATCGAGCTACCGTATGACCCAGCAATCCCATTACTGGGCATATACCCTGAAAAAAAATAATTCAAAAAAAGTCATGTACCACAATGTTCATTGCAGCTCTATTTACAATAGCCAGGACATGCAAGCAACCTAAGTGTCCATAGACAGATGAATGGATAAAGAAGATGTGGCACATATATACAGTTGAATATTACTCAGCATAAAAAGAAACGAAATTGAGTTATTTGTAGTGAGGTAGATGGACCTAGAGTCTGTCATACAGAGTGAAGTAAGTCAGAAAAAGAAAAGTATATATCATATGCTAACAGATATATATGGAATTAAAAAAAAATTGGTTCTGAGGAAACTAGGGGCAGAACAGGAATAAAGACGCAGACATAGAGAATGGACTTGAGGACATAGGGAGGGGGAAGGGTAAACTGGGACGAAGTGAGAGAGTGGCATTGACATATAAACACTACCAAATGTAAATAGATAGCTAGTGGGAAGTAGCCGCATAGCACAGGGAGATCAGCTCGGTGCTTTGTGACCACCTAGAGGGGTGGGATAGGGAGTATGGAGGGAGACGCAAGAGGGAGAGGATATGGGGATGTGTACATATAGCTGATTCACTTTGTTATACAGCAGAAACTAACACAACATTGTAAGGCAATTATACTCCAATAAAGATGTTAAAAAAAAAGTCAAATAGAGAAAGACAAATGGCAAATACCATATGCTCTCTCTTATCTGTGGAATCTAAAAAAAAAGGAAAGAGGAAAGAAACCAAGCTCATGGGTACAAAAAACAGATTGGTGGTTGCCAGAGGCGAGGGCTGGAAGGTGGGAAAAATGAAATGGGTGAAGGGGGTCAAAAGGTAAAAAAGTAAATAATAAATTAAAAAACTTCTTTAAAAATTCAAAAAAGATATAATACTTCAGGATATTAAACAACTTTATAATCACATATTTGCAGCATATTAACAAAGGGTTAGAGACTTAACTTTTAAAGTACTTATAAAAATTAATTAGAAAAACTCATGAAGAATACAATAGACAAATGGCAAAATTCATGAGCAGACATTTTTCAAAGAAAGAAATACTAATTGTTAACTAGTATACTTAAATGTTTATCCAGTTAGAAACTATAAATTCAGAAGAAAAAGCTGTCAAATTAAGAAAGTTGTACTAAAAATTATAATGCCCTATGTTGGCAGTTGTACGGCGAAGCATTCATTCCTCACTGTTTGTGGGTACATAAACTGGTATAATCTTTCTGAACATAATTTGGCAATATTTATCAAGAGCCTTAGAAATGTTCACACACATCCTTTGAAATTTCACCTCTGGGAATCTAAAGTTTAATGAAGAAGAGCAAAAAAAGGAAAAAAAAAGTATATGTCCAGATTGGGGAATAATTACATAAAATATTATTATGTTACCATAGAATATTGCGTCCTTCCAGCTTACAAGAATTGTGTGCATCTCTTCCCAGCTCTGCATTCAGTGACATCATACTGATAGCTTGAAATCAGCTAAAATGGGAGTATTCACTTCATATAAATTAAAAAATGCTAATATAAGGACTTTTTCCCCTTTAGAAATCCAGTTGTTAACTACTCATCAGCACACTACTAATTACGACTGGCATGAGCCTTGAGAATAGTAGTCTAATGTTCTTATTTTACTAATCAGTATACAATAGGCTGTTCACGTTCTCACAGTGAATTTAGTGGCAGAATTAGTGCTGTAATCTTGTCCTCTGAATTCCTAAGCCAAGAGCTTTTAACTTTAACACTTTGCCAGGGAAATTATCTGGTGCTGTTTTAAATCCCCAAACTCTTGACCTAAATACCAAGTTTTGGATGAAGCTGCAGTTAAAATGATGCTTATCTGATCAATTCTGTCAGTATTTACTGTCAAATAAAGCAGGAATTAATCATGATTGTCTATTTATACCTGGCAAACTTGCTTTAGATTGGTCCTGGCACAAAGCGTCCATATTACTCGATCTGTCTCCTATAGGTATCTAGGAAAATACCATATGAGACATTGCAGCATGTCATACTTGCAAGCAATCTAACAGGAATTCGCAATTTAACTTGCAGAATATCTTTGTGATTGAAACACATAAAGTCCCATTTTCCTGGAATCTATGCAGCTGTATGAGTTCCCAACACACTGACACACTCAAAAGCAGACCCAGAATTTCCAGCCTTCCATCCAACAAAAATTTGTTGAGGACCTATATTGTACCTGCCCAGGGCTTGTGTGATCCCTGCCAGAACTCCCGAGTTTATTCCCTTTTCTCACTACTTTCCCCTAATGATTTCTCACAGGCTGTTGACTCCATCTTGTCTTTTAGGGAACTGCAGTTCTTCCTGAGTACGGTTGCATCTCAGTTGGGAAAGAATCTCTTTTCCTTCCTATCACCATTGTGTTGCCCTCCAATCTCTTTAGATGCTACCAGGGATATATATAGATATTTTTTTTCTTTCCAATTTTTCTATTATTCTCAATCACAATCTTGTCAGCAGGGGAATTGAATTTCTGGGCTCCAAGGTGTCACGATTTGGAGATTTACTTTCTATCACGGTTCACCAATTTAAAAACCGAAGTGTGCACAAAAGTGACTTTCGTTATTTATTTATTTTTGCGGTACGCGGGCCTCATCACTGCTGTGGCCTCTCCCGCTGCGGAGCACAGGCTCCGGACGCGCAGGCTCAGCGGCCATGGCTCACGGGCCCAGCCACTCCGCGGCATGTGGGATCTTCCCGGGCCGAGGCACGAACCCGTGTCCCCTGCATTGGCAGGCGGACTCTCAACCACTGCGCCACCAGGGAAGCCCACTTTCGTTATTTTTTTGTTGTGAAAACTCAGTTTTCCGTGCCTTCCTCCCAGTGCTGATCCGACAGACCTGGCATGGGACAAGGATTATGCATCTCACAAAGCTAAGCTCTCCAGGTGATTCTGACGAAGGTGATCAGAGATTTACTCCTCTGGAAACTCTGCTTTGTAGGGAATCTGCAGTAGATGGCTCCAGGGTGCACCAGCAGAGAGCTCACATAAACTGAGAAGCCTGAGTCACCATCAGGTGAACCAGATAGTCATAACTTCTGTCTTACCTCACTTTATACCAAGTCTCCGTGTAGAAAGGACGAAGTGCATACAAAAATGGAAGTTTGGTAGTTCGATCTGTAATGTAGAATTTGAGATGTGCATGGTTTCCCAATTCCTAGTATATTTAAACTAGAAATCAAAAAAGAATGACTTGAGAAAAAGAATAACTTTTTAGACTTTCTTAGTTGTCTTTCATGTCAGAATACTTTTCCACTTTGACTCTAACAAATACTGGAAGTCTTTGAGCCCTAAGATGACAGTAGTGATAATAGTAATATCAATAAGTATTTGGGCTTCCCTGGTGGCGCAGTGGTTGAGAGTCCGCCTGCCGATGCAGGGAACATGGGTTCGTGCCCCGATCCGGGAAGATCCCACATGCCGTGCAGCGGCTGGGCCCGTGAGCCATGGCCGCTGAGCCTCCGCGTCCAGAGCTTGTGCTCTGCAATGAGAGAGGCCACAGCAGTGAGAGGCCCGCATACGGCAAAAAAAAAAAAAAGTATTTAATTTTATATGAAACACCTGACCTATTTGGTGTATATATATATATATATATATATATATACAGAAAGAAATCATAAGAATAAGCTATGAATACTCAGCTATTCAAAAAAGTGTCAAACTCCTGATAAAATTAAATATTCTTATTATTTATTTGAAAAATGAAAATATCTGTCTGTTAATGAAGAACCAATAAATCTAAAATATCAGAACATATGAACCCACAAAGTGACGTCAACTGGCAGATTAGCTCCCCTCTTATTTATACACCCCTTTTACCTATTCAGCTTCTATTCATCCTTCAAAATTTAGTTTAGATATTACTTCTCCCCTGCATTCTCTGTTTACTCCTCTCAGAACACTTCTTATCTTCAGTTGCAACTGCCTCTTTCCCATCAGTGCTGCTTTGGGTGGAAATATACCTTGTTTACTACTGTATCTCTGGGCCTTCTACAGGCTGTGGTAATAACTGTTGCAGTATAGATAGTCACTGGACAACAGTTAGTCAGGACCTTTCAGCGTTTCTGACAGAAAGCTTCTTGAGGATAGGTATTCTATTCCTAGTACTGAGCACCTCATAAATATTTTGGAAACAATGAAAAAATATAAGGGGAAGCCAACTATGGTATCCCCCAGGCCCCCAGGGGGTGCTAAAGCGCCAAGTCTTGTTTACTTATGACTTCAGCCAGAGTAAAATTGCTCTGTACAGTTTCAGTTTAAGGAAACAAACATTTATTGAGTGTTTCAGGTTTCCTTAGAATTGCAAAGATAACCAAAACTCAGTTCTTGCTCTTGAGGTATTTAGAAGCTGGTGCATAACTAATGCGCAGAAAATTACATCAAGATTATCCACTAAAGGCAGAACACCTGGCCTTTTAGATGCAGTAATTTAAGGGATGCTGCAGTGCCCAAGACATTTACAATACTTCAAGGCTATTCCAACTGCCACCACAGACCATCCTGGATCATTTGCAACTGTACCCTGGGATTGTCTTCTCCTTAGGAATTCTACTGAAGCTTGAGATAATTCCCAGGCCAAGAATATCTAGAGTTGATGAAAAATTCAAAAGTTCTCCACAGGCAACTTTCTATTCCTCCCTAGATGCAGGTTCAGGATTGGTCAGACCTAACTGATATAAAAGCCCTGCCCCTCTTGTTCCTTTAAGACAAGTTACATATCATTTGATGGTCAATAGATGCATTTGAATTACTGGTCACATGTATTTGGCCATATGCTCAGAAATTTAGGCACTGCCAGAGGTGCCTCTGTGGATAATGACTCTTTCCTGGCCACAGCTTCTAATTGCAAATGTCTGTAATAATATAATCTGAACATAGGTCAAAGGACTGCTGGGTGAAGTTTTCCATAGGGCAATTGTTTTTTTTGTTGTTGTTGTTTTACCTGGCAATGATCAAAGCCTTCTAATTTACCTAATTAGAGAGTATGATTTTTGAGTCACCAAGGCTTAAGTTTATTACTAACAAAACACATGTCACCTGTGCCCTAAACGGAATTGGAACCTATAATTCTTCTGGCAAGAAACTAGTTTGCAAACTTATTTTAACTGCTAGGAACTTTTTACAGCAGAGTTTTTTAATGTTAAATTTAGAATTAGATGGGTAGAGTAGTAATTCTTAGTAGGAATTGCTTGGCTAACTCTGTGTCTCACTGAAAATTTATATTCTAATATTAGCTTTTGGCTAATGTATATTCTATGAGTGAGATATAAGCTCTGCTTTAGTAAGGACCCCTACTGAAGGGTAGAAATAGCAATGGGAGGGTCCAATTCTTATTGACCCCTTAGGTACTATATGCAAGCTGAAATATAACCTGAAGAGATCAAGTGATAAAATATTAGGAAACAAGGAGAGGTTAATGTATAATGTTACCTTCTGCAAGAAACAGGATGTTTTTCCTTTTTTTTTTTTAAATCATGCAAAGAACCAACACAGGTGTTTCTAAATAATGACTAGTTCAACAAAGAATGTGTTCCTTTAATAGCGAAAGCCATATTTTTGTGTTATGCTGGCTTGTCACACATTTAAAATTGACATACATTGGAGCACTTCAAATTTATATCTCCATTTCAACCATTCATTTAGTAGGTCAAATCATCATTATATTTCACCAGTATGGTGGATTTTAATTCATTTAACATTTTAATCTTCCATCAGTTTTTCATTTAAGAGGATTTCACAGCATATATGGGATTTGTATAAATTTCTGTGCAGTAAATTTATTCTTTTAACAGTTTTAGTCTTTCATCAGAAATTCATTTAAATGGATTCCACTATATGTCACTTCCACTTCCAGTGCAGCTTTAGGTCAGGCTGTAATTGATGCAAAAGAAATGAGGTGTTAAAAGAGATGGGAAATATCTGAAATTGGAAAGAGTTCAAGAAGTGGGCCATTGTAAGGGCATTATGTGCCTCAGATAAGGTGGGGAGGGGAAAATGATATAGCATTTTGATCTGAAGCCTTGCATGCTTTATAATTTCAATTCTCAACAAAGTCAAAAAGATCTATGTTATCTAAGCTTGTGTCTTTAAAACAAAATTAACTGCTTCAGTGCCCTAAAACAGCCCCCATATGGCCATGTGAAGGTGCATGCGTGTCTTTAACAGCCATTTGAATTAATGGCACAGCTTCTTTCAGCGAACATTCTAACTCCTCCCTCCCCCCTGCCGACATTCATTAAATGACATCCAAGTGATAAATATTAATATAATAAATACACTAGCTATGGAAATAACCCAGGGAAGAGGGGCATTCTATCATGTTTTCATATAGAAGTAGATGAAAATCACCAGTAGTGCATTATAGTTGGTGACAGAAAACTGCAGTATGAGAGATGCCTTTACCAAAGAGCAGAGGTGCTGGTGCTTGCTTTGTGTACATCAGAAAAGCAAATGGTGACCTTGAGAAAATCCTCCTTGCTCTCTAGGTCTCTGCAAAGGGAGTGGCTGCTTTTATGATGCCTAATATAAGAGGGCATTGATGTCGATTGGTGAGTGAAAGTGCTAGAGAATATTGGTGGAAGTCAATATTTATTTGAATTTGCTAATGTCTCTTTGGGAAGACAATGCCTCAGTAAGAAATGTTCTCACCACACACACACACACATACACACACACACACACACACACTAATGGTAATTTTGTGAGTTGATGGATGTGTTAACCAACCCTATTGGGGTAATCCGTTCATTATATATACAAGTATCAAATCATCACATTGTGTACCTTAAACTTACACAATGTTACATGTCAATTATATCTCAGTAAAGCTGGGGGAAAAAAGAAAAGAAAAGGAAAGAAGGAAGGAAAGGAAGGGCAAAAGAAAACAAGGAAGGAAAGAGGGAGAGATATTTTTTGTGATGTTGTCGTTGTATTCAATACACTCCTTTATGAAACTGACAGCTACTTCTTTCTCTGGTTTATTGACTCTGGATTGCTTGTTATGTCAAATGCCCAATAAATGTTTATTGAATTGAATTGTACTGAATTGAAAGAAGGAAATTTTACATGCTGGGAAAGATGATCCAAGCCCATCATCCTCTAACCCCCATCTCCCCACAAGGTCACAACATAATCTGGAGTTAGAAATATGAAATCAATTTAACTTATCACTCTGTTCATAGAGCATGTCCCTTTACTGCATCTGACTAGGGAGAGAATATGACTGAGAGGAAAAAGACTGCACTCAGACTAAACATCTAAATTAGTATTTCTAGTGAAAATGATGATTGGTCATGAAAGATTACAGGAGGGTTGTAGGAAGATCATACCTTACTTCCACTTTAATGTCATGCTGAGCTCTCTTGTGCCTCCTCTTGAAATTATGGAAGGCCTAGTTCTGGTCGATTTATATGTATATGGCAGATTTTATATGGGAGTTTACAAGTGAGTTGGGGGCAATCACTGGATTTCTCTGCAGGTTCAGTGTAGCTCTCATGGGTTCTAGATCCCATAAGACATCCTAGAACTGATTGAAATATAGAAAGTCTAGAAGATTTCCACCTATGTTTAGAAAAAACTTCATTTTCTACAATGGTCTAGGGGAGACAGGGAGAAGGGAAGGGACACATTTTTTTCTCTCTGAGATTTCTAGCACTTTGGTGGACTGTATTCTGTCAAGTCTGGTCAACAGTTTTTCAGGTCATTTGGGTAAGGCTCCTGGCCCTCCAAAGGGCACCATATGTACCAGGAAGTTTATTATGTGAAAGCATCTTATGGAAGGCTAATTTTATTTGGACATAACTTAACCTAGCTGTCAAACTACAAGTAGGAAGGTGAAATTCATTGTGTGGACGATTTTATAACCTTTCAAATGATAATTTCCTCAATTTTTATGCAGGTATACACTGATGGAGACTGACAGATGTTGAAAAGAGCAGAGCCACAAGCCAAACCATAGAACTGATGATAAAAATCATCCTTCCACTAGTCCCTCCTCTCTTGCTATTTTTGTAATGCATCAAAGCTCTCCTTCAAATGCAAAATATGAAGCTGGGCTCTTATTTACCTACCTGATCTTGCATACATGTTTCCTTTAGCTACGGCTCTTCTGACCAGCCAATCTTTCCTTTAGCTACGGCTCTTCTGACCAGCCAATCTCCTGCCAGCAATTTCATATCAGTGTGTTCATCTAGATGGTTTTCTCGTTATTAATCTTCTGTCTAATATTAGTAAGACCTGGACTTAATACTTGAGTAATTTGGTTCAGGAAGAGCTAAGAAAGTCTGCAAAATTGTAGTCATCAATCAATTACACAAAGGCTGAGCCCCACAATGTATTAGACTATTTGAGCATAGTTGAGTGTGTTAATAAAGACATAGAGAACTCTGAATTTTATTTTTAATTCTTGTTTACATGGCATATCTTTTTCCATCCTTTTACTTTCAACCTACCTAGATTGTTTTTGAAGTGAATTTCTTAGAGATAGCATATAGTTGGGCCATTTTTTAAAATCTGCTCTGCCAACTCTGTCTTCTAATTGCTATATTGAGATCACTTATAATATAGGTAATTTTTGATATGATAGGGCTTAAGTCTTCCATATTGTTTGTTTGCTGTTTATTCTCTCTGTTTCTTGTATGTCTCTTTATTCTTGCCTTTCTGTGAGTTGCTTGACCAATTTTTAAGACAACACTTTGATTTTTAATGATTTTGAGTGTATTTCTTTATATAGTTTTCTTAGTGGTTGTTCTAGATGTTATAAATATAAAAGGTATCAACAGTGTACTAGTCTTAATGTTTTACTACTTCCAGTGAAGTATAGAAATATTATTTTCATTTTGGTCTCTTTATACTCCAACTGTGAAAATACAATTATCTTGAATATTTTCTCTCTATATATTGAATATAGGGCCTTATAATTTTTGCTTCAATGATCAAATGTGATTTTTTAAAAATCATGCAGAAAAGAATAGTCTTACCATGATTTTCGCCCATTACATTTTTTGTCTTTCTCTTCTGGAATTCCTAATCTCATTCTGTTGTCATTTTCTTCCTATTTAGACATCTCTTTAGTCAGTCCTTAAGGGTAAGTCTAATGATAACAAATTCTCTTAAATTTCCTCTGTCTGAAAAATGTCTTTATTTTCTCTTCATATCCAAAGTACATAGTTGGGGTCAATAGCTCTTTTCTTTAAGTGCTTGGAAAATGTCTTGTAACTCCTCCCTGGCCTCTATGGTTTCAGATGAGAAAAATGTCGTGTGTTGACCCCCTATAAATAATATGTTGTTTGGCTGCTTTCTCTGTGTCTGCTGTCAAACTTTTGTCGAAAGTAAATTAACCTTTTATTTTAATGTGTCTTGGTGTGGATTTCTTTGAGTTTATTCTATTTGAGATTTTCTCAGCTTCTTAAATCTGTAGGTTCATATCTTTCATAAAATTTAGGAAAATTTTAGCCATTATTTCTTCAAACATTTCTTCAGCTCCATTCTCTTTCTCCTCTTCTTCTGGGACTCTGAAGACAAAACATTTGATTTTTTATTATCATCCCACAGATTTCTGAGGCTCTGTGTGTGTGTGTGTGTGTGTGTGTGTGTGTGTGTGTATGTAGTCTGTTTTGTCTGTTGTTCAGAATGAGTAATTGGTTATTCTATCTTCAAGTTTACTGAATTTTTCTTTTGTCATACTCATTCTACTATTGAGCCCCTCTATTGAATTTTTAATTTGTTATTGTATTTTTCTATTTCCATAACTTCCATTTGGTCTTTTAAATTTTTGATGAAATTTTAATTTTTTTCGTTTCAAGGGCATTTGTAATTGCTAGTGGAAGCATTTTTATGATGGCTATGGTAAAATCCTTGTCAGATAATTCCAGTATCCTATTTATCTTAGTATTGCTATCTATTGTCTTTTCTCATTCAAGTTGGGATTTTTCTGTTTCTTGTTATGGCAAGTGATTTTCAATTGTATCCTGGAAATTTTGATTATTATTTTGGGATACTGTGGGTCCTATTTAAGTTTTCTGCTTTATCAGTCATATTCTTCATGTTTTCTATGTCTTCTATGGTTTCCTATATCTTGTGTCTTATTTTTGTGTTGAACATACAGTGCCTACATTTTGTGGGCTACAGTTGCACTGACGATTTAGTTTTCTGAGCCTCTGTAGTATATTTTTGTCTCTTTGGTTTGCTTGTTGAAACTTGGTCTCCTCATGATTCTTTTTGGTGGCAGTTACCAGACCAGGCCACCTAGAGTTTTAAGGGAGGAGAAAGGAGACTCCTGCTCATGGGGTTGAGAAAGTTCCATGGGTCTCCTATTGTTCGCAGGGTTCCCACTCAATCCTTGCTTGAGATGACTTCCTGTGTTTCTGAGCATGGGGGTAGGGGAGAGTCTTGGCCATAGGGACAGAAAATAACTATCCAGGATGATTGTTGTTGGTAGTACACTTCTTCAATCTGGGGAAGGGATCAACTTACCAGAACCATATTCTGCCATTAGGTTGGGGAATCAGAAAAAGTTGGGCCTAGTTCTCCTTCTGCTAGTGCAATTAGGGGCAGGGGGATGTGAGAAGATCCTAGGCCACAGTGTTGTTTATACATGCCTGGGGTCTCTAGCTAGCCTATCTTCTTTTTATGTTTTAGGGTTCCCTGTTGGGTTATTTTCAGAGTTTTCACCTGTACTTAGTAAGGGAGGAACAGAGAAAAATGAGTCTGTACCATCCTGTTTCCCTTCTGCATTTATATGTGAATATATATTTTGATAAGAGAGAAGTAATCTTTTACGCTGTTATCATAAATCCGTGTGCTTTAATGTACTTAGTAACTCTATTAAAATATAAAGAATGAACTTATTAGAAAAAATAATGAGAAGAAAACATCAAAAATCTTTCATGATTTTCTTCTGGTTGATAGGATTATGGGTCATTCTTATTTTCTGCTCTATTATTTTTTTTAACATCTTTATTGGAGTATAACTGCTTTACAATGTTGTGTTAGTTTCTGCTGTATCACAAAGTGAATCAGCTATATGCATATGTATAACACCATATCCCCTCACTCTTGTGTCTCCCTCCCATGCTCCTTATCCCACCCCTCTAGATGGCTGCAAAGCACCGAGCTGATCTCCTTGTGCTATGCAGCTGCTTCCCACTAGCTATCTATTTTACACTTTTTAGTGTATATGTGTCAGTGTTACTCTCTCACTTTGTTCCAGCTTACTCTTCCCCCTTGCCATGTCCTCAAGTCCATACTCTACTTATATGTCTTTATTCCACTCCTTCTCCTAGGTTCATCAGAATCTTTTTTTTTTTTTAGATTCCATATATATATGTTAGCATACAGTATTTGTTTTTCTCTTTCTGACTTACTTCTCTCTGTATGACAGACTCTAGGTCCATCTACCTCACTACAAATAACTCAATTTTGTTTTCTTTTATGACTGAGTAATACTCCATGGTATATATGTGCCACTTCTTCTTTATCCATTCATTTGTCGATGGACACTCAGGTTGCTTGCATGTCCTGGCTATTGTAAATAGTGCTGCAATGAACATTGTGGTACATGACTTTTTTTTTTTTTGCGGTACGTGGGCCTCTCACTGTTGTTGCCTCTCCCATTGCGGAGCACAGGCTCCGGACACGCAGGCTCAGCGACCATGGCTCACGCACCCAGCCACTCCACAGCATGTGGGATCTTCCCGGACCGGGGCATGAACCCGCATCCCCTGCCTCAGCAGGCAGACTCTCAACCACTGTGCCACCAGGGAAACCCATGACTCTTTTTGAATTATATTTTTTTCAGGGTATATGCCCAGTAATGGGATTCCTGGGTGATATGGTAGCTCTATTTTTAGTTTTTTAAGGAAGGTCCCTACTGTTCTCCATAGTGGTTGTATCAATTTACATTCCAACAAACAGTGCAAGAGGGTTCCCTTTTCTCCACACCCTCTCCAGCATTTATTGTTAGTAGATTTTTTGATGATGGCCATTCTGACTAGTGTGAGGTGATACCTCATTGTACTTTTGATTTGCATTTCTCTAATGATTAGTGATGTTGAGTATCCTTTCATGTGTTTTTTGTCAATCTGTATACCTTCTTTGGAGAAATGTCTATTTAGGTCTTCTGCTCATTTTTGGATTGGGTTGTTTCCTTTTTTGATACTGAGCTCCAGGAGCTGCTTGTATATTTTGGAGATCAATCCTTTGTCAGGTACTTTGCTTGCACATATTTTCTCCCATTCTGAGGGTTGTCTTTTCGTCCTGTTTATGGTTTCCTTTGCTATGCAGAAGCTTTTAAGTTTCATTAGGTCGTATGTGTTTATTTTTGTTTTTATTTCCATTTCTCTAGGAGGGGGTCAAAAAGGATCTTGCTGTGATTTATGTCAAAGAGTGTTCTGCCTATGTTTTCCTCTAAGATTTTTATAGTGTCTGGCCTTATATTTAGGTTTTTAATTCATTTTGAGTTTATTTTGTGTATGGTGTTAGGGAGTGTTCTAATTTCATTCTTTTACATGTAGCGGTCCAGTTTTCCCAACACCACTTATTGAAGAGGCTGTCTTTTCTTCATTGTATACTCTTGCCACCTTTTTCAGTGATAAGGGGACCATATGTGTGGGTTTATCTCTGGGCTTTCTATCCTGTTCCATTGATCTATATTTCTGTTTTTGTGCCACTACAATACTGTCTTGATTCCTGTAGCTTTGTGGTAGAGTCCAAAGTCCAGAAACCTGATTCCTCCAGCTCCATTTTTCTTTCTCAAGATTGCTTTGGCTATTCGAGATCTTTTCTGTTTCCATACAAGTTGGGAAATTATTTGTCCTAGTTCTGTGAAAAATGCCATTGGTAGCTTGATAGGGATTGCACTGAATCTGTAGATTGCTTTGGGTAGTATAGTCATTTTCACAATGTTGATTCTTCCGATCCAAGAACATGGTATATCTCTCCATCCGTTTGTATCATCTCTAATTTCTTTCATCAGTGTCTTATAGTTTTCTGCATACAGATCTTTTGTTTCCTTTATTCCTAGATATTTTTTTTTTTTTTGTCACAGTGGTAAATGGGAGTGTTTCCTTAATTTCTCTATCAGATTTTTCATCATTAGTGTATAGGAATGCAAGAGATTTCTGTGCATTCATTTTATATCCTGCTACTTTACCAAATTCATTGATTAACTCTGGTAGTTTTCTGGTAGCATCTTCAGGATTCTCTATGTATAGTATTATGTCATCTGCAAACAGTGACAGCTTATTTCTTCTTTTCTCATTTGGATTCCTTTTATTTCTTTTCCTTCTCTGATTGCTGTGGCTAAAACATCCAGGACTATGTTGAATAATAGTGGTGAGAGTGGGCAACCTTGTCATGTTCCTGATCTTAGAGGAAAGGGTTTCAGTTTTTCACCATCGAGAACAATGTTGGCTGTGGGTTTGTCATATATGGCCTTTAATATGTTGAGGAACGTTCCCTCTATGCCTACTTTGTGGAGAGTTTTTATCATAAATGTGTGTTGAATTTTGTCGACATCTTCTTCTGCATCTATTGAGATATTCATATGGTTTTTCTCCTTCAATTCGTTACTATGCTGTATCACATTGATTGATTTTCATATATTGAAGAATCCTTGTATCCCTGGGATGAACCCCACTTGATCATGGTGTATGATCCTTTTAATGTGCTGCTGGATTCTGTTTGCTAGTATTTTGTTGAGGATTTTTGCATCTATGTTCATCAGAGATACTGGCCTGTAGTTTTCTTTTTTTGTGGCATCTTATTCTGGTTTTGGTATCAGGGTGATGGTGGCCTCACAGGATGAATTTGGGAGTGTTCATCTCTCTGCTATATTTTGGAAGAGGTTGAGAAGGAAAGGTGTTAGCTCTTCTCTAAATGTTTGAAAGAATTCGCTGGTGAAGTCATCTGCTCCTGGGCTTTTGTTTGTTGGAAGATTTTGAATCACAGTTTCAATTTCAGGGCTTGTGATTGGTCTGTTTATATTTTCTATTTCTTCCTGGTTCAATCTTGGAAAGTTGTGCTTTTTAAAGAATTTGTCCATTTCTTCCAGGTTGTCCATTTGATTGGCATATAGTTGCTTGTAGTAATCTCTCATGATCCTTTGTATTTCTGCAGGGTCAGTTGTTACTTCTCCTTCTTCATTTCTAATTCTGTTGATTTGAGTCTTCTCCCTTTTTTTCTTGATGAGTGAGGCTAATGGTTTATCAGTTATATTTTTCTTCTCAAAGGACCAGCTTTTTGTTTTTGTGATCTTTGTTATTGTTTCCTTCATTTATTTTTCACTTATTTCTGATCTGATTTTTATGATCTATTTCCTTCTGCTAACTTTGGGTTATTTCTGTTTTACTTTCTCTAATTGCTTTAGGTGTAAGGTTAGGTTGTTTATTTGAGATGTTTCCTGTTTCTTGAGGTAGGATTGTATTGCTATAAACTTCCCTCTTGGAACTGCTTTTGTAGCATCCCATAGGTTTTGGGTCATCGTGTTTTCATTGTCCTTTGTTTCTAGTTATTTTTTGATTTCCTCTTTGATTTCTTCAGTGATCTCTTGGTTATTTAGTAGCATATTGTTTCGCCTACATGGGTTTGTATTTTTTACAGTTATTTTTCTGTAATTGATATCTAGTCTCATAACATTGTGGTCAAAAAAGATACTTGATTCGATTTCAATTTTCTTAAATTTACCAAGGCTTGATTTGTGACCTAAGATATGGTCTATCCTGGAGTATGTTCCATGAGGACTTGGGAAGAAACTGTATTCTGTTGTTTTTGCATGGAATGTCCTAAAATATCAGTTAAGTCCATCTTGTTTAATGTGTCATTGAAAGCTTGTGTTTCCTTATTTATTTTCATTTTGGATGACCTGTCCATTGGTGCAAGTGGGGTGTTAAAGTCCCCTACTATGATTGTGTTACTGTAGGTTTCCCCTTTTATGGCTGTTAGCATTTGCCTTATGTATTAAGGTGCTCTTATGTTGCGGGCATAAATATTTACAGTTGTTATATCTACTTCTTGGATTGATCCCTTGATCATTATGTAGTGTCCTTCTTTGTCTCTTGTAATAGACTTTATTTTAAAGTCTATTTTGTGTCATATTAGAATTGCTACTCCAGCTTTGTTTTAATTTTCTTTTGCATGGAATATCTTTTTCCATCACCTCACTTTCAGTCTGTATGTATCCCTAGGTCTGAAGTGGGTCTCTTGTAGGCAGCATATATATGGGTCTTGTTTATGTATCCATTCAGCCAGTCTATGCCTTTTGGTTGGAGCATTTAATCCATTTACATTTAAGGTAGTTATCGATATACATGTTCCTATTACCATTTTCTTAATTGTTTTGGGTTCGTCATTTTAGGTCTTTTCCTCTCTTGTGTTTCCTGCCTAGGGAATTTCCTTTAGCATTTGTGGTAGAGCTCGTTTTGTGGTGCTGAATTCTCTTAGCTTTTGCTTGTCTGTAAAAATTTTAATTTCTCCATTGAATCTGAGTTAGATCTTTGCTTTGTAGAGTAATATTTGTTGGAGGTTTTTCCCTTCATCACATTAAATATGTCCTGCCACTCCCTTCTGGCTTGCAGAGTTTCTGCTGAAACATCAGCTGTTAACCTTATGGGAATTACCTTGTATGTTATTTGTTGTTTTTCCCTTCCTGCTTTTAATATTTTTTCTTTGTATTTAATTTTTGATAGTTTGATGAATATGTGTCTTGGTGTGTTTCTCTTTGAGTTTATCCTGTATGGTACTGTCTGAGTTGGACTTGATTGACTATTTCCTTTCCCTTGTTAAGGAAGTTTTCAACTATAATCTCTTCAAATATTTTCTCAGACCCTTTGTTTTCCTCTTCTTCTTCTGGGACCCCTATAATCTGTATGTTGGTGTGTTTAATCTTGTCCCAGAGGTCTCTGAGACTGTCCTTCATTCTTTTTTCTTTATTCCATTCCCTGGCAGTTATTTCCATCATTTTATCTTCCAGGTCACTTATCCATTCTTCTGCCTCAGTTTTTCTGCTATTGATTCTTTCTACAGTGTTTTTAATTTCAGTAATTGTGTTCTTCATCATTGTTTATTTGCTTTTAATTCTTCTAGATCCTTTTTAAATGTTTCTTGTATTTTCTTCATTCTGTTTCTGAGATTTTGGATCAACTTTACTATTGTTACTCTGAATTCTTTTTCTTGTAGGGTGCCTATTTCGTCTTCATTTATTTGGACTTGTAGGTTTTTACCTTACTCTTTCATCTGTAACATACTTTTTTGTCATTTTTTTTTTTTGATGGGTGGTGCTATATTCCTGTCTTACTGGGTTTTTGGCCTGAGAGGTTCAGCACTGGAGTTTGCAGGAAGTTGGATAGAGTCGGGTCTTGGTGATGAGATGAGGACCTCCAAATGGCTTCACTCCAATTAATATTCACTGGAGTCTGAGTTTCTCTGTTAGTCCAGCAGTTTGCACTCAGAGCTCCCACCACAGAAGCTCTGGCCCAACCTCTGGCCTGCGAACCAAGATCCCACAAGCTTCATGGCATGGTGAAAAAAGAAAGAAAAAAGAAAGAAAGAAAGAAAGAAAGAAAGAAAAACAAAAGAGGATTACAGTATCAAAGAATAAAAAACAAAATAAAATTAGAAAGATAAAAAATATATTAGGAAAAATAAAACATTATAGTTTTATGCAGCAAGGTAAAATAAGACCACAACAGAAAAAAGAAAAAGAAAAAAGAAAGGGTGTGGGGGGGTAACAAGCCAAAAGGAGAGAACCATAACAAAGTATAAAGAATAAAATAAAATTAGAAAAATAAAAGATTTATTAGGAAAAATAAAAATATAAAAGAATCAACAACAATGAATCAACAAGGTAAAACAGAACCCCAGTCTAAAAGAGGAAAAAGGAAAAAACAAAAAGCCTTGGCTATGGAGTGGAGTTTAGGTGGGAGTGGAACTTAGACAGGGGTGGGGTTTATCCTGGGGTGGGACTTAGGGTGGGGGGATGACATTTGAGGGTGGCATGGGGCCTATGTTCAGGACCCACTTAGTGGGAAAAGGCCTTGGGGGTGGGGCCTAGGCAGGGCGATGTTCAAGTGTGGGGCTGGGCCTCTGATTAGGACCTCCATGGAAGGGGAGAGGCAGCATGTGGAAAGGAGGACCTCTGGAGTGTGGAGTTCCAAAGTTTGGAGGTAGAGCTCTGAGTGAGGGTGTGTGTGTGGGGTTTAGGCCCAGCACATTGGAGGGGGTCTCCGAGTGTAGAGGTAAGGCCCTGAGTGGGGGTGTAGGGGCGGGGCTTGGGTTCTGGGCAGAAAGAGGGAGGCTCTGAGAGCAGAGGATTAGACCTGGGAGCCCAAGAGGCTCCCCAGTGCCTAAGTGGGCAGGGAAAGCGCTGGCCACATTCCCTTCCATTCCTTCACCCCCCCCCTCACTGTCTCCCCCAAGGTCTCCCCCATTGCTGCTGGACCCATAACGGTGAGTGGGTCCTGTTGCATGTAGGAACTCCTCCCCTCCCCCAGCCACCCATCAGGGGTGTTGGTCCCATAGGTCCAGACTTTACTTTTGCTCTCCCTTCCCGCCTTCCTACTCCCTCAGGACCCGCGTGGCTAGAGGGGGCTTGGTGGGCAGAGGATCAGGCCCGGGATCTCAGCAGCTTCCTGGGGCCCCAAGTGGGCAGGGGAAACCTGGCCATACTCCATTTTGATCCTGTGTCCTCACAGTGGTTCCCCAACTTCCCCCTTCAGACATGGGATCCCTTCCCCTCCCCCAGCCACCCCTCAGGGGCACCAATCCTGTCCCACCTCCACTTCTCCTCCCCCTTCTCTCCCCCCAGCCCCCACGTCCTACCCAGTCACTGAGGGTTCCTCCCGTCCCCTTAGGTGTCCGTGGACCCCCACCAGTTGTGAGGAGTTCCCCTAGTTGTGAGGAGATGTGAACTCCACGTCTTCTTAGTAAGCCATCTTGACTCTGCCCTCCCAACTCCATTTGCTCTATTATTTTTTGTATGTTCTAATTTTTTTTAATCAATGAACTATATTACTTATTTAGATAACTATTATTTATCAAAGAGGAAAAAAGAGGCATAAGAAAGAGATATGTATTAAGCATGGCTAGCTCATAAATCACTGAGGAATAGTAAAAATAATAGCATCAATGTTTTTTATTTCTAGGAAGTGGGCTCATGGCTTTCTGTGCATCAATACTTAACTGGATAACATCTTCAGAACTCTTGTTAGCCATCTAAACAAAGATAAAGGCCTCTAAAATCACAACAAATGTAGCCCTAGAGGGCAGTGGGAAAGGGTGGTTATTTTAATAAACGGTGCTGGGTCAATTGAATGTCCATCCATAGGGCAAAAATACAATATCTCAATCCATATCTCTCGCTGCACACAGAAGTCAACTCTAGATGAACTTCAGATCTGCAGGTAAAAGGTAAAACAATAAATCTTTTAGAAGAAGCATTGAAAAATCTCTTCAAGATCCTAAAATAGGGAAGTATTTCTTAAATATGGCCTCAGAATCAATAACTGTAAAAGAAAAATTATTAAATTAAACTCTTAAGAATGGCCATCAGACACCAGTTAGAGAATGAAAATCAATCCACAGATTGGGAGAAAATATTTGCAAATCAATAAGAGAAAGACAGAAAACCCAAACTGAAAAATGAGCAAGAATCCAGAAAAGAGGATGGCAAAATGACCAATAAACATATGATAAAATATTCAACATTTTTAGTCTTTAGATAAATGCAAATTCAAATTACAATTGATATAACTGCATGCTCATCAGAATAGCTAAACTGAAAAACAGCCAATATCAAATATTGGTGAGGATATAAAGTCAATAAACTCTCATAAATTGCTGGAGGCAGTGTACATTAGTACAACTACTTTGGAAATTCTTCAAATTTGTGTTTGTACAAGTACAACTATTTGGGGATTCTTATTAAAGTTGAACACAGGTATATCCTATCTCAACAGTTTAAATCTTATTTGTACATTCAAGAGAAATATTTACATATATTCACTGCAAGATATATTCAGTATAAAAAATATTCATTGCAGCTCCACTCAAATAACCTCAAACTGAAAACTACCCAAATACCCATCAATTGTAGAACTAATAAATACATTATAGTATAATCAGACAGTGGAATCCAATACTACAGTATGAATGAGCAAACTACAACTATAACCACAATATGGATGTACTGTATAAATATGGCATTAAGTGTAAGAAGTCAGATGCAAAAAGTACACACTATCTGATTACATTCTATAATGTTTGGAAACAGGTAAAACTTATCTATAGTGTCAGAAGTCTGGATAGTGGTTATCCTTTGAAGGAGGAAGCACCTAGAAGAGAAGACAAAAGTGGTTGTTCTGAGATGTTATTAATGCTCCATTTATTGATTTGGATTCTGGTTATATGAGTGTGCTTACATTTGTGAAAATTAATTGAGTTTATTTTTTATATTCCTTTTTGTATGTTATTTAATAAAAATATGACTATATTTTCACACATAATAGAATTTTAATAAAGATAAAATCAAATAAAACAACTATATTTTAGATAGGATTTGTATTCAGTTTTAGTTTTTTATGCAATTCCTGCTTCCCCAGGCCACAGAAAGGGAGGAGACAATAATCAAGAGGTAGAAATTGGTGACAGATGCTCTTCACTCTCTTAGCCACTATCCTGGAGTGAGGCTTAGGAAACACATCTCATGCTTCTTCTCCTTTAATCTTTTTTTTTTTAACATCTTTATTGGAGTATAATTGCTTTACAATGGTGTGTTAGTTTCTGCTTCATAACAAAGTGAATCAGTTATACATATACATATGTTCCCATATCTCTTCCCTCTTGCATCTCCCTCCCTCCCACCCTCCCTATCCCACCCCTCTAGGTGGTCACAAAGCACCAAGCTGATCTCCCTGTGCTATGCGGCTGCTTCCCACTAGCTATTTTACGTGTGGTAGTGTATAAATGTCCATGCCACTCTTTCACTTTGTCACAGCTTATCCTTTCCCCTCCCCATATCCTCAAGTCCATTCTCTAGTAGGTCTGTGTCTTTATTCCTGTCTTACCCCTAGGTTCTTCTTGACATTATTTTTTCTTAAATTCCATATATATGTGTTAGCATATGGTATTTGTCTTTCTCTTTCTGACTTACTTCACTCTGTATGACAGACTCTAGGTCCACCCACCTCATTACAAATAGCTCAATTTCGTTTCTTTTTATGGCTGAGTAATATTCCATTGTATATATGTGCCACATCTTCTTTATTCTTTCATCTGTTGATGGACACTTAGGTTGCTTCCATATCCTAGCTATTGTAAATAGAGCTGCAATGAACATTGTGGTACATGAATCTTTTTGAATTATGGTTTTCTCAGGGTATATGCCCAGTAGTGGGATTGCTGGGTCATATGATAGTTCTATTTGTAGTTTTTTAAGGAACCTCCATACTGTTCTCCATAGTGGCTGTACCAATTCACATTCCCACCAGCAGTGCAAGAGTGTGGTCTCAAAATAAAGTCTGTTTTGTCTGATATCAGTACAGCTACTCTGACTTTCTTTTGCTTACTGTTTGCATAGTACATCTTTTTCCATCCTTTCATTTTCAACCTATTTGTGTCTTTGAAAAAGTGTGTCTCTTGTAGACAGCTGTGTTGTGCATTGTAACAAGCTACTAAATATTAGAGGCATGAGAACAAAGAAGACCAAAATCTATAATGGCATTTGTGGGAATATTTCTAAGAACATTTAGTAATTTTAATCCAGTTTTATTTCTTTATGGTTCTTAACAAAAAGGGGAATATGTACAGAGGGCTTCAATCCAGAGCCTCCCTACCTTTTTTTCTTTTTTTAATGAGTTTCTAACATGAGCTTTTTTTCTTTATTTCTTCACACGGATTCACGTTACTGTCTAGTATCCTTTATTTCAGTCTGAAGGACTCCCTTTAGTAGTTCTTGTGGCAGTAGTGAATTATCTCAGTTTTTACTTATCTGGGAAATGTCTTAATTTTAAAGGGTAGTTGGATATAGAATTCTTAGTTAATAGTACTTTTCTTTTGCCCTTTGAATATGTCATCCCACTGACTTCTGGCCTCAATGGTTTCTGACAAGAAGTTAGTTGCTAATTTTAATGAAGATCTCCTATACATGATGAGTTATTTCTTTCTTGTTGCTTCAGAAATCTCTTTGTCTTTCAACAATTTGATTATGATATATCTAGGTGTGGATGTCTAACATTGCCAATGATACTTGTGTTGACTTTACTGATTTTACTATGGAAGTAAAGTCTGTTACCAATAAAGTCCCAGTTCTTTTCATAAGTTCCTCAAAGAGTAGCCTTGTATTACATTAGACCTAAGCACATATGTACATCTATATCTTTCTTCAATGACATCCAACCACAATGAGCTGACCACACCTGTTACCCCAGGTGAAAGTCAATCCCTTTGATTTTTCACCTATCATCTGAGTTACTTTCTTCATAGGGTTGGGCTAATTTTATCTCCTCTTTTTTGAGTTTCAACAAGATATTCTCCAAATGTTCTCTACTAGTCTTCTAAGGAAAAATCAATTGTCCTTAAGTGAATAAAACTTGTTGTCATACACAGAGTTATGGAGGTAGGCTTGATGACTTGACACTCCTTCCTCTCAATGACCACTTTTCTTCAAGTTCTTTCTTACTAGGAGAAGATCGTAACTTCAAAAACTAAAGGAGCTGTTGAAGTGAATTGAGAATATTGTGTCTCAATAGGATGTAATTACATTGTGGAAGAAATGAAAATGTATCACAGTAGTAAAGAGATATAAATTAGGAAGAAGGACAGGGCCATCTGCTTTCATTCTTCACTGACTTCATTCCTTTCTTCTCTTCTTATCAATGGCAAAGTTCAGTGAGTCCATATTTTGGTGAACTATCTTTCAAAATAGTTGTGCTAAGTGATACATTCAACTTTAACTCTCCCATTTGGAAAGAGATTGAGTGTAGTAAGATAGTGGCATGGAATTTGGAGCATTACGGATTCTCAAAATGGAAAAATAAACAGATTTTAATGACTTTCACACTAAACCCTGATCCGAGGCATTGGTTTACAGAGCATATAATTCTTTTTCACTTTCCTTAGGGAGACTGGGTATGTTCAGATGACTAATATTCCCCTTCTATCAAGTCTATCAAAAAATTGCTAGTACAAGGGAGAGCAAACAACAACCAGACGACTAAATGAGGAAGTGTGTCATGGTATCTCTCTCTTGCACTTGACTCTTTTGTGTTTTGTTTAGTTTTGTTTTTAACTGCAATAATGGCTATTTCCAGGAACACTAATTGGCCAAATTATTGACAAACTTAATAAAAATGGGGTAGTAAGACATATCAAGCAGAGATTACAACATCAACACTAAAGTATAATTTACAGTGATCTTGTGTTCTTTATTCGATTCAGGATTCTTTCACAGATAGATGTGATTGCTGAGGGAGGAACTCAATATGTCTGGGCACCAAGAGTTGTTATCAGTCTGGAAGACTTGTATATATGTTTTTATACCACAGTGGGTCATCTAATATGACTGCTTGGATCTCCTTACCTTACCGTGGTTAGAGAAATGCTTTGTTGCCAAAACTATTACCTTTAAACAGTGCCTGTTTAATAAGCTTGGTACATAAACCAGAAAAATTTTAGGTACTATCATAACTGTCTGGAAGGGCTACCCATGATTGCAATTGGTCATTGCAAAAACTACAAATCTGCAATTTATAACATTGGTGTTTGTCCTGAGATTAAGATAACATTTAAAAATATAGGCAAAAGTGAGCACCTCTTACAGTATATTCTAATCCTTCATCAGATTAACATTATGGATCATCCCATTGATAAAGATATGGATAAACTGAAGAGGACATTGAAAAGAGCCCTGAAGGTGATTAAAGAAGTTAAAACAGATCTTACATGTAAATATTAAAGGAATAGGACATATTTAGTTTATAGATGAGAAACCCAAGGGAAGTCTTGAGCACTACTTTAAAATTTATTAAAGATGTTATGAGGAGCACACCTAACAGTTATTCTTTCTGTTCATGGAGGACAGAATGAGAAAACAGATTTAACTCCTTATTTTCTTCTTCTTATTATTTTACTTGCTGATTAACTACTTAACTAGATATTAATAGAATTTATTTCCCATTACCTAAATCACTCCCTGGCAGTAATTTGGACCCTAAGGGTTGTACATTAATTTTTTTTCACAGCTCAGGGACACCATTTAGTACTTTTGAGCAGTAGCATTAGGTACTAAATAGTATAGGGCGACCTGAAGCTGGCTCACTGATCATTTAGTTATAGATCAAAAACTGACTTTAAGAGATCATCCGGTCCAGGATCCTGAGGGGAATAATGCATCATACAAAGCATAGGTTTTATTCTCTTCTTGAAGCTCTCCAGGGATGGACACGCCACACCCTTTCTCACTAATGAGAAAGGAACACACACATACACTAACTGATACATAAATTCATTACATACATTTACTGCTCACAAGAAAGCAGCATGTTAAAGGCTAATGATGAGAGAGTGGAGAGTGGAGGGAGATGAATAAAACAACAATCCATCGCTTCTTTTATAAAATGAAGAGCTTAATAAATAGTGAATGCAGAGGACATGTTTTATGAAGCTCATAAGTCAAATTTTTCGTTCTTTTCACGTGATCCAAATTTATGTAAACGCTGTAAGAAACTTTAATTCATAATTAGTTAAAAATCACATTTACACGCTATGCCTACATATCACTTCAAACTGGCCAAAAGTGCAGCTTAAAGTTTAAATAGCAAAAATAACTAGTGTTATCATGTCTAGAAGTAGAGCTTTAAGGAAACTGGCAGATTCTCCTTCTGAAGAGAATTGAACCACTATATTTCATTTTATTAAATCATTAATATTTCTGTTTTTTTCCAATAAGAGATATGTGAAATTAATTTATGCTGCAAGAGGGAAATGAATCCTGGTGAAGTTTGATATCTTCAGTCATACATCAAATTTTTTTAATTAAAATACTATTTAGAATCTTTTGCAACACGATTTGAAAATCCCTGTTCTGTGCCAGCATTATTTCTTCTATTTATGAATGAATGTAGGTGGTATCTATAATTCCAACTTTCTGTTTTGGGAGTTCCACCTCCAGGCTCTTCTGCCATCTCAGTATGTCAGAGAACTAGTTCCTAGCTTGCTGCACTCCATTTCTTTCTGACAGCCAAGAACTTTGATTTTTATAATGAGGTGTAAATCATAGAAAAGGATTGTCTATAAAAGACTTCAGCAGAGATAAGAGCAGGAGTATGAGTTTATGCCAGTCATGCTGTAGGTTGAAAAAGAACATGAGAATTCAGGACACCACCAGAGATTAATGAGACTTCAGTTTACGTGTGTATCCTATTTCTGTATTCAATATACAGTGATGGTGACAATTAGCAGTGGTATATTTCATGTTTGGATCAATTTCTCCTATGATGGTTGTCAAGTGGGCTGTCTAACAGACAGAGGCATGGCATAATACACATGATAATCTTTAACATCCTCTTGTGATTTCCACAAAGCAAGGAGAAAGCAATAAGGGAATATTCTCCCTTCCTGATCACACACACCTGAGCATAATCATAGCATGACATCACTGTAAGGACCCTAGACATGCAGAACAGAAAAGGAGTGTTTAGAATTTTGGTAAAAAGAAAGTAAGCCTCATTGAGATGAAAAAGTTGTCTGTGTCCTAACTGATGGAGAAGAGAAAGGTTTTATTTCAGGATTTAAGTGTGGTATTAATACTTTTGGCATTTAGTCAGCTTCTTATTTTATTATTATCCTTGAATACATTTTCCTATTTAGTATCTCAGAGGATGGTTAGAAAGAAAATGAACAAATGGGATGTATCCCTAGTCAGGATTCCTGTTCTGCCTCCTTCTCTAGCCCCAGTGAATTGTTATCAGGTAAAACTGGGTTAGCATCGATATGGTGTCAGTGTAGACCTGAATGCTCATATCTTCAATTGACCAATCAAGTAAATTGTAGCAGTTATTCATAAAATAAAATTGAATTGATATGTAATGTGATAGCTATAGAATCCCAAAAGCCAGATAAAAATTTTGTCCAAAATATATATTCAGGTAGTTGTGTACAAAATATAAAACACTCACACAGAATGATAAATATCTAGATATTTTGCTCATTTAACACCAAGTATCCAGATATTTCAGAAATATCCAGGTAACTGATGAGATGTTTCTATACTCCATGCAGATATTTGGCAAAATTTATTGATGCATTTGTTCATGAAACAATTACATGGAGGTATGCAATCCTTTGTCACCTGAGATACGTTTGGGTAGTAAGAGGGACATAGGTCTTAGAAAATTATACACATTTTCTCTTTCCATTATATGTCTCATATGTTCACAATTATTCTTTAACCATGATCAAGTTTTAATATTAATATCTTATTAGTCAAGATTAGGGTTAGGTTCAGGAAGTGGGGATGGATAGGATCTTCTATCTTATATCTGGCTTATATCACCACTTGGATAAATTTCAAGCCCATTGGCTCAGATGCTCTATCTATACATTTATTTGACTCTTAAATAACAATTCGACAAACTCTAATGTTGATGACGAGGTTTACAATGATGATTCACAAGAAAAACCTATTTGCTTCTCTATATGTGCTAGTTTGCACATCATTCCTCTGGTTGGATTAGTGAGCAGAAGGAATTGTAAAACCACAGGGGAACGGTTTAAGTGGGATAATGCAGACATTCAAGAATGATTAACAGTAATTTCACAAAGGTAGAAGGTAAGCTGCTCATTTTTATGAAATGGAACAAATGTGTTTGGAATGATTAACGAAGTAAGACATGAAAAAAAATTTAAAATGTAGCCACTCAATTCTATTTGGGTAACAAATCATATGAAATATAAATGCAGATTTTCCCCCCAATTCATGTATTTTTAATGTTAAACTTCAGCTAGACTGTGGCAAACAACCTGCACAGAACATAAAAACCACAGTGCTTAAATGCCAGCTATCCCACTCAGTTAAAAGGCAGTTTATATGATGTGTACTTTTCTTGAATTTTTTTATCTCACAGAAACCAGCATAACTCAATGCTTATCAATAGTATTTGAATAAAGCCTAGACCACCTTCCGCAGCTAATAGGTCAGACAAGAACACTTAAATACTGAAAGCTTCCAATTATCTTGTAAAATAAAGAAAATTCATTTATTCATGCATTCGTTCATTCCTTCCACATATATCTAACCTTTATTTTATGCAGAGCACTATCTTCAGTGTTGTGAGAAATGCAAAGGAATCTATGTAAAGTGTTGTCCTACAGAAGCTGGGCAAGGAGATGTCTATTCAAAATACTTTTGTTACTATCCAGAGGTACTTGTTTTTTCCGTCACTTATGCTAGGTAGGGACCAGTTTTAATTTCTGGAATCCTGCTAGTACAGCTTTCTGAAACAACTTTCAATATCATCCAACTACCCTTTCCTCTTTGTTTCCTTGCATCTGCTCACGGGTAGATGGACCCAAGAACTTCTTTGAAAGCGCTGTGTCTATACCTCCCTAGTACAGCACCCCACATGGTAGCTTTGCTCTATCCTTACCACATCCTGATCCATGGATCTGAAGACCACGATGAGGGTACTCTGGAGCTTTGGCAATATGAGAACTGTTCATTCCTAGGAAGGTTCAGGATTGTCTTTGAACCTTAAATCTTTGTTTAAAAAAAATGTGGTGCATGGACAAGTAGTATGGGCATCACTTGAGAGCTTCTTACCAAAGGGGTATCTCAGGTTACACATGAGATGTAATGAATCAGAATCTGCAGTTATATGCAAGTTGAGGTTTGAGCACTATAATAAACTACCAAAAGATAAATGAGTTGAAAGAGCTCTCTTTTACATTCTTTTTTATTTTATCTTATATCGGAGTATATTTGATTTACAATGTTGTGTTAGTTTCAGGTATGCAGCAAAGTGATTCAGTTATACATATACATATATCTATTCTTTTTCAGGATCTTTTCCCATATAAGAATATTGAGTAGAGTTCCCTGTGCTATACATTCTTAATTTGAGTTCAGATTAATTAAGGCACAGTTGATCAGAATATGTTTTAATGAACTCTTATTTTCAATGCAATGCAGACAATTTAGGATAGGGATTGTATCTCTCAGGATATTATTATATCTCAGATTATATTTGTTTCCCAAATGCCCAGAACAATGCTGACACACACTAAATAGATATATGTTGAATGAGTTTATATGGCCTGCCCAGCTTCAAGTATAAAATTCTCTCTATGCACAGTATATGCTTGTTGACTACAGATTTGAGAGAGAAATTTGGTATTTCAGCTTTCATTTCCCAATGCCTAAAAATCTATCAATGCCTTCTATCTGTTGAATTCTTATATAAGTGCATCCCATTCAATCTGTAATATTTATTGAGCTCTGCAACTATCCCCTTTACCAGGAACTTGGAATTAAAGAATGAAAAGAGATTTTCCTTGCCCTCAGCGTGTTTATATTCTAGCTCATCGGCAGTTATAAAAATATGCTGTAATAGAGGGATATATAAAGTACAATAGACACGTAGGAAGATAATTTAATATTTCTGGAGTACACCAAGAATGGCTTCACAGAAACGATGTTTGAATTGAGACTTGATGGATGAGTAAGTACTAAAGTCATAAAAGTTTGAGAGCATTCTAGGTGAAGGAGTTGAGGTGTAAGAGAGCTTATAAGATAACTTATTTCTGGTGTTTATGCAGAAAGGATGATGAAAGGGACAGGAGACTGCACAGAAGGGCAATGGCCTGACCAAGCAGACCCTTGCGTGACTAACCGATGGGTCTATTTATCATTGAGCAGACAATGTGGGAGCCATCGAAACATTCTGGAACAGAATGTGAGGTGATCAGATGCATATTTTAGAAGGTGTGGGGAGTGAAGAGGAAGGCTTGCCATCAGAGTCAGAGATACTAACTATAGGAGACAATAGCAAGAGTCTACATAATTAAAATGATAAGAACACGGGCTGTGACAGTGACGATGAGAGTGGCGAGGAGGGAAAGAAAAGAACTATTCTCAGGTGGTATAAAGGTGAGGGGGACTGTAGAGTTACCTATATTTATTCAGCTTGGCCAAAGTGAGAGTGAATTTCTCTTGGCAGAATTATTTTCATTGGTGGAATGAATAACTACTCATCATTTCCCTAAAGTAAAAAGAAGCAATGGCCTCCTGAGGATCAAAGTTATGTTTAGTCTAAGAACCTAGAGGATAATATCAAGAAGTTCAGAATCAACACAAAATGGAGAGACCCAGGCTACTTGTTATGAAAATCTAGGCAGAGAAATTATCCTGAAAGGCACTGTCAAGACTAGCCTGCAATATAAGAAAACTGGCTGAGTTATGATTGATTTATTTCCTTTACAAGGAAAGCAAATATGAACAAGACTTTCCTCACAGGTATGTAGGTTCCATTATTGCTTTTACATGATATGATTTAAGGAATGACTTCAAAAGCCTTCCCTGTCCCTGTCCTTACTGGTGTCCCAAATTCTCATCATTAGAAGAGCCATGCATTTGGAGTAACAAGTTGTCCATGTCGGGAGAAAACACTGAAAATATCCCTGCTCTGTTGAGACATGATAGAGGGTCAGGAAAAGTGAACCCAGATCTCATGTGGAATTACAGAAATGTACCAGAGCATGAGAAGCCCTTTTTCTGTATTTCCAATTAGAGCGTGGTTTAATTAGAGGATAGCTAGTCAGACTATGGCTTAATGAGATCTAACTCAGAGTTTCTCAAATGTTAATGTCCTTACAGAGGTCTGAGGATCTTATTAAAATGCAGATTCTGACTCAGTAGTTTTGCGATGAGACCCATCTCAACAAGAGATGTGTTTCTAAAAGCTCCTGGTGACGTTATGTTGCAAACACTGGCTTAAAACAAAACACCAGGAAGTAAGGAGTAAGGTGACCAGAAGTTAACAAATCAGTTACCTCCCAGGTCTCTGAAGGAGATGAGACACAGGGCGGGTAGTTTGGACTGTGGTAGGGATAATGTGGTAGAAGGATGTATTGCCTTCATACTTCCTTCACATAAAGTATGCCTTTGAATGCCATTCATTTATATGGCAAAGAGAAACTGGTTCCTTTGAGTGTTGCTTTATTGAGAGTAGGGTATAAAGGCACAGATATCCTTTCTATGCATGACTAGTTTATAAACAAAATGTCTCAAGATGATTTAAAAAAATCTATAACCAGATTCACAAATCAATATACTGTAAGAAAATAAAAATGAAAAGAAACTATTTACAAAAGTAAGACAGAGAACTGGGGGTGATTTAATAGAATCCCCACCTCAAATATACCTCATTATACACCACTTACTTGCATATTTTCAGCTGAACTCACTTTTATTTTTTTGGACAGTTGAAATAATTGCTCACATTTTCCACTTCATATAGACACATCCTGATTGTAATTAGAAGAAATGCATCTGGTTGAATATAATCCAAAGCATAAAGCTGAAATGAAGACATTAGCTATAGGCGACAGAACATTTTAAGGTACAATTAAAAGATTGGCTCTGGCTATGTTTGTCATTGTCCCTTCTTGCATAAAAAATACTGGCTTATTTATTTATTTTTCTTTTCTTTTTTTTTTTTTTTTGCGGTACGCGGGCCTCTCACTGTCGTGGCCTCTCCCGTTGCAGAGCACAGGCTCCAGACGCGCAGGCTCAGCGGCCATGGCTCACGGGCCCAGCCACTCCGCGGCACGTGGGATCTTCCCAGACCGGGGCACAAACCCGCATCCCCTGCATCGGCAGGCGGTCCCTCAACCACTGCGCCACCAGGGAAGCCCAATACTGGTTTATTTTTAATGAAAGATAAAATTTTACTAAATGTTGACACTTTGGATGGCGACAGTGCTAACGAATGGAAATTTCACCTGGCCTGAATTCCGCCTATAAAAAACTCCTTTTCATTAAGTATAACAGTCACTTTATCAGCTTATTTAGTTATTTTATATTTTAAATAGATTAAAAATATGTGACCACATCAAATTACCTGGCTTTGAAAATTAAGCCCTTGGGGCTTCCCTGGTGGCGCAGTGGTTGAGTCCGCCTGCTGATGCAGGGGACACGGGTTTGTGCCCGGGTCCGGGAGGATCCCACATGCCGCGGAGCGGCTGGGCCCGTGAGCCATGGCCGCTGAGCCTGCGTGTCCGGAGCCCTATGCTCTGCAACGGGAGAGTCCACAACAGTGAGAGGCCCGCGTACCGCAAAAAAAAAAAAAAAAAAGAAAGAAAATTAAGCCTTTGGCTGCTCCTGCCATATAGCCATTCTCTGAACTTGCTCCGCAGACAGACAGGCATAGTACAAAAAGAGGATTAAAACTGTTTTCTGTATCCTCAAGTTTATCAGGGATAACACAGAAATCTCCATCATTCATACATCCTAGAGAGTTCTAAAGCATTAACAGTTTATCTGGCTTACATGTTATAAAAGCTAGAAAGTATATATATTTTAAACCAATCACCCAATCCAACCATAATGCAAAAAGTTTTATTGCAAGTTTGATTGGTGCAGTTCCTGCTAAATGAATAAAATAAGGGCATGCACCTGGAAAAGCTGGTGTCCAATAAACTTAACAATAAAATCTTATCCAAAGAGGTTAAAAAAGGTATTTGGGGAAACATGCTGCTTTGCAAGAAAGGTACTATCTTTGTTGTGTAAATATCTTCGTTTTCTTTCTTTTTTTTTTTTTTTTTTTTTTGCATTTGTCAGGGTGAACAACATAAGCCATTGGCTTTTGCAAGAAAAAAGTTGTTAACAGCTGCTTTAGTCATATAGATATAAATAAAACTTAGATTACAATGTTCCTGGAGTTATTTCACCATCACTTATCCTTTGTCCAGAAGAACTACTTTTAAGAGTTGAGTTCAAACAGGGCTTGCGGGGCTGGCCTTAGGAAAACTCAAGAAGGAAAGGTTGCTGTTCAGTAACTTGCAATGCTTCCCCATTTTCCCCTCCTCTTTACTGTCCTTCTAACCCTCAGTGTATGTCTGGGGTAGGGGATCTATTTTTCTTTATTTCTTATGCAAAGTCAAAGGTTTGTTATGGGAAAGGAAAAGTGATTTCTGACATCCATATAATAAGCTAGTTAACAGAATGCATTTCCTAAAACCAAATGAATACTTGACAAATCTGTATTTTCTTCAAGTGTCATTATGCATATTGCAGGACAATAGATTGTAATTCATGTTTTATGTCTTTATCATTAAATTGATATTGCTAGAAACACTATATTTTTTAAGGAAGTATCTTCCAAAGCCTGGTTTAAACAAGTTTTCAAAACAAACACAAAAGTCAATAAACAAGATGAAAATAAATTACCATCCTCTGTAAAATATACAAAATGTGAAAACAGAAAAATAAAATTAGGCAAGATGACTCTCTCTCTTTCTCTGTTTCTGTCTCTATCTTATCTCTTTGCCTCCCTCCCTCCCTCCATTCTATATGAAATCCTTAGAGTATCAAAAAGATGAAAAGCAAAAGGACAGCCAAATGAATACAACAATAGTCAAAAGAAAGTTGAATTTTAGATGAAATAACCACTAGGGAATTGACTAGTGGTAGAAATGGATTTGGGTGACTGGACTTTAGGTAGGTTCTGGATTCTGAGAGCATAGCGAGAAATCCTGTTGCCTTAGAATCACTTGCCAGCTTATTTGAGATGTAGATGCCTGAGCCCTGCCACAGACCTCTGAATAAGGCTTGGAAGTTGGGCATTTATCAGCGTTTTAAACAAGCCTCTCTAATATTCTTATATATATCATAGTTTGAAAAACTCTACCTGATTGGATTCTAGAATCAACTGGACTTGTGTGCCTGACAGTGACAGTGTCTAAGGTTAATGATCTTTTCCTTGCATTGTATAGATGTGCGAAAATGTCATGTTGCTTTACAAAATACTTCTTCAAGTTAGCTGTCCCTGAAAGAACAAGAAAGGTACAACTCAGCACTCACCCAAGGGTTCTCAATTTCTTGACTTTATCCCCATTGTTTTGTGGTATTCCTTAAGTCACATATCAAGTATCAATGCCGTAAAAATCCAACACAAAATATGGTGACAAAAAAAGTTAAGTTTGGTAACCTACTGAAGTAAGGGAGAACACTCACTACCTTATTGAGTCTTGGTAGAGTCTCAAGAAGGCAAATGTCAGGACAGGGTATTTATAGGGTTTGGAATCTGGGTTTAAGTGGGTTTTAGGGTGGTTGGTTCATGGTGGAGAACTGAATGGACCTGCAACATTTGTGACATAATAGTTTATGATGAACTTAAGGGGGGGGGCGGGTCTTGAAGTGAATCTTGATAAGTTAACTGAAATATGGTAAGTGAGCTGTTTGCCCAGGTGAGCAATCTATTGTCCTGATAGGAGAGTGAAGTATTTGCCCAGACAAGTTAGTTTGCAGGAATTTTCCTAAAACAAACAGCACAGTTCTTTCTTGATTTATAATCTTATCTTCTTGGGTCTCACTAACAATTACTAGGCTCTGTAGACAGAGGCCATCTTATTTCTCAAACCAAGGAGAAGCAAAGAGGGCTTTCCTGAGATTTCTTCATTCTAAATTCTTGGAGAACTTCATTTCACAAATGTTAATATGCAGTAAAAGATGGAAAGTACCAAGGACAGATACTGGTATTGTCTCCCTGACACACACACACACACACACACACTGCCCATGACAGACATTAATAAGCAGTCACAACATTCCTTCCTACTCATCCTGAACCTGGCCTCATGATGTTTTCCAAAGTAGCATTTAGACAATCATTTTCAATTCACCAGAGTAGTCACTCAAACTGCAGCCAAAGGGACTGTGCTAAGTATTTGGGGAATATAAACGTGAATCAGGCATGCATTGTGTTCTCAAGGAGTTTAGAGTTAAGAACGCATAGGGAGTACCCAGGGAACATTGCTAAGGGGTTGGTTAGGGCAAAGCATACATAAAGGTGAGTAGTATGTAAGTCCACATGGACAGCTGTTGACCATTACAAGTGAACTTTAAGGTGAGAACAGTGTGTGTGACACTTACGTGATAGGGAACGGGGAATAAGTGAATTAGGAAAAGTTGCAAATGAAAGAATCACCACAATGCTTTGAGATTATTTAACTGGAAGTAGATAAGAGATTCCATAAATGCAAAGAACATGCAGGATGCAACTGAAGAAAATTTGGAAGAACATAATTTAAGAATAGGTTAGGTCAGTTATAGGTAGATGGAAAGGAAAGGGTGAGCAGGAAAAAACATTACAGACATGGGATTGACAAGTTTTGACCACAGTGGTTTGTTGTAGGGAAGCAATTAGAGGAGAAGAAAGAAATAATTTTTTAAAATATAAATTTTTCATTTTTAACAACAAATTTAAACAACAAAAACTGTTAAATTTTGAACAACAACAAAAAGAAAATTTCGATCAAATTCAGTACTCATGAAGACAAAGAGCATGAGAGAGATTTGCTTATTGTAGGGCTTCTCTTATTTCTGTCTAATTTCTCTTCCTTTTGGAGGTTATCTGTTCTCTTCTCCTTGTGACTTTTGTGGAATACAACACTCCAGACCCTGTCCCTCTCGACCACAAGATTGCCAGGTAGCTCATACTTGACCAATGATTGGCACCCTATTGGGAATCTGATTCTTCAGGTGAGATACTCAGGAATGAAGGGTGGTAGGAGCTGAGTATCCAGATGGCAATGTCCTAGAGAGACGTTTTGTGTGTTAATACCATTGAGTTTGTTAAGATACTCTAGTTCTTATCCTTCTGGAGATCTGGTTGTTCCGTTCTTCCTTTGAGCCTGTAAACTATTCACTGAGAGCCAAAAGCAACATCATTCCCTGTCCCCCTGTAGGCAGTACTGCGATCCAGCAAATATTGCCTACCTACTTGCTCCAGGATATATAAGTTCCTGGAAGATAAGATTGTGAACCAATGAAAATCAAGACTAACAGCTTGTTCATCAAGACTCATTTCTAGGCCCTTACCTCACTGTGTTCACTTAATCTAAAACTACTATACGATACATTCTGCCCAAATAATTCCCTGCTTCGCTGTCTTGCTCTTCAATCACTATATCCAGGCCCCCAAACCCTAAAAATATTGACCTTCTTTAGTGCAGTAAGTCTAATATACTTAGCTTTGCTTAATCAACCAGTTTTTCTGGTGGTCTTTTGGGGAGCCGAAAGTCAACACTACTCAACAATTAATAAATCCTTTCTTACTTCCTGGATAAATTAGATACAGTTAAATTCTGTTGCCTGAAAGTAAAAATTGCCAATTTTATAATGCATTAGGATAAATGCTCATGGAACATCATTTTGTGTGTAATTTGTCCCATAAAATTAGACTGCAAATTTCTGGAGGGCAAAAAAAATGTCATATTGGGGGCTAATGTTAAATAATGTAGAATATGAAGAAATAGACAAACTTACCACTTTGTGCCATCTCTTGTCTCTCAGTTACTAGCATATTGCCTTAATAAAAGTATATCTCCGATATTTGTTGTTTGACAATAGCTGTTGTGCTATTTACAATAGGTTTGTAACTTTTAGGTAAAATCCGGCAGTAGACATTGTCGGAGTGTCACCCATTTCCTCTTGAATTCTCTTTACATTTCAGCAGGAGGCAGCCTATGATTCCTAAATAACACCATTAGCATTTTAGTTCAGGGCTGCCCTTGGGAATTTGTTGCAGAGGCAATTCTTCACTAATAACTGATGAGCATGGAGGGATAATTGGCCAAGGTAATTCCGAGTTTCTCAGGGGGTTAACTTTTAGTCATCCAATGTGGTAACTGGCTTAATAATTCACCCTTTATTGGTTGCCTTCCCTCTGTGTCCTCTCCATCCCCCACTTGTACGGGGAAAGTTATACACAAAAATGATGTTCCTCAGACATGCCCAATAACTGCCATAATTTGGTTAAAACTTTTTGTTTGCAGGTAATAGAAATTGATTTTGCCTGAAGTGTCTAAATAAGAAGGAATTACTGGAAGGTTACTGGGTTTGACTCCTCACATTGCCAGCAGAAGTACCTGTTAATCAAGCACGGCTAAGATTGTACGTAATCCTTACCTCAGGGTCTGCTTATGGAGAGAACACAACTGAGACATAGACTTCTTAGGAAAGCATGTTATCTTCATCCTTTTATGGTAAAACAGTTCCTAGAATTGCACCAGGGACACCTTTTGGGGAAGAGTCAGTGAGAACATTGACTCCCTGGCAAGGTGGTGTCTAGTTTGCCTTTGTCTATTGAGTGCCTAGTACAGTGCATATCACAGAGAAGGTAATCCATAAACATCTGCTGAATGAATCACCACGGTCTACATAGCCTGGTTGCAGGGTCTGATAATTCCAGGGATCTGACAATCACAGCAGACTAGAGTTGAACCATACTGAAGATGAAAGAGGCATTTGTTCAAAAAGTGTTTTAGCCAGCCACATAACCAGGACTGATGATGCTCAGACAACATGGTGGCTGGACCAGTTGTCCATGGCTGTTGTCCATTCTAAAGCTTGCTTTGTCTGTTCTGCTTGGTTCATGCCCATGTTCTCCTACTTGTTAAATATTTTCATATTATCCCTGTTCATAGCCATTTTTTTCAAACTCTATTTCAGATGTGCTTGAATCTTGCTCTTCAGATCTGAAGAGAATGTTCTTATATCCTTCCATGTTCCTTATCTTAATGTCTCTTCTCACCAGCTCTTTAGCATTTCAGAGAAAGAAAGTGTCTTGGCCAAAGTCATTGCTTATTTCTAAAGCACGTATACTTGATCATGCATCCATGCAAGTATTTATTTTCCCCCTCAGGAATTATTTTTCTTATCATCACTGATTGCATTTGTCTAGTGCCAGTCTACTCCATGCCCTATTAGATAGCATTAAATATTAGTTCTGTGTGATACTGTAGAACATTACTTATGATAACCTGGACAGTTTTAAGTCAGTGCTTAAAGCAAATCAATCAGAAAATAATATGTTAGTATCTAATATAGGTAAAGCACTATAAAAATGGCCAAGGGAATCTACAAGAATTTCAACAATGATCTCTGCCTTCTAAATATATGATTCCAATCCAGGTTTGAACACAGTATTTTTACAGTCCCATGCAAGTGATTTAACCCTTGTTCCTCATTTACTCCTATGTAAAATGAAGATAATAACTACTGTGCAGGTTAGACGTAAACTTTTAAATACATAAATGCTCCTTAACACGTAATAGGCAGTCAAAAATGGCAACTGTGATAATCACCAGATTGCAAAGTTGAAATGTCAAACACATTCACCTGATAGGTGAAATATCACCTGATAGGTATCAAAAGGCAGGGTAATTTTTCACACGTGCAGAATCTAAGCACTCTGAATTCAGGGGAGGTAGCCATTCTGGGTTGGAGAAACCTGGGGAAGCGTTTTGGAGTAAGTGGAATTAGAACTGAGTGTTGAAGAAGGGGTAGATGTTGAGCAAACACGCTCACTGTCTTAAGAGAAGAAGTGCAAGGTACACTAGGGTGCCTGGGACAGGTGCCCTAACCACACTGCATTAGGCTTCCAGGCTCGGGGGCAGGGGTCAAGGGTAAAAGAGAATCTGACTCTTGTCCTTCACCATGAAGAGATCAGATTGAGGAAGTTATAATTTGGCTGTAATCAGTGTAATGAAGATAAAAAACAGGACTGTATTGGGCTGAATTTTGAGAGGAAACAGGCAGGGTGGAGGCAGAAGCTGGGAACTTTGCTGATGAGGCCATAGCTTATTCAAAGATGAGATGAGAATGCTCACCATCTACTTTCTGAGAATCAAGATTTCTCTCTTTGTACTCATTCTCTCTGGGGTAAGCATATTTAGGGTGGTCAAAAAGAATGATAAAAATCACTTGCTTCCTTATTTTTTAATTTATTTTAAAACAAGACATGATATCATACCTATTATACAAATAAAGAATTACTTTCCAACTCTTTTGCCCATTTCATGCTGGAGTTTCATTTTTTCCCACCTTGAATGTGCTTATTTATAAAATGGTATTATAAGTTATTCTTTCAAGTAATAGAGAAAATATGAGATATTTTCTATTTTTCATTTAAATTGGCCATATTTTAATTTTTTTATTATTTTTAGTATCTATTTTACTTGTTTATTTATTTATTTATTTGGGTCTTAGTTGCGGCAGGCGAACTCCTTAGTTGCAGCTCGCCGGCTCCTTAGTTGTGGCATTCAAACTCTTAGTTGTGGCATGCATTTGGGCTCTAGTTCCCTGACCAGAGATTGAACTCGGGCCCCCTGCGTTGGAAGCTCGGAGTCTTAACCACTGTGCCACCAGGGAAGTCCCAAAATTGGCCATATTTTTAGGAAAAATACTCAGAGTCTACTCCTTAAAAGAAAATTCTAGAAAAGAGAGTAATGGAAAAAAGGAAATATGTTCTAGAGTTCTTCTTAAAATCATCATCTGCTATGCAGAGATGAAGGTGTTAACTTTGGTCCTCAGGTCCATTTTTATGTTACCAGGCAAAACCACTGAATTATAGGTATGAGAGCCATTATCTCCCAGAAGCACCTTGAAAAAAGAGATGTCATTGCAACTCCACATTAAGTAAATTCCCCATATTCAGTAGTCCTTCATTCTTAAGAAGAAAATGCCTTATCCCTCCCTCCATTCACCTCTTCTAAAAAAGAAAAGAATCTCAAAGAAATTCGAATTTTTACTAACCAGAATTGATTTTATTTCTTTCTATTTGGTATTCGTCAGAACACTGTGTGTGTGTGTGTGTGTGTGTGTGTGTGTGTGTGTGTGTGTGTGATGTAATGGATGAATAAACTCAGGAGAGCCAGTTTGCTTGCCAAATGTTTACCATAAAAATTATTTTCCTATATATTGACTCCTCTCTCCATTTCTTTTACTAAGTATATGCTTATTTAAGAAAAGAAAACAGCCTAATAAGCCTAGTTTAATCAACCTAACCCTAACCCGAACCCTAACCTCTGGGGCAATACTTGGACAATGCTTGAGAAAGTATTTAACTGGGATGTTGAAAGGCTCAGGAGGGGGAATTCCCTGGTGGGCCAGTTGTTGGGACTCTGCGCTTTCACTGCCTTGGGCAGGGGTTCAGTCCCTGGTCAGGGAACTAAGATCCCCCAAGCCCTTGCGGCCAAAAAAAAAAAAGAAAGGCTCAGGCCCAGGAGGTTTTTCACTTCTGCAGATGAGCTGCACTAGAAGGGCATCCTGCAGAGGCTTTATTTTCTTTTTTAAAAACCTGCTCTACGTACTTTCAACTAGTTCTACACTAATAAGAATGTGCAGCTTGGCACTTGCAGCCAAGTTTCTAACCAAACTCTGTTCAGTTTTGATATCAATGCTGAGCTTTCTCCCTTATAATTTATGAGATATGGTTAATGGATTATATAGAACAATCATTTGAGCAATAGAAAGTAAAATGAGAATTCTTTTTTCTCTAAGTTTGACGTCAGGTGACTTTCTCTCTCTTCACCCGAACAAGTGTATCCACTCCTTCCCACCACCAAGCACACAACCTCTTCAATGAAACAGAAACAAATATTGAGGGACTTCCCTAGCAGTGCAGTGGTTAAGAATCTGCCTGCCAATGCAGGGGACACGGGTTCGAGCCCTGGTCTGGGAAAATCCCACATGCCCGGAGCAACTAAGCCCATGAGCCACAACTACTGAGCCCGCACGCCTAGAGCCAGTGCTCCACAGCAGGAGAAGCCACCACAATGAGAAGCCCGCGCACAGCAACGCAACTAGAGAAAGACTGCGCATAGCAATGAAGACCCAACGCAGCCAAAACTTAATTAATTAATTAATTAAAAAAAAAGAAACCAATATTGATTAAAAATAAAGAGACAAAAAGGTAAAATTATATGTTCACATTAGTGCCCCCAACAAAAGTGTGATTGAGTGACAATAAGTTTTTATTTTTATTTTCCTTATTTACATTTTCCTGTTACGGAGAGGCATACAATTCGCCATGTGTACACACAGCAGTAATGTACAAAGTGAAATATTACTAAATATCTAAAATTCAGGGTTTTTTAAGACACGTCTTGTATAAATGGCATATACCTTATCTCACATTTTAATTTAGATATAAAATTATTTAGTCTGAGAAATCCTGAGACAAGTTTCCCTAGACTCAGAATTTTAGAGCTAGAAGTGATCATTAATATTATTTAGCCTAACTCTCTGTATCAGAACAAAGAGCTACAGAGATAACTAGCACTTGGTTCTCATTAAGAATAGAGACAAAACTATAGTCCGTATCTTTAGTAAATTATAAAGTGATCATTCTTTCCTTTTAATCTCTATCAAAAGAATATCTTCTTATAACACTAACTTTCCTCATAAAACACAGTATTATAAAATCTTAAATATTAACACTGACAGGCTTTGACCAATTGGCATGGTCACCCTTGCCTATGTGCCACTCTGGTGCTTACTACCTGAACATTAGCTCTGCTTGGTGACCATACATGAAGATTTCTTCATGTTTCCTGACATGCCATTGACCTATTAATACAGCTAGGAATTATGCTTCTCTTAGTTACAATGTCGATTATGCCAGGTTTCCAGTGGGGTCAGCTGTGACCTCAAATGCCTTTCTGGCTTAGACAAGTCAGCCTAGCTCTCTCTGGATCTTTTCTTTTCTCTTACCTAATTGACATGAGCTGCGTCCCATTACTTCATCCTATTTAGACCCACAGGCTATTTCAGCTTATAAAGGTCATGTCTTATTTTAGCTGGTTTTGGCTAATTCACAGCCATCAGAAAATGAATTGGAGAGCAGATTCACCGAAGACAGTATCTATACCATGACCAACATCCAACTGATTCAGTCAAATGGGTGAAAAATCAGTCCAGTCAGTCGTTCGGCTTTTTTGAATTAAGCAACTATTAATTTATTGTGTCACTTTTCAATAATGGTGCCGGATTGTTAATAAAATAGTTAATATTGTTTAAAGGTCTAACATAGGTGGAACGCCACTAGAATTTTGACTGCTAGGATCGGAAATACCCACTAGTAAAACTCTCTGGGAATGACCCCTAGCACTTTTACAGTCACTTGCTGATAATTTGATTTAAATCACATTTCCTCAATCTGTTGGCGAGTACAGTATGCTATACTGTACTTTAGGACAGGGTGAAGAGATGGATTTTGGTGAGACATATTATGTCTACTCCCTCCTTCGGCCTAGCAAGTTTGTCTACGTAATAGAAAAAGAATATTTTTATAGCTTTTAGGACTTGGTGTTGGAAAGCTTTTCTTAATTGGGTTTAATAATTTTTAATAGAAGCTACATGGTCGACAGAAAATTGTAGTGACCAAGTTGAGCGTGATAGAAAGAAACATTCTTTTAAATAATTAATAGCTGCTAAAAGGTCCCCTGCATTATGGAGGGGGGAAGGGAGAAGACCAGATTTAATCAGAGGATTCAGGAAGGAGTTTCGATGAGAGAGATTAATTAACCTAGTGCATGGTCATACAAGGGACAGGATCAGATGATTCATTCACAAAAAATGAGTAAAAGCAAAGGAGACACGGAGAGTGGGGGGAGGGTGACGCAGTGAAGAAAGTCACATATGCGGTGGTAGTCAGACGTCAAACCTCATTAAAGAAGTTGTCCAAAACCTCTCTAATGAGCCGGAAACAATGTGCGACTCACCTGGTTAGAGGCGTTTTTGCACAAATCAAACTCAGGCCAGGTTGCTCAATGGGTCTTCAGAGAAATTATAAACCCTGAAGTGAATCCTAGCCAAGGAGAGCTGTGTTAACAGACTCTTCCCAACCACACAACTTCGATTATGGAGACAGAGATGGATGCCTTACCTCTCTGAGGTTAATACTCAGTTGGCTTCACCTATATGTCGCCATTAATAATTGCTACAGAAGATATCAGGGCTAGGGAAACAAAAATAAGAACAACAACGCAACACAGTTTGTCTAAAATGTCAGGAGAAAGTAAGGCTGGGGGCCAGATATCCGTGAGTAGGGGAAGGATTTGATGGAAATCTGTGTCCCTCTGCCAGAAGAGTTAGCTGCACTGAGCCACCTTAGCCATCTGTACATGCAGAATGACCTTGGCACAAGTGGGACACATTATTTGTTTCCAGGGAAGAAGGGTGTGTGTGTGTTTTTTAAATCAGATGTCATGGTCTGGTGCAGAGGTGTCCTCACTTTTCCTGCCAAGAACTCCTGGGCATGTGATGAAAGGTTGTGAAGTACTTTTGAGTTTTTGATCTCAGTTTGTCTTCCATGTAGGCTTTAAAATGAATGGATTAAAAAATCATCGGACCTCAATCGTTTTTTAATTTTATTCTTCTTCTTCCAATTATAAGCAGAAGGAATGATCTTCTGCAATCATCCTTTTGATTATGTTGCCCTCTTCAAATAACTTTAAAAGAACACTTAGTTTTCACTTTCATCAAAATACAATGTTCTGACTCTCTTCCTTTCTCTGTCCTGTACTTTACTGTTCTGATTTTGCTTGGTACACTACTCTCTCCTCCTTTCTGCAGCCGGACATAAACTATTTGCCATCCTGCTTCCCTTATTATTTCCCTCCTTGAAGATTTGCTATTGTCCTCACCTAAAACATCACCCCAACCCCTTTCCATGAAACCAGGTCACTTATTTCTGTCCAAATTTGTTTCTGGACAAATATATTTGGACTGTATTCTGTCTTCTGTTGTGTGTGTACCTGTTCCTGGTACTTTAAAAAAATTCACATGCCTTTATGTTGTGCTCTTCTCCACCAACAGTTTGTAAGTTTTTTAAGGACAGGAGCCCTGTATTCTTTTTTGTCATCATAGTAGTGCACGGCTTATCACTGTCAGTCCCATTTACAACCAGTAAGTTCCATAATCCTTTGCTCTCCCCTCAAGCTTGGGTACACTGTGTCACTTTGTACTAAGATTGATCTTTTCCATTTTCTATTTCTTCAGGTTTCTATCTCAAATCTTAACATGTTTCAAGTCTTAACAGAAGCACACTGTGGATGGATTCCAGTGATCAGGGCATGCTTTGGAAAACCTAGAGAATGTAAAATAAGGAGCAGACTCAGAATTCTCTCATCTTGCATCCACCCAACAGATACCTGACTCTGTGTTTATGTACAATATGTTAGATTCTTACTTATTCACATACTCATCAGTGGCAGGTGTGCCTGTTATTTTATTTATAGTGTAAGTTTCCAGAGGTATCACTTTTCTATTGATTAATTTATATTGTCTAATTCATAGTATGGTGTTATGTTCCCAGTCTCTCTTAATTACTTATTGATGATGATTAAACCACCAAACACGGTTTCTTTAACAAATATTACCAAAGCAAGAAGAAAACAAAAACACATTGTAAATGATGGCATTTTCTACATAAGCCTCACTTAAGTCTTAGTCATGATCTTGTTACTTGCTGTGAGAGCTGGATCTTCTGGGAAAAAAGCTCTGAGAACCATGCATTAAGTACACATAGACCTTTAAATGTGAAGAATTTAAGCCCAAACATGTATTTGTGTTTATGTGCAATACCCACTTCTTTTCAGAATGTCTCAAACTGACCCCAAACAACCTTCTTTGTGGATGCCTACCTTCAAGGACTAGTATTTGTCATTTAATTGCTCTCCTATCACTCTGTCTCTCAGGGTGTGAGCCTGGCTCTGAGATCATTGTACTAATTTAAAATATTTGGAGACCAGCAAAAAGACAGACTTGAGAATATATTGGCTAAGTCCTATTCCAGGAGGCTTCACATTTTCCCTTGTGCTGAAAATGTCAAATTTTGCCCTTCAACATTTCTCTAAACAACTTTCTCCACTCAAGTCTCAATAGCAAAAAAATAACCAATAATTGAGATAGTTAAGGGGGCATGATGAGAATACTGCTCTGAAGTTTTCTTACAATTCTGGCTAGGAAAAAATAATGCGGTGCTAATGGGATCTCTGTGGCATGCATGTGAGTTAGAGCATTGTAAGAGAGCCTTGGGAAGTGTGCATGGAGGTGTAAAGTGTGGATAAAATAATGAACAAGGATGGCAAATTGATCTGGGCTATTATTTGTATTTTTAATGTGAACGTCATGTAAGGCTGTCTCCCTCAGATTCGGGAGGAGCTTGTTAAAAATGGCCCACAGGCCTGCTGGGTCAGCCTCCTCTGGGGGCGGTATTCAGGGAATCCACCTTCTTAACAAGACATCTTAAGAGAATCTCATGTTCAGGAAAGCTTGAGGGCCACTGTATACACTAAAACAGTAAAGAAAAATATTCACCAAGTGCTGTGTGTTGTGCTGGATGTTGAAATAAAAGAGTAACTAAACCAAACACACTTCAAGAAATCCCAAAGACAAATTATAACACCCAAGAAAGTGAACACAATTAATTGCTCCTATAGAGCAAGTTCATCCAAAACTTGAGGACTGAGTTTTTAAGTACGTTACTTTTAGCTACTTTAAATGGAAATGAATGTTCTTAACAATTAATCTAAATAATTTATTTAAGATGTTCTTAAAATGTTCTAGCTGTTACAGTCAGAAACTTTTTTTTTTTTTTTTTTTTAATCTTATTGGGGACTTCCCTGGTGGTGCAGTGGTTAGGAATTCACCTGCCAATGCAGGGAACACGGTTTCAAGCCCTGGTCCGGGAAGATCCCACATGTCGCAGAGCAACTAAGCCCACGAGTCACAACTACTGAACCTGCGCGCTGCAACTACTGAAGCCCATGTGCCTAGATCCTGTGCTCTGCAACAAGAGAAGCCACAGCAGTGAGAAGCCCACGCACTGCAACGAAGAGTAGCCCCGCCCGCCACAACTAGAGAAAGCCCGCACAACCATGAAGACCCAATGCAGACAAAAAAAAATTATTGTAGTATAGTTGATTTACAGAGGTGTGTTACTTTTTTCTGTACAGCAAAGTGACTCAGTTATACATATATACATTCTTTTTCATATTCTTTTCTATTATGGTTTATCACAGGTTATTGAATATAGTTCCCTGTGCTATACAGTAGGACCTTATTGTTTATCCATTCTATATATAATTAAGCCCCAAACTTTCGAAAAGTTATTTGTCTAAGGCGATCTAGGATGTTTTGGCAGAACTGGAGAGGCACTTCTTCAGGACCCTGGCTTCTCCTTTTTTTGTTGCTAGCATCTCTTTGATGTTTCTTCAAGGGTCCCCTGACCTCATGGCCCTTCCCCTGCTCTCTTGTCAAAGCTGATCTAATGATATGGGTATAGTGGAGAGTGCTAAGCTAGGAATCAAGAAAATGGGTGTGCACTGTGACTCTGATAGTAAATAACTTACATGGCTCTGAGCAAGCTTCTTAACTGTTTGAGTTTCCTTATCTAAAAGAAATAAATGGTAGGGTTTTTAGAGCGCTGATGTCCTTTCTGGTCCTCTTTCTATGATTCACTGAGTTCTCCATGCATTGCACTTTAAGATGGGAACAGAGGTCTTCATTTGGCAGGAAGAGAGGTCGCGTGGGGAGGAGTCTTGGATGAGTTGCCCATGAATGTTGGAGCGGGGATGTGAGCAGGGCCCCTTCGAGCCTCAAACAGAGCACCTGTTTGAGGGAGCCCAGCTCTACCTGTGACTTGGTGCGTGAGATGTGAACACATCCTATGGCTTCTCGATGATTGATTTTCCTCGTTTCAGGGGTGGAGACAGTAATGATAACTGTTCTCACAGTGTCATTATTCCCCAGGGGATGAGCAGATGTGTTTAAGGCACAGGATGGGCATTCCGTAACGTTTCTTTACTGACTAAGAAGGTGTGGTTAATTCACTGCCTCACTTTACCTTCTCAAGTTGGGCTATTTATTTAACAAGTACATTCAGGGATCATGATATTCCAAGAACTGATCTAAGAGCTTCACTTTAATAGTAACTTTTTTAATCCTTATAACAAGCCTGCAAGGAACTATTATTATCCTACTATTCAGATAAGACATCTAAGGCACATAAGCTGCCCGTGGTCACCCAGTAGCAAGCCAGGTAGGCAGTCTGGGTCCACAGTCTGTGCTCTCCATCTTTGTTCTACTAGCCTACATGAAAGATCAGAGAATAAGAAATGGGGGATGTGGGGAGTGGGCAAGACACCTATATTATTTATCGAAGAGAACATAAATTTGGTGTAGCCAAAAGGTACCATAATAACTCAGCAAAACATCTAAAATTATGTGTTAACCTACAAAACGTCCAACCGTGGGGTCCTTCTTTTGAAGAGACATTAGTCTGGCATCGGGAATATCTGCAAAGCTTTTTAAATCTTTATGGCTGTCCCTCACAAACAAACCAATGGGCGAGGATGTTCTGAATCTTGAAATAGGAGTGGCAATATTTCTTAAACATCCTCTTTCCCACATGTCTTCCTATCACACGTCTCATCGGAATAGTAACTCACGAGGAATGTTTCCCCTGATCTACTTAGAGGTCCCCAAACTCTTTCCGCAGCTCAGCAGAAGCACATCTCACTGGCAGCTTCAGCAGGCTAGCTGTATCTTCTCTCCTTTGTTATTTAGATCATTATACATTATACATTGCCTTTTTTCTTTTTCTCTTTTTAAAAACCCCTTCTACATGGGCTAAGAGAGTAAAAATTGAACACGTTGTGGGGATAAATCTCTTTACAGAAATAATCACTAAGGCTGGTTGCTTACCTGTTTTCTTTCACTCTGGTGCCTCAAATTTGACTGTGATAGTCAGTTAGGTTTTCTTTAAACAGGAGACTTTATAAAACAAGAAAATGACTAATTAAGAATAACAATGGATTGGAAATTACTGTACCTGTAACTTAGTATATAATGAAATCAGCATAATTTTTTTTACAATGAACTAATATTAATTTCCAATTTTGCCTTGTAATTAAATTTATTTAGTCAATTAGAAGTAAGAAAAGAATTCTGCTCAGGGTTGATTTCAATGGTTACGTTTTTCTACTGCTCAAATTCTGCCAAACTGCTTAGGTAAGAGGAGATTCCACCCTGGGATGTTACTTCCTCATTTCAAGCTCCTTTGGCTACAAGCAGATGATTCTCAGCTCTGCTTATATAATTGGTCAGAGTGTACTTTAAGTAAAAGTTCTATCCTTCCTGTTTCTAAAGGGGTTCACTCCCAGCGACATGCTCCGCCAAACGCCTGCTGTTAATTACTTCTTGCCTGGGGGACCATTTCCTTTGACTGAAACATGACCCTGAAACTCTCTGTCTCCCTTCTAGTTTTCCAACTTCTTGCTCAGCTGACTTTATGTTCTTTCACTCATTGAACTTTGACTGAACATCTACTCATGCTAGACACTGTTGGGCACTGAAGTTACCAGCGTAACTAAAAGACAACGTCTGTGTCCTGGAGGCTCACCCCTTACAGAGGGAGAGCCGTATAAACAGACACCTACCATCTTATTTGATCAATGCCACGATAGAGATTTGCCTAGGTACCATGGCAACCTAAATGGAAGGTATCAGTTGTATAGTAGCCAAGCGGGGGCAGAGAAGATTTCACAGGAAAAGTGACCTGTAAGTCAAGTTTTAAAAAGGAAATTGAAGTTAGGTAATGAATGATGTTGGAGAGGCCAGGGTACTCTGGAAGGAGAAGCAGCGTGTGCAAAGACATGGAAAAGTTAGAGAGCTGGTGCATTCAGGAAACCAAAAGAAGTTGATGTGGCTGGGCATAAAGTGTGCGGAACAGCTGGGGACACTGGGATTGCAGAGATCGTCAGGGCTGGGTCATGAACGGTCTTCCATTCTATGCTAAGGTGTTTTGCTTTGCCCTGAAGGTATTCATTACTACTCCTCACTACACAGAGACCACAGAGAGTTAGTTTTCTAGCAACAAAATTTATTCCAAAATGAATATTATAAAATTGACTCAAAGGATGCCATGAGATACATATGGTGATGGACTTAGTGGTTTTTGGTTTTCTAAGGCAACAAAATCCATCATTTCTTCATTTAAAATTGTATATAGCTATGTTTTTTAAAAAAGTGTTAATAATCAGGAGCTAAATTGTATCATAAATAAGCATGTGTAGTATAAGAAAATAACTAAATTCAAAGTTCCTCCTAATTTGCAGCTCTGTCTCGATGCCCAACTCTGAGCTTCCTGTTAACTACCTTCAACTGGGAAAAACAATGAGTCACCATACCTTTCACTGGCCAGTAGAAGTTGGGACAACCAAGATGTTTCCTGGTCCTAAACCCCGAGAACAATATTTTATTTACAAAGACTTTTCTGCCCTTCCCTCCTCCTTCCCTCCTTCCCTCCCTCCATCCCTCCCTCCCTCTCTTTCTCTCTTTCTTTCAATTTGGCACTCTTTGATAGTGTAAGCACTGTGTGCAAGAAGAAGGTGAGGCAGGGTGACACAGGAGGTAAGGGAAGAAGACGTGCTATAAAGAAAGCCAAAGACCTTTGTAAGCCATCTGTAGCAGGTGCTGTCAGAGCTTCACCCACATCCCTTGTACTTAAACCAGTTCACTGTGCTCCAGTGAAAACTTCAAGCTGTGACTGAGGCTTGTTTGGATCTATAGAAGGTCATTCTGCTCACTCATAGCAGGCTAGACGTGCCAAGGGAAGTGAGACCCCCTCCCAGAAGCAGACTGACTGGAGTTGATGTGCAGACACCTCAACAAACCTCACCCTCCAGTGGGATAGCTCTGAGACATGAGTTTTGCAGAATTTCCCCGAATATTCCAGCAGGATTAAGCTCCAGTCACCCTGCCTTCCTGTCTCTGCCTGAGTTCCCCACTCCCTTACTGGTATTTCTTGGACGTTCAAGTAAACTATCACTGTGTGAACCCTTATGTCATTGCTCTGCTTCTGGGGAAATTTAAGCTAAGGCAACATGATAAGAAATGGTAGGAGGGAATTCAAAGGTTTTAGACAAAAATAATTGTGAGAGGTCACATTGACAGCAAGAGGATAGATGAGGTGGAATTGCAAGAGGGTGGAGGCAACAAGACTCATGAGGAGAAAATTGCTAGAGTCTAAGGATAGATCATAAAGACAGAACTAGGGCACTAGGTGATGGAGGGTGGAGGCAGATGTGGAAGCAGTGGGCAGATGTCATGGCAGTAGATGGGAAGGCAGAATCAAGGCTTCGGGGGAGACTGAGAGGGAATGGTCAAAGGAATAGCAAAAGGCCATCAGAAGGGGTTATCCATTCTAGGAGGCAAGAAGCAACCAACTGTGCCAGGAGCTACAGAGAGATGGTATTGCCGTGGCTCCACTGGATTGGGAATTTGAATCCTTAGTATCTCCCACAAATCACTTTTCGTGGGATGATGGGGTCAGAATTCTGACTGCAGCAGATTAAAGAACAAATGAGCTGACCAAGTGATTATAAACCAATCTTTGGAAGAACTTAGCTATAAAAGGAAGGAGAAAGAGAGTGATGGTTAATGGAATGAGGTTTAAGGTCAGAGAGGGTGTTTTTTTTTTTTTTTGTTTTTGTTTTTTAAATCTTTATTGGAGTATAATCGCTTTATAATGGTGTGTTAGCTTCTGCTTTATAACAAAGTGAATCAGCTATACATATATCCCCATATCTCCTCCCTCTTGCGTCTGCCTCCCACCCTCCTTATCCCACCCCTCTAGGTGGTCACAAAGCACCGAGCTGTTAAAGGCAGGGATGGCTTGAGCTGATGTGTGGGCTGCAGTGATAGAACAAGCACAGGTGAAAAGTCTGAAAACATGTCAGTTAGTAGTATAAGGTCTTCGTTCTGGAAGAGATGGTGGGGAGGGGATGAAATCATGAACATAGAAGGAACTTAACCTCACGTTGCCAAGTTAAAGAGAAATCATTTACGTGCCACACACGAGGAGATGAAGGAAGTCAGGAAACTGGTCTAAGAGGGATGTCAATTGTGAAATCTCCTCTTCTGATTGTTTTCATAAGGATTCCTGAAAACTCATGTTCATGAAGAGAGTCAGAGTGCTTGTTGCAATTGCAACCCTGTGTCTTCAGCTGTGTGCTACAGAAACAGAAGGTGAATATAACCAAGGATTGGGAGTGGGGAAAGAAAGGGGCCAATTTGGCAAATGGGACTGTAAAATTTATGGTGCTAATGATTTTCAAACATTTTCGGAAGCAATGGAAAGAAGAATGCAAAGAAAATGAGTTTATTTTCTAAAATGCACTTTTTTGTTTTGCAGTTTTCCCTTGCTAAAATCATCTAAATTTCTGTATTTTGAAAATATAAAGACTGCACCATGTGTGTAACTTAGTACTACTCATCACTCCAGCAGTAAACAAGTGGATGAACTCTCTAGGTTTTAATAGAGCAGGTTGCTACTTCTTTACATCAACTTACTAACTTCTCTAAATTCTACCTAAGATGTATACAATGAGCACTTTTAACATCTACCCCTTCCCCAAAAAGGAGCTCTCAATATTAATCCTAAATATAGCTCTGCGTGACCTCTGTCTGCTCTTAGCAGGTTTTAGTTTTTCAGATCTTATATTTGGTGTCTAATTTCCTAAAGTCCAAGAGACAGCTGTCTGGGGGCCTGAGAGCTAAGATGATGAACATGCAGATATCAAGGAAATGGTTTTCTTACAGAAACAGCTCCATTTAGATCTGAGCATTTCCTCATTCTTGCCTGACTGTAGAGCTTGATAAATTGCAATTAGTGCTAAATTCAGTCATATCCTTTCTTGCTGATGGGGGTGGTTAGGTTTAACTTCTTTAGCCTGCTTTAATTTAAAACAGGCCAGATCTAATTAATCTCCAGATTCCAGTAGTTTGACATTTTAACTGTGTATTCTCTAGGAAAACAAAGTACACAGATATTTGCATATCAAACCAATGGAAAGTATTAAAAATCTTTTTTTTTAGCATTCAAAGAAGACTTGTTTTTATTTCTAGGCAGTAACACTTTCGATTTTAGGCATTGTTTCCTCATCAGTCTGAGAAAACAAAGCGTTTTGTCTTGTCTTGAAGTTGGGGTTTCTAGAAGACGATGTTACTTTTCTGCATATGGAAAGAGGAAATACCCTTGACTGGTTGATTGACTTCTTTCTCTTAGCATCTGCTTGGCTAAAGTTTAGGCTTCCTAAACTTGGTTGAATCTTGATGGTGCAAGTGAAATAGAAGATAAAGCAATTAACCACTTAAATTATGTTTGAAGTCAATCCAAGTATTCTAACATCTGGCATTTTCACATCCTGAACTATTGATGAAGACAAATCTACAGAGCAGAATATTGGTGATGAGCCAGTACCGAGCTGGGTCATTTAGGACGTGAACTAGACAGTTCGATTTCTAACATAGAGTATTTGGAATCCCTCTGGATGACTTATATCAGTGTTGTCAAATGGCTAAGCTGATAATTTTCAATCATGTCCAACTGGAAATACTGTTATGTAGTTTGATTTTATGGCATCCTCTTTCACTTTTATGTTCTATGTAGCAGTTTTGCACTTCAGTTAAGTGACTTTACACTTAACCAAACAACTGCATGCCACTTTGTTTATAGATTATTTTTTCTTCAAGTTAACTAAAAATCCTCTGATTTGCCCTAAAGGCAGTTTTGGAAATCATTGTATTAGAAATAAAGAACAGCAAGGAATCCCAGGGAGCATCTGGTCCTAACCCTTAGAGATAAGGAATCTGAGGCCAAGAGAGGCAAAGTGAACGGCCTAAACTCAAACAGCTTGTTCCTGGTTGTGGTAGACCAACTACAACATGGTTGTAATTGTTCTTGCCGCTCATGTCCACATCCACTGCCATATGACTTTGCAGCTCCTTCCATAAAAAGGAGACATCTACTTCCCCACACCTTGAATCTGGACTTGCACTGAAACCTCCTTTGGCTGATAGAATACAGGAGAAATAAGGGTGCCAGTTCTGCAGCAATAGTTAACTAATATATAATTTTCTTTCTTTTTTTTTTTTAAGCTCCCAGAGTATTCTAGAAAATCAGCAGTACTCAGATTTTTTTTTTTCTCAACTTCTGCTTCCAGCTACTTGGCAAATTTTCAAATATTTGATTTCTTTGCTTGTATGTTGTGCCACTTCTTTTACATCTTCTGCCTCATGAAGCTTTCTAAATGCATTCTTTTCTGGTTTTGAGTTTTTAGGGACATTTTCAGCTGAGGTGGAATTTTTGATGGTGCTATTGGGCATTACTTTGTGGCACAAACTTTTAATCCACTTAACAGCTTCCAGCACATTAATTTTTTTGGCAGGCAGGTGATGTTGTCAGCTATGTCCATACTAGAAAGGCAAATTGCAGCAAGTGAGTAGCTCTTGGAATGAATAAAAAAAATCTTTAACTAAGGGGGAGGTCAGCTTGCTGTGTTTGATAAATTTCAGTTCTTTGTCCCCTGAAGTCATGTATATTAGCATAAGGCTCGAATGGAACCATGTTATCTGAAAGCCTCTATTTATTTTGGATGATTTACTCACTTGGGGGGGGGGCAGGGAAAGGAAGCATGACATAATAAAATTAGCATTGAATTTGGTGATTGGAAATGTGAGTTTCAATTCTAGATCATCCACCTATTAGGTGTGTCACTTGAGAAGTCACTTAACTGCTTTTAATTCAGTTTCTTTCATTTTAAATTTCCAATTTACTTAGGGTTTTTTTGAGAATAAGGTGAAGTACCTAAAGCATTTCGTAAGCTGCAAACTCTAATTTCTACTGCTCTTCTGAACTCTACATATTTTCAGTTGCTTATTGGACATTCTTTCCTGGATGTTCCACATCTAAAATCCATCTCCACACGCACTACTCAAGCTTTCATTTTCTCTTGACTTCCCTAATTCTGTTCAATGACGCTAACATTTTCTCAATTACTTAGGTTTCAAATCACAAAATAAGTTTTTTATGCCTCTCTCTCATTTATTCCTCATAAGGCATTTACTTATGTATTAATTTATACAACCAGTGAATGCTTATTAATCATCTGCTCTTTTCTATTGCTGCATACCCTCCTTTCAGTCCCATCCCTATGTTTCAAACTAGTCTTTGCTCCATGTAATCTCTTTATTTCAAACTCTGCTCCTCTGGATTTGGCATCCACCTTGGATCCCCCAGCCTAGACCTTGACCACATTTATCATTCTCTCTTAGTCTTCTCACCAGTTCCAGTGTCTCTTGTCTCTGGCAATAAGAATATCCTATTTCTAGCCTGTGCCCTTTAGGACCTCCCTCCTCACCCCCAATAGCCAGTGGTGCCACTAATCCAATTTGTTCCCATCCCCGTCTCCTTGACAGAAGAAGAGAATCGGACACTCTGACACTGAGGGTATTACCTAATTGTAATAAACCTTTCCTCATTTATGATATAAGAGGGATACTGGCTACAAACTACCTCACTAGGTCATTGTGAAATGAGATACACATATGACTGGCACAGAAGAAGCACTCACAACCTACGAGTTCTTCCCAAAGGCCTGGATGTGATTGTACAATGCTAAATGCAATACTCCCAGGCTTCCCTGGTGGCGCAGTGGTCGAGAGTCCGCCTGCCGATGCAGGGGACACGGGTTCGTGCCCCGGTCTGGGAAGATCCCACATGCCGTGGAGCGGCTAGGCCCGTGAGCCATGGCCGCTGAGCCTGTGCGTCCGGAGCCTGTGCTCTGCAACGGGAGAGGCCACAACAGTGAGAGGCCCGCGTACCGCAAAAAATAAATAAATAAATAAATAAATGCAATACTCCCCATCCTGCTGATAATTCAAAATAAAAGCATCTTAGAATCTAATTAAGGAGACGAGAACGACATGTTTAATACAATTTGTGTATACGGATAGAGTATGAAATGCAGTGCAGGTGAGTGAGTACTAAGTATGAAGTAAGTTTACTCAAGGAAGACAAGCAGGTAGTGACTTGTAAAGAAACTAAGAGATATGAATTTGTGAAAAGAGAGCAAGAGAATATTTTAGGTGTGAAAAATTCCACAGGAAAATTCTCAAGAGCAAAACAAAATGTGACATTGGGGCACTGGCCTGATGAAATGGAGACAATGGCTTTTAGGTTAAAGATTGTGGCACCAGGTACTGCAGACTTCAATTCTTTAAGACTTCGACTTAAAGAATTTGTAAATCTTTTGATAATGTATTAAATGTTATCTCTAAACCCACTTCAAATGCATTGTTTTAAATGTGAAATAATATTTGTGGAAGGAAAAATTTGGCTACATTGAAGCAACCATCCTTCCAAGGGAGGTTTCCTGTGTTTTATTTATGAACATTAATTCCCTTCCCTTTCTATGTGAATTGGGCTAGAAAATCACAAATGTGTCTTTGGGTTTGTCTAATTCAGGTCCTGCATATTTTACAAATGAGGAACAGAGAGAGGGAGGTTAAATGCCTTTCACAAGGTCGTAGCTAGACAGTGGCCAAGATGAAACTTAAACTTCTCTCCAGGTTTTCAATCTCATGCCTTAAAAAATATACTGAAGGACTTAGGATAGTCAAGATGATATTAAAGACAAAGAGCAAAGCTGGAGTACATCCACTACCAGATAGCAAGACTTGCTCTAAAGCTATAGTAATTAAGAAAGTGTATAATTGGCACAAAGATTGACCAGTGGAATATGATAGAGATTCCAAAAACATGTCTATTGATACTTGGAAACAGTGCCTTGATTTGATAAGGACGCCAGTTCACTTCAACAGAAAATCGATGGTCTTCTCAAAAAATAGCATTGGGTCAACTGGATGTATCAGTGAAAAACAGACAAGCAAAAAGAACCTAGAATCCTACCTCGAATTCACCAAACAGAGAAATTAATTTGAAATGGATCACAGACATTACGTATGAAAGCTAAATCCATCAAGCTTCTTGAATAAAACATAGAGAATATCCTCATGACTTTGAAATAGGTAACGATTTCTTAACTAAGACACAAAAGCCACTAACAAAAAGGAAAGGTTAATAAATAATTAAATTTAATTGTTTAATGAATACATAATTTAAAAATGCTCTTTAAATGACAGCAGATGAAAATCAAGCCACAGGCTTGGAAAAGATTGATGTAATACACGTGTGTGTGTGTGTGTGTGTGTGTTTGTGTGTGTGTGTGTGTGTGTGTGTTTGTCAGTGTTCATCAACAGAATATAAAGAACTCTTACAAATAAATAAATAACTCTTACAAAGAAATAATTTAGAAATAAATAACTCTTACAAAGAAAAAAATACCCAGACAACTCAATTAAGAACGGGTGAAAGATTTGAACAAACATTTCTTAGAGTCGAAAAGGCTAAGAAACATGAAAAGGAGTTCAACATTGTTAAAACCACAATTAAAACACACATGCCAGGGTTTCCCTGGTGGCGCAGTGGTTGAGAGTCCGCCTGCCAATGTAGGGGACACGGGTTCGTGCCCCGGTCCGGAAATATCCCACATGCCGCGGAGCGGCTGGGCCCGTGAGCCATGGCCGCTGAGCCTGCACGTCCCCAGCCTGTGCTCCGCAGCGAGAGAGGCCACAACGGTGAGAGGCCCACGTACCGCAAAGAAACACACACACACAGATGCCAGAACAGCTAAAATTAAGAAGGTAAGTTACAGCTCAATTTTTAAAAATTGGCAATGGTGTTATTTCCTGAAACAAATAGTTTACCATTAGAAATCTTGGAGGAAAATTTGCCTCATTTCTCTTAGGCTAATAAATACTTCAAACGTTTGCTCTTGTCATCCCAGCACCGTAGCTCCCAATCCTTGTGTCATCACGGCCCACACAGACAATGCTGATATTTATGGCACCTGGTACGTTACACAGCCGGAAGGGACAGGTCTGGGATTTCTAGCTCCTCGAGGCCCTGCCTGGTGGCCTGGATGCATATCAGTATTTTGGATTGGCCAACTCTGTGAAAATACACACTGTTTTAGCATCATTAAACAAAGCATTACACTGATGGCTGTTCTGTGGCACAATTTTCCTTGATACTAAATTTATACTGTACCAAAAGCAAAGAGATTAACAGTAGACAACCATGTGTACTTCCTAGTGTCATGAAATCTTACCAAGGAAAAGCATTTCAATTTAGTTGAGAAAAAGGTTGTATTCCAGAGTCATTAGCATCATGCAGCTCACACAGAGTGCTCTCTGGGGCTAGTGAGCAGGTCTTCTCTTGAAATTTATTGGATAGAAGATACTAGTTATATTTGCTATTACCTATATATATCTTTTATACCAAATTAAAATGTTAAAGGTCCATTAATGGAAAAAATGACAATTTTATTTGTAGTCATACTGCTTCCTTTTTTTTTTTTTTTTTTTTTTTTTTTGCGGTATGTGGGCCTCTCACTGTTGTGGCCTCTCCCGTTGCGGAGCACAGGCTCTGGACGTGCAAGCTCAGCGGCCATGGCTCACGGGCCCAGCCGCTCCGCGGCATGTGGGATCTTCCCAGACCGGGGCACGAACCCGTGTCCCCTGCATTGGCAGGCAGACTCTCAACCACTGCGCCACCAGGGAAGCCCCATCCTTTTAAGTTAAATACATTTTTTTCCATTTAGTTTAGTGTTGTCAGATATTTTAAAACTCATTTATTCCAGTTTGCTCACAAAGTTTAAAGCCATCTTCCATTCATTGCAGTTTTCTACAGGAGTTTGGAAAAAGATGCAAGAACCTTGAGACCTTGAGATTATTCAATTCTATGCCATATGCCTTACAGATGAAATTGAGGCACAGAGATATCATTTATGGATCATTCTTCTCCCACTAGAATATCCCTTTAAGAAATATTTTTCTTCTCTACCGTATCTGTAAATCACTACTTTCTAAAATGTATCTCTTAAAAGTCCCCAAATCTTATTCTTTATCAAATTCTAGTTTGGTTGCAAGAAACATTGACAATCTTTACCAGATAAAGCTAGAAATCTCAGCATTTCAAAACCAACACATTTCTGTAAACATGTATCTAACAAATATGGCTCTCCCTAGCTGTTCTTCAAAATCTGTCCCTGAAAAGTTAATTTTTATTGTTTGTTACAAGAATGTACTTTCTCTTTCTCCTCTCCTCTCTTCTCCCTCCCTCTCCCTCTTCTCTCCCTTTCTCTCTCCCTCTCTTTTCCTTTGATACTAGATGATTTAAAAATGGGAAAACAATGTTATCTTGGTTAACCAGCTAATAGAGATGATGGTAATACTGCCTATGCATTATTTCCAAAATGTTAGGTATTTTATGTTCTACTATTCTAATTAGCTTCTTCAAAATTCATGGCTTTACATCTGTCCTTTGTTTATGAAATTTTAGAAATGGACCAGAAACAATAAATGATTATTTATTGAGTTAAGGCATTCCTTTGCAATGAAAAAGATGGTGTGATTTATAATTATTTCAATTTAATTTAAGGAAGTGTCACCTGGGGATATGGGGGTCTCAGAATTGTCTGTACTATAATTTCATGCAGCAGTCCACAAATTTGAATATAAACATTAGATTTACCTCTATCTAACTTGAAAGGCATTTCCTCTCCCTCACTCTAACTTTACCATTTTCCCTGCTCTGAAGTATCCATCACGAGTATCAGGAGCTAGAGGGATTCTAGATATCCTCCAGACAAGAGTTTTCAACTGGTGTGTACAACCGGTATACTGGTGTGTACAACTGGTGTGTACCTGCTGATACACTGTGAATGGTTATAGATGTGTTGAGATAGCATCTCCTTGGAACCTGAAGTGGCTGGTAGGGCCTTGAGGAAACTTCTGTTTTTTGTGTGTGCTTTAATGTAAAAAATGTTGAGAATGACTTAGTCTATCTCTTTTGTTTCGTTGATAAAGAAGCTGAAAAACTCTTTGAGTTTAGGAGGCTTTGTCACGAAGTCCCTTAGTTCTAGGTCTAGGTATAGAATCCAGATCTTGTGGCTTCTGCTCTGATGTACTTTGGTCATGACACACACTTCCTTCCTTCTCTTCGAGTGAGACAGTGAAATTTAGTGGCTGCTCGTGTTACGCACTTTAATTGGAAGACGTGACCAAACTAATTCATGCTAGCAGTCTGCTGAATTCTTCCTGGAATTCACTTTATACACTTTGGTATCAATTTATATAAACAGATTTTAAGACAGATTCTATCATCACTTTTTTTTATAGAAGTGGGAAATCAGCATTCAGAGAAGTTAAGTGACTTGTCAAGGATTTCATAGTAAGTTACAGAATTCAAATGCAGGTCTGTCTGGTTCCAAAGCTTAAGATCTTTGCACACTACCGTAATAACTACCTGTTGGAATGAAAAGTAACTGTCATCTTACAGCGTATAGAAATTATGTCTGCGGAGGATATAGATAAAACACAGTTAATTTTCAGCATCTGAGAAAAGAAGGATGTGAAGGGAGGCAATAGGGGCATTTGCTGTGCCCACCAGGACCTATTCTGCCCTTCGAATTAGCCATGACTTTTGGGGAGTGGGTGCCTGGTATAACATGAAACACCTCAGAGACCTTTTGCAGAAAGAATCTTAGGATATTTTATTGTTTTTATTGCTTCTACCAGATATAAGTATTAGGAAAATTTCAAATTGAAGAAAAAGTACAGAGAGAAAATTTTTACAAAGATTTAAAAAGTTAGATACTACAGTTTTATCTTTGGATTCTCCCAATAGCCACCTCCTCCCAAATGACAGGAGTCCATGAAACAGAAGGATTACAAGGAGGGATCTCTGACTCTAAATTGTACCACAAATAGGTAGTTTGAAGAAACAAGTTCTCTAATCATTATATGTGGGAAATAACTGATGTCTTAAAACAAGCAAATGATCTTGCTGTGATTTTTGTCAAAGAGTATTCTTCCTGTATTTTCTTCTAAGAGTTTTATAGTGTCCGGTCTTACGCTTAGGTCTGAAACTAACACAACATTGTAAAGCAACTATACCCCAATTTTAAAAATTGGGAAAAAAACCAAGCAAATGAGAATCAGAGAGAAAAAATTAACAGCAAAATACCATGGCACGTGGATTTGGCCTTTTAGAAGCTATTGAAAGATTTCAGGCTTTCCTTGGACGGATGGCTGACTCTTGATCTGAGGAGGAAAATGAGCCCAGAACTTCCTGTTGTGCTGGAATTCAAGAAACTCTGAGAATGTGAAGATGTTCTTTGCTAGAATACAATTACTGAAAGTCTGTCAATGGCCAAAGATAGGACATAATTGGGCATCAAGAATATTGGAGATGGGCTTCCCTGGTGGCGCAGCGGTTGAGAGTCAGCCTGCCGATGCAGGGGACACGGGTTCGTGCCCCGGTCCGGGAAGATCCCACATGCCGCGGAGCGGCTGGGCCCGTGAGCCATGGCCGCTGAGCCTGCGCGTCCGGAGCCTGTGCTCCGCAACGGGAGAGGCCACAGCAGTGAGAGGCCCGCGTACCGAAAAAAAAAAAAAAAAAAAAAAGATCATTGGGGAATTTAACTATGGAAAGTGCTTTGGCTATCTTGTCATATAACAAACCACCCCAGGATTCAGTGGCTTAAAAAAACCATAATTTCTTTTCTCACAGTCTTGTAACTCGGGCAGGCCGCTTGGGGGACAGCTCTCTGCTCATTTGGCATAGCTACGGTGGCTCGTCGGGGACTTGGGGATTTACTCCCAAGATGGTCTCTCCTACAGCGCTAGCGCACTGGCTCTCTCTGCCAACTTGGAGAGCAGCTGGGGCCGTCACAGGAGCCTTCAATGTTCCTTCATGTAGGTATCTTTATGTGCTGCTTGACCTTCCTCACAACAGGACAGATGGGTTCAAAGAAGAAGGAAGTGGAAGTTGGCAGTCCTCTTAAAGACTAGGCTTAGATCGAGCGCAGTGATACAGCTGCCACATTCTAGAGACTTATCAGTGTAGTCACAGCCTCAGCCTCATTCAGGGGATTGGAGAAATGGACTCCCTCTCTCTGCGGGGGGTGTGACATAAGGAGGTTGTTTGAAGTTATCAAGGAATAATGTTTAAGTGTAGCAAGGGCATTCTGATTATCTAAGAAAATTTCAAAAAAAATTTTAGAGATACAAAGTGAAGGTATGTAGGAGTGAAATGGCTTTTTGTTTGGGGTTTAAAATATTTTAGCAGGAAAGAAGAAGGATAAGGATAAAACAAAATATCTTGATAACTTTTTTTCATATAGGTGATGGAAATACAAAGGTATTATTTATTTATTTATTAACATCTTTATTGGAGTATAATTGCTTTACAATGGTGTGTTAGTTTCTGCTTTATAACAAAGTAAATCAGCTACACATATGCATATATCCCCATATCTCTTCCCTCTTGCATCTCCCTCCCTCCCGCCCTCCCTATCCCACCCCTCTAGGTGGTCACAAAGCACTGAACTGATCTCCCTGTGCTATGCGGCTGTTTCCCACTAGCTATCTACTTTACATTTGGTAGTGTATATATGTCAAAGGTATTATTGAACTCTACTTTTGAGCATGTGTGACAATTTTTTAAAAATATTGGGATTTGAAGTAATGTTATAGCTCCTAAAAGAGACCCTAAGGAAGAGATTCAAAGTTTTAGTTTCATCTGGTTTTGATTAAATTTTAATATTACATCTTCTCAAAATATACCTTAAATAATACTCCCCACAGGTACTAACTTTGAGAAAGTATGCAGAAAGAGTGAACCTTACAGAAGTGCTTAGGCTGTTGGTAGGAATCATAGAAAGGCAGCTAAACACAGAAGGCTGCTTGACATCGGTGCCTATGATGTCTGATTCTTTCATCCAAGAGTGTGAGGACTTAATGCTTTGAGCTTCTGCATCGATATTCAGACCCTGAAGGGAAGGGAAAGGGAACTGCAGCCAGTGCCCATGACTCTGACCTCACTGACCCTCTGCATCAGTGCCAACAACTGTCAATCTGCAGACCAATTCTTATATGAGAAGAACAGCTCTAATTAATGAGTAAGCACTCAGTCAGGTAGTCTGTTACATGAAATTCAAAGCTTTCTTAGCTAATAACATTCCAAAGCAGAAGTTGCCAATGCAACTCTCCACATATTCCTAATTAAAGGATAAGGGACTACTGTAGATGTGCTTTCCGGGAGTACTAGAAATAAATGTGGCTTAAAGGAAAAATAAGTCTGGGACCAGCTGAAGAATAAGCCTGTTTGCAAGATGTAAATTTAACTTTGCAGCAATTCTACCTTAGCATTTATAGTCAAAAGAATGAAAAGCAGGGACACATATAGAGTTATGTACACTCATGTTCATAGCAGCATTATTCACAATAGTCAAAAGGTAAAAGCAACCTAAGTGTCCATCAACAAAAGAATAGGTAAACGAAATGTAGTACACATATACAATGAATATTATTTAGCCTTAAAAAAGAAAGAAATTCTGACACACACTACAACATGCGTGAGCCTTGAAGACATTATGCTGGGTGAAAGAAGCCAATTAACAAAAGACAAATACTGCATGATTCCACTTAAATGAGGTATATAGAATAGTGAAATTCTTAGAAAGTAGAATGGTGGTAGGGGCTAGGGGGAGGGAGGAATTGGGAGTTAGTGTTTAATAGGTATAGAGTTTCAGTTTTATAAGACAGACAAATTCTGGAGATGGATGGTGATAATGTTTGCACAGCAATGTGAATATACTTAATGCTACAAAACTGTACATTAAAAAATGGTTAGAATGGAAAATTTTAAGCTGTGTATATTTTACCACCATAAAAAGTACTTATCTCAGTATCTTTCTATATAAGAGATCAAACATTATTTTAATTAATGGAAGAGATAAAAGGCATGGGAAGTGGGGAGGCACATGGTACCAGACCCTCAAATTAACCCTTTGAAGGGAATGTGTTACTTTTATATTGGAGGATGACATTTTCTTCAGGGTGTGTTTCATATTCTCAATTTAGTTAGGTAGGCCTATGATTATTTTCACTGCATTCTTCCTCCAGGTTTTAGGAATATTATTGTCACCTTTGACATCTCTTTACCAAGATCATGGTAAGTCTTATTCTCTCATTTTGTTAGTCAGCATTCCTCATTAATTTAGAAAATTGTTCAGTAAAGACCCATCTCATTTGATAATGGTCTGTGAATCCTGGGATTATGGCAGGGATTTTACTTCGTAGTAATCTCCCAGAACTGTCCAAACAGCTGTGAAGGCAAGAGAGAGCTACAGGGGGCACAGCAACAGGGGGCTAAATCTGACCAAAATGAATCTTTTCTGCTTTTCGCTGGTAAGTGTTTTTTTATATGCACCATTTATATCCTCTTTTTTATTTTATTGTATGGAATTTGGGTTTACCCTAAACTTCCTAAGTGTTATACTAATACATTTTAAGGTCTCATAAGAGAGTCCACATCAGGAAAAGGAGGAAGCATGTTTTCATTAAAGAACGTAAGCCGACTGTATTTAGAGGAAGTAATTTACAAAAAAGTATACATTTATCTATAACAATGACTAATTACTTAAAATTTTTATACTGAATTTCTAAGTGGAATATGTAAATAGTATTTTTGAGGAACTATTTTCTTTTTTTTTATTATTGAGTATGAGTTTTTTTTTCAAAATATGCTGCATTTGGGTTGCTGGTTTTGCTTTGGGACATTCCTAGGAATCAAAATTTCTTCTTTATTGTTTGAGTAATGAATTCTGTTCGATGTTGGTTTGGTTAACCTACCATGAGGCAGCTTTCTGAGTTACACAGCACTGTAAATGCAAGGTACAATAGATTAATCCACTCCTGCAGATGTGCTCATTCAGGGTATAAGCACCTCTCAAATTCTTTTTTACATTATTGCTTTTTTTTTTTCTTTAGCCTGAAGTGGATCAGTGGAAGTTAGCAGGTAGTCACAGATACGGAAATACTTTATAACTCTAACCTGCAATTGTGACCATCTGCCAATGCAGAAAATGGATTTCAAAAATAATTTTATTCATTTCTATATGTGTTTACAGCAGGGTATTATGCCTATTCACTGGTTTTTCAAGATGTCTGTGGGAGATCCCTGTCATTTGAGGAAATAAAATGGTTTACTATGATGTTTGTTTTCTTTCCAAATTGCAAAGAAGATTAACATAACTGCTAGAGATGGCGCTGACATAGGTTGTAATACCTAAACAGGAGGCAGTTTAAGTCAAGATAAGGGATTTAATCTTAGAGCATCTTGAAAAATAAAATGCAATTGTGAGTTGTGGCAGGCTGAATCATTGAGTTCAGTTTGCCTATATAGTCCCAATTTACAAAATAAATGCCAGTGCTCAACTTTGCTTTGTGCCATATAAATCTGACTGGAGAAATCCCATTTCGGGTGATTTAAGTGGTATTGTGCATTCTTCTCTAGTTGCTCTGCAAGAGCTATATGAGGTTTACATGAATATACTTCCCATGGAGAGAGGCAGTGTAGCGGCACAGATGATTGTGTTCTGAAATCACTCTAAATGGTACTATAATCAGTATGCTAATGTTTCTATAACATAGCATAGCTCAGCATACTGTGGCATACACTTTGTAATCCTGCTACGAAAGACATATAACCACATAATGAGCATGATTGTCTTTCTCTGTAATATAGGCAAGAAGGCACATACTCAAAAAGGATTGCTTCAAAGCTATGCCTCATGGACTCAATTTGACTGCAACTCTTTTCCATCTTTTAAAGTTATCCTTAAAAAGTTCCTCGCTCAGAAACATATTGGATTAGGCTGAGCCATCATGAACACTAACTAAAATTATGTAAGCATTCCGAAGTTTATATGTGATCAAAATTAATTATTGCTTTAATAAGAAAATGTCCACAAGGTACTTGGGGAAAAAAATCAAAACTATTTTAGGTATTTTTATTCCTTCCTGGGGAATAAATAAATAATGTTATTTAGCGTATGGGCTCTCAACCAGGGTGTTGTGACACCCTACTGTGCTGTTATGAGCTGTGAAAAAGGGGCGGGGTTACAGTTTTTGCCAGGAATTTGTGCATAATTCAAAACATATTTTATCTGTGCCTGTAGGAATGTGAACATATGGGACACAGCATTTTAAAAAAGAGATTTACAACTACTGATTTAGTGGAACATTTACAGAATTAAAAAGTGGAAGTGGATATAAATATATTGACCTTTAAATCTCTAGGAAGGAGGTGGTTTAAAATATTGAGCATCACCTAAAAATTAGCACTAAGGAAAGTCAGTGAAAGAGTTAAACTTCTCTGAAGTGTAGGGGGACATTGTAAATCTTTTAGTAAATGGGGTTTTTAAGAGAAATATAAAGCCAAACTTAATGAACTACCCATTTCGAACCAAGGATACTATAAATAATCCATTAAAGGTGATTGGTATTATTTTGGATCTATGAACTCCAAACGGGGTCTATCTTTCAAAAGGGAGGCAGAAATATCCTTTTATGTGTGCCACTCTGAATCCAGAATTTTTCTTAGAGTTTTACATCGTGATGAGGTTTTTAGAAGGCTTGCTCATTAGAGGCAAGGCGATTTTCTTGTTGAGCTCATCATATAGTTACAGAGTTTAATTTGACTTTGTAACCCAATAAGGCTACAAGTCAATTATCCTTGAACCATTCCTTCAGTGATTCGAAATGCTGCCTTTATGTTTATTTGGTTTATATATTTTATCCCAATGGTTTATCTCCATCCTTCTCTTTATTACTGTTCTACATACTACTAAGGTAATTCTAACGCCAACTAGATACCTTACTCAGAATACCCTCTCCTTGTCTTTCTTCAAAATGTGGACTTCTAAAGTCTCTGTGCTTCTATATAAATACAGAAGCATCTTATCAAGTTATATGAAAATCTTTGATAGGATTTTGATTAAAATGAATTTGAATTTTACACTTTTAGGGGAAATTGGCTTCATTATGAGGTTGAGGACTCTCATCCACAAATATGGATAGCTCTTCATTTATTCTAATCTTCTTTCATGGTCTTTAATGATGTTTTATAATTTTCTCTATAAAATTCTTTTTTAAAGAATTTTTTTAATTTAATTTAATTTATTTTTTTTATACAGCAGGTTCTTATTAGTTATTTTATACATATTAGTGTATATATGTCAATCCCAATCTTTTGCTAACTTTATTGCTAGCAGTCTAAGAATTTTGGTTGCTGTTATTATTTTTTTTCCTAATTTGTTTTTGCTGATTTATAGATACATTATTGATTTTCAGATATTGATACTACAAATAAGTAGTTTTGCTGAATTTCTAAAATTCTGGTAGTCTGTGGTTTTTAATGCAGATAATCTGTAAGTTTTCCTCTTCTTTAGCAATTATACCATTCTCAGCTTCTCTCTCTCTTTTATAACATTGACAAGTAAAAACACTATAATGGCAGGCATCCTAGTCTTGTTTCTAACATTCATTTAATTACCTTTAATTGCATCTTCCTGAGGTTTTTGATAAATAATTCTAATGAGGTTGAGGAAGTCCTTCTTTTCCCAGTTTGCTGAGATTTTATCAAGGATGAGTAATAATAAATCTTTCAAACGCCTTAGAATATTTATTGAAATTATAAGCTTTCTTTTAAACACGTTACAGTATATTTAAATATTGAAACATCTTATATTCCTGTATTAAACACTAACTGGCCATGGTATATTTTAAAATACATTACTAAATTTAATTTTGTTAACACTGCATTTAGGATTTCTTAAAACTATAAGTAAAATTAGTTCATAGTTTTCTTGAAATGACGAGAAATATCTGTCATTTTATTTTTCTAGAATTCCTATTAATCTGATGTTGTAATGCCTCAAAACGTCCTCCACACTTTTACCCGAATATTTCATGTGTTTTCTATTTATCCTTTTATGCTGCACCCTGGGTGAACTCCTCAGCATTTGCTAATTCTTTTGAGAGGTCCAGAGTTCATCCCAATTTTTGATTATTTAACACAAATTTCTATGATTACATTATTCATTTTCAAGACTTTTTAATTATTTAGTGTTTGTTTCCTTTCTGCCTGTTTTGGTTTCATCATAGGTTATTTATTTTTAATTGTATATTCCGTTTTTATTTAGCTCTGTGAAGATGATAAATATTTTTCCTGAAATTATTTTTCATCCATTTTATGATTTTAATTTCATCTGGAATGGAAATGGCTTTATTTTCAGATTGTCAATTCAGTTGACTCTCTTTCTCAGCATTCGATCCCATCCTGTGTTTTGGCTAATGTTGAACGATAACTCTTTTTCTCTTCTCTCTCTGTGTGTCTCTCTGTGTGTCTCTTCTCTGTCTCTCCCTCTCCCACTCCTCTCCCTTTCACCTCCATCCTCCCCTCTCTCTCTCTTCTCTCCTTCCTGGCCTCTTTACATTTCTCCATTTGGTTGTAAGGCATAAATCTCCAGTCTCTCCGGGGCCCCAGTTAAAAACCAAGGCTTACATTGCTGGTCCAGGGATCTCATCCCAAGGTGATATTTGATGTATTACTGATCCATTACTGAGCCAGCTGGCAGCTTGTTTCTGATCTCAGTGTGCCAGCTGCATTGTTGAATTTTGCTTTTCTGACCTACAGCTTCCTAGAAGCAAGAGCCCCAGCAGCTATGGGTAGGAGATATTTTCAACCTCTTTTCATAGCTGTGGGTACTGCTGCAGCCCATGGATTTCAGCACAGAGTTTGCTTTATGTGGAGGAAAGCTATTACACATTACACCACCAGGCCCAAGATCCATGAAGGCTGCCCGTTTGTGGGTGGACAACTAACAGGTCCAAAGCCTAACTTCCATTCACCACTTTGTGCTTCTGTTAGGTTTTTGGTTTCCCTACATATTTAGGTATTTAGAGCACAAATGTCTTAGGGCTTACTTAAGTCTTTCAAATTTTCCCAATAATTTGCCATGTGTTTGGAGCAGAAGTTACTTGAATTATGGAACTGTAGAACACATTGGTTGAAATTTTTAAAGGTAGACAATGTGAATACAATTCAATCTTAACTTTGCTTGTATCTTAATAAAATATATTTTTAAAGATGAGAACATTTTCAGTGCAACACTCATTGTTTAAAGCAAAAAACTTTTTCATAATCCAGCAGACCTTTGTTTTGATGCCACCATTATCAGCCTCCCCAGTTACTATGTCTAGAAATTTTCAATATATTAAGTGTATACCTCTTTCCCTTAAGATTGTTTCCAGATGACGCCATAACTAGACCAATTCTGTCTTAAAAGGAAAAAAAACATAAGAAGCCAATTCAGTTAAGTTTGCTTCCCAAATACAAAGGGGATTTAACACAGAGTTTACAATGGTTTTAAATGCAAACTCATACATTTTAAAATTCATTATTCCATGAAAATATAAAAACAAATGAACAATATTATTTGTTAAGATAAATACTGTAAACATTAATATGAATGCCTTTATTGTACTTGTGAAATACTTTTGCTGTTTCAAAGCAAACACTGTATTCATTTCATCCTGAGAGTTCCTCTGTAAGGTGGATAAAACTGCAGCTTTACAGTTGAGGAAGCTGAATTATAACAGATTGTGTTTCTTATACAAGGACATGTACTAATTAGTACTAATTAGTACCCTAATTAGAGGGATACATATAACTAAAACCTATGACCTGACACCCAACACAGTTTATTGGTGTCCAAATAGGTCTTTATTTAGTACCTCGAACTTTATGTCTTCATCATGCTTCTTGAGAAATTGCCACATTTTGTGCATGGCTCCCCAACACTTAGAGTTTTGTTTGAATTCCTGGCTCTGTAATAAGTGCTAAGAATGCCTCCCTTTACTGTCTTGTTCACTGTTGAACACTGGCATACCATAAACTCATAATCCCAATGCACAGGATCATTTAGATGGGGTACTGTATAAAGGTGGGTAGATGGTTAGATGACTTTTCAATGAAAATTATCGTTTTATTTTTCCTTGACTCAGAAATCTCTTTATTCCAGGAGGGCTCTATGGACAGCTTATATGAGCCAGTCCCAGAACAACCACCTCACCAAGAGGGAGCTTCTGGTAGAACTGATTCTCTTTTCTCACCCTCTGGGGAAAATGGAAACTTACACAACAATCTCTTCATGGTGAGTGAACCTTGAATGGATCACCTCTTCTCTATTATATATTTAGAATCACTTGCTTAATGAAATCTGTTAATACAGCAAAAAGACCCTGTTTTCAGAAAGTTCTTCATTTACTTTTAGTTTCTGCTTTGCTCTTCACTGTGTCTCTTACATGATTTTGGCTTATTAGTATGAACTACCATTTACAAAGTGTGTATTAGGTGATTATGTAACTTAAATCACTTAAACAAAAGCAACCTTATGACAAAGAAATAATTGTATTGTTTTCTAGATGAGGAAATTGCAGGAGAGAAATACAACATAATTTGTTAAAGACTATAAACCATTAAGTGTTAAATCTGGCAAGTAAATATATACATGCCTGCATCAGCAGTTTACTGGTAAACCAGGTTTTTGGGGTGGATGCGGGGAATCTGAGATTTGTATAATAGCATTTGCCAGTTTCCATGGTGTGAATGCTCCTACCACGGTTGATTTCAAGCTACCAATGGTCTAATTACAGGCTTACAATACCTGAATATTTAATTATTCATTCTCTCTAGTGTCAACTCCAGCACTCCTCTGGCTGCTTTAAAGTCTGTGCTAACCACTTTACTGAGCTGCTTCTTAAATTTATGGACACACACCATCAACGTACTTACAAAATATTGAGTATTACTCGAATGCAAAGGCAAATGGTTTTTGTGAATTATATGTATAATTACTAGAGGCATAGAGTTCTCCGTGCTCAGCAAAGTTGACTCTGTTCCTGTTTTACAGTGCAGGCTGTTTTCTTAGCCAGTTGTGCTGTATTTGTGTTAATCCCATTCTAATAAACTTATGTGGCTTCTATTGTGACTTAGGACAATACAAAAGATCCTATGTCTGCGGCAAATAAAGAACTTTTCTGTACTTGTAGATTTAGATGCCACCTCTTACCCTTGCAATCACACATTTCCCCAATAACAAAAAATAATATTAACGACACTAGATGATGTTATATATGAAATTACCTGTGTTGATCCTTACAATAAACCTTTACAGAGGTTTAGAAATGTTGAGAAAGGCTAAATAACTTTCCCAGTTAAAAAGAGGATGACCCAGGCTTCAAACCCAGATATTTTTTTGCTCTAGAGAAAGTGTTAGAGTAAAATACCTTCGAGTTTTGTACTTGCCTGTACAGCTGCCAGTTTTATTCTTCGGGGACATTGAAAACTTCTTATTTTCCCAACTTCCAGAATGTCTCTGTTTCCCAGAAACTTAGATCAACTGAAAGGTAATGTACTGTAAGTTAGTAAACAAGTTCAATAATGAGTCTCAGTAAGTAAATATAATTTTAAAAATTTAGTGCAGTGGAAACTCTTCCCTCAACTCTGTATACTTTTTAATACCCAGAAGATATTGATTTTGACAGATATGCTTAAGAGGAAGCAGCAATACATTTTACATCTTAATGTGAGAGACAGAGAGAGTCCATTTACAGTGATACTGTCAATTGACATTGCAAAATGTTTGGAAGCATTTTTACGCTACAATTAAAAAGAAAAATTGAATAGGCTGAAAAGCCTGAAGATATTTCCTTAAACACGTGAGTTTAATAAGTATGCATGAAAAATAAACAAGTTCATGGCCAACCAGTCTAATAGGATTGTTATCAAACTTCATCTACACTGCAAAAGTAGATGAGAATAATAAAAACATGATTTAAATTGCTACAGCTCTCTCTCTTTCTGTCTGTATATTTCTGTCTTTCTGCATATATAATTAAATACTGAGGTATATATATATACATTTTATATATACATATATAATATATATACTCACTAATTTTAAAATATATACATATATACAAACATAAATGTGTGTGTGTGTGTATATATATATATATATATATATATACTGAAAAACAACTGGTTCAATTATTGATTCTACTATTCAATTGGTGAATTATACCAGTTGTATCAAATTATCATTGATACCTACTTTATTCCTAATTAAAATGATTCCACAGCTTGGATAAAAGAAGGTTAGTCTTTTAATAATGAAATTTAGTGATTTAGAACTTTCCTCCTGACTTTCCATCTAAGCCTCTGAGGAATGGATACTTTTTTTCTCCTACTTTCACTCCTCACTTTCCTTTTTTTTCTTTTTTTTCAAGGAAAAAGAGATTTGGACCAGTTTTAATAGAATTGGAAATAGATTCTTCTTTTGGATTAATGTTCTGAAAATACTATGAAAACATCCCTAAAGTTAATGGAGTTATTCCTCAAGTTCCGAGAGTCCTCAGCCCAAATGTATTTGTAATTTTAATTTTACTGGAAAGGAGAGGTGCTCTCAAACTTAAACTCTTTACACTCAACCCGACAGCATATCTAGTTGTTACAGTGGAAATTTGTAGCCCATACTAAAAATGGCACTTGCCCCATGAATTGAAAAGAAAAACCAAAATGAAAAAAGAGTCCTAGGTTTCTTGGCTTCCCTTAAAGCTATTTTATTTATGCATACTTATTAGGAGTATGCTATGTGGAAAACACCATGTTAATCAAAATGAGGAGTTACACAGGTGGACGGAAGATGCTCCAGAGTCCCAAAGCAGATGATCAGTTGTGGACCAACTGCACAATTAAGGATAGAGAAGGCATTTAAGGGAAAGAAGTTAATGTTGGGATTTTAAATGAAGAACATCAAAAATATCTAGTTTACATTTTAATTGCAGTTCTAGGAGGGGTTGGTAAGGGAGAGCTGGTCTAAAGAGAAATTGATTTAAAATGAGACTTTATTAAATTTCATAAAGGTAAATAATAAGAGATCCACTTATAGTATATGGCAAAGCCAGAGAGTTTTGGAGGTCTTCTGCCAAAAAAAAAAAAAAAAAAAAAAAAAAAACTAGCTATAAAGTTTGACAGAGCGAATGATCATGCAACTAAATAAACATGCTGAAAGAAAATAGACTAACATACTAGCCTCACTGGAGATCGACTACTTTATCATTACATTGGTTAAAATGTAGGCTGTTACTCCTTGATCCTCTACCTATTTTAGCACCTCTTTATTATGTCTGAAGCTAATAAAGGATCTTGAATTAGAAAAAAAGTAAGAACATAAAATGTTTGTACCTCTGCCAATTGCGCTTAACAGGATCAAGCCTGAATTATCAGGCTTGCCGTCTATATTGATTGAAGTTAGCAAATAATTGTCAATTTTCCACTTCATTTTGTATCTCATAAATTAAATTGGTAAGATATTTGAACCTTTTCAAAAATGAGCTTAAATGTGGAACAGGGGAAATGTCTCTATCACTTGTATGTTGCACAAATATTCATTCAATGACTACTGAATGAATGGATCAGTGAAGGTTCATTAATCAAACTAAGGAAAGTCTTAATAATGCAGAATGTATGATGCAGTGTCATACGTGAGCCCTGGAGCTGGGCAGATATGAATTCTCATTCTAGCTCTGCACTTACAGCTATTTGACTTGGGAAAGTTGCTTAAATTCTCTAGACCTCAGTGTCCTCTTCGTAAAATGAGGAGAACAATCCTAGGTATGGATTCAGCTTAGTTCAGTTTCAGAGAAGAACATCCCTTCTTGCTACTGAGCACTGGGGTTAGAAGGGCAAATATGTCACTGTAGAGCTGCGGCTAGAACTACTGCCCCAGGCGGCCTGTGTGTGTTCTGCCCATGAGCTAAGAACAGCTTTTACATTAAAGCAATTTTTTTTAAAACAAAAATAGAGAAGACCATGCCATAGAAACTGTATATGGCCCACAGAGCCTAAAATATTTCTATCTGACTTTTCAGGAAAAAGTTTGCTGACCCAGGGAGTGACATTTTTAAAAAGAGAAACAGGTGGACATTTATTTAATAATGTATTTAAGCAAGTATATCTAAAAGATTATTCTTTCAACATGTAATTATTATAAAAAGTTAATTTTATATATATATATATATATATATATATATATATATATATTTTTTTTTTTTTTCCATACGCGAGCCTCTCACAGTTGTGGCCTCTCCCGTTGCGGAGCACAGGCTCCGGACGCGCAGCCTCAGCGGCCATGGCTCACGGGCCCAGCCGCTCCGCGGCATGTGGGATCTTCCCGGACCGGGGCACGAACCCGTGTCCCCTGCATCGGCAGGCGGACTCTCAACTGCTGCGCCACCAGGGAAGCCCGTGGTGTGTATCTTATATATCTCAATTCAGATGCTAAAGTTTCAATGGTTAAAGTGAATCCTGCTCCTAATGAAACAATAAAAATTGTGTATTTTTTGACCCAGCTTCAATTTCGAAATTAAGATTAAATTAAATTAAAATTTAGTTCTTCGATCGGACCAACCAAATATCAATTGCTCAATAGCCACATACCGCCAGAAATGGCTACAATGTTGGACAGCATAGAATTAGAGGCTTGAATTTGCTGGTGATGTTGAGGCATCAGAGTAATCAGATAATATAAATCCCCTACTTTACTTATAAAAGTATATATAAGTATACTTATAAAAGAAATATAAAGTATAAAAATACTTGAAGATAAACAGTTATATACTTTTAGGAAGAGACAAGACCAGAGGGAACAAGTGTATTAACCAATGAGGAGGCTGAGATTAATGACTTGTCTGAAATGAGGGATGGAGTCAAGACTGCAGCTGTGGCTTCCCAAATACTAATGTTCTTTGGCCTTTCTGTCCCAAGCATGTGTGTGTGTGTGTGTGTGTGTGTGTGTGTGTGTGCTATGCATGTACGTCTATGCAAGACTTAGAGTAGGAGAGGCTGAGTGTGAGAACATGTTTTGGGGAGATGAGAAGTGAAGAGGAGGGGAAGATAGGAAGATAAAGAATCCAACCTTTTTATATGCACATTAAATACAATCTGATATATATATATATATATGTATGTGTGTATATATAAATATATATGTATATATAGGACATACAGAGAGAACTTGAGATGGGCAATGAAGTTAATAAACTTGAGTTTTATTCCGGCTCCCCAGGTAGCTGAGAACTGTGTATCCTTGAGAATGTTTTTGAACTTCTCTAACCCTAAGTTTTCTGAGGAATAGAATATGGATAAAAATGTCTGTCTCTGGGTTTGTAGTGAGGATCAAATGTTAAAACAAACGTTAAGCACCTGGCAAAATGCATGTTAATGTTCATTTTCCTTCCTTTAATTTAACATCCTTGATTAAATGACTTTAAGTCAAACTCTCATTTGAGCTTGGATGTCGTTTTAAAATAACTGTTCAAAATAATTTGTAATCAACACTCCTTACCTAAAAGCATTGATTTTTACCAGGCTGGACAAGAAGAAGCAACAGGATTTATTGTTACGTGCATTAGAAAACCCAAGATTTTAATCTCCACAAATTGCCTCAAATCATGAACACCCAGTTTGAGTGCAATGTTTGACATTCATTCCTAAATTTCCTTCCATGTGTAAATAACAGTAAACAAGAAAATCTATCACGGTGGCTCCTATTAGCCTAATTTATAATTCAGGTGCTGTTTTTTTTGGGGGGGGTCCATTTTAACTTAAATATTTTAAAATGCAAGTTTAATTTTTTAATGTACTCACATTCATCAACATTCTGCACTGATAAAAAGCACTGGAGAAATCAATTAAATTGTTCCCAGCTACCAGATGTTAATAAGAGCGTAATATTCATATTTTTATGAAGGTGTTTTAAAGACATAGTTTTAAAGACAAATGATACAATACATGTCTAACAGTTGGTTAGAGCTCAGCACTAATGAATGATACAATACATGTCTAACAGTTGGTTAGAGCTCAGCACTAATGAGGCCAAGGTCAAGGGTTTAATCCCTTCTTGGCCAGTGAGTTTTGCTCTTCTCCATAGCCACTGGCAGGATCTAGGACCCAGCCTGCCATCTTGGCTGTGAACACCACTGATCATTAAGGAATCTGGGTTGGAGGATGAGGCAGCACCGGCACAAAACCATTACCCGCTGTCGGAAGAGCGACTGAAGGGAAGAACAACCCAGCTGATCAGTAGTTTATCTGCCCACGAAGATTTTCCTTCACTATAATCAGTCTTCAGGCGACTAGTGCAATTCTCGGCTCTCAACTTAGGAGAATTTATGGGGCAATGGTAAGGACCTTAAGAGAGAAAACTGAGGTCTTGCCCTGGCTTTGTTCCTAAATAGCGCTGAATAAGTCATTACACTATCTGGTTCTCTGTTTCCACCTCTATAAGATAATAAGGTTAGACTAGATGGTCTCCAAGGTCCCTTGCTGCTCTAAAATGGTTCCATGTGTACACTTTAAATGTTTTTGGAAGGGGGAGTGTTTTCTAACCTAAAACACTATTATTCTCCTTTTGGAACTGTGGAAGGCAGACTTTTAAGATGGCCTCTAATGAACCCTCTTGTATAAATCAGGGCTCTGTAGAGAAATGGAACTGATAGGATGAGGATATATAGAAAGAGAAATTTATTTTAAGGAATTGGCTCATTGGCTCCAATATGGAGGCTGGCAGGTCTGAAATTTGGAGGGCAGGCCAGCAGGCTAGAGACTCAGGGAAGGGCTGATGTTGTAATAAGAGTCAAAAGGTAGTCTAGAGGCAGAATCCCTCTTCCTTGGGGGGCTACAGTTTTTTGTCTTAAGACCTTCAACTATGGAGATGAGGTCCAGCCACATTATACAAAGTAATCTGCTTTACTCAAAGTCTACTGACTTAAATGATAATTTCACTTGGTGTTTGACCAAATACCTGAGTTGTGTGGCCAAGCCAAGGTGACACATAAAATTCACCATCACATCTGCCTCTGGTATTTACGTCTTTATGTAATACTCACCTTTCTTTGTGTGAGACTTGATTCCAATAGAATTTGGCAAAGCTGATAGGAAGTCACTTCCATGATTAAGTTATAAAAGACTATAACTTCTGTCTTGCAAGAGGACTGTCTCCATTGCTTTCTTGCTTGCACGTTATGGTGAAGCAAGATCCCATCTAGAAGAGGCCCAGGTGAGCAGCATTCAGCCTACAACCAGCAAGGAACAGTGGCCTTCATTTCAGCAGACTTCAGAAAACTGAATGCTGCCAACAATCACTGAGTGAGCTTGGAAGAGGATACTCTTCCCAGCTAAGCCTTTAGATGAAACCTCATACCTTTGGGCCAATAACTTGACTGCAAGCCTGAATCAGAGGACCCATTTAAGTCATACCCATATTCTTGACACACAGAACCTATGAGATAATCCATGTATATTGTTTTAAGGCATTCCATTTTGGAGTAATATATTGAATAGCAATAGATAACTAATACAGGACCTAAAATTAACCTGATAAGTTATTGATCAGGATTAATTTGAAGATAACCAAATCCATGTTAGCTAATTTAAGCAGAAAGAAATGGATTACAGCTTAAAGAAATCTCAGAATTGTTGGGAGGCTGAAGATAGATGTTCTAGCCAAGCTTGCAGAAATTACTGAGAAGCACACTACAGAACCTGCCACCCCCAAGAGCTGTTGCTTCTGCCACCATCAGGAAGTGTCCAAATCAAGAAGCTACTATCATAGCAGTAGGCTCCAGAACCACACTATCTCTGCTGAGATTTGCTACATTAAAAATGGATGCCCACACCTTACCTTTTCTCCCATTTAGTCAGTTTTGAATCAGTGTCTTAAGTTTGCCCGTGTGATGGATAAGACCTAAGCCACATATCTCATCCTAGTAACAATGGGAGTCCTTTCTCTCTCTCTCCCTCCCTCCCTCTCTCTTTCTTTCTTTCTCTTTCTCTTTTCTCTTTTTTTCTCTCTCTTTACTTCTTTCCTTCCTGCTCTCCTTCCATCCTTCACTTCTCCTTCTCTTTCTCCCTTCTTCTTCTTCTTCCTCCTTCTTCTACACATTGATTTTAGGTTTAGTGAATGACAGTTGTCAACTACAGTAGAAATATGTATATCAAAAATATCTAGAGAATAAAATAAGACACTATGTAATTAAATGCTGTATTATAAGTATCAAGCCCAACTTCTACAATATTTCTCAGAAGGAATTTCAAAAAAAAATAATGTAATAGTCAGGAGCACAACATTTGAGGATCAAATAAACTTTATAAAAATGCCAGCTTTGAAATTTACTAGCTACATGATCTTGGACAAGTTCCTTAAATTCTTTAAGCCCAGTTTCTTCTCCTATAAAATGAGGAAACTGCTTGTTACTCTCATTCATTATTTGAGAATAAAAAGTGACAGTGCAATTAACATTATTAGCACAGTGGCAGGCACAAAGTAAATGATCAATAATGTGTTATGACTAAGAACATGATAGTGGTTTGTGGTTTAACGGTGCAAGTTCAGTGGAGAAGGTGAGATTTAAGCTGGGTTTGTAAAGGATGAACTACAGCTTAAAATGGTGAAAGGAGGGCTTCCCTGGTGGCGCAGTTGTTGAGAGTCCGCCTGCCGATGCAGGGGACACGGGTTCGTGCCCCGGTCCGGGAAGATCCCACATGCCGCGGAGCGGCTGGGCCCGTGAACCATGGCCGCTGAGCCTGCGCGTCCGGAGACTGTGCTCCGCAACGGGAGAGGCCACAACAGTGAGAGGCCCGCGTACCGCAAAAAAAAAAAAAAAAAAAAAAATGGTGAAAGGAAGGTAAGACATTATCCCTGAACATTGTCCTAACATCTTCCAGAAAAGACCTTAAAAATCACTTATAGCCAAGTGTCTTAGAAGCGGATAAATGGACACTGAAATGTGACATATCTTAGAATAGGTGAGAAATGAAGTCATGGTAGGTGACTCCCAGGTTGGTATTCTAAACACTCAGCTTCATTTCTTACTTGCCTCCAAACTATTAAAATCGGGAGTTCTTTTGTTCTGTCTCCATATTAACGTCAGGATTGACATAGCTATGAATAACATAGACACTAAAGGAAGAAAATGAGACTAACAATGGCATCCCATAAGCTAGGTCTTCATCAAACTATAAACAAGAGGAGTCAGTGTCAAAACAGTGCATGTAATCCTTTTCTTGATTTCTAGATTGTGAAATGACTCATAACAAGTTGACATATAAAGCATAGATCACCTTCATTAAAAACACTGCACTTTTCTTTCATTTTTATTTTTTACCCATTATATCTACGATCACATACAGCTATTCTTCTGCCATCAATTCATATGTGAACACTTTCTGTTGGTTTTAATTAGTTTCCTCCCTTAAATAGAAACTTATGTTAAAATAAAATAAAATCAATAGATTGAGGTTAATTATGCCCTATTCTCTTTTTTATTTCCTAAGTTCATGATATAATTACTAATTGAATCTAAGGAAAGCCATGCTTATCTCTTTATTCATGTTTTAAAGAAACAGCTGTAAAGCAAAAAAGCCCATTCCCATTTTAATTTTCTCTTAAAACCTTTTGTCATCCCTACTGACTTTGGATTGAAATATTGTAGATAAGGAAACATGGATTGTTTTTACTGGAAGAGATTTTCAAGTTCCTGTTCACTAACCTTCATACTGTTGATGTAGAGACAGTTCTGAGAGGGTTCTTGGAACTGGCCCAGTTTAGTAGCAGACCTGGGAAATCAAGCCAGGTTCTAGAGTGCCAGTTCGGTGCTTTTCCACTGTAAGGATGGAAGTTGATATTTTTACCCATCTTATTTCCTATCACACTTCTTGCAAGTTTGTTTGGTTTGCTTTTGTTCCATTTGTGGCTATGAGGATTAAATAAAATAATGATATAAGTGGCAGGTAACATGAAATCTAAACATTAGTTGTCTTTCCCCTTTCTAAAACCTTGTGTAAATATAATTTCATAAGTCAGAACACATTTAAGGCTACTTAAGAAAGTTCTAAAAAATGATAAAAATGAACTTATTTACAAAACAGAAACAGAGGGCTTCCCTGGTGGCGCAGTGGTTGAGAGTCCACCTGCAGATGCAGGGGACACGGGTTCGTGCCCCGGTCCGGGAAGATCCCACATGCTGCGGAGCGGCTGGGCCCGTGAGCCATGGCCGCTGAGCCTGCGCGTCCGGGGCCTGTGCTCCTCAACGGGAGAGGCCACAACAGTGAGAGGTCCGCAAAAAAAAAAAAAAAACAGAAACAGACTCACAGACTTGAAGAATGAAATTATGGTTACCAGGGGGGAAGGGTGGGAGGGAGGGGTAGACTGGGAATTTGGGATTGACATGTACACACTGCTTTATTTAAAATAAAATGCCTTTCCATGAAAAAAAATGGAAGTCTGGAAAAGAATCTTTTTGAAAAGGAAGAACCTTTTATAATGCAAATAACCATCCTCTAAGTATCCTATTTTGCCATCCTGGATATTTATAACACTGTGAGAGGAGTTTGTTAGTTCAGGATTGATAGAAAGCTCACTTGGCACACCAGTAGACGAATGACAAAGTTCTATGCAATTTACCAGCTCTGTCCCTCATGGATTAAGATACAGTACCCGTGCATTCTCCAGGCACTACAAGCTATAAGGTCTGCCCTGAGATGATGAGCCTTGTTGGGATGCCATGCACCACCTGCTTCTCTTGGGGAAATCAGAATTCATTAGCGTATAGGGTTATTACTCTTTGAAGGAGCTGGTGGGCTGGCAAGAAAGTCTACTTTTCCCATCACAATGAGCTGAGGTTGCTTCTGCTTCATCTTCTTCGTTGTATTCTCATGGGGGGATAAAATCTGTTTTCCCTGAGAACCATAATTTTATTACAGTAATATACTGGGGGGCCTCCAATGTGCAGTCTCTCATCTAAATTCAAAGATTCCTGAAGTGCCCCCCTTTTTTTTTTTTGCGGTACGCGGGCCTCTCACTGCTGTTAACCAACAAAGACATACTGTATAGCACAGGGAACTATACTCAATATTTTGTAATAACCTATAAAGGAAAAGAATCTAAAAAAGATTCTTACATATATATTCTTTATTATATACATAACTAAATATAACTGAATCACTGTGCTGTACACCTAAAACTAACACATTGTAAATCAACTATATTTCAATTAAAAAAAAGAATTATGTGCAAAAAATACTGAATTATTCGTATTAGTACTTTGATAAAAGTGTGCTTTCTGAGTTTTTTGTTTAGTAGTGGCATATAGTATTACATTTCTCTAGCCACTCTCTCTTCTGGCCAACAGTTCGTTTGTGGGATCTCTGATCTAGATGACAGGTAGATTTTGTATCTGTGTAGTCAAGTATTGAAGTAGCATTGTGTCCTCATTAAGGCATCAGGCATAAAATCCCAGTTTTACCACTTACTAGTTATGTGACCTTAGGCAAGAATTTGACTGCTCTGTGCCTCAGTTTATTCATGTGTAAATTGAAGACACATAACTGTATAAACCTCACGGGATTGTTGGGAGGATTAAATGAATTACTCCATGTAAAGCATTTGGAAGTGTGCTTGATAATCCATAAGCGTTCTGCCATTATTATTTCGCAAGTGTGTTAAATCAAGAAATTAGAAAAGCTATAAAAGTCTTGTCATCTTAGTAACTTGCTTTAACCACCTGGGCTCAAACTAGCTATAGTGACTAACATTCCTCTTTGTGGTGTGATCTATTTGATAATTTAGGAGACTTCTTCACGTGATTTTTCTCCACATGTTTGTAATCAGGTGTAGAGGCAGGATGGAGGACCTCATAGGTGGCAGGACTCCCTCACATGGGTGATGGTTTGTTATCCAGCACACAAACTTCCTCCTTGTTTTGAGAACAGAGCTGAAAGCTGGGTATACATTTTTTCATCTCTCTGGTGGCTTTTCAGTGCACTGCAAAATTAGCCCACTTTATTAAATTTGAAGCATCATAAGCATCCTCTTTCCAGAGGTCTATTCGAATTTTTTTAAAGGGAAATTCTGTGAATTTCCCTTTCTTTTTTTGAACATCTGTGGGAACTTTATTGAAGCCTAAGAGGTTAAGAAATGACCAGACATAAGCTCATTCAGTTTGGATGTGGCATTCTTGGAATCACAGTATTTTGATATTAGTTAAAATAATTTTAGTTATGCAAGTGAATTATCTTTATTCTTGCAAGAGAATGAGTTGAATAAAATAGAAACTGGGTTAGCTTATTTGAATAAGAAGTTATATGTATGTATGTATATGTGTGTGTGTTTGTATTTATGTTCAATTCTTACCTCATTATCAGAATTCCATGTAATCATTAATGAATAATTAATCTAATGAGAAATAACATCTCTAAGTATCTTCAGTGTGTTTGGAATCATGTAAGGATTTTATAAAGGCTAGCTCATTTAATCTTCAAAATTAGGAAAATCATGGAATCCTGAGATTCCTGAGAATCTGGAGGATCCTGAGAGCAGCGGTCATTGACGGTGGATATTTGAGAGAAGAGCCACTTGTAATTCTTTTTTGACTCTAAAAGAGTGTCTGGTACATAACAGGTGCTCAATAAATGTTTGTTGAATGAACTATAAATCTATGAATGAATGAATTATATGATTCTAAAGAATACATTAGAATGAAAAATATGACTAACATTTAACCAAGGTAAAGCACTGTATGTATGACCCTAGACACGTCAATTTACCATCTGGCACCTCAATTTATTCATTTGCAAATCAAAGGTCAGATCTCATCAGCTCTTCAGTCTTAAAAATTCACCATGGAATTTACACCATCATTTACTGTCAGTCATTATTCTCTGTGCAGAAATACCTTTCACATTTCCATTAGCTGGTCAACAACAACTCCTGACATATTCTTCACTTCATTTTTCCTTTTGACTTTGTGATTTGAAAGTAAGATTTAAAAACGAATAACACAAGAAACAGGCACAAACTAGACTCAATCCCAAAGGACAGTCAACTGTAACCACTGCATGAGAATAGAAATATGGCAGTTGGTATCCAAAATTTCTCTATTCTTTTAAATGACACCTTCTCTCTCTTCATTTCTAATTGTTTTTAAATTTTCCTTAATTTGACCTAGTTTCATAGTTATGTGAAAATGCTTTGCTCCTAGAGCCTACTCTCATCTACTTGAAAAATAACATAGGTTGGACATATTCTTTAGTTTCTACTGGCCCATTTATAATAATTTGTCTACATTTCATATTTTTTTATTTTCCTAAAAATTGCCAAGGATAACAATTAAATTAAGCCACAAGCTCCCTAGTGAATGAAAGGTAAGACTAATGATTAGTGCTTGACTTAGGGGATAATGAAGGCTAACAGGAGCAAGTTTTAGCTGGTATTGATGGCAAGTGTCAAATTAATGGACTAGACAGAATGATTTCACTGACTCTCTGAAATGGTATTTTCCTTTTATAGTTCAGAGTATCACGCGTGCACCGCACACACACACACACACACACACACACACACAAAGATATAGTTCTAAAAATAAAGCTATGTATAGTCCTTCTTGACTTGCCCCTCCAGAAATAAAGAACCTAGGGTCTGAACTCCAAAGTACATGACAGTCTGCTTATGTAAGCAGACTGCTTGGTACAAGAAGTACTAAAAATTGCTTAACCAGTTCAGTAGTCATCTACAATTAAGCAACACCCAGGGAACAGAAGTCTTATTCTTATAAGTAGATGTTGCCCTATTTGAGTAATCCCTTTCCTTCATATAATCACACCTGAGACTGAATTTAGGGTGCTTGACTCTCCCTACCCTCTTGTAGGAAGAAGGTTACCTAAGGAGAACTACATTAACTCTTTCATCTTAATAAGGATTCAAAAGAAGTTTTAGCTCAAAATCTTTTTCAAAGTATTCATTACAAGAAAACTCTTTAATAAAAGATCCCCAAACCTAAGCTGATTCATTACAAGCAAATGTTGGATGACCCAGATTCCAGTAAAATAGAACAAAGTAGATAGTCCCTAGAGAATGTTGTGACAACGTATGTTCTAAAAATAACCAGTCTCCATCTATGGTCTTATGAAATTCTTTCAAGTCTTGGTCCAGATGTCTCTAAACCTCAGCTCAGAAGCTAATTGTGTCCCTTTCACTACAATCACTAACTACACATATTTAACCAGTTTTGGTCCAACATCTGATTTTATTAACTTAGCTAAGGCTTCACCCAGCTGAAGCAAGAGGCTGTGCTTGAATAATATGCCCTCTGCCCCAATTCAAACACTTGGGGCTCAATTGCACACAAGTTTTGTGTCATCTGGAATTAAATCTCTTTGGTAGCAAAACACAATGAATTATTGATATAATAAGTAGATTCGAAAAGTACTATGATTCAAATGATAACAAATACAAAAGATATCTAATGTTTCCTATCTTTCTTATTTCAAATCCATCTTCTGTACTGCTTAACTCCAGACCAGACACCTTTCCTCTTTATACTCAAAAGAGGTAGAATTATTTTGAAGAGTGCAAGATTCACAATCCAAAGAAATTTATCTAAACTCACATAACAAATTAATGAGACTCATGACAATGGATTCTGATTATTGAGACATAACTGGCCCAAACTGCATAGATTATGGGAACGTGGAGTTTGCTCCTTCCTAGCTACATTCCAAATATGTATGACAGGAAAATGCTACTACAAAGATGGGTGGCCATCCCCTTTCCTGATGACCCTCACAAAGCTTGTGTGTCCTCTGATTGTGGTGAAAAGGATACAGTTAGCTTCCGGACTGAGGTTTGGAGACTTCTAGACCAGACTGAAAAAATTTCATAAAAAGACCATGGTTAGAGATTGATTATTTTTAGGACCCCTGATGACAAAGCACAGAGAATCGAAGGAGTGATCAATCTAACCATTAAGTCCTCAAAGTCTGTTGATATCCCAGTTCACCTTAGGGCTTGGTTCGTGACTCCCACATTTTTACCTTCACCCCCACATCTCTTCTATAAGACGTTGTCCTCTGGGTGATCCACAGGCATCTTAACTTGGCAAAACTTGTTTCTCAAGTTGGGGACTGATTATTTCAGTACATGGGTTTTCAGTTCTACCCAACAACGTGAAACAGGTAATTCAAATTGTCTTTGAAGTTAAATCTTGATAAAAACACAATAAGGGTTTGAGAAAGGTCCCCCTCAGTTACTACGTAGGGGAAAGCTTCTCCTGAATTTTACAGTGCTCAGACTAATACTGTCAACTCTTGGAATAATAAAACCAGCTTTGAGTAACATCTGCAAAAAGAATACTGAATCACTATGCTGTATACTTGAAACTAATGTAATATTGTAAGTCAACCATACTTTAATTAAAAATAAAACAACTTTCCTTTTTCTGATTTTTGTTCACCACTCCTTCCAGCCTTTGCTTTTCTCACTACGTGGAATATTGGTCTCAATGTCCTTTACTACACAAATTCCTACCTCGCCAAACAAAACCCTTCAGAACATGGTCTGTTGCCTATCATATAGTAGGTGTTCAAAAAACACTGAACATCCAAAACATAAATGGTTTTTGAATGAAGGAGTGGATGAATGAGAAAGAGAATCTGAAGAGTTCTTAAAGGCGCCTGGAAGCAGTTTAAGCTCTTTCGAGGATGGTGAAAGATGTGGCAACATATTTCTTCTGCCAGAGTATAAGGGATTTTACGTAGCATCAGCGGCTCTGAAGAAAAAGGTCAGATGAATCACAGGTGTATTTCAACACACTTAGGGTATTGTAATAGGCTACTTTCCATCTTTCTTAAAGAAAGGTAATGTAATTAACATACTCTGGTATGTGTCTCTCCCCCTGGTCTTGGTGGGTTGAAGGGGGATATAAACTTGAGGCTACAAGGATTTAATTACAGGTTTTTGTTTCAAAGACTTGCTCACTAACTGTCACGGACTTACAATAAGGTAAACATTTATCAAAGTTACAAAGACAAAGAGAGAAAAAAGTAAAAACTAGAAGCAAGATTCTACTAAATAAATTACTAAAATACAGTCATTTTACTAGGAAAAGGCAAAATGAACTGCATTTGGATTATACTCAAAGATAAACTATACTTGAATTCTCTGATTTCTTGGGGTAGTATTATTTTATTTTAATTTTAATTTTATTTTACAGGAAGTTTCTCATTTTGAGAATGCAAAACCAGAAAGAAAGTAAGTCAAATTTACTTTGAAAACTTTATGTTCTCTTAGTTCTACAATGTTGAATGGACTATTTTAGTGGGTTTCCTGTCAAAGTGCTTTTTAAAAAATCGTCATGTACAAATCTAGGTATGCTTTACCCTGCTAACATTTATGTTTATGCTTATGCTTAGGAAACTTGTGTTGTGACATTCCTGTAGACAGGGATGTGAAAATTAAATTTTCAGAAGAAGAAACATGTGTCTAAACTAGGCTCAGATTAAAGTGGAAGCCTACTCGAAAACATGTTTCTATCAGTGAACTATTAATCTTCTGGAGTTCTCCTAATCCAAATAAAAATGTGTTTGCAAAGAGATTTGGGTTATTTAGGTCAGGCTTGGCTTTATATTCAGCACATCAAGCTGCCAGAGGACGTGACACACACATGTTGCATAAGATAATGGGATTTTTAACTAATAAGCAGGAAATACATAGCAGCAGGAAGTTGGTTTATGGGGAAATTTCCAGATTGGTTGCTGATGATACAGAAGAACGGCTTCCTTGCACTCTGAAATGGTCTGAGACAAAATTGTTAACATGTGAAGTTCTTTCTGGATGTAGTCTTTTTTGACAGCTCTTGCCTCTCCTCCTCCCCCAACTACTTCCTCCCACAAAACACTTTGTGCTTTCATAGTCTTTCCTTCCTTTCCTGCTCAAAGCTTTCTCCCAGTAAGGATATAAAATGCAGCCATAGTAAGTAGATAATTTCATGATTAACAGTTTAGAGCACCTGCCAGGCAAGGGTAGTTGCATTTTAGTCATAGTTACCTACTTAAACTACATCAGAGGCAGTTTAAGCATGAATGGGAGTAAAGAGGGTTTTTTTTTAGCAGGGTTCTTCTCAGTCTTAAAAATCGCCCCACCTATGTAGCTGTTTATTCTATCCATGGATAAGGAACTCACTAATCCCAAATCAAATACTTAAACAAAATTACAGCCATTGGCTGACGATTGATGCTTCTACAGATTAGATGATACCTAAACATGGAGGGGCAGAAGGAATTAGGAATCCTTAATTATTAGGATTAATTAAGGATTAGGAATTGGGAATCTTCAAACATAAGCCAAATCAATTAACACGCTCCTCGGATTCCAACCAGTTAAAGTTGAAGACTTTCCTGAGTTCCTCAATTCTTTTGTCCATCACTCCCCTGAAGGGAATAACCTCTCCTGTCATTATGCACCTACTTCACTTTATAATATTATAAGTAGCTTTATTGGGAACACCTGTTACTTCCCAAGAGTTGTCCTGAATGAGCATTTTGCGTTAAAAAATTAAAACAAACCAAAATAAAATGGTTAAGAAAAAAAGAAACATTATATATGTAAGTTTTTGCTTACAACCCCGAGCTTAAAAAAAAGGTGAATAATGGAAAACACTCCAGCTCTAACAAAATTATTTACATGTACACTATGTGTGTGTGTTCACCCAATGTGTAAATTGATTAACATAATCAAGTATCAATTTATAGTCAATCTTATTTCATCTCTACCCATCTGACTCCCCACTCCCACCCCCCTCACTGGGTTTTGTTTAAAGCATATCAGACACTTTCATGTTCCAGTATATCATTAAGAAACAAGAATTGTTTTCTTTAAACATAACCACAACACCACAGCTGTACTAGAACAAAATAAGAAAAATAACCTAATATCACCAAGTATACAGTCAGTATTAAAATGTCTCTGATAGCCTCGAGAGCTTTTTTAACAGCAGCTACTTTATTTGAATCATGATCCAAAGAAGATCCATGTGATGCATTTTGTTCATGTTTCTTAATTTATAGGTTTTTCTCCCCATTTATTTGCTGAAGAAACTGGATTATTCGTTCTGAGGAATTTTCCATATTTTTTAATTTTACTGATTGCATCCTTTGTGTGTGTGTGTGCGTGTATATGTGTGTGTGTTTGTGTGTGTTTTAAACATGTGTTCTCTCTTCTGTTTCCTGTAAATTTTTAGTTAGATCTCCAGGCTTGATAAGATTCAAGTTTGATTATCTATCTATATATATTTTAAAAGTAGGTCATCAGTGACTGTATATTTCCTGTTGCATTACATTGGAAGCTCATGTATCTGGTTGTCTCTATTTTTACAACTGTGAAGTTGCTTAATGGGTTCAGATGGTATCAGACTGATCCATCCAGCACTAAGTTGCCCATCGGCCTTTCAATTAAAAACTTCAACAGCAACTGGTAATTATTGCCCCGATTTATTGTTTCATTAGGGATTGTACAATAGTTATATTCAATTTGCAATGTTCTGTCTGTATTTATTGAATAGAATTATTTGAAAAAGAACTTTCCCATATGAACTATTTGATTATCTTGAGATGCATTCATGTAGAAATGGCCTACCCTTTTTTTTTTTTTTGCAGGGGTGGGGTGGTGAGATTTATGAAAGTTAGTTTCTTCATATTGCACGGAAATTTCCAGGCAATATGTATTAACTGTACTTTGCCATCCAGAGTCAGGAAGATTCAGGCCCATATGTAGAACTTAGAATTTATTCCTGCTCTCCAGGACATTGCACACATGTCTAAGTGATCTAATTTCTGTTCACTTAAAATATAAATTATTAAATCTAGACTTAAATATTGGTTTCTTTTTTTTTCTAGGTCAATCCGGAGATCTATGTCTGAAAGCAAAGTATTTGGTTAGTAATTCATAAGATTACTCATGCAAATGATAAGTTCTCTTTCTCTAAGAGTGATTTTCTGCTGCTAATGCCATAAAGCAACAGAAAGTAATGGATGAAAGTCAAATTGATTTATCTTTGAATTTTATAGAAGAAATTTAAAAAAAAGAAATGTGGTTCCATTCTAATTTTAAATGGCTAAGACAAATAAACCATTGATTTATTCAGAATAATTTCCTTTTATATTAAAAAAAAATAATTCTTTTTGGCTTATTGGCTGACTATCTTCCAATTTCCCAACTTTAGCTTGGAAGGTCCATGGTCAAGATGATCTCTTAGATATCTTTTCATATCTAGGAATCTAGGAATGAATAAAAAAGAAATAAAAAATGGTTGAATTATGAAAGACTTTCCTCAGCATTTCAAGCACCAGAGCTTTTCTTCAGTTTCTGTGGTTACAGTACCCATAGTAATAATAGGGGCAATTGGCTTGATTTGTATTTTAATTTTAAAGTAAATATCTAATTATTTTTAGAAAGTTAATGGAAGATATCTCTCTTTCCTTGACAGAATATAGAAAAATAGAATGTTTTCTGCGAATTATAAAACATTTGTAGTGACAAAACAACTGGATTATTCAGTTAATAATTCATTTTTTATGCAGTTCATCAAACTTGTGGGTACCCTTTTTCCCCAGCAGCACCTAGAAGTCGGATGCTCAAATCCCGTTTTTCCTCTTTTCAAAACCAGGTTCCTGGATAGGGTATGAAAAGCACACTCAGGCCAAAGTGATGATCGCCCATGGATGCATCTACCAAGGGTATCTGCATTTTAATTGGGTCTGATATTCTTCCAGTGGCAACATCTACAGGGGCTGAGTCCCATCTCATTAGTCAAGGCCCTGTGGGCAGTAGTTGCTCAATATTTTGAATACTAGCCCTGATTTGAATAGTGCATGATCTGAAATAAAAGGAAGTAGTCAGTCTTTTATTTTCCATTTATATATGCCCTTCTCATAGCATATTCAGTTTGTGCACGTAGGACTCTAGATGTGTCCATGCTAATATAATTCTTGATGATCACCTGCCTTCTCTGTAGTCAAATATGAGAGCAAATACTGACTTTCAAAACAGCACAGCATGCTGAGTTTGTGTGATGCTTTTGTCGCATTATTTAAAATTTGCTTTATCGATGGTGTGATACAGCATGTGGGATGATTAGTCTTCAGTAAACAGATTAGAAGGGATTCCAGTTCTTTATTCTGGTGCAGTTCACTTCTTTACAACATGTCTAGACCCTGCTCCACGTGTCAGAAGGACAAGTCTGGGAAAATCATGGTTCTCCCAGTCAAGGATCTTAAGCGTTTCTTGAAACAACTCAATGTTCTCTCTACACGCTTACTTAATCATTTTGTTAAAAACAGTGAAAAGGGCTTCCCTCGTGGCGCAGTGGTTGAGAGTCCGCCTGCCGATGCAGGGGACACGGGTTCGTGCCCCGGTCCGGGAAGGTCCCACATGCCGCAGAGCGGCTTGGCCCGTGGGCCATGGCCGCTGAGCCTGCGCGTCTGGGGCCTGTGCTCCGCAACGGGAGAGGCCACAACAGTGAGAGGCCCGCCTACCGCCAAAAAAAAAAAAAAAAAAAAAAAAAAAAACAGTGAAGAATGTGGAGGGTGGAGCTACTTTAATTGATGTATAAAAAATAAATGGTTATTAATTCAAGAAAAATACTCCAAAGAATAATGTAATCAAAAGCTATCAAGAGGTATTTCAGTAGCAACCTTCTACCATCTATGCTTGAGTGCTTATGTAGTTTATGGAAATAAATGGGAGCCCACAGAACATCTGGGAGTGTCCATCAGGGACCAGAACTCCCCAGAATGGACCACAATGCTTTCTTTTTTTCCCGCTGCGGAGCACAGGCTCGGGACACACAGGCTCAGCGACCATGGTTCACGGGCCCAGCGGCTCCGCGGCATGTGGGATCTTCCCGGACTGGGGCACGAACCCGTGTCCCCTGCATCGGCAGGCGGACTCTCAACCACTGCGCCACCAGGGAAGCCCCACAATGGTTTCTTAACATATTACTTACCAAGTTACAACCGTGTGCTGAACTTGTTTTGATATCAGATTTCTTACACAGATGTTACCGTGAATTCTTCTAACCAATCTTCTGCTTTGCTTTAGAGGGAAAAACTGTGAATGACACAACTTGGCAGGAACCCAGCAAGCCTGAGAATGATTCCCACATCAGAAGACTCTGTCAGCTAAAAGGTAATTGCTAAATTTAGTTCAGCTGACTTTGCATTTTCCCAAAGCAGTTTAAAGGGCAGGTAAGAAAAATTTACATCTTTCTTCATTAAAATAAGCAGTGCACTGTGGTCTACTTAAAAAGGAAAAACTAATAGAATAGAATGTATATATTATTAATAGAATATATACGTGTGTGTGTGTGTGTGTGTGTGTGTGTGTGTGTAGATACACACAGACATGCAGAAAGGAAGTAGAATGTAATTAAGTTGCCTGTTGAAGCAAAGAATCAGTTGCAAAAATATTTGAAAGTCTTTAATGTCTAAAAGAATGCAAAAATATATTAACAGTTGTGATTTTTAGGTTTTCTTTAAGAATTTAAGAGAAATAAACTTGACTATTAATGCAAAATTATGTCATTTTATGATTTAAAAAATCCCAAGAAAAGCAAATTAGCAGTCAGGTATAGGAAAATGTATTAATAATAAAAGACTTCATAATTAAAATTACTTAACTTTGGGAAGGTAATGAATAAAACAGAAAGTCGTAAGAGTTCAGAAAGATGAACAAGAACATAAAAAGTTGATCTGCTTGGTATTCACTTTCCAATGTTACTGGAACAAGAAATAATTGCTCATATTAGTTATTGATTATTTAAGAGTTTCTGATTTTTAATTTTAAAAGATTTTTTAATATTTGGGGACAAAGGGAATTATAATGTATTTTTATAGTCAGGAATTTAATGGTTTGATTATACACTCTGTTCAGATTTTGCCTTTTGAGCTCCATGAAGGAGCTCATAGATTTACAAAGTAATTATTTATGAAAATAATCATTTTCCTTTGAAATATATCAATTTTATCCAAGATTGAATAATGTTTTGGTAAATAGTTTTAACTTAATTTTTAAATATTCACAGATTTCTCCATTATAAATAAATAAATAGGTGAAACATTTTGGGATTATTTTAGATATTTTCTTTTAATTATCGGAAATCTTTTATTAATATTGTGTTTTGATTGGATTCTGTCTTCACCTCATGAATGCTAGCTGTATTCATTCACACCTCAGTTAGTTAATCAAACATTCATCCACCCATCCATTCATTCATCCATCTCTTTAATAAGCACGTGTTACTTTTAGATTATTGTACATTAATCTGTGAATAAAGAAGGTATAACTATATTACAGATTATTTTTAGTCATAAATTTTGCCATAAAACTCTTCAAGTATTCTGTTTTCTTTAACATCCTTTTTGTAAAATGCTGTGGGGTTTGTTTTTGTTTTAAATTTAGCAGTAGTAGGTAAGTAATTCTATTATAGCTACACTGACAAAGCAGCAAAAAATCTTGGCCTGAGTTGAGGTGCTTCTGATTAGTGATCTTTTCATTGTCAGAGAACAAAAAAGAAAGCCTTTAAAGAAGACTTTTCAGCTTTGATATTTCTCAGATTTTTAAGCACCCCTGTGTTCAGTCTGTGTATGTGTGTGAGTGTGTGTGAGTGTGTGTGTGTGTGTGTGTGTGTGCATGTGTGCCTAAGAAGTTCGGCTGACATTTCAGCAATACCAGCTGAGTCACAGGACATTTCTTAGGGATTAATGCTGTGCTAGAAAGAGTTGATGGCCTGAGACCAAGGCTGTCGGTTCCATTGTAAATTGTAGGGAGACATTTAGTGGGAGAGGGAGAGCCACAAGTTGTGGACTTGAATTTTATGGGTGTAGTAGTTTCCCTTGGAAGGCTCAGAGTATTTCTAAGCAATCTGTGCCCTACATATAAACCTATAATATTTCTCTCTCATTTTAAGCACTACTATTTAGCTGTTAATTGCATAATTACTTAAGAGTGGTTTACTGGGCCTGAGGATAGGCAGACTGTGAAGTTTACTGAGGTGAAGATAGGTAGGTGCATTGTTATCACCCACAGCCCATGTTTTTATTGAACACTAATGATGAAATTGTAAAGACCATCTTTCAATAAAACAGAAGAAAACCTATCGGGAAATGATAGGAGTGACATAAACTCCTAAAGAATCTATTACATACTTCAAGAACCAAAAAAAAGTCCATTCCTCTCAATTTCAATATCAAAATGGTATTTCCACATGACACAAGTTATATTAACAGCAATTCAGTCCTGAAGAGTATTGAGCCTGATGAATGAAACTGCCACAGGCTATATTTAGCCAAGGATTTGTGCCTGGTATTTTAATCCATAAAGATATTCACATACCCCAATAACATGATTATGTTATGTTGCTTAAGACAAATTTTATCACAATAGTTGAGAGCCAGAAGCATTTTTAGTTTCTGTAGTCCATTTCCTTCTTCTCAGAATACTTTCATCTAAATCTACATCTGTGATACTGGGACTACATCTGTAAAATACATGCAGCCTAAATTGAGTGCTTAGGACTTTACAACTGAAAGATTGGCATGATTTAGGTATCAAGGGGAATTAATCTATAATTCATGTTAATTGTTTTATTTTTAGCATTCTAAACAGGCAGAATCTTCATAATATTCATTTTAGTAAAATTAAAATCGATTTTAAAAATCTTTAAATTTATTTTGGCCTTAGTTTTATGGGGGGGAAAAAAGCCTGAAAAGAATAAACTTTGAAATCTATGAATTGGAATTTACCCAAGATCAAGTTATGATTTAAGTAAAGATATTTTCAAGAACAGGGTTTTCATTATTTTAGACTAAAAAGTACAAAGAATAAAAACAAAGCAAAATTTAAAAAATGGTAAAGGAAACAAAACGCACTTGGAGATTTAGAGATTTTTTTCAAATGGTGTTACTGTGATAGACTATTCCATGAAACAGAAAATATGTGAAAATAATTGGCTATGTTTAAAGGATATAAGGGCTGGATACATTCAGGAAACATGGTTAGTGATGGAAGGAAAATTAACTCTACTCATGCTGCTGCAAAATTATTTTTAAAATGAATCCTCTTTACATATGATTTTGATGAGATTCATTATAAAAACCACATTGGTAAAGACATTAAGACCTTCCAGTGTAACACTGGAGTTACCATTAGTTTGAAATATTCTTTCTTGAATTCTAGTCAATATCATTATTTGGCCAGCCTTTTCAGAGTAAGCATAAGCATATAAATATTTCAGTTTAACTTCTCGAGATCTTATTCAGTCTTCTTCTTTACTGGCTTGATACCCTCATTTTCAAGATGGTGAATGTATAGAGTCACAGGTGCATTTACCGTTCTGCTTAATTTTCAGGGACCACAATTTGATTGAGACATTATTTCCCAAGAGTATGTACTTTAACTCTGTTTAGACTGGACTACATGAGGAATGACAGAGAGAAGTCTGATCTCACACCTGAATGTCTGCTTCTGATGTGGGAATAAACTTCCTAAGCAAAGGCTGCTTGCCACAGCAGGCCTCTTGTATTTCTAAGGAAGCCTTTCTGAATTGAATGACAAGAACACTCTGAGTTCTAGTGTTTTATACAAATGAATCTTGGTATCCCTTCAATTCTTTAGGAGAGTTCTTACTAGAATTATAGTTACATGAGTATGGTCCGAAGTCTCATTTCCATTAGAATCACCTAGAAGCTGATTAGAGATATTGCTTTTTTAATCAAATCTCATTTTTTTTTTCCTACATCTGCATTTGAAGGACAGTTGGAGTCTGAATGTTTATGCTGGAAGATACATTCTTATGTACACTGTCTTTTGTGACCCGCTGATGTAGTTCATGCATGTACAGATAATCTATTGCTACAACAAACCACCCCAAAACATAATGACGTGAAGCAAAATGTTATTCGGCTCATGGATTTTGCCAGTCAGAGATTCAGTCAGGGTAGTGCTTCACAACGTCTGAGGCTTCCTCTAGGAAGACTTGAATGGCTGAGGCTGGTGGCTGGAGTCATCTAGAGGTTTCTTCACTTACATGTCTGGTACTTGTCTCGGATAACTTCAGGTTGGGCTCAGCTGGGACTGTCAACTGGAGAACTAATATGTGGCCTCGCCATGTAATTTGAGCTTTTCCCAGGCTAAAGCCTGGGTTTCAGGAGGGAAAGACATGAGAGGGAGCTTCACACATCACACAAGGAAGTGTCTTGAGAGTGAGTATTACAAGAGACCCAGGTAGAAGCTGCCAGCCTTCTTCTGACCCAGACTTAGAGGTCACAACACATCACTTCCACTGCATTCTCCTGTGACAAGCAAATCACTACGGCCAGTTCAATTCAGCAGAAGGAGAATTAAACTCCATTTCTTGGTGGAGGAGTGCTAAGGTCACATTGCAGAAGAACATGTGCTATGGGAGATATTGTTGTGGCTGTCTTTGGAAAATATAACCTGCATATTGCCTAATTCAACTATTGCCTTTGTTGCTGCTTCGGACCAACTTGCTCCTGTCTTTATAAATGTTTTTGGCAGGGTAACATTTGGGAGGTTAGAAATCAATGAAATGTATAAGATTACAAAACAAAGAGTTAATCTTCATAAAATGCCATTTTCCTGGTGTCCCTTTCTTCGTCCAAAACCCTCATAAATCTCCCATTTTTTAAGCAGAGGCCGCAAATGGGTAGTTTTGGAAATAAATTTATTTTGAGAAAAAGCTTTTTTAGGCTGTACAGTATTTTAAAAATCAAGAAATTTTACCTTAAAATTCATATATTTATACTCTATTGAGAAACATGAGGGACATTGCCAATCCTGGGTCCAAAGTCTGAGGTGATTTCTGTTGAGAGAGCTGAGAACAATGGCTGCCCGTTAGCAATGGCGGACGGACCTTCACCTCACCACAGATCTCCCAATGTCTCCTTGACAAAATTCACTTCATTGAGTTAAATTACTTATTTGCCTTCTGTAGATGTTTATATTTGCAGCACTGGTCTCGTGGGTTATGTCCACATTCCTCCACCTGGCACTCAAGGTCCATTGCCATTTGGCCTTACTCACCCACCCAGGCTCACCTCCTCTTGTGCAATATCTAGAACTGCCCTCTGACGTGACCAATCTCAATTTCTACATTTAATTCAACATGTTCCACTTATTCCACACTATAGGCTAGTGTTCACAGTATTGCTGCTGTATCTAACTTTTCCTTTTCTTCTGCCTTTCCAAACAATCTCCATTCTTCAAGTTTCCACTGGGGCCCTGCATCTTCTGGGAGTACTCTGGGTCCTGGTGCTCTCTTCCCACCGTAGTGTATGAATCACTCATCTTACTGCCTTGCACTGTTATGGAAGTGATATAAATGCATTGTGCCCATCCCTCGCTCTGTGGCTTCCAGATTCGAGAGTACAGGAGTCTACTTCACTGGTGTTTTCCTGAGCCCCAAAGAGTAATTATAGAGGGACCTCTCCAAAATTCAGTTTCGAGGGATCACAAAAAAGAAAAGAGTTGAAAAGGAATATAGTAACAGAGGAAAGTTTTTTTTTTTTTCTAAGTACAGAAAATAAATTTTAAAAAAAAGGTGTAAAAACTCTGTTTCTACCATTCTGACTGTGTGATGGCAGATCTTTCTTCAAAGAGGCAGATCACAAAACCAGCTCATTTTAAAATTTCAGCATTTTCTGGAGCCCTGTAGTGTGGTGACTCTGATGTGAAATATGAACTAGGTGGTGTAAATAATTCTGAGACTGAGCTGTGAATTTAATATATCTTTTAACCATAGCTATAATGGGGATGGGGGGATAAACCTGCTTCTGTTTTTCACTATGCGTGGAAGGTAGGCCTTGCCTCTTCCTTCCTCCCCCCTCAGAATACAAGAATGAGGAATAGTGGAAACTTGAAGTAGTAGTAGTGACTGGAAGTAAAAGGGAGTGAAGGTGAAAGAAAAAGTCATTGGCCTGGAGGCCAGGTGATTTCTGTGGGTCTCAGTATCCTCATCTGTGAACTACGGGGCTTGGAGTAAGTGATCCATGAAGTCCTGTCTTCTTTTAGCGCACTGTGTATGTCAGATTTATATAAATGGAGCCCGTTTTACAGGGCCTGAAAGGGAAATGCTGCTATCTTTTGAAAAGGTTTCATTTAGCTGCAAGCAAATGGATGACACACTCCAAAGCTTTCACCAAAGCAGGCAGAGAAGAATTTCAACATAAATAATTCATGTTGAGAAGACATAAGCTAATGAAGCTCAAAATGCCAGGGATGGAAAGCTCGGTTTAACAGAAACAAGTGAGGTGATAACATTACCTCATAGCATTTTGGAGTTAGAAGGGGTTTAGTAGCTCAGATGCTACTCTTTTATAAGTGGGAAGGAAACTGAGTCCCAGAAAAGTTCCATGGCTTGCTCAAGGACACAGCTGGTCAGAGGCATCCTTTTTTTTTTTTTTTGTTAAATTTCTATTATACTTTGATTGGTTTCTTATAAGAACGGTGTATCTTTAAGAAAGTAAACATTCATGGTCTAGTCAATATAAGGCCTTAATAGACTAAAGAAAAGTTTTTAGGTATTCAATTGCACTTAAACTTCTTAAATCTTGTAATTTCTGATAATCTCTGTGTAATGCTTACCTCTTTTCATAGATCTAAATGAAGATGATTTTCTTTTGAGTAATAATAGACATACTCTTCAAGGAAAAAAACTCCAAGGCATTTCTTATCAGGTAATGTAAATAATCAACATTTACACGGTGTTTGGTGAAAATCATCTTGTTATTGATGTGTACGTGGTGTACAATACTTAGCTTTGTAGCTATTTTGTATTTAGTTACTGCAGGCTGTTTTGTAATTCATAGGCTTATGTCTCTGTGAATTGGAATATAAATGAAAAAATTAAATAATGACGAGTTAATAAACCATTTTGATTATGCAAAACATCATGCTCTATAGCCTCTTGATAAGTAACTCTGAACTTGATAAATTAATATACTGGGATTTTCTCTGGCAAAACCTGTGCTAAGTGTTTAGAACTATCTGGCAATCTTCAGCGAGGGGCATGTCCCTCACGTTTTATGCTTGATGTAAAAACATATACTGTGATTTCTGACATAGCCCTTTAAAACTTGCATTAATTAGCCCAGGAGTTCAAGCAATTAAGCATGTCTGAACCTTGGGCCTCCCTAATAATAACAACATAGCATTAATTAACAGCCAAATCATTGCTATTCACCCTGTAACAAAAAATCATATATGAGTCAATAGGGCCAACTCAGTCATCATACTGATTTTTGATATTTCTCTGACAGCCATGGGGTTCTCTTTAATCATTCTCATGGTTTTATTAGAACATTTAGAACTGACCTTCCTCAGCACAGTAGATTGATCCACAGGCAGATGGTAGGTAGCATATAAATTGTGAGGGGTTGATTTGGTGAGGAAAGGGAACTCAAATTCCTAAATCCAGCCTGATTTCTGAGGCTGTCGGAGGTCCTCCGATGAGTTAGACAGTGGACCATAACTTTTGATCAAGGACCATAACTTTTGATCAAGCACAGCTCCTTCTGGCTGCTCTGATGCCGCCGGAGTTACAGAACTATGCTCCCGAGAGAGGGCTGCTGCGCCAGCTTGCACTTTGCCGGGAAGTCTGTCAACCAATGGGTTCTCCTGCAGTGTACGGTTGAGAGCTCTGAAAACAGACAGGGCTCTGCTGGAGTCTTAGTTTGGCCCTCGTAGCTATATGACCTTAGGCAATTTACTTAATCTCTCGATGCCTCAGTTTTCATCATCTGTAAAATCAATCTATAAAGAACCTATATCTCATGGCTGTCATGAGGATTAAGTGAAATACTTCATTAAAGCACTTAGCCTCATGGCTGGCATTTAAGAGATGTTTTTAAAAATTTAGTTGTTGTTATAGAGCCTCATCTCTTCTCTTTCCCCTTCCTTCTCCTCTTACTCTTTGCAAGAATTTAATGACCCTTTCACGAGCACAGCTGGTAGATTATCTCTGAAACATGCAGTCTCATCCTCCCAAATTTAGATGAGCTTAAGTGAAACACTGTCTGATAGCAAGGAAAAAATAACAACTGGTTTATAGTAAGAGCTCCCCTGACATGTTTTGTGCCCAGAGGAATTCTTCTTTAGGTCTTTAGTAGAAAAATAGAACTATCTCTTAGAAATAAGAAAATCATATAGAACATTCTTAGACTAAAGGGTTAAAGGTAAATCTTTAACACCAAACTTTCTGTACAGTTTAATTGGCTAAGAAATGATTCTTCTAGAATGGTAACCATTCAAATGTACTATGTAGTTTATCACTAAAGATTAGTTGAGGGAATTCATACCCAGTGACAGACAGGCAGGAGCTATCTAATCTAGAAATCTTCATTTGAGAGTTGGGAAGTGATCTTATCTATCTTTAATATCCCTCTTCTTATTCACAGTAGGCATTCAGTTGAGCTTAGTTAATTAAGCAACACTTTTTCTGTATGACAGAATACTTCAGTGTAACAGAGTATTATTAAATATTAAGCAGCGCTATGAAAATTATTAATATATTAACTCCTTGTGACTGAGGAAAAGAAAAGTAGAAGCAGTTTACCCTTTGAAAGATGAAGGAGAGAGGGAACCATTCTCTGGTGTGAAGGGGAAACTGGCCCTTTGGTGGAATCCATAAGAATGGACTTTGGCACAGACTGTGGCCTCTCATCATGTGAGCAAATGACTTACCAGAGCATCGTTTCTCCAAGTGTGGCCTGGGGACCATCTATATCAGAATAACTTAGGGTATTTTTTTAAAATGCAGATTTCTGGGCCACACCCCGGTCCAACTGAATTATCATGTCTGAGGTCCAGGAATCAGTATTTTTATGTGAGTTTTCAGAGGAGGCTCAGTACATGAACCATGAGACTCTGGGAAGCAGAGAGTTGATGAGAACTTGTCTGCAGACTTGGTGTCTCACGTATTTTCACTTTACAGGCCCCAACTAGGTTCAGGTCTGGTCTGGGAAGAGAACAGCCTCCTGAAAAAACCAAAGTTGAGAGTTGTTCCATATTACAGGAATGATATGCATTCATTACAGAACTTTTTAGAACTATATAAAAGTAGAAAGGATCAAAGTACTGAATAATATCTTAAAAGGGTGAATATATTCATATCACTGGCAATTTTACTGAATATCATTAACATGGGATAAAGTTCATAAGATGTAAAACATATTCTAGTTATTATTACCCTAGGACCATGCCTACAAAATATATTTTGGACAATACAAACATTCAGAATAAAAGATTTAAACATGAATTGAATTTCCAGCCAGAGTACATTCAACCAGACATGTTTCCTTCATGTTCTCAAACTGAGAAGATGATCTCAGAAGTAAAAGAAAGTACAAAGAACCAAGTGGCCGGAGTGGGGGAAGATATTTATGGAATGCTTTCTCTGAGACTGACTTTACTCCGTGAATATTTTTGTCTACTTGGCCTGGGATTAGTTTGTTGGAGGACCAGGCTTGCAGGAGAAGTGCTCAAGGGGAGAGTTTGAAGCAAAGCCAGCTGCCTGGTACTGTGATCATTATAACGACCATAAAGAACATCTTGCGGCAACTTGACTCCCAGCCTTGATTTTTGTATCCTTGTTCTTGTTTGTTCTTTTCCGGCAGCATGCAGTTGATGGCTCAAACCTTTTGTAGCATATTGAAAAGGGTATAAAATATGCAGTAATACGGACTTTGGGCTAATATATTTTCAAAAATGTTTCATGCCTCATTTCTCATGTAAATTCTTTGGTTGCATTCAGCCTTCAGAGCACCATTCATATTCATGATATAGAAGAGGGATAACATTTATTACTTTCAGTGCTAGTGGTATTCAGCAATGTCAAGTACCTCCAGCCAGGAATGCACCAAAACATTTTCTCCCTGAGCAACTTCCGTGGAAAAAGTGTTGCTGAATGAATGAATTTTTTAAATATTAAAATAAATATTTATATTTATACACAATATATTTATAAAATATATAAATTATATATTTACATATAAATATATAATTAAAAAATATTTTATTATATCTATTTACATGTAAATATATGTTTATATTTTTATAAAAATATATGTATATTCCCCAAAACCTTAGGTTCCCTAAAGTTAGAGTGTTAGATCACTCCATACGCGCTTTCAATCAATTTCTTTCTTTCGCGGTACGCGGGCCTCTCACTGCTGTGGCCTCTCCCGTTGCGGAGCACAGGCTCCGGACGCGCAGGCTCAGTGGCCGTGGCTCACAGGCGCAACCGCTCCCGGGCACTCGGGATCTTCCCGGACCGGGGCATGAACCCATGTCCCCTGCATCGGCAGGCGGACTCTCAGCCACTGCGCCACCAGGGAAGCCCCCAATCAATCTCTTTCTTGATGTTCTTTTCTAGGCCAACTGTAAGGATAAGTATTTGAATTGTCAGCCTCCCCTGCAGTTAGGGGTGGTCATGAAACCCAATTCTGGCCAATGAGATGTAGTCAGAAATGCCTGGGGAGGGCTTTCTTTTTTGAAAAAAAAATAAAGCAAAGCTTCTTGAGGAGAAAGCTTTGTCCTTTGCCCTTCACCCTCCCTGGAGCTGGAACTTGATATCTGGTAAGTTAGCAGCTATCTTGCAACCCTCAGGGCAAAAGGCACATGTTAAGGACGGTGAAGCGGGCAAATGTGTGGCGCTTTATTCATCATTGACATTCTTGAGTAACTGCATCAGCATTGGACCGCCTATGTCTGGACTTCTTATTGTGTGGAAATATAAGCCCCATACTTGTTTAAGCCACTATCGTTAGGTTTTCTGTTCCTCAAAGCTGAATGTATTCCTAACTGATATACTTTGTTTTTAAAATGGTTACTTCTGCTAATACTGAATCCTAATTGGTTTAAGATATTAGACCCAAACTGTGCTCACAGAGTTGGATGACGTCTGGAATCAGCTCTGACTGTACAATCTAGACTAGCCTCCTTCAATTCTCAAGCAGTGTAATCACCATCTAGAGTTGGGAGTTAGTCATTTAGTCTGTAAGATGAAAATTAGATTAATAACAAAAAAATCTATGGACTACATACAGTTCATTGGCTATATATATATATACTTAAAACTGTATCCAGTACAGCACAGCATTGTTGGGAAAGGTGTGTATATTAGATCAAAGCAGAATTGCTTTTTGGTGAGCTTAACTGAGGTCATGACACCAAGTGGCTAGGGAAGAGCTTAAGGTTATGCTGTGATCCTCTTGTTAACAAGCAGCAGAGGCAGGTCCCTCATTAGGTTTCATCAGACAACTTTTCTGTGGTTCTAAGCAAAGTTGTGAACAAACCATAAGGCAGGAAAAAAAAAGAGGCCAAAATGACAGATTATTTAAATAGCTCCTGAAAGTGTCAACTAAAAAATAGTCTTTACGTGTGATATGATCACTTAAAGATGAACTAATGATGTTGTGCATTGCTCTTATTTTCAAGTACTTTCTTCTCCATTATATAACTTTAGCTACTATATTATCTGTTGCTACATAACAAATTACCCCTAAATTTAAGGGCTTAAAACAGCAAACATTTATTATGCTACAGTTTCTGTGAGTTAGGAACTTGGCAGTGGTAAAGCTGGGTGATTCTAGCTCAGGGTCTCTCATGAAGTTGGAATTAAAATGGCATCTGAAGGCTGCCTAAGCCGAAGGAACTGCTTCCAAACTCCCTCTTGTGGCCGCAGCCAGGAGGCCTCAGCTCCTTGTGGGAGGAGCTGTTTGGAGGCATCAGTCTCTCACCATGTTGGACTTCGCATGGGGCTGCTTGAGTGTCCTCGCAGCATGGAATTTGGCTTCTCCCAGAGTGAGTTGTCTAAGACACAGAGTAAGAAGGAAACCAAAATGCCTTCTAAGATCTAGTCTCAGAAGTCAGATACCATCACTTCCAGCTTATTTTATTTGTTAAAGGCAAGTTATTAAATCCAGCTCATACTAAGGGGAGGGGCCTTATGACCCATCTTTTGAAGAGAGCAGTATAAAACAATTTGTGGGTATATTTTAAAACCACCAGAACTACCTAATAATATTTTGAGGCTACAGGTGGAGGACAGGTGGAGGTGGATTCCTGCATCCCAAGACCAAGATTATAACTCATTTCACAAACAGAGAGAAGCAGAACTCTATTTGGTAGCTAGAATAGAATGTAACCTCTTTTTTTTTTTTTTTTTAACTTTAAGACTTTAAAGACTGGCTTTAATTGGTATTAAAAAACATTGAATGTTATGTAATGTACATTTTTGTCTCTGGTGAAATGAAGTTAAAATCAGACTAGATCTTATTTCAGTATCCAAAGTTATACTCTATCTATCTATCTATCTATCTATATTCCCTTTTAAAGCAAGGAAAAGAGTTTAAGCAACCTTCATTTTAACTTTTAGTTTATTCACAGGAAAGGAAATGGCTGGTAGTAACAAATGAATTTTATGAATGAGCTGTGTTATCTAGCCAAGTTCTAATTCTAAATATCTGTGGGCATTTTCACCTCTTGATCATCTTAATAGGTTGATAGGAATTATTTGGGTATTTCTCATTTTTAAAAATTAATTAATTTATTTATTTTTGGCTGCGTTGGGTCTTCGTTGCTACATGCAGCTTTCTCTAGTTGCAGTGAGCGGGGGCTACTCTTCACTGCGGTGCGTGGGCGTCTCATTGTGGCATCTCATTCTCTTATTGTGGAGCATTGCCTCTAGGCACGAAGGCTTCAGTAGTTGTGGCTCACAGGCTCTAGAGCACAGGCTCAGTAGCTATGGCGCATGGGCTCAGCCGCTCCACGCATGTGGGATCTTCCCAGACCAGGGTTCGAACCCGTGTCACCTGCATTGGTAGGCGGATTCCTAACCACTGCGCCACCAGGGAAGTTCCAGTATTATTCTCATTTTTAAAAGAATTATATAATTTAAAAAATGACTAGCAAACATATTCTGGTAACTTAAACTGTGCCAAACTAGTTGATATCTTTAAAAGGGAACACAAGCCTGAAAATGTGGGCCTAATTCTTTAAAAATCCACATGCTACACTCAATGGCAAAATGAAATCCAATCACTCAGTACTAGTTTCCATCACTTCAGCTACTCTGTCAGTTTCTACATTTTGCCTCTTGGTTTTGGTCTAGAACTTGTGGACTTCTGCCTAACTTTGGTTACTATAAAGTAACCAAACTTGCTTTACCTTTATATGAGTCAAAACTCTTGACTTTGGACTTGTTTAAACTCTCTGTGCCTCAAATTCATTATGTGTAAGATGATGCTAAGAAAAACTTCTTATGATTGTTGTAAACATTAAACGAAGCAGCATATGTATACTAGCCCTAGAAGATATTCAATGAACATTTATGTCCTTTCCCTAAACTCTTCTTAATCCCATTTTAAGACTTCCCCTCAGAATAAAAGTTGAAATTCGTGTCTGTTTTCTATTATAAACTCCATCCAGTGCCTTTTGCTGTAGGCTTGTGGTGCCCTGGGTAGAAACCGTGCTTAATGCCAGGTACTTGGATTTTTCAAAAGAGTAGAAGTTGACAGTAAGGACCTTACATTGACAGGAACCAAACATAATAAAAATATCCTGTGCTATTGATGCAGGAAGGGGAACCTCTTCCAGGGCCCAAGGATGAGCTCTTGTCTAACACTCAGAAATGAATTGCCCGAGGAGACACACGTGCTGACAAAACAAGAGACTTTATTGGGAAGGGGCGCCCGGGCAGAGAACAGCAGGGCAAGGAACCCAGGAGAACTGTGCCACATGGCTTGCAATCTCAGGTTTTACGGTAGTTGGGTTAGTTTACTGGTTGTCTCTGACCAATCACTCTGACCCAAGGTCCTTCCTGGTGGCGTGAGCATCACTCAGCCAAGATGGATTCCAGTGAGAAGGATTCTGGGAAGCTGGTAGGACATATGGACTAGAGTCTCCTCTCTTCTTTTGACCTTTCCCGAATTCTTCCCATTGGTGGTAGCTTGCTAGTTCCACATTCCTTACCAGGATCTCCTGTTGTAAGATAACGCATGCAAGTGGTTACTACGGTGCCTGGCCAGGGCGGGCGGTTTCAGTCCCCTAACACTATGATGCCAGATATGACCCAACTCCAAATGTATATTTAGTTTGAGTTTAAACTCCATCAGAGTTTCAAAGAGAGATACCCATTATGTACCCAATGATGGAGGGCATTAAGGGAAGAAGAAATAGACGGCTTCATAAACCATTTTTCTGACCCTAACTTTCTTTCTACCAAACTTCTTCTGGGCTTTGGACCATGTGTTGGGACTTGAGTAAGTGAGGGGTTGGGAGTGAATTCACTATACATATAATGTATATATACTATATGTACATACATGCACGTACGTATTCATCTTTGTATACATGTATGTAACGATCAAGTTACCGATGAAACATTAATCACTGTACTTTGATAATGTGATAATAATTTTGGTTGAGGAAATGAATCCTTTCCCAGTTATTCTGGTATCTTTGTACAGTTTTGTTTTTGTTTGTTTTAAAGAATGTCAACATCAATCTTCTTTTCTTTTTTTAACATTAAAAAGGGTGACATTTGAATGTTGAAGTTCTTCTCACTCCCAAGACATATTAAGCCTACTGTATCATATTTAAGTGATTTCTCCATCTCTTTCCCAATAATTTTAATGCCATGAGCATTGTTTTCTATAGTTCTTTGTTACATTTGTTTTCAGCTGGCACATGGAAGTGTTTTTAGAGAACATAAAAAGACTTGTCCTTATTGAGAAAGTTCCTGACCCAAGAGAAGCATTTCCTTCAAAGAAGGATGAGTTTTTAATGTAAAAAAACTTTCCCTAGGGATTCCCTGGTGGCGCAGTGGTTGAGAGTCTGCCTGCCGATGCAGGGGACACGGGTTCGTGCCCCGGTCCGGGAAGATCCCACATGCTGCGGAGCGGCTGGGCCCGTGAGCCATGGCCACTGAGCCTGCACGTCCGGAGCCTGTGCTCCGCGACGGGAGAGGCCACAACAGTGAAAGGCCCGCACACCGCAAAAAAAAAAAAAAAAAAAAACAACTTTCCCTAAAATTTAGCAATTTCTCTTGAGACATGGAAAACTTTTTAGTGTTATAAAGTATATCACCTTTGTGTGCCAACTCTCTCTTATGACATTGAAATCCTCAGATCACGTCAACCACCTTCCTTTCCTTGTTGAGCTATTGCTAAACAGAGGTTCAGGGAAAGGACATGTTTTAGCAGGTATGGAAAAATTTCCAGGACACTCATGTACAGCAGCAAGTCTTGTAATATTATGGGCTTGAATGGGCTGTAAATCCTCTTTGCAGTTCTTTTTCCAGATTGGCTTTTGGGAACACTATAAGCTAAATTATACAACTTTCTTTGATTATTATTTCCCAAGATGTAATATAAATTTGCAGAGTCTGTGGCAAATAACCATCTATAACAAATCATTTTCTTATGTAGGTACAAATATAATAGTTTCAAGATATCTCCATTTATGGCCCACTCTTCCCAAAGATAATTAACATGTTAACATCTAAGTTTCTATAGTTTTCTTCTCAACAGTACTTTTTTGTCAAAGGAATGATAGCTGTGCTAGGTAGGAAGAGGTGATGGAAAGGTACTATTTAAATATTACTTCTATTCCCTGAAAAATTACTGTACCCTACCTTTGCTGTTTCCCATGGCTTCTGAGTTTTTAATGACTAGTTAAAATATCAAAGAGCTGTGGGGAGAAAAACAACTGAATCTCAATGAATACTAGAAGGACTTCCCCGATGAAGATAAGGCTATGCGTTTGGGAAGACTAAGAGATAACTTAATTAGAACAGAATCAAAAGAACTGGATCAAAGGACCTGGAGCTACCACTGACTGTGTTCTTAGACTATGAAATTCATATTTCTGTGCCTCAGTTTTCTCACCATTAAGGTGTTGGACTAGATGAAAACAAAGGCTTTTTCAAATGCTAATAATCTGTGATTAATAGTAGCTCATTCCCACTTTTTCCTTGATACTCTTCTGAGGTCCAAGAGTTTATATAAGGTAGCAAAATGGATACATATATAATGTAATGTCCCTAAACTTATTTGAGCAGCAATGCATTCCTATGATCCAGCTCCTCATTTTGCAGACATACAGGGAAGTGACGTGGCTTGCTCAAGTGCACATGTCTAGTCACAAAGCAGAGCATCACAGCAGAGCAGTCACTTATCTGCAGTCCAAGGCTGGTTCTATTAAACCAGGTTTTCCTGACACTTTTCATTTATTTATTGTGTATGTTAAATTATAACTCCTAGATACAAGGGTTGTATTTTTTCTATGTAATTTACTATACCCATAGCTCCGTATAGTGTTAGGAATCCAACAGGTGCTTAAAATAAATTAATTAATTTGTATACTGGCTCTTAAATTTCTTATCATTCACATTTTTTGGTCAGCTAGAGACTGTGCCCCCCCCAAAAAAGAAATGTGCTTATGAACTGTTCCAGAAACTTCTTCAAAATTTCAAAGCAGAGGATATTACATGGAAGTAGGAAAGATATTACCTCTTCAGCCTTTCCCCTTAAACCAACACAACCTCATTTGCATCTCTGACTTGTGTAATCCTGGCAGCTTCCAGATGGCTTGCAGTGTCTCCACGTTAAAAGATAGACCGCAACCTACGGGTCAATGAGCAAAGAGCAGTCTTGGCTACTCATACAGAAATGGGGAGAGATGGCTGTGAACTTGTAACTTCCTTGCGTCTTGGAAAATAGAGCCTAGATGACACATTATTCCAAGACCAGAATTATGCACCCCAAAATCTGCTTGAGAGGGAGAAGAAGGAGCCAGAAATCTGTTAGAACTTGAGTGAGTGATTTGTATTTATCTAGTGGGATAAGCCTGTTACACAAAAGACTTTATTAGACATGCTAAATTACATTGCTTAGCTGTTCGAATGCCTGCTAATCCTCTAGGCAAATGCATTTCCTTTCCGCACCTTACTTGGTGCAGTCTTTCCTGTGAATAACCATCACATTTTATTTGTATTTCTCATATGACACACATTCACCTTTTCCTCCAGATGTATTTTTCACCAACTGTTCAGTTCCCATATATTTATTGAGCATGTTAGAGACTGGGGTTGAGATGTGCAAAACAGCTCTGGAACCCCAAAGAGCTCACCTTTCGGGGGAAGGGACAGACACAGAAACTTAGGTGACTGTTTTCTAAAATCACTCATATTAAGCAATGAGCATCACAAGGCAGACAAAATGTCTTACTCTCTTTTGCGTCTCCCAGAGGTTAGGTGCTCAGTAAATATGTGTTGAATGAATGAGTAAATATCTTATAAGGCTTCTAGGAGAATATATTCTATTTCATTAATTAGTGTAGGCACCTGCCTATTCATTCAATGACTTTTTTTATTGTGCCCAACCCTATTTTAAGTGCTGATACAGTCTTCATTTCATTTCAATTTCTATCACAAAAATAATACATTTTCTAATTATAATTATGTAAGTATATTTAACATCAACATGGCAATTTTTCCACCAGTTATTTCTTCAATCAATATTTCTTTTGTGTAAATGAATTATTTCCAAATTGTTTTTTTAGCTAGTTGTAGTTCCAAAGAAAGCAGTGAAATAAACCTCTGAGATGAAACTTGTTTGCATTGATTGATTCTAGTTCATAATCCTCTTGGTTTTATTACTGTCCATTGAGTTACTAAATGTTAATTGATCATTGTGACCTTACAAATTATCTTTTTAGAGTATGTTTTAGGTCATAAATAGAGAGTAATCACTTTCACGTGAAAGAGAATGGAGATACAGTTTTGGCAGAAATAGATTTGATTAAAACAAACCTATATTCTTAATACATTTTTAAAATTATATAATTTCTCCCAATTATAGAAGTAATATGTCTTCATTGTAGAAAACTTGGAAAATGCCGAGTATATAAAGAAGAAAGAAGGCACTTAGAGGGCGGCTTATACTTTTTATACAAATTTGCATTCTGATTTTCCACTTAACAGTGTATTGTGTGCATTAAAAAAATCATTTCTAAAGCCCTAAGAATTGGCAAAATTTGAGTAAATATGTGAAAAGTCATAAGACTACGAGGTTCAGAGAAATCGTCAATGTAAAATACATGAAACTACTTGAAGTTTCACTTCAGGGTGTTCATTAAAGCTTCCTTTAAAAATAAACCAAGATAATAGGTTTTTAAAAACCTCTATTTCCGCTTTTGAAGAAATTATGTGCTATAGATGTCAGGTGATCTGGTTTTTTCTATTTGAATACTTGCTAAAGAGATCACTAGGAGGAAAAGCTTTCTAAATCAGAAATTAAGAACAAAAAAAGAACAAAGGGAAATTATTTTACTTCATTCAAGGTCTATCATGTTACTTTCCAACTTCCTTTTCATTAGTAGCATAAAGAGATCGCAGTTCATACAGTTAGATGATTTGGATTTACTTAGTCTCCATAAGCCTCAGTTTCTCCTGTGTAAAAGGAAGGGGATAAAATTAGAAGAGATTTAAATTCCCTGGTAGTGAAATACATATATGAAAGAGAACACATGTATAAATATATGTGATATTAAATATTCATATGTATTATATATAAAGACATATATAAAAGAAGATATATATTATATATTATATTATATATATATATGAAGATAGGCCTATAAATCTATATACCTGATACTTATCCTCTATATTGAAGAACCATATTTAACTTATAAATCAAACCCCTGAGTTTAGTTGGTCTTAATTTGACCATCAATACCAGATAACTAGTAACTAGATAATTAGTTGGTTCCTAAAAATCTTGTGAGAAAGAATATTGGATTAAAAGTCAGAATACTTGGGCTTCCCTGGTGGAACAGTGGTTGAGAGTTCGCCTCCCGATGCAGGGGACACGGGTTCGTGCCCCGGTCCGGGAAGATCCCACATGCCGCGGAGCAGCTAGGCCCGTGAGCCACAGCCACTGAGCCTGTGCGTCTGGAGCCTGTGCTCCACAACGGGAGAGGCCACAACAGTGAGAGGCCCGCGTACCGCAAAAAAAAAAAAAAGTCAGAAAACTTGATTCTCATCCTAGCTCTGTTATTAATGAATTATCTTTCCCTGGATAAGCCACTTATCTTCTCTGGGTTTTCTCTTTTTTTAAATAGGGTGGTAGACTAGAAGTCCAGTAATTTCCATCCTGGCTCATAAAATATGATTGTAGGACTAATCCAGTTCAATAATTCATTGGTGCTATTTTCTAAAAATTGTTCTATCATCCTAATAGTCAAGCAAAGTGTCAGAAAATGAGGTGTATTTAATCCAACACTTATAACAAAATTTTTACATTATTTAAGGAATGTGAGCCAAGTGAACTAAAAGATATGCATATTTACATATAAAAATATAGTACATAAATATTAAAATATATGTATGAAAATATTAAATTTATATTCACATATAATTACCATTTTGTTGAAGGAAAACAATAAGTAAGCAAAATACAATAATTTTTAAATTTCCTCTCATTTCTCAATTCCTAATCCTGTTTTTTGCATCATTACAATTTGAAGAAATAGATTTTACCAAATCAAGTCCTCATCCATTTATTCATTCATTCATTTCATATTATTTATTTATTTATTTTGCGGTATGTGGGCCTCTCACTGTTGTGGCCTCTCCCGTTGCGGAGCACAGGCTCTGGATGCGTAGTCTCAGCGGTCATGGCTCACGGGCCCAGCCGCTCCGCGGCATGTGGGATCTTCCCGGACTGGGGCACGAACCCGCGTCCCCTGCATCGGCAGGCAGACTCTCAACCACTGCGCCACCAGGGAAGCCCTCATATTATTATTTTAGCTAATTCATGTGGAGTACTAACTGTCAACAATGTTACAGATACTAAGGCTACTGCATGATACCTATATAGAAGGGTATGGTTCCTACCTTCCTTCAGTTTAGAGCCTATTGGAGAAGAAAGTCATTTAACCAATGATGACACAAAAATGTAAATCTGAAATTGCAGTGAAAGACAAGACTGTAAAAGAATGCAGACCTAATTTGGACTTGGGAGTCAGGAACGATCTGCCTGAAAAAAAATGACATTAGGCTGAGGCTCCAGGGGTGAGTAGGAAGGAATTAACCAGGTCAAGAGAATGAGAATAAGCATTCCAGGCAGACGGAGCAGCATATACAAAAACCCTGAGAAAGGAGAGTTACAGAGATTAGGAAACTAGAGGCCTGCACCTTCTGAGCCAGTGGGGACCCTAGAGAAGTGGGCCTTATAGACCCAATTAAGTTTTATTAAAAGAATACTTGGGATTTCTGCAGTCATTTAAGAGATAGTAATATCACCAGATTTACATCTTTCAAAGAGAACTCTAACCTTATATTACAAATCAACTAAAGGAGTACAAAAAGAAAACCAATTGGGGACTTGGCAATAGTTTCAATGAAAGAAAATTAAACTAGGGTGATAACAATGGAAATGGTAAAAAGAAACATCTTCAAGACACATATTAGAGAATAGACCAAACTCGGTAATGGGATACATATAAGTAACCAAAAGAGAGGTAAATGGCAAAGGTGATAATCCGATTTGTGGGATATGCAGGAGGGTGGATGAAGATGGCATTCAGTGAGTTGAAGAAGACCAGATGAGAAACATGTTTGGGAGCGGGGCGGCTAGAAGTCACTCTTGATCAGGCTTATAAATCATTTTAAATAGACAGTTGGAGAGGTGAGTCTGAGGCTCTGAAGAAAGCCTTAGAGAAATAAATTGGAAATCATCAGCATATAAGTGGTCTAAAGGAATTTAAGCATTTAATTTTGAGAGAAAATGAGATGCCAGCATATAGGAGTTAGAGAAAAAAGAGCCAAAAAAGGTGAAAGGAAAAAACAGGAACATATAGTCACAGAAGCCAAGAAAAGAAAGTATTTCCTAAAGGTCATCATGGTCAATATTGCTGAATATCACGTAGTAATGGAGTTTGTGGAGTTCATTGGACCACAAAAGCAATTTAAATGGAATAGTAGACACAAAAGCTGATTGATGAGTACATGAGATGGGTTGAAAGGATGAGAAATTAAAAAGATTCAATTAAAGGAAACATACACAGTTAGCTTTTTTGAGAAGCATGCCTGGGAAAGGGAGTAGAAAGAGTGGTAAATAAAAGATTGTGAATTAAAGATGGATGAGATCAGAGCACGTTTGAAGGCTATTGGGAAAAGTCCTTTAAAAAGGAAGATGATCAAAATTCAATGAAGAGGGAAGATGAATAAAAATATAAGCCAAGTTGTGTCACTCCTCTGATTAGAATAAAATATATATTCCTCAGCCTGCTTTAAAAAATCTTCCTTGAAGACTCCTAGTTAAATCTCCAGCCTCATCTCATGCCACTCTTCCCTTCTTTCTCTTCCTTAGGTATACAGTAAGAATTCTCTCAAGAATTCCAGGTTTAGAACCTTTGCACAGGCTGTATCCTCTTCCAGGAATTCTCTTCCCTCTGCAATTTGCCTAGCTCACTCTTTTCCATCAAAGTTTCAGTTGAAATGTTCTTCCTGACCATCCACTGAATCCAAAACGATCTCCAAATTTTCATATGTCTGGTTCCTTCTTGTCATTCAAGCCTCAGTTTCAGTATCCTCAGTGAAACCCTTCTGATAACCTAATGTAAATTAGTAACCCCCCCATTCCCTTGCCATCACCCTGTGAATTCTTAGCACAGCACTTCTTATGCCACATTTTATTGTTCATGTGCTTGTTTATATGTTAATGGTATGTCACTTCTCTCTAGAATGTAGACTATGAAAGCAGGGATCTCATCTTACTTGCTCAATGCCGTATTCCCAGAAAGTGTGATAGTGTTTGGCATATAGTAGGTGCTCAATAAAAGTTTGTTGATTGGTTGAATGGTAAGTTTAATTTACAGGTCGGTCTTCTTAGAAAATATCTAGAAATTAAAAGGCACATTATGGAAATTTTAATCAAATTCAGTCTAAATATACAGGTAACAGATTAGAGGATTGTAGTGAATAACACTATTATTTAAAAATATTCTAGAAGGCTTATTTTTAATAGAAAATCTTAATGATTCTCTACCTCTTATAATAATATTAACTCTAATTTTCATGCATCAGGTATATACAATCTAATAGCAAGAGAAAGTTTTCCAGAAGTACTTTGCTATTAAAAAGTAGCCAGCCTAAAATAAACAATTTACTACGAGTAATCCATTTGGTAGATAAAACATAAGTATGAAGCCAAGAGTATATTTACATTCAGCAAGCATTTATTAAGCCATGCACAATCCTAGGCATATCGGATTCAAAAATGAATAAAATGCAATAGACTGATCTCTAATAATTCAAATATGAGTAAGTGAATAAAGATATAAAAGTTAACAATACTGTGTCTTAAAAACGCTATAATAGGGCTTCCCTGGTGGCGCAGTGGTTGAGAGTCCGCCTGCCGATGCAGGGGACACGGGTTCGTGCCCCGGTCTGGGAAGATCCCACATGCCGCGGAGCGGCCGGGCCCGTGAGCCATGGCCACTGAGCCTGCGCGTCCGGAGCCTGTGCTCCGCAACAGGAGAGGCCACAGCAGTGAGAGGCCCGCGTACCGCAAAAAAAAAAAAAAGGCTATAATAGAGTGTGAACAAAATAATGCGGGGCCAGTTTGTTTTACCACCTCTGGGCCATGGAACCACACATTTGAATTTAGACACTATTCAAAAGTTTCCATTCCTCCTAGGGGCAAATGGTTAATAAGAAATTCAGTTACCCTGGATCTAACATCTTTCCCCAAATCAAGTGAAAGTCTTTTTCACAAAGAAGGGGGAAAGAGAAGGTTATTTTTCTGCCAGTGTTTCAATGGAGCAATTAAGCTTTGTCTGTAAGATGAAGAGGTTGCCATAAGAAAAGAAGCACAACAACAAAAAATACTGTGCTCAATGGTTGTGCAATGCCAGCTCATTATTTCTGGAAGGGGCTAAAGATTAGAAAATCACTCTTCTTGAGTTGTAATAGACCTGTAAAGCTGAGTAACTCAGAAAGTACTGAAAAGGAATACTGGGGAAAGTAACAAAAATAAATAGCAATAGAAATCGTGGTAAGCTAAGCATGACCTTTGGAAAAAGAGGAAAATTTTGCATATCTAAGAAAATCTCATCACAGTCCTCTCTGTAAGATTAAAATGATTTCAGTATTTTTCCATTTATTTAATGCAAACAGGTATGGCTTACTCTGACAAAACATCCCATTTCTTATTTAGGTATTATTATGCAATCAGAACATCAAGTTTATGTTGGTTGTTCAAAGTCATTCTTAAAGACCAAGAATAAGAACTAAATATAATAAATAGAAACGTTTGCATGCCAGAGATCCTTTTCTTCCAAATATTTCTTTGGGCTTACAGTCTCTGTCAAAGGATTGGGAAGCACTGTTATAAATATGGCTCATTCAAACATTAATGAGGAAGCAAATCATTCAACTTTTAAAAATTGCAGCATCTATTTCGATGTCATTTATCAGCTGTTCGATGAAAGAATGAGGCAGAAGCAGGCAGAGAAGTATTTCTGAATCCTGAGTTTTCTGAATGAAAAAGAAGTATTCCTCTATGCATAATTTCTTATCTTGTTAATACAACAGAATACAGCTATCTTACCAATTAGTATAACATTTAGCACATAAAGTATTAATTTCCAAAATATTCTGAAATCTTTAAGAGAATAATATCTTAAAAATAATAGGTAAAAGCAATATAAATACAAATTTGTCAACATTAAGCTAGCGAGAAATATTTCTGTATCTTCCAAAAAAAACTTTGAGTCATTAAAGCAATGTTAATTCTTTTATCAATACTTTTTTTTGCCACAATAAACCAATGACTAAATACTAATGACTATGTACTAAAACATAACATAAAACGTTGTGGCTGTGTTTTTGCTTTTCTCAGTGTGTATCTTTTAGAAAGCAAGAGGCTATTTAAAGAAAAGTATATTGTTTGAAAATATTTTATACTTGAAATAAAATGCTGTTTTACCAGAAGTTTCCAAAAGGAAAATAAAGAAAATTGTATTCTGCTTTTTTTTTTTTTTTTTTAACACTATCAGTCTATTCTAACACATGCAAGTAGCAACTTTCAATTTCTGGCTCTATCTACGTTATGCTGCAAAGGACTTTTTCCTGTCCACCATTTCACCTTGAGCAGGGGTGCCTCATTTATAGATTGCTCTGGATTCAATCCATTTTGCTGCATTTTAAAGTAAAAAGAAAAAAATTGATTAAAAATTGCTCCGTCTTGTTATGACTGGCCAGCTGTAATATACTTTTACAAATTTGAACCTGCAAAAGGTGGTGTGTTTTCAAGTTATTGCTTAAATTGTCTCAGGCTACAGGTCAAGGTCATATTATTCAATTTTCCTACGTTTATGATCTCGACACATTTTATATTTAATTTTTTTGTGGAGGATGATTTGTCTTTACCCCGAGCTGTGTTTGTGCTAGGCCATAAAATCAGGTGATGACCCCGCGGAATCCATGGGCACCTTAAAGAGACTACAGAAATTGGTTTGGACCAAGAAAGCCAGGGTGCCGAGTCTGAATGAGATGAAACCTACATCAATAAATCTCCGTAAGTAAGAACTCAATGAGCTGATAAAAACGTTTTGAGTAAGAATTGGGGTAGCATATAGTAATGAAGGACATTTTGATAAGGCCTTAAAGTAATCATTAAACGTTGAGTTTTTTGGGTTTTTTTTTTGTGAAACAAGTATCCTTACACTGTTCCTGAATTTCATCCATGACATTCCCTTTCCCCTTTCCTTCAGAACCAGACTCAGAGGAAGAGTGAGAGAAAGCTATGGGTAAAGCTCAACAAGAAAATAAGGGTCAACATTGTCCACTGTTCCCATTCCTTGGCCATAGAAAACAGTATGATTCAGTTTTGATGTGAGTGCAGCTAAATGGCAGATCGTGACATGCAACTTTGATTTTCATTTATTTACAAGAATGAGCTATTAATCATAATCTTTTGTTTATACCAGCTAAGCATTTGAACTTAAATAGATTCGACCATATGGCACAATTTACTAAGGGTAATATATGTTTCTATTTTCTATAAATGTTTTATATACTAACAGAAATTTCATCAGACCCTACACTACATGCAAATATAGGTCTCACTAATCAACTTTATAGGACCAAAGATTGTACCTTTTCCTTTTGTTTTCTCAGTCTTGTTCTTACTTTTCCAAAATATTTCACCATGAGACATACCACATGCATAAATCTCTTTGCAGATTGATACTAAAATAGAGAATTTTAGGAGACCAAAAGAATTTCCAAAAATCTCTACTGAGATTTCATTCTTTTAAGTAAGGCAAAGATTTGATGTGCTTCTTTATGATACTCTCTTATACACATGACCTCAAAAATTAAAAATATTGAAGAATAGAAACATACCATATCATGCTTATAACATGTGGAGAATTTTTTTTAATTTGTATTTTTTCTACAGTGTCTTTCAGCACACTATTTGCGTGTAGCTTCCAGTCATTCCAGTCAAACTGGCTTTAATCATTATATATGCCTTCAAAAAATTTTAGGTAAATCTGTTTTTACAAAACCAGTCACTTAATATATCAAAGATTTACCCTTTAAAGAAATGCTATTGTAGGGCTTCCCTGGTGGTGCAGTGGTTGAGTCCGCCTGCCGATGCAGGGGACACGGGTTTGTGCCCCGGTCTGGGAAGATCCCACATGCCGCGGAGCGGCTGGGCCCATGAGCCATGGCCGCTGAGCCTGCGCGTCCGGAGCCTGTGCTCCGCAACGGGAGAGGCCACAGCAGTTAGAGGCCCGTGTACAGCAAAAAAAAAAAGAAATGCTATTGTAAAACTATTTTGTAAAATTATATGACTTCCTGGTTTAGCCTGTGATGTTCATTCATTTCTATTATATAAAGGGAATTATAATAGTCATAATTTCTACATGTGAAAAATTATCAGACCTCTTATTTTTCTTTACCATTCAGAAGATGAAGATGAAACATTGATTTCCTGTATGAAATTAGCCAAATCCCAAGAAAAGAGAGTTAATAATGTTAGTACAAGGAGGAAGGAAGAAATGGAGATTAGATTGGATTCTATTTCTGCATCACTGGTTAGACCCAGTACTTCAACTGGATGCAGCTTGGCCAAAATATTATCCCACAGTGGAGGTGAAGTTCAGATGTGGAAAAGCTGGAAGCCTTTCCCAGAAAACCCGCTGTGGACATATGTTGATTTCCAAATTGACCGGGTTGGACCCTGGGACAACTGTTTCCACTGCACTCACCACCCACATCTCAAGTCTTCTTGTACAGATATGGATCTCCCACACTCATGGGTAAGTTTGTAAACTACAGAAATGTAACATCTTATCTGGTTGTTTGTACTAGCTGGAAAGAAACAGATAACAAACGTACTATTCAGTCAAATTTATGAGTCTCTGGAAAGTTACCAGAGCTAGAGCTGTCTTTCCAAAAAGCAATGCAGCTCTTGTGACTTCTGCTATCATGTTACTATTAGACATGTTCCTTGTGTTTGAATAAACTACTGCATAATATTTTCCAGGGATTTCTTTTTAACTAAAGGAAGACAATGGATGTTGATTCAGATCAAGAAGATGTGTGTTGAATTGTCTAAATTATTGCTGTTGTCTTGCAGTTTCACTGACAAATAATAGCTAATTTAAATGAGCATTTTCTTTGTGCATGCTATTCTTCTAAGCACTTCACATGTATCATTTCATTTAAATTTCACAACAACCCTATAATGTAGGAAGTGTTATTCTACTATTAATTCCTTCCTATTTTACAATTGAGAAAAATGAGGTACAAAAAAGTAACAGGTACAACGTCACAGATCTAATATGAAATGGAGCCAAGATCTAGAAACTAGACTAGGGATCCTGATTTAAGCTAATACATTATAGTGTTTTCCATATACTAAGCTAGGTCATAAGGCTATATGGTGCAAGAGAAAGAGTATGGATTTGGAGTTAGACAAATCTGGGCTTGAATCCAACCTCTGCTATTTGTTTAGCTTGGGCAAATTATTGAACTTTTTAGTTTCAATTTTCTCAATAGTAAAATGGAAATAGTAATATTAAACTCATGAGGTAATTGACAAACTAAAATTAAATAACACAAATATTCTAAGATTTAAAAGTGTCTAATTTTTTTCAACTTGAACATAAGTTACTTATCGGCCTGGTATATTATTGTTTCCTTTAAAAACATTACCCTATCCCTTCAGACTCAGATCAAATGCTTTGTCCTCTAGAAAGCCTTCCTGGGTCATGCCAGACAGGAAGTTCCTTCCTTTGAACTTCTAGATCACTTAAGGGCATTATTCTTTCATTGTATAGGCATCAAATATATATTGGTGTCGCTGTGTGCCAGTACAATATTAGATTGGGGACGCAGAGCTAAACAATACATGCACTGCTCCTGTCTTCATGGAGCTTACCACACTCCACACTGTAGTGGGATGAGTTGGACGTTAGTTTATTTGCTATAAGTAATTCATCTATGTATCCACCATAGTCTCTAGAATATTGTAGGCACTCAGTAAATATTTGAGTAAAATTTGCTGACTAAATGAATGGAGTTTTAGAAACCAATGGAGTTTGTTACCATAGATCTAGATAAAACTTTTCTTCTCATTCTTCTAACTGTCCCTATATTAATGCAATCGTACATAAACTCAGTTATTATGTGTGTGTGAGTGTTTGTGAATGCGTGTATTGATTTTGGTATATATACATAGTAATGTTTTTCTTTTTTATTTAGGTAGTTTTGCCTATTTTAGTACATAGCTAAATGATTAAGTAAGGAGTTTTTAATCTGCAGAAGGTCAAACATATCTGCAGAGTGCTCAGAATTTCAGATGATAGTGTTCAGCATTTGTGAACAGGAAAACCTCAGTGGATTTGGAGAGAAGGTTCAAGAACATGTTAGAGTTAAATTGGTTTGGTAAACTTAATGAGACCCCTTGCACTCAGGGATTTGAGACATAGAGTGAAAGAAGTTGGATGAGTGCAAATTATTATTTTTATATTCTACACATATATGCTATAATAATAGCAAGTAAAAAATCTAGCTTCATTTTAGCATAGCTGGTATTTTTTTTTTCTGTAGTAATTACAAGGCTATTATTTGGGTTATACTTTAACTGTCATTCTAGGCAAGATACAGAAGGCAGATAGTGTTGAGGGAAAAGTCTTCTCAAATGAGTGTTACTTACTATCAATGACAGGTAGTCAGCAGTGACATTTTTGCAATTTTATAGGGTAAAAGTGTAACCAGATTTTTTTCTAAATGTACCTACATATACAGATACATTGGAGCTGGGCCTAAACCCCACATTTTTGGGGAAATAAAACCAATCCACGAATTAGTTTCTCGATGTCAGAAATTTCAGCAATAGTGGATTGCAGTGTTTTTGATCCCATCATTAAATCAGAGTTTTGAGGTGGCCTGAAGGTGACTTGTCTTCCAGACAGTCCTTATTCACCCAGGTACACCTCCCTGCTAGCCCACTTCAGGCTCACACTCTCAAAGCTTGTTCTTATGGAGCTGGGTGTAATGCCAACGCTGACATCACTAGCAAAGTGAGATTGGGCAAACTCCTTACCCTCTTAATGCGCAAATTCCAATTCTGTATTGGTTTCAGACCCTACTCATCTCTTTTCCTCCAAGTGATTCTTTGCATACTGAAAATACCCATTTGTAAAACAAGGTTATCGAGGTCTGCTGTGCAAAGGCTGTTGGGAAGATTAAATGAAATCACGTCAGGACTCAGTTGACAGTAGGTAATATTTATACCTAAATCAAAGGGTCAGGAGGCTTGTACTGGGCTTGGAAAGGAGCAACGTTTTACTCAGTTGAGATACCATAAACAAATTGAATCCAGACAGGGAAATGTATTATTTGTGAAGGACTCTTCACAGAAGTCAACAGGGGGAGAATGAGACACACATAGATGTTTAACATGCAGTTTAGTTGTGTATAAGGTCTATGGGATCTGAGGAGTGGGGAGAGATATGTGATTACAGACTTGATATAAATTGAGAAAGGCAAAAGATGAGATTTATGAAAGTGTAAATTCCACAAGAGAGATGTGAAAGGAAAAACTACTTAGGGATGTCGATCTTTTCTAACATCCAAGATGAGTGGTGTTGAGAATTTCAGATGCATCTTAAGAAAGGTAATAGTGGAGGTAACCAAAAATAATATTTGTAGCCAAGTGTTTACAATCAACTTACAAGGAGAGTGATTGAAGTGTATTTATGAAATCCTGCGTGCTGAGAATTTGAAACATCATAACAAAAAAGAAGAAAGTGAGCCACAGACTTAGTTGGGAATAAGGGCAAGAAAGAATAAATTTGTGTGTTGCAAAGGAGATGAGGTCTTCCTTTAAGGTAATATTAAAAGAGTAGCTAATATATTTTTCAAAATCTCGGATACTTTTTTCAGATTTATAAGAAGAATAAATAGTTTATCAGATTAAGAAATGGAAGTAATCTTGACATGAAAAAGGGGAATAAATATCCCTTTTTCCCTTCAAATGTCTAAAATGTTCCAGAATCTATTTTATAAAAATAGTGTGATATATTTAAAAATGATAGTAACAAAATCTCTTTCAGAAAGAAGGAAAGTCAAAGGCCTGAAAGAACAAAACAGAGACCCATGTACAGAAGAATTCAAATGCAGCATAGATAGAAAAATTATAATAATGAGAAACCAAATTACATAAAAGTCAAAGAAAAATGAGTGAAGTTTATATACCAAATCTCAAGGTGAGAAAATAAACAAAGCTCTACTTAAAGCATCTTAAAATGCATAAGAAGAGGATGATAAGAGTGGAGCTGAAAGGTCTTATTGGAGTATTATGTGAACCCATCAAAATTGCACCAAAAGAGAAAGTGTGGAGAATGGAAGATTTTTTTACAGAACTGTTTCAGTGAGAGGAACAGGATATGTGCTAAAGTTAACCAAGAAATAAAGGAACAAAGATTTTACAGTTAACCTTTCCATTCAAATGGGAGTAGTGGATGTTCTAATTATTGACATAGAAAAATGTTCTTGGTTCCTACAGCCCCACTGCTAACTGGTTTCAGAGTTTTAATACTGTCCCCCCAAAACTACTGATCTATGGGAGAGAGGTGACAAAACCAGGATAAGCTATTTATGCCTATCTTCTACTTTGTCTTTCTATTCTCAACCTTGGCAATCTCTCCCAGTATCTCTGACCCTAGTCTAGTCTACTTCCTTCAATCAACATGACATGTCATTACCAGATTAATTTATTTGACCAATCTACTTGATAAATGCTACCTGAATAATGATTCTGAAGCTCAGAATCATTAGTGTTACTAGTGCTACTGCTCCCCTTACAAACTTTTAAGCATCTCCCCAACATCGACAGGTTCAAAAGCAAACTCATTCACCTATTCTGCCTTCTAACTAGATTCTCACCAGTCTCTTTCACACACACACTCTGCTATAAGCACAGTGATACCATCCTTTTGCCAAACACAATGATTTGTTTCCCATCTTCATAGCTTTGTTTATACTGTTTTCTCATTTAGAACTTCCTTTCTTCTCTACCTGTTTGATGAATAGTATGGAAGGTTAAAAATACATATGGATGAGTAAGTATTCATGTGGTACACTTTGAAGAAAAAGATGTGTGAAAAGGAATGAGGATGAGAGGACCAGTAAAAAGAGAGTAAGGAGGTACGTGGTTTAGAAAAAATGCAAAATTAATTTCATAGGCTCTATTATCATTTTCTTTGTACATTAGTGATGTTAGATTCCTGACAAAAGTCTCTGTGTCCCACTGATGGGCATATTTTTACTGGCCCAGTGAATAACACATACCAAGAAGACTGTTCCCACATCCACGCAGAGGAAGACAGGCTATGAACCATCAATGCCTGATTCCTCATAGTTTAATGCCCTTGTATGCAACTCTAACAGCAAAAGCTATTCGTTAGAACAGCTTTAAACTTGTATCTGCTTACCTTGGAATTACGGCGGTATGGAAAGAGAACAGGTTTTAATGAATGGATCTGGACAACCTGTGAAAAGGAAGGCAGAGTAAATGATAATCTGGACTGAGAAATGCAGAAGGAAAAATAGGAAAATGTGATAGAAGAATACCAAAAGATATTTATACTTATTACAATCTGCATGGAAATTAATTAACTTGAGAATCAAGATTCTAAAAATAATTTAAGGTCCTAAATGAACAAGAACAAATAATTAATTATGAGTATTTTACATGACAAATTTTTAATTATAGCCAATGATATTTGATGGAAGGAAAATTAACATTTACCCAAGAGAAGAATTTGAAAAATGGGAGATGCTGCAACAACTTATTCATTCATTCATTTATTCATTCATCCATTTATTCACTCATTAGCAAACTCATGTCAAGTGCCTCCTAAGCCACTTAGGCTATGAATATGTATGTGGGAGGAAGAATCTACCGTTTCATATTTATAATGAGGGTTTATGGGGTCTTATGAAAAAAGGTAAAAAGGAAAAACAAATAATCACAATCCTCAATATAAAAATTCACTAAGATGGGAAACATACTGTGATACTTGTATATAAAATAATCCTGGAGAAGATCTGGCCAGATGTGCAAACACATTTACATTAAAAAAGAGAAGTTGGGCTTCCCTGGTGGCGCAGGGGTTAAGAATCTGCCTGTCAGTGCAGGGGACATGGGTTTGAGCCCTGGTCCAGGAAGATCCCACATGCCACAGAACAACTAAGCCCATTCACCACAACTACTGAGCCTGCGCGCCTAGAGCCCGTGCTCCACAACGAAGAGTAGCCCCCACTCACTGCAACTAGAGAAAGCCCACGCACAGCAACAAAAACCCAACACAGCCAAAAATAAATAAAATAAATTAATTTTAAAAATTTAAAAAAATAAAAAAAGAAGTTATGGAAGAAACATTTAAATTATGAGACCTTATAATAATGCAAGATATCAGATTTATGGAAATTATTTAGGTTGAGTTTGATGAGAGTAATTTGGAAATGTTTATGAAATGTTTAAACGTATTTTTCTAATAAAATCTTGTATAATAAATATAACGATAAAATGAGAAAATGTAATTGCTCTGTAAGTGTGAAGTCTTATTCTAGAAGTCCAGGATTACTAGAGATATTTTTAAATTAGACTTTTGAAGCAGGACAATGTAGAATGCAAACGAATCAAATTATTTGGGCTAATGTTTGGCTTTTCCCAGTTACACAAACCTCATGAATATAAGTGAAAATAACAGACCCGTGGTCTAGTTCTAGAACTATTATAGAAACCAAGAATCCCTCTTTTTCATGAATTGCCCTAAGAGTTTTGTCCCACTTCTCTCTTTGTTTTGTTGTTGTTTTTTCTCTGTGCTTATTTACGCAAGTGCATCAAATTAAGGAGAAAGTTGAATTGGTACTCCCCAAAATAAAATCTTTCTAAAGTCTTCATAAAATATTTGTAATTTAGAATAGCTCTTGTGATAATGATATAGGACCCATGATAATCAATTATAACTACATTTTGGCTTCTACAAGAAAGTTGAAATTTGCTTCTTTGGATTCTCAGATAGACAAAGGAGGACAACGAATGTCAATCTGAAGGGGACCCAGTTATGCTCATTGAACATGGGAGACCTCAAGTGCCTCCTTACTGAGAACCTAACTCTTTTGCGTGGTTCAGAAGAATAAAGCAAATCGCTAATACTGGACATTGGCCTTTGGGAAGAGAGAGGCCTAAATGTTAGAACATTTTATATAATGAGCCTTGGAGGATGCCCCAAGTATTGGTAGAATTTCTTCTGTGGCAGAGAAGCAAGCTCAAAATTCAAATATTGCTAAGCAAGCTAAAGACAAAGTCATATTTTGAGTGTGCAGCATAGTGTGTCAGAAGCCATGTTACATATCAAAGGAGCACAGGTTGGAGCCAGGAGAGCCAGTTGTGAGCTCAACTCTCTCACTTACTGGGATCTCTCTGGGTCAGGATGCTTAATCTCCATGACCTGCTACCTCCTCATCTTTAGAAAGAGGAAGAGCTATCAATGATATTTAAGACTCCTTTTTATCTTCAGTATTTAGGCTATGAGGGTACACCAAGGAAGGTAAGGCCTATGTGCAGAAACAGATTAGTACATAAAGATTTTCTTTCAGCTTTTTCAAAGCAGCTCTCTTCTCACTTTTCAGGTGCCCGTTGTTGACCTGGTTTCTATCTATTTTTTTTTTTTTACATAAGCTATTTTAGGTTTGGATTTTTATTTTTTATTCTTTTTCCTGACCAACTACATTTCCTCTGTCCTGGCTACTTCCTCATGTTCTGAACCAGCAACTATGTATGTGAATACAGACTTCACCTGGGATACAGCCAGGTTCTCCTGACCATGAAAACTTCTTCATGAACCAAAATGTCTATATTTCCATTCTCAGGAACTAAGAAGGTTTCTGCCACTCAAGAAGAACTATTTTTTTAAATCCTTTTGAATGCCATCTCAGAGGACAAAACCTGGTTTTGACAAATGGGCGGGTGAAGTTTAAGTAGAATTGTAGAGGGTGGCAGAAGAGCAGGGACCATGCAGTGTGAAGAGTGCTGGGCTGGAGTGAAACATCCTCTTCTGCCACCGTCACCCATCTCTCTCTCTCGCTCCCTCTCTCTCTCTCTCTCTCTCTCTCTCTCTCTCTCACACACACACACACACACACACACTAGGTGGCATCTTTGAAATCTTGTCCTGATCATGCAGCCATGTCGATACAATGACGATCATAATCTTCATTGAGTTAGCAGTTGACTATATTTCAGGTGCTTTTATATATGCTATCTTTGTGTTATGATTCAGTTAGGTGGTATTATTATTCCCATTTTAATGGTAAAAGAGATTAAATAATTTATGTAATGTAACAGTAGGTTGCAGGACTAGATTTTAAACCCAAATCAGTAAGAGTCCAACGTTTTCCTGCAAAGAGCATGACTTTGTAACTTTCGAGATTAGGCTAGTAATGTATCTATACTTTCTCATCTGTGAAAAATGAAGACGTTAGTTCCCAACTTTCAGTATAAAATGAAATGATGCATTTGAAAGTGCCAATTCAAGATAGGGGCTTAATCACTTAATAAATAGAGTCCCTGCCTTTGAGATGCAATATAACTTTTCCCACATTTCATTTTATACTGGCGCTGTGAACTAGGCAAAACATCACTGCCATCTTACAGATGGAGAAATTGAGGTGCATGAAGGTTAAGTGAATTACCTGAGGTCCCACAGCAGATGATGGCAGAGGTGGTACTGAACATAAACCTCCTAACTCTCAGTCCAGACCTTTCCTATCACAAAGTTATCTTTAAATTGTTCAGCAGAAAGAAAAATAAACATGGTGGCAAAGAGGAGCTGTACATGGTGGAAACTAAGAGTACTGGAGCCGAAGAAGCCTAGACTTGAACTGTAGCCTCACTGCTTACTGTCTGTGTGATTGCTAAGTTACTTGAATTCTTTGAGTTTCAGTTTCTTTTCTATATAGGCATAATGAAGATTTCGTTGTGGAGTTCTTGTAAAAATTGGATGCAAAATGTTTAACTATACCTGACACACAGTTGGAACGTAATGAAGAAGAGCTACTATTTCTAGTGATGATTAGTACTATTTAATTACAAGTTTTAATTATGTGTTTATAATTATTTACCTTTTATGCAGTGAAAAACAGCATTATGTCTACGATACGTCAGGTATTTCTCTGGGCTGTGGGACCACAAAGATGCCACACCTGATGTCAGAGTCTCACCATCAATAATTCTCAGCAATTTTGTATCATATGAGATAATGTTGTAGTAAATGTACATTTACTAATTTTCACTAATTTTTATAATTTATAAGTATAGTTTGCCCAATTTTCTCCCTATAGATAAGAAAGCCAGAACTGCCTAGTTTGGGTAGGGTGAGACGCCGCTTATAGCTTCTCGGAGGTGCCCTGGTGACCCCACGCTTGTGAATCTCTGAGACATGCAGACAAAAAGAAGGTGGGGTTCAGAGTACACATACTGGGCTCCCCATTGCCCTTTTCTGACTTTCCAAATTATCACTGTATATCAGCAGTGTCTTACATATGTAAAACAATTTTAGCTTTTTAAAACTCCTTTCATATATTTTGTCATAGCCATATCACATACGCAGGTCATGGTATTTTATTTTAGAGTCAGAAGATAACTCTAAGGTATAACACACCTTTTTCATAAGAGAATGAAAAATGAAGGAAAGAAATTCATGTCCCCTTTCCTTCCTATGAAATTGTAAAGCAACTGGTTGAATTCACCCTTAAAGCCCTTATGAATATTCAGTGTAAGATCTTTATGCATCTCATGGTTCCCAGCTATTAAACACAACCACATTGATGAATAATTAGATTAGAAATATGGCCTTTTTGCAGTTCACCTCAAGCCCAACCCAAACTGAAGCCCACATCTCACCCACTGAAAGGGATTTTTAGCCAGGGTGCAAAATGGATTAAAGTCAGGAACTCATTTATTTATTCACTCAACAATTTGTTTTGAAGTATTTGCATTGTTCCAGGTGAGGAAGATACAATGTTGAGCAGAACAAACACTGCCAGCCTCATAGTCCAATCAGAAACAACAATAGAAATAACCACACAAATAAAAATGAAATGGTAACTTTGATGAGAGCTCTGAGAGCCACATGGCTCTATGGAAGCCTATATAGGTAGATTTGATCCAGCTGAGGAGTCAGGATACACTTTCAGGGGTGATGATGATTGAGCTCAAATCTGATGTAAAAAGCAGGAGTTAACTAGCCAAAAGGAGGGAGGATGAGAGTCAGCATGGCGGGGAGAGAGAGCAAGAAGTTGTGGCACAGGTAAGTACAGATGCGGTACAAGAAAAGCAAGGAGATGAGGCACAAGGGAGGATCAGACCACTTACGGCCTCATAGGTTATGCTAAATTTTGTTGTTCATCTCCTAAAAACAAGGGGGAGTTATGCAAGAAGTGTTTTAAGCTAATGGCTTGTGTTTTTAGTTTGTTTGTTTCTTGTTTAGATGCTTAAGTTTTTATTTTGAGAAGAGTGCTTTCCATACAGTGATGAAAACAGATTGGAAGAGAAAAATAGGTGCAAGATGATGGTGACTTGAACGGTTGTGGTAGAAAAAGAAGAGACGAACAGTTCTCAGGCTCGTAGACTTAGGTCCCCAGTACACACATTTCTCCAAAGGAAAGAAGTGGCAGTTTTGAAAGCCATCTTTGGTCATGCAAACCAAAAAGCCCCTTTCACTTTAGGACATATGGTCACAGATGACGACGGAGAAGTGACACAATGACATGACTGTACATTCCAAATCTGTCCTTTCATTTTTAAAACTTAGAAGCTCATAGCCACCACAATGGCTTAACGGAATCATTACCAATGGATAAGGAAATTTCATCCATTTGCCCCCTCTGACTCCACTTGGACATAGGCCATAGTTTCTACAAAGAGTGGCCTGGAGCCATGCAAGGTTTCAAGGGAAATTGGCCTTTCAGAGGGGCATAGGAATAGATAATGCATATTGCCACCATAAAAATCTCTAATGAATATTAAGGGTGGCTTTCATTTGTGGTGATTGAAATGAACCCATAAATTCTCTCTCTAGGGTGTGGGAATTTTTTTCCTCCCTGTGGAGAGATTTAATGGATTTGTGGCATTCTGGATGATTTGGCAAGAAATCAGAGGTACCTACGCAGTCACCCACAAAGGGCACTTAGTTTCTTGCATGGGATAGTCACCACCACAAAACATTTTCTGTAAGAACCCAGAATGATTGATGCAACCCACTGTAAGTCATGACAAGGTGTCAACTGAAAAACTAGAAAAAGAAGTGGTTAAAGACACCACAGCAGCTTTGAAAACAAATTTGACTTTTAGAGAAGGGTTATTTCCTTTTGGAAAAAAGTTAGACCTGCCACCTGCAAGAAATTTAGATTAGTTGTTTGTGGCGAGGGCCATCATATTTTGAGGCCACTGAGACCTCCTACTGCTCTCTGTATGGAGTAGATTAAACTGTTCCCACACAGTGATAAATATATCACAAAGAGCCATAACAGGAATACAGTAAGTTGTAGCAGTTAATGGTACAATTTCCAGTTAAAACAATATTCTTAGGGTTTCGTTCGCCAGTCCCCATTTTATGTGTGCTATTTTTTGATGTTAATTTTTCAACATTTGCAGAATCAATATCTTTCAGAGCTTTATAAAGAGTGAAAAGAATTAGAGGAAAGAGTTCTGGGGATCTTTGCAAGCTGTGTGGGCCTGGGTTAGCAGAACACACTCTGAAAAGTGCAAAAATAATCTGTGAACACAGCAGATAAAGATTCATATTAAAAATATCATCAGCTCTAAATTTTCTGTACACATGGAAAGAAAATGGGGAAATAACCCAAAGCAGCAATTACCCAAAAAGCATTCAGATTTTACAATGGAAAGTGGCAGAGAATCTCTATTCAGAGCAAATAACTTTTTAATGCTCTTTAATGCTAGACTTTCAATTATTGAAGTAAAAAGGTAATTTTATTCTGTTGGAGGAGTGTATTCCTTTGTGGAATAAATCTATGATCCTACTTTTTTATCCCATGAGTTAAGGCATTATGAAAGAAATTAACCCAAATGTCCTGCATTCTATTTATATGAAGGATTTATGACTGTAATTTAAGATACCAGATTCCTTTCTGACGTGGGATAACAAAGCTTGGTTCAGTGGGGAAATTTTTCTGAGCGTAGACTGGCTTCTCAATTAGGATTCCCTTGGATGGGAAACTTCTTCGTTGGTGAAGATTCTGAGTTGGAGGATAAGCCAGATGGTATAGGTTGCGATTTCTTCAGCTGTAAAACAAATAGGTAAGACTAGGTAACCACTAAGATCTCGTCCAGGATAAATATTCATGAATCAACTTTGTGAAGGAATAAATAGCAGTTGTGAATTATATTAAGCCATCATCTAGGGAATAGGACCTGATTCCCATGAAAATATTCCCAAACTCAGAGCCTTATATTTTAATATGTAAAATGGTGAACACCTTTTAATTTATTTTTATCCAGTTTTAAAATAAATAGGCAGGAGGAAATGTGTAGTGCTCTCCTAACTTGGATGTCTTGCCATTGCATGCTTACTAGAACTCAATGCTGCTTGGATGTGAAAACCTGATATACTTCTATTTAGGAGTGGGGCTTAGGGAACTCATTCTAGATGAGAATTAGAGGGTTTGGAAGCCTGAAGATTTGAAGGAGAGAAAAGACATTGAAAGAAAGAATCACAGTATGTCTGATGATTCCAAATAAAACAATCTGCCTTAAAATCTGGCTAGAGTATTATGTTTTAAAACTATCTCTCTGTGTGTGGTTTCATGAACCAACCACATCGGAATCACCTACGGTATTTGTTACCAAGGTCTGCCCACTCCAGATTACTGAATCAGCATTTCTAGGATGAACATTCTTTGACAAACTCTTCAGATGATATTTTTATGTTCACCAAAGTTTGAGAATCATCTCTGCATAGAAGAAAAGAATTCCCTGATTTTTTAATTTCACCTTCACCAATCCAGGAAGTCTTTTTGAGAAGCTCTCATATGTATATCACTTTCAGAAGTTATTTAATCTCATAAACACGACAATCCCCAAAAGTAGATAATTCAATTTTCCAAATGAGGTAATAGGCCTCGGAAGGTTGAGGAAGTTGCCCAAGCCCTGTTACAGGGCCAAGCTGGGATTTTAAATTCTTCCAAGTCCCATACGATAGTCAAGTCACTTTAGGGATCTCACACTGAGAACACAGCAAAGGAATGCACTGGGCAGCCGTTGGGAATTCTCAGTACTAAAGACTCCTGTGATCAGCCTATATGGAAGTGTACAGAGCCCTTAGTGGGTGCCACTGATATTTCTCCAGAAATAGTTTTGTGCTTTCCAAACTGATTTGGTTGAAACTCCTATCAGAGAGTGTTTGGGACTTTTGGTAAATCACAGAGTAGAAAAACCCCTGGACAGAGGGTATAACAAATCACCAGGCCAATTATGTATCTTCCAGATTTTACAAAATGCTTTTGAATATAAATACGTCTTATGATAATACTTATTTTTTTAAGTCACTTTCTAAATAGAATCTGATTTTCTTAACTGGGTCATTGTTGTTTTCTTTTGAGCTTAATATCCAAGCTGGGTAAAAACCATTCACCTTACTCATTGGTGAAACTTTCCCCAATTTATGGGTGACTTTCATTTTTTATGCTCCCATTTCTCAACTGTCTCTTCTGCCAACTCCTTAATACAGATGTTTTAGTGGATTGCCTTCCTATTGTTCTAGTGGCATGGAACTCTCTGCCAACATTCCTCTATGACCTAAGGCCCTTAACACAGTGTTCTACCCGATCGCTGAGGAACAAAAATCATTCCCTCTGTCAGAGAGTCAAAGAAAATGTCCAATTTTGCTAATTACAGAGCCCATTTACTTTAGTAAGAGTTTCCAGTATCATTTGGTCATGATCATTAAATCCTGAGATGTTTGAACCAAGTTGATAGGTTCGAATGGGATCTTGAGGTGGTATGTGTGTGTGTGTGTGTGTGTGTGTGTTTCTTTGCATCATATAACACTAACATAACTCAAAAAGAAATATGTGAAAAAGGTTTCATTTGATTCACCATAGCCAACCTTCCTCTGCCTTTATCTTTATTCTAAACCAACTTTTAAGTGGCATTATATGGTGGTAGCCATATATAATGCAATATGTATTTTTTCTTAATGTTCCTTTAAATGTCAGAATAGGTTTGGGAAATAAAAATCATTGGTGTGAAATGGTAACAAAGCTGATACTTTTGAAATATTTATGTTAAAAGGCTTTTTGAAATTGAATGCTTAGGTTCTGTAATGTGCTTTTCCTGACAGTCTGTAACCCTTGGATATCCTTATTCAATGCAATTAGTAAATTTGACGCCTGTATTTATTATGCATTAATTCAGTTCAGATGGAAGTGGGAAAGAGTCTCCCTTGAATAAAATACAGCTGAATTTAAATTCAGCCAAAGGAACCACAGCCCAAATGTGGTTACTGCCAAAGAGTTGTCAAGCAACATTCTGGTCTTTGTATCCAGGCAAATTGTTAGAAGAGTGAGCTTATGTCTTTACCAGTAACAGAACTAACTAGAAATTCAGTCTGCGTGTATGGAATTGGAAGTGAATAAACTGTGATATGTCCCTGTTCTTTCCACTGTCTAAATTTCTGCCCTCTCTCCACCCCACTGGCAAATGTACATTAGCTTGCCTTTTAAAGCAAAACCTATCAATCTCCAACATTTAGTAAGCCCTAGCATCCACAGAATATTTTTGCATTTTTCGTATGGCTAGCATTGTACTCACCATGATGTTTAGAAGTTTATGCAACACAGTATAAGGGGAAGGCCATTAGACTTTAAAGGAAGAAATCCTGAGTTTAAATTTGGAATCCATGGCATACACAGTCACATTACTGTCTGAGTCCCAGTTGTTTCTTCGGTGTAGCGGGAAAAATATAGCCTTTCTCCCAGACTTATCATTAAGATGGTAAGAGATGTTTTATGTAAAGGTGCTTAGCTTCCTGCCTGGCATATTGATGGTGACCAAGAACCCCAGGAACCAAAGTTAAAAGAAAACAAATACATTTTTAGAAAGTTGTATCTCAAGACCAGGGTGGTAATTATAGATGCAGGTGTAAATGAAGAATTTTGTTGAGTTCATTGACCTACTTTTGAACTTTACTACTGACTCAACTTTTCAGTATTGCTCCCAGAGTAAATGTTAACTTTATCAACAGAGGATGAATCGTTGAAATATTTTCAGTACATTTTCCAGGACTTCTATATGGTATACAGAAATCAAAATGTGTTTTCTTCTCAGCTTTACGTGTTCTGTGGTGTGTCCCTTTTGTTTTTCTCCCTATCACCTCTGCTCAATTTCAGTTACCTCCTCAGTCCTTTTTCCATTCTTTCAAAGCCTGCATGCTGTCTGGTAAGTATGTGTTTGCTACAACTTCTCCTACTGGGTTGATTTTGAGTTACCCTTCTCTGCCCTCAATTTCCTTCTCTGACTTCTCCTGAAATATACTCCTTTGGGGTCTTAGGAGGAAGTGACAGTGTAGTGAGGCCTTGGAAAAGAACTACAAAATAGAGAGTGAGAAAAGGGACTAGAGCAGAAGAAGGGGAGGTGGCCCATTCTCTAGCTACAAAACCAAGGTTTATATGTACAGCTGACTGCTAAAGAAATGAGTGGGGTTGCTTTTGGCTTGCTGTGTTCTTCCTTAATTTGTTTGTGAGTTTTATTCTACATGAAAGGTTTGGCTGTGTAGTATAGTGAAGTCAGCCCTGAGATCAATTCTTGGCCATTTGTTACCTTTCCGACTTTAGGTGAGGTAGCTGTTTTGTGCCTCACACTTTATACGTTGTTAAGAGGATTGAGATGTAATACTCTACAGCCGCGTTATCAATAAATGTTTGTTCATTTTCCTCTTCCAAAAATCTATCTTCTTCTTGTCTCATTCTATACTTTAATAACAAACTAGACTGAATATATGAGTATGCAAAATGTTGGCTTTTAAACTCTAAACTGTATCCATATAACTCTTCTTTCAAGTCAATATTTTGGAGGCGTCCAAGTTTCTCTCTTAGATGATCTGATCTGAAATCAATTGCATGGGTTCAGAACTAGTCATCTTCTTCTTTCTAAAGTGCAAATAATATATGCAAAGTGGCAATTTTTAAAATGAAGATAATTTCCAATGCTAGGCAACACAGTAGGAAGTAAAATATGGTGTTTGGAAGAAGGAATGAAAAAAAATGAATGAATGCCAGTGGGTATGTATACTTAACTCAGCCTCCCATGTGGACATAGGGTATTTTGGGTTTACTTTTTGTTAGCACTCTGAATTGTGCCTGTATTACTTGTTCAGTCTTTTCCTATTTAGGTAGTTCTACCGCTATGGGTGCTGATACATGTGTCAATCACAGAGAGACAAGGCACTCCTCTATCAATATCCATGTTCACAACTGCTCCCAAATATTTTACATCTGTTCTTTCCTGTTTTGCAGGGTAAGAAACTGTCATACAATACGATTTAAGGCCTCCAACCTCTCTAAAATGTCATTTTGTAGGAACAACTAATCGAAAACCCCTGTTGTTTGTGTACCCATGGCTTAATAAGTGGGGAGGAAGGTCACATGACAATAGTTCCGCACTACATTTTCATGACAAATGAAGAGGCCAGTGCTGTCCTTAGATCCAGTACTGCCCTTAGCTGTTTCCTTAAATCAACATTCTTCTTCTCTCTCAGCCTTAACTTTCCCAAGTGAATTTTATGATTTTACATATGTGTCCAAGACATCTGAATATTAACTTGTGTTCACAAGTTTTTCATGTTTATTTAGAGTCTTAATAATCTCACTGATTTTTAAATGTATTGTACTCTGTGCTTCATGTTTTTAAAAATGGAAGTGACATTAAATTGCTTCTTCAATATAATACAACTAGAAACATAATTTACATTTTGGGTTATGTCATATAATTAATATTTTTGTAACATTGTCAGTTATGGTATTCAGTAAATGAGATGAAAGATATATGGAGATGTGTTTTATATTCATTAAATTATTTACTCATATATGCAAGTATGACATGTTGTGTCTCAGGAGGTTGAAAACAGCTAAAGAGTATGCAGCCTTAGAAGTGTAAGTGTCATAGGTTTGAATGCCACCTACTTCAATTGGAGAAAAGTCATTTTCTTGCATCAAAGCTGCCAATTATCACAGTTCATGATATTTCTAGGAAATACCCTTAACAGAAATAACAGCTGTAGTCCAGTTTCCTTAGTATTGATCTTAGTGATAGTGTGTTTCTTAACAAGTTTTTTATGTGTACAGGAATAGACATTTCAAGATGTGGATATAAACCAGATTCTGCAACTAAGATAAAGAGCAAAGGAAACAATTTTGGGAACCTAAATGGCTTGCTACTGGAAAATTAATTTTATTCATTTCAGGGTTCTAAGATTTTTTAACTGAATTTTTAAATCAGTATCAAAATACCAATATCAACATCATTTCAAATGTACATATTATTGTATTAGTACTGTCAGTCTTCATTGTGACATTTCCATCACTAAATAAAGTGATCTGGTAGGACTGAATTTCAAAGTATGCCCTTTTCTTTATCCAGGTAATGTTATGCAGACAGGAGAGCTCTAATATAATGTTTTGGGCCAAACTGAGAGAAGGAGAAGGGTGATCCTTTTTGTTTGTTTCATAGGTGAGGAGGTACTGAGGAACTATATTGGTCAATAAGCTTCGGAAATGTTGCAGATTCTCTCCATTCCCCATCTCTAATCTGTGCTCCACATTTCAGCCAGAACCCATTCTGTAACACACAAATCTGGTCGCGTTGCTCTCTTGCTTCAGTAGTTTCCAACCCATATAAATTATGATCCCATTACATTCAAATCTATACTATTTAACATGTTGTATCAGTTTCCTAAGGCTACCATGATAAAGTACGCACCCTGAGTAGCTTAAAACAACAGATATTTATTATCTCACAGTTCTGGAGGTTAGAAGTCCAAAATCAAGGTGTTGACAGGGCCATGATGTCTCAGAAGCCTTTACAGAAGGATTTTTCCTTTTTTCTTCCAGCTTCTGGTAGCTCCAGGTTTTCCATGGCTTGTGGCAGCATAACTCCAATTTGTGCTTCCATCTTCACATGGCTATCCTCTCCCTGTGAGTTTTTATGTAGACTTTCCTTTGTGCATGTGTGTGTCCAAATTCCCTCTTCTTTTAAGGACACCTGTCATGTTAGATTAAGTGGTCACTTTAATCAAGGATGACCTCAATTGAACTAATTATGTCTGAAACAACCCTATTTCCAAATAAGGTCACATTCTGAAGTACTGGAGGTTAGAACCTCAACATAGCTTTTTGGAGGGATACGATTCAACCCATAACACATGGCCTCCAAATCCTTCATAGTCTGGCCTTAAGCCACCTGCCAGACCCATCATCCGTCTTTCTCCTCATTTCCCACACCCACTTGCTGTGGGGAATTACTCCTCACTCCCAGACCATACCAAACACTCTCATGCCTCTTACCCTCATATACTCTTCTTGCTGGAATCCCCCTGCATTTCCCCTTGTCTGCCTGGTAAACTCCTATTTGGCTCATTATTACATCAAGTACTCCTGAGAGTTTTACTTCCTTAGTAAAATTTTTCCTTATTTCTTCAGACAAATTAACAATGTGCCCTCTATGCTTTCCCTGCTCATATATCCTGGGTTGATACAAAACACATTATGTTGAATTGTCACTCTATTGGTCTGTCTTCTCACTAAACTGTAAACTCTTAGATGGCAGTGCCCATGCCTCTCCATCTTTGGAAACCTGGTAGACTGCCAGGCCCATGGTAGACATTCAAGACATATTTGTTAAACAAATAAGATAGGGCCCCACGTCCATATCTTGGAATACAACGAGAATGATGAGAAGAGTCGAGAAGTAATATTTTACTGCTGTGGGGCATTCAAGTCCCACTTAGTCTTCTCTGTGTTTGTTTGCTAGAGGGCTTTTGCCAAATCTGTCTCTCCAGGGCAAAACAGTGTGTCACAGGAAAGGCGTTAAAGCATATTAAGGGTTGCTACACTCATGATGGCCAGAGGTGTGATGGCTTAAAGACTAGCAACAGATTTCTACAGTTTCCAAACTGGTACCAACTCCAGGTGGATTGTATTCACCTACTGATTGTCAGCAGAGGAGATGACCTTTGCTGGCTGAAATAAAGAAGTTGGCTCTGCATGAACCATATGACATACTGACTGATTGTGCTAAGAGCTAGAAAAAAAAAATACACATTTTCCCCTAAGTATTTATCATCTTGTAAAGAAAGTTTATTTTCTCTTTCAAAGGAGAAGTGTTAGTTTTCTAAAATGTCATCTCCACAACGATGAGTTAACAAGTTCAAGTCAAGCTTTAATATTTAGAGAATTATGGGGCCAGCATTTTAGTGGAGATGGGACCAATATAATTTCTTTCAATAAGAAAGAAGATATTTCACTCCAGTGAATGTTTTGCAGGAAAGCTCCTAGGCTCAAAATTAGATGTCCTAGAATCAGGAGCCGAGTTGGTAGAAGAGGAAATTAGGTCTCCCATGTGCATAACATCAGGATAAACACTTTATTGGAAAGCTGTTATGGTAAAAACTTATGTTAAAAGATGTTCAGCCTTAAGAAAAAATGTGATATAAATCAATAATAGATCATACAGATGGCCAACAAACACATGAAAGGATGCTCAACATCACTCATCATTAGAGAAATGCAAATCAAACCTACAATGAGGACTTCCCTGGTGGCGCAGTGGGTGAGAGTCTGCCTACCGATGCAGACTACACGGGTTCGTGACCCAGTCCGGGAAGATCCCACATGCCACAGAGCAGCTGGGCCCGTGAGCTGTGGCCGCTGAGCCTGTGCGTACGGAGCCTGTGCTCCGCAATCGGAGAGGCCACAACAGTGAGAGGCCCACGTATCGCAAAAAAAAAAAAAAAAACTAAAAATAGAACTACCATATGACACAGCAGTCCCACTACTGGGCATATACCCTGAGAAAACCATAATTCAAAAAGAGTCATGTACCAAAATCTTCATTGCAGCTCTATTTACAATAGCCAGGACATGGAAGAAACCTAAGTGTCCATCAACAGATGAATGGATAAAGAAGTTATGGCACATGTATACAATGGAATATTACTCAGCCATAAAAAGAAATGAAATTGAGTTATTTGTAGTGAGGTGGATGGACCTAGAGTCTGGCATACAGAGTGAAGTAAGTCAGAAAGAGAAAAACAAATACCGTATGCTAACACATATATATGGAATCTAAAAAAAAAAAAAATGGTTTTGATGAACCTAGTGGCAGGACAGGAATAAAGACACAGATGTAGAGAATGGACTTGAGGACATGGGGAGGTGGAAGGGGAAGCTGGAGCGCAGTGAGAGATTAGCATTGACATATATACACTACCAAATGTAAAATAGATAGCTAGCGGGAAGCAGCCGCATAGCACAGGGAGATAAGCTCAGTGCTTTGTGACCACCTAGAGGGGTGGGATAGGAAGGGTGGGAGGGAGACGCAAGAGGGAGGGGATATGGGGATATATGTATACATATAGCTGATTCACTTTGTTATACAGCAGAAACTAACACAACATTGTAAAGCAATTATACTCCAATAAAGATGTTAAAAAAATAATAGATCTTTATCTTCATTAGCAAGGTATGTTGACATATCTCACTGATTTCTCCATTAAAGAGAGTTTTTTGAAAGTGGTTTATAGTCTGTGTGTTGCAAAATTTTTGCAAGATTTTTTTCTGATAATGTCTAGTTAAACAGTTATTCTGCCTGCCATAATCCTTTCTGGTTTTGAGGGGTACTAATTCTGAGATTTCAATCCTGATACTTGTTAATCCAAAGAAATGGCCTAAACTGCACAAACCTATAGAGTTGAGTTATTCATCTATTCAACAAACACTTCCTGACCTCTCCCTGTGCCAGGCACTGTGCTAGTGCTAGCAATAGGGGTGGCCTCTACCTTCTAGGTAACCAAGACAAACAAACAAACAAATAAAAGCAGTTAAAAAAAAGGTCAAGCACCTACGTGTATTTAGTTGGAGAAGGCCCTCTGTGGAGGTGACATGGAGGCTGATGCTTTAAGAATGACAAGGAGCCAGTCATGTGAAAGGGAAGGGAAGAGCACTTCAAACAAAAGAGAGGGCTTGACTAAAAGACCAAGACACAAAAGAACTGAACAGTGTCCAAGCACAGAGCGAAGACCAGCATGACTGGATCAGGGAAAGAAAGGAGACTGGCCCACACAGGCAAAGGCCATAGATGTCCAGGCCTTCCTGGTCATGAGAAAGTACGGAGTTTGTTTTCAAAGTGCAATTACAAATCCACAGTTAAATGCTTATCACCAAATCTAAGTGAAAGCAGAACTGAAGTCTTCTGTAGAAATTTCCCCCGGTTGGTGGCTGAGGATAAACAGCATATTCAAATATCATTATAGCATGTGACAATGAGAGAACAGCAGGTTAAACTAGCCATGGCACATGTACCAGCATTGGAAACCAGAGGCTAGACGTGTTCCCAAGAAGTTGGGTCACACTGTGACCACAATGTAGAATGAAAGTAGGACTTGAAAGCCTAGAAATCTAATGCTTTTCTACTATGTATTTGAAGGAGAGGGGATAAAACTAGCATTTGTTAAGATCTTCTATGTATCAGGAATTTTATATATATATTGTCTGATTTAATCCCAACAATAATCACACGAGGAAATACTGTTTTCCCCTTTTACCAATGAGGCAATTGAAAGTTGGAGAGGTCAAATGTTGGGCCCAAGTTTATATAGTTTGACTGAACTCAAACCTATGTCACTCTTCCAAAGTCCACACACTCTCATCACTTCACAGGGCCTCCAGAGAAGGGTGACATGAGGAAAAGCAGACCCCAAGCCAGTCTTGCTCAGCAGACGACTAGTAACCAGAGGGTGTAACTGCTGCAGCGGCTGCTTTGAGGGTCTAGAATCCCATGCCCTTGAAAATAAAAAAGGGAATCCTATTTCTTTTCAAATAGATGTTAGGTTTCAATTAATCAGTTAGTTTTCTTAGGCTGCTGGACACGGATGTTAACTTGGCTATTTGATTCACCACACTACTTGATTGACAAAGAAAAAACAGATTTTCCTTTCTCACAAGTATAGCTGCAAAAGTTATGGAAAGTTTTCATATTCGAGAAGAAAATAGAATTGAATTATGGGTAACATACTTGTAAAATCCTGTAAATGATCACTTGATTTCTCCCTTCCCAGAAATGACAAATACAAATGCTTTAAAATTAGAATGCAGAAGAATTCTCAAGAAGAAGGCTTCTGAGGACCTGTGTCTTGCTGTGGTTTCACACTTTATGTGGAAACCTCAGTCTGTATGTGTTGGGTTGGGGTGGGCAATGTCTACCTATTTATATCATATGTGGTCTCCTAAGAAGTTCTTCCATTACTCTTTGTATTAAAAGGTAAAGATGGAATTCCATATAAATGAACACATATATACATGCATATATACACATGTATACATACATATAAATACATATATATGCATACATATGATTTAAGTGTATGTATGTATGACACTGTGAAATTTGATTTTGCTGTATACAGTTTTACATTAAAAACCTTCACTACAATCATATTCTATTCATTTCTTTTGTAATTAAACTGATATGCAATTAAAGTATTCTATCTTAATTACAAAGTTGAAGGGATGAAGGTCCCATAAGGGGTTTTGATTAAGTAATAGGCTATACAGTTACTATCTCTTACAGCTTTAGCATAGTTTCAAATGTTAAGGTATGAAAAATAATCTGGTCACTCTTGAATCTGCTATAAATTTTTCCAATGAGTGAAGGTAGAAAGGAAATAGAAATAATTTTGTACTTCCTGTGTAAGAATAACTTCCTGAGGAAGCTTATATATATCTCACCAGGAGTATTTTATTAATACATTTTTCTTCAACAGGTAAAGAGAGGAAATCATGGTCTATTGATCAGCGTAGTCTACCTTCCTCTTGTGCTTCTGGGGAAAGAAGTACGAATTAAGCAGGGGATTTTTTATGGCTTTAGAAGTATTTTAAAGCCTACATTTTTTAATGGAATGAAAGATTTTTTAAATTCTATAGTGCTTTACAATTTCCAAAAGTTTCACACACTCATTGCTTCTCTCCCTGCTGGTAACCACGAGTTTGTTCTCTATATCTATGAGTCTGCTTCTTTTTTGTTTTATTGACTAATCTGTTGTATTTTTTAGATTCCACATATAAGTGATATCATGCAGTATTTGTCTTCCTCTGTCTGACTTATTTCACTTAACATAATGTGCTCCAAGTCCATCCTTGTTGCTGCAATTGGCAAAATTTCATTCTTTTTTATGGCTGAGTAGTATCCCATTGGGTATACATAGCATATCGTCTTTATCCATTCATCTGTTGATGGACACTTAGGTTACTTCTATACCTTGGCAATTGTAAATAATGTTGCTCTGAACATTGGGGTGCATGTATCTTTTCAAATTAGTGTTTTTGTTTTTTTCAGATACATACCCAGGAGTGGGATTGCTGGGTCATATGGTGGTTCTATTCTTAGTTTTTTGAGAAACCTCCATACAGGTTTCCACAGAGGCTGCACCGGTTTATATTCCCACCAGCAGTGTATGAGTGTTCCCTTTTCTCAACATCCTCTCCAATATTTGTTATTTGTGTTCTTTTTGATGATGATAGCCATTCTGACAGGTGTGAGGTGATATCTCATTGTAGTTTTGATTTGCACTTCCCTGATGATTAGTGAAGTTGAGCATTTTTCATGTGCCTGTTGGCTATCTATATTTCCTCTTGGGAAAAATGTCTATTCAGTTCTTCTGCCCATTTTTTTAACTGGGTAGTTTGGGTTTTTTGATGTTGAGTTATATGAGTTGTTTATATATGTTGGATATTAACCCTTTATCAGTCATATCATTTTCAAATAGCTTCTCCCATTCAGGTTGTATTTTTGTTTTGTTGAGGATTTCCTTTGCTGTGCAAAAGATTTTAAGTTTAATTAGGTCCCATTTGTTTACTTTTGCTTTTGTTTCCTTTACTCTAGGAGACAGACACCCCCCCCCCCAAATAATGCTGCAATTCATGTCAAAGATTGTTTTGCCTATGTTTTCCTCTAGGAGTTTGTAGTATCCAGTCTTACATTTAGGTCTTTAATCCATTTTGAGTTTATTTTTGTATATAGTATTAAAGAATGTTCTAATTTTGTTCTTTTACATGTAGCTGTCCAGTTTTCCCAGCACCACTTATTGAAGAGGCTGTCTTTTCTCCATTATATATTCTTGCCTCCTTTGTCATCGATTAACTGACCATAAGTGTATGGGTTTATTTCTGGGCTCTCTATTCTGTTCCATTGATCTATGTGTCTGTTTTTGTGCCAGTACCATACTGTTTTGCTTACTGTAACTTTATAATACAGTCTGAAGTCAGAGAGCATGATTCTTCCAGCTTCATTCTTCTTTCTCAAGATTGTTTTGGCTATTCGGGGTCTTTTGTGTTCCCATACAAATTTTTTAATTATTTGTTCTAGTCCTGTGAAAAATACCATTGATGTTTTGATAGGAATTGTATTGAACCTATAGATTGTCTTCAGTAGTATGGTCATTTTTAACAATATTAATTCTTCCAATCCAAGAACATGGTATATCTTTCCATCTGTTTTTGTCATCTTCAATTTCTTTCATCAGTGTCTTATAGTTTTCCAAGTATGGGTCTTTAACCTCCTTAGGTAGGTTTATTTGCAGGATTTTATCCTTTTTGATGCAATGGTAAATGGGATTGTTTCCTTAATTTCTCTTTCTGATAATTCATTGTTACTGTATAGAAATGCAACAGATTTCTGCATATTAATTTTGTATCCTACAACTTTACCAAATTCATTGATGAGCTCTAGCAGTTTTCTGGTGGTGTCTTTAGGATTTTCTATGTAAAGTATCAAGTCATCTACAAAAAGAGACAGTTTTACTTCTTCCTTTACAATTTGGATTCCTTTTATTTGTTTTTCTTCTCTGACTGCTGGGGCTAGGACTTGCAAAACTATGTTGAATAAAAGTGGCAAGAGTGGACATCCTTGTCTTGTACCTGATCTTAGAGAAAAAAAACAAAGGATTTTAATTGTACATGTACTATGATCCGATAAAAATTAATTTAAAAATGTTTTTATGCAAAGTTAGTTCAATTTGTTCAGTCAGTATTGTACTATGAACAGAATTTCCTTTTAGCCTAATGAGGCATAATTCAGGAGGTACTAGATTATATTTTTAGTTTAAAAATTACTTTGAAGATTTTTAATAAAAACATTTCTTATTGTTTTAGACTATCTATAAAGAATGAAAAGGCAAACTATTTTCTCAGGATACTCTATTTCTGTGCTTGTGAGAAGAATCTGAAAATGTAGAGAGAACACAATTACTTAAATGTGAAAATGGATTTCTATTGAAAAGCTTCATGTTTTTACCTGCCTTCTTCCTACTGTGTCATACCAGTAGCCATGTCCTATGTCAATCTTAAAAATTATAAGGTTGAAGTGGTAGTGATAGGGATCAGTTTTATGTAATTAGCTACATGCTTCATGTAATTAGGAGTTTAGCAAATAAGATAAAGAACACAAATGTTTTAAAGGGCAGAATTAAAGAAGGGAGTTGGAGGTGATAAAAATGTGAATAATTGGCAAAGCTAGACTTTGCTTAAATGTAGCATATCATCTATATACAGTTACCAAAAAGATGCAAACCCACAAATACAAAGACATTTGGTAAAAGGATAGGAGAAGAGATGCCAACTAATGTTTGGGATGATGGAAGGTGAATGGAGGATTGGAGCAAGGCAATCTCAGAACCTGCAGAAAAGGATGCTGCAATGAAGTGAGTTAGTGTGCACCAAAGAGTCCCTCAGAGCCCCAGCATTTGAAGCCTGCAAGGAAACTAACCTGCTCCTTCACAGCCCATCCAGGACAGGGGAGGATTATTACCTGCAGAACTTAAATGATCTCAGAGAACAGAATTTCAGAAGCTGCCATTTAGGGTTCTCCTGATAAAAAGGCTTCTTGCTGTCTGATCACTTAACAAGCCCACCCATTTACACAGAGCTTCCAGTCAGGATTTTTATACCATACTCTTAGTGATGTATCAACAACCAAAAATCACTAGACATTTGAAGAAAGCCTCAAAGATGAAAGACAGTGGTCAAAGCAAACAGTGGTCAAAGAAATCAGAAAGAGACAAAAACAACGAAAGGAACAGAAGGAAATTATAAAAATGGTAATTAATAACCTCAGATATATAAGAGAACCTATTCCATTTATATTTTAGTTCTTCGTGTTTTAGTACACGCCAGGCACTTTTCTACTAACTTTATAATAGTGTCTTTAATCCTCAGAGCAATTCCTTTGAGGTAGGCACTACTATCATGTCCATTTTATAGGAAGGCTACGTAACTAGCCAAGGACATCTTAGCAAATGGCAGAGCCAGGATTTGAACCCAGGCAATCAGCTTAAAGTCCACCCTCTTAACCATTACATTTTACCTCCTTTCCAAGAATTAAGAATAGAATGTTCTCAAAACCTCACTTTTCTTCAGTTAGTTTTTAAAATATATTGCTATTAAAATATACCCTTGAAGTAAAAGCTAAGACCTCAAAAATAACCTGTACCCATCTACACTAACCCCCCATTCCATCCCCTGACTCTCTGCACCCAAGTAAATCATTACACTAAAAGCTATGTTCCTCACTCCTTTATTTTTTATACTGTGTATGTATTTTTCTAAAGAGCATCATGCTATATGCAATTCTTCTGTGAAATGTTCTTTTTGCTTAATATTGTATTTCCAATATTCATCCATATCGTTGCATGTTAATTGATTTCATTAATTGTTACTCCTGTATTTAAAAAAAGAACAAAGTGTTATGAAAGGAAACAATAAGAAATTTTACAAAACAAAAAATTTTTTTTATAAATTTATTTTTGGCTGTGTTGGGTCTTCGTTGCTGCACACGGGCTTTCTCTAGTTGCAGCGAATGGGGGCTACCCTTCATTGTGGTGTGCGGTCTTCTCATTGCTGTGGCTTCTCTTGTTGCAGAGCACGGGCTCTAGGCACATGGGCTTCAGTAGTTGTGTCATGCGGGCTCAGTAGTTGTGGCTCATGGGCTCTAGAGTGCAGGTTCAGTAGTTGTGGCACACGGGCTTAGTTGCTCCACGACAGGTGGGATCTTCCTGGACCAGGGTTCAAACCTGTGTCCCCTGCATTGGCGGGCAGATTCTTAACCACTGTGCCACCAAGGAAGTCCCAAAACAAAATATTATAGTTAAAAGAAAATATTTATTAGAATAATTAGTGGAAAAATAATGGAATTTCCTAGAAAATTAAAAGAAAAAATGAAGAAGGGGAAGGAGAAGGGGAAGAAGAACAAGGAGGAAAAGAAGAAGGAGAAGGAGGAGGAGGGGGAGGAGAAGAAGAAAACAGAGAAATATAATACAATGAGCATATCAGTTGGGGTGTCTAACACTGTACTAATAAGATTTCCAGAAAAAGAGAACAGAGAAAGAGATGAAGAATTTATTAAAGAAACAGACCTTAAGGTTGTATGTTTCCAGTTTGAAGAGCCATTGAGAGAGCAGTGCAGGGAAAGAAAAAATAAACTATATCAAGACACAATATGACATTTTAGGACATACCAAGGATAAAAGGAATATATATATGTATGTATATATACATATATATATGTATATATACATATATATATATTTTTTCTTTCTCTCCAATGTCATTTGTCTTCTCAACAAAAACTTTGGAAGCTAGAAGACAATGGAGAGGCTGTCTAAATTCTGCAGAAGAATAAAGTTAGAATTCCAAGTCAAGATAGCATTCAAATGTTAAGGATCTACAAGGTCCTAAAACATTTCCATTAGGGAGGTGTGTTTCTGCAAATGAAAGAATAGACAAAAAAGATAATGTGAGATTCAAGTCAAAGAGGATCCAAACCAAGAGGTGATTGAGAATTTCCATTTAAGTCTCAGTACTGCATACTTAGAGATCAATCACACCCCACTGAAACCAGGAAAAAATAAATTTGAAATGTTTGAGCACTTAAAATTATAAGTATGGTGACTGAACTTAAATGTTCAAAAAAACTCAGTTGATAAATTTGTTGGGGGCATTTATTTGGGATATGTTAGCAATTATGAACTCCAAAAATAAACAGCAAGGGAACACAAAACAATAAACATAATTTTACTTATCCATGAACAATATTTATAAAATAACAATAAGTAATGATTTAACTAAATAATTATAAGAGAGTAGGGAAGTGAAAGGAGTACAAAATCCTCAAGGACAAAAACAGGAATCAATAGACAACGTCTAATACATAAATCAAGAAAGTGTGGGCCTATCATGTAGAAAAATGAATTTAACCAATGAGAAAAATGGTTTTAATACTGGATGGATAAAACAAAGAATTGAAATAAGAACTCTGGGTGTATAAACGGATGTCACAGGGAGCTACTGTTTTTTCAGTTTTTAGGGTAAACATTTCAGTTTTTACAAGATGTTAAATGACATTTAGAAGTGTAAAAGGGAAACATATTATAGAAATGAGAAGATTATAACTATAATTTGGGTGTGACATTGAGGCAAGCAAAGATTGTAAGATTAAAAGTCAAAGGTTAAGAGAATAATAAATATTTTTTAGAAACATAAATTGGGGAGCTATAGCTCCAGATCAAGGAGAAAATAGAATATGCTTATGGTAGTAACTTCAGAGATAATATCAATTCATAGATGGATGCTTTATCAAAAGCCATCAGCAGGGAACTTCAGAACCTAGGGAATTTCATATCATGTAGACAAATCTAATCTGTGCTCCAACCCTGATTTTTATAAGTGTGAAATTAGAAAAAATGATTTTAAAGATTGCTTTGAGAGGATCTGGACTCTTTACTCAGAGTCACAACAAGGTAGCCTGGGTGGGAGAAGAAAATTGAAGAGGTAGCAGTTTTGTCTATGTGGTACTGAATCTTAATTAAATAGGGTTCTAGATAGTTACACACTTACTGGTTTGATATTTTTATACACACCTACTGATTGAAACACTCTTTCCAACCAATAGCTCAGCATTACCTTCCCTCTCCCCAGTCTTTACCATTCCAGACCTTAACCCCTAAATAAATCACTCCCATTTTATGGCAGGTCCTTAGGCATAACTATGGTATAGAGTGATGTTTATGAGCTGAGATTTTTGGATTGAACCTTGACTCCACCACTTCCTAGCTGTGCAAACTGGGCACATTACCTAACCTCACCTGGAAGTTGAGGATGACAATGTTAGTACCAGCTTATGGAGATTTTTTGAGGATTACATGGGAAATATGAATAAAGCACAATGCAAGGCATATAATAAGCACTCAAAATTAATAGTCATCATTATTATTATTAACTTTGAGAATAAGAAGATGTCATGAATATTAAATTTTTAATCATGAATGTATGAAACTTTGTTTTATCATTACTTATTACGGCAACCACTTAGAAAGTATATATTTATAATTTGTTGAAATAATCTGAGTAATTTGCATATATTTTAAACTTAGATCCCCTAATTGTTTTATTCAGTGATGAACTGGAACACCTCATTTTTTGTTTACTAAGTCTTCTCTTATGTTGTTTTCAAACATCTTGCCATGCATAGATGTGATCTAAGAAGTTCTTCCTCTGTTTCAAAAGAGTTTCTTCCTGTATGATTCTTTAGGTTCACCATTCATCTTAGACTGTTGGTCCTTTTTATTTATCTCAATTCTCTGTTTCTTCTACAACTAAGATAGTGAGGTAATGTGCCACATTATCTCTTTAGAAATTTAAATAAGAAATAATGTCACAAGGCCAGGTTCTCTCCCAAGAGGCTTCCCAAGATATCTAGGGCCTCACCAGCAGCTCTCCTCTAACAGAAGCATAATGTTTGTAGCACACCAAGAGTGGATCCTTTTTGGGATACACTCTGATTAACCACCATAGTATTTTTAAAATTTACAGTGAGAAATAGCAATTGCAGAGTTTCTGGGACTTGTTGTCTCTATGAACTGCATTCTCTTTCTGCTGACAGGAATTAATCTGTGATTTGAATTTGGATAGCAAACTATCAATAAATATTTATTGGACTGCTGAAACAACTCTTTTATGTCTCACTTTACTTTCTCATAAAATACACCCCAATAGCTGTCATTTGTTTGCAATTTCTTTAAAATGTTGCCTTACCCACTATGATGCAGAAATTGTAACCGACATATATGCCACGAAGTCCCAGCCTTTTTTCACCTTGCCTGTGTTAAGACCATTAAGGTAATGTGTGAAAACAAAGCAATGAGACTTTGCTCTTTTGCAATTTCCCTGTTTGAGAACATGTCTTAAGCAACATGTGGCTTCGTGGTTCCATCATGACAGCGAATTTGCGTGCTCAATACTGACTTTCTACCTCATTTCTGTTCTATATACCTTTGACTTTAGAATTTGCTATATCACTCTGGGTCATTCATTAAATATCTTGATAGCACCATACTTCCACAAAATAGGAGATAATCGATCACAGCATTTGCTACTCTGTCACCTGAGATTTTCCGAGGACCAATATGTTTAATACAGATTGTAATAGCACCTCAAATGTCACACCTGTTTTTAATCTCTGGAAAACATCTTTCTCGAGTAGAAGAGAAAGTTGGAAAATTGCTTTTCCCATCTTTAATTCTGAGGGAAAAAAATTTCAAGCTTTATTTACATTTTAAATATTTCTTACAGTATTAATGATGGTAAAAAGGCCTAGAGATCATAAATTGAGATTTTCCTACAAGCCGCTTGAGTGCAATACTTTTAAAAGCGGCATATAGTCCAGCTGTGGTCACCATGAATGTGAGTGTTCTCTATTCTTTACTTGTGATTATAGAAATACAATCTATAGCAAACATTATCCCAAACATAACTGTTTGAAATCCATGAACATTTCTTGACATAAAACATTTCTTAAATAAGTACATTCTTTATTGGCATTTCCTTTTATTCTCACCAAAATCCTAACATGTGATTAGCACATTATCATTCCCGTGTTATTGTCTGAAGTCCAAAATTGAATTAAATTTCTACTCAGAGGTGAAGAAATGGGGCCACAGAGGTTGCAAATGTTTCAGTTAAGAAATACTTTTTTCATGACTTTCAATTTCTGAAGAAATGAAAAAAAAATTTACTTAGATCACTGCCGTAACTTAAGCCCCAACAGAAAGTCTGAAAGGAAGCATACTTCTAGGGAATTACCCAACCTCAGAGTCCTCAGGTTTTTCAGTGTTATCCTCTGTGTCATTATTTTGAAAATACCAGCCTGGTTACCCTCTGTGTCATTATTTTGAAAATACCAGCCTGATAATTCTTGAAAAATATAATTCCGCTTTTAATATCCAGAAGAAGAAGCATATTAACCATAATCTTGACAAGTGTATTCCTTCAATTCTGCTATAGAACATAAACTATTTTTAGCTAGTCAGGAGGCTCGATATATTGTCAGACAGCACACAACAGATGCTCAATTTAATATTCGTTAAATGAATCAGTGAAATTTGGAAACTAGAACTGGGTTTCAGAGAGTAGGGTCTTAGAGGTATGAGGAAAGACTGAGAAATAGAGTCAGCTGATTTGTAGAGAAGCTGCTCGTTAAGAATATGGTACCACTGTTTTTCACCCCAGGGGTTTTATAAACAAAATCTAAGTTGATATCCTTTACAAGCCGGTTCTAACAGAAGTGGAATTTCAGACATTTTACAAGTCTCCCTTTGGTAAATCACTAATTAATAAGAAATCTTGAACTTCTTGCTTTTACTTCCTATGTTGGTTTTGACATTATAATAAAAAAGTTAAACCCTTTAGTTTGATAGGGAAAGTCTTTCTAAGCCTTATTAGCTCTCTTCCAGGCCCGTTAAATAAGGACTTGGGATGCTTCATTTGAAGGTACCATTGATCCATTGGATCACCACTCTAACAGCAATTATCAGCATATGACAAAGAAGTTTGTAGCAGAAGGACATCTGGTTAATTGAGGGACTGTTTAATTGATTTCCATATTAATCAGAACTTTACAAAAGTAACAATATGCATAATCATTTAATTCTGGATTCATATTCCTATTTATATGAATTTCATCCATACTCTATTTTTTTAATGTGCATACATGCTTTAAATAGGATTAGTATTGTTTAAAGTCTAGCTTATTATGTCTTCCAATAAAGTTTACCTAGGAAGCAAAATTGACTACCTTGAGTATTCTCTTCATTTTTAAATACTAAAAAGCTCACATTTCAAGTTTTGTTTCATTTATTGGCTCAGATGTTTTCTTCCCTCTACCTGTGGAATGTTATAGATTTTTATTTTTGTATCAACTGAAAAAATGCACTTTATTTGGAAATCTTCATGGCCCTTGTAAACGCAGGCATGTCAAAATGTGAGATTTAAGAATCTACCTAGTAGAATACAGCAGGAACAGAACGTTAAAGAGTTACCAAAGAATTACCGTTAAAAAAAAACCAAAAAAAACTTCACCCGTGTATATGTGAAGTCATATCCTGACCAAAAGAGGAAGTGGCAGGTTACTAGGCTCAAACTTATCTGTGGCTCTACATCATAGATAACATACTGCTGACCGTCTTCAGTTGTTTCTGTAACAACAGAAAGTGCACTCACTCGGAGTAGTCTGAATTCAAAATGCTGAAGAGAAAACCATCCAATGTTTCAGAGAAGGAGAAACATCAAAAACCAAAGGTAAGGTAATTTCATACATAGTCGGACAAAACCAACATGTTTAATAGAATACACACGCACACACATTGTTCTTATCTGTCAGTCATAAATCAATTCAACCATAGGGTTGAATCCCTCATGGCAAATATGGAAAAAATTGAATTGCTAAGTTAAGTTTAGGTGTTAAATAATACCTGACAATTATTGTCTCTGTAATTTTATCTTATAGGGCATATTTGATTATTTACATCTGTAACTGAACTTTGAGCTTGTATTGTCAGCTTCATGGAAATCATTTTGGTGGTCTCTTTTTGAAAGGCTGATATTATGAAATCTTGGTGTACATTTCTAATAACTATAAAGGTGTCAAGGTCTATTTAACAATCTACCAAGTGCATTTTATCTCTTGCATTCTCAGCTCTTCATAATATATTTAATTATGAGGCTGTAAAATGGAGGTGTTTTGATTAAATATTTAATTTTTTTCATTTTTTCAGACTAAAATATGATAGCTTGTTGTAGAGGTTATTTTTTCTACCCTCTCTCTCTTGAACTAACTCCACTACTAGAGAGAGGACTGGGTTGTGTTTGGGAAACATCAAAACCCCATAAATGTATAGATTTGACAAATTGGTTCTATTTGAAATGTTACCCTACTCTTTGTATTGAAAATAATTACTACTTAAAAAGTAGGATATGAGATAACAAAGTTTACATTCTATTGTAGAACTATAAATTAGTTTCATTAATAACATAAAAGAAAATATCTGTGAAATACTGGTGTCAGAGAAGTTTTCCAAAACCTGTACATTTTTTGAGTTTCTTAGGTAAATAACAATTTAAATCTGCTTGTGAATAAACAATAACTGAGTTCAGGTGTCTTTTTAGAGGACTGATTTATTATCAATTATTGACCTTTATTTGCTAGGCACCATTCAGAGAGAAAGGAGTTGGGAGTTGATTGTGAACTTTGAATTGTCGTGACGTTGAACAATCGTCTATGTTTTATAACTCTTTGCAAGTTACCACACAACCTCTCTGAATAAAACTGAAAATAAATGATTGCCAGTCTTTGAAAACTAAGAATAAATGATTTTCAATATTAATTCCTTCTGACACAAAAATCTGATAAAGGGTAGGCAAGCATCTCTAGTTAAAAATACAGCTGGGGGCTTCCCTGGTGGTGCAGTGGTTGAGAGTCCGCCTGCCGATGCGGGGGACAAGGGTTCGTGCCCCGGTCCGGGAAGATCCCATATGCCGCGGAGCGGCTGGGCCCGTGAGCCATGGCCGCTGAGCCTGTGCGTCCGTAGCCTGTGCTCCACAACAGGAGAGGCCACAACAGTGAGAGGCCCGTGTACCGCAAAGAAAAACCAAAAATACAGCTGGATAACATAGCATGATTTCTTTTTCCTTAATAAAATAAAAATTCAAGGTAACATTTCCCAAAGAATACAACAAAGTTTTTAAAAACATTACTTACCTTTCTGTTCAAGATTATTTTTACATACAATTTGCTTGATTAAACACAACCAATATTGAGTTGACAGTAGTAAGTTTTAAGGAGATCACAAAAATTAATATGAAGCAGTGGTTTCCCTCCAAGTATTTAAAATTTAAAGTTAGAGTATCTCATAAGAACTCTATTATGTAGTGAACTACTATCATATTTATGTCATTGAACAATTTTCAAAATGATACTTTAGTCTATGATCATCATTTGCCTTAATTGTAGGAACTATTGTAATAGAAGTGGTATATTGTTCATCTTACTGACTTACTTATTCATAAATGTAAAAATATATTTGATAAAATATACATCTGGTAACAAAATATATCACAGAAAATAGTCACACCGGAAACATTAACTTTTGCTATGAATGAATTCCTGTTTCCTTTAGATGGATGGTTTCATTTTATATGAATTTAAAGAGCTATGTGAATGTATATTCACATGTTCATACCTTCCAGATCAACTAAATCCTTTCCTTTTAATATGGAGGTGATATTTTTCCAATTATTATAATTATGTGTTAGAAACAACTTTGCTTTAATTCACATTTAGTTTACTGGGTAATTTTCTTTGTGTATTTTATGGAAAAAGAGCCAAATCCCTAAGAGATGGCAGAGACTCCTACAAATAAATGGCTAGTAGAGTGAGGACTGCAGATCCCTTCATCTACTAGAAGGGAACATAGGGCCTGTGTCTAGAAAGATAGAATAGGACCATCAAGAAATCAGTCTGAAATGTAGGGAATCTCCGTCTACATTAATTGACTACATACCAGACAATCATTCACATCTCTTGACCTGGAAACATACATTCCTTGTGCTATACTCTTTCAAAATTTCTGAGAAAGATTTCCTTGCTTTTTAACTGTAAATGCTAAAGTAGGTAAGAAGCAACAACATTAAAAATGAGGTGACTATTATTTAGTCATGCAGCTCATGTTAACTTCTGTGGGTTGTAGTTCAGGTGACCTAATACCCAATTCAAATGGTGAGTGAATATTATACCTAATGTTATTCCTTAAATAAAAGTTACAAAACTGTTCATTTGAAAAAGTAAGTAAATGGAGAAGGACTTTGTTATTAGTATTTTTAAATATGTCCTGTGGTTGTAAGAAAGTTCAAAACATTCATGGATATAAAATGTAGCAATAGATTTTATAAGTCCGTATACAAAATAATTTATTATTTTCTTATATTCACAAGACTTATCAATAAAGATATCCATGAATCAAAAAAAATCAGAACCCATTAAAATATCATTTTACCATCTATAATTTATTAATATGTTTCCCTTTTCACCTTTTATTCTCCTCTGTTTCTCCATTTTTGGTATGGGTTCTTTCCTTCAAATAACTCATAAATAGGACAAAGAGCATTCATATTTATTATAAGAGATTCATAGTGTAGGTTAAAAAGGAGAGACCAGAAATATTCCATAAGGGAAACTGTTATAATTCATGTCTCAGAACTCTCTATGGCATATTAGTAAATTCCAAATTAAGAAAGATATTTGATAAATTTCTTTTTGATAAATGATTAAGTATTCTACATTTAGATTAGTCAATCAAAAATAGCCTTTCTTAACATACTTGCAAGGTACTGTACTTTCCTTTTTGAATTTTGTTTTCACCTCATCATCACTAGTGCCCACTACTGATTGTGAATTAAAAAAATAAGCATATCTAGTATGCAGAGTGCAAAAGATATGATCTCATTACACTCAATAAATCTTTAAATTATAGAACATAATTTTCCTTAACTCTTTTTCCAACTAAAATGTTTTAGTTTGCTATATTTACTGTGAGGTTATGATGTACCAGTGGCTGTGTTTAGAGCTTTTTGTACATTAATTTATTTAATATTTGTAACATTTCTGTGAGAGAATAACTTTTATTTAGCCTTATAGATGAGAAGGCATAGAGAAGGTTAATGAACTTAAGCAAAGATGCACAGATAAAAAATAAAACTCTGTTGTATGAAATACATATGTCAATTTCTGGCACTCCTGTTCTTAATTATTATGCCACCATTACAAGCATAGGGACCGTAGATATTATTTCTATTTCTGTCTTAATCACCAGCTAAGTTTTAAAGAAAACTGGGAGAGCATATTTTTAAGAGCCTCTCTCTGTCAGGTGGAAAGGAATTTAGAGGTCCTCCATTCCTGTCTCTGACTAAATGCCAGAATTCCACCTATTAAATCCCTCCAGGTGTCCATCCAAGCTTTAAAACTTAAAATTGTAAAACAACAATAAGAACAACTTTATTAGCATTCAAATGTTCAAATTGTCAAAAAAATCATGACCTAGTATTGAGATAGTTAAACGCATGTATTTCCCTCCTAAATCTAGTATAACACCTTTAATGTAGTAAGCTCTTAATAAGTATTTGGAAAGTGAATGAAGTTTCTTGATTCTACTGTATGCAACCTGGTTCAAGTATGAATACTGACTAGTACTATGTATTTTCATTATTCTTGGTAGCAAGCTTGTTAGTGTGTACATAAGAAAGTTTGTATGCTTGTGAGTAAATACAATTGTAAATCATTTCTAAGTTTTATTTTAAGAAAACCTCCAATAAAATAAATGTTGTGCAAGAATCCCTAGAGAGTCCCATTGTTACATAACAAGTAGACCATTGTTCCAGGTTAGGGAATATGGTAGAAACTTTGAAAATAGAAAAGGAATAGACACCACAGATGAAGCTCTGCTCCTGTAATTAGAACAGGCTGACCTTTATTTGGCTGGGATTAATGATCTGTGTTAATCAATCTTAACTCAGGTTTTTCTTTGAGTAAAGGAGATTCAAATACCACTGTTATTTTAAAGGGAAACACTGATATAATGGCAGCTCTGGAAATAGTTGTTTCTTTGTTTTTTTTTTACCATTTCTTAAAATCTAAAGTGCATACTAAATGAGACACCATTAGTGTCACAGATGCTAATTTTCACTAGCAATGACTGAAGTGGCATTCTTTCCCATTTGCATTTGATCCTAGCAATGATGAGGGGTGATGAGTTGATTATGAGTTGTTTTCACTGTACTGCCCGCTGTGCAAATTTATGCTCCTAGACAAGGATGACACATAGTTGTGGCATTTAAGAGCTTTCTTCATTGCTTTTCCTATCAAGACTGTTAAGATACATTTTTAACTCTTATCTAACCAGGTATAAGAAAAGAGAAGAAGTATTTATGTGAACCGGTGCTTACTTTAGGCCAAGTACTTGCACAAGGGGTTTATGGAACTCCCTCCGCCACCTAATTTACAGAAAACAGCACTGTAGCTGTGAAAAATTTTGTCCAAGATATCATGGCTAGCAAAAAAATTGATTTGAGATTATTCGGGGCGGCTTTTCTTTTTCTAAACCTGTGGGTTTCCCCCCTGCTACTTCTTTTTGCGTCATCATCTGGGGTATAATTTTCAGACTTTAATTTATGTTTCTTCAGTTGAATGTTTTGGCTTTTCAAACAAAGTGATTCCAAGTAAGGTATGTGATATACAATGTAAGTAATATTTTGAATCCACTTTTCCCATTAGAAAAATGGTGGGTATAAATAAATGTTTATCTTTACTTTGGGTTATTACCCCCCTGTTCCCCTAAAAAATCTCTCTAAAGGTTCTCTTCACTTCTGTATTTAGTTAGTATTTGTGTCATATTTGTTTTCCAAGAAATATTTAAAGTAAATTATAATGCAAACCTAAAGACAAATAACATAAGACAGAAGAAAATGGAGTATAGACCACAGTAAAACGTATTACAGGGCCACCAAGTTTGAGTTGAATATGTATCTAAGTATTGCTACTCATTGTGGTCCTACAGACTAGCAACACTGGCATTCCAGGAGTTTGTTAGAAATGCAGATTCTCTGGCCTACCCCAGGCCTATTAACTCAGAATATACATTGTAGTGAGATACCCAGGAGCTCTGTGAGCACTTTAAAGTTTGGAAATGATTTCTACATTGATGGTTCTCAACCTAGGTTGCACATTTGAATCACTGAAGAGCTTTAAGAAATACTGATGATTGGGTTTCTTCTTCAATATTCTAATTTACCTAATGTATAATGTACCTGAGCATCAATAACGTTTAAAGTTTCCCAATCTGGAGATATTTTTTTCTACTAATCTCTTCAAAGAACTTAAAAGTTAATTCACTCCTTCCTTCCTTCATTCTTCAAAGCAATAGATATCTACTGAGTGCTTACTATGAACAATATAGACCATATGCTGGGAATACAGTGGTGAATAAAACAAAGACCCCTGGCCTCATAGGATTTATATTTACTGGGGGTGACAGACAATAAACAAGATGAATATGTTAAATACAGAGTAGGCTAAGTGATGGTAAGTGTTAAGAAGAAAAGGAAGAATACGAAATACAAAGAACCAGGGAAGACTTGGTGAGAATGGGACATTTAAAAAGGGACCAGAAGGGAATGAAGTGCTGGCCATGAGATTGGCTGAGGAAATCTTACTCCAGGCCCAGGGATGAGCAAGACCAAAAGCCTTTTTTTCTTTTAAATTAATTTTTATTAGAGCAGAGTTGCTTTACAATGTTGTGTTAGTTTCTGCTGTACAGCAAAGTGAATCAGTTACACGTATACATATAGCCCCTCTGTTTTGGATTTCTTTCCCATTTAATTCACCACAGAGCATTGAGTAAAGTTCTCTGAGCTATACAGTAGGTTCTCATTAATTATCTATTTTATACATAGTAGTGTATATATGGAGTGTCCCTGGTGTGTTTGAGAAACAATGGATAAGAATACACAAGGGGAAGAGCAGTCACACAGAGATGTAGAGGGCCTTCTAGGTCATTATAAGGATTTGAGCTAGTATTAAAAGACTTTGAGAAGGGAAGAGAAGGATCTGGCTTATATTTAGTGGGTTTATTCTTGCTTTTGTGTTTCAAATACACTGAAGAAAGTGAGGGAGGAAGCAGGGAAAGGAGACCCTTTAGGAAGCTATTACAGAAACTAGGAAAGAGATAATGGTGGCTCAGACAAGGGAAGTGACAGGTGGATGTTGAGAAGATGTTGAATTTGGGATTTATTTGTACATACTGTATACATCTAGATATATAAGAAAGGAACTTACCACATGGGCTCTAAAGGTGGTAAAGAGAAAAGCTGCCCCTGCTCTGCACTGTTCTTTCTTCCAGCTGGTGCCCACACTTCAAGGAGAAATGCCCTCATCCCTCTGCTCCCAGCCACCAGAAAATTACCCCCATACTGATATGCCACTTCCCAAAAGTTTCTACCTCTTTCTTCAAAATACAATTTTCTATTGAATTTAATTTTCATTTCTGGGGTAACTTGAATCAGAATAGATGAACTAATAATTTGCTTATTTCACCTTGTTGAATTGTTTGAAAGAGGTAAATAATTTTAGCCTTGAAAAATTATCTTCAAACAAAGTATCAATTCACTCTAGCCATCCCATTTTATAGAACATGAATCTGTAATCAAGTTTTATTTCAAGCAAGTAGCAAAGGGTTAGTACCAAATAGATGGCTATATCTGAAAAAAACACAGTGCCCAGATGATACATAGAAAGTTCTGGAGACAAATGGTTGAGAGAAATGACAGAAGTGTAGACTCCCCTTGTAAATGTGGGTATTACATCCTATAAGAAGGTATAAAGTCATTACCTTGACTACCAATGCACTGGATTTGTTAAAAATCAATTTAATGACACACTTATCTCTTTAAACTTTCCTTACCTTGCTTAGGAGATAAATGGCTTCATTATCCCTGCAGATTGTGTGGTTTCTTTTTAATAATGGAATTAAGTCCATACTCTACATAGCTGTGTTTCCAAATTTAGCATTCCCAAACTGATCCATTTCTCTTCCTTTCTAGTGTTAAGGACTTAGGTGAACTTTTGGAAACAAGACATTCATAATTAGCTTCTTAGTAGAGAACAAAAATGTCCTCCATTAAGAATTGATTAATAAGAATAGAAGAGGGTTTTAAGCTGTCTCTGGTGGTAGACAAAATGATTCTTCTATAGATAGAGAGCCATTTGTCAACACAGCTGGCCATGTCCCCTTTCTCCCCTCACTTAAAGAGTTTTGGAAGTTTTCACCTAAGTCTGTATTAGTTTTCTAGGGCTTCTGTAACAAAATACCATAGACTCAGTGGCATAGAGAACAGAAATTTATTTTCTCACAGTTCTGGTGTTTGGAAGTCCAAGATCAAGATGCGGCAGAATTGGTTTCCTTTGAGGGCCATAGGGAAGGATCTGTCTAGGCTTCTTTCTGGCTGGCAGTTGGCCACCACTTGCTGCCCTTTAACTTTGTTGCCCCTCTGTGCACATAACCTGGTGTCTCTCTTTGTGTATCCAATTCTCAGCTTTCAGTGGCTCTGACCACTCTCATTCTTTCCTGTTTGTGCCTCTCTTACCCTAGAATACCTTTGCCCATTTTTCTCAATTCATGAACTTATTTTTTAATACCTCACTGGACTCTCATTCCCTCAAAAAAGCCTCCACCAGTTAACCCAAGGCAGTGCATTAGAGGGCATTCTGGCAGAGCAGGAGGAAATATGAACTAAAGTCTTATAGATTGGGTTTGAGGTCTTATTTTGATATTTCTTAACTATGAGATGTTGAACATTTTGTTAAACATCTTTTGAGTTTCTTGTGCTTATCTGACGAAGGGGATATGTTAAGGCACGTCACATAGGATTGATGTGAGAATTAAGTTAATTACCATATGTAAATTCCCTAGCACATGGTTCATGTTTGATTAATAATCTCTCCCTCCTTTCTAGTTTAATAGTACTTGTTCACTACCTCTATTGTTTCTTTTAACATAGTTTATTCTAATATGTCCTCCCAAATGGAGTTACCATCAAGAACAGGGGATGCATCTAATTCATATTTGTATCCCTGCAATTTTTGGGGGGGAACAAAGGGTATTGAACTCTGTCTAACTTTCAGACTCCATGTGCCCTCTATTACACTTTGGCTACCATCAAAAATATTTATAATATGGAACATAGTCGTGTTTCCTCAACATATGCATAATACTTGTGTAATGACTAATGGATAATATAAGTCATCTAAAGTAGTACTCTACTCCAAGACATAGTTTGTAAATGTGTCACCGATAAAGATCTGGGCAACACCCATATAAAACAAAGTAACCATTCTTAGAATGTAATGAGACAAAACAATAATCAAAAATTGTAATGTAATCTGTCTGAAGGGAAAAAAAAAAGCATTTGCAAAGAGTTGCTTTCAGGGAGGTTAGAAAGGAGGTGGAGAGTAGAAATTTGCCATTGAGTCTGCAGAACAATCTGTATCAACAAAAGCAAATATTCCATTAGGCTCAGCAGACTTGCTCACTTAGGTGAACTAAGTTCAGGCTATTATAACTTCGTGTCTCTAGCCTTTAATACAACCTAATTCACTTTTCTGTGACTCTACTATACTAATCAAACAAACTTCCAGCAATGACTTTGCATCCCATGTCTCTAGGGGAGACATTTCTTTGATCAGTCAACAAGAATATGCATTCTTCTTGGCAGTTGAATTTCTCATACCTAACCAATACTTGGTATTGCCATTTTTGGTAGCCTAACAGTTTAGTTTATGAGTCAGTCCCCCTTGGAGTTGTTTAGTTCTGCAAGCTTGAAAAATAAAGTTCTTGTACCTGTCAATGAGAGGGCTTGACATTGGACATAGAGACCCAACCAAGGAACTGGCTTCTTGGAAAGACTGGCTTAAGTTGCCACCTGACCCCACCTTTTCTCTATATTCATAAAATAAAGACAGCTAAACAATGAAGTTTCTTTTCTATGTTTTTCATAATTTTAACAATTTAAATTCCTGGAATAAGATTCAAGACAGATTTACCTTATATCAATATCATAATATATAGTGATATGACATTGGTCTGAATATTTGATTAAAATTTTTTCTGAATATTCACATGGTTTTAGCTAGGCAACTTTGATTTTTTAATTAACAGTAATAATAAATAATTTGATATATAAATTTTGTAATGCTTATGGGTATATATTCTTTATATTGTGAGTTATTATACAGCCATCATCTTTTCTAAACTAAGCCATCTACTAATTTCAAATTACTTTAAGCTTATGAATATCTCACTATAATTATTTACCAATTCTAAAGTACCCATTACCAATGAAACAAAGGTTCATAATTTTAAAAATAAAATTCCTTCAAAGATAAATGTTCTACAATTATCAGACATATATTGTAGGTTTAGGAATTGTCATAAACTGAGTTCATTTCTACCACTACTATTACATTTCAAACCACTATTAACTCCTCAATAGACTAAAATATTTTTAGAGCCAAATCCAAATACAATGAAAGGAAAATAGATGTAATTGACAATGAAGAAGTTATAGAACCCAAACATCTCTTCCAAATATCCTAGCATGAACTTACAACTATTTTTTTTCTACTTATTCTTTCCTTGTTCAAGATTACATACTGTATATTTGTTCCACATAAACATGTCTGTTCTTACTAAGAAAAAATAGTTTAAATTCCTAAGCATAGTGTCAGCGGGTGCTGCCTGAGATGGGAATGTTTATAAGCTTTATGATATTAACTGCAGCACTCAACCTCAGGTGGCATAAAACATGCAAAAAAGAACTTTCTGTCAGTTTTATTATTTCTAAAAAGGTTCCCCTTGAAGCAGAAGAGTGACCTTGCTCTGCTGAGCTGACATATGCCACTGGATTAATGGTCGAGCTCTGCTGGAGGGAAGCTCACAGAAACATTACAATTCCAGAAGCTGGGCTGGCGGTGACCATTAATCAGGGGGACCAAAATCATGCATCAAACACACTCATTTAAAAGTAGTAAAAATGACTTTAAAAAAAAAACCTTTTTGAGAATTAGCTTGTTGTTTGTCATTACCTGTGTTCAAGGAGATCACTGCATGACTGGACTATCCCTTGGGGAGAACGTTAGAGGTCATTACATACCCAGAGACCAAGTGAATGTGGTGCACATTGCAGACTAACGGAGGTAAAGGAGAGTTTTTGTTCCAGAGAATTTGATGGGAAAGTGTATTAAATGGATTCTATTTTCCCAACTTTATTTTCACTCCTTTATTTAACTAAGATTTCAAAGTAATGGGTACTATGAATGCTGGCCTCTTTGTGAAGATTTTATTTTATTTTTAAAACTGGAGTAATTGGATTTAGTGGTAGAAACATTTGACTGGTAAACTTGGTTAGGAAATTTCTCAAGATCCTAAAGTTTGAGTCAACATACTCAACTACTAAGTACGTGAATAAGTATCTTCATGGACTTAAAGGTACTGTACATTCTTCCACCACATGTCAACTAAGAAAAAATTTTCAAGACTTTTTCTCTCTCTGATTACTGAAAAGGAGAAAAGGCTTAAATCTAAAACCCTGAAAGAATGTTCAGTTTAATTTAGATGATAAAAAGTTACTCTTGCTTTTTACAAACCTCTTTGATGATAAAGTTGAATAGGCATAACCTCTCTTTCATTTCTTCAATAGTTTGTCTTTTAGATTAATGATACTATGCATAATACATATGATATAATTTCATTAGTAGGTAGAACAAATAGTAGATTATGGCCTTTATTGAGAAAACCAGCCCATTGATCATTAAGATTATGATCAACATAGAAAGGCCTGCTATGATTACTACTTCAAAGTCATTCTTCTCCTAAATAACTGCTGCCTTCCTTAACCATGATATTCAATATTATCTTCTTTTGTTAGCCATATGCTACTCTGGAGAATTACTTATACAGACTTATTTATTTGTTTTTGAAGATTATAGGATTAAAAGAGTTGACAATGTCGTGACTATAGTTAAAATATTATTGAATATTTGGCTATAAGTAGAAAAAATCTAATAGGTACATAATAGAAAGTTAATTTCTAAATTTATGGGAGGATTATACATATTTCTTGTAACTGGAAATCTGAATCATCCATTTTTCATACTGCATTCTCTCTATCAAGGTGCCTAGGAAACAAAATTAGTAATGGAAATTTGCTCACAGAAATTACTTATCATTGAATAGGTATGGTAAATGCATAAAGTACGTTACCTGTAATTCCTCATTCCCCTCCCCACCATCTTCCCTAAAACACAGACCATCTTGTGTAACCTTGGTGGACATGGTTAATCATGATCTCTAACTCTAAGCCCGAAAGTGGCATTGGAACGTTTTTCAACACAGCTCTCCATGAAGGTCTTAACAACCCATCCATGCTGGTGCAAAGAATTGAAAAGTTCCGCTTATTCTGGTTTCGAAAGATAGTCCATCCAGACAATGGGAAATCCTAGTGATATATTCTTGTGAATACACAACACTTTTCTAGTGCCCCCAAATGATTATGTTCACTAGAAACAATCTTTCTTTCTCTCCCTTGAAGAGTTCGGGAGATATATATATATATATATTTTTTTTTGCCGTATTCGGGCCTCTCATTGTTGTGGCCTCTCCCGTTGCAGAGCACAGGCTCCGGACGTGCAGGCTCAGCGGCCATGGCTCACGGGCCCAGCTGCTCCGCAGCATGTGGGATCTTCCTGGACTGGGGCACGAACCTGTGTCCCCTGCATCGGCAGGCGGACTCTCAACCACTGCGCCACAAGGGAAGCCCCGGGAGATAATTATTAAGACACATTTTTTTGTCATCCAGTGCTCCTTTTAATACACAGTGTGTGGTTCATTGTATTTTTATTACTTTAATCATCATTTTAGCAATTATCCTCTTTAGATTTGGCAATTTCTAAGTAGTTCCTCAGTCAATAACTACAAATCTCTTACAGTAAATAATTTTTGAAGATGGTTAAGCAAATTCAAATTGTATTGATTTCAGCTAATTTCATGTCCAAAATCTGTGATCATTTTACTGTCTTTCTTTAGACTATCAATAATATAGATATAGACATATGCATACAAAATGCCTTTCATGTATTAAGTAGTCAGTACAAGTATAAATAATGATGAATATAAATTTCCAAGATGACATCTAGTATACATTTTTAATTTATTGTGTGTGTAAATATAATCTGCTCTTAGGAATTGCTTCTATATTTGTATACCATTCATCTGAATATGGCTCTATTTAGCTCTTATAGATTGGAATTCTGTGATTGATGCCACCAATAGAGTGTAAATTCCTCCAGGATGGATTCTTATTCATACAGACAGCCCTGATCCCAAGCACAAAGTTTAGCCATAGAAGCCCCTTAGTATATTTACACTGAATTGCATAATGTAAAACATTATGCTCCTTAAGTAAACATCAGCAAAGTGTTTTCTTTGACTATAACGTGACTAAGTTATAATTTGCTTTTGTGTAACTGTGAAATGTATGGTTTTTGTCGTTTAACTTGAAGAGACATATGTGGGATTTGTCATCTGTTGTGATTTTCCCAAGGCTCCCAACTGTAGGATTTTTTCTATAGGCCTACATCGCTTAAGATCGGTGGCAATCAATGTGCGCTAAAATGATGAGGTGTCGGCAAGTGGTCTCATAGACAAGGTAGGACTTGATCCTGCCCTTGAAGAATGGGCTGGATTTGAGTAGGAGGAAGAAGAGTGGAAGAACTTTCCTTGAGAGAAAAACAGCGTGAGCAACAGCTTAGAAACATAAACGAGTGTGTCCATACTGGCCAGCAAGAAGTGTCAGAAGTTCTGCTTAATCAGATTGACTAGCATTACCTGAATCCATGGGGAATCATGAATGTGCAGCATGCTAAGTTTGGACTTCATTTTGTTAACTAAAGAAGAGTCACTTAAACGCTCTGAACCTCAGTTTTCCTCATCTGTAAACTGAAGGAATCAATAACCATCTCAGAGGGGGGTTGTATTTGTTTAATGAAATAATTATAGATAAATCACTCGGCATAAAGCAAGCTCTCAGGGGCCAAGAAACCAATGTGGAGCAAGCTTTACATTTTGAGAAGATGAATGGAATGATGAGAATTGGTATTTTAGGGAAAGGAGTCCAGTGTTGTGACGTCTTTAGATGATTGGAGAGGCAAGAATTTGGGAACTAAAGAGCTGAAAGTTGTTATCTCGTTGACTCAGGAATGGGGTTATAAGCACATAGTTGCGTAGCGGTAATGAAGATAAATGCCTACAACAGAGATTTGGGAAAAGAATTGAGCAGATGTGAAGGCTGAAAGAATGTGTGTGTGGTAAATATATTACATTTTGCATTATGTGTCCAAACTCCCCAAAGACAGCAGTGAGCAAATACCGGTTTCCAACAGTGCAGGTGGAAGGTTCAGAAGGCATGATCAAAACAGATCCTCAGGGGTAAGAAGCCATAAGCAGAGAGAGATTTTTGTTGGCATATACGCCTTCCAGCCTGAAGGCAGGCAGAGAAGCTACTGTAAATTAGAGAAGCTGCAAAAGTGGGTTCCCTAAGGGAATTCTTGAAGATTTCAAGGAAGGATGGTATAATGAAACAATTCCAGGAGGATCAAGAGGGACCACTTAGTATACTTGTTTAGTTTAGTAGTTAGAAAAAGAGAGAGAAGGAATAGAAAGTCAGTGCTATAATAATAATACAGGAGTGAGTAAGCCAGCAGAAGTTTTACAATAGGAAAAACAAGAAGCTGAGAGGTTCAAGATAGCCTGATCATGGTCACATTTTTTAAAGTTTTGCATTTCCTTTTTATTCTATGGGATTTTGTAAGAGTTGATACCTAGTAATATCAAGTGACTGAACTTTGGTTACCTGAAAAAAAGATATTTAAGACATATCAGTATTATTTATTTTAAAAATTCTTTCCATCTAAAATAGAATATCTTAATTTTTATTCAATTCCTAAAAGTGCAGCATACTTATAGTCAGTGAATGCAATGTAAATCATGAGATATGGTAATAAGTGAGTAATGCAGCAGTGCAATTGAGAATTCTCAATGTTTGAATCTTTTTCACTCATAAAACTTATTTTTGTTACATTAAATAGGCTGATACAAATAAACGCTTTTACAGGTATGGCTCATTCTGCATTGATTTTTTTTTAGTTCTAGTTTTCTTTCCTTTAGGTAATTTTCTTTGAGGTAGTTTCAATTTACAGAAAACATCTCTTGGCACATCAACTTCTGAAAGGAAAGCTTTAGCATGGAAATTTTGACACAACTTTTTAAAACGCTGTGGTGGAGTCAGAATCTGCACTTCCTTTAGATAGCGTGCAGTTGATAGGAAAGATACTGAAACAGAGAGATCAAGTAGACTAACTTTTGTTCTAAGAGTCCAGATGTACATTAAAAATATTTAGAGCATTGATACATATTTGAGTACTGAGTTGCCTTTACCCAAGGTTAAAATGTTAGTGTTGAAGGCCTTATTTCACACGCTGCTTGTCTTTCAGCCTTCAACTCCCTGACGCCCAAACAACTGTCTTCCATCAGCGCCACATGATAGTGTAATTATTTAACACTGAGTCAATCCTCATAGATTATTTTAAGTGAGTTAAATTTGTTTCATACTCTTCAAAAGATCTCAGCACCTGAGTTAGTTAGAACAATTAAATCCTCAAATGCCTTTGGATAAAGGCTGATAAGCTTATTGAGATTTAGCATACCATTATTATAGAATATTCATACAAGCACGTGCTGAAACAGAATTCTGAACTTTAAGAGCATATTACCAATGAAGGCTCTATGTGCAATATTTAGATGATGTGAGAACTCATTGGCAGAGTGTGTGTGATTTTTAATTTGCCAGTATATTTCAAAATACTGCAGATGTCTGACTCATATATGCAAATTTTTCTTTGAAATAGACTGTGAAATTTTCCACCGATGCCTTACCCAAATATTGTCATGCTGGATGGAGATAAGATTTTACTTGAAGATCCCGGAAGCTGGAGAGTGGTTAAAAAATGAAAATAAGGGTTCAATTCTTTTGGTTTTGGTCAAAAGGTTGATTTACATTCCAAAAAAAAAAAAAAAGACTCCTTAATTCTCCTTCATGTTGATAAATTTAGGATGGTCATTGTTTTAAGAAACCTACTCAGTTCTATTCTATATATCAAGCTAACTTTACATATTTTTCATCCCGCTTAAATAGCAAGTTTCTTTGAAAATGGAAAACAGGATCAAAACTTTGTAATGCAATGACATAGTAGAGAGTACAGCAGGGTGGAGAATTGAAAAAAAAAAGGGGGGGATTTTTTTTGCCAGTTTTTGTTCCTATAACAGTTTCCTCATTGAGAGGGACTATATGATTTCCAAGAATCCTTCTAGCTTTATATAATGAATAGACATTCTGTAATAATTAGAATTATACAAAACTAGAGAAGAAATGTGACGAGCAAAAAAGAATCCTTTCTTAAGTTCTTTGCATTGCGTAGGGACACACACACACAAATGAGTCCAAACAACCCAAATGCCAGTTATTCAGCCCTATTTTTGTGGAAGCCAAGTAGGCTATGTGGAAGAGGGTAACTGTACCACATAACCAGATAGTCTTCAAAAGATAGTCTAGTAAAATACATTTATATCAGAAAGTTAGTTGTACTAAAATAAATTTAGAAAGCAAAACTTTATTTTCTCCTTAAATACATCCATACCTCTAAACAACCATGACCTAAGTAATGTTAATGATATCTTTAAAAATTAGCTCCTTAGAAAGTTGTGCAACCATTTACCCTTTTTTTTTTAAGACTATTTTTTTTAAGAACAGCTTCAGGATCACAGCAAGATTGAGGAAGGTACAATTTTCCCATATGCTTCCCCCTGCCCTCCACCTTATTAACTCTTTGTAAATTATTTTTAACTTTTATATAGGTACATTTGGTTCTTTTTTTAACCCAACATTTTATTATGGAAAATTTCAAGCATATGTAAACTCAGAGTGTAGTACAATCTACCCCATATATCCATCACCCAGTTAATCATTAAATAACATCCAGTCATGTCTCCTTTGTGCCCACATACTTCCTGCCCTCACTAGATTATTTTGAATTACAAATGAAAAATAACAATACTTCCTCAATATCATCATCTAGCTACTTATTTTAAAATTTCCTCAGTTGTCTCCTGGATGTGTTTTGCTACAGTGGTTTATTTGATTTATATCTAAATAAGATCTATGGATTTTGCAGTATTTATTTAGTTGATACAACTCTTAAAGATTCTTAATTTATACTTTCCCTCTCTTCTTTTTTTTCTTTCTGTTGATTAGTTGAAGCAACCAGGTTATTTGTGCTGTAAATTTTCTCATTGTCTAAAATTTTCTGGTTGACTTCATCTTTTTGATGTCATTTAAGATGCTCCTCTGTCTCTGTATTTTTTGTAATCTGGTAGTTAGATACAGAAGCTTGGTGTGATTGCAGGTTTTTTTAAAAAGAATATTTCATTGGTGATATTAGGTGCTTCCGTTATGAAGCCCATATTCTGGTTCATTCTTTTTTGTGATTTGAGTAGCCATTGATGATTGTTGCCTAGATCCATTATTGCATTTGGGACTTACAAAATGGTACTTTGGTAATTTCATCACTTAATTGATTAGCTAGAATATATCACACATATACATGGAAAGAAAAATTTTCCTTTATTAAATATTTATTTACTCTCAAATATGTTTTATACAAGAAGGACAGATTAAATGTTTGTTTCTCCCTTTATTTGCCAGTTTTCATAATATGGCTGTAACATTTCCAAAGGTGACAACTGGTATTTTTCTTCTTAGTATCATTATGAACTCATGAATTTTGATATATTAGATGTATTTCAGTGTAGCTCAGTTATTATTCTTCCTTTTACTAAAATTGTCCCATATTTGGATACAATTTACCCTAGTGACAATCTTTTAATATGGCCCTTGTGTCGTTTTGGCATGGCCCTAGTAGTCTTTGAAAGCTTACCTACTTTATGGTATGACAAAATGAAAAATTTGAGAATATAGACTGAGAATTTTGACTTCAAATGTCATTAACATCGTTACTTATTTTCATTGTCTCTCAACATTCGCATTTATATATATCGATATCATTAACAATGGTGTGAATACTGAAAACAGGTTAAAATTAAAAATTTTTTCCTTCCAGTTTTATTGATATATAATTGGCATACAGTACTATATAAGTTTAACATGCACCGCATAATGATCTGACTTACATCCATCATGAAATTATTATCACAGTAAGTTTAGTGAACATTCATCATCTCATATAGATATAAGATAAAATAAAGATTAAAAAAATCTTTTCCTTGTGATGGGAACTCTTAGGATTTACTCTTTTAACAATCATATATAATATACAGCAGTATTAATTATATTTATCATGCTGTACATTACATCCCTAGTACTTACTTATCTTACAACTGGAAGTTTATACCTTTTGACTACCTTCATCCAATCCCCCTCTCTCTACCCCCTGAATCTAGTAACCACCATCTGATCTCTTTTTCTGAGTTTGTTTTTGAAGTATAATTGACCTACAACACTATGTTAATTCCTGGGGCACAACATAATGATTTGATCTTTCTATATATTTCAAAATGACCAACATGCTGTCTAGTTACCATTTGTCATCATACAATGATATTACATTATTATTCCCATATTCCCCAATTTCATACCTGTGACTCATTTATTTTTCAGTTGGAAGTCTGTATCTCTTAATCTTCCTCACTTATTTCTCTCATCCCCCAACCCCTCCCCTCTGGCAATCACCTGTTTGTTCTCTGTATGTATGACTGTTTCTGTTTTATTATGTTGTTCATTTGTTTGCCTTTTTCCAGATTCCACATACAAGTGAAATCATACAGTATTTGTCTTTCTCTGTTTGACTTATTTCAGTTAACAAAATACTCTCTAGGTCCATTCACGTTGTTGCAAATGGCAAGATTTTGTTCCTTTTATTCCATTGTGTGTGGGGTGTGTGTGTGTGTGTGTGTGTGTGTGTGTGTGTGTATTTGTATACCACATCTTTATCCATTCATTTATTGATGTGCACCTAGGTTACTTCCATAGCTTGGTTATTGTAAATAATGCTGCAGTGAACAAAGGGGGGCAAGTATCTTTTTGAATTAGTGTGCTTTTTTTTTCTTTGCATTAATACCCAAGAGTGAAATTGCTGGATTGTATGGTAGTTTTATTTTTTAATTTTTTGAGGAACCTCCATACTGTTCTCTATTGTGGCTACACCAGTTTACATTCCCACCAAGAGTGTACAAAAGTCCCCTTTTCTCCCCATCCTTGCCAACACTTGTTATTTGCTGTCTTTTGATAATAGTCATTTGACAGGTGTGAAGTGATATTGTGGTTTAGATTTGCATTTCCCTGATGATTAGTGATGCTGAGCATCTTTTCATGTGCCTATTGGCCACCTGTATGTTTTCTTTGGAAAAATGTCTACTCAGGGCCTCTGCCCATTTTTTGATTGGGTTGTTGGATTGTTGTTTTTTTTTTCTTTTTCTTTTTTTGATGCTGAGTTGTATGAGTTCTTTGTATATTTCCAATATTAATCCCTATTTGGATACATCATTTGCAAATACCTCCTCCTATTCAGTAGGCAGCCTTTTGTTTTGTTGATAATTCCCTTTGCTGTGCAAAAGCTTTTTAGTTTGATGTAGTCCCATTTATTTATTTTTGCTTTTGTTTCCCTTGCAGGAGGAGACATATCCAAAAAATATATTGCTAAGATCAATGTCAAAGAACCTACTGCTTATGACTTTGTCTAGGAGTTTTATGGTTTCAGGACTTACATTTAAGTCTTTAATCCATTTTGAGTTTATTTTCTTATGTGGTGTGAGAAAGTAATCCAGTCTGATTCTTTTGTATGTAGCTTTCCAGTTTTCCAACACCATTTGTTGAAGAAGCTGTCTTTTCTCTATTGTGTATTCTTGTCCCCTTTGCTGTAGATTGACTATATAAGTGTGGTATATTTCTGGGCTCTCTATTCTGTTCCATTAAACTATGTGTCTGTTCTTGTGTCAGTACCATACTGTTTTGATTATTGTAGCTGTGTAGTATAGTTTCAAATCAAGGAATGTGGTAACTACAGCTTTGTTCTTCTTTCTCAAGATTGCTTTGGCTATTCAAGGTCTTTTGTGTTTCTATACAAATTTTAGAGTTATTTGTGAATTCATACAATTCTGTGAAAAATGCCTTTTGTATTTTGGTAGGGATTGCACTGGATCCATAGATTGCTTTGGCTAATGTGGTCATTTTTACAATATTAACTCTTCCAATCCATGAGCATTGTATATGTTTCTATTTGTTAGTGTCATCTTCAATTTCTTTCATGAGTGACATAGTTTTCTGAGTACATGTCTTTTACCTCCTTAGTTAGATTTATTCCTAGGTAATTTTTTTGGATGCAATTGTAAATGGGATTGGAAAACAGGTTAAAATTTGTCTTTTTTTTTTTTTTTGGTCCTTCAAACTATCAAATTACTGTCTTTTTTTTAATTGTTTAAAATAATTCCTCTCTCTAAGCCACCAATTCAATATGAAATTAGATTCATTATTTTTATTTGGAATTGTTAAGGATTGCTTTTATTTTTATTTAATTTTGTTTATAAATTTTTTTTAAAGTTACATGGTTTTAAAGTCAAATTTATAAAACAAGGCATATTCAGAGAAGTGTGTTTTCTGTCCCTTTTACTTTACTTCTTTTACCCCATTTCTCTAAGAAGGAAAATATGTTTTTGCCTGTATTGAGACACATACATGTATTTCCACCCTTAGATAAAAGGTGGTCTATTATGTACACATTTCTCCACTTGTCTTTTTTCACGTACACTGTCCTGGAGATAATTCCATAGCAGATAGTTATATTTCAGTGTTTTTGCAGATGCACACATTTCTATTGTTTGAATTTACCATAAATTATTCAATCAGTCTTCTCTTGATGAACATTGGGATTTATAGCTTTTCAATATTATAAAAGATTTACATTGAATGTGGATGATTTATATTCAAGTGTATCTCTGACATAGACGTCTAGAAATGAAATTTCTGGGTCAAAGGGCATATACATGTAATTTTGCTAGTTTTTCCAAATTACCTTCCACAGGTGTGCCATTTTACAAACACATATCTAATTGCATAAGGAAAGACTGTATAGATTTATAGTTAAAGACTAAATATAATCTAATATCAACAAAAACAAAGAATTATCTAAAATATAAATTGCATTTTTATTTAAGTTACTCTTTTGTCGATAGCTATTTGTTTATATAATAGCTCTGTCTTGATGGGAGTTCTGTCACAAAATAGTATTTGCTAAACCTAATCCATTATAATTATACAGTGCAAAATTATCAATATTGAAATACATTCTTATTTATAAAGGACTATCATCTATGAAACCAGCTTACCTCCACGTGATTCACCTTTTCACTGGAAACTTAACAGCAGTAGAAATTACACATTTGTTCACTGTCCATATCTCATAGTAGACATTAGCCTTTTTTCATTAAGCCATAACCTATACATTATGAAACCATCTCAGAAAGTCACTAACTTTTTGACTTGAGAATACTGAAATTTTAAAAACGTTATTTTAAATACTTAGATTTGCTTCTAAAGGGTGTCTTAGGACAGATTGGTATTTTACTCCTCTGGCTTAAAGCTGTTGACTGATTCATAATGAGATGACTGACAAAACCCAAAGTAATAGTCCTGAAAACTACTACTCCATTATCTGCTTCTCTTTATCGACATAGTGAGGGGAGAATTAATTTTAAAAGGTGGTGACTATTGATTAGTTAATGGCAGAAGATACTGTAGAGAAATGCTGAAGTGAGCCTATTCATGCCGGGCAACACGACCGATTATCCAGTGGTGGATATCATGCTGTAACCCTCATTAATATTTAGTAGGCAGGACATAGGCTGGTTGTAGACTACAAAATTGCCCTAAGCACAGGCTCCAATAGGCCATAAGAATGTTTCAAGTAGATAAAAGAGTAACAGATTTCCCTGTGTTCAGATAGTTTATAAGCAACACAAGAATACGCTCAATTCCCTTTTGTGATTTCTGGGCAATGATGGCCTGGCAGAAATGCCTACTAGGCAGGTAGAAATGATTAATGCTCTGGGAAATCACTCTAAGTTAGTAAGCCCTGCGTGAGAACCAGAGTGGTTCTCAGTTTCAGTCCTTCTTTTTCTCTCCCCTCGCCACAGCTGAAGGGCTTCTTCGTCAGGGGTAGCAAGTCAGCGAAAGGCATTATTTGTGTCTAACACAGCCATCATCCTTGGGGTGACGTTCTGTATCACACTGTCTATCAAGCTGACCCCTTGCCACGTGTCAGGATCTTTTTATTTCAACTGATTTAAAAGGGAAACAAGGAGTTTTAAAGATCACTAGTAGGGAGACATGAGAATAAAAATGCTTGTAAAGCCTAAGAGCCTTTGAAGCCGACTTGAACTAAAATGATCTGTGACTTTTAAAGGACAATACAAAGTTTTATAGATTACTGACTCCCATTTTTAACTTTTCAAATTACCAGGTTATTTTTCAGTACCACCAGCTTATTTTGAAAATATTATAAGCTTGAAATGAGGTAAAGTTCTTAAGATAACATATTCTTGGGATTTGTGGGTATATAAAGTCTGTAACATCCGATATCCACCATCCCAAACAATGTATAAAATTAAATAGTGAGAAAATATCAATTTTGTGACTCAAAGACTCTAAAGATTTTTGAAAATGTGTTTAAGAGAATCATTTACTTTGCAGTATATCAGGAATTGCTTGTAATTACCTGCCTAGAATGAGTTACATAGGAATAAAAATTTAGCCTTGTAGGCAAGAAGTATCCAAGAGAATAAGTCTTCTATTAACATACTGAGCTTTTTCTTAAAATGAGTGAATGAAATTGACCCGGGGTCTCACTGTAATTCCATGTTAAATGTGGAAAAATTCATTTTCCTCCCAACCTGTGTACACCTAAATGCGCTTTTCAATTTATTAATAGGTCTGTGTATGTGCCTTCTCATTCTGACATCTAATAGAGAGTTTCAAATTATCAGGAGTTAGCTACAGGAAATACATTTGTGTTCATTTTTACTTTTTGATAAATATGATCTTTATGAGGCACAATTGTGGATCTACTCAAATGTTTGTTTTTGTGTGTTTGTTTTGTTGTTTTTTTATTAGTTGGTTGGTTGTTTAGTAATACATGCCATTCTCAAGAGCAAAAGTAACACTATAAATTAAAAATAATTTAATAGATTTTTCTCCAAGGTGCTTAACACTGTAACATAAACATATGAAGACATTTTATGAACTGTAAATATTACAATGTTAATAATAGTTACACCTTCAGTGCCTTTAGATAGTCCAGAGAGATTTCTTAATCTTGTATTTGCAAGAGACTGATGCTTACTGAACCATAATCTAATCTATTTAGCAGTTTTATCAGTGAAAGTCACAAATCCTAAATTTCCTTTCCTTTTTCTTTCCTATTTTATAGCGCAGCAGCAGTTTTGGGAATTTTGACCGTTTTCGGAATAATTCCATATCAAAACCAGATGATTCAATTGGGGTTAGTACTCTATTCCATTTTAATGAGTGTTATACAAACATATTATGAAAAATTATGAAGCCAATGTAATTTTTGCAAATTACAGTAAGAAAAAGGAATATATTTAAAGATCATAACCTTGCATACATTTTTGTGATAAATGAACAAACAATTATTTAGTATCTAGTACCATGCTGGACATTAAGAGTAAAAAGCTATCTAAGAAACCTAACAGATGTTTGGGAAGGCAGAACATCAACTTACGAAGGATTTACAGTTTAAAGTAACATAGACGATCCCAAATTTTCTGAGCATTTCCACTATAAAACAACATACATGTTAAATTTCATGTAAGTTGTAATTGCTTTAATTTAGGAAATGATTAAATAGCTTAATTGGAAATTAGTTAAGGAGAGCATAGGCTGCTCATTTGCACTCTCATACTTCTGTACACTTTGAAATGTCTCAGTGGTGACCATTCCATACACATTTGCAAACCATGAACACTTTGAATGTAGCTTAAGAAAAGCTTCCCATAAAATTATTTACATCATCATCATCATCATCATCATTACATTTAATTGAGCACTTACCAGGAAGTAAGCACAGCACTAAGCACTTTACCTACCTGTAAGTAGGAACTATTATTATTTTTATTTTATCACTGAAGAAATATGTTTCAATAAAATTACTTCTAAATTATACAGGTCATAAATGACAAAGGCAGGATGCAACATCATGTCCAAAGTTTGCTATTTGTTATACTATCTCATAAACCATGGACCAACTGTGATAAGTGATTAATGAAATGTAAAACAACTAATAAAATAGAGGGGAGGGATGTACATTGAGAAAAGTAAAAATATATGCTTATCATTGAACCTGAGTTATCTATTCATGTGATAGATTTGTTTTAGATCAATAGGCTTTAGACCTTATGCACTTCTTAATTATTCATTCTCTATATTGCATCTTTATTTTTTGTTTTTTTTTATAAAGAATTCTTTTTATCATATCTGACTCTCAGAATACCTTTCAGATTCCTATATCCATCTACCTATAATATCTTCAAATATGTTGATTTCAGCAATGGATATTCTAGACAAAAAAAAAGTAGAAAGAAAATAACACCTATTATTACTTTATAAATACCTCCATTAGTGCATACATATGCATGTGTATATATAATATATCCCCTTTTATACATATATTACATCTATCCCTTTTTATTCACCTATATATTTATGTATATATAAACTTATGGATAAACTTGTATACATGCATGAATATACATTGATAAACTTGTATATAGCTATATGGTCTATCAACATTTACACAGTTGTAAATAATACAATGCAGTATGTGTATACAAATAGTGAGAAGCCCTATATAATTTTTTTATCATGAGGGATATCTTGTTGATCTTTTTTTTAAACTTTTATTTTATATTGGAGTATAGTTGATTAAGAATATTGTGTTAGTTTCAGGTGTACAGCAAAATGATTCAGTTATACATATACAAGTATCTATTCTTTTTCAAATTCTTTTCCCATTTAGGTTATTACAGAGTATTGAGTAGAGTTCCCTGTGTTATACAGTAGGTCCCTGTTGGTTATCTATTTTAAATATAGCTGTGTGTATATGTCAATCTCAAACTCCCATATTGTATAAACCTTCAACTTTCCATAATCATACATAGATATATTTACTGTTATTAAGTTTATAATTCTAGAGTCAACCTATAAAAGTTGCTCAGGCTCATTCAAATTCATTGATTAGTAACGGTGGCCTAGAAATTTGTGAAAGAACTTAGTGAATCTGATAAAGTAGTTTGCACATTTTTTAGCAAACCATCATTCATTCATTCAGTAAATGTGTATTGAGCATCTACTCTATGACAGGATCTCCCTTAGGCACTCAGAAAGTACTGTTACAATACAGGTGAAAATCCTTACTTCATGAAGCCTAGAGTCTAGGAGGAGACAGACTTTAAAACAACAACAAAACCCATAAATAAATATCTAAATAAAATTGTGATTCAGGCTATGAAAGAGAACAGCACAGAAAAATGTTGAAGTTAAAAATATGCTTAGATAGTTTCTTCAAAGCTTTTGTAAAGGAAGATAGCAAAACCTGAAATTAAAAATATTTATAGTACTCTTTTCTGAAACTTAGGTAATGGTAAGTTAACACAGATAGTAATAAACTAATATACTTTCTTATTTATTTTAGTTTGTAATTTTACAGTGAAGATAAAGAACATTGAAGTAGAGAAAAGAGAGAAGAAGAGGGAGTGTGGACAAATGACAATGTTTTTCATTGCTTTATTGTTTTGTTTTTTGTAAATAATTCTAACTAGGTGCATGAAGGGGAACGCATAAATGAAAGTGAAGAACAAAACAAAACTTCAAATAATGGAGGAAGTTTAGGTAAAAAAATGAGAGCTATTTCCTGGACAATGAAGAAAAAAGTGGGTAAAAAGTATATCAAAGCCCTTTCTGAAGAAAAGGTAAGTGTCCTCTGTTAATCACTTGTGTTTTTCTGTTAATATTTTTCTAAGTAGTTTAGAAATATTTGGCAGTTTATGAAGGCCTTCAATGTATTTTCTCCCTCAATAACTGTGCCCAGAAGTTGGGCGGAAGAAAGCATTATCACATTCTCATAGAGGAAATTGAGGCTTAGAAAGATCACTCATGTAGTATGTGAAGAACATATGTCATTTATGTTGTAACAAACAGTAGTACATCACTTCTTTTCATCACCAAATGATATTCCACTTTATAGATAAGCCTCATTTTATTCATCCTTTCATCAATTGATGAACATTTGGTTGTTTCCACTTTGGGAATGAATGATTCAGCATGATTTAAAATATGAATATGAATATCTGTGTTCAAGTTTTTATGTGGAAGTATTCTTTCATTTCTCTTGGTTATATGGTAACTCTGTCTGATACTTTGAAAAACTGGCAAACTATTTCCCAAAGAAGTTGCATCATTTTACATTCCCACTAGCAATGTGTGAGAGTTCCAGTTTCTCCACATGCTTGCTAACACTTGTTATTGTATGATTTTTGATGCTACCCATCAAAATGGGTGTGAAATAGATTCTCATTATAGTTTTGATTTCCACTTCCCTGATGACTAATGATGTTGAGAATATTTTCATGTGGCCATTTGCATATCTTCTTTCAAAAAGTGTTTATACAAATCTTTTACCTGCTTTTTAATTGGGTTGTATTTTTATTGTTGCTTTTTAAAAAAATATCTTATGGATACAGATCCTTTATGAGATATACGATTTGCGATATGATATATTTTCTCCCGTTCATGGATAGTATTTTCATTTTCTTGATGTTGTCATTTACAGAACAAATGGTTATAATTTTGATGTAGTCCAATTTATTTTTTCTTTCATCATTTGTGCTTTTAGTATTGTATTTAAGAAACCATTGCTTAATCTAGGGTTACAAAGATTTACTCCAATGTTTTCTTCTAAGAGTTTTATAGTTGTAGCTCTTAAATTTTGGTGTATGATCATTAATTTTTCTACATGGTGTGTGGTAGGAGTCCAACTTCATTCATTTGAATGTGGATATTCAATTGTCCCAGCACTACTTGTTGAAAAGACAATTATTTCTCCATTATATTGTCTTGGCATCCTTGCTGAAAAATCAATTGATCATAAATATATGGTCAGAAATATTTGGATCATAAATATATGGATTTATTTACGGACCCTCAGTTCTATTCCATTGATCTATATGTCTTACAGCTATTTTCTTTTTAATGCATTTCAATAGGATCTGTCCCCAGTACTCCATTAAAACAGTTGTCACAGTCAGTATTAGCCTCTATGTTGCCAAAGCGAAAGGTCACTTTTCTTTCTTCTTACATGACTTTTCAGCTGTACCTGATGCAAGTGATGATTTCATTACATATGAAACATTCTTTTTTCTTGGTTTCTTTGGGCATTCTTCTGGCTTTCCTTCTTTCTCAAAGTTTCCTTTCTTAGCTCTGCTTTCTTTCCTGTCCTTCTAAATATTGAGTCTTCCTGAGGCTTGTTCCTAGATGTTCTACTAGTTTAGTCTCTCTTCCTAAGTGATCTCATCTTGTCTCATGACTTTTTCACAATTACATCTCTAGCTATGATCTCTCTTTTTAAAAAAAAATTTATTTATTTTATTTATTTATCTTTGGCTGTGTTGGGTCTTCGTTGCTGTGCGTGGGCTTTCTCTAGTTACGTTGAGCAGGGGCTACTCTTCATTGTGGTGTGCAGGCTTCTCATTGTGGTGGCTTCTCTTGTTATGGAGCATAGGCTCTAGGTCCGTGGGCTTCAGTAGTTGTGGAGCATAGGCTTAGTTGCTCCACGGCATGTGGGATCTTCCCAGACCAGGGCTCGAACCTGTGTCTCCTGCACTGCCAGGCAGATTCCTAACCACTGCACCACCAGGGAAGTCCCATATGATCTCTTTACTTATCTGTTATACAACCAACTGCTTATTTGATATTATCACTTAGATGCATAATAGATAACTGGAACCTAATATATCTAAAACAGAATTATTGATTCTCTAAGCTCTACAGAAAGTTTGTTTCTTGTCCAGTCTTCCAAGTAGAAATAGACAACACTGTCATAACTGTAGATGCTGGAAAGAAAGGAGAGGGGGGAGAGAGAGACAGAGACAGAGAGAGAAGAAAGCCTACAAATCACTCAAAATTCCTTCTTTTTCTCACTTTTCACACCAATTCATCAGCATATCCTCTTGGTACTAACTCCAAAGTATATCTAAAACCCTTAACTTCTCCATGTAAATTATTCCTGCTTTAGACTAAATAAACAAACTCTCTTGCTTAGACTACCTAATTGGTTTCCTTTCTTCCACTCTTTCCTCCATAAAAGCGATTCTCCACATGAAAGCCAGAAAGATCTTTGAAAAGTCAGATTCAGAACACATCACTCCCTTGGTTAAAATTTTACAGTACCAAATGCATTCCCTTACTATGATGTGTTCATTCCAGTCCTCTGAAAAGTAGACCCCCAAGAAGGGAATAGACACACCAAAGACTTACTGGAGAAAATGCCTGTGAAGGATAAAGAAGAGAAAGAAAAAATGAGCAAGGAAATCCTTCAGACTACAGTGCAAGTCTGACACCTGTAAAGGGAGAGGAAGAAAGAAGGAGGATCATTCAAGTCTCAGGCTTCAACACTGTTCTAAGAAAACTTTGGCCAGATTGATGGGAAGTCCTTGAACCAAAAGTTTCCATTAGAGAAGCCCCACATCCCACCAGAATGGACTCAAATGGTAGCCCCACTGCTTAAGTCATTGGAACATGGCTTCCTTGCAAACACAGTGATCGATACAGAAGGCTAGTAGTTGGGGCTGTCAGTAAAGAAGGGTCCCGCAGCAAGAGATCTGAGTGCACATTTCCATGGTTACTGAAAGTGCTCTATAAAGTCCTTCCTGAGCTGACTCCAGTCTACTTCTCTGAGCTCACATCCTAATGCTCTCCTTGCTCTCACTCAGCTCCAGCTACCCTGGCCTTGTTGTTTTCCTCTGCATAACCCAAGCTAATTCTGAGTTTAGTTATTTTGTTCTTGCTATTTATTTTGCTTGGAAAACTGTCTCCAAATCTTCATATAAGTCACATCTTCTTATCATTCAGGTCAAGAATTCAGACTCTATTACCTTATGGAGGAGATCTTTGGAGGCTATTCCCTCTAAATCAGTCAACTTTCCTTCAACCCTAACCCGAGTAGCTAATCCTCTCACATCACCCAGTTTTATTTCCTTCATAGCACTTATTATTCTCTGAAATTGTCTTGCTCACTTTGTTTACACAAACCTCCCCAAACACTACAAACACATACACACACATGCACACACCCTGACAAACTAAAATGTACCTCATTTAAGATAGGATCCTGTATATTGTTTCCCATGATATCTCCAGTTCCCAAAACAATGCCAGGTACTTGGAAGGTGTTCTACAAACTTGTGTTGAATAACTGAACAAATGAATAAAAGAATGGATAAAAGCAGAGAATCAAACTGAGCATATATCGTATGTATAGTCTGAATTTTTACCAATGTTTAGAAATGCTCAAAAATGAGGAATATTGAATTATATTTTGATGAATATTAAGAAATTCATAGGCTTTGTTGAAACTATATAAACATGGAAAACATATGAGATGTTTTCAAGCAGATGTAATTTCTTTTGAAATTGTCTGTCTTTCCTAATTTTATGCAAGATGTGCTTTTCACTTGACTAGGTGGCAAGCACCATATGAGATTTGTAAAGCTTCTTAGATAAGCTTTGTTTTAGAATTGCAAAGTGTGTATGTTTTATTCATATCTAGTGGTCTGGTAGGGTGCAAATAACTGACACAAAGCAACTATGCAGAGTTTAAACTTGTAATATCAGATCTCAAAGGATTAGTAATGGTGGTAAATAGATGATAAGGAGACCATGAAGAAATAAAAGTGCTTTAACAGATAAAGCACAGATGTTAATAAATCTAGCATTTCTGATTAAATAGTCTTGATACGATATTCATCCTAACTACAAAAATAAACTTTATAATTTCAGTTAAATTCCAAAATGTGGGCTGTTTCATCTAAAGAATTTTTCCCACTATACCATAAAATGTTATGCTTGAAATTGAGCTAAAGATTCATGACACTCATATTTTATGCTGATGTATTCCTAAGTATTTCATTGCTAAAATATGTCTTCTTTGTTAAATCAATGCACACAGTGAAAGTCTCCAAGGAAATCAGTTCTTTGCATTTAACCTCTGATATGATTTTCTGAAGGATGGGGAAGATGGAGAGGATGCCTTACCTTATCGGAACAGTGATCCCACGATTGGAACCCATACAGAGAAGAGCTCCCTCAAAGCCAGTGACTCCATGGACAGTCTCTACAGTGGGCGGAGCTCATCAAGTAAGGCTATACAATAAGTGACAAGAGTCTAGATGGGAGATCTGGGTTAAGTTAATTAAAAACAACAGATTTATTTCTCTTTGGCTTGTTTGTCAAAATTTCACCAATGTTCCAACTACTTGATAAGAGAAATAGTGAAAATGTAGGATGTGTTGAATCGATAGCAATGCTATTGTCTAAAATAATACATAATATATTAGAATTATGGATTATTTTGAAACTTTTAGCACTGTGGTCAGCAAGGCTCTTGGGGATATGCCTCCAAAAGATTATATTGCACAATTAAATCAGAATCCCTACAATAAAGTGTGCTGGGGAGAACTAGCATTATTTTGAGTCCAAATTTTTTAAATGACTTGAAGTATTCAGGAAACTAAAATCCTGTTTTCTCTTTTTCCTTCCCTTTCTCCCCCCCTCCATGTACTTCTTCCTTTCCTTTTCTCTTCCTTTCTCTCTTCCTTCCCTCTCTCCCTACCTCCTACCTCCTTCCCCTCCTTCCTTTCTGTCTTCCTTTTTTCTTTCTTTCTCTTTCTTTCTTTCTTTTGTTTTCTTTCATTTTTTCTTTATTCCTTCCCTGTCCTGCCCTCTGTCATGTTTTCCTTCCTTTCCTTTCCTTTTTATCCTGAAGTATTCTGAAAAGAGCAGGACATCTGCATCAGTTCTAACATTTACTTTTTAGGTTTCCATTCAGCATTAGCCGGTAAAGAGTGAAGTAGTATGTAAATACTAAATAGTAGGAATATCACCAATTAGTGACAAAAAGGAATCAGCATGTGTTCAATAAGAATTTTCTAAAAACATCGTTTCTACCAAAGAAGTCACTCAGGCTTCAGTCACATGTCCTGCTACAATATTTGAATGAAACTACTGATACTACAGGGTGCCTTATAATTTTTTTTATATGCACACTGTTACTTATCCCTCTAATCTTTTCAGGGCTTTTAAATGTTTTTTGCAAAGTTTATTTTCCATTTCATTTAAAATCAACTGCTTCTGTTATTTGAAGATGGATCACAAAGACCAGCTGCTGCAAATATCCTGAATTTTATTCCTACTTTCCTACTGGCTGTAGAACAGTTATTTTGTGAAGAAAAAGCTAGTACAGAAGCATTTGAGGGATATATTTTTGCATGTGTGAAATTCAGATTTTATTAGTATTCATTTCTGCTGGAAGTTTTAAAATTCAAAATTGTAATGCCAAATATGGGTAGAATTTTATAATTCTACAATTATAATTATAAAACTTTATAATTTTACAATGAAAAGCCAGGGACTGGAGTGGTCATGGAAGGGAGGGTGTGAGGAGATGGGGGTCTACTTAGCTGTTATCATAAACAACTTAATTTCTGTGACTAGATGCAACTCACCTTTCTTTTACACCAGTCCATATTAAAAAAAAAAAAAATGGAGAATCGCTAAGGATCTTTCTCTTATTTCTATACTTATTTGAAAGAATGGCAGAGATACTGGGACTGTTCCCTCATGAAGCAGAGCACTGAAAGGCCACAGTGAAGGAAAAAATGAGGTGACAAGTGAGAGCAATAGGGAGACTCAGAGTTACTTCTACTGGGAAATATTCTTGCCCCCGGGCAGGCAGGAAAAATGGAATCTCTTTTTTTTCCCCCTTGAGGTTCAAAATCAGAAAGGAAGAGGACCAGAGAGCAAGGATTTGGAGCAGTTTAAAAAGCCCAGTTTAGAACAATTTTGAACAGTTTAGGAGTACAGACATTGGAACACACTTCCTCTTTCCCTGACGCTCACACAACAAGCAAAACTGCTACCTTTTATACACAGAGATGTTACCTCAGAATGGCTTTTGGTACACAGTAGGAAGTCTGAGACACTATTTTTGCTACATTGTGATAAGTTGTAGGGAAGCTTGTGGTCTTATGCTTTGATCATTCCTGATCAATAGCACACAAAGATCAAACTGTCGCTATAGGTTTCTGCCTTTGTTTACACATACAAAATTAATTATCTGGTTTGTACAGGGAATTAAGTCTCTACTGTCTGCCTCTTTAGCAAGTATCCAATGCTCAAAGCACTGTGCTACTGGATCAGATGATAGAGACTGAAGTAAGAGTGTTTAGTTTCGTGGTAGAGGAAAGAATGATCAGGTTGACTGGAAAAAGATCAGAAATGGCTCAGAGGACAGAAGTCAGTGGTGGAAAATGACTGGGAGGCAGAAACAGGGATCAGTCACTTAGGACCACCTCAGGAGGCTGGCATCCAATGCTTCAGCATTATTCCTGCTTAGTTATGTCCAGGTGATGGTTCAGAATGTTATGAACCTTCAGTGAGAACTGTTAACCTCTGCTTTGCCTTTATCAGGTGGAATAACAAGCTGTTCAGATGGTACAAGTAACCGGGACAGCTTTCGACTCGATGATGATGGCCCCTACTCCGGACCATTCTGTGGCCGTGCCCGTGTACATACCAGTTTCACACCGAGCCCTTATGACACTGACTCCCTCAAAATCAAGGTGTGTGCACATCATATCCGCATTCTGTATGGTTTGTCTAGGGCTGGGTGTATGATCTTTTTCAGGAAGTGCAAGTATGGGGAACTAGGGGGTGAGCACGTTCTTCCCAATAGGAGAACTGGGGACTGGTGTACTATGGCAGGAGTTCAAACAAAACATGAGAGGTAGGGTAGGGGGATCAGTGTTTTGAGGCTATTTTCAAAAGTTGTATTATGTAGATAATGTAGAATCAGAGCTTATTTGGGAAGAAGGAATTGTCTACATTTTTCTGAAAACCAAAATCCTCACAAGTTGCTGGAGGTGCCCAGTTCTACCTGAAGCCAAGGAGAGGGAGAGAAAATGGAACTATCAGGCAAGAGCCCAGCAGAGCAAACGTCTTGGGAACCTGACTTGGCCAGGCAACTTCAATACTTAAGTCAATACTTGCAAATGCCATAAGTAACCTGACAACTTTCTCTCAGTGATATTCCCTCCTGAATTCCCTTTTTTTATTCTTATCCTCTTTGTTCATTTTCTTTTGCTGTGAGGGCTTCACAACACAAAGGTTGCACCACCGTTTGTGCTGCCTAAGGGGACATTTGTGGAGCTCTAGTAGGACACAATAAGGAATTCCACAGACACACTGGGTGTTGAATACTGTTGCTGACCATCCTGGGTCTTATCTGAAATGAAATTGGATTTTTGCTTGTGATCTGTGGGCTTCCCTGTAATGTATATTTTTTACAAGTTTAAAGGATAATAAGAAAGATGTAGCATAGGACTGCCATACTTTGAAACTTCCCCTAGAGCTTCTGGGGATTTTCTAGGTCTGCTTAGATGATCCCATCTAGCCTAGGATTTGATTCCCTATAGTTAAAGACAGGAAAAACTAGGTGAACAGCTCATAGTGTCTGAAGAGCAAACTATCATAAATCGGAAAGACCAGATCTTTTAATCACATTGAATTCTACTATTACAAATAAAATCCATGTTTTAGATGGAAGAATACACATTCACAGAGCAGCAGAAAAAAAAATATATTTAGTAGCAGACTTAATTCTTTGTTTGAGGGTAGACCCTTAAAATGACAAAAATATCAGAATCTATAATGTCATCTCTGAGGTAGAAAGCTGTAAGTCTCAATGGAGTAACTATGACACAAATGTAGACACTATATTTGCATAGAAATCAACTTTCTTTACAAAAAAATACCCTGGGGAGTTTTCTACTCTTGCCAATAACTCCTGCAGTCTTACTCTTAGATGTGAATAAAGAGAAAGACCAACTGGCTTGTCTATCCCAATGCATTTCATTCATACTTCAATCCAAACTTTGCTGTGGAGCTCAATCTAAGTGTTAAATAAGTAATTAGTAATTAATTATTAATTAATCTAGGATAATTAGATTAATTTATCCTTAGTGCATATATACTTTTGTTACATATTTGCTATGTACAAAGTTCTGAACATTTTGATTATTTTAGATGGATACAATACTTGAGGTGGATTTATTTCACACTGTAGATGAATTTTTCAGATGAACTAGAAGGACGGACAGAGTCATAGGCTTGTCTTTCTTCCCCTTCCTTACTTGGGACCCCCTCCAGGAATGATAGCTTGAGCTTTGCTACATATATATTGTTTTGACAGGGTAAATAAAAAGAGCATTATTTTTGAGTTCAAAGAACTTAGGCTTGAGTTCTGGTTCTGTCACTAACTTCCTGTAAGCTCTTGGGAAATTATTTAATGCTTTCATTTCTTTTTCTGTAATATTTAGAGTAATAATGACACCTCGCATACATATCTAAGAGGCATGTTTTGGGCATAAAATGACTTAATGAATGCAAAAATGTTTTGTAAACTATAGGATACTCTACAAATATAAGTTGATAAGTTGATATGATACCAAAAACATAAACACATCATCAAATACATTTAGGAGCCTTTCTTCAAGTATGTTGGGTTTTTTTTCAATATTACTAGTAAATAGTTTCCTTAAACTTTTAAAAGAAATTTCCTCTTAGATTTATTTTTAACTCTAAACCTCCTTAGTGTAATGCCCTCATTATTCTAATTTTCAATGATTCCATTCTTTCTACCAATTGTCACGGACACCAGAGTTCTCTGAAATCTAATTTGTATATTTCTTTGTCTTTAGAAAGGAGATATCATAGACATTATCTGCAAAACGCCAATGGGGATGTGGACAGGAATGTTGAACAATAAGGTGGGAAACTTCAAATTTATTTATGTGGATGTCATCTCAGAAGAAGAAGCAGCCCCCAAGAAAATAAAGGCACACAGAAGGAGTGGAAAGGAAAAACCTAAGACTCTGCAGGAGTTCTTAGAGAGGATTCACCTTCAGGTTAGCAAACCCATGGCCTGTTTGATTTTGGTGGCATACGGATGGAGTAATTGAGAATGGGTCAGTGTTTGTTTAGTTAAAAAATACATGACTTACAGAAAGGGAAAATCTGTTTTCCAAAAACAGTTTATATATAGCCTTTATTACTTTTATTATGCGAGGACAGGTCTTGATACAACATCCTTTGGACTAAACTCTAATGGTACTTAGCAGTCGCAGTAGAGATTAGGTTGAGAAAGTGCAGTGAAAAATGAAATATACTTGGGAGAATAAAAGTCCCGGAGAAAACATGTAATGAGAATGATAAAGAGAATATAAAGAGTGAAGGTAAAGATTCAGAGAATTGAAAGGAGAAATGAAAAGAAAATTGTATTTTCTATAGAGCAGAGATCAAAAGCAAGTCAAGAGAAGATACCTAATTAATTGTTTTTAAAGTAATTTGTTAGGAAACAATGATCATTAAGCCCTCATAATGATTGTGTTAAGAAAACTGTGTTGTCTGTATTTAAAATCCAATTATTTTCTTGTTACATTAGAAAACTTTTTATGAAATATCTATGTTGTTAAATGGCATGTACATACAATATGCCTAGCCTCACTCAATTTACTGTTTTGCAATCCATTTCTAAAATTAACACAGCAGTACTTTGATAGTTTTCAAAATTCATCAAGACAATAGCCAATTAATCTTTCCTTAACTGGTTTTCCTGAATTATCTAGTTGCATTCTTGTCTGTAGACACATTACATAGGCCTTTCAATATTACTATTGGTGTCCCCCAAATGGAGTACTCCTTGGAGGAAGCACAAATTTGAATCCTGCTTCAGCTACTTGTTTGTTCTGTGACCTATGAAAAAACCAAGGTCTAAGGAAGTGAAATACCTTACTCAAGAATCCACAGTTAGTTACATCAGGATGGGGATTTTTTGTTGTTTTTGTTGTTCTAACACAGTGCTCCTTCTAGGATACATCACTTTTAAAAGAGTTGAATTGCTACTCCTTCTTTCCCTTTTTTAAAAATAAATAAAGGGCTAGTAATAAGTTCTTTCTGATTACTTAAAACTTTTATACCTCCTCTTACTCAATTTTAGTAACTAAAATAAGGATATTGAAATTATGATCAAGTAAAATGGGAGGAATATCTGAGAAAGTTGAAAAGCATTCAAATTTACTTTGCATTTCTATTGTTAGAGAGAAGTTACATAAATAACATAACAGACTTTGAAATCAGAAACCTATGAATTTTAAACTAATTTATATTGATGCAAATGATGGACAAAATATACATGATAAGAAATGGAAACAATACTTTTCCCAACCACAGTGCTTTCATGCTTAATAAAAGCTTTTAAATAAATAGAAAGTCTGAGATTCCTTAGGTTTCTATAATGCCTTTCAACCAAAATGCTAAGTATACTTTTTTATATAAATTGAGTCTATTTCAAATTCATTTTTAACCTACTCCAAGAAGTTAATAAGGGTAGATGATTTTGCAACCAAGCAAACAAGAAAAGATATAGATCCAGAAATATTATTATAATATACTGTATTAGAGGCATTTTATTGACAGACTTAATAACATACTAGCTTTGTCAATTTTTCACTATTTGAGAAGTGAAAAACTGCCAAATGGGATGAATGATCCAGCTATTTAATTGATCCATGATTTAGCATTGTATAGCTTAAGGTAGTCATTTCTTCTTTACATTTGTCCTTCCAGAAGGTGAGAACTGTACCACATACTGTTTAAATGCCCCCAAGTTCATATGTGGAAAACTAGTACAAATAAAATAAAGTTAAGCAAAAGTTCTGTTGACACCTTTGGTTTTCATGCATTCCTACACTTTTTGTTTTTTAATCTAAAGAGAACTAAAAATAAAATATTTGAATCTGACTATCTTATATTATGCATATTTTTTCTTCCCCACAGGAATACACCTCAACACTTTTGCTCAATGGTTACGAGACCCTAGAAGATTTAAAGGATGTAAAAGAGAGTCATCTCATTGAATTAAACATTAAAAATCCAGAAGATAGGATGAGGTTACTATCAGCTGCTGAAAATCTTCTTGATGAAGAAAGTAAGTACGCACACCTACTCTTCTCCCTAGCTGAGAATCACAGTTTAATGTAAACAGTAAGATCATTAAAAACAAAGCCCCAGTTTTATTTACTGAGAATCATGTAAAGCATTCTTTCCAATAAAATAAGTATTTTCTTATACATTTGGAAACAACAACTCTGGTCAAATATATCATTAGAAAGAGGGCCTTTTTTTCCTTACTGGATTCAGGAAACAAAAGGGCTTTTCTGGGTACCTCATTTAAATTCTGCAGAGCTATTAATTTACACACAAGTGGATGTCCACATTCCCCAAAACTGAGGGAGTTAGAAACAAATATTTAGTGACAGCATGAGCCATTAGCGAGAAATGTCATATGCAACTTCTGTAGAACAGCACAGAGCATTGCTCTGAGCTAATGAGCCTTCGCTCCACACAAGAAAATTCGTTTCATTACCATAGAGTCACATCTTGTAAGTGTTTACAGTATTCTTTCAAAATGCTATAATAGCTTGCAAAAATATTCAGCACTTACTTTTATTATCTGAGATGGTTCTCTGTATTTGTAAGTATAAACTAAAGATGGAGTAACACATGTAGATTCCCTTGAATATTGGCTACGCTAACTGGATTTGTAAAGATGGGATAGCTTTTGTTTTTACAACTGCCCAATCTGAGCATTCTTCTTATTAAATCTGGCCAGGCTCCCAAAACTCTGAGCTCAGGGAGTGCCAAACTCTGCAAGGAGTATTTTATTAGAAAAAAGGGGGGAAGGTGTCTAATTTTAAAGGAGGAAAAGAACTTAGATCATCTAATCCAACCTTGTCTTTCACAAGTAATATTAATAATAATCATTAATTATCCTTTGAACATGTTCTCTGACTAAAACTTTGAGCCAAGATCTTTACATTTATTTTCTTCTTTAATGCTCTCCACAACTCTGTGAGCTAGTATCATCCCTATTTTTATAATGAGAAATTGAGAAGATAAGCAACTTGTCCAAGCTCACACACTTAGTGAATTAGAAAGCTAGGACCAGTGTTTGTGATGCTATGTTATACTTGCTTACACAGCCCAGACTGAGAGTAAAGAGGAAAGTTCTATTTAGGACCCAGGTCTCCTGACTGTCCCTTCGTGAGCTTTTCTATATCCTCCCTCATATGCCTCACAAAATGGCATAGTTGAACTGCACATGTGTATTATACACTGGCCTTTTATCTAGTGAGAATTAATTTACTTTTTTAGAAACTGTACCTTACTTAATCCTTACTTACTGTCTTGAGTTTGCATAGATCCTCATCCTGTTCAAAGAGTTTTCACATGCATCACTAATTTGACACCCGCAGAATTGATTTCATCCTTTGGCCTAGGAGTTTGTATGCATTCTTTGAAGTTGTGGAGGCTAAGAGGTGCAGAAGAGAGAGGAATCGGGTCACAGAGGCAGACACAGGTCAAACTTAAGAAAGTAGCCTATTTACTCAAAAGTACAAGCCAAAACAAAACTGATCAGTGTAAACTGGTATAGCAATATCTTCAAAGGAAATGAGGCACTTTCTTTCACATCTCATCATTTCAGAACATGGACCCTCACTAAGCAATATTATGCTAAGAAATGGATTCTGTAGATTTCTTGTAATTGATAATTTTCAGTGTCATTGTCAATGCTCTCCGAAATAAGTTGATGCTGAAGTAGAGGCAGGAAGAAGAGTATTTTTTGAGCACTTGTAGATAATTGCTTTTCGTCTACAACAACATCCATGTAGGTATTTTGCCCATTTTATAGATGAGAACATATTTCAGAGATGAATTTCAAAGAGGCCAAACAGCTAGATTAGTAGCAGAGTTGGAGTTTTAATCAAAGGCAGTCTACTTTAAAAATCCAAGTTCTTTCTTCCACACATACAAACTGGTAAATATGAATAGAACAGTGACTATTTGAAAATTCAAGTTTTCTACTGCTTGGTCAATTTTCCCAAGAGCTTCAGTTCAGTTTTCCATCTCAGAAAGTGGAAGTTAATATTTAAGTGAGAACGGAAACTTTGCGACAGCATGACGCCCTGAAAGGTGAAAGGCTACTATGGCCTCATTGAAACAAGATTTGTGAATGAAGGGGCCTGAGAGCCATGGGAAACGGCTTTCAGCCAGACAAGTGTGCTCAGCAGAGACCCACAGAGGGAAGCTCAGTCCAGTGCCAAAGGCATGGGCCACTGAAGGCCTCCCTCATCACCCATCTACTTTCCATGTTAACAAAAGAATAACTTATGGATGATACCATATTAGAGCTAGGTGTAATTTTAAAAACCATCTGACCCAAATTCTTCCTATACAAGATGGGGAAACTAAAACTAAAGTAGATAAGTAGCCTTCTCAAGGTCACATACCTAGAACCCAGTCTCCTAAATCTATTAGAAATGCATTCTGCTACGCCCTGGTCTCTGAAAACAAAAGACAGTATCTCCAAAGCATGATGTGACTTTCCATGTTTGACCTAAAAAAGTGAAAATTCCCTGAATTATTTCTCTTTATAAAACTTCAGAAAACAGTACTTGAAGGTCACTAGAGGTTGATCATTTAATAATATCCAGTAATGTACAAACATACCCACACTGAGTCAAATTCTGGGAGATGAAAAATGGACAAAATGTAGATTCGACCAGTGTTTGTTGTCAACATACAACCCTGAGATTTTTCTTCCTTTAATCTTACCGGTCTAAAGTAGTATTAGAATATACATGTCAAAAAGATGCATATTGCATGTTAGGCTATTCTGACTGAAAGCTATTTATCTTATATGAAACTGCTTTGCTCAAGAAATAAAGAAGAATGACTTCTATTTGTTGATAAGAGGGTGAGTTCTGATGATTCGGCACCATGCTGCTGCATGCTTATTTTTATCTATTCTCTACTCTGTGAATCATATCTTCTACAACCATGCTAAAGATTAAATGCACAACCTTCATGTACCTTGAATGATAAAGACCTTGAACGTATGGTTGTATAAAACTGAGACGTTATTAAAAACAAATGCATGTCATAGTCATAGGTTAAAAATAGTTAGCTTTTTGTGTGTGTTTAAGAATGGGGTATGCAAATTGGCCAGGATTTTATGTATGCATTTTATTTTGATCACTGAAGAATGTCAGTTTGGGGGAATGTCAATAAATTCCTAGTTTAGAGTTTCTTTGCTTCTTAGGTTGCAAACTGGAAAGTTTTGCTTTGCTTATCATTCAATATAAAAATTGAGCAGAGTGGGCCCCTGTTTTGAGGGCAGGAGTTAAAGCTTTGAGATTAGGTAGAAAAGACCACAAGCTCCATGTGAGCCTTTAATACATCTAGAGGGACCAAGAGGATGGGGGATGGAACAGGGACAAACAGAAATCTAAGACTTAGAGCAAGCAATTTCCCTGTTCTCTTAGGCCAAAATAGATAGCATTGTACCCACTCGGACCTTGAAAATGTTAACCGGATTAAACTTTTTTAGGTCACTACTTGACAGGAGGTAAAGTTGCTTCTCCAAGAAGCTGACAGTAGGGCTGGCGAGTGGTGTTAGGGCTGATCACAGTATTACCTCTGGAGTAGAATAACGACTTTGCGTTCTGCAATCCCAGGCAAGACCAGTACAGAGATATTCTGAATTTGTTCTCAAGTTGCATTAGAACTGAGCAGAATTAGGCTACTGGCTCCTTCAGCTGGGAATCTAGATGAGGTTAGAAGAAGAAGAAAAATTAGGGTGAAGTACTCAGCTCTTGAAGGAGCAAAAGAGAAGAATCTGTTTATTTTGTGCACATTAGATTTTCTCTATTTATCTTCTGAATTTTAAAATTGTTTGTTTACTTTGAGTAAATATTCCCAGCAAGGAAAAAAGAGAATAGAGAATATATGTGTGTGTGTTTTTCCATAAACACAACCTTCAAAACCCCTTTGCCTTGCTGAGAAATGGCTCTTTAAAATAATAAGATAGGTAACTGCTGTTTATAGTTAAACAGCTCTTTTTATTCTGAACTTGTTTCTCTTTTCCTACATTTAGAAGCACTTTGATGTGTCTTAAAAGTGTGTCTATGAGAATGTGTACTATTGTCCTTGGGGAAAACAGGAGATGGAAATATCTTGTTTTCCCCATAACAGAGGGATAATTAAAATTTAAGTTGGAAACCAAAAACAACTTAGTAACAGAATAAACAGACTATACTAGAATCTGTCTATAACGTTTTGGAGGTTACTACCTGCAACCTTTGTTTGCAGTGTTCAGTGAGGAGGAAGGGGGAGGGTGGGTTGTGTGCCAGGCTGTCAGCACCAGCTGTGGTCACAGCAGCCCCTCATTGCTCAGCTATCCCCAGTTGTGTCTTCCTGCCTGCCTCCCTGCCCCAAACGATACAGGGCAAATGGCAAGGCCCAGCCAGGAGCCTGGAACATGAGCTGCCAGCAGGGGAGGCTTGTAGCTATGCCAAGCAGCAGTCCAGCAGTTGGCCTGACAGTGTGCCAGGGTAGCCTGGTGCATTAGCCCCTGACATGCATGCCTGGAGTTTCCAACCCACTTGCCGTATGATTTGGATCTAGATTCAAGAAATGTGGGGCCTTTAAGAAAATATATGCTAACTATCCACAGAGACGGAGAAGGCACCCAGGCATTTTACATTTATGTATTTATAAATATGCATTTAATATCTATTTCTAGGCATAGAAATTTTGCTTTATGAAATTTACTTTCTTCAGATTTTTTTGGTTTTACCCCCTAAGATTGAAATTATGTTAGATGCCATATTCTGTATAATACAAAGAACAATAAAATGAAATAGAAACATTTTGTACTTCAACCAGAGAACAATCTCCAGAGGAAAGAGTTCATAGAATTTTCACCTCAGTCACTTATAATGTCTGTACATGTAGGGCATTCCTGTACTTGTTTTTATATTGCACTGTGATTGTGTACTAGGCATGGCTTTGTAGTGTTTACCCTGGCCAAACAAGACCGAATTCTCTATTACCATGTACCTTCCCAAAGCCCCTAGCACCACACTTTGCATTGAGTGGATGGTAACAGATGCTTGTAGAATGCATACATGTTGAATGAGGGAGTGAAGAGATCTGCAAATAGTGAGCAAAACTTTTTTCTGTTTATAAAACTTAAAGTCCCCTTCAATCCCACTTTACACACAGAAGTTTTTGTAACGGGCAGGTGGGTGTTGATATGTGTTGTCAAGATTCGTTTTATGTATACGCTAACCATGTGTGCATGTGAGTGTGCAAGTGTGTAAATGAGTACATTTCTAGAAGGAGATAATGTAAAAACTGTCAAAGTTTAAAATGTGCATACTTTTTTATGCAGAAACTCCAGTTTTAGGAATTTGATTAATTTCTACAAATGCATAAAAACACTAGCTAAACTACGAGGAGTTTCATTAAAAACTAAAACCAATGTGAACTTCCATCAGTAATTAATTTGTTATAAATAAATTAAGATATATGTGAACAATAAAACAGTAGGAAAATATTAGGAGAATGAAATGCCTACTGACATGACGATGTCCTAAACATATTAAATGATAAAAGCAAATTGTAGATCAGTAATATGCAAGGTAATGTTATTTTTGCCAAATAATAATACATTTTAAAATAATGAAGTTAGGTTATTTTTTCACCATGTGAAGTAAACAGGATTAATTTAACCTGTAAGAAATACGATATTGATTTTCCAAGGTCCCTAATTTAGCAATAGAATAATAGCCTTTAATATTATTTGGTCATTATCAAAATAGTCCAATGTGACAACAACTCAACCACGGGTAAACATTTCCTGGCACCAAAGCCTCTCATGGAACTGTGTGCTTGATTGAAGTGGCAGCCTAATGGTGCTGTCCCTGTCGGTGCTGAGTGATTGGATCTTGAGTGAGTGTGCCTCTACCCTACTGAAGGAGCCAGCAGAGTGGAGTGGAAGTTGTTGGGAGTGTAAGTGAAAAGATGTACATCTCATTAGAGAGGAGACTACGATGCTAGGATGCAAAGAGAGATCTGCAAACAGGGAGAGTCATTTCAACTCCATATTCTCTCATGGCCTCGGGAAGACAGCAAATGGTTGGTTTCCCGTGAAGACATTCCTATTTTCAGTTTGTTCTTGTTGTTTTTCCAAAAGGTGGGTAGGTATTCAAATGAAATAAATACCAAATCATCACTAAATAGAAAATTAAAATATTCAGGTAATTTAGGGACAGATAGAATAAGAAATAATTAAGAGTTACACCATGTTGCCTACTGAATGTTCCTCCATGGACAATGCTACCTCTGGACAAATAAATATAGCCACAGTTATCTGGAGAGTGCTTGAGTTTTGGTTTGAGTGACTCATGTGGAGCTACCAATGAGGATGAGATTTTGAGCCATCCTAAGATGTGCTTTAAGCCTGGTTCTTCCTCTTTGGAGATGGTACCAGGCTAGAGAACAAGAGGAGGATAATACAAAGACCCAAGAGGTACCGTCATTTGAATTTCAACAAATTTCTTACTTGATCTTCTTTAGTTCATATTTCCTTTAATTAATCTAAACATTACATTCTTTTTATTAAACACATTGTTTATGGAGCACTTTCATTGGCCAGCTATTTTCCAGTGCCCTCCAGATTGCATTATTTTATAATATTGTACTTGGCCTAAAGAACAGAGGCTTCATACCTAAGGAAAACAAGATAGTAAAGTCAAAATCTGGAATATTTGGGTAAAGAAAACTGGGAAAGTCAAGCAAAAACTAGTAGTTTACATTTTTTATTAAATCTTTAACTTTCTAATACGTGAATATAGGACAAATTTTTCTCCTTAGGGCATGAGAACTTTTTCCCAGCAATAGGAATCTAGTTTGATTTCCTTAAAGCTTTCTTCATGTTTAGTATAATTGAGATTGCCTATACTTAATTAATTAAATGTCACAACTCGATATTTATTTTATGAATAATCATATTAGCTCTCTTATGTTCTAGTCACCATGCCACTTTTTATCTCCATTGGTGACTATCTTATGTTGAACCATGGGCTTTATACAATTCCATAAAATTTTGGTAAGAAATAAAGTATTTTAGTATTCAAATTAGTTCTTTATGACAAAATACCTCCTAAATAATTTTTTTTAACATAATTATTTTATTTTTATTACATAAAGTACAGAACTGTTTGGGGCTGCTTTCTGTACTCCTATTATGCCTGCTGTTAGCTGGTAGCAATAAGATATACCCTTTTTCAAATTATTTACTAACTCTCCAATATACCCAGATTTTTTAAATGTACAGCTTTGGGGATATTTGCAAACCATTCAGGGGCTTTATTAAAAAATGGTACCATTTTATTTTTTGTGTACTTTATTAAAATAAAATATAAAATGTATATGATCCAGAAATATAGAGGAACTCTATCTAAAATTTTAACACTTTCATTTGTGAATTATATGATATCTCTAAGTTTTTACATAGTTTTAATAATAGAAAAATTATATATAATAATTTTTTAACTTAACGTATTATCAGAAATATTTTGGTATAAAAAGATGCACTCATATACCCTACGGCAAGTCTGTAATTTTGTAGGCAAACTGTTTCTTATTCCAATGTATTACTTGCCTGGTTAGCTCAGATGATTGGACCATGGGACAAAATTGATGAAGGTTATAGTTTCAATTTCTAGGTAGGTCAGTTAGCTTTACTTGGCTTCATGGCCACATGAAGGGACTAAATGACTTAGAAAGAACATGGGGAGGTATTAGCGTGAATTCATCTCCTCTGCTGGAAAAACACGCATAGCAGATGACCTAGGTTTGTGCCAATCCCTAAGTCATTAGCGTCAAGATGAAAAAGAAAAACAAGAAGAGGAAAATCTTGACCCTCCAAATACAAAAACTGAATGCTAGATAGCTTTCATTTCCATAATATAATTTACTGACCTGCCTTCTCTTTTTATAGTTACAGTTGAGGGTCTCCAGCCGATCACCTGCCTGAAATTACTGCAAGCCTAGTAGGAAGCTTTTGAGGAGGCGTAGTCATGTTTTCATTTCATTAGGAAATCATTTAGCAAATTACTGCTGTTCTGTAAATTACTGTGCTGCATAACTTTCATACTGAGCAATTATTTCCTTTTTCCATAAAAATTGCAGATGAAAGGTTTCTACAATAAATAAACTGTATTGAAAACAAACCATTCCTGGAATTTGGAGAATGTGATACAGCATTTCTCAGGTGGAAATAAAAACAAATATATTGTTTACTTTGTTACTCTTTGAGGTGAATGTATAGTGGCTTCTGAGGATGAAATCACAAACTAAGTATCTAGTTTTTGAAAGGAAAAGAGCTAATTTTGGAAATCAGAGTTCTTTAAACCTAAGTTTTACACCTTGAAGAGAGCCCCACCATCAGTAATCAACCTAAACAGAACACGGTGTTGGGAGCAGTTTTCATTATGCCAAGTCCAAATGTTTAGGATGTCAGTCTGTGGGTAGGAACTCAGTTCTTTCAATTTTGTGTTGAGGCAATGGGCCCAAATATAAACTGAGGAAATACAGCCTTATCCCCACAGCCATTCTGACTAACAGGACCACATTCCAAATATGGAGATCACTGCTGATGTGGCAAGAAGCATTGCAAAAAGACTGATTCCTCTGGCCTTTTCCGGAAACACTTGGCTAATGGAACACAGGGCTGGCTCTTTCATTTCAGTGGCAGTAAGACCGAAAAGCAAAGGAAGAGGAGAAAGCTTTTCCTTAAAGAATGAGGTCCCATTTCAGTGCTGCCTTTTCATAAAAGAAGGGCTTGGAAACAAAAATGAATGACTGATACTCATAAAGACTAGTCAATATTAAGTAGATGCCCCCAAACCTGAAGGTCATTATAACTAATAAAGAGAAAATGCTTCATGATCGCTAACATTTTAAAATAACAATCACAATAGGTGTATATTAAGTTAAAGGTCCTTATACCTAGAACTAGTTATAACATCACTAGACTTAAATTTGTGCTACTTGAGTCCACAGTTAAATAAAGTTGTGACAAATGTGGAGAAGATTAAGAAGAATGGCATAAATGTGGTTTCATCGTTGCAAATGAAAACTTTGAGGAAAAGTTTAAAAGAACTGTTATGATTCATTTTGAAAATGAGTGGACTAAGAAATTTTTATCATTTTTTCCAACCTTTCTCAACTTGTGTTTCCCATATAAACCACATAATACAGAAAATAATTTAAGTGACTCAATTCCTCCATGAAAGGTACATAACTAGTACCATTGTAGATACATTGATAAGAACTTAATTCATTATGTACGAGGGTGCTGAGGTACCAGGGCTTAATTCTCTCTTGTAATAGAGGTTGATAACAATTGGATACACAGTGGACCATAAACTAATGTTGGCAAGATATCCGAAGCCTAGAAAATGTATTTAAAAGCAGGAGATGTGTAGGCAAGATAAAGGGTAGATTTCCAAAAGATAAATTACAGGAAAATGATACAATTACACAATTTCCTTCTTCCAAAGATTTTGAAGTTTGGATTTACTTTATTCTCACTGGAAGGGGATGAAGTGCATAGCCTCTGAAGGCAGAGGTCTTAATCCACCCTGAAATGTATGTTCTTCCAATGTAGGACTATTCAAATCTCCAAAGTGGAGAAGCCCCAAGGTTAGAAGGGGAAATAGCAAAACATGCTGATACAGCTGAGAGGTGGTAGCCTAAGATCCGTCTCCTTTCCTTGAAACCCATCTCATGATACAGAGAAACATGTGTTTACTGGTGTCAGGCAATGCAAAGAAGGAAACTTCACATTGAAAATGAGAACACTGATGCTTAATATTCTTGAAGAGAGTAAAACTATAGGGCTGCTTAGGTTCTTTAGAAATATCTTTCGTTACATCGCTAATGTAATTTTTTTTTCTAAAAAGATAATGTCTGTTGAATCCAGAATACTGCCTTGATGACACAGAATTACCACTCTGAATATAAATAATTGTTATTCAGAACTATAAACAAAGAAGTAGCAGACAAACTATAAAAGGCAGATTCAATGGACATAGTGTTTCTATCTAAAAGCAACCTGGGGAATTCCCTGGTGGTTCAGTGGTTAGGATTCGGTCCGGTACTTTCACTGCCGTGGCCCGGGTTCAATCCTTGGTGGAGGAACTAATATCCTGCAAGCCATGTGGCACAGCCAAAAAATTTAAAAAAAATAAAAGCAGCTTGGTTTCTACGTCTACTTTTCTGATGAATGCAAACATAGGAAAATTCTGGATACTCTTAAGTTTTATTAGTTAAATTCCAGGTTATTGAAATCCTATTGTACATTGTTGCCCCTAGTGATTTTTTATTCATTAATCCACATTATCATGATTCGAGAACTGTTCGAGAAGATCACTACTGTCTTGGATTGTACATTTAAACTACAAATGACTTCTTCTAATGTTACTTTAAGGAGTATTTGGACAAGGCATCAGTCACACTGTGGATGCAATCTGCTTTCTTTGGCAACTTGTTATTAATGTAAAATGAGAGTCCATATTGATTTTCACTTATGTAAGCCATTCACATGAACTCCGTGAAACTGCAAGTGAGCAACAAAGGGAAAACTGTCTTCTAAGAAAACAGTGGTTTGAATATTTGAGTTCAAACTACTCTTTTATAGTAAACAAACATATTGTTTACTTACAGAATTTTCAATTGTAATGAAGTCAAGTTTGGAACAGTTAAAATAGCTCAAAGATGAATGAGTATATGAACAAAACTTTTCTTGGCTTTGCCTAACTGCTGCCCTCTTTTCCATTTACAGCTATTCAGGAGCAAGAAAATGAATCCGTGTCCCTATTCTTAAGCCCAGACATCTCCTTAAATAAGTCACAGCTAGATGACTGCCCAAGGGACTCTGGTTGTTATATCTCATCAGAAAATTCAGATAATGGTAAAGAAGATCTGGAGTCTGAAAATCTGTCCGACATGGTACAGAAGATTACTATCACAGAGCCAAGCGACTGAATACATATTATCAACTCTACATCTACAAATGTGTTCTATTTTAACTCTTCTTGAGCTATCAATAAAAGATCAAAAAGGAGAGGAAGGGAAGTATTTGCAGATACAACCTGAAGTTAAAATGTTTTAATAGGAATGATTGTACATAAAAGCTCATATCTCTAATGTTCCCAATTATTGTAAATAATATGTATATTTATCATTTTAAATGCTACGTGTTAATATTTCACTTACCTGTATCAGAAAAAGGATAGCGTAAGTTTTTGGTATGTGCGACATAAGCCTTATTTGGCTTTATTTTATAAGTGCAAAATAATTCTGCCAAAAAAAAAAAACTTCCTTTTTTTATACCTGCCAGTTTTGAATTTGTGTATATTGTTGAATGAATAGTAACAGAGCGTGTGTCTGTTTAACTAATTGTCCAAGCAAAGTGTGAGTTAATACTGGAGACATTTTATCCTGATCCACAGTGGAGTTTTAGTAATTATTTTTTGTTGATTTCTTCACTGTTATCTGTATGAAAGTATAGATAATGATATATTGTCAATTCTGATTTAGTAAAACTAATTTTAATAATTGTACAGATTTTTCATCTTTAAGTGTAAATATTTTTAATTTTGAAATACCCTAATTTTAATAATAAAAAGAACTATGTGCATTTGGTATTTTCCAGACTAGTGTTACTTAAAGTATATTCATCTTAGAACTTTAGACAAAATATTTCCTATCAGACGAGGTTTGATAGTCAGTTCTCACATATATATATATATATACAATTTCCGAATCAATTACCTCACCTCAGTCTCTCTCCTGAACCCCAGATCTGTGTTATCCAATTTCCTAAATACTTGTATGTATTAGCTCAGGCTGCCATAACAAAACACCATAGACTGAGTGGCTTAAACAATAGAAATTTATTTCTCACAGTTTCAGAAGATAGAAGTCCAAGATCAAGTCGCCAGCATGGTTGGGTTCTGGTCAGACCTCTCTTCCTGGCTTGCAGATAGCCTCCAACATGGCAGAGAGAGACAGCAAGCTCTCTGGTGTTTCTTCTTATAAGGGCATTAATCCCATTATGAGGTCCCCACCCTCATGACCTAATCTAAACCTAATTATCTCCCAAAGACCCCATCTCCAAATACCATACGCTGGGGTTTAGAGCTTCACATCTGAATTTAAGGGGATGGGGGGAGGCACAATTCAGCCCACTGCACTCTAGGAAGCTTCAACTCAACTTACCTAAATTCTTGATTTTCTCTGCAAATTTGTCTCTCTTGTTTTATTGCCAATCTACCTCTCTCTTTAACAGTACCAACCTCTTGCCAGTTACCCAAAGCAGAAAATAATTTCTTGCTTCATCTCACATGTATCCTTTTCATACAGATTCAATAAGTAATCAAGCCCTATGTATCCTACCTCTAGAAATGCTTTCATATTCATGGCTTTCTATCTATTCCCATAGTTGCTGTCTTGCTTTGGAACCTCATAATCTCATGTGTGAAATGATGCAATAATTTTCCAACTGACTTCTATTCTGTCAATGCCCTACCTTCTAATCCATCCTCCACATGATCTCCAGAAAGAGCTTCTAATACAAAATTAAATCACATACTTCCCAGCCTAAAATTTTTTGATGGCTTTTCATTGTCTTTAGTATAATATTTAAACCCTCAGGGATATAGAAAATCCTTCCCAACAATTTTTAACCTACTCTATGAGTCATACCTTTCCTCTCCCACTCTCACTCTACATTCTCCAGCCAAAATAATCTACTTGCAATGCCCTGAATTCACTATTCCCTTGGCAACTTTTCTTATGTTACTTGTTTTCCTGGAGTGGCTCCTGCTATTTTCTATATCCAGAAGCCACCCTCTGTTTTCTGTCTTGAGACTTACCACCAAAGTCACTTAACTCTGTGAAGCCTTCCATGATTCCCTTTGGTGTTCCCCTCTTTGTGTTTCCATAGCAACTTGTACCTCTGTTGGTTACAACACTTATCACGTTACACTTTATTTATTATGACACTTGCCCTTACATGAGACTGTAATCTCCTTGTGACAGATTATTTTGTTTAGTCTTTTTAATCTCTGGTGTAATACCAGGTACAGAGTGGGCATTTAGGAATTGTTTGCTGGAGGGCATTAAATATAACGATTATTCCCATACAACACATTCCATATTTATGTTTAAATCAATCTACTCAATCTATAGGTAAGTGCTTTCCAAAGTGACCTAAAAGTTTTTTTAAATAAATAAAACATAACGCCTTAGGAAAAATCAGGAAACACAAAGTGTTATTTTAAATTCTTGGGGACAATATTACACTGTTAATCTCGATCATATTTTTCTAGATCCATGAGAGTTAATCCCAGATATAGTGCCCAGGTCAGGAGTAAAGCACATGTCTCTTTCTGTTCTTCCCTCTCCACAGCAGGAAATCATGTTTCAATTTCAAATTTCCAACATGCTGGCTCCATCATGGCCCCACTCCTGGTAGGACTGCTACCTCAAAGAGATTATTCTAGGGCCTCCTTGGACACAGCACAACCACTGACTGTAATTTTTAAACTTTAATCAACCTGTTGCCTCAGAGAGGTCAAGAGAGTATAGCTTCTTTATGAAGATGCCAGGAAATTGTAGGTTGGGAAGCATATAAGGAACTTCCTCATTGTAAAATGGTGGATATCACCTGTGAAACATACTCAGCCACAACTTCAATCCCTTCAAAATGAAGGTACCAATCAAGAATTAAGGGAAATACTTTTGAGCAGAAGTGCTGCAGAGGCCTTGAGGAGACTGAAGCAGAGGAAGAGGACTTGGATTCATGCAAAGAGAGAAGAAAGGAGGAAAGTGAAGACACCTTGAAGTTGCAGTTGCTGGTAGGATGGCCCCATCATGGAGCACAGCACTGAAAAGGACACTGTAGTAGAAGTACATGTTGGGAGCACTGCTGCCTTTACTTTACCTACTCAATCCCTGCAGCTCTAGCCTCACCTTCCTTAGGTTTTTCTCTTGACCATTGAAAGCTGGATAAAGAGGAGTGGAAAGGCAATAAATAGGTCATCCAAGGTTGTGAGGTAGTTGAGAGACTTAGACCTTCCACTGTTGGCTGGGAGAGAGACACGAGTCTGAGTCTTTTAAGAGTAGATGTGAAGGTGGTTCAAGGATTGACATTTTAATGTTTACCAGATGATTACACTGGCTTAGGCTGAAACCTGGTGAGAGAACCAGTCTCACTCATTTATTTAATCACTCAACAATATTTAGACATGGAATATATATGCTGCCCAAGACTATGCCATAAAAACCCTTTGGATCAAATAATCTGCATCACAATCTCGCCACAGCCTCTCCATTGGAACCAGCTGAGTCTCTCAGTTTAGAAAGGTTGTAAAACCGTTCTGGAACGCAGTGATTATTCTGATCCCAGGGATAGCCTATATTTACAGATTCAAGTTTGTTGTGACAGTATGCATGGTTAGAGAAATTTCATTTCAGGTAAATGGATAAAATCTTTATAATACTTTATTGATAAGAGCAAAAATTAGATGATTTAAATTCTGGTTTCCTCCCCCCCACCATTCTATTGCTGATATAAACAAGCATGTATCTTCACCCTGAAGTATTTTATCAGAAGCTTTTTTTAATCAATTAAATTGTAAAAATAATTCATTAAGAAATAAAATAACTTTTGAAACTTCTAAAATGACAGTGAGCTAAAAATTTTCAGCTTTTAGACACTGTCCAATTCTCTGAGGTTACAGTCAAGTGCCTTGCAACTTCCTGAGTGAGACCAAATTGATGACATTTCATGTTGAGAAACTTCCGTTACAGGCGTAAGTTCTGAGAAAAATAATATGATGAAATTTTAGATACTTCATCACCCCACACACACACCCACTTCCATCTCCCCACCACCGATAAAGAAAATTGTATAACCCATCAGCATGCAGACTTCAAGTACTCTTTCATAAAAGTGGGAAGTCATGCTAAAATTATGTAAAGGTTGAAAGCAAAATGAATAGGGACTAAATACAGGCAAAAGAACAGCAGTTTCTAAATTTGTTCAGGTTTTTGGCTATGGAAATAAGACAGAAGTAACCCTCACTTTATGCTACCGCCTATCTTACTACTGAATTCATCTCATCACACCCAGTGTTGACCTAAACACATTGACCGGAGATCCTGGTTTGAGGACTGTGACTTTGGGTAGGTCACTTATTCTCTGAGCTTAGCTTTTTCCCTCTACAAAATATATATAATTATAGTACTAATATTCCACGTTATCTTGTCGATTAAATGAGATAATGTGTTCAAAGCACCAGCACAATGCATGCAGTATGTGCATAAAAACTGATATCTGAACATAAAATCAAAGCAGTGCATATGCTACTATAATACTGGCATGGTTTTGTAGTGATATGAAATTCTTCAGACACAAATGCCCAAGGGCTAAGACAAATGTGCTGTCCAGCAGCAATGAGAGAGAGTCAGTTGATTTAACAGACCTTTACAGATTCATGACCATTTTGTCATGACAGAATATTTCTTTGTTTACTCCTGGCAGTTTAGGGAGAGGCTATATTGTATTTAGCTCTGACTCCTCACTCTTGGCACATGATAGGGATAATCATTTTTGAAGAATAAATGATTAAATATATAAATAAATGTCTATATTAAATAAATAAAAGGTTTCGGGTTATTACTGCACCTTAAGCCCTGGTCTATACAGTATAGAGTCACAGCCGAGTGTGCTATAGCCAACAAAGAAGCCCTTAGGAAGATACCCTAAATGTAAGATTTAAATATTTGCAAAGTTTATGGGCATTTGGGCAAATGATCTATCATGGGAAATCAAAGAGCAAAGAGAGGCTACCAGGAAAATGTGAGCTTTTCATTACTCCCCCTTTCCTACTCCATCACGCAAACTTCTCACATAGAGTATCAATGCGTCTGTATATTATAAATTAAGAAGCCAAGACAAAAGAACCTAAAAAATGTAACATTAGTATGTTCAGAGATTTTTTTTGACCTCTGGGGGCCCCGGTGAGCCTGAGTGCAAAGCACCATTTCCTCACTGGGAAGAGGTGAAATCCTGATGCATAGGCTAAAGGCATGGTTTTCCTCTCTGAGTTCTTGGGCACTAGGCCAAGTGAATGGGCAGGAATCATTCCATTTGCAGAGTAAAATGGGGTGAAAAGCACTTCTGGCACACTTTGTCCATATAAATTATACTTGTTTGCAATTCATCAACTCCTTCTCTCCTTTATATCCATATGTAATGTAAAGGATCATCTTTCTCTGAAGCTCCATAATGATGCACAGTTCAAAAATGTGATAGAATCAGCTAAAAGAGAGCAGATGGAAGCCTTTTTTCCCCAATATGCATATTCATAAAAAAAATAGAGAACTCAACAAAAGGAGATACAGAAGTACTTGTACCCGGGGGCTGCAGAGACTTATGTATAATAGTAAGTTGGTTTTCTGCCACTATTCATTCTTGAAACCTTTACTCATTCATTCCTGCAGTAATCATTGAAAATGCTCTGGGAAAAAGTCTGTCTCTCTATATAACACCAAATATATTTCCCTTTGGATTTTTATTGTACCTTAGAATCCACGATTCAGGAAGAAATGGTTAAACATTTTACTAGACAAATATAATTAGAAGGCAAACTATGGAAAGGGGGAGGGGCAAGGCAAGCTTAGAACTGGGAGGAAGTGTGACTTTGACTCTTTTACTTGTTTGCAATTCATCAACTCCTTCTATGTGTAAGAACTCTAAAGCCTTTGGGGACGACCCATCAAAATCAAGAGGTTTATCCGTCAGCCTCCAAATCAACAGCAGATGAATTCAAGCAAGAGAGTCTTGGGCTGGGGAAGGAAGGCATGGACCGATTTGCCAGCTGTGTGTGCAAACTTAAGGTCCTGCTTCAGCACGGGCCTGGGATGCCTGGTTCCCTGGAGCAGGAGTTGTCCCTAGCCTTTTCTCCAAGAGATCTCGAAATATCTAGGAGGGTAGTGGTGCTGGAGAAGAAAGCTCTTGTCTGGAAGGAAACTTGGCCCTTGATATTACATATCCATCTTCACAGCAGCAAAGGAGGGACCCTGGACACATCACCAACCCTCTGATCAAACCCTGGCCGGGCCGGCCCCTTGGTCGCCACAGAGTCCACACTGGGCGAGGGCATTGCAATGGTCGAGGCGCTGCAGAACCAGCTGCCCTGGTTAGAGAACGTGTGGCTCTGGGTCAACTTTCTGGCTTTTTTCTCTTCTACTTCCCTGCGGCCTACTAGGCCTCTCGCTGGGTGGGCATTGCAGAGCTCTGGATCAGTCTCATCACCAAGTGGCTTGACCTTGTCTTTATGTGTTTTCTGTTCAGAGGCAAGTCCTTTTGGTGGGTCCATGTGTCTGGGTACTACAGCCAGGCTCCAGCCCAGGTTCACCAGTTCCCCTCTTCTTGTGAAACTGGTCTAGGCAGCCCTTCCAGACACTGTAAGATCACAGGAGCAGCTCTCTGGCCCATAATGATGGCCATCTCTTCCCAGGTGGCCACTCGGACCTACAGCCACTGGGTGAGAGTGATACCTAGGTTGGCTTATTGCACCTTCCTGCTGGCAGTTGGCTTGTCCCAGGTCTTCCTCTTACCACATTTCCCTCACCAGGTGTTGGCTGGCCTTATAACTGGTGCTGTCCTGGGCTGGCTGATGACCACACCTCCAGGTGCCCATAGAGCAGGAGCTAAGCTTCTATGGGTTGAGCTCGCTGGCCCTCTTGCTGGGTGCCAGCCTCATCTGTTGGACTCTCTTTACACTGGGGCTGGATCTTTCTCGGTCCATCAACCTGGCTTCTAAGTGGTGTGAGCGGCCTGAGTGAGTACACTTGGACAGCCGGCCCTTTGCCTCCCTGAGCCATGACTCAGGGGCCGCCCTGGGTCTGGGCATCACCCTGCACTCTCCCTGCTATGCCCAGGTACAGAGGGCATACCTGGGATACAGCCTGAAGCTAGCCTGCCTTGTGCTGTCCACGGGGCTGCTGGGCCCCCTGGACTGGCTGGGCTACCCCCTCAGATCGGCCTTTTCTACCTCTTCAATTTCCTCAAGCACACCCTCTGGCCATGCCTGGTCCTGGCCCTCGTGCCCTGGCTGGTGCACACATTCAGTGCCCAGGAAGCACCACCCATCCGCTCTTCCTACTCTAGGCGCCTCCTACTGCCACTCTCCTTCTCACAAAGCCCACACTCCATGACCTCCACAATCTGGGAAGCAGCCCCATCCCCTTCCAGCCCCCAACAGGCCCCTCTCATCTTGAATTTTCTACTTTTCCCACCACCTGGTCTCAGCCCCAAATAAGGGCCTTCTCTCTCCCAGGAAGGCTGGCCTTCCTCCTGCCTTTCCTCCCAAGTCCCCAAAGAGCAAAGGCAACAGCAAGACCAGTGGGTGCCTGTAACACTGTGAGGGGCTGAGAACAGCCCTAATAAAGACCTTCCACAGCTCTGGAAAAAAAAAAAAGAAGAAGACAAACTATGTAAAAAAGTGAAGACTTCCGCGTTCCTTTAGCAGTATGGATTACAGATATTTAAAAGCACACTGTTATACCAAACTGTATAGTAATGTTCAGAATAAAGTTCAGAATAATGAACTGTCTGGATGGCATTTAGCTACGTGGTTTTTCTCCCCTATGTACTTTTTTTTTTAAATTGGGGTATAGTTATTTTACAATGTTGTGTTAGTTTCTACTGTACAGCGAAGTTGAGTTCCTCATGCTATACAGCAAGTTCTCATTAGCTATCTATTTTATACATATTAGTGTATATATGTTAATCTCAATCTCCCAGTTCCTACCACCCCTCCTTTTCCCCCATGGTGTCCACACACTTGTTCTCTACATTTGTGTCTCTATTTCTGCCTTGCAAACCAGTTCAGAATCTAGCTAGGTGGGTTTTTTTTTAAAAAATATCTGATTACTCAGAGGCTAAGGTAGTTAATGCTTTTGTACTGAGGAAGCAGCATTGCTACTAGAAATTTTGTTAAGATAATGAATATAGTATCAGGTGATATTGTGAAAGAAACTAGCCATAAAAGAAGTGCTTTAAAAAAAGAAACATAAGAAAAACATAAAAAGAGTGGTTATGAATTTTGGTCACTTCTTTGGTAAAGAAGTGGTATTCATACTAAAATTAGATGTTTCTGACTTCCCATGTCACCCTCACTCTCCACATGTGAATCCCTAGTATCCACTCAGGGAAGCTATAACCTGTATGGATCACATTCTTGACCTGTGCCTTTAGGTTCCTGTTAGGCTCAATGAATGGAAAGTCCCATCAGGAGACTGAAAGGAGAGAGGGGAGTGAAGTCAGGGTATTTGTTTTCTCCATGAGATCACCTTGTGCTGGCGGTCCCCCTGAATCAACGGTCCCCCAAAGGTGGCTTTTTGTAATGACTCTCTTTCCTTCAAATTCTGGTAACTGCTCCTTTCTCTTGTCTCCTGAGACATATATTTAATAACAGCTCTGTGGCTGTTAGCTCTCACTACCTACACAGCCCTTAATGGTTCCCCTACATTTGTAATTAGTCCCTTTATAAATAAGCTTTCCTTGAATTACCCTAATTTTATTGTGCCATCTGTTTCCTGTTGGGAGCTGGACTAGTACACTGATCCACCACAATTGCTCATGACCTCCAGTTACTTAGGTCATGTTCTCAGTCCAATGAGCACTGCTCTGTTAGTCCAGTGCAACTGCATTTACACAGTCACAGGTCACTTCTATCTATTTCAGGACCAACCTCCATCCCTGCTGACAATCAAATAACTTCAGGGTAAAGCATTTCCACTAACATTACCAAAACTCATGCCCTTTACTCTTTCAATTCCTCATTCATCTGTTTCATGGGGCCCACCCACATATTTCTCCTTTTCCCAAGCAACTAAGAATCCTTGGAATTGGGGTGACTGGCAAAACATAAATGAAGGTTTTCATGGTGAAGTTCAGGCCAACCTAACTGCAAGGAACTCATATTCTATCCTTTTCTAACAACTGAGCCCACAGTCCATTTTGCTATGAAACATAGTGTCATTTCTATTAGGACAATATACCATCTACCAACATTAACATCCATCCACCAACTATGTAATAGAATAGAATGACGCTAGTGCATATTTTCACTGCTTGCTACCTAATCAGAAGTATCTGACATTAATACAATTTTTGTTTTTTTAATAAACATGATGGCACATAGCTACTGGAACTTTACTAGCAACTTTTCATTGCTAAAATTCTTTAAGTTATATTTCATCTACAATATCATTCACTAACATGGGTCTCTCATACACAAAGCCTAAGGCCTCAATCTCTGAAGAGAGGTATTGTAAAATATGGATACCCAGATAATTTGCATGATTAATGAAAATATGTTTTAGAATATTAAACATTTAAGATGTTAGCATTTAGTAGGCTTTCAGACAGAAGTTAAAAGACTATTAGAATGACTGATGAATTGCTACAGTACATTAGCCCTCAGAACAGGGAACGTGCTAGAGGACATTTATGTAACTTCTTTGCACTCTTTTTTTTTTTCCTTTTTTCCCCCCTCCAACTAAGCTGTCCTTTCTTGACCTTGGTTCGGTTGTAAATGACCAAGCATACAACTTTGCAAAATTCTGAAGACTTAAAAATTACATGGAAAGCTATTGACAGGGAGAAAGAAAGCAATTGTATTAGCCAGGGCTTTGTACATGATATCTGTCATGGTAGGAGATGAATAAAATGTGTTGAAGGAATAAAACCTCTTTTTCATGGTTCAGAGGGTCTTACCTCAACACAGTGGAAAAAATGAAATAGAGAATTCCTCCCTGGCTAGTGACAAGGTCACTGACAGTTTAGCTGTCCATAACGAGGGAATGTAGACACACTTATTCTTTCCATTTGTTAGGAACTGTGTTTCCGAATGAAACTCCACATGCTGATGTCTTTCTAGAGCTTTTATCTTTGATTGCTGCAGAGTTTACCAGTGCTTATTTGGTCATTTATTTCCTCCTCTTGTTATATTTACAGATGAAATATACCAGAAAGGACTGCCAAGGAGGTGGGTAAAAAGTAAAATACCATTGAAAAGGTAGGACCACAAGAAATACCAAAATAAATTCTAGAGGTAGGTGCAATAACCTGCTTAATGGCCTTGCTTTGGGGGAGACAATGAACATTAATTTATGTGAGGTATTATCATGAAGTTATGAGCTCCCTTTCTGAGCTCTTCTTGCCAAAGCCTGCTTCTTTAGGCAGCATTTTCCTTAAAGTGTTATTTAGTTTACAGTTCTCCAACACTCACTTATACAGCACCCTCGTTTCTGTGTCAGTGAGCATAGAGAAATGTACACTACTATACATCAATTGGAATCCCACTACATAGTCATTAATGCAAAAGTGAACGGGGAAAAAGTAGCAATCTGAATAATTGCCCCCAAAGACAGAAGATTGTAATCCATGGGACCTTGTAAATGTTACCTTATTTGGGAAAAGGGTCTTTGCAAATGTGATTAAGTTAAGGATCTCAAGTTAGGGAGACTATCCTAGATTATCTGGGTGGGCCCTAAATGCAATCACAAGTGTCCTTATAAGGGAGAGGAAGAAGGAGATTTGACACGCAAAGAAGAGAAGGCGATGTGAAGACACAGCACAGATTTGAAGATGTTGGCTTTGATGATTGGAGCGATGTCTTCATAAGCCAAGGAATGCTAGCAGCTACCCGAAGCTGGAAGAGGCAAGGAATGGATTTTCCTCTAGATCCTCCAAAGGAAGTGTGACCCTGCAGACATGCTTTGGATTTTGGTCCAGTGATACTGGTCCTGGACTTTCGCCCTAGACAACTAGGAGAGAATAAATTTCTGTTGTTTTACATTACGGATTTTGTGTTAGTTATAGCCACAGGAAACTAATACTAATACAGTAAGGCTGAACTAAACCACGTTCAGACTTAAACAAAAGCATAGTGACCCCTATTCATGGTCATTACTAGTAGAGCATGGGAACAATTATATTATTAGCAGCAAGTTTAATGCAAAAGTATATCAACATACATATCCTTTGAAAACTATATATACAGTATTCTTCTTTATTTGTACATGTGTTGTGTGAATGTATTCAAGCAAGCCTTTTTTGTTTTAAACAGGACAAAAATCTCCTTCAATAACATAATGAATTTCTGAATATGACAGTTAAGTACACACTATTTTTACCCTTAAGATGTTTAAGATTTCACTTAATAAGGGTATGCTTTCTTTCATCCCCACCTGGAAGAAACATAGCTGTTATGGGCTAAAGAGCATAGTTTAAAATGTTCTTGCAAAACAAAAAATCCTGATTTTGGTTTTATTAAGACCAAAATCTTCCTTTAAGACTTGGAAATATTTATTTTGCTGAAAGAAAAATGATATTTTTATCACGATTTATTTATTTCTTAGTTTCTTCATTAAATGCTTATTGAACATGTTCTAGGTGCCTGGAAACTCTTCTCAGCTCTGGGAATAGCAAGATGAATGGCAACAGCACCTGTTCCCAAGGAGTTAAGAGTTTAGTGTGCTCCCTTGGCAAATGTGTAAATAAATAAATCCCTACGCAATGTGATATGCTAGAATAGCACTATAGGCAAGTGGCGTGGAAGCAGGATTTAAAAATAAATCCTTCATTTCAGAATCAAAGAATTCTATGAGCTTGAGAAGAGTTAAACTCTGCCTAGGAATATGCAGTAGAAAAATAATTTAACGCATTACGTTGGAAAAGTTTCTTATTCCTTATTTTGCTGCCAAATGCTTGGGTCATTCATGGTCAAAATCATATTCAAGGTTATAGTAGACAAGATTCAGCATTTTCAGATTCTGGATAACAGAATTAGCAAATTATAGTAATTTTCTCATGGTTTCAAAAACAACTACTTGTACGATAAAGGTTGCTTAATTAAAACCTACCCAACTGAAATGCCCATTTATCTGAAACAAATGTTTGTGCTATAGACATCAACCAACTCTTCACATGAGTAGCTAACAATAAACAATGGAATGATGCTTGATGAATATCAATTAAAACAAATTGCTCCCAATAAACTTTGTCCTAAAAAAAAAACCACCCTGCATGGGCACATGTTCACGCACACACACACACAAACACACACACACACACACACACACACACACAGCTTTGCCATTGTAATTTGCCTTCTTTAAGTTTAAGGTCAGTTAGCATTAACTGCATCTTAAAGATTGTACCTTCATTTTTTCATTGAGCCTAGTTTTAGTCTCTGGTAAGACATGAGTTTCAGGTAGGACCAGATACACAATAGGAGATGGCCAGAGTGCTTAGAATAATGGCCCAGGGTGAAATGAAAATGCAAGGCCCCTTGTTCAAAACTATTAAGAATTTTAAGACAGCAATAGGAGAGCATTAACCTGAATATGGGGCCTTTGTGAGAGCAGAGCCCTGTGCAATAACACAGGTTACATGCCCATAAAGCCCACCCTGGTTTCAGGTATTCCTTATCAGTAGTCCCCGTTTGCATTCTCCCAAGGACCATACTATAGATTATAAAAATGAAAATAATCTGCCTAAAAGTCACATTATGATCATATATTCTTTGCACTGGCCTGTATTAACTCTGAAGGCATTGTTGGGCACCCATTAAAATTCTATTATGATCAAAGTTTTTCATGCTTACTTGATTTTGCTTTTCTCTGCTCTATCCAGCCTTACTCACATAATCTATGAGGCAGAGAAAATGCTATGTGTTCACCAAACTGTGTCTATTAGGCTCCTGGGCATATTATGAGCTCTCTTGCATTCAATCCAAGTAACAAGTTCTGGGCAAAGTTAAGGCCTGGACCATAAGATCTTTCTTTGAGGTTCATGTCCTCCCCTCACTAGGTTTTCCTTACTCTTTCTTGTGCTTCCCCACCCCATTATCTATATACCTGGAAGCAATGAACTCTGAATTCTAGAACTCTGAATTGTGGAGACTACAGGAAAAGTCTGAACCCCTGAGTCATATTTGGAGAGAGCCATTCAGGAATGCTGCTTGTCCCAAGTTAGAGTACCACATAAAATTAAATTTTACTATCTTAAGCCACTTACATTCCCCTAATACTCTGTGTTTGAGAGTATAATAGTCTGAGGCAGGGAGCATAGGGCCCAGAGCAGTATCAAGCTCATTGAGTGATTCTGATCCATCTTTTGAAAAACATCGCTAAATTCATCTTTTTAGTGGACTATAAATCAGTGTGTTATTCGTGTTATCTTGTGAGATTGTTTAGATTCTCATAATAGCATACATTTATAATTTTCAAAGCACTCTTTCCTATGTATTTTTAGAGAAGTCTGGAACCTTTTAAAGACTTCAAAATCGATAGCAATGAATTATCAGGGATAGAATGACCAATGGCAAAAATGACCCTTTGCCAAACACCTCTGCAAATCTCATAAATCGTCACCTGTCTGCTTGTAGGATTTACAGACCTCAAAAATTCAAATTACCCAAGGAAATGTTTGATAGCAACCCTGGAATCGGGCTGAGTCTAAGAATCTGGTAACACTAGTCTTAGGAAACTCAGAGCCAGGTATTATTGGTAGGGACAAGAGCGCGGGCCAGAGTGCTTAGAATAATGGCAAGTGTTCTTTTCCCTTTGGCTGCAGAATGTCAGCATTTATGGGAAAAAGTCGATCAAGTACTTACTGGATCTGCTTAATCAAGCATAACTGTCACCATGTGACTGGCAGTTATCGGAAGCTCCTTGGTGAGACAGCGCCAGAACCAGTATGCGAAGATCTACCTATATTTTAGAGAGTAAAAGAAAAAATAAGTTTTCCTCAGCACAGGAAATCAACATTAAGCAACTTAAGAACATGCATTTTTGAAATGTGAGAGATTTGGGATCAGACTTAGTTTCAACACTTATTTGCTTCAGTTCTTAAGCATCTAAGCTCTAGTTTACTCCAATGTAAAAAGAGAGGTTAATGCCTCCATTGCAGAGCTGTAGCTTAAACAAGTAAGGCATCTAGCATGATTTCTGCAGCATTTTACCTCTGTCAGTTTCATTATTTGTATTAGTGATATTATTTTTAATAGTAATTATACTTTAAGAATGAAGAAACACCCTCATTGGGCACTCTCAAATTTATACCATAAAGAATCCCCTTAAACGTCCTTCCTGGCCTCTCTAAAGCATAGAAATGATTTCTCCCAGATGTTTTCTAGACACAGTGTCAAGCATTTATAATTACCCATTTCCCCACACAGCCAGACTTATATTCCAAACAAAGCTTCAATTGTCCAAACACTCAAAACTTGTAGGAAATAATAATTCATTAAATATTTATGAAATATTGAACTATCATATTCATACCAAGGGAGTTTAATGAGAGAAATTACATCCTTATCCTGAGTCTTAAAAAGGACTCTGGGGACCCTGATTTATATAGATTTTCATAGAGTGTCTCTTTTATACTGCCTTTATAAATGTTGTGTTTACTATGCTTTTAGAGGTCTAGGGTAGGTTTCCCTGAACAAAGCCCCCAAATTCTTCAAAACCTAGGCCAATTATTTAAATTTAAGGTTTATAAGTGCATTTCTGAGATATGAATCAGGCAGAATATAAACTTCTATTAATAAAAATCTACTATCTTTTGTGAATAATTAGGAAGCTGCCCACATTTTAATGTGTACTGAAATGTTGATAAAGAAAAAATTCAGTTATCCAACAAATTTGTTATTTTAGATGAATTAAAGTCATTTTAATCTTGAAATACCCTACACCTGCATAAGATCACAGACTAACCTCTATGATATTATCTAAAAGACGTAAATATATCTTTTGATATAAAGGAAACAGAATAACGCATCTTTAGAGTAGTTAAATTATTATAAAAGAAAAATAAGTATTTCCACATTAAGCTTGTTTCATGAATTAGGAAATTCAATAAGTAAACTTACATTTGTTGCCTTTATGGTGAGCTTGCAATGGGAAATGTGTCTATTGCCCTACCTATAGCATTCCAGCAAATATTAATTGAGCACTTTCTAGATAAGTAAAACTCTATTAGACTCTTGGAATACAGAATCATAAGATATGTGGTCTTTGCTCTCAATAAATCTGCAATCTAGCTGGGGAGGCAGGACAAATACCAAAGACTATAATAGCAACACCATCCTATAACAAAAGATGCATCATAGTGCCAAACCAACAGGACAGAATAATAGCTGTAGAATTCAGAGAAGGAAGGCAGACATCCCTAAAAGCTGTAAGATTGGGACACTTCTAAACTGAGACATTCTGCTTCTCAATTTGTAGTTTCAGAGGGAAGGGGGAAACCACACAGAAATATATGGTATCTGGGTGGTCCCCACCTCTGCTGTGTTAAAACTATAAGTTGAGAACCAGAATACATCAGTTTGTAATAAATATAATCATATACTAGATAAGTTATTTGTGAAGTAGCAACTACTTAGCTGTATACAATATTATTTATGGGAGGTATTGTCAATTAAAAATCGAATAACCATCAATTACACTAGTGTGGATTTCAGTTTACAACAGAATACCAAATGATTCATTTCTACATTCCCTTTTCATTGAGTTCCATGGAGAACTGTTTATTTTTCAGTGATTAAAAAGAAATCTGCAGCCTATACAATTTTTTTCCATAAGGTTTAAAAAATTATGTTGTATAACTTACTCAGCGATCAGTTATATGGCTTTATTAGATGGTAGGTGCTAGGGATACTTAGAGGCCCAAAATACATTTCAGACCTTCAAGGACTTATCAGCTAGCTGGGAAGTCAGGACTTATATGTAATACAATAATACAAAGATACAAAGTGGCCAAAGGAGTCTATTGGACATAGGTGTCCCAATGGTTATAAGATTTCCCAAACCAAAAGGAATCAATTCCATTCTAACCCTGACTCTATGAATATGGGGATGATGCTGATATACCCTTCTCTGACTTCAAATTCCCAAAATTTCCATTATCTGCAATAATACAAGACAGGTATGGGTAAAATCCTGGGAGAAAAGAGTTACTAAACATTAGTAACTTGTAACTTGAGTATCATAGATAACTATTTTCAAAAAATTATATATAGGGCTTCCCTGGTGGCCCAGTGGTTGAGGGTCTGCCTGCCGATGCAGGGTACATGGGTTCGTGCCCCGGTCCGGGAAGATCCCACATGCCACGAAGTGGCTGGGCTCGTGAGCCATGGCCGCTGAGCCTGCGCGTCCGGAGCCTGTGCTCTGCAACGGGAGAGGCCACAACCGTGAGAGGCCCGCGTACCGCAAAAAAAAAAAAAAAAAAAAATTATATATAAAGTACTTTAATGCTGATGGTCAAGAGGATGGAATCCCGTTTTCAAGGAATCACAGATGTCACAGATGGAGGGGACCTGGAGAGGGTCTATCCCAATGCCATCACATTGTAGAAAAGATTTGAGGTCTAGAGGGGTGAATAGATCTATCCACGGTCACACCTATTCACAAACAAGAAGAATTCAGGTTTGCACTGTGATCTTCTGGAATTAAGTCCAGGCTCTTTCCTTCATACCATGCTGCTCAACCCTACGTGAAACAGGATATTGGGCAAAGTTAGATATTTAACATAATATCGCTGACTGAAATTTTGGCTCATCAGTAAAAAGCAACTTCTCTCGTCCTTACAAATCCTCTGAAATTTGTGTTTCCTAAATAACATATGGTCCCTAAGTAGGAAGAAAATAGAATCACCAGTCTAGGTAACATTGATCTTAGTAACAGCAAAATAAAAAATATCAACAATATAGTGTTTGCCTTTCAGAATCCTTATAAGTGTACCATGCCAGAATAAGAGAATTTTTGAGCCAGACGAGGCTTTACGAATTTTCCCAGAACTTCATGTGAAATACTAGATCTACACCAGCCAATTTAGAGAAAAATCATACCTCCTATAAGGTGTTTTGAACACCATCAGAGCCTGTGAAACAACATTTTGATTAACAAAGTGAAAATGAATCACAATTATTGGCAAAGAGCTGTGCCACAGTTTTAGTCAAACCAAGAACAATTGGTTGAAAAGAGGTGAAATGTCAAGAAGAAAGATTCATTCTACACACTGCATTCTGATTAGGTTCCTGGATCCCTGCATTTAAGACCCTTACTTTCCCCAGGATTCATCATGGCCCGGTGATAATTACAAAGGTATGGTAATCGAGGGCCTTAAATCAAACATGCATAATAGATCTGCTGTCACGGCAAGAATCATTTCATTGCAAGCTGGCAGGGAAGGATGTGCTTGCCTTTCAACTGGCAGAGCCGGCCTCTTGGCTGGCACAGCAACCAGCTCTGCCTTAAATCTTCCTGAGCAATGCCCTGTTAGAGTAATTTGGCTAATTGAAAATGTCTGTCTTTGGAGACATTTTTCATAATATGAGTGTCATTTGCAGGTTGCTCAGGAAGATCTCTAGAGCTGCAGTGCTGCCTTGCTGCCTACAAAGCCCCCAGTGATTAAGGTCCCATCCAAAGAGTCCACTTAGGCAAGAGACCATCCAATGACTTGCCAGTCATCCTCTCTTGCCAAAAGGCAAAAGTGAGTAAAGTGTCTTGAGTGGACATGTAGCCTCCAAATAAGGCAGACAATGTTGATGAGGGATTCCCAGGCCACTCTGGACAGTTCCAGTTATCTCAAGAAGTAGTATGGAATTGGAATATCCCCAAAGGAAAATTTTCCAACCATCTTTGACTGTAAAAATAAAGTTATTTACAGCCACTTGGGAGGCATAAGCAAGAGGAGGTAAAAATCAAAGCAGAGGGCTTCCCTGGTGGCGCAGTGGTTGAGAGTCTGCCTGCCGATTCAGGGGACGCGGGTTCGTGCCCCGGTCCGGGAAGATCCCACATGCCGCGGAGCGGCTGGGCCCATGAGCCATGGCTGCTGAGACTGCGCGTCTGGAGCCTGTGCTCCGCAACGGGAGAGGCCACGACAGTGAGAGGCCCGCGTACAGGAAAAAAAAAAAAATCAAAGCAGAAATTCTTTCACAATTTAGGCAGAAACCACAGTTGAGACACCATGTGTTAAAAGTTGTATGGAAAATGATTTTTAATAAAATCACAATAAACATGGTATTGTTTTTCAATATTTTTATTTCCTCATCATTTCGTCTCCTTTCAATCACAGAGCCAATTTTCCTTAACCTTTAAAGCATTAATCTGCTAATAGAAAATGTGCAAGTTTTCGATTCTTTCCCTGAAATGAGAGGTTAAATTTCACACTATGTCTACCCAAATAAATTATACCAAAATATATCAGTGGATTTGACAAAACAAGCTGAGAGCATTGGTGGGAAAAAGAAATCAGTCTGCGAGCAAATAATTTTTGTTTTATTCTTCCTTTCCAGCTCAGCTCAGCCTTAATTGGCCTCCAGTTCCCCCTTTTCCTGTGTCTCTGAGTCCCTTATCTAATCCTGGTCTCATTATGCTCTGTTGGTCTCACCAATCCTCCTGCATCCAATGACTCACTCTTGCTTCCCCTCTTTACTTCTTCCCTGAACACTATCTGGTTGATTTCAAGCCTTCCCTTCTTCTCCAAGTGGTTTATTGCTTCAAAATCTCCTCAACCATGAAAAACTAGCAGTTATAAACCCTTACAAATATTTCAGGCAGAACAGTCAATCTAGGAGCCCCCAAAACACAGACCTAATCTTTGGGATCTGATATCATGACAGATGTGCCTCTCCTCAAAATTCATTTCCAAGGGCTCTAAAATATGCCTTGGTAAGTGCTCCCTATTATATGCCTGGGATGAGTTCATCTGTTTAAAAGTATTCCCCAGCTGAGCAGAGCTATCTTCCAAAGTTTATTTGTAAATCAATCCTTTGGAATTCTAAATTTCTTTTCTAATGTAAACTATCTTACACAGATTGGTTTAAGTTCCAGATCAATTTCGAATATCTATCTAGCCCACAAATTATATGAAGAATAATACTAAACTAGAGCCAGAAGGGAGCTCAGAGCCGGAAGGGAGCACGGAGATTATATAATCCAACTCTTTTGCTTTATGGATGAGAAAACTGAAGCTAACATTTCCATTCCCATGTAGCATGCAAGAGACAAGTGGAACTCTTTATTACTGTCTGGCTTTATCTCAATTAACCCACACACAATCTTAAAAGACTGGTATTATTATCCATGTAAGGAAAGTGAAGCTAAGAGAACCAAGTAATTTGGCCAAGACACATAGCTAGTACCAGTAAATTGGAGCTGTGGTTTAATCTCAGTTTTCTTAGATTTTATGCATGTTCCAGTCCACTGTCCCTCGCCTATATTATCTTTCTTTCCCTTCACAGTCCAGTTTCTTCAGAGATGTTTAAACTTGTTTTCTCTTTTCAATCTCCCATTAATGGCACAACTTACTACAGTTAGGATTTTGCCCCACCACTGCACTGTAATTGCTCTAACAAAGATCACAGTGTCTTGTAGGTCATTCAGATCAGTGATTTTCAATCCATTTTCTGAACTCTGTAGGCAGCATTCAATAGCTTTGACTATTCCCTTCCTTAAACTCTTTTGATTTATGTAAGTCCTATCCATCTCTGAACCATTTCTTATCTGCCTCATTCATAAGTTCCTCAGCCACTACTTGGTCTTGAATGCTTACGTTTTCTATAATCTTTCCCTTGATAATCTTTTCTCTAAAAATCAGTGGTTTCAACTTTCCTTGAACATTGGAAACTATCTATAAGGAGATTTAAAATTTCTAATAGAAAACACTTCTGAATGGCAGAGCACAGACCTATATAAATCCACTCCTCTATAAAAGCAAAGAGAATACTAGCAAAAATGGTCAAAATAAACTTTTTCAGAACTCTAGAAATTAATAAAAGGCTTTCAAAAACATGAGTTAAAAAAAAAAACAGATGAACTTTGTTAAAAACACCAAGCTTTGTGGCATTTCAACTTGTTCTACTCCTACTACCCTTATCCACCAGTCTCTGTGGTAGCCTTCAAACCAAAACCTACATTGTACAACTCAGGGGATACAGCCACTGTTTTATAATAACTATAAGTGGAATGTAACCTTTAAAATTGTGAATCATTATATTGTACACCTGAAACTTATATAATATTGTACATCAACTATACCTCAACTTAAAGAAAACAAAAAACAGCTACATAACAATACTAACAGTGAAAACCAACAGCCAATGAGCAACTGGGAGGAACAGAATGAGTTTGGCATTCCCCCCAAATCCCATCCCTACAGAATTGTCACTGTTTACCTGTCTGGCACCTCCATTCTCGGACATACTTTTATTTGACCTGAGTGACAGCTGAATCAAACCTAACTGAGCTCACTTAGTGTGAACAGCAATGTCTCTAAGGCACTTGTGAAAACAATCAATGCCAGTGGTTCAATAGTGCAGTTGCCTGAGGTAGCAATACCAGTTGGGTTAAATAAGAGACATACCAAAAAATTTAAAAAGAAAAGCTGGAGAATGAGATTCTCACATGGGATGTTGAAAATATACAACATATTTCCGGAAATCTCAAAGGTCACATGCATGTGCACAGGTGTGTACAGGCTCAGGAAAGACCTGAGAAGACCCTAATCTCACACCTATGGATGACTTTGAGGCTCTGCATAAGCAGGAAATAAAGAATAAAGTAGAGTTTTAAACTGCTTACTGGAGTATTGAAATATTCAACCCCACACATACAAAGCCCATCAGTAAAGTCATGAACATTTGTTGGTTTAATGCATTCAAGGAAATATCTGTGCAACCATTAGCTGACCACTAAGCCAACTGAGAAGAGATGTTGAGTGGTATATACAACAAAGAATTAAGGTACTACAGAATTAGTCCAGGAAACTCAATAAATAAACAAACATTCAAGGCAACAAAAAAACACTACCACCAAACAGCTACAAAAAAAAAAAAAAAAAAAAGAGTGGAGAGAATTGATTTCCAGAATTGGAAACATCCTGTTTTTAAGAAAAAACAAACTATGAGACATGCAAACAAACAGGAAATTATGGCCCATACAAAGAAAAAATACCAGTCAATAGAAACTATCTCTGAGGAGTTCAAATATTAGACTTACTAGACAAAGATATTATATCAACAATTATAAACATGTTCAAAGAAATAAAAACATTTCCAAAGAATTAAAGGAGAATTTAAGAACCATGTCTCACTGAATAGAATATTAATAAAGGGAAATTATTTTTTTAAAAAGCCAAACAGCAATCCTGGAGTTGAAAAGTATAAAAAGTGAAATGAAAAATTATTAGAGGGATTTAATAGCAGATTTGAAATGGCAGAATTTTTGTTTGTTTTGTTTTGTTTTTAACATCTTTATTGGAGTATAATTGCTTTACAATGGTGTGTTAGTTTCTGCTGTATAACAAAGTGAATCAGCTATACATCTACATATGTTTCCATATCTCTTCCCTCTTGCATCTCCTTCCCTCCCACCCTCCCTATCCCACCCCTCTAGGTGGTCACAAAGCACTGAGCTGATCTCCCTGTGCTATGCGGCTGCTTCCAACTAGATATCTACTTTACATTTGGTAGTGTATATATGTCCATGTCACTCTTTCACTTCGTCCCAGCTTACCCTTCCCCATCCCCGTGTCCTCAAGTCCATTCTCTACATCTGCATCTTTATTCCTGTCCTGCCCCTAGGTTCTTCAGAACCTTTTTTTTTTTTTAGATTCCATATATACATGTTAGCATACAGTATTTGTTTTTCTCTTTCTGACTTACTTCATCCTGTATGACAGACTCTAGGTCCATACACCTCACTACAAATAACTCAGTTTCGTTGAAGAAGGTTGGCTGTGGGTTTGTCATATATGACCTTTATTATGTTGAGGTAAGTTCCCTCTGTGCCTACTCTCTGGAGGGTTTTTATCATAAATGGGTGCTGAATTTTGTCGAAAGTTTTTTCTGCATCTGTTGAGAAGATCATATGTTTTTTATCCTTGAATTTGTTAGTATAGTGTATCACATTGATTCATTTGCATATATTGAAGAATCCTTGCATTCCTGGGATAAACCTCACTTGATCATGGTGTATAATCATTTTAGTGTGCTGTTGGATTCTGTTTGCGAGTATGTTGTTGAACAGTTTTCCATCTATGTTCATCAGTGATATTGGCCTGTAGTTTTCTTTCTTTGTGACATCTTTGTCTGGCTTTGGTATCAGGGTGATGGTGGCCTCGTACAATGCGTTTGGGAGTGTTCCTCCCTCTGCTATATATTGGAAGAGTTTGAGAAGGATAGGTGTTAGCTCGTATCCAAATGTTTGATAGAATTCGCCTGTGAAGCCATCTAGTCCTGGGCTTTTGTTTGTTGGAAGATTTTTAATCACAATTTCAATTTTAGTGCTTGTGATTGGTCTGTTTATACTTTCTTTTTCTTCCTGTTCGATCTCGGAGGTTGTGCTTTTCTAAGAATTGTCCATTTCTTCCAGGTTGTCCATTTTATTGGCATATAGTTGCTTGTAGTAATCTCTCATGATCCTTTGTATGCCTGCTGTGTCTGTTGTAAGTTCTCCTTAATCATTTCTAATTCTACTGATTTGAGTCTTCTTTTTTTTCTCATGAGTCTGGTTAATGGTTTATCAATTGTGTTTATCTTCTAAAGAACCAGATTTTAGTTTTATTGATCTTTGCTATTAATTTCTTTTTCATTTATTTCTGATCTGATCTTTATGATTTCTTTCCTTCTGTTATCTTTGGGGTTTTTCTGTTCTTTCTTTAATTGTTTTAGGTGTAAGGTTAGGTTGTTTATTTGAGACATTTCTTGTTTCTTGAAGTAGGATTGTATTGCTATAAACTTCCCTCTTAGAACTGATTTTGTTTCATTCCATGGATTCGGGTAGTCGTGTTTTCATTGTCATTTGTTTCTAGGTATGTTTTTATTTCCTCTTTGATTTCTTTAGTGATCTCTTGGTTATTTAGTAGTGTATTGTTTAGCTTCCATGTGTTTGTATTTTTTACAGATTTTTCCCTGTAATTGATATCTAGCCTCATAGCACTGTGGTCAGAAAAGATAATTCATATGATTTCAATTTTCTTAAATTGACCAAGGCTTGATTTGTGATGCAAGATATGATTTATCCTGGAGAATGTTCCATGAGCACTTGAGAAGAAAGTGTATTCTGTTGCTTTTGAATGGATTGTCCTATAAATATCAATTAAGTCTATCTTGTTTAATGTAACATTTAAAGCTTGTGTTTCCTTATTTATTTTCATTTTGGATAATTTGTCCAACAGTGAAATTGGGGTGTTAAAGTCCCCTACTATGATTGTGTTACTGTCAATTCCCCCTTTTATGGCTGTTAGCATTTGCCTTATGTATTGAGGTGTTCCTATGTTGGGTGCATAAATATTTACAATTGTTATATCTTCTTCTTGAATTGATCCTTTGATAATTATGTAGTGTCCTTTTTTGTCTCTTGTAATAGTCTTTATTTTAAAGTCATTTTTTCTGATATGAGAATTGCTACTCCAGCTTTCTTCTGATTTCCATTTGCATGGAATATCTTTTTCCATCCCCTCACTTTCAGTCTGTATGTGTCCCTAGGGCTGAAGTGGGCCTCCTGTGGACAGCATATATATGGGTCTTGTTTTTATATCCATTGAGCTAGTCTATGTCTTTTCGTTGGAGCATTTAATGCATTTATATTTAAGGTAGTTATCGATATGTATGATCCTATTACCATTTTCTCAATTGGTTTGGGTTTGTTATTGTAGGTCTTTTCCTTCTCTTGTGTTTCCTGACTAGAGAAGTTCCTTATCATTTGTTGTAAAGCTGGTTTGGTGGTGCTGAATTCCCTTAGTTTTTGCTTGTCTGTAAAGTTTAATTTCTCCATCAAATCTTAATGAGATCCTTGCTGGTAGAGTAATCTTGGTTGGAGGTTTTTCCCTTTCATCACTTTAAATATGTCCTGCCATTCCCTTCTGGCTTGCAGAGTTTCTGCTAAAACATCAGCTGTTAACCTTATGGGGATTCCCTTGTATGTTATGTGTTGCTTTTCCCTTGCTGCTTTTAATATGTTTTCTTTGTATTTAATTTTTGATTGTTTGATTAATACGTGTCTTGGTGTGTTTTCCCTTGGATTTATCCTGTATGGGACTCTGCACTTCCTGGACTTGATGACTATTTCCTTTCCCATATCTGGGAAGTTTTCAACTATAATTTCTTCAAATATTTTCTCAGTCCCTTTCTTTTTCTCTTCTTCTTCTGGGACACCTATAGTTCGAATGTTGGTGAGTTTAATGTTGTCCCAGAGGTCTCTGAGACTGTCCTCAATTCTTTTCATTCTTTTTTCTTTATTCTGCTCTGCAGTAGTCATTTCCAATATTTTATCTTCCAGGTCACTTATCCCTTCCTCTGCCTCAGTTTTTCTGCTATTGATTCCTTCTAGAGAATTTTTAATTTCATTCATTGTGTTGTTCATCATTGTTTCTTTGGTCTTTAGTTCTTCTAGGTCCTTGTTAAAAGTTTCTTGTATTTTCTCCATTCTATTTCCAAGATTTTGGATCATCTTTACTATCATTACTCTGAATACTTTTTCAGGTAGACTGCTTATTTGTTTTCATTTGTTTGGTGTTGTGGGTTTTTACCTTGCTCCTTCATTTGCTGTGTGTTTCTCTGTCTTTTCATTTTGTTTAACTTATTTTGTTTGGGGTCTCCTTTTCATAGGCTGCAGGTTTATAGTTCCCATTGTTTTTGGTGTCTGCCCCCAGTGGCTAAGATTGGTTCAGTGGGTTGTGTAAGTTTCCTGGTGTAGGGGACTGGTGCCTGTGTTCTGGTAGATGAGGCTGGGTCTTGTCTTTCTGGTGGGCAGGACCATGTCCAGTGGTGTGTTTTGGGGTGTCTGTGACCTTATTATTATTTTAGGCAGCCTCTCTTCTAATGGGTGGGGTTGTGTTCCTCTCTTGCTAGTTGTTTGGTATAGGGTGTCCAGCACTGTAGCTTGCTGGTCGTTGAATGGAGCTGGGTCTTAGCACTGAGATGGATAACTCTGGGAGAGCTTTTGCCTTTTGATATTACTTGGAGCCAGGAGGTCTCTGGTGCACCAATGTCCTGAACTCAGCTCTCCCACCTCAGAAACACAGGCCTGACAACTGGCTGGACCACCAAGACCCTGTCAGTCACACGGCTCAGAAGAAAAGGGAGAATGAAGAAAGAAAGAGAGAGAGAGAGAAAGAAAGAAAGAAAGAAAAAAAGAAAGAAAGAAAGAAAGAAAGGAAGGAAGGAAGGAAGGAAGAAGGAAAGAAAGAAAGAAAGAAGGAAAGAAAGAAAGAAAGAGAAAGAAGGAAGGAAGGAAAAGAAAGTTATTAAAAAATAAAAAGTATTAAAAAAAAAGAAGACAGCAACCAAATCAAAAAACAAATTCACCAATAATAACAAGGGCTAAAAACCATACTTAAAAAAAAAAATGACATGGGCTTCCCTGGTGGCGCAGTGGTTGAGAGTCCGCCTGCCGATGCAGGGGACATGGGTTCATGCCCCAGTCCGGGAAGATCCCACATGCCACGGAGCGGCTGGGCCCGTGAGCCATGGCCGCTGAACCTGTGCGTCCGGAGCCTGTGCTCCGCAACGGGAGAGGCCACAACAGTGAGGCCCGCATACCAAAAAAAAAAAAAAAAAAAAAAAAAATGACAGACAGAACTCGAGGACAAATGATAAAAGCAAAGCTATACAGGCAAAATCACACAAAGTCCACCGCCTCAATTTTGGGATGATTCATTGTCTGCTCAGGTATTCCACAGATGCAAGGTACATCAAGTTGATTGTGGAGATTTAATCCACTGCTTCTGAGGCTGCTGGAAAAAATTTCCCTTTCTCTTCTTTGTTCACACAGCTCCTGGGGTTCAGCTTTGGATTTGGCCCTGCCTCTGCGTGTAGGTCGCCTGAGGGCGTCTGTTCTTGGCTCAGACAGGACAGGAATAAAGTAGCAGCTGATTAGGGGGCTCTGGCTCACTCAGGCCAGGAGGGGGATGAGGAGTACGGAATGCAGGGCGAGCCTGCAGTGGCAGAGGCCGGAGTGACGTTGCAACAGCCTGAGGTGCGCTGTGTGTTCTCCTGGGGAAGTTGTCCTTGGATCATGGGACCCTGGCAGTGGCGGGCTGCACAGGCTCCCCAGAAGGGGGGTGTGGATAGTGACCTGTGCTCGCACACAGGCTTCTTGGTGGCTGCAGCAGCAGCCTTAGCGTCTCATGCCCGTCTCTGGGGTCCACGCTGATAGCCGCAGCTCGCGCCCATCTCTGGAGCTCATTTAGGTGATGCTCTGAATCCCCTCTGCTCGTGCATCCTGAATTAATGGTCTCTTGCCTTTTAGGCAGTTCCAGACTTTTTCCCGGACTCCCTCCCTGCTAGTTGTGGCACACTGGCCCCCCTCAAGCTGTGTTCACGCAGCCAACCCCAGTTCTCTCCCTGGGATCCGATCTCCGAAGCCGGAGCCTCAGTTCCCAGCCCCTGCCTGCGCCCGGCGCAGGAGCAGACAAGCCTCTCAGTCTGGTGAGTGCTGGCCGGCACGGATCCTCTGTATGGGAATCTCTCCACTTTGCCATCTGTACCCGTATTGCTGTGCTCTCCTCCATGGCTCTGAAGCTTCCCTCCTTCCCAACCCCCGAAGTGAAGGGGCTCCCTAGTGTGTGGAACATTTCCTCCTTCACAGCTCCCTCCCAGAGTTGCAGGTCCCGTCCCTATTCTTTGTCTCTGTTTATTCTTTTTTCTTTTTCCCTACCCAGGTACGTGGGGAGTTTCTTGCCTTTTGGGAAGTCTGAGGTCTTCTGCCAGCATTCAGTAGGTGTTCTGTAGCAGTTGTTCCACATGTAGATGTATTTCCAATGTATTTGTTGAGAGGAAGGTGATCTCCATGTCTTAGTCCTCCACCATCTTGAAGGTCTCCTCAAAATGGCAGAATTTGAAGTTAGATAATCTAGGCTGAAGAACAGAAAGAAAACTAATGAAAAAAAAATGGACAGAGTCTCAGAGACCTATGGGATACCATCAACTATACCAATATACAATTGTAGTTCCAGAAGAAGAGAGAAAGAAAGGGCAGAAAGACTATTTTAAAAAGTAATGACTAGGGACTTCCCAGGTGGTCCAGTGGTTAAGACTCCACACTCCAAATACATGGGGACTGGGTTCACTCCCTGGTCAGGGAAGTAGAACCCCCATGCCACAAGTACGAATCTGCATGCTGCAACTCAAGATCCCTCATGCTACAATGAAGATCTCACATACCATAGTGAAAGACCCAGCATGGCCAAATAAATAAATAAATATTAAAAAAAATAGAAATAAAAAGTAATGACCAGAAACTTCCCAAAGCTGATGGAAAAAATTAAAATGCATACCCAAGACGCTCAATCAACTCCAAGTAGGATAAACTCAGAGATCCATACCTAGGCAACTTATAGTAAAACTGTCAAAAGCCAAGGACAAAGAGATCATCTTGAAGGCAGTAAAAGAAAATTATCTCATCATGTACAAAGGTTTCTCAAAGATTAACAGGCGATTTCTCATAAGAAATCATGGATTCTAGAAGGCAGCTGTATGACAAATTCAAAGTGTTCAAAGAAAAATACTATCAGCCAATACTGTTAAGAATTTTATATTCAGAAAACTAGCCTGCAAAAATGAAGGGGAAATTAAGACATTCTCAGGAAACATAAACTAAAGAATATAACCCTACCATACCTTCTTTACAAGAAATATTAATGGAAGTTTTTCAGGCTAAAATGAGAGACAGTTGACAGTAGCTCAAATGCACAAGAAGAAATAAAGAGCATTGGTAAAGATAACTGCAGAGGTTAATATAAAAAACAGTATAAATGTATTTTTGTTTGTAATTCCTTTTTTCTACTATTTGATTAAAAAGACAACTACATAAACAATAATTTTACAAAACTATGCATTGGCTTATAATATGTAAATATATAATTTGTATGCAATAATAACACAAAAGAAGGAGGAAAGAACAGAGCTATATCAGAATAAGTTTTGTATACTGTTTAACATTAGGTTTCTTTTAATAAGAACTAGGGACTTCCCTGGTGGCACAGTGGTTAAGAATCCATCTGCAAATGCAGGGGACATGGGTTCGAGCCCTAGTCCGGGAAGATCCCACATGCCGTGGAACAACTAAGCCCGAGTGCCACAACTACAGAGCCTGTGCCCGAGAGCCCATGAGCCACAACTACTGAAGCCCACACGCCTAGAGCCCATGCTCCACAAGAGAAGACACTGCAATGAGAAGCCCATGCACCGCAATGAAGAGTAGCCCCTGCTCGCCGCTACTAGAGAAAGCCCACGCACAGCAACGAAGACCTGACATGGCCAAAAAGGAATAAATAAATAAATTTACTTTTTAAAAAAAGAACTAGATTTTTTATACTTCAGACATTAATTATAATCCTCAGAGCAATAGTGAAGAAAAATTTTAAAACAGTAAAAGAAATAAAGGAATTATAATGGTATAACTTCAAATATCTATATAATAAAAAATAAGGAAGAAATGGAAAAGTAAAGGAACACAAAGACAATAACACATAGAAATCCTACCCTACCAGTAAATGAATTAATGTAAGTCATTAAAATACTACAATTAAAAGATAGAATTTGGCAGAATCAGTTAAAAAAAAAAAACACGATTCAACAATATGCTGTCTACGAGAGACACACTTCCAGTTCAAAGAGACAAACAGGTTGAAAGTAAAAGGACAGGAAAAGATATCATGCAAGTAGTTAACCAAAGAGAACTGGACTGGCTTTCAAAATCTCAGACCAAATATGTTTTCATTCCACACAAAACAGCAGAATACACATGCTTCTCAGGTGTAGATGGAACATTCTCCAGTATACAGTTAGGTGATAAAACAAATCTGATTAAATTTAAAATTTAAGGGAATACAAATTATGTTCTCTGACCATAATGAAAAAATTCCTAGAAACAAACTATTAAAAATGACTTGAGAAGAAACAGAAAATCTGAATACACTTGTAAGTTAACATATTGAATTAATATCCAAAAATTTCCCACAAAGAAAAGTCTACAACAGGATAGCTTCACCAGTGCATTTCATCAAACATTTAAAGAATAATTAACACAATATTTCCAAAATCTCCCCCCAAATAGAAGAATGTAATACTTCCCAACACATTCTATAAAGCCACTATTATTCTGACACCAAAAGCTGAAAAAGTATCACAAGGGAAGGAAGTCTACGGGGCAATATTTTTACGACTATAGAGACAGTAATCCTCAACCAAAATACTCAATAATCTCAACAAACGCAGGAAAAGCATTTGAGAAAACCCAACACTCTTTAATGATTAAAAACACTCATTAAACTAGAAATAGAAGGGAACTTCCTCAATATGATAAAGAGTATTTATAAAAATCCCACAGCTAACATTATACTTACTGGTTAAAGACTGAATGCTTCCCCCCTAAGACCAGAAACAAGACAAGGATATTCACTCTTGCTATTTCTATTCAACACTGTACTAGAAGTTTGAACCAGGGTAATGGTAAGGAAAATATGTTAAAGACATCCAGATTGGAAAGGAAGAAGTAAAATTATATTTATTTGCATACGACCTGGTCTTGTATACAGAAAATCCTAAGAAATCTATCAAAAAAAATTGGAATGAATACATGAGTTCAGCAAGGTGGAAGGATACAAAATCAATATTAAAAAATCAGCTGTATTCCTATACACTAACAATAAACAATCCAAAAATGAAATTAAGAAAACTACTATATTTGTAATACCATGAAGAATACTTAGGAATTAATTTTTTAAAGTGCAAGACAGGTACACTGAAAACCACAAAACATCCTTGAAAGAAATTGAGACCTAAATAAATGGAAAGATATGGATATTCATGGGTTTGAACACTTAACATGGCTAAGATGGCAATACCCCCCCAAATGATCTATGCATCCAGTGCAATCCATATCAATATTCCTTCTACCATTTTTGGACAAACTGACCCCCTGATCCTAAAAGTCATACGAAAATGCAAGGCATACAGAATAGACAAAATAATCTTGAAAAAGAACAAATTTGGGCTACTCACACTTCCTGATTTCAAAATACTGGCATAAGATTATTCATAACATATCAGTGGATTAGAATAGAGTCCAAATATAACATTCATGGCCATTTGATTTTCAACAAGGGTGCTAAGACAATACAGTAAGGAAGGAATACTACTTTCAACAAGTGGTGCTGTGACAACTATATATCCACATGTAAAGAATAAAATTGAACGTCTATCACACACAATGTAAAAAAATTAACTTAAAGTGAATGATACGCAAAATTGCAAGAGCTAAAACTGTAACACTTTTAGAGGAAAACATAGGAGTAAATCTTCCAAACCTTAGATTAGACAACCGTTTCTTTGATATGATACAAAAAGCACAAGTAACGAAAGAAAAACAGATAAATTGGATTTCATCAAAACCAGAAACTTTTGTGCTGCAAAGGATACCATCAATAAAATGTACAGGGGCTTCCCTGGTGGCGCAGTGGTTGAGAGTCCGCCTGCCGATGCAGGGGACACGGGTTCGTGCCCCGGTCCGGGAAGATCCCACATGCCACGGAGCGGCGAGGCCTGTGAGCCATGGCCGCTGAGCCTGCGCATCCGGAGCCTGTGCTCCACAATGGGAGAGGCCACAACAGTGAGAGGCCCGCGTACCGAAAAAAAAAAAAAATGTACAGACAACTCGCAGATTGGAGGAAAATATTTGTAAATCACATACCTGATAATGGACTTGTATCCATAAAATACATAGAATTCTTACAACTCAACAATGTAAGAAACAACCCAATTTTAAAAATGGACAAAGGATTTGAACAGACATTTCTCCAAAGTAGGTACGCAATGACCCATAAGCACATGGCACCATGTTAAATATCATTGGTCTTTCGGGAAATGCAAATCAAAATCACACTGTGATACTACTTCACACTGACTGAAATGGCTAGAATCAAAAAGAAAACAAATGTTGAGAATGTAGAGAAGCTAGAACCCTCATGCATTGCAGTGGGAATGTGAAATGGTGTAGCTGTTGTGGAGACAGTTTGATAGTTCTTCAAAAAGAGTTCCCATAGAGTTAAATGTAGACTTACTCCATGACTCAGTAATTTCACTCTTAGTTAGGTATCCAACATTGAAAAAATGCTTCCACTCTAATTTTCAGCCCAGCCTTTCTATCCAATGACTTATTTTAAGTGTCTCACATGAATCTCCAACTCAGCCTGTTCAAAATTAAATTCATCATTTTCATTCCAAAACCTTATCCTCTACCAGTTCTCCAACATCCATTTAGAAATCCAAAAATGACACTTAACTCTTCCCTCTCCCTTGTATTTCACATGCAATCAGTCACTCAGTTCCAACAGTATTAGTATCAAAACATAACGCTCCAGTTTATTCCTTCCCCTTCATCTCCACTTCCTCTGCCTCAGGACTTGGAATCATCTCCTTTCACAGAATCATTATCATCAGGAGTCTAACTAATCTCCACAACTCCATACTCGATCTCCTCCAATCCATTCCCCAGACTGCACTGTAAAATGCAAATCTGATTACACCACTCCCCAGTTGAAAATCCTTCCCTGGCTCTCAAGTACTTTCTGAATGAAATTCAAACATTTAGACTGATTTTTTAATTATCTGCTCCTACCTAATTCTCCAGCCTTATCATTCATCACTCTACCACTCCTACCTCATTACCCAATCCTCTGATGATGGGAGACTGCTTTCAATTTTTCCAATGCGGTTTATCTCATACCTTTTGAACTAATCCACATCCCCTCCCTATATCAACACCCACTCCTTTTACTGAAACTCTTACTCAGGCTTTGAGACTTAACTCGGATATTAACTTTCTCTGAAAGGACAACCTGCATACCGTCAGTATAAATCAAATTCCCTCCTGTGCGCTCTCATATAATATTGGCCATTCTCCTATTAATCGAACTATCACCCTTGCAAAATTGTCTATTTACTCTATTAATCTGATTGTTCTCTGGAGCAAATATTGTATCCTCAGCACTGAGTAAAGATCCAACATATAGTAAATGTGTAATAACCTAAATATGCAATGGAGAAATGGTTAGTTAATTTGGGGTTTTTTTTAGATTATATATAACACTACTGGAATGATCCACAACTTATTATTAATCTATTAAAATTATGAAACAAAATTTATAGTTGAAGGAATGCATATATATGTGTGTATATACACACATATTTATATATATGAAATACACACATACACATTATGTACTGTATGTATGTATACACAGAAAGAACCTATACAGAAATTGAAAAAAAAATATTAACAGTGGTTTTCTAGGAAATGGGTTACAGATATTTTTTTATTTTCTTTTTTAGACTTTTCTGTGTTTCTCTATGTGAACATGTATTTCTTTTACAATAAGGATAATTTTTCAAATATAAGCTTGTCTATTTTTTTCTCATTGATTCTATCTGCCACAGTTTATGAGCTGAACAGAACACAATCCACCCTCTTATCTTTTTTCTCTGTTCTCTTGTCCTGAAATAGGCACAAAACCCACTGATGGGTTGGAAACTGCCAAGGAAATCAGGATTCTGGAGCTACGGGCATTGGCAGAAGTTTTGAAGGCAGGTATAGTTAATGGGGTGTCATCTTTTCTCCCCTCCTCCATTTTGTAGTCTTTAAAGTTGATACTAAAATAAAATTGATTTGTATGCAATCAAAATAGAAATAAATTGAGAGAGTAGTTTGTAATTCTCATGTTTTGAATCCCTATGATCACCATGTACAAATTATAATTAAGTGCTTTCCTGTAACTTAACAAGGGAAAGAAGAAGTTACACAGTTATTTCTTAATCTAGCACTAAATATGAGAAATTCACATTTAATCAGACTAAAACAACAATGTTAAGACCCAAATGTGTATTTGAGAATAAACATTGCACTTTGGTTTAAACACTGTTTACTCAAAAATTATAATGGTTTCTTCAGAGCAACAAAGGTTGACTGAGAAAAATTTTCCACATGAAAGCAGTTAAAATTATGCTATGGATAACATAAGGTTCTGGTACTATTTTAGAGAAAGATGCACTCTTAGTTTGTAGACTATTTTCCTGATTATGTCATTAATCTGACTGAAGCATACGGGCATTGATTCTGAATGTTACAAACTGTATTATGTTGCCATTGAGAAGTCTTTCCTGTTTGCAAACTTTAGAAAGCATTAACTGTTAGTTCACTTTTCTTTTATAAAACCGTGATTCTCAAACAATTTTTGATGAGGGATAGGACAATATAAACAAAGCAAACCAGTGCCTAACTATGCATCTATTTGTTTTGATCATCTTAAGCCATTGCCTTGTTGTCTTTCAGCCCCTCTCTGGAGATTTCCTAGGTCAGAAATACTGTTAAATTCAGATATCTCTCAAGATGTAAAGCAAATTCAGCCACAGCAGGGACATATCATCCACATGAAGACAATGAAATAGAGGAATCTAGGAAAACCTTAAAGGGGAAAATAATACACAAAGAACACTCCGAAGTTTGAGAAAAGAGGAACTTGGAACAGAAAGAAAGGACAATGGGCCTTGCCTCCTGATATTTAGATGAGTTATTGGTATGAGTATAAACTCTACTTTATTTACATGAGTATAAATCTATTTATTTGTATAACTATAAACCTCAACTCTTAAATATCATATGGCCTTATGCCTCCTCATTTCTACCTGCCCTGTGTCATCCCACCTCCTAAGCATTCCCCAACTCATCCCAAGTTAGGACATGTATTCTCCATCCTCTCCCTAGTACCACCTACTATCAGATACTTTGACTTAAATGTAAATTGGAGGATGGTGTTTTAAAATCCAACTGTACTTGGGGCAGGATGGCTAGAGTTGAGGGCCTCTGTATTTGACTTCTTTCCACTTCTCTCACCCTATACTTTGTGCTTTTGGCATGGGAGAGGCCAGGTAATTTACAGAATTCGGAGTAACAAGTGCATTCATTTGCATATGATTGGTTCCCTTCAAACAGACCTGAGTCTACACATAAGCATAATCATTAGCTACTATAATGTGAGAGTAAGGCCATGTATCTGAAGGTAACATAGCAAAAATCAACCCCACAATTGTGATCAAATTTCTATGGTGCTTGATCTCACCTGTGGGTGAGAAAATTTTTCTAAGAAGCTTCTTTTAAAACATAGTTAACTCATACAATCACTAAAAAAATTGCCTAGGTTAGTTTTTTTAGGATAGCTATGAAGCAGAAAGACTCATTAGGGAATGAAAGATAAGAAAAAAAAATCTATCCAAGGTCCCAAAGTTCCAGGGTGGAGGCCAGTAAGTATAGTGAAAGATAGCAGAATAGAGTCATTAGCCTTGGGTTCCAGTCCCAGTTTTGTTACTTGCCACACATGGCAAAGGACAATTCTCTGAGTCATTCTATGTCAAGAAGTCTAAAATTACTTGCAGGAAACTTCATTATGATGTCATGAATCCAACTGAGATAATTTGAGAGTTCTCTAAAAATTGCTGAATATCATACAAATAAAGAGTATCATTACTATTCTTATAGAAATATAATAATTTAGAGATTGGGTTGGCTCATGTATATTGGAAATAATGGGATTATTTATTTCAAGCAAGGCAGCTTCTTTTGTAACTTTTTAATTGAGGAATTGTACAACTCAGAAAAATGCACAAATCAATGGACAATTTGAATTATCAAAAACTGAACACACCCATGAAATTGCCACCAAGGTCAAGAAAGAGAAAGTTTCCAGCACCTTGATTTTCACTTTGTACCCATTCTGATTACCCGCACTTCTTCTTCTTCTTCCCCAAAAGTAATCACCATACTGACATCTAATGCCATAGATTAGTTTTGCCTCCTTTTAAATTTTCTCTAAATGAAATCATACAATATGTACTCTTTTCTATTTGACTTCCTTTGTTCACTAACTTTTGTGAGATTAATCTCTTTTATGTAACAGCAGTTTACCAATTTCATTGCTGTATAGAAGTCATGCTGTATGTACTAATATATGAATATTTTCAACATATTTATACATTTTTCTGATGATGGATGGACATTAGGTTGTTTCTAGTTTGGGACTACTGAAAATAATACTGATATGAACATTATCAAAAATGTCTTTTGCTGTACCTGTATATGCATTTCTACTGAATGTACACCTCGAAGTCAATTTTCCAGATTATAGGTCTTGTGTGTGTTCAAATTTGGTAGATAATGCCAGTTTCACCAATGGTTTTATCAGTTTTCATTACTATCATCTGGTAAAGGAGTTCTAGTTGCCATGCAGCCTTGCCAACTCTTTATAACATCAGTCTTTTTCACTTTAACCATTTTGGTGAGTGTGCAGTGACAAATCATTAACATCTTTATTTGTATTTTCCTGAATAACATCATTTTCACCTGTCTTGCCAGGAGTAGAACTCCAGTTTTCTGGTATAACTGTTTCATGTAATCACAAAGAATCAATCCATCTCTATGGGGACAACTTGTCTTCCTCCTTGGGTGAGGGATTTGAGCAGTCAAGGATTGGGTCTATGTATATTTATTGTCATATTCAGTAGGTTTTACCTTGGAAATTTGTCTCTGCAAGTTTTTTAAAAAACAGGGTGGGGGAAGCAGGGAAGTATTTCAAGAAGTCTATATGTAATAAGAAAAAAAAGGCATAGAGGCTCTCAAGATGGCTTACCAAAGGCTCTTGAGTTTAGCTTTCCTGCTTCCTCAAATCCCTTTTCTAATGACCCAAGAAATAAAATGATAAAAATAAATCCATAACAGCGCTTGAAATCTCGGTGGTATGCTACTAAAAACCAGAAAAGTGAAGAACTCCTGGAAGATATTATAAAACAAGTGGGACGAGATTGACAGTTCAAACCTAACAAAGCTGAGGAACTATAAATCCCAGGCAGCCAAAGAAGAGCTCAAAATAGATGAGTCTTTCAAGCACCAAATCACATAAAAAACAAAAGGAGTAGAGTGTGAGAGATGGTGCTGGCCGTGGGAGCTGTCCAGGTAATTAAATATAGAATGCTTAAACGGCTATGTCAGGAATCCTCAAAATCCTTTGAGGATTTTTGCATCTATGCTCATCAGTGATATTGGTCTATAATTCTCTTTTTTTGTGACATCTTTTTCTGGTTTTGGTATCAGAGAGTTGGTGGCCTTGTAGAATGAGTTTGGAAGGGTTCCTCCCTCTACAATTTTTTGGAAGAGTTTGACAAGGATGGGTGTTAGCTCTTCTCTATATGTTCGATGGAATTCGCCTGTGAAGCCATCTGGTCCTGGACTTTTGTTTGTTAGAAAATTTTTAAATACAGTTTCAATTTCATTACCTGTGATTGGTCTGTTTATATTTTCTAATTCTTCCTGGTTCAATCTTGGAAAGTAGTAGTTTTCCATTTTGACCATTTCTTCCAGGTTGTCCATTTTATTTGCATATAGTTGCCTGTAGGAGTCTTCTACGATCTTTTGTATTTCTGCGGTGTCAGTTGTAATCTCTCCTTTTTCATTTCTAATTTTATTGATTTGAGTCCTCTCCCTTTTTTTCTTGATGACTCTGGCTAACCATTTATCAATTTTGTTTATCTTCTCAAAGAACCAGCTTTTAGTTTTATTAATCTTTGCTATTGCTTTCTTTGTTTCTATTTCATTTATTTTTGCTCTGATCTTTATGATTTCTTTCCTTCTACTAACTTTGGGTTTTCTTTGTTCTTCTTTTTCTGCTGGCTTTAGGTGTAAGGTTAGATTGTTTGAGATTTTTCTTGTTTCTTGAGGTGAGCTTGAATTGCTATGACCCTCCCTCTTAGAACTGCTTTTGCAGCATCCCATAGGTTTTGAAACATCTTTTTTTCATTGTCATTTGTTTCTAGGTATTTTTTGATTTCCTCTTTGATTTCTTCAGTGATCTCTTGGTTATTTAGCAGCGCAGTGTTTAGACTCCGTGTGCTTGTGTTTTTTACTGTTTTTTTTCCTGTAACTGATTTCTAATCTCATAGCATTGTGGTCAGAAAAGATGCTTGATACAATTTCAATTTTCCAAGGCTTGATTTGTGACCCAAGATGTGATCTATTCTGGAGAACATTTCGTGTGCACTTGAGAAGAAAGTGAATTCTTCCATTTTCGGGTGGAATGTCCTAAAAATATCAGTTAAGTCTATCTGGTCTATTGTGTCATTTAAAGCTTGTGTTTCCTTATTTATTTTATGTCTGGATGATCTGTCTGTTGGTGTAAGTGGGGTGTTAAAGTCCCCTATTACTATTGTGTTACTGTCAATTTCTCCTTTCATGGCTGTCAGCGTTTGCCTTATGTATTGAAGTGCTCCTATGTTGGGTACATAAATATTTATAATTGTTATGTTTTCTTCTTGGATTGATCCCTTGATCATTATGTAGTGTCCTTCCTTATATCTGGTAACAGTCTTTATTTTAAAGTCTATTTTATCTGATATGAGTATTGCTACTCCAACTTTCTTGTCATTTCCATTTGCATGCAATATCTTTTTCCATCCCCTCACTTTCAGTCTGTATGTGTCCCTAGGTCTGAAATGGTTTCTTGTAGACAGCATATATACGGGTCTTGTTTTTGTATCCATTCAGCCACTCTGTGTATTTTGGTTGGAGCATTTAATCCATTTACATTCAAGACGATTATTGATATGTATGTTCCTAATACCATTTTCTTAATTGATTTGGGTTTGTTCTTGTGGGTCTTTTCCTTCTCTTGTGTTTCCCACTTAGAGAAATTCCTGTAGCATTTGGTGGTGCTGAATCCTCATAGCTTTTGCTTGTCTGTTAAGCTTTTGATTTCTCCATTGAATCTGAATGAGATCCTTGCCGAATAGAGTAATCTTGGTTGTAGGTTTTTCCCTTTCATCACTTTAAATATGTCCTGCCATTCCCTTCTGGCTTGCAGAGTTTCTGCTGAAAGATCAGCTGTTAGCCTTATGGGGATTCCCTTGTATGTTATTTGTTGCTTTTCCCTTGCTGCTTTCAATATTTTTTCTTTGTATTTAATTTTTGATAGTTTGATTAATGTGTGTCTTGGTTGTTTCTCTTTGGGTTTATCCTGTATGGGACTCTCTGTGTTTCATTGATTTGATTGACTATTTCCTTTCCCATGTTAGGGAAGTTTTCGACTATAATCTCTTCAAATATTTTCTCAGACCCTTTCTTTTCCTTTTCTTTTCTGGGACACCTATAATTCGAATGTTGGTGTGTTCAATGTTGTCCCAGAAGTCTCTGAGACTGTCCTCAATTCTTTTCATTCTTTTTTCTTTATTCTGCTCTGCAGTAGTTATTTCCACTATTTTATCTTCCAGGTCACTTATCCATCCTTCTGCCTCAATTATTCTGCTACTGATTCCTTCTAGAGTATTTTTATTTTCAGTTATTGTGTTGTTCATCACTGTTTGTTTGCTCTTTAGTTCTCCTCCATCCTTGTTAAATGTTTCTTGTATTTTCTTCATTCTGTTTCTGAGATTTTGGATCATCTTTACTATCATTACTTTGAATTCTTTTTCAGGTAGGTTGCGTATTTCATCTTCATTTATTTGGTATTGTAGGTTTTTACCTTGCTCCTTCGTCTGTAACATATTTTTTTGTCATTTCTCTTTTTTTTTTTTGATGGGTGGGGCTGTATTCCTGTGTTACTGGTTGTTTGGTCTGAGGTGTCCAGTACTGGAGTTTGCAGGCAGTGGATAGAGCCAGGTCCTTGTGCCAAGATGAGGACCTCTGAGTGGCCTTACTCCAATTAATATTCCCTGGGGTCTGAGGTTTTCTGTTAGTCCAGCAGTTTGGACTCAGAGCTCCCACCACGGGAGCTTGGGCCTGACCTCCAGCCTGGGAACCAAGATCCTGCAAGCCATGTGATGAGGCAAAAAAAAAAAAAAAAAAAGGAGCAGTACAATAACAAAGAATAAAAAACAAAATAAAATTTGAAAGATAAAAAATATGCTAGGATAAATTAAAATATAATTGAAACAACTGCAACAAAGTAAAACAAAACCACTACAGAAAAAAGAAAAAAAAAAAAAGGGTGGCGGGGAACAAGCCAAAAGGAGCAGAACAATAACAAAGCATAAAGAATAAAATAAAATTAGAAAAATAAAAGATTAGAAAAAATAAAACTATAAATGAATCAACAAGGCTAAACAGAACCCCAATCTAAAAGAGGAAAAAAGAAAAAAAAAAAATCCTTGGCCATGGGGGCAGAGTTTAGGCAGAGATGGAACTTAGGCAGGGGTGGGGTTTAGGGTGGGGTGGGACCTAAGAGGGTGGCAGCACGATGTTCGAGTGTGAGGCAGGGCCTAGGCTCAGGACCCACTCAGCCAGGACAGGACTTGGGGGCGGGGCCTAGGCAGCGACCTTCAAACTTGGGGCGGGGCCTCTGCTTAGGACCTGTCCATTAGCGGAGACGCAGCATGACAAATGGGGGCCTCTGGAGTGTGGAGTTCAGGAGTTTGGAGGTGAGGACCTGGGTGAGGGTGTGTGGATGGGGTTTAGGCCTAGCGTGGTTGGAGGGGGTCTCAGAGGGGCTTTCCGATTGTAAAGGTGGGGCCCTGGGGGGTGGTGTAGGGGCGGGGCTTAGGCTCTGTGCGGTAGGAGGGAGGCTCTGAGAGCAGAGAATTAGGCCCAGGAGCTCAACAGGCTCCCCGGTGCCTAAGTGGACAGGGTAAGCGCTGGTCGCTTTCCCTTCCATTCGTCCACGTCCCCCCACCCCATCTCCCACAGGGTCTCCCCCATCCCTGCTGGACCCCTAACCGTGGGTGGTCCCGCTGGGTGTAGGAACTCCTCCCCTCCCCCAGCTGTCCCTGAGGGGTGCCGGTCCTGGAGGTCCAGCCTTTACTTTTGCTCCCCCTTCCCTCCCTCCCACTCCCTCAAGACCCATATGGCTGGAGGAGGCCTAGCTGGGCAGAGGATCAGGCCCAGCATCTCAGCAGGGAAGTGGGCAGGGAAACCTGGCCATGCTCCCTTTTGATCCTCTGCCCTCCCAGTGGTCCCCCAGTTTCCCCCTTCGGGCGTGGGATCCCTTCCCCTCCCCCAGCCACCCCTCAGGGGCACCAGTCCTGTCCCGCTTCCACTTCTCCTCCCCCCTCACTCCCCCCATGCCCCATGTCCTACCCGGTTGCTGGGGGTTCCTCCTGTCCCCTTAGGTGTCTGTGGTCCCCCACTGGTGCCTGGTAGGTGCCCTAGTTCGCCCCTGGATTTTCTACTCCATTCTCTCTCCTTTGCCTTAGATTGTAAACTGAGCTGGTACAGCCACAAAATGAGAACATTGTGGACTGCTGGGCCAGTGCATAAAGGACAACTGCCCAGGAGAGTCACTTAATCCTGGAGTGGACTTTGCATGAGCAAAAGCCACTGGGATTCTGGCGTTGTTCATTACTGTGAAATGAACATGTGTGAATACATGTTCATAATAATAAAAACAGTCATTATTGTTCTATCCAAAAATATAACTATATGGCAGGGATAGGAAATGTGTTTTTTGAGAGCGCTGTGGGGGTGCCGGAGCTAGGTGGAGAAGTTGGGTGTCAAAGAGAACAAAAGTCTCCTTTTCCACAGTGGAAAGTCAATGAATAGTGCCTAAAATTTAAAAAAAAAAAAAAAAAAAAAAAAGTAATAGAAGTATGTCTTCTCTTCAGCTTTGGACCTTACTTTCTTTTTTTGCCACAAAGGAAAAGCCCCTCTTGATAAGCACATCAATCGAGGACATACATTGAGTTTTATTTTCATTGGTTTGAGTACAAAAGTTCAGGTCCTTGACAATGGTCAATAGTCTTTAGTCAATTATACTTGAGTGGCTTCCTTGACACACAGTGGTGTGGAGGTGAAGAGTTAGTACATTCCCAACAGCTAAATATGGGTTTCCTTATAGAACCCCCTTACCACAGGTAATTCAAGGGACAATATTCATTCGACGTGAGCTGAGACAAAAAAATACTGCCCTCTCCTTATTTTGGAGTTGGGACTGAAAGACCCTCAGTTTAGCAACGTCTATTTTCTGTTGTTGGTGTTTGTTTGCTTTAAGACAGCAGGATCCTAGGAGCTGTGAGGTATTTATATTCCCTGACCAAATAACAAGTCTGTGTGAAACATGAGAAAAGAAAACAGATGCACAGAGATATGTCCCCAGTCTGTATAACACCCCAGTTTCTAGTCCTGTGAAGCACATCTTCTTACGTATGTAAACTAACTCAATTCTTTTCCATACTTGGAGCCACAGAGTTCTGACTGTTAAAACTATGCTTATCAACTAGGACCTAAAAAGGCAGCTTAATTCTCTCCTTTGCACCTAAAAATACACATTCTTTAGGTAGTCAGAGGGAAAGACCTCATGCAAATACTCTCCTTTGCCTAGACACTTACGTTTCTCTGACAGCTGTGCACATTTTATAATTGGCCTCTGGTCCTTCTTTAGAGAGCACAGAAAACTTTGTTTAGGGAGCAGTGTGGAACTAACGGAAGAATCAGAATCTTGAACTGGATGATTTCACCAGTGTCTCCTGCTTCCCTGTAGGCCACTTATTCACAACACAAAGTTTTACAGGATATGGAAAAGAAAAACACCATCCCTCTCTGACATTTATATTTTTTAGTAGAGGAGACTAACATTAATTATCTGTTTCCCCACCTCTAGAAACTGCTGAAATCCTTTTGCTGACAGTGTCAGCCTGGGTTTATAGCATCCCGCTCTCCCGGAACACAGAAGGAACATCAAATGCATTATACTACCAAGGGGACATAAGCTAATAAAGAAAAATGATTAATCGATATTTGCGTGCAACAAACTGAAACAAAGAGGGTCTGCATTAGCTCCGGAGTGTAAACCATTTTGTAGAAAGAGCACTTTTGAATCCACTTCGTCATTCTTGATTTAACAAATGTGAGCTTTTCTTCTTTCTCAGCTAACAGCCAAAATAATTAACACAGCGTTTACATGAACTGGGAAAGTGCTGTGTTGAGAAAAAAAGAGAAATTGTACAAGCCCTGTGGCCAAGCAGCTTGCTGCCAGAAATAGAACTGTGAACATCAGTCTGATGGAAATGCTGCCATGTGGAGTAAAGGTGACTGAGCCTTGGAAATCAGCTCAGTATTTCCCATATTCACACCCTGTGCGAGGTTCTCTGAGTAGCCCATCAGCAGAAGTAAGGTGGATAGGACCAGCTTTTCGTTAAAAATCTTAGATGAAATAAATTAGTTATTTAAATCAACGTTAAGGAGTACAGTAAAACAGAAAAAAAAAAAAAGATTTAAAGTACTTCATTTGACACTGTCCAGTCTAAATTCGTAACAAAGCTAAGTATTTTAAGCTTGTTATGCTTCTGCCTTTTGAACTAAAACGGACCCATAAGATCACATGGCTCCACATTCTTGCTTTAAATGGCAGAGGAAGAGGATGCTTGTAAAGGTTAGGTACAGGTCCAATTTAAGTAGCTAGTGGAGAGCAGGAGAGAGTATCAACAGTCTTCCTGGTTCCTAATTAGCGCTCCCTCCACCAGACTGTGCTTCAAGTAAAATCTGTAAGAGTCCCAGCATGCTAATGGGAATAATGTCACACATGAGGAGACTGGTGGTCTCTGGGGAATATCGACTTCCCACTTGTTAGAAGGCAATTTTTCGTTTCCAAAGAGGCAATGATGGCCTTCTTTTTGAAAGTAATTCAAAGGTGCAAACGTGTAAACTTCGAGCAAAGCGCTAAGGCAAGTGTATTGCCTAAGCAGGAAAAAGAAAGGGCACAAGCAAAATCAGGTGATTTTATGTACAAATTTTATCCTCTGGAGTGTAAATATCTTGATGACCCTTAAAAAGAAAAAAAAATCAGTCTTCTTGTCACAGTTGAACTGCAACTCCATTACAGAATCAATACTCCTGCTAGCAAATATCCCTTCTGAAAACAGCCTTGCAACACAAATTAAAACAGTTTGCAGAGGGAGGAGTGGTAATTCTGGGAAACTTGGGGAAAATAATGACCTCAAAATGGAGTTCATTTAATAGACAGAACCGGGACTGCGTGGGTTGGGGTGTGGCTTGAAGGGGGTGGGGATGGCTTACATTATGATGAAATTTTTAATAAAAGCAGAACATAAACATTTTGGTTTCAAGACAGAGGATGCAATGATCAAATGGATCCTTTCTCCAAATAAATACCGTTATGCTACATTTTCATGGTCAATAGTGCTCCATTTGTAGGTGCCCCTCGTCTCAAAAACCAATTTTGCTTATCTGTTTTCTCCTCCTTACACATATCTCAAAAGCTGTAACAGATTCGGGGAAATAGATGACCCAGTCACAAATGCTCACTTCTCCGGGGACTTGCCTTTAAATTGACCTTGAGCTTCCAAAACCAAAAAGAGCATTTATGTACCTCAGGAAAGTATTAAATCTGGAAAAAAATAAATAAAAAGGAAGGCAGGATAGGCAGAGTTGGACAAAACAAAAAGACTCAAGTTAGATAGCCAAACCAGCAGATAAGAATGCACAACCCCCATTGAGCTGCTGATTCGTTATGGGGCGTAAGTGATTACAGGAAATGTCTGTTTAGATTACTGCCACACAATCATCAATCTTTTACAAGAAATTTTAAAATGTGGACGTGGCCAACTTTTTATGTGTGTTTTTATTTCTGTCCTTTTCATATGGAAGATTTTGTTGGTGTTGCTGTGGAAGAAGAGCCTGAGGTTCAGCCCAGCAGTGGATACATCAAGGAAAATCTGATTGTTTACTAATGAATTTTAATGTACTTCGATAGCACCTTTTTTTCTAAGTCCTTGGCCTCTCAGAGGAAACACACAACTGTGTGGTGAAATTAGTGGGATTATTGGCTACAGTGAACAAACTGAAACTGAGCTCTGTGTGACTTGTGGCATAAATAAAAAACAGTGCTGTCACGGGGTGGGGGGGAATTCCCACAGTTAATGCTCAGTGGTCTGTGTAGGGTGCACCAGTTTTTAAAACTCCAGCTGCCACCTACTATTTTAAGAAGTATGAAAAGGTAAAGAAAAAGCAAGGCTAAAGTTCGATTTTGCTACGACAACCTGAAATGAACATATAACCACACTTTTTGAAAGGTGTAACGGGATATAATAATTATAGCTTAGACTTATCTAGTACTTTCCTATGGTCCTATCCTAGCTATGGATGGTGTGGCAGGTTAAAGATGGCTACAAATTCTGTGACATATCTGGAAAGGTGGGCTCTGTAACTCCTTCCTGAATCTGAATTGGTTCTTTGATAACTTCGACTACTTGAATATGGCGAAAGCATCTCTGTGTTAGTTTCTGGACCCAGGCTCTAAGGAGACATCAGGTGCTGTTTCCTCTTTCTTAGAACACTCTCTCTGGGAGCCCTGAGCCTCCACATAAGAAATCTAATTATCCTGCAAGACTAAGTCTAAAGACATAACATAGGAGCTCTGTTCTATGGGTCCAGACTTCCACTCATCCCACCACATGACATACATGTGAGTGAAGAAGCCACTTGGAACCCTCACTCCCCGCTCCTGCACTTTTCCTGACTAGCTCATCCACCAGCTAGAAACCACCAAGTGTCTTCAGCTGATGAGTCAGCAGAATAACGCAGAAGAATTACCTCACTGAGATCTGCCCTTGTTCCTGACCCACAAAATTGTGAGATATCACAAAATGGTTGTTTTTCAAAAGCACGAAGTACTGAGGTGAACATCAGAAAACATAATATACAAGCTCTTTACATTTGTTGACCTATTTAATCCTCATAACAGGCTAATTGTGTAGGGAATACTATTTGCCCAATTTTAGAGATAAGCCTGAAGAAACTAGTTTATGAGATTAAGTAACTTGCCCATAACCACATTGCTAGTAAAGGGCAGAGCAATTCAAGTTCAAGCAGTCTGATGCCAGAATCTATACTCTTAGACATGATATTTTCTCCATCTATCCTTAAAAAATTAAATAAAATTACCAGTCAATAAATATTCATGAAGTGCTTTGAAATACTGTGAAGTACTCTGTTAGGTGTAATATGACAGGGGAGGCATGACCACAAACATTTGTATAGCAATCCAAGTTAATAAAAGAGACACATTCTCTGATCCCCAGCTCAAAATAAACTGCCTTCCTTAATCTATCCCCCTCCTTTCCAGTTGTTTCTATCGTATCCTTTATAACTTAACCCTATCTAAAAAATCATCTTATTCGGTTGCTTATTGCCTCTCTCCCCTTTTGGAACTTAAGCTCAGTGGAGCTGGTATGGTATGGCTTGAAAACCCTTATACTGCTAGATTTATTTTATTCAGTAAAAATTATGAACTAAGTGTTGAATAAATTCTCTCATCCTCTTTAGGCTAGGTTCTTAGCTCTAAAATCCTAAAGGTATTCAGGCTAACATACAGAAATGTTGAAGAAAATGGCCCAGAAGAAATCTCAAGGGGTCATTTCTCCCCTTTCCAGGAAAAGCATTTTAGCTAGAGCAAGTGTTCTTAACGTGACATAAGTAGGTTAAGATTCACATAGCCTATAGGTCCTTTAAAATGGTACCAAAAACATAGGTATATGAATGTGTGTGCATTCATCTTGGGAAAGGGACCACACTTTTATCATATTATCAAAAGAATCCTAAATTCAAAAGTATGGAGAGCTGGGTGTTTTTTTTAAAGAAATGTTTCTCACTTTTTTCACTGCCATCTATCAAGAAATACATTTTTCATAAGGATCCAGTATGTGGGCTTGCACACACACAGAGGAAAAAAAATGGAAACAAAATTTTCATGAAACTATATTTTCTCTCATTTCATGCATTGCACTCTGCTATCTTCTATTTTATTTTATTGTACTTCGTATTTGAAATGCTGGTCTTGACCCACAAAATTTATTTCATAACTCACTAGTGCAAAACAGTTGTTTTAGTGACAGTTGAGACATTTTGTTTGTTTTTTTTACCAATTTTAGCTCTTCTTATAGATGAGGTGTTAGAATCAATTAAGAGGAGGAAGTATAGCATCTTGGCAGACATAACTGAAGGCAGATGTGAGCTTGTGAACTTCTCAATCATACTGTGTAGCAGTTAGTGCCCACTTCCCTTTGGGTAAGTTCCACATTCAGAAAATGCACTCCCATAAGTATAAGATATGGCTTTGTGAGTGTGGATATGCGTATCCGTTTGCATGCCATTGGGCTTCCAGGGTTGGAGGGGCAAGGTGGAGAGGGTGAGGAGTAGATAGTTTGATCTTTCACAAAGGAAGTTCTTTGACAGCATATCCTGCGGTGAATCTACAAGTTACGTACAGAACTTCACACAGTATCCTGTGGGTACACTGAATAGGAAGGCAGCCAGTACAGCAAACGATTACTGCACTGTGAATCAAAAGAAGTGGGTGGAGTCTTAGTTCTACCACTTGGGCAAGTTACACAAATTCTTTGAGCTTCAACTCCTTATTCTCTACAATGACAAAAAATAAAGGAACTCTGTTTACCTAACAAGATTATGGCAAAGAGCAAACAAAACAATGACTGGAGCTAGGGATTTCTATTATTTTCTCCTGAAACTAGTTCCCATGAGTTGAGAATAATTTCAATTAATCTTGTAGTTATTTGCAAAAAATCCATATTCATTCAATAATTGTCTTTTTTTCAGACTACACATAATTGTACAACCTCCTTAATCTATATTTTAAACATTTTACTTCCTGACTGCTGACTCTTTTTCTTATAGCTCACTCACTCCATATTCTCAACAGAAGAAGGACTTTAATTTCCTCAAAATCTTACTAGCAAGAGGCAGCACCCTGGGATGGTGAGAAGTAGAGTTTAATAAGAGGGATTACAGGTGGAAAAGAGAATTAATGACATAGAGGCAGATTTGGTATGGTAGAAAAATTTGGACTTTGGAGTCAGAAAGCCCATTGTTTGAACCTCAGACACCTTAATTCACTATTTATGTGTTATGGACTGAATTGTGCCTCCTCGCACCAAAAATTTTTATGTTGACATCATATGTGACTGTATTTGGAGATAGGGGCTTTAAAGAGATAACTAAATAAAAATGAGGCCATTAGGGTGGACCCTAGTCCAATATGACTGGTGTCCTTATAAGAAGAGGGGATTAGGACACAGACACTTGCAGAGGAAAGACCTTGTGAAGACACAGGGAGAACACAGTCGTCTACAAGCCAAGGAGAAAGGCTTCCAAATCTTAAGAAGCACTTCCAAAATGTTTTGCTTTGTTTTTAACAAATGTTAAGTGATTCTGGATTTACAGTCAAAAATCACAGGTCTAGGTCTACATAAAAATCAGCAAGGGTTTGAGACAAAATCTATCCATATAGATGAAAGGACAGTGGCTATGACACAGATATATACAGATATAGATATAAAAACTGCTATGAGTGAGAGATGTAGATACATATATATATGTATAGCTATAACATTGCTATGAGAACAGAAGAACCTATTTTAGATGGATGAGTTGAGGAAACTATGAGGGCAATGTTTCAGCAGAGACCTAAGTGATGAGTAGGAGTAGCCAGGCAGATTCTGAAGGAGTGCTTCAGGCAGCCTGGGTAGAAACAGCACATTTGAAGGTGAGACAAGTATGCATGTTCTACAAGAGAAAGACTGTCATAAGCCTGGATGGCATGAGCTAGGAGAGGGTGGTAAAGACGAGCTGGAGAAGCAGGTGGACTCAGAACAGGCCAGGTGTGAGGGGTCAGCTTCCACAGAACTTCACAGACCAGGATTTTACAGGGAGGAGCAATGTGAATCAATATGCACTTTTAAAAGATAATTCTGGCTACTGTGTAGGTTGGATGGGAGCCAGAATGGAAAGAACTGTTATTGCAGGAAGCTAAGTGAGGGATGATAGTGCATTGAACTAGCAGGTTAACCCTGGATATGGAGCTAAGTGGACAGTTTGAGCTGTATTCTGGGGGTAAAGTCAATAGGGCTGGTGATGATGTAAGTGTGAGGTGAAGGGATGGCTGACTTCCTTTTAAAATGAGGGGTAAAAAAGGATCCACTGCACAGGCTCATGGTAAGGTGCACATAGGAAGCATTCAGTGTATGTAAGCTATTATTATTACAAAGATAGATATAAGAATAAGCATTTCAAAATGATTTGCAGTCATTCTAAATTGCCCAGAAAGTATCTTTATACTGGTTGGGAGTTGAAGAAAATTTAGGGGTAATAACTCGTTAATTTTGAATCATAACCTTCCCTTAGATGCACACGTCTTTGAAGATACTGTTATTTTTCACTGGTTTGGAACTGCCTCATAACTTCACCATATCCTGAAAACAACGCCAAGCAGGGGGAGAACTGCTTAGATTTCTGAATGCCCACTAAGGAATCAAAGAGATGACAGAGGATGAAAACTTTAATTAAAGATTTACTTCCACGTAAGTAATTCAAACATCCATAAAGTGGGTACATTCCTTATGATTCAAACAAATAAACTAATTGAAGGATTGTGGTAACCTAACTTTTTGCCTTTGTATCTTGAAGTCATTAATTCTGAGAAAGAGTAATGCGGTTTTCTTACATGACAAATACTTGACCTTTTGTAAAGCTGTCATTCTCTCAATGAGACTACAGGAATGACAAGAGAGATGGAGGGTCAGAGAAGCCAATGAGTGCTATTTGCATCTTAAGAAAAGGAAAATACATATTACAAAAGTGCTATGCAGCAGACAGAAAAATAGATCTCTCCTGGTGACTCTTCTAAACCAATAGACCCCACCCCTACCTCATCACCGGAGACCTCTGGTTGTTTCCTCAATCAAAATAAATATTAAAGGGTATGTTTTTCCCCTGAGGTTTCTACAGGTGTCTTTCTACTTGTCAGCCTTGTTGTTTTTAAGGTTTCAGTAATGAGCAAAGAAGAAAGCACAGGTACTTTGGAAAAGTCCATACTCTGGTCACCATAGTGTGATAATTTTCCTCAGAGCTTCTACCAAACAGAACTACAAATAATACCATTAACCCTGGCCATAGAGGACTCAGTAGGCCTTTCTAAAAAAACAGATTCATTGAGTCATCCAGATCTGTCTTCTTGATTTTCACTGATTTATTTTCAAAGTTTCTGCAACAATTAATTGGTCATTATTTACAATATCCTTCTGGGATGAGTCAATGCTATTATCCCTGTTGTAATTCAATACTACAATATCATCTCGATACGTTTCCATCTACTTACTGTGTTCCCTGGTCTGCAAGGATGCCTTATTGTCATGACAGCTTTCAATGCAGGTTTGCTACTGATAATAAAAAAAATGTATTTGTGTGGTGCATCTTCCTACTAACTAGTAAAATGGTCCCCTGCCAAGTCACAACTTAAGAGAGTTAGACCTGTAATACCTTTAATGCCCTTGGCTGTCAGCCACTCCAAGAGTACAAGACTGTTAGAACAGTCCACCACTTCTCGTGGGTTGTTCTAGTGACCCCTATGGAGCTGCACAGAGCACTTGGAGTCCATTGCCACCTTCAGAGATAGGAAAGGAGCTGAGAGGTCTAATGTGAATGAATGAGTGCCTCTCATTGGGGTGATAAATGCCTCCCCAGCACTATTGCTTATTTGTACATAGAACGAATAGTCCCCTTATCACAATATATTGTAAGCATCTGCCTCATCTGAAACAAACTCCTATTTATTTCTGTGCGCTTTCTTCCAATCACAGAGTGTGCTCTCAAACATATGTGATGCATTGACCTGAATTCAGTTTAAATCAGGTATATTAAGCCCATTTGGCTTTCTCCTTTTCCACAAGTCAATAAAATGGCAGTTTACCTGGCTGTTATTTTTCAGGTGCTCTCACCTGAGAGTGGCAAAAAGCCAGGTAGGTGTGATGAGAACTGATAGTGTATTTCTCCTGTTCCCAGGCTTCTGGGTCTTTGCCATAGGAGAGAGTGGCAGTGAGCCAGAAATGGAAGCCAGAACAGCACAAGGAGGGTGAGTCTCTGCCTTACACTACCGTGTCCCATAATTATAACTTACTCAGTGCTAGAATGCTAGTACTAAAGAAATGGATTAGATGCATTGACAATTCTAGAATATTCTGACAGAATCACCATAGGATCAGAAGTCAAACAGAAATGAGAGAAAAGTTAAAACACCTAGAGTTTATGTTACTGCATTTTTACTATTTACTTCCAGGAAATCTCAGCATTTGACATTTTGGATTCAGCTCTCTATAAACACTTTCAAAAATAATAATGATACGTGATATGAGTCATGACTTTCCTTTTGATCCCAAGTTTGCAACATCTGTACTGACAAGGTAAATGGAAAGACTATGGGGGGGCGAGGCTGGGCAGTTTATCATTTAGCAATGAAGACACATGGCAAGAGCTTAGTTGCAGAACTGTGCCGAGTCTGTTCCAGGGGAGGGAATAGCTCTCATGGAGGCAGCAAGGTGCAGGGCCTCCGAGAAAGGAAAAGAAATGATTTCTGAGGTCTAGGGTTTAGAGTGAAAGAGTTGTTGTAGCAATAATTAATTTTGTTATTATTACAAACACAAGCACAAATCACACACACACACACAAACTGGGAATATTAGTTACATGAGTAACTGATAACCATATATGTCCTCGTTGGCATAATTTACAGAATCAGTACTAAATGGCTGATAGATTTAAAAACAAAATTTGGATTGGTGACCTATGACAACAGTACCACTGAGTGTCCAGAGACAATTTGCATGACATTACTCTCTACCTCATCTCTTGACTTAGTTTTTTATTCTTTCCTTCTTAACTTCTGTAACCGGTATTCATTCCACCTGCGTTTGAGTACTGCCATTGATACGCTGTGGGCATAGTCTAAGCTCAGTGATAAAGCAGAGTTAAAATAATGCTAACCTTTTCTGGTAGAGTTATATACTTGAACAAGCAATGGGCCAGGAGTCAAAGGACTTGTGCACTAGCCCAAGTTCTACTAATCAGTATCCATGTAATTAGCCACATGTGCTAACTCCTTAGACAGCTTCTTAGGAATCTGAACCTTGGTTTTCCCTTTGTAAAATGGAGCTAAGAATTTATTTTCTGTCCACCCCCAAAAGGTGTGGGATCAAGTAAGATCATATACATGAAAGTTATTTTTACAAACTGTGAAGTGCTATAAAATATCCTCAAATTCATATTTATGGTCAGGAAGTATAGACTTGTATCTGGAATAAAACTAAAATGCTAACAGGAGGCGATTAGTTGGAAGTGTAAAAATAAAAGCTAGAAAACTATCTACAGGAACTAAATCAAAGTTATAACATCAGCAACAGTAATGTTTAATGGGATCCTACTTACATCAGTGCTGTGTCAGATAGATGCAGGGTGGCATTTGAGTTTTGTATAATTGTCAATATATTGTCGATTTAATACCCAAAGTTTATTTGCCTAGCAAATATCACAAAAGCTAAGCTAATTTTGAGAAACCATAATGCCACGTTCCCTTGACCCCCAATCTCTGCTCCATGCTTTAAGTTTCATTTTCTGTTCATTGTGTGTTGCCCTCAAGGTTATAAGGAAAGGAATAGAATGGATGAGTCAATAATTAATATTCTTGCCAGAAAAATAAACACTGAATTGGACTGCTGTTAATAAAAGTATCACATGTGAAAACAAATGAGGTAATTTTTCTGCCCTACTTGGCATTTAAAAGCCCTCACCATTCAGGGTTCTGGGTTTTCTTTGTTAAAATACACCAAGAAATTGGAAGAAATTCAGAGAACGGCTACCAAATTTAAAAGTTTAATACAGGAAATGTCTACATTTTTGTGACTCTTCCATAAATCTAAAATTAGATCAAAATAAAAGTTGAAAAATGTCATCCATGCATATGAAGGTATTTGTTTTTGTCTGACATATTAACTACAATTTACTTTGAATAAAATATTTGGGGTTTAAAAAAAAAGTTTAGTAAATAAAGGGTTGAGAAGATGGGGAAATCTTAGTTTTGAGAAAAACGAATAGCACAGTAAAAGGTCAAGGGAAGATAGATGGTAAATTTAGAACCATTTTACATAGCAAGCAAAGGATAAAATATGATGCATTAAAGTTCTTGCTGGTAGGATCTATTGTTACAAAAGAAAATACACAGCGACACGTCAATTATCCAGTTTCATTTGAGTGCAAAAAAGCCCCATTTTTAAGAAGTAACTTGAGGTTCATAACTGTAATCATCCACAATGCCAACTTGCTTGACTTGCCCAAGTCACTTCCATTCTTTCTTTTTTTTCCATGAATGACAGAAATAAAGATGCAAATAACCTGGACACCATCCCTCAATGCTATTAAAATGCTAAAGTGTAAACAGTGCAAAATAAAATAGACATTACAGAATGAACAATTTGTTTTTTATTGCTAAATTATTCAAAATCTCATGGAAATGTAACCCCTATGGTATTGTAAACAGTAACACCCGAAACATGACTGCCGGGAGACTATTTAAAGATGTTTCATCGGGAATATCATGACTTCTATGTTTCTGCACAGTGGGCAACTTATTCTCATTTTGGACTCCAGGCAGGAAGTATTTATTCCTGCCAAAGAAGATGTAAAATTTCCCTCTCTCCTGTTGCCACTGAGGTTGCTACTACCACAGAGAGAACAGAGTTGCCAAAGAGAACATATCTCCAAACGGATGATTGAGGCATGAGAGAAGAGAGTCAGAGTATCACATGGCTTCAGACATTCAGTGAGATTTTGGACAAAATCAGATATTCTAAAAATCCATTGAGAATGATTCAGTGCATTGTGTACTCTGATTAAATACATATGCATACAGTAAAAGATAATGATAAAAATGTAAGTAGCAGATATTCCAGTGACGATCACGTGGGACAAGAGAAATACAAGGCACACAGAAGAATCCAGACCAAGCCAGAGGTATTTCCTCAGCTGATGTAGGATCGCTACTAGTTCCTCACAGAGAAAACTTGATAAAATGTGGCAGATATTTTTCTCATTTTTAAAAAATGCTTCTAATATGAAAATAGAAAAAGACAATTTCCTAAATATCATAAGTAGTGTTTATTAGAAACTAACAGAAAATATTAAAGGGTCATATACTAAAAGCGTCCCCAATAAAGCCAGAGAAAGACAGGTAAGAATGAGGGGCACCAATAATTTGGAGAGTTTTGCCTATGAAACAAATTTCAGAAAAGAATTTGCTAATTCATTAAATTTTGGAAAAAAGATAAAATTATTATTTTTTGCAGATGATGTAAATTTATGTCTAGGGAATCCAAAATAAATAACTAAAATATTATTATTTTAAAAAACTTTTTATTTTTAGAAATAGTGTCATGTATGAGAAATTATAAAGGTTGGAACCTATCAGATTTCATGACTGATTGCACGTTGGTAGCAAGAGTAAAGGAGATATCAAAGTCTCAAGTTTTAACTAGGATCATAAACCTAGTTCTCTCTGTATCCAATACAACCCCTTTACTGCAGGCCACCAACATCTCTGGCCTGAGTTATTGTCACAACTCCATTCTTTCCCTTCCAATCAATTATCATCACAGCTATTTGAAATATAATTGACATATAATATTAGTTTCAGGTGTACAACATAATGATCTGATATTTGTACATATTATGAAATGATCACCACAGAGTCTAGTTAACCATCATCATCACTCGTGGTTAAATTTTTTTTTTCTTGTGATAAGAACTTTTAAGATCCACTTTCTTAGCAACTTTCAAATATAAAACACAGTATTGTTAACGATTGTCACCATGCTGTGCATTATCTCTCAGGACTTTATTTCATAAATGAAAGTTTGTACCTTTTGGCCACCTTCACCCATTTTGACCACCCCTACCCTCCCTCCTCTGGCAACCACCAATCTGTTCTCTGTATCTATGAGTTCAGTTTTGTATTTTTAAATTCCACGTATAAGTGATGACATCATGTGATATGTCTGACTTATGTCACTTAGCATAACCCCCAAGGTCCATCCATGTTGTCACAAATGACAAGATTTCATTCTTTTTTATAGCTGAATAATATTCCATTGTGCGACATATACACATATATATCACATTTTCTTTATCCACTCATCCGTTAATGGGCACTTAGGTAGCTTCCATGTCTTGGTTATTATAAATAACGTTGCAGAGAACATGGAGGTGCATATCTCTTTTCAAGTTAGTGTTTTCATTTCCTTCAGATAAATACCCGGAAATCGAATTGCTAGATTGTATGGTAGCTCAATTTTTAATTTTTTAAGGAACCTCCATACTATTTTCCATAGTGGCTGCACCAGTTTACCTTCCTACCAATAGTACATAAGGGTTACCTTTTCTCCACATTCTTGCCAACACTTGTTATTTCTGGTCTTTTTTTTTTTTGGCTGCATTGGGTCCTCGCCACTGCACATGGGCCCTCTCTAGTTGCAGTGAGCGGGGGCCACTCTTCTTTTCAGTGCACAGGCGTCTCACTGCAGTGGCTTCTCTTGTTGTGGAGCACAGGCCCCAGGCACGTGGCCTTCAGTAGTTGTAGCACATGGGCTCAGTAGTTGTGGCTCACGGGCTATAGAGCACAGGCTCAGCAGCCGTGGCACACGGGCCTAGCTGCTCCGCAGCATGTGGGATCCTCCCGGACCAGGGCTCAAACCCATGTCCCCTGCATTGGCAGGTGAACTCCCAACCACTGCGCCACCAGGGAAGCCCTCTTGTCTTTTTTATAATAGCCATTCTAACAGGTGTGAGACAATATTTTATTGTGGTTTCGATTTGCATCTCCCTGAAGATTCGTGATGTTGAGCACGTTTTCGTATAGTTGTTGGCCATCTGTATGTCTTCTTTGGAAAAATGTCTATTCAGATCCTCTGCCCATGTTTTCATTAGATTGCTTGTTTGGAGTTTTGTTTCTTTGTTTTTTGCTATTGTGTTATATAGGTTTTTTTAAAATATATTTTGGATCTTACCCCCTTCGCAGATATATGATTTGTAAATATGGTCTCCTTTACTGTGCTCAAATAATTTTTTTTTTTTTTTTTTTTGCCGTACGCGGGCCTCTCACTGCTGTGGCCTCTCCCATTGCGCAGCACAGGCTCCGGACGCGCAGGCTCAGCGGCCATGGCTCACGGGCCCAGCTGCTCTGCAGCATGTGGGATCTTCCCGGACCGGAGCACGAACCCGTGTCCCCTGCACTGGCAGGCGGACTCTTCCCCACCAGGGAAGCCCTAAAATAATTTTAAAACTAACAATTGAGTTCTATAAAGTGGCTCTATGTGAGAAAAAACAAAAATTAACAGTTTTCCTTTATGAATAAAAAATTAATTTGGAAAATAAAATGGGGGAAGAGATCAAATTTATATTAGCAACAAAATTTATAAATGCCTAAGTATGGATTTAATAAGAAAGTAATAAAAATTATAAGAAGAAACCTATATAGTCTTACTAAAGAACATACAGGAACAAACATACCATTTTCCCAGATGGGAAACCTTAACCCTATTCAGATATAAAGGATTTATATTATTAGATAAATTTAATAGTATTCCAAACATAAGTTTGACTTTTTTTCTCTTTGAAATCTGACAAGTGGATACAAAAAATAAGACAATTTTGAAAAGAATAATGAGAAGGGATGTGGCTCACCAGATATTAAAATGTATTTCCTTATTATTATAAAGTCTCATATGCATACAAGAATTGAGAATTAGGTTAGTGGACTAGAATAGAGTGCAGAAATAACGCAAGTATATACTGGAACCTATATATGATAAATTTTGCATTTCACATCAGTGGAGAAAGGATGTTTTATTCAATTCATAGTATTAAGGCACTTAGCTGTCATATGAAAAAGAATAGTTGAATCATTATATCACACTTGTACCATAATAAATGAGAGATCATTTAAGGTGTAAATGGGAAAAAACAGAATTGTAATCACCCTAGAAAAAATATAGATTTTTTTTTATAATGGAAACAACAAGTCAAAATAAGTCAGATACCATTCTTCATCTATCAGCTTTGCAAAATTAAAAAAGTTTAAGGTTGATTTAAAGGTGGAGAAACAAAGACTCTCCTATATTGTTGATGGGAGTATAAATTGTTAAAAACGTGCATACTCTGTAACCCAGTGATCATACTTCTAAGAATCTATCCTTTAAAAATAATAGCAAGGAACCTCCATACTGTTCTCCATAGTGGCTGTGTCAATTTACATTCCCACCAACAGTGCAAGAGGGTTCCCTTTTCTCTACACCCTCTCCAGCATTTATTGTTCGTAGATTTTTTGATTATGGCCATTTTGACAGGTGTGAGGTGATACCTAATTGTAGTTTTGATCTGCATTTCTCTAATGATTAGTGATGTTGAGCATCTTTTCATGTGCTTCTTGGCCATCTGTATGTCTTCTTTGGAGAAATGTCTATTTAGGTCTTCTGCCCATTTTTTGATAGGGTTGTTTATTTTTGTGGTATTGAGCTGCATGAGCTGCCTGTAAATTTTGGAAATTAATCCCTCATCAGTTGCTACACTACCATATGTAAAACTGATAGCTAGCGGGAACCTGCTGTATAGCACAGGGAGCTCAGCTTGGTGCTCTGTGGTGACATAGATGGGTGAGATGAGGGGGGTGAGAGGATGGTCCAAGAAGGTGTGGATATATACACATATAGCTGATTCACTTCATTGTACAGCAGAGACTAACACAGCTTTGTAAAGCAACTATACCCCCCCCAAAAATATATTAATACAATTTTTAAAAAACAGCAAGAATATCCTGTCAAAAATTTGTTTACAATAGCAAAACACTGAAAGCAACTTAATCCATCAGGGAGTAATTAAACAAATCATAATGTCTTTAGAATGGAATACTATGCAGTCATTAAAAAGAATGAGGTGGATAACCTGGAAATACGTCCTGAATATACTGTTAAATGCTAAGAAAAGGCTGGAGAGAATAAAAAGAAAGCCATTGAATAAAAAATCTGGAAGGATATAATCACAAAATAATTTACAGAGATTACAGTGAAATGGAATTGAAGGGGAATGGGAGTGGGTAAAGGAAGGTTTTTTAAGGATTAAAAGCTCTAAGTGACAGTAAAATTTTGTGTGTAATACAATACTATGTGTAAAGAAAGTGTAGCCTCAGTTATTCACAAAAAAAATTTTGATTATCTTGTAAAGTCTTACAATTATCTTTCTAGGGAACCCAGATCAGGTATATCTTTGCTAGCTATTAGAATCACTATTCTATTGTCCAAAGAAAGCAAAAACAAAAGAAGCAGAACACCTTTCAAAATTCTATCTTAATGAAACTCACTCTGTCTTTTATATTATCAGCTAAATAAATGTATCACCATAATTCTACCCTTACTGATTTTCGGTGACAAAGAATTTGATTTACTGTACTACAATCATTCTCATGCCTGTTTCCTTCCTTTGGTGATAGTCTCAAATAGATGGGGCCAAGTCATCATAACAAGAAGTGGAATCTTGAAGATGTTATCCGGATGATTCTGGGAGACCTCCTACTTATCATGTTTGGCCATTTATTCCAAATGATTGATTTGTTAATATACTATAACCATCTTCTAGTTCTTTTCAATTCTTATAGCTGTAGTCTTATCTTAAATGAAGGATGAGAATCTCCTCGTCTTTTTAGATAACCACAAGTGACATCCAGACAAAGAAATAGTGAAGAGGGTTTCCCCTTCAATCTGACTAATAAGAGGATGAGGATTTTTATGGTGTATTTGTTGAAAGGGGCATCAGGTAGGGCTCCATATAATTTCACCTGCCACTTCTACCACTATCTATCTTTGCTTCAAAATTCTATTGTGGGGTCCTCAAATCAAATATAAACATTCTCACCTCATGCTAAACATAAGAATACCACCATTTTCCATGTCTATTTATTGAGTGGGAAAAAAAAAAAAAAACTACTTTGGAATGGCATCCAAGAGAGAATTGATGCCAGGATGTAGGAGCCAGAGCAGACTGAGGCAACAGAATCACTGAAAGCAGTGCTCACAACAGAGGTGAGTGAGCACAAAACACAAACAATATCCCTTAAATTTTGTGTCTAGCGATAGACTAAAGTTTGGCTTTTCCATAAGGTAAGTAAATGTTAGAAGAGGCCTGGCTCGAAGGTGAAAAAAGAAGTTTACATGAGCTGCAACACCTGCAATTTTTGAAATTCCTTTATGAAACCACAAATGATAGGAAGCCAATAATCATGAAAATTCTGGAGGTGAAAGAAGCCAAGGTAAAGAATGAATTATTTCAGAAGTTATATCAAAAGCAGTTTCTTAGCACTGTCAGTGGCTTACCAGCTTCTTGAAAGAAATGCTTGTGCTAATGAGTGCATGAGCTGCAAATCTGGCCAAATTTTCCACGTAGTTGCTTTACTTCTCTACTTTTTTCTCCTGTTATGAAGACTTGATCCCTCAAGTGACATTTACCAACATCGCCAAAACTAAATAAAAAACAAATACAAGCAAGTAATGTCAATCCTGAAGTAATGTGAACTGTGACAGGAATTTTATTTTTCATGGTGTTTCCCTAAAACAACTCCAAAGCCTCAGTTCCGTCATTGTTAGGGTTTAGAGGTTTAGTCCATTTAGAGGGAAAGCCATCCATCCTGCTGTTCCCCTGAAGGCGATGGAACACTGCAAAGCTCTATTATCTTGAAAGCACTTCTTTGGAAATTCTCAAGACCTCATTTCTCAATCCAGCAGTGTGGTTGAGCAACTGCATGTGTTATCAGAATTACTGTCCACAGGGAATCTGGCTCCCCCTGTCCCTTTTAAGTCCTTTTCTGTGTACTTTGAGACAGAACATTTGGGACATGACCCATGTAAAATATATGTATTGCAGAAAAAGCTTTTACTTATCCAAAGGCAGTTGTGGTAAAAAGAGCCAGTTTGGTCTCCTTAAACATCTGTGTGCCATTTTCCCACCTAGATGTTGGATGTTGTCCTCTACCATCCATCGGAAATCCAGTGGTCTTTCTCTCCTTCTACCATCATTTCAAAGACTGATTTTATATTAATCGTTGACACTTGACTGTGAATGGCTTTAATCATTGTAATTGTTCTTGGGAAATTTGCACTTAAGCCTTGCTTCTAATTGTGTAAAAATTATGTAACAAATATTTTGTTCCTCATTAAATTAAGCTTAGGCATCGTATAAAACTTCACAATTACGAATTCTCATCATATTCCATGATTTTTTCTCTTGCGTGAAAGAGAAAATAAGCAGAAGCCTGACTGGACTATGGCAGTGACTGAGGGAGTCCAGAGCTGGTTGAAAGCAGAAGATTGTGGGTTCAGGCAGCGTGCACAGCTTCAGTGCCCTGCGTCCACCTGTTCAAGCTCCACCTTCATGCCTCGTGCTTCCTTTCCTCTAGTGATCCGTTATCATTCTTTTTCTCAAGAACCTAGTATCTCAGTGATCAAAACCCATTTACCCTGTGCTTTCTTTTCTCTTTTGTGTTTATCTAAACTCCCAGGTGCTTAGAGAGCACCATGTCCACAGGGCCTAGAAGTTCTACTTCCTTAAACCCTTCATTTTACAAATTACTCAAGCTGAAACTTCTGAGTGTGTACAAAGGTCAGGAAGATTTGAGAATGAGAAAAGTGAAATGAATAAAAGGAGGAAGATGGTAACAGTAGTGTCTTCAAACCTGAAAAGTGAAATGTACGCATGTATTTCTCCTCCTCGACTTCTTTCATACATCCTCCCAACCTTGAAGAGCAAAAGACAAGCTGGGAGGAACCAAAGCTCAAAGCAGGAAAGGGGAGAAAAATCCAATAACAGAGTCCTTACCTCTTCCACATGTGGCTTCCCAGCTGTAGCAGGCCAGAGCTGAGAGAGGTTATTTAGCTATAAATGAAGAATTCATATGAATACAATGGATTGAATCTATCACTAAAGCAAGAGGGTTTTTTTGTTTGAAAGTGATCAGAGTTCTTTTATCATCGGAAAGAATAGAAAAGTTAGGAGATAAGTCTGAGATAGCAGATGGGGTAAAAAATAGAACTATTTCACTGAGCAGTTTAAAGGGACAGTAGGAGAAAGAAATGGTGTCTTCAGCACGCACCTAAGGACAGGTGCACACCGCCACACTTTGAAGTCAGCTGTATTTAGTCTGTTTTCATTTAGGAGGAGCAATGTTTGAGGCACAATTTTCTATGCAGTACGATGACAATGGCTCTGATATTTATGTTCTTTCATTTGTCATTGGCTTTGGAGAAAGCAAGTGCACTCCAGAGACCAATGTGTCAGGTATGCTGAATAACAAGGAGCCAAAAAGTGTTCAGTACAATAATGAGTGACACCAATAATTTATGTTAAAGCTTGATGAAAAAGCAAAATATGAAAAAACAAGATTTTTATTGTAAAAACTTTATCCCCAGTCCAGACAGAGTGGAAACAGCTTTGCGCTGATGGGAAAAAGTCCCTGGGGAGTGCTATAGGCTTAGATGAGGAGAGAGAAAGAGTTTTGAGGAATTTGAGAATCAGCACCTTTCCTCTTTAATGTATTACAGAAAAGCAGACTATTGGTAGAATTATTTGTGAGAATGGCCACGAGGCTGCTGTCAGAAGTACAGGGCGCTACGTGATGTCTTTCTCCAAACCAGTGGATTCTTGGGTAAAGGCTTTACCTCATAAGATAAAATTAGCACAGTTCAAACTCTGGTTCTGGTGATTTTAAAACATGCCAGCAAGTTCTTTGACAGTGTTCTCGTCAAGAGGTAAAGTCTAAATCTCCTCCCCTTGGATACACACTGACCTTGGTGACTCTTTTAAATAACAGAATCAACAGTGATGCTACATGAATTTTGAGTCTCGATCATAAAAACAGATAAAACTTCCAACTGGCTCTCTCTCGGAACATGGCCTTGGAGCTCTGAACGATGTAAGAATTCCTACTTCTCTGAAGCCACTGTGCTGGAGAGAAACAAAGAGAGAACGCAGAGAGACAGATCCATGAGGAGACTCAGCTGCTGGAGTCTTGCCAGCCCAGGGGCAACAGGTGAATGAGCAGAGCTATCAGATGATTCTGGCCCCAGTTACTACATCGTCCCTAGAAGAAGAAACCATTCTAGGATTAAAAGGTCTAAAAACAAATGACAGGACATGGAAAATTCCCTATACTAATATTCTCTCATGTTTTATAAAATTGTGTGAGAATATGTGAACAAATCAAACAGAAGTTAATTCACAGAAAACTCAAGGCATAGCCTAGTCTCATTTCTTTTTGATTAATTAAAATTTTAAATTATGAAGTAACTCCAAAGTATAGAGAGACTATATCCCTCATACAAAATATAACAGATTAGAACATTTGGCCTATTTGTTTTAGGTCTTTTTTTTTAATAGAAAATTATAGGCCCAGTAAAAATTCTACCCCCTTCAATTCATCATCCACTATCCTGACCTTGGTGTGTATTATTCTCACGAATATTTTTTGTAATTGTATTACATATGTATATGTATATTAACAATATATACTCTCACTTGTGTGTTTTAAATTTTACATAAGTGGTATCACACTATATCTTACTTTTAACTCATTTGTGACAAATTTACATGTTGATATAGTTTGATACATTCATTTATTTTAATCAAGAAATTGTATTACATCGTATAAGTAGAGCACAAAGTTTATTTATATCACTATTGGGTGACAGGTTTTTCCACCTTTTCTCTTTTATAAATAATCTATTCTTGAATTGTTTATTGTGTGTGTGTGAATATTTGAGAAGATGCTTCTAGGTTACTGACAGAGATATAAAATTACTGGTTCAATGCTATGCACATCTTTCATTTTCCTAGAATTGCCAAATTGCTTTCCCAAGAATATCAGTATGTACACCCACGAGAAATCCCTCAGAGCTCCTAGAAACTGAGGCCTTGCCAAAATTTGTGTTACCTGACAGATTATTTTTGCCCATCTGATAGGTGTGAAATATTTCACTTTGATTTAATTTGCATTTCCCTAAATATTAGTTAGCTTGAACAGCTTATCAGCTTCATGGTCACTGGCTAATAATTCCCATTTGTGTATTTTGCCTATTTGTTCCTGAATTGTTTGTGCTTTTCTTCTGTTTTATTAAGTTTTAGAAGTTCTTTATAGAGCTTGGACACCAATCCTTTTTGGTTACATAGTTGCAAATATTGTCACCCTTTTGTCACTTGTATTTTCACTTTTTTAGTGAATCCAATTGATAAGTGATTTTGGTTTTTATTTTTTTCTTGAGGTATAAAGTGGCATTAAAGTGTACAAATCTTAAGTGTACAGATCTATGAATTTTTACATGTCTGTATACTTGGGTACCCACCACACTACTGAAGGTATAGAACATTTTCAGCACCCTGGTAGGCTTACTAGTGTCTTATCCCTGTGAATTCTTTCTGTAAACATATCATGACCGATCAGTTTTGCCTGCTCTTAAATGTCATACTAATAGAAACATACAATGTCTACTCCTGTATCTGGTTTCTTTTGCTCAGCATTTTGTTTGTGAGATTCATCCATGTTGTGAGTAGCAGTGGTTCATTCTTTACCATAATTCATTCATTCTCATGCTGGTGGCCATCTGGGTTGTTTCTAGTGATGGGAACACTGGAACTATGAATAAAAGTGCTGCGAATATTATTGAATGTGTGGATTTGCTTGATCACAGGGTAAGCATCTGTTTAGAATTGGCAGAAACTAACAAGTTTTACAAAGTAGTTACCTCAATTTACACTCCCACCAGCAGTGTATGAGTGTTCCAAATATTCCACACCAATCTCAGTACTTGGTATGTCAGTGCTTTTAATTCTAGACACTCTAGTGGGAGAACAGAGCTGTGTCGTTGTGGTTTTTATGTTTGCATTTCCTCGATGATGTTGAACACATTTGAATATGTTTACTTGTTACTTCTTTAAAGTTTCTGTTTGTCTTGTTTACAAAAGTACCTACTCCAATAACATAAAGACATGATCTTTAAAAATGTTTAGTTTTCTATATTTAGTATATAATGTACTTGGATTGTATTTTTGTACGTGGTAACAGGTGTCTAGTTTTATATATTTACATAGGTATAGCTATGGAAATATTACAGTACCGTTTGATAGTCCATCCTTGTTCTACTGATTTGGTAATGCTTTCTTTGTCTTGCTTGCAATAGCTTTTATAATAATGTGTTGTAATTAAAACAATGTCAGAGATAGGCCAAAAAGAGAAAAGAAGAAAATGTTAGAACACATATAAACAAACCTGCACGGATCTAAGAACTTGGTGTATGACTTTTGATGACCTTTATTATTCATTTCTATTTCATTTCACTAATTTTCTAACCTTTATTATATGCTACGAGGCTGCTTTCTATTTTTATTCTTTCTCTAACTTCTTTAGTTGAATGCCTCAATCATTATTTATCACCATAACTTCTCTTCAAATGAATTTAAGTTTATACATTTCTTTTACTGCTTCAGCAGCATCTGCTAAGTTTTGTTATATAATGTGTTCATCGTTATCTAGTACTAAATACTTTCTAATTTACATTTGTATTTCTACTTTGGCCCATGAATAATTTAGAAATGTATTGTGCTAAGTTACTAATGTATAAGGAATTTTGATTATATTTTTGTATTAAAGATATTCATTTTTATTTACCTCATTATTTTTACATGTGTACCTGGTCAGGGGATATTGTCTGCATAATAATGATGTACTTGCATCTTTGAGGCTTTTTTCACAATGAGAATATAATTAATTTTGGTGCATCCATGTTTTCTTGAATAGAACATATATTTTATAAACATTGGGTACTATAAAAGTCCATGGGTTAAGAAGGTTAACTGAAATGCTCAAGTCTTCTACAGTCTTATTAATATTTCATTGGCTTAATATATTATTAACTGAATGGGGTTTAAAATTCCTCATTATATTTGAAACAAAAATGGACATAAATACATGTATTTTGAGGCTATATTCTCAGCGCGTACAAGTTCAAGATTGTTATATTCTTTTAGCAAATTGTTTCTTTTACCTATCTGTTATTATTATAAACAAGTGAGGCATTTTTTTCCAAAAGTTCTATTTGGTTCCTTTTAAAACAATATTTTTCTTATTGTTTCAATTTCTTGTTATGCCTTCAAAATTTTCTTTTCAGTCTTTTCAGATTGTTCTATTATACAAAGTTCTAGAGATTCTGCTCCTCCTGTTTGTCATCTCCTGTGTTTCGTCATTTTTGAGTGGATTTCTGTGACCTTGATTATGTAGTCTAATTCCAGTGTGATTTTGCAAAGGCTTCTGCAAGAGATTCAAGAGTGTCCCCATCCTAGGGTCAAGTTTTATGTTAATCTCTCATTTTGGTGTCTCAGGGTCAGCAATAAAGTATAAATTTGACTCTTTAACTTGTAAAATGAAGAACTAGGGATTTTGATTTCTCAGAAAAGACCACCATTGCTGTGTTTCACTTTTATTTTCACTCAGGTCTTAGAGAAAGCTCCCTTGTTGCTGGATGTGGATTTTTTTTTCCCTTAGTGTATTATCTCTCTCAATAGCATAGCTCTTCAAGGATTTTGGCTTTTGTATAGATCTTGGCTTCAAAGGCCCATAAGATCCCAGGCCTCATGTCCAGCCGCCATATGAATCTTAAAATTCAGCACCTTGGTTACTACCAGAACTGAGATCTCCATAAACTGCATGGTGAATTAATGCATTTAGCGCTCCAGAGACCAGTTGCCTCTTCATTTTTGGCACCTTGGCACTTCCCTTTCTTCTTTTGAACTCATTTGTGCAGTTACAAATTATTTTCTCCATGTTTGCGAAAGGAGGAGAATCACATATTTGTTTGTTTTAATCAGGAGACCTTCTGGAAGCATCTTCCTTAATTGTTACATATGGAAATTTAAGAGGTACACCTATTAATTCCCTATTTCCACATTGAAATACAGACTATTATAACTTTGAGAAGGGATTTTACATGGAGGCAAAGAACAAGAATTGTGGAAATTATCTACAAAGTATGTTCCAAATTATGTAAAATAGAAAAGTGTTCAAAATGTGTTTTGTCCCAAAATTACATTCACATCAAGGTGGTACAAATATTGGACTCATTATTTTAATACATTTACATACATATTAATTTATGCAGATGAAACAGAAACATATAGTTACACATTATTAGTTCAGTGCCCTGCTTAATCTATTTAATTGCTTTCAAGTATATAACATATGTGTTCTGTGACTTCATTTTACCATGTTCCTAAAAATGACATTTAAAAAAAAATAAACTGAAAATACTATTGGAAATATACATGCAAAAATGAGTGAAAATCATTTTGAAAATTATTTTCCTACAGTGTGTTATTAGGGAAGGCATGAAATCAGAATTATAAAGGAGGAGGGAACAATTTTTCTGGGATGGTTGACTCTGTTTTACTTCCAGGCAGACAAAGGAATGTACAGCCCAAAGGAGATCTCAAGTACTCCAAGATTTTTGATTCTTAAATCTTTTCTAATATGCTCTAACAACCTACTAAATTGTTTAAATTGCCATTTCTTAGTCATTACATTTTTCAAGAAAAGCAATTTTTTTCAAATTATTGAATAGCTTGTTTCATAAAATGCTTCGAGCTTCACGTAAGGAAGATAATGTGCATCTTTTTTTCTAAATTTATTTATTTATTCATTTATTTTTGGCTGCATTGCTGTCCACGGGCTTTCTCTAGTTGTGGAGAGCGGGGGCTACTCTTTGTTGGGGTGTGTGGGCTTCTCATTGCGGTGGCTTCTTTTGTTGTGGAGCACAGGCTCCAGGTGTGCAGACTTCAGTAGCTGTGGCTCGCGGGCTCTAGAGCGCAGGCTCAGTAGTTGTGGCGCACGGGCTCAGTTGTGCTGCGGCATGTGGGATCTTCCCAGACCAGGGCTCGAAGCCGTGTCCCCTGCATTGGCAGGCGGATTCTTACCACTGTACCACCAGGGAAGTCCCGGTAATGTGTATCTTGCTTCCTTTTTCTATTATAGGTACTTAATTTCTGCTAATCCATAGGCAAACTTCAACCCACTTCCCCTACATTATGTAACTGTCAAATTATTATATGGAGTTAAGGCACTGGGGAGAGGAACACAACAAAGCTAAATGGACTATAAAGTCCATATCCCTAACCTCATTAACATTATACTCTAACTTCAAAATATGCTCAGCTGTAACTTCTGGAACAAGTTATAGTGCACTAAGGAAGCCTGTGTGAATTAGATCATTCTCTGCTAACCAGGGAGAGCAAGAAGGCTCAAAATTACATTTACTCCAAACAATTCTTTACACTAATCAGACACCTAGACAACTACAAGTCACATGTCAGCACAGTGGGGGTGACATCTAGATGATGAGGCATTGCAGTGGTTAATAGTCTAGACTGCCTTAGAAGAACCATTTGAAAAACATCAGCATGATCCCACATGCATTGTCAGATTGTGTCTCAAGCTCTTCTCAGATGTGTTTTCAAGACGAGGTGATATTTCAAAGAAATGGCTATAAATTAGATGCTGGATAATTAGTAATCTTTATAAGTGGAAATTTATCATTGCTATCTAATGCTTTTGTAGTAAAATTTGCCTAAAATACTTAACACATGTTACAAATGTTCTTATTCATTTTCTCAGTGCTCCTATAAATTCAATAAATAGTATGATTACTTCTCCCTCATAGAGAAAATAAGGTAAATTCATGAAATAAGCAAAGAAATTAGAACCACCCAGATTCTCCAATTATTTCAAGTCAGATAATGCTCATTCTTATTCAGTGATTCTCAAACAATTTCCTGGCACAGTCCACATGGCTTAAATCAGCCTCTGCACCTATTTACACAGGCATATAAACACACAAAACAAACGACAACGGGGAGGGAAAAGTTACATTTCTAGAAGATATCATACACACACACACACACACACAAACACACACACAGCACTCTTCTCTCCACTAAAGATTCTAAAGATTAACTGGAACTGATAAGTGATGGGAGACCTAGTAAAGAAGTCATGAGAAAAGGAAGTACAAACTGTTAAGAAGAAGAAAAAGCTGCCGGGCAATTTTAGGAAAGTACTTAGTTCCACTAACTAAGAATTGGTGTTTCCGAATTCCACATAAAGGAATGCATATTTGTGACTCTGTATGTGTTTTTACAGAAAGGATTAATACATTACATATTGTTTTAATTTTAATTTAACTTTAATTTATCAGTATATCATGATTATTGCCCAATGTCAAGAAACAGTCTTTCACAACTTCATTTTTAATTGTTCATTTGTATTCTATTAGATTGATATAATGAATCCATTAATCCTCCATCGCTGGATATTTCCATTTTAAAGTAGTCTATGTTCATTTGTCTCTTTCTTATTTTTAGTCTTCCCAGCTTCATTCCCTCTCCCCAGTAGCATCCTAATTTCCAACTAGTAAAGTAACTGTTTTCCAGTGTTTTAAGTCTTCAGGGAGAAAAATTCTAGGAGACTTGTCTTCTATTCCAGATGCCAAAAGAGAGAAATTATCTCTCCTGGTTCAATAGCCAGGCATTGGTATGTGACCTAAATCTGGTCAGTTGGAGGTCCTCTCCTGGGACATAGAACCTGGAATTTTGAATTAAGTACAGAAAGAAAATGCTAGAGTTTGTTCATCCCAACAGTGGTAATGTCTGCTAGAGTTGTGATGGCATCTGGACCAGATCTGCTAGCTACAGGACAGTAACTGCTTCCTTCCTCTTCCTTCTTGATAACTTGATCCTCATCAAATCAGCTTCCCATTCTTCTGGAGATGCCCAAGAAGCCTCATGGGAAACAAACTTTTGTGGAAACCTGATTCTATAACATTAAGAATTTCAATATTATAAAAGTCCCTAATAAAAACCTTGTAGATATATTTTGCACTTATCCATTCTTATGACTTTGTATCTTAGAAGTGCTAAGACAAGGGGATGCAAAAGTTTAAATAAGAAAATACATAGTGTCAAGCTACCGTCTAAAAATACAGCATAGAGGTTAAGAATGCTAGCCAATCTCTTATTGCAGAAACTTTTGAAACTTATCTCTAAGCCTGGGCTTATTCACTTTAGCATGAGATTCATCATAGCACTGATTAGGGCTACAGTGAGGAAAAATGAGGGAATACATACAAAGTTTAGCACATAATAAATTATTGATAAATGTTAGATTTTTATTTGTAAGAATGTACAAATTACACTCCCTTTGGCAATGTCTAGGTGCACACATTCACACCTCCTCTGCTTTCATTTGGCTCTCCCTTGACACCCTTTATCCAATCCTGTTTGTCTGATCAATGAAAACTCCTGGCTGAGGCCTTTTGCATAATCTACAAAGCAATCTACAGATTCAATACAATCCCTATCAAACTACCAATGGCATTTTTCACAGAACTAAAACAAAAATTTCACAATTTGTATGGAAAGACAAAAGACCCCGAATAGCCAAAGTAATCTTGAGAAAGAAAAACAGAGCTGCAGGAATCAGGCTCCCTGACTTCAGACTATACTACAAAGCTACAGTAAGCAAGACAGTATGGTACTGGCACAAAAACAGAAATATAGATGAATGGAACAGGATAGAGAGCCCAGAGATAAACCCACGCACATATGGTCACCTTATTTATTTATTTTGCAGTATGTGGGCCTCTCACTGCTGCAGCCTCTCCGTTGCGGAGCACAGGCTCTGGACGCGCAGGCCCAGTGGCCATGGCTCACGGGCCCAGCCGCTCCATGGCATGTGGGATCCTCCCAGACTGGGGCACTAACCCGTGTTCCCTGCATCGACAGGCAGACTCTCAACCACTGTGCCACCAGGGAAGCCCTGGTCACCTTATTTTTGATAAAGGAGGCAAGAACATACAATGGAGAAAAGACAGCCTCTTCAATAAGTGGTGCTGGGAAAATTGGACAGCTACATGTAAAAGAATGAAATTAGAACACTCCCTAACACCACACACAAAAATAAACTCAGAATGGATTAAAGACCTAAATGTAAGGCCAGACACTATAAAACTCTTAGAGGAAATCATAGGCAGAACACTCTATGACATAAATCACAGCAAGATCCTTTTTGACCCACCTCCTGGAGAAATGGAAATAAAAACAAAAATAAACAAATGGGACCTAATAAAATTTAAAAGCTTTTGCACAGCAAAGGAAACCACAAACAAGACGAAAAGACAACCCTCAGAATGGGAGAAAATATTTGCAAATGAAGCAACTGACAAAGGATTAATCTCCAAAATTTACAAGCAGCTCATGCAGCTCAATATCAAAAAAAACAAACAACCCAATCCAAAAATGGGCAGAACACCTAAATAGACATTTCTCCAAAGAAGATATACAGATGGCCAACAAACACATGAAAGGATACTCAACTTCACTCATCATTAGAGAAATGCAAATCAAAACTACAATGAGGTATCACCTCACACCAGTCAGAATGGCCATCATCAAAAAATCTACAAACTATAAATGCTGGAGAAGGTGTAGAGAAAAGGGAATGCTCTTGCACTGTTGGTGGGAATGTAAATTGATACAGCCACTATGGAGAACAGTATGAATGTTCCTTAAAAAACTAAAAATAGAACTACCATATGACCCACCAACCCCACTACTGGGCATATACTCTGAGAAAACCATAATTCAAAAAAAGTCATGTACCACAATGTTCATTGCAGCTCCATTTACAATAGCCAGGACATGGAAGCAACCTACGTGTCCATCGACAGATGAATGGATAAAGGAGATGTGGCACATATATACAATGGAATATTACTCAGCCATAAACAGAAACAAAATTGTGTTATTTGTAGTGAGGTGGATGGACATAGAGTCTGTCATACAGAGTGAAGTAAGTCAGAAAGAGAAAACTAAATACTGTATACTAACACATATATATGGAATCTAAAAAAGAAAGAAAGAAAGAAAGAAAATTGTTATGAAGAACCTGGGGCAGGATGGGAATAAAGACGCAGACCTACTAGAGAATGCACTTGAGGACATGGGGAGGGGGAAGGGCAAGCTGGGACGAAGTGAGAGAGTGGCATGGACATATATACACTACCAAATGTAAAATAGATAGCTAGTGGGAAGCAGCCTCGTAGCACAGGGAGATCAGCTAGGTGCTCTGTGACCACCTAGAGGGGTGGGATAGGGAGGGTGGGAGGGAGGGAGAGGCAAGAGGGAAGAGATATGGGGATATATGTATAGCTGATTCACTTTGTTATAAAACAGAAACTAATGCATCACTGTAAAGCAATTATACTCCAATAAAGATGTTAAACTATTAAAATAAATAAAAATAAAAAGAGCAACTTTGTCAAACTTCCTTACCATTACTTTACAGTTTACTATATTTTGATTTCGTTACATATGTGAAGATGTGATTTTACAATCTTTTTAGTGTTGAGGGCTTCTAAAGATCTTAATCCAATCCTCATTCTAAAAAATGGTACAAGATAAACTTAAAGAAAGAAGGCAGAAGTTGGGCACTAAAACATGAATTTTGGATACAGCGTCTTAAGGAAAATAAAAAGCAGAGCCATGATGAACCATATAAGGAGTAAGGATTTCTTTAAGTGGTGTGGAAGAAGAGAGGAAATTTAAATGTAAAAATTGAAGAGAATTTAGTTAGATGTAAAATAGGGTCAATGTTAGAAAAGCCTCCAGAATCTCAACTACATTGTGTAACAGAGACACCTGCTGGTCACTATATATTTCACTGTTCAAACCTTCAAAATACCATTTGTTCTTTCACTCTGTAACTTGTTCGCCAGATCATCTCTAAACCATTAAAATCTCACAGCATGAACACGGTGAGAGATTCATATTAAAAAGATAATAATTAAATAAATGGAGTGCATTTTTCCTCGAATCTGGGAACAAAATCTGGGCTAGCAAGACACCTTTAATTACATTAAGCCTGCTTTGTGTAATGTATAATAATAGCCTACTAAAAGTTATAGTATACCATACAACTTGAGTAAAATAACTAGTTTTGCTTTTTGAAAGTACATAATAATAGTATGGTTAATGAAAAAGATAAAAAAGTATAAAACAAATATATCGAAGACATTAAATTAGGATTCTGTCTTAGAAAATGAATGTAAGCCATGATTATGTAAAAATATTAAAAGTTTATCTTATAGTATTATAAGGCAGTAAAAGAAACTGGTTTATTTTCTCCCACTGCTATAAAATTCTCAAGATAGATGTATCAACTACAGCAGTACCTAAAAGTCATCAGACATAAGCATTAATCAGCTGATTGTGACTGATAAATTGGGACTCCTGTCCCAAGAGCACTTTGACTCAGTGGAAATATATCCCTTTTTCTTAAATAGTTTAGGTTAATTAAGATACTATAAATATACCTTTGGGTAACAAAATATAATTTGCATATTCTTTAGCACCCTCAAATTTCATGCTTTGAACCCTGAGATTTAAAAAATATTTCAAAAACCAAGAATTGCAAGCAGAATCTTAATTTGCTTGTACCATAAATTAACTCAGTATGTTAGATATTATCCATGGCTAAAGTCACAATGTGGGCAAATATAAAAATGCTAATTATAATCAAATAGTTCATCAGTTAACATGTATCAAGCCTCTGTGTTCAATACTATACTTAGGATTGTAAGAGATGCAGGACTATAAGACAATCTATTTTCAAGGACCCCATATTCTGATTGGATAGACCACTTTATTTCACATGAAATAATATTGTCAACAAAAGTCAGCATTAAATTATGAGCTAAATTAAGTCTTGTAAAAGTTCCTGCACAAGTCAGGGGATTGTTAGAGACTAGTTTGGGAAATGCTCATAATGGAAAAGCAATGAAAGGGCATGTGAATACTGGTCTGGATCTGAGAAGGCAGAAGTCTTAGTGAACGTTGCATCAGGCAAAGAGAACATGAGCAATGGGGAGGGAGCAAAGCCTGGTCAGAATCTGTTTGTGGGCAGGGAGTAGGTCACCCTAAAGCAGAGAGTAGGGTAAGGGAATAGCAAGAAATACTTGGCTTGAAAGTGAGTGGCCCGTATAGGGAGATTCAAGCTTTCAAGCTTGGCGGAAAGTTTAGATTTGGTGAATCAGGACGTAAGAAAGATGAGTTTTGATAAATTCAAAGAGAGTGACTTGATAAATTCACTGTTTAGGGAAGATTAGTTGGGCAGCAACCTTCACCATAAGTGGTCTAAAATAGATTGGCTCTGCTTGAGTTACTTTGCTAATAATATCTGGATTCGAAATTCAGCTACAGGGAAAGCAGTTCATATATAACTTCATACATTCTATATGGTGATTAAATTATTTACTTGATGTCTATGCCAATAATAAATGAGGAAGACAGTTGAGCAATAAATGTGATTCATATTGATGACCAACCTAGTAAATGAGATCCCCATGCTCACCCTCTTCTACCTCCTTTGCTCCGCTCCTTGATTAAAGGGTAAATATTGCTTAAGAGGAAAGAATAATTATCATTCTCCTCTTATTATCTAATCCTCATTAGGAAAATGTAGATTTGTCCAAGACAAGTAAGTACATAATAATTATAATAGGGAATACAGTATATGCTATTACTGAATGCCTATTATGTGTCAAGTATAATATACATATTATTTCACTTCATTTTCACCACAGCCCTGCAAAGAAGGAACTGTGATCATTTTTCCAGCTGGGTTGTCTGAGGCTAACAGGGTCTAGAACTTCCCTCGGATTGTGTATTGGGATGTGAAGTCAGGTCTGTCTGACTTCAAAGCTTGTGCTCTCAGCATGCTTCTACCCAGTCTCTCTGGTGAGGATACTGCTTGAAACATTGAAATGACTCCTTTCCCACTTCATCCCCATAGAACTAAATGTCAAAGTTAACGGTCACTTCAAATTACATCCAAATTATAGCATGCCAAAATGTTAGTGAACTGCTACTGCCATGATCGTGGAAAGCATGAGTATTGATAGCAAGGTCTGGCTAAGAACTCAAGTGGCAGACTTTCAATTCATTTTTAAATGAATTCAGTTTTAAAATTAATTTGAAGTATCTGAGAGTCATAATGAAGCCTGATATTGAATAAGAGGTTAACAAAATAATCTTCTGGTTTTGTTTCTTTGTTTCAGAGACTTCTTAGTTTTGGGGATACCATCCAGGCATATCTACATTCTGGACTGTTTTTTAAAGTTCTTAAGCTACTGATATTGAGATTTTCTTGACTATCCTTCTCATTTTGGCATGGCTTTTCACTATTATTGATTCATATAACCCCATCTGGAGAGCAAATAATCTCTGGTTTATAGTTTTTAAATAAGAGAGAAAGGTGGTTAAGAGTTCTCAGCTATCTAGGTACACAGTTCTTTCCAACTTCGGTAATAATGTACAATAGAGAAACAGGATATGGGTCCAGGTCAATTGATTTTAATGGCAGAAGTTAAGGTGTGTGGTCACTTTCACTGGCCCTAACTCACAAGTAAAAATTGCCTTTCGGGGGGTCATCAGTCAATTTAAATTATGTCATTTTTAGCTCAGAGTTTTTAAGGTTGCAACATAAGAAATCTGGAGGACTTGCACTTCTGGAAGAATTGTATATTAGACACATTAGAGTCCTCTCACTACGGAAAAAAAAAAAAGAGCTTCAATAAGAAATTATTTTTATTGCATGCTGCTGAAAATTTAAGGAAAATCTCTAAGTGACTAAAATATATATATTTTAAAAAGCTTGCTGAAATTCAAAAGGAAAGCCAAAAAAGAATCCTCAGGAGGCAGAGATGCCCTAAGGGCAAATGCAAAAATCATCACTCCAAATCCTTGCTAGTAGCAAGACAGAGAAAATGAATCTGAGACTCATGGATTTAGCTAAGGTCCTTGGACAGGACTAAAATGGTCCCAGATCCACTGTTCTGATCAAAGTGGATCACCCAAGTGTTTTTTTTTTAAAAAAAAAAAAAGACAAGTTTTTTAGAGCAGTTTTGGGCTCACAGCAAAACTGGGGGGAAGATACAGAAATTTCCCATATACCTCCTGCCCTGCACATGTATAGCCTCCTCCATTATCAACATCTCCCATGAGAGATACGACTGATGGACCTACATTAACACATCATAATCATCCAAAGTCCACAGTTTACCTTAGGGTTCACTCTCGGTTTTGCACATTCTACAGGTTTGGATAAATGTATAAGGACATGTATACATCATTATTGTATCATGCGGAATAGTTCCACTGCCCTAAAAGTCCTCTGTTCTTTGCCTTTTCATTCCTTGACTTGACGCCACTCTAACCCCTAGAAACCACTGATCTTTTTACTATCCTTTTACTATCTTCATAGTTTTGTATTTTTTAGAATGTCATATAGTTGGAACCATATAGTATGTAGCCTTTTCAGATTGGCTGCTTTCACTTAGTAATATGCATTTAAGGTTCCTCCATGTCTGTTCATGGCCTGATAGCTCCTTTCTTTTTAGCACTAAATAATATTCCATTGTCTGGCTGTACCACAGTTTATTTATACAGTCACCTACCTAAGGACATCTTGGTTGCTTCCAAATTTTGTTAATTATGAAGGAAGCTGCTATAAACAATCACATGCAGGTTTCTGTGTGGACCTAAGTTTTCACCTCCTTTAGGTAAATATCAGTGAGCACGACTGCTCAATCATATGGGTATGTTTAATTTTGTAAGAAACTGCAGAACTATTGTGCAAAATGACTATACCATTTTGCATTCCCACTAGCAATTAATTTGAGGTCCTGTTGTCCGCATCCTCACGAGGATTTGGTGTTGTCAGTGTTCTGGTTTTGGGCCATTTTAATAAGTGTGTAGTTGTATCTCATGCTTGTTAAATGTGCATTTCCCTGATGACACATGATGTAAAGCATCTTTTCACGTGAACATTTGGCATCTGTATATCTTCTTGTTCAGGTGTCAAGGCCTTTGGCCCATGTATTAATGTGGTTGTTTGTTTTCTTATTGTTAAGTTTTATTGTCTTTGTATATTTTGGATAATAGTCATTTATCAGATGTCTTTTGCAAATATTTTCTCCTAGTCCATGGCTTGTCTTCTCTGACATTGTCTTTTGCAGAACAGAAGTTTTTAATTTTAATGAAGTCCAACTTAACAATTACTTCTTTCATGGATCATGTCTTTGGTGTTGTATCTAAAAAGTCATCATCATACCCAAGGTCATCTAGGTTTTCTCCCATGTTATCTTCTAGTTCTACAGTTTTGTGTTTTACACTTAGGTCTATGATCCATTTGGAGTTAATTTTGTGAAAGATGTCAAATCTGTGTCTATATTCAATTTTTCACATGTGGATGTCCAGTTGTTCCAGCACCATTTGCTGAAAAGACCACTTTACTCCATTGTATTGACTTTGCTCCTTTGACAAGGATCAGCTGATTATATTTACTTGGACCTATTTCTGAGCTCTCTGTTCTGTTCCATTAATCTATTTGTCTATTCTTTTACCAATATCACACTGTCTTCAGTACTACAGCTTTATAGTAAGTCTTGAAATCAGGTAGTATCAGTTAACCAAACTTGTTCTTCTCCTTTAATATTGTTTTGGCTATTCCGGGTCTTTCACCTCTCCATTTAAACTTTAGAATCAGTTTGTTGATATTCAAAAATAACTTTCTGGGAGTTTGATTGGGATTTCATTGAGTCTATAGATCAAGTTGGGAAGAACTGATATCTTTACAATATCGAGTCTTCCTAGCCATGTATAGAGTATCTATTTATTTAGTTCTTTGATTTCATTCATCAGGATTTTGTAGTTTTCTTTACACAGATCTTGTACACATTTTGTTAGATTTATACCTAAAAATTTCATATTCTGAGTGCTAAGGCAAATGTTATTGTTTTAAATTTCAAATTCCACTTGTTCATTGCTGATATATAAAAAAGTAATTGACTTTTGTCTATTAACCTTGAATCCTGAAAACTTGTGAATCACTTATTAGTTCTAGGAGTTTTTGATGTTATTGTTAACTCTTTTGGATTTTATACATAGACAATTATGTCAACCACAAAGAAAGAGTTTTGTTTTTTTCCTTCCCAGCCTGTATAACTTTTATTTCTTTTTCTTTTCTTATTGGCTAGGACTTCCAATACAATGTCAAAATGAGTGATGAGAGGGGACAACCTTGCCTTGTACTTGACCTCAGTAGGAAAGATTCGAGTTTCTCACTATTAAGTATGGTGTTAGCTAAAGGTTTTTTACAGATATTTTTTAATCAAGTTGAGCAAGTTTCCTTCCATTCCTAGTTTACTGAGAGTTTTTATCGTGAATAGTTTTTGGCTTCTGTCAAATGCTTTTTCTGTATCTATTGGTATGATCATGTGTTTTTGTTTTTGCTTTTAGCCTGTTGATGTGATGAATTACACTAATTGATTTTTGAATGTTGAATTAGCCTTGCATACCTGGGATAAATCCCAATTGGCCATGGATTTGATTTGCTAATATTTTACTGAGAATTTTTGCATCTATGTCCATGAGAGATATTGGTTTGTATTTTTCTTTTCTTGTAATGTCTTTGTCTGGTTTTGGTATTACAGTAATGTTGGCCTCATAGAATTGGTTAGAAGTATTTCCTCTGTTCTATACTCTGAAAGAGATTGTAGAGAACTGGCATAATTTCTTCCTTAAATGTTTGACAGAATTCACCAGTGAACCCATCTGGGCCTGTTGTTTCCAGTTTTGGAAAGTTATTAATTATTGATTCAATTTTTTCAATAAATATACATCTGTCCAGACTATTTCTTCTTGTGTGAGTTTTGGCAGATTGTATCTTTCAATAAATTGGCCTATTTCATGTAGGTTATAAAATTTATGGGCATTGAACTGTTCATAGTATTCCTTTATTAACCTTTTAATGTTCATTGGGAGTACAGTAATGTCTCCTTTTTGATTTCTGATATTAGTAATCTGTATCCTCTCTTTCACTTTTTTTCTTAATTAGCCTGGCTAGAGGCTTATTGATTTTGTTGATTTTCAAAGAGCCAGCTTTTGGTTTCATTTTTTCTCACTGTTGATTTCTTGTTTTCAATTTCATTGATTTCTGCTCTAATTCTTGTTATTTCTTTTATTTGCATACTTTGAATTTAATTTGACCTTTTTCTAGTTTCTTACAGTAAAAACTTAGACTTTTTATTTTCCATCTTTCTTCTTTCTAATGTATGCGTTCAGTGCTATAAATTTCATTCAAAGCACTACTTTTGTTGCATCTCACAAATTTTGATAAATTGTGTTTTTATTTTCATCTAGTTCAAAATATTTTAAATTTCTCTTGAGATTTCTTCTCTGATCCATGTGTTATTTAAAAGTACATTGTTTGATTCTGTACATATTTTGGAATTTTCCAGTCATCTTTCTATTATTATGACTTCCATTGTGGTCTGAGAGCAGATATTGAATGATCTCTATTCTTTTAAATTTGTTAAGTCATGTTAACAAATATAGCCCAGAATGTGGTCTGTCTCAGTGAATGTTCCATATGTGCTTGCAAAGAATGTGTAATCTACTATTTTTTGATGAAATGGTCTGTAGATGTCCGTTATATCCAATGGATTGATGGATTATTGAGTTCAACTATGTCCCTACTGATTTTTCTACCTATTGGATCTATTTCTGATAAAGGCAGTTTTTGCCTCATGTATTTTGACACTCTGTTGTTAGGAACATATATGTTAAGGATTGTTATTTCTTCTACAAGGATTGACTCCTTTATCAATAGGCAATGCCCTCTAAAGAGGGCATCCCTAACGTTCCTTACTTTAAAGTTTGCTCTGCACGAAATTAATATAGCTAGTCTTGCTTTCTTTTGACTAGTGTTAGCGTGGTATATTTTTCTCCAACCATTTACCCACCTCTCTTATGGATCCTAGAAGAGTTGATTTTTCAGTCTGTTCAGCTTTTTACTTGTTGTAGGACAGAATGGAGGCTTCTAAGTTCCTTGAATACAGAAATGGAAACTAGACTTTTTTTTTAATATTTGTATAAAAATAAATGGAAGAAAATAGCCAACACACTCTTGAAGAAAAGGAATAAAGCAAAGGTATTTGCCCTGATAAATAGCATGATCTATTGAAAAACTATAATAATAAAAATGATATTAGATCAATTGACTGGTAAAATAAAATAGCTCAGAAACAGACCTATAAATATTGAAATCTGATGTATAATAGAGATGACCATGCAAAACATAGAAATTATGGACTCTTCAATAAATAATATTCAGCTAATAGTTATAAATCTGAAAAAAAAAGAGTATGGGATCCTTACCACAAACCACACACAAATCAATTCCAATTTGATTAAAGACCCAATCTCAAAGCTAACAGAGTATAGGAGGATATATTAATGACCTCAGAGTAGGTTAGGTGTTTTTAAACAAGATATAAACGGTATTAATCATAAAAGACTGATAAAATTGACCACATTATATAGTTAAAGTTTATGTCACTAAAAAACATTATAAAGGTAAGCTAAAGATAGGCCATAGAAATATTTGCAACATATATTAGTACTAAAAACTGCAAAATATAGTGTTAAAAACATGTAAAGAACTCAATCTCATTAACAATCAGGAAAATGCAAATAAATATCACAAAGAGATATCACTCTACTTTTATCAGAGTAGAAAATATTAACCAGTATGATAAAGCCAAGTGTTGGCAACCATGTGGTTCAATTAAAACTCTGTATGGCATGGCTATGAGTATAAATTTGGTAAAACCACTCTAACAAACAATTTGGATTTATTTTATAAAGCCAAATATTCATGTATTCTACATTCTCCTATTTCTAAACCATTGGGAAATGCTTTTATAATTACATCAGGAGAATGTCTACAGCAGCATTCTTCATAACGACAATTATAACTGGAAACAAATGAAATGTCCATAAAACAGCAGAATGGATAAGTTGTGAGGTTTCTTCACATAATGAGCTATTATATACCAATAAAATTAAGGATATATAACTACAAAAAATAGCTCAGAAAGTAAATATTGAGAGAAAAAAGTTACAGAAATCTATAAAGAGTGGATAATTTTTCATTAGGTCGATTCAACTAATTTGAAACTATGTGCCCTAGAGTCCCCCTGTCTCTGTGCTTTTTAGTTAGGTTGCTACAAGAGAAATTTATCTGAGATTTGGAAGGTGAAATTTTTAACTCCCAGAATATCAGTATCATTCATGTGCAGTTGCAGTTCACAAACACTGTGACTGATCTTGGCAAAGGACAGCAGCCAGGCCAACAGCTCCCCCCCCCAGATACCTCCAGGTCTTGTTCAGCTTCTCTGATTCTGGCTGTGGTTCAGCTCCAGGGTCAAGAGAGTCATCTTATCCTGCAGGTCATCTGCCTCATCAAGACTGGAGGCCATGGGAGGCAAATATGTTTCCAGTTTGTCCTTGGTCTCTCCCACTTCATGTATAGCTTCACTTACAGACCCAGTCCTAGCTGACTTCAAACTGAGGGGAGCAAAAAAAAAAAAAAAAAAAAAAAAAAAAAGACTTATGGAGACTGCATATTTGGTTCTATAATTGCCTAAATTCTAACTCCTACGATAAATACCTAATTCTATATCACTCATATGGGTTCTGCTTCCCCGAGCAAACCCTAACTGATGCCAACATGTGGCCAAATGTTTTACACAGTTCAAAACTAAAACTAAATAATGTACTGTTTTGGTATGCATCATATTGATAATTTTTAAAGAAAGGAAATGGGTAACACAAAATTTATTTCTAAGAGGAAGGCAGGAATAGGAAAAGATAGGAAAGAAACACATTGGTAGATTCAGTGGTATTTGGAATGGCATGGGTAAAGTTCTTAAGGTAGGAGGGGGATTCATCAGTGTACATTTTATTATTTTGCTTCACAATTTACACATAGATTATATACATAATTTTGTGTACCAAATATTATACAAGAATCATAAAAAATAAAGCACTGAGATAAGAAGGGCATGAAAAGAAAGAAAAAAAAATAAAAAATTCAACAGGAAAAGAATGTAGTATCCAGAGCGAAGCTGCACCAACTTTCTGAACCAGTGCTAGGCAGAAACCCATCAGCAGAGGTTGGAAACAAGAGCAGGCCTGAGAGTAAGCAGCTCCCAGGGTAATTGGAAAAATTTAGGAGTAAAGCATGCCTTTATAATACTCTGGAGGTACTAGCTTGTCTGTCTAATGAATGAAGGCTACAACTAGTGAGGACTCCATTTTGGACAAAGTTAAACAGGTTCCTAACACGGTTCTCAAAGCCAAAGAAAAAGTGGAATAGTATCCCCATATAGCACTGCTCCATACAGTATAAATAAAAAGAAAAATGCTTCCCCACACTTGCAGGGAACTCCTTCACTATTTTCTCACTCCACAACAGTAATGAATTATCATTATTTAAAGATGATAGCTACTTAGAAAATCAGAAATAAATCAAATGAGAATTAAACTGATTAAATGTATCAAAAAATCAGTAGTCTAAGAGTTTTAATTGACAGTGTAATTCTAACAAAGATTGCATAATAATACCAACAAAGGCTACAGATTACCTTTGAATAAACTTAACAGGGAATGTGTAAAACCTATTTGAGGAAATTAAAACTGTACCACTGGACACAGAAGTCCTCATTAAATATGGAAATACATCTTATTCCTAGATAGAAAATCTCATTGCTGGAAAAATGTCAATTCTCCTCAAACCAATACAAAAGATTAAAGTTTTAATCAAAATCCTATTAGAATTTTTTAGAGAAAAAAGAACTAAGTTGATTCTTCAATCCATGTGGAAAAGTAAGTCAATGAAAAGGGGCAAGAAATTGTCAAAAGTGAGTAATAAATATACACTTATCCAATCAGATACAAATATTTATGATAAAGCTTCAATGATTAAAACAGTATGTTACTGACCCCAATAATTGGATTAATGAAACACAATAGTCAAGCAAAGACCCATGAGCATATGGAAGTTTTGAACACTATAAATGAATCATTTCAAACCAGTGAGGAACAGAACAGCCTCCTTGGTAACTATTATTTAAACAATTGCCTGTATATTTAGGAATAGAATTGGAAATCAATCTCACAATATATGTTATAATAAATTTTTGTTAACTTTAAGATTTTAATATAAAACAAAAATATATAAGAATAAAATGTGGGAACATTATTCAAATCTTAATTTGGGAAGTTCTTTCAATGAATGACACCAACCTTAGAAGCCATAAAAGAAAACACTTGACTATATAAAAATTTAAAACTTCAACATGACAAAAGATGGCATAAACAGAATAAAAAACAAACAACATACTGGGAAAAACTACTACAGCATATAAATGAGAATTTTGATATGAATATTAATAGAAGTATCCACAAAATAATAAATAAAAATGACCAACTAATGAATGAAGGATATGAACAAAATAAAATATAAATGAACTATAAACATTAACAAAGATTTTTTAACATCACTAATAAACATATAAATGCAAAAATAAAGTAACTGTAAGATAACAGTTACTGTAATGAGATTAGCAAATCCTATGAGATTAGCAAGTATTGATAATATGCAGCACTGGCCAGAAGGAAGGGAGGGGCAGCTACACATACACATTTATATACAGGAGTATAAATTTGTACAGATTTTTGGAGGACAAATTAGCAATACTTATCAAAATATCTATTCAAAATTAAAGTTTTTAACTCCTAATAAGTGATACACAGAAATAATTATAGAAGAAGGAAAGACAGATGCAGAAAGATTTCAGTGCAGAATTATAAGAGCAAAAAGCTAGATATAACACAAGTGTCCAATAGTACCCAAGTACATATCTGATTGCTTAAATAAATTACAGTACATTAGTGTAGTGGAGAATTACATAGCTATTAGATTGGAACAGAATTTTGCATAACAACGTGGAAAGATATTTACTATATATTATTAAGGAAAATATGCAAAATTACAGAATAATATATATCATATGAGCACATTTCTGTTTAAAAAAATGTACAGTTATGTTATGTATGTCTGCAGAAAAAAAAAATTCAAGGAAACACACCATATGGGAAAGTTGGATTTTTCAAAGGGGAAAAGTTTTCTAATTTTACATACTACTGCATTGTTTAAATTTTTTACAACAAGCTATATAAAGAAAATGTTTTCAGCTGGCCTAAAATTTACAGAAAAATATTTCACATAAAAAATGAGAAATCTAGAGCAACAGTATATTTCACCTAATCCTCTGAGCTCATCATCTTCATGAATAAAACAACTCATTGCCAACATTTGAAATGGCACTGAAATAAGTTTAAACCTATTTCCTAGAATACTGCAAAAGAAAAATTTTAGGAAAGTACAGCTAATTTTGTTTAAAAATATATTTAAAATAGTCCTAAAGTTAGTCTAAAAGAGTCCTAAGTAGACTGCATTACCAGTATTATCTTCTTTATAGAAATTTTGGCCCATTAGCAATTAAATCTCTATTTCATTACAGTAAAAAAAAAAAAAGGCTGAATGCTTCCCTTTAATACATGGAAATAACTGTTGGGAAATAAAGACATAAAATATTATCCAAAAAGTCCCCTCTCCATTAAGGTAAATCTTTCTCTGAAGCAGTTATCACACTTAAAATTGTATGACTATTTTAGCAAGTAGTTGTTAAATATGTGGGCTTCTCCAAGTTATAAGTTATAAGCTCCTTGAGCTCAGAAATTCTTTCATTCTGGTTCCTTACTGTAAGAAATGGTAGGTGTAAAATAAATATTTATGGAAGGAAGGAAGGAGGGAAGGAAGGAAGGAAGGAAGGAAGGAAGGAAGGAAGGAAAGAAGGGAGGGAAGAAAGGTGGGAAAAGGGAGGGAGAGAAATCAGTTACAACATTTTAGAAGAAAAATGAATCTCCAAGGCCATCTCTGTTGAAGAGATGTAATCAGTGTCACAGAGCTGGCCCTGGAACTCTCTTCTAATAGCTGGCCCAGAGTTATTCCTGTTCTACCAGGCAACATATGCTATTCTGTTTCAAGTTTATAGATTTCATCCCAATCTCAACCAAAAGAGTATTTTGATATACTTAGTACAGACAATCTGGTAAAAATTAGCCAAACCTTTCAACACTTATCACTAAAATCTCAGATAGGTTGTTGTTAAAATATTTAAGTCAGACCATTTGAATAGGACCTAGAGATTCTGAACATTTTACATCCCTCCCCTTCTCTCCTCTATCTTCAGCCTGTATGTAGTTAAGGCTAGAAAGCTATTTTATTTTGCACTTCTCTTGAACTTCTTCTTTATGTCAGATAAAAATTTAAGGCCAAAACTTTTTGTTATGGAAAACAAATAAATACTTTGAAAAACACCATGTTTCTTAAGGCTTTCTTTGTTGAAAAAGAGAAAACCACCTGAAAATTGATACACGCTGCCATATTCTAGAATCCATATTAGCTCCCCATGGAATGTTCCAGCTATATAAAATAATTTTTAACCATTGGGACAGTTTTATTCATGTGCTCCAAAACCATATCTAAAATATAATGATCTTGCTGTGGCTACATACTCTTTTGATGGGCTGAGGAACAATGAAGGTGGCAAGGAGGATTAGACTGTTGAAGTGCCTTATCATAAGGCATAATTAAATTTAGGAAACCAAAGATAGTTTAGGTTTATAACCATTCCCTGAATTCTAGAGCTACTAGGAAGAATAATTACAGTGTCATTTGCATTAAAAATAATGTATAACTTATACTTTGGAGAGAAAAAATTGAAAATCATACAAGAACACAAATCTGTATGACCATAAACTTGTTCTTAGGAGATAGAATTCATTCATTCATTCAACAAATATTACTATTTGCCAGAGAGTTATTCATGGAGTTATTAATTGTAGGTCACAAAGCAAATTACACCCAGAAGACGAATAAAATAACTGAAAAAAGCTCAAGATATTAAATCATTTCATCCTTATTTAAAAATTGTAAATAGTACTAATTACAAAATTGCCTATTATAGTGTTGAAGAACTCCCATTAAAATCTTATGTTGAAGCCCTAACCCCCAATGTGACTGTATCTAGAGATAGGGTACTTAGGAAGTAAGATTAAACGAGGTTAGAAGGATGGGGCCCTAATCTGAAAGGACTGTGGTCTTAAAGGGAAGAAAAGAGATCTTTCTCCCTCTCTCTCCCTCTCTCTCTCTCTCTCAACCATGTGAGGATACAGTGAGAAGGCAACCATCTGCAAGCCAGGAAGAGAACTCTCATCATGAACTGAATTGGCTGGCATCTTGATCATGGATATTACAGCCTCCAGAACCACTATGGGAAAATAAATTTCTGTTGTTTAAGCCACCCAGTCTATTCTGTAATGGCAGCCCAAGCTGACTAAGACAAGAAGATAGTTTCTTTGTTTGCTTTTAATAAGACAGACCTGGTTTCAAATTCTGCCTTAGCTAACTCTCTAAATCTTAGCTACCTGTCTGTAAAAAATTATTAACCTATCCCAAAATCCATTTTTAGAAATACAGCTTATAATACATATAAAGCAGTTATTATAGAATTAAATAAATGATAAATATTATTATTTCATTTTATTCATCATTTAAATAAATTGTTTAGCAAATCATAGACTGTTATAACTTAAAGAGAACTTAAATAATACATATTTATATACAAATTCATCATTAATAAATGGCTTTTCAGAAAGAAGTGATTTATCTCTCATGAGTAGAGTCATTTGTTTTGATCTTCAAGTTCAAGGTAGTATAATCTTTGAACGACTAGCTTTAATGCTCATTAAACAAGATAAAAGACTAAAATTATTTTAACAGGTTGTTGAATATACTGTTTATGTAGCATTTAGTGAAAAAGAAATTTAAGATATTATCTTATTGTTTGTATAAATTTTCATATTGTTATTACTTTAAGTAAAAGCTGTCCTCAGTATATGTAGAATTTGACAACAGATAGGCAATCAGTAAAAGTTCATGTAATGAATAGATAAATCCAATTATTTTAGCAACACTAAAAATATATATGATAACCTGCTCCAATACACATTCAATCACTCATTCAAAAGCATCTAATCACCATGTATGGCATGCTGTGGAAATACTAAGATGAGCCAGACATGATAATAGTCTGCAAGCAGCTGGGTCCCCAAAATTCAGGAAAGGATCTCACCTACATCCAATTATATCCATTCCATATTTACTTCTCTTACTTATTCACTCACTTAATATATTTTAAGCAGCCCCAATGTATTTAGCACTCACTGTTTCAGAAACTGGGAATACAATGGAGAACAAGACAACAAAGCCCCTTCTCCCATGGAGGCTCCATTCATAGTCTATAATGTACATGCCTCTTTCCGTCTTTATCTTTCTTTGTCTTGGGCACATCCACCACCCGCCAAAGTTTGTAGCACACAGTAATAGTGCAGTTAGACACAGGACTAGCATATGTGCCACACTCCCATATCCAAACCCATGGTAGAAATTGTTAATTAATTATGGCCCTCATTCCCGAAGAGTCTGAATGTGATGTCAAAATCCTTTTCATCACAGTATTCATACCAGCCATGACTAATCAATTAGACTTAACAAAAAAGCTAAAATATCTATTTAAACCACTGAGTAGAATGCAGAATATAGGTGCAAGCTATAACCCCCCCCCCACCATGCTAACAAACAAGGGAAAAATGCATGCATCCATAAGTCAGATTTATAAAGACACCAGAGCAGTGAGGAAGCAAAAAGGAATGGACAAACTATCTCCAGAGATGGAATATCTCTTCTTAGGCAAGATGAGATTAGCAGTGATTAGCTTCATTAGGAGCATTTGTCAAATCTGTGATTTGAAGATCTAGTTAAGACTTACGTAGAGGAACTCTACTAGGAGAAAGAGAAACTAGCAGAGCTTTGGGTAGTCACTGGAAATGGAATATGAGTGTTGGGGTGGTGCAAAAAACTCTTGCTTTCTTGCAATGCTTAGGAGACAAAGCCCTTCTACAGGGAGGGGCCTGTGAAAACAAAAGAAATGTCTCTACTTGAAATATATGAAACCCAAGAAGTACTAAATTTATCTTAACCTACAATTCAGCACCCATCATGCTAAATTTCCAATTGAACGGAAGTAATTTGCCCTCAGTCTATGCGTGTAACAGAGAAGAGCAAATACTGACTGAGGGAAAATAAGATCAACCTCTCTCTCTATGGTTTTTGGCATGCTAAAATAAATATGAGATATCTGAAGAAGCAGGAGAATGTAACTGAAAAGAAAAAGAAACAAGATGATATAAGGAGATTCTCCACCCTCCATCATGTCATTGGAATAAACAGATGAGACCTTTAAAATAAATAACAAGAATAATTGTAAATAAAGTAAATTGGAAAGAATAAAAGATTTTCAGTATATAATTAGAATCAACATAAAAATTAAATGAGACATTCTAAAACTGAAAAAAATACATATATGAGTTTAAGGACTCATGGAATGTGTTTAACAGCAGACTAGACACAGTAAATAGCAGACTGACACAATAAAGACATTATTAGTGAGCATAAAAATAGAATATTCAAACAGAAGTACACAGAGAAACAACCTGGAAAAAATGGAACTGCATATTAGACTATAGGACAATAAATAATGCAGGACATGAATATATGTGTAATTGGAATCTCAGAAGAAGAGAAAAGGGATGAAGACAATATTTGAAAAGATATGGTTGCTAATTTTTCCAAACCTGATGGCAGGCATCAACCAGAGATCCAAGAATCTCTGCCAACCCCAAGAAGGATAAATACAAAGAAACTGTATATCAAAAAACACAGTTAAAATGCTCAAATTATAGAGAAAAAGAACATTTTTAATCAGGCAGAGAAAAAAAGACACATCACCTTCCAAAAGTAAGAATGAGATTTATGACTGACTTTCCAAAATAAATAATAAAAGACAAAAGTAATGGAATGACATCTTTAAAGCATTGAAAGAAAAAATTAAAACTGCCAACTAAATCCTATATCCAATGAAAATATTCTTCAAAAATGAAGGTGAATTAATGATGTTTTCAGCCCCTCCTTAAAAAACCTGAAAGAATGTGTTACCAGTGAACCAGCACTATAAGAAACATGAAAGGAATATTTTCTTTTCTTTTTTTTTTTTTTTGTGGTACACAGGCCTCTCACCGTTGTGGCCTCTCCCATTGTGGAGCACAGGCTCCGGACACGCGGGCCCAGCGGCCATGGCCCACAGGCCCAGCCGCTCCACGGCATGTGGGATCCTCCCGGACCGGGGCACGAACCCGTGTCCCCTGCATCGGCAGGCGGACTCTCAACCACTGCGCCACCAGGGAAGCCCATGAAAGGAATATTTCCAAGTTGAAAGAAAATAGTCAAAGATGAAAGAAATGAACACTATAAAAGTTAAAGTTAAATCAAATGCATATTTATGATTTAAAAGTAATAATAAGTATGCCTTGTGGGGTTAATAACATACTCTATGTACAAAATATAACATAGCAATAGTTCAAGGATAGGAGTGGTAAATGGAAAGAAACTCTAATCACATTTAAATAAATGTAAATCAAAAGGGTAACATGACTTTTTGCTGTCTGTTATAAGTTGAATTGTGTCCCCCTCCCAAAAAAAGATATGCTGAAGTCCTAACCTTCAGTACCTCAGAGTGTGACCTTATTTGAAAGTTAGGATTGTTGCGCATGTAATTAGGTAAAATGAGGTCACAATGGAGTAGAGTGGTTTCTCAATCCAATATTACTGATGTCCTTATAAGAAAATGGCCAACTAAAGATACACTGAGACACACAGAGAAATGTCATATGATGATAATGTCATGTTCTGTTACTGAGAGTGGTATGCTAAAATGTCCATCTATGGTTCTGGGTTTTACTGTTTTTCCTGTATGTGTTTTTAAAGCTATGTCAATTTTAGCTTTATATATTTCAAAGCTCGTTTTTTAGGCATATGCAAATTTAAGATTGTTGTTATCCTTTATTATCATGAAATATTCCTTTTTACATCTAATAATATTTCTTGCTTCAGAGTCTACTTTGTCACAGGGCCATAACCAGAGTGCAAAATTTAAGGAGACACTGATTCTCTGGTGTGGACTCTGCACTTGCATTTTTATTTTCTTTCTATTAATCGGTTATTAATAACTTTTATGATATTTTAATTAGGTTGTAAATATTTATATTTAGAGGAGCTCTCTGTAAAGTAAGGAAGTTAATCTCTCTTGTATCTCATGTATGTTTAATATTTCCTCAGCTTGTCATTTGTCTTTTGACTTCATATATATGAATAATTTAAAATTCTATATAATGAAATTTCTCTTTTTTTGTATAGTTTTGCTTCACAATTTCTGGGTTTTAAGTTTTAATTTGAAATATCTCTTCAAATCCCAAGTTAATGAATAAAACCACCTATAATTTTTGAATTAAATCTTTCATCCATCTGGAATTTATTTTGATGTTAAAGTAAAATATCTCTATGGTTAACGACATAACCAATTGTTCCAATAAAACTTATTGGATAACCCATCTCTCCCTTTCTCCTCATTTTAAAGGAAATGCCACTTTCTTCTTTGGTCTATTTTCTATTTCCTCTATAGTATAAAGTTGTTTTGATTTTTGTAGCTTTGTCATTTATTTTAACATGTGAAAGGGCTTTCTCATTAAATTCTTATTCCTAAATATTCCAAATGAGTTTTATTGTCATTTTGTCAAGTTATAAAATATCCTTCTGGCATTGTATTTGATATTTCATTGAAATTAAAAATATAAGGAGAACTGCATCTTTAAAATAGTAACTCCCTATCTCACAAATTATAATCTCTAAATACCAAATCCAAGCAGGGATCCTTGGAGGTATGGCTAATAATAAATATGAGGCAAAAAAAAGAATAAGGGGATCCTGAGGCATCTTTACAGAGCAAGTAGCAAGGAAATAAGTAAAGCCTACTAGGGTTGTGGTAAAAGCACTCAACAGTGAATTTTGAAGAGGCTGCCACTGGCCAAAGTTAAGAAAATCTAAGTATTAAAAGGATAATAATTAAAATAGATTGGAACATATACCACCACACAACAACAATAACAATAACAACAAATTAACTGGTCACCACTGGAGGATGCAAGTAAGCTAACTGATTATTTTTAAAAGTAGAAAGTAAAGAGAACAAATCAAGCATTAATCTTGCCTTTTTACATAAACTATGACACTAGGTAATCAAATAGTAAATGAGAGAAGTTCTTGCTTATAAATATATTCCACCTAACAAAGAAGGAAAAATAGAATATCATTGTTTTGCAATGCTTAATAAATTAATGAGCTTGGGCATTAATCATCAACTAAAAGGGAGACAACCAAGTATTATTTGCCTTCCAATAGAAAAACACATGACCAAAGACAAAATAGTCTTGCAAGAACAAAACAAAAAAGAGCCTAAATTCGATCAAACCACCATATCCAACTAACAATCTTTACTAGATACACAAAAGGAACAAACTTGTTTATACCATAGAGATGTAATCAGCAAAATTCAGACTATACAAAACCTTGGAGGACAATTTTTTTTAAAACTGCAAGTTGTAGACTTTATCTGAATTCTAAGTCAATGGACCAAACTGGAAAACGATATAATATTTATGAAGCAATTGGAAATTTGAGTACTAACTAGATTCTTAATAGTAGAGAATTATTTTTAATATTTGGGTTTGACAATGTATATTTGCAAATTATTAATTTTTAAATATATTTATTGAAATATTTAAAGATAAAAAATATATCTATTTTCTACTAGTTTCAAACTAATATGGAATGGGGAATGGGTGGAAATAGATACGAAACATGATTAGTCACTAGTTGATAATTATTGAATCTGGATAAAGTACATGTAATTAATTTATTTTACGTATGTTTAAAATTTTCTATAATAAATTTATTGAGTTTTCCTATCCAAGAAGGTTTTATCTTTCATTTACTTAAATATATTGTTCTAGTCTTAGGGGAGTTTGAAAGTTTCTCCTTTTATTTTTAAATTTAATTCTATGGGTTTTACCTTTTTGTTTCTACATTAAACAGGATCTTTCCTGCCATATTTTTCTAACTGGTTATTGTTTGCATATAGGAAAATTATTTGTGCACAATATTATTAAAGGAGCCCCTTATTCAATTCTTATTGTTTCTCAGATATTTTTGGTGTGCTAATTTTGCCATGTATTTGCCATGTATTGTATAATTGCTATAGACTGAATGTTTGTGTTTGTGCCCCTACCATACATATATTAAAACTTAATCCCCAGTGTGATGGTGTTATAAGGTGGGACCTTAGGAGGTGACTGGATCTTGAGGGTGGAACACTCCTGAATGGGGTTAGTACCCTTATCAAAGAGACTCCAGAGAGTTCCCTTGTCCCTTCCACTCTGTGAAGACACAAAGACAAGACAGCTTTCTATGAACCAGAAAGCAGGTTCTTCCCGGACATCAAATCTGCCAGTGCCTTGATCTTGGACTTCACAGTCTCCAGAACTGTGAGAAGTAAATTTCTGTTGTTTATGAGCTACCCAGTCTGTGGCATTTTGTTACAGTTGTCTGAATTAAGACAATAATTACATAATTAGAAAAGAATCATACATTTTCTTCTTTATTCTTTCTCCAAATTTATACTTCCATTTTATTCTCTTGCACTGGCTGTTAACTCCAGAGCAATGCTCTATAATAGTTGTAAACGGGTATACTTATTTCATTCTCAGTTTTACTGGTAATAATTCTAAGTTTTGTCTGGTTTATTGTTTGGGATATATCTTGTTGATCATGTAAGAAGTATTAATGCCTTCTTATGCCTTTAAGTTTTTATTATGTTTTGCTTTGATCAGAAATATATTTTTAAAAGACAATATGTTACTTATTGGGGACATATGTAATATATATTTCCATTTAAATTCATTGGAAACGTATAGGCAATATCCAAAATAAAAGATATTTTCAAACTAAATAGCAAATACATTTATCAAAGATTCTGAAGTGTAATAGATTCTTTGAAAAAACAACACTGGCATCAGCTTTTTAGTTACAAACCAAATTTATTACTTACTATACCTCTACATGAAAAATCTTCATGTAATAAATGTTCAGTCCCCAGAAGATAGAAATATATGAAGCCATAACACTCTAGTAAAAGAAAAAAAAGTACACATATTCCGGGTCATTAAATGAGATTTGTCCTGTTATGGCATAATTTTAACAAAGGAATAATTTTTTATGCTCAAATATTATAGTGTTTCATACAGTCTAAAAATGTAATGCACAGTAAGTTGTAATTTCAATACGCTTACTCTTTTAATGAATGTGCAGAGAACTGGATCAATTTTCCATTGAATGAATTTTTCTTAAACAACAACAAGGGCAATTTGTCCTCTGAATTACATTGATATGTTGTAAGATTTTAATTATTTGGCAATGAGTTTCCTAATGGAGCACATTTCTGAAATAATAATGTGAATTACTGGGATATATAATTAGACAATTTTCACTCTGCCTACTATTTTTAAAGATTACCTACCTCTAATCACTAAATTGAAGGTAAGGTTTAATTTATTAAGAGAATGAATGCTAATTGAGAGCATAATTTTCTTGACTTCTCTTGGCCTTTTATTTTTCTCTCTGTAAATAAGGGGTAGGTCCACCTTGCCCTCTAGGATATTTTCAAGCTATGAACTTCATTTAGTTATCCACTCAAAAATTCTCTCATAAATAGCTACAACTGCATAAAAAAAAAAGAAAATCTTACAATGTGCCAGTTTTTAGTCTAGCCCATTTATATTTATAAATATAATAAAAATTGATCTTAAATCTGTCATCTGATATATTTTTTGGTTTTACTTCTTCCTTTGTTGATATATTTTGCTATATAGATTTTAAAAGTTTAACTTTAAATTATATATACTGACATTCCTCCGTGAAAAACTGAAAAAATGTACATTTTAATTTTATCCCACTTATTCTTAATAACCTATTCCTTTTTCTATAAGTTTTATCAGTTTTTGGTCCTTCAGGAAGTTGCTTTCATAAACTTAAATGATCTACTTATGTTTCGATTTCTGAAATTCGCCATTCTACATAATACCTATTAACTCCCTGCTAGGAAAAATGAAGAAATCAGTATATCCACATTTCTTTCCATATCCCTGCCCTCATCCTTATTTCCCAACTCCGGTGTTTTCTGTTCTTAATAACATTACTATACCCCTGAGAAACAACTGGGATAGTCTTACCAGTAATTTTTGTTCCTATTAGCAAGGAGGAAGGGGTGGGTGGCAAGGAGAATGGCAATGACCAGTGCCTGCCACAAATGACTAATCCTCCTGATTTGGTTTACACCTCTAGTTCTATCTCTGAAACTTCCACCTCACGCTTTACGATCCAGCAGCCTTCTATGAGATTGCCTTCTGCTTCCACACTCTCGGTAATTCAGTTCCCTCTTCCTAGAACACCTCCAGCCAACTGCTTCTTATTATCCCATCAACCCATCTCGTGGCTCCCTTTTACTCTTCAAAGTACTGCTTAGACGTATTATCTTCCACCAAGTCGTCTCTTCAAGGTAAAATTATACAGCCTTTATTCAATCCTGTTTCTGCCCTATGGCCATACTGCAATTATGTTACACACCATAATAAATTACATTTATGTGTTTATCTTCTGTCTCTCCTTCTGGTTGTTACTAGTGGCTAACACTGCGCTCAATAAATGTTAACATGATCATTATACCCAGTAATATTCAGGAACTGAGTGTTTGAATTATGCATTCTTCATAAGGAAATGGTAGTGAACACTACTCACTATAGGCACACATGCTTTTTATTCTTTACATTATGACACATTTAAAATATACACGAAAGTGGAGAGCACACATAAAGTACACTAGGGACCAAGAAGCGAGAAAACTCGGGTCTATTTAAGACTAGAACCAGAAAAACAGTTCACAAGTGTCCTAAATGGCCATTGCATGTTAAGTGATTTGTGCATGAAAACAATTCCTGCCACTTATAACTTAATTCAAGAGAAACTTAAGGTATTTCGTTTACGTTTTTCTTTTCAACGGCCCTCTTCAGTGTTAGCAATAGAGGAAAATGTGTCCCTGCTCCTTTGGATAAATCGCATTAACTGAGGATTCCTCGAATTCCTTTTTTCCAAAACGAAAGCACAGGAGTGAGGATCGTATCCAAGTTCCAGGGTCGCCAGCCCCTGCCTCCCTCTACGCCCGCACTGTGGCAGGGGCTCTTCTAGGGATGCTGGAGCGAGGGGCGGGGGCGGGGGGAATGTTTGGGACAACCCCCCCCCCTCCCCCGCAATCTGGAATCCAGATCGCAGGCAAACGAGAACGCTTTAAAAGGTAGAAAGAACGAAATAACAAACGCTGGATCCTGGGCCTGGTTAGGGACATCACCCTAAAACGCAATAACCTAATGGTGCTCACTGTCCCTCAGGCGAATGGGTCAGGCCGTAACTACACTTCCCAGAAGGCAAAGCGGCGAGGCGGTGCTAAAAACACTGTTTTTACCTCAAGTTGGCTCCAGGCGCTACAGGTTTGGTTAGAAACTCCAGTCCCTCTTGTTAGCGCTCCTCCACCCCAGCCTAATTGGCTCTGTAGTCCGTTGCGTGAGAGGGCGGCTCGGGCGCCCCTGGCAGCGGTTGAATGGGGGCCCTCATACCCGCGTCCTCACGGTAAAGGAAGTCCTTTCTCTGGTTCGAGATGTAGCTTCTCGGGCCGCGTCAGAACAACAGGACTACATTTCCCAGAGGAGCGCGGGGCTGCCGGGCGGCGTGGGGGCGGTGCCTCACGTCCGGTACAGTCATCCTAAGCCTCTTCGGCGGGACTGTGATGGCCGGAGAGATGACGATCTTAGGTCAGTGATCAGGAGGGTCCTTTGCGCTGTTGCGGGCACCTGAGCGGTTGAGGGAGGCCGGGGTGTTGGGGTCGTTGTTGCATCTGCTGGATCCCGCTGGCGCAGCGGGTAGGGCGCCAGAAAGGTGACTCAGAGGCGGTTTGGGGCTGTTCGCGACGCCGGGTTGGGGGTCGCCTCTAGGAAGGACCGAGCCGCAGTAGGCCCGGGTAAGGCCGGCGGCGACCTCTGCATACATCCCAGGGACGTTGGGCCTCGGGAAGGGTTCTTTCCTACGCAACGTCGATTTTTGAATCGTTGGTTGAATTGGGGCCTTTGAGAGGCTGCCAGAATGTGCATCTCCTAGATCCCTAGACCCCTTTGTGGAGGAAGGGAGAGGAACAGCAGCAGCATCCCCAGCTGTAGACTCATGGGATGCTGGATTTTGAGAGAGCCAGATACCTCTTTGATGTATAGTCCAGTGTTCTTTCCACCAATCCGGGTAGGAATTACCCTCTCCGGAGGAGAAGGTGATGAAATGCTTCCGAAAATGTGTACGTAGGGGCAAGAGGAAGGTGGGGTTGGCACCTGATGTCATTTCATTATGTGTTGATGAGGATGACCTAATAATTAGTAAAGCCGACTCCTACAAATTGGTGTTTTGAGTTGTATGTAACGTGGATGGACACAGGTGTATAGCACAGCCTCCTGAAACCAAATAACAGGTTAGCTGTAAATACGAATTGACTTCTTTCTCCATCACTTATGTTTACAGTCTGCGTGGCGTTTGTTCGTATTTGGCTTTTTCAGCAATGAATATTTATTGAACAGTCTTCTACTGGCTGGGAACCATTGGTGCAGGGGATACAGCGTGACTAAAACCTGACTTCTAAGAGCTTCCATTTATGTTATCATCAGGGTTACACACTTTTAATTCTTCTCCGAAATATCACCTCTGCAAGATGTCCTCAACTCGTATTTAATACAGAAAAAGTTAACTATGTTCTGTTATGAAGTGACCGTTTAAAAATATCTAAGCAATTTCCAAAATTATTTTAATCCAGTTTATCCATTTCATCCTTTTGAAAGGAAAAAAGAGAGGGGATATAAAGAGTTCACGCTTACAATAACAGAGCTTTTGCTGTGGAAATTTTAATGCTAGTTTCTTTTTAATAATGATATCTAAAGCTAATTATAAAACTATAAAATCTAAATATCATTTGATCAAGAATTGGATTATATTCTAGCTTTTGCTCCAGATGAATGACTTCTTCTGTCAGCATTAGCACAATTATTATCGAAATGTTTTTATTTTTTATTCCTTTACTCACCCATAAGTGAAGCACACAAACATACAGGGGGTTTTTTGTTTGTTTGTTTTTGTTGTTACTTCATTTTAATTGTATTATAGTCAGTTTGCATTATGAAAAACTTGACGTTTGAGAAATGTTATCGTGAGTACTATAAAAGAAAATATTTGGACAGTATTTTTAGTCTAGTATGGAAGCGTGATAGTAAAGGGATTTTACTGTTGTAATTTTGCACATTGTACTAGTTTGATAAGACGCAACTTGTAATTTGCCTGTATTTCAGGATCAGCTGTTCTGACTCTCCTGTTGGCTGGCTATTTCGCGCAACAGTATTTACCACTGCCTACTCCTAAGGTGATTGGAATTGACCTTGGCACTACCTACTGTTCAGTTGGGGTGTTTTTTCCTGGAACAGGAAAAGTAAAGGTCATTCCAGATGAAAATGGGCACGTCAGCCTACCCAGCATGGTGTCCTTTACTGACGACGATGTTTATGTGGGGTATGAAAGCTTAGAGCTGGCGGACTCAAATCCTCAGAACACAATATATGACGCTAAAAGATTCATAGGCAAGATTTTTACCCCAGAAGAGCTAGAAGCTGAAATTGGCAGATACCCATTTAAGGTAAGTGAAGCCAAAATCTATTTTAACTTTAGTTCAGAATACTGTTTCAATTAATGCTTTGGCTTCAAGTTACAAAACATTCTATTTCAACAGACTCAGTTTGCCTGGAAGTTATATTATCTCATATAACAAACAATCCCACAGCAGCTCCAGGGTTAGCTAATTCAGTGGTCCCGCAGTATTACTGAGGACTTAGGACATTACCATCTCCTCACTCTGCTATCCTCAGAATGTCTGCACAGCTCTTTCATTGTAGCCGGAGGCTAATGAAGCCCCACGTACCTATAGATGGGTGGATGGATAAATAGATATTCTTCCTGTGTTTGTGTGTATACATATTTATATACATAAAAAGAGATCATACTAGGCATGCTGTGTAATGACTTGTTTGAAACTCATCAATATATCATGGACAGTTAGTCAGTAGGCTCACATCATTATCTTTCATGGTTTTGTGAAACAACTGTTCCGCCAATTAATTGTCCAGTCTCTGTCAGTGTAAGTTTTATTTTTTCCCTGGTTTTCCACTATTATTGGAGCTTCAGTGAATATCCTTGTACATGTATGTTTTTACACTTCTCTGATAATTTCCTAAATTTGAATTCGAGAACTGGAATTGATAGGCCAAATGACTGCATGTTTTTAAGTGTTTTGATTTGTATTGCCAAATTGTGCACCGAAAAGTTTATGTGCCCTTACCTATTTTTTAGACTGCCTATATCTTCACTAGTTATTGTTTTTCAATCTTTGCCAATAGATAAATAAAAAATGGTATCTTGTATTAATTTACATTCCTGTGATTTCTGTTGAGGTCAGACTTTTAAAAATGTGTTTATTGGCATTTTCATTTTCTTTAGTGATCCACTTCTTAACCTTTGTCCTGTTTTCTTTTGGGGTGTTTATCGTTCCCTTAATGACTATAAAATACCTTTGTGATGTGTTTTCAGTATTTTTACCTTTTTTTAAATAAAACTGACGTATAATTTTATTTTTGAACTGTCAAGACTGTTAAATTTTTATGTGGTAAAATCATCTCTTAATAATTTTTTAAAAATGTTTTTGGACCCTTACCATGCTTACAGTGGCCTTTCCCATCCTATCCACTTGTACTTTTTTTCTAATGCTTTTATATAAGTATTTGTAGGTTTAGGTTTTGCTGGGGTTTTTTTTCTTTTAAACATTTAAATGTTTATTCCATGTAGGGTTCCCCCCACCCTTTTGGTTAATTATGAAGGAGATTCTAAATAAATAGATTTTAAAATAGTGGTTTCAGTGCTGCTTATTGATTAACGCATCATAAAAATTCTCAAATTTTTATTCATTTTCAAAGGAGCAAAAAAACAATCTCTCCAGGCATTTCTTAGGTTTACTTCTTTGTTCTCTTTTAGCTTCTTTCTTAAGACCCTTTACTAATTTGTAATTTTTCTTATGTAATGATAAAATCATATAAAGCTATACAGTTTCCTCTAAATTACAGCTTTGGGTACATTACTTATTGATCCAAGAGTTATTTTAAATGTTTTTTTGTTTGTTTTAAGTTTCTAAGTGATCATATTTTTTTGTTGTTTCTGTTTCATGATCACTCTGAAGGTACTGGTATATTTGGGTCTTATTTTAAGGACCTTATTTTAAGTGTTCATAGCTTGTTTTTGTTTTCCCCAGGCAGGTAAAATACTTTTTGGAAGGTCAGATTTTCTTAATTGAAAACTAATTATGTAGTCTTGAATGATTGGGGTAAACTTATAATTTCTTAGAACAGACTAATTCTCTTTTACTATTGATGTTAATACAAACTATTGGTGAAACTAGTATGTTTTAGAATTAGTCTAATTTTTTAAATGTACAAATGTACAACTACATTAGCAGGAAAAAGATGCTAATACATGTTTCCATGGAAACAAGAATGTGAGTGATATTGATTCTTAGATAAGAACATATCGAAGTACTAAAATTATTCTTGTTAATATGTACCAGAACATTCTTTCAATTATCTATTACTTTTGGAAATAAATTAATTTTTTAAAAAAGAAGATCTTGAGTCACAAACATGACTTAGCCACTGTTATTCCTTCTATTTTATCATTCATCTTTTCTTTCATTTAACAGATATATATGGAGAATCTTCTGTTTCAATTATATGCTTAGTAATGAATTTTATTTTTCTGCTCTTATTGAGAACTGTGGAGTGGATTCATTTTATAGCTTTTAAAGTATGACTTTTAATAACTTCTAATCTTAGTAAATGCACTTGCTAGATAACAAATGAATTTTATGACCCTTTAAAGGTAAGTTTTGATTGAATACATTCCATATGTATGTGTGTTAGTGTATGTGTATGTATGTATATGTAGATATATACACACACAGTTTTATATATATATTTTTTTATCTTTGCAAATCTTATTCACAGGTTTTAAACAAAAATGGAATGGTTGAGTTTTCTGTGACAAGTAATGAGACGATCACCGTTTCCCCAGAATATGTTGGCTCTAGACTGTTGTTGAAATTAAAGGAAATGGCAGAGGAATATCTTGGAATGCCAGTTGCCAATGCTGTTATTTCTGTACCAGCAGAATTTGATCTAAAACAGAGAAATTCGACAATTCAAGCTGCTAACCTTGCAGGTAATATCGCTTGCCTGAGTTACATTTTGCTCAAAATTTTGTTAGGCTGAAAATCTGTAGTAATGTGTATCATTTGCAAACCACGTAACTAGGCACCTAGACAAACTATATGGTGATAAATCAGATGGATGTTTATATAGGTTTACAAACAATTTAGAAAGCCCCATTGTACAATGTAAAATGTGTATATTATGACAGCAGCCTATCAGGCGTATGAGAAAGGCTAAGAAAGAACATGGACACACGTTAGCAATGAGGAATTTTTTCTTCTAAAATTCTTTTAATGTTAAGATGAATATAATATAATGTTTTTAAAAACTCTGAGGTGGGAGAAAATTCATTCAACATCATTCAGCAAGTATTAAGTGCCTAGGTAAACAAAACAGATAAATCCGTTTTCTCATGGAGCTTGTATTCTTTTGGAGGGAACAGAAAATCAGCCTTGAAGATAAGTATATTATGGCATTTCTTACTTAGCATTATTAACATTTGGGGCTGGATTATTCTTTGCTGTGGGGAACTGTCCTGTGTATTATAGGGCATTTTGAAGCACCCCTAGCCTGTACACACTCGAAGGTAGTGGCACTCTCCCCACCAAGTAGTGATAATTTTATGTCTCCAGATAATGCCAATTGTCCCCAGAGGAACAAAATGACCTCTGGTTGAGAGCCTTGATACAATGTATGTCAGAAAGTAACTTGCCGTAGAAAAAAAGACAGGATAAGGGGAGAGGGTGGGTGATCAGAGAATAGGGGGATTTGCAGGTTTTAAAGAGAGCGGTCAGGTAGACCTCATTGAGAAAGTGACATTTAAGCAGATTTGAAGGAAGCAAGGTTGTGAACCAAGCAGATATATGGAGGAACTGTGTTGTAGGAGAGAGAGTGCCAGTGTAGCAGCCATAAAATGAGAATTTGCTGGTACATAAGAAGATAGGAAGTTGGTCAGTGTGGCCAGAGCAGAGTGAGTGATGAAGTCAGAGAGCTAAGGGGAAGGTATTATGGTCTTTGAATAAATTCTTCAGAGTTTGACTAGTTTCTATGGCTCGTGATACATAAAGCCATACGACTTTCACAGCCGCTCGTTATGTGTGGCAGTTAGCTTAAAGCAGGAGTTTTGCTCAAGGAAATCTGATCTTTTGCTTGCACATTTACTGTTTAACTTTACCTTGAAGTCAGATTTTGCTGTATATTTCAGATTTGCATTCAAGGGTCTTGCATCTTAAGTACTTTTTAAAAGTGTCATTGTAGCTATTGGAGCCTATCATCTGGATTTTTCATTTTATTATCATTTCTTCTCTGTTTATTCATGTGTTCTTTTTATCAAAAAGTCATTTTTAAAAGAAGAGCACACTAAGCTTACCTCATTTCTATAGCAGTTTGTTACAGTGCATAATGACTAAAGTTTATTTGCTCATATATTCCCAAGTAAAATAGGAAAATTAGAAGAGGCTGAGAGATTTTTAAAAATTAAGTATTAATAAATAATAGAATGATGTATTCCGTGAATCTGGGCCTTTATTTCTTTATACTATAATCTTCTTTTAGAATAATTTTAATGACACCCATTTAGAAGAATGTATATTTACCCATCCCATGTCATTATTTTTATTGGGTTTGTGACTGTGTACTCAGTGGAGTTCACATCAGAGAAGATACTAATGTGTTGTAAGATTAAATGAGAAGAAATTTCTTAATAGTGTCCTCTCATGATTGTTCTTTCCTCCAATCAATTTTATAGGACTGAAGATCTTAAGAGTAATAAATGAACCCACAGCAGCAGCTATGGCCTATGGTCTCCACAAAGCTGATGTCTTTCACGTCTTGGTGATAGATTTGGGCGGAGGAACTCTAGATGTGTCATTGCTGAATAAACAAGGAGGAATGTTTTTAACCCGAGCGATGTCTGGTAAGAAAAATAGAGGGAGCGTTAAAGAGATTGAGGCACGTTAACATATCTAATGTGTAAAGTGTTCATTTAAAAATTTTTCCATATTCTTTGCGTTCATTTTGGTAATCTTCTGTACATGTAATCTTATGCCACCACTTATTGTATTTATAGCAAAAAGTTAAGTCTCAAAAAATAACTGGACATCCTGTAAGTCAAATAAATATACTGCCATTTGTAGCTAACTGAGCCAGTAGTTTTCACCTCCATGGTAAAGGGAACAGAAGGAAAGAAATTATTTTAAAATGAAGGACGATCGGTTTATTTCATTTAATAATCTGTTTCACAAAATAGATATCTTTAGGAAATCTAATAATAGTATTTTGCATTCTAAATTTTTTTTTAAGGTTAATTTAGTTTCAGGAATTAAGCCTGTGGAGCTTAAGTTACAGGTGGCCTAACTGGACTCCATTTAGAACCAAGTTCAGTGGTGGGCATTTATATTGCATTATTCTTTTCCTAATTAAATTATTTTTTCTACTTTTCAGCCCTTAATCGTTTAAACAAAAGGATTTTTTAAAAAAGAAAATGCTTACTGGTACTTTTTAATTAAAAGAAGGACTTCCTTCTGTTGAAAATAATGACATTTAGTGTTTTTAAATTGCTACTTAAAAGCCGGTCAGTGTTCTTAATTTCTTACTTTCTGCAAAAGTATTTGACATCACTGAGATACTTCCTATTACATCATTTAAACCCGGATGTGCACTGTATTTTAATAGTACACATTTGAATTAAAATCATTTTAATCCAGTTATTTTTAATCAGTCTTTGTATGAATAAAATCTTAATACATTAAATAAGGACTTATTATTCCCAGAATATCATTTATACATACATACTACACAGACACACGTATATATGTACACACATACACATATATTCATAAATATAATATAAACTTTTTAAATTTTTAACTTAGGAAACAACAAACTTGGAGGACAAGACTTCAATCAAAGATTGCTTCAGTACTTATATAAACAGATCTATCAAACATATGGCTTCCTACCCTCTAGGAAAGAGGAAATCCACAGATTAAGACAAGCTGTAGAAATGGTCAAATTAAACCTGACTCTTCATCAGACTGCCCAGATGTCGGTATTACTAACAGTGGAGAAGAAGGACGGGAAGGAACCTCAGATTAGTGACACTGAACTGCCAAAGGACGAACTTTCCCCAGCAGACAGCCCCCATGTGAACAGCATGTTTGGAGCTAGCCTTCCTGAAAAGAAAAATGGAGAAAGTCAGGTTTTATTTGAAACAGAAATATCACGGAAGCTCTTTGACACCCTTAATGAAGATCTTTTCCAGAAAATACTAGTACCCATTCAGCAAGTGCTAGAAGAAGGCCACCTGGAAAAAACTGAGATTGATGAGGTGGTTTTGGTTGGGGGCTCAACTCGAATTCCTCGAATCCGCCAAGTCATTCAAGAGTTCTTTGGAAAGGATCCCAACACATCTGTAGACCCAGACTTGGCAGTGGTGACAGGAGTGGCAATCCAAGCAGGGATTGATGGAGGCTCTTGGCCTCTCCAAGTCAGTGCATTAGAAATTCCCAGTAAGCATTTACAAAAGACCAACTTCAACTGAATTATGCAGGGATGGTCATTTGAGATCTTGTCTGCTGATCTCTTCCTATTTATCAGACCACCTCTGTCCACTAAATCAAGTCTCTAAAATATCTCACACATTTACCTAAAAGGTAGCATTTATATATATGAAATTTTACAGAACATTTTGTTTTAGAATTTAATGTGGCCAGATTGATCCTTGATCTTGGAGAGATCCCATTTCAACAAATACTTCTAAAGTGAAAGAATTGAGGTAAAACTCTTATAGGAGCGTAGGTGACTGTATTTTCTGCATTCTGGAAGTAGATATCCATGTGCACTTAAAACTGTCTTCTATAAACGTTGCCTAGTGCCAATTATAGGATTCCCAGTTCTTACTAAATTGTATTAGCAGGAGCTGGTAATTTATTTACTTGGTTATCACATGTAACTCTTAAATTTGAACTATACTTGAAGGACAGTGTTGATGTCAGGTACTTACAGTGGCTGGGAGATAGCAGTGTTATTAATATAAGCTGCATATATAATATTCAGTAACTGCCATATATAACAAAATTACTTTCACAAACTCAGTATCCCATTTTGTGTCCTATTCCTATAACCTGCATTCTCCAGACTTTCAAAATATATTTACTGGATCAATTTATTCTCTTTCTAAAATAGCTACAGATTTATTCAAATGTCTCATTACCAATTTATATTTTAGTTCCTTCATCTGCTATGTGTCATTCTCTGCTTGGATTTCCATGATTCTGCATGGTTTGAAAACAATAGAGAATTATTAATTACATTTTAAAAATGTGTTAATGTCACAATAAAGCCGTCATTACTATAAATTTGTTTTGTTATTTAAGACCTTTGTAGACATTGATAAACAGCAGTAATTAGGTACAGTATTTATTTTATGTTTTTGTTTCATTGTTTATTTTCAGTAAGCCCTGGAGAATTTAGCTTGCATTTGATTCAGCTTTACTGAGACTTTTACCCGTATTTAGTTTTGAATGAGGAAAATTGTACTCATTTGTAAAAACCTTGTTATTGTTTCCTACCATCATTTAAAACTAATCAGACTTGGACTGTTTTTAGCCTTAAGGTTAGTGTGTGATGAGAGCAAAAAGTTTGTGAATACTGGAAATAATGTGGAAATCTAATGTGGAAGACAATGTGAAAAAAATGTCCACAAATCCATATTTGTAGAAGTTTTGGTTTGTTTCCTTTTAGAAAAGATGCAGGAACCAAGAAAGAAAATATAGTAGTTTTATTTATGTGATGCCCCTATTATTTGAAGATTTTCTTTTTCCTTAATAGAGGCTACTTCCTATCGATATTCAAAAATTAAACTCTGGTCAGCAGTTTTGCTAATATAAAATATGTCTGCTTTATCCATTGTTGAATTTGAAAGGATGTTGAAGTTCCAACCACTGAAAAAGAGAAATAAGCAAGCTCATTTCAGCAACATCAAAACATTTCTGCTTCTCATAATAAAAATCTGAGTGTTTTTTGCAGATCCTAAAAAAAAAATTTCTTAGCAATGAAATTGCTGTTAAAACAATTTCAATCAAATACTTTTGTGTACAGAAAATGTCTGTAGTAGGTAAATAGAAAAATATAAAATGTTGACATGTTTTATTTTAGAACTAAATGGAGAAATGCCAAAGAGGAATCCTTCACTGCGTTCTGAAAATATTCAAGTGTTCTTTTGGACTTTATAAAAATCTTTACTAGATTTTAAAATTGAAAAATATCTTTTTGCAAAGGTCTTTAAGAGAAAAGTGTTCAATTTATCAAAATCTCCATAGATAGTAACCAGCTTTAACCTAGAGCATTTTAAGACTTTTTTTTAAAAAGCTTGAATTTTTCCAGTATATGAGATAGTTCAGGACAATCTGTTAACAGTCCTTAGAGGAAACAATTTGCAAAACAGGGCAGCTAATCTCATACTCTAAAATTGGAATTTAAATAATTTGATTGTTTCTGAAAAATAGGCAGTGTTGGAATTGGGGGACATTAGTTTAGCATATTAGAAAAGCATAACTATATTATAGTTATACCTTTAAAAAAATGTCTTCAATCATATTAGGGGGCTATATATAAATAGTCTTGAAATCAATGTAGTTTATTTAAAAGGTAAAAATGCATTCTGGAAGGGATCATTTATGCATAATAATCTGAAGACATTTTTCATAAAACAATACATTTTGGTTGTATATCTTGCTAGTGTTTTTTGAAGTACATAACTTTGAAAATATTAACTGTCTTGTATGATTAGAATATGTGAATGAATAATTTATTTTGTGTCAGGAATGTTTCGGTATTTACTGTTTTCACTGGAACCACTTATGTATCAGCAGATACTGTTGTGTATAACATGTTCTGAAGATCATAGTTATTGTGCATAACAGATTGTGCCTCTTAGATTTGTGTGTATACAGGTATTTCACATTTTAATGTAAATAAATACCACTTTGCAGTTTGTTTTTTAAATTGTGTCCTTCATTTTCTATTCTGGACTATGCCCAGAGTACATATTTGAGGTATGTAAATAAGAAAGGAAACGGGAATAGAGCTGATCTGAGCTCACGGCACGTGACCTCAGCAGCTATTACCTAATTCCCTACATCCTGAATGTCCCTGGAATTGCTTACTTTTCTACTTACTTTTCTTTTTTTAAATTAATTTTTATTGGAGTATAGTTGCTTTACAATGTTTTGTTAGTTTCTGCTGTACAGCGAAGTGAATCAGCTATACATATACATATATCCCCTCTTACTTGGATTTCCTTCCCATTTAGGTCACCACAGAGGATTAAGTAGAGTTCCCTGTGCTGTACAGTAGGTTCTCATTAGTTATCTGTTTTATACATAGTAGTGTATATGTGTCAATCCCAATTTCCCAGTTCATCCACCGCTCCTTCCCGCCTTGGTGTCCATATGTTTGTTCTCTACGTCTGTGTATCTATTTCTGCTTTGCAAATACGTTCATCTGTATCAATTTTCTGGATTCCACATATAAGCGATATATGATATTTGTTTTTCTAGATTAGTTTTGGCTCTGTTATAGTCGGAAGCCATGAACTGGTATTCAGAATTTTGAGTATACGGTTCATGATACAGGAAATTTCCTGTATACTCAAACAGTATACTCAAAATTCTGAATACCAGTTCATGGCTTCCGACTATAACAGAGCCAAAACTAATCTAGATAGTTAATAATCCTGCATAATAGACTACTGTAATCCTTTGGTTGGTGATTAATACTTTATAATTCTCTAATAAAGTTTATTCTTTGGGCAAGAAACTCAATACAATTTTTTTTTAAGTTCATTTGATAAATGTCTTTTCAAATGAGCCCTTAAATAAAAACAGTAGATTTGACTCTCCAGTCACTAGTTCCTGTGATTCCTTCATAGTTATTTTAACTACTGCTGCTGGGAGATTCAAAATATATGAGGAAATAATAGTGATACATCCACATTTACTTCACTTGACTAAACTACACAGTGCCCTACTGAGGTAGGCAGCTTCTTATGTGACTTCCAATGTTTCGACCTGGTATTCAAGGCTTCAAATGATGTAGCCATACTTCAAATTTGAATGTAATCTTATGAGAGACCCTAAGCCCGAATCACTGAGCTAAGCAGTTCCAGAGTCACGATTCACAGAAACTGAGATAATACATTTTTTGTTGTTTTAAGCTTACTAAATTTTTATTTATTTCTTATTCAGCAATAGATAATAGTGCTTACTATGTACAGGAGTGTTCTAAATGTTTTAACAATACTAATTAATTTTGTTCTAACAAACTTAGGGGTAGTTCCTCTTACCCCATTTTCAGATAGGGAAATTAAGGCACAGATGTGTTGGGTAATTTTCCCAGGATTATACAACTAATACGTAGCAGAGTTATTCAAATCCAGTCCATGTTCAGCCCCAATGCTGTGCTGCCTTATCCATCCTATAATGCAATCCTATAGCACCATTTTTGTTCCGTACTAAACTGGATAGTATCCATGAAAGACCTCTTGTTTACCAGATAATGTTACAGGTTTAGACAGTGCTATTTAATTCTTTACATTTCTGAGAAGCAAATTTGAATTTACAGATTTTTTAAGATGCGAAATGAAGATAATAGTACCTAATTCATTGGGGTTTTGTGAGTGCCTGGCAAGAAAGTGCTAAGTATTATGAATGGAGATGATAGAAGGAGAATGAACAAAGTTCACTGACTTGCTAATTTTATGAGGGATTATAAGAAAATGCCACAAGAAAATAGGTTATTTTCCCTAATATCCTCAAGACCCTGAAACTATGAGTCAAAAACTTCTGCAGAATTCTGCAGAAATATAAGAGAAAATAAATTTGCTGTGGTAAAGCATTTATTTAGTTTTGGGAAGAATTAATAGCTTGCCTCACATTAAGTTTTTTGGATGTTAAAAAACTAACAAATACAGTCTGTCTTACACCTCATTGAATTAACTATTTTTTGGCTTACCTAAAAGACCTCTTGAAATGTCTTAAATGGCATAACACAACTTTATAACTATAGCTATATATGTGTGTGTGTGTGTGTGTGTGTGTGTGTGTGTGTGTGTGTGTATATATATATATATATCTACGTACACAACGTAAATACATAAATACACACACACAAACACACAATTCTGTTAAGAGTTCATCCAATCACCTTAAATTGCTTAACATAGCCTATATAGTATTGGAAAGTGGAAATTGGATCTTATTAGTTGTAACCACTACCCTTCTTTTGTCTCCCAAGTAACTAAATTAAGAATATTTTGTCATAGTCGAAAAATACTTTGCGACAAAAAGTAGTGGTGGCAGACCTTGCTAAATGCTACTGCAATTATCTTTTCTATTCATTCTTACTTTCAGAACCCAGTTTTTCTGGAGTGGCGACATCCCCTACTTTAAAAATTATTTTGCAGCTAGGGATGGGTATGTGACATAATTCTGCTCTACCTTCTTGAAATGCAGACATGATGCTGGAGATAAAGCAATGGGTTTGCAACTACCAATCAATGGACATGTAACAGATGGTTGAGCTAAAGGTAGAAGTGGCCAGTGGTGTTATGGAACTGCTCTGGCCAGCTTTGTCCTTTCTACCTTGGGACTTCTTTCTACCTAAGAAAAACAAGCCCCTTAGTTGTTTACACTTCTTTCTTTGTTTTCCTTCTTTCCTTCCTTGTGTTTTTAAACTTTTGACCCTTACTTTGTGGTTAAACATTTGGTCAAATTGCCATTTGTTGGACTTCTGCTTCTGGCCAAGATGGAATAAAAAGGAACTGATTCAACTAAAAAGTGGAAGAAAATACATGAAACAACAGTTTTCAAGACCTTACGCATCATGGCCAACATTAATTCTTGTCTATTACCTCTGTAAAGTCATAGCTATAGCAATACAGGGAAAGCAGAGGCTGTTCTGTAATACCTGGAAATTGTTGCACAAATGCTCAGAACAGAAAGCCAGAAGCAGATGTTCAGACAGAGTTAGTGTTGACTAAAGCTGGGTTAACATTTATGCCTAGCTCTTGTGGTACTCCACTGTCACGTATTCTAAATCATTCATTTAGTCTTATTCTCTGATAACCACATTACATTTTCTATCAAGAGTTGAAAAATAGCAGTAAACCAATAATCATTCGCAAGTATATTAATGATAAGCTGAGTCTTATAAACATGAACTCAAAAATCAATCTTGTATCTCTTCCCTTGACACACAAAAATGCACAATGTATCATTTTCCTTGTAAGTGTTTTGGAAAAATATTTTTCAAATTTTTCACAAATATTTTTCACAACTATCACAAACATTTTTCAGTTTATGATATATTTTTTATATATTTATTTACTTTATATATACTTACTTTACTTTACTTTATATATATATTTACTTTACTCATATGCCTATTCATTTTTTTTTTATAAGGTACGCGGGCCTCTCACTGTTGTGGCCTCTCCCGTTGCGGAGCACAGGCTCCAGACGCGCAGGCTCAGCGGCCATGGCTCACGGGCCCAGCCGCTCCGTGGCATGTGGGATCTTCCCGGACCGTGGCACGAATCCGTGTCCTCTGCATCGGCAGGCGGACTCTCAACCACTGCGCCACCAGGGAAGCCCCCTATTCAGTTTTATTTTTCTCTTTGTGCTGCCCTCAAGAGAGAAAATGTTGCTATCTTTGATCAACTATGATAACGAGCATGTGCAAAATCTGGTTGATCTGTAAATAACCTGGTTACCTAGTCAGCGGTCATCAAGAGAAGCCAGTCAGCCTTTACTGGGTTCACACCAGTTACCTTGGCCCCATTAACCCAATAGCAGCCACCATACAAACTATCAAAATAGTATTAATTTTCATAAAAAGATTTAGAGAAATGTGGCTCATAATGTAGCCAGAAGTCCTGATTTCTGTATTCCACAGGTGGTCTACTTGCTTGGAAAATGACAGCTAGAAAAGTGGGAACTGGGAGAACTGGAAGGAACTAGAAAGAGATCTGCCCTGTTTCTGCTTTCTCAGCTTTGCTTAATCTCACTGAGATCAATCACACTGCACACCACTGAGGACCGTGTCTTATTTTAATCTCCAATTATCCCCAAGTTGTTGCTGTGTATAGAATAACCTTTCATAAACATTGGCTTAGTTTTGCCCTTTTTGTTTACTTAATACTATGTCCTATGATGTGATTTTGTTTGTAAACACAAAACTGCAACTATAAGGAGAGGAGATATGACTGTTAGTACTGAAGTGATTGCTAACATGTTACTGAATGTTTTCTATATTCCAGAAAGAGTTTTATCTGTCCTAAATGTTGTGTTATCTCATTTAATTTTCAAAAAAAACCCCAAAACCCTTAGGAGGTAGATAAAATTCTTACACCCAAATAAGTCCAGAGAAATAAGTTAACTTGCCCAAGTTTACACAATTAGAAAGTGGTGGAGTTGAGATTTAGCATAAGCACTTTGTCATTAGATCCTGAACTCTTTTAACGACTATAATATTTTATTTTAATTTTCTTGATTTTTTTCCTAGAATAAAAGCCCTCTAGACCAGTTAGAACTATTTATTATTTTCACGTGTATTAAAATACTGCATTACATCTTCTTAACACTAGCTTTGATATCAAAGCTATATTTAAAAGTATATGAAATTGCCCTTATTCAACTATTTTTTTACCTACAAAAATGACTATTTCATATGGCTCAAACTAATACTATATTTGAAGAAGCACCCTACCCCCAAGGTTTAATTCCATTTGTCTACACAGCTATTGGTTTAAATTCTTCTCTGCCCCATTCTTGAACTATGGACTCTTTAAGTGGCTCTTCTAGGAATGAGACATCTTATTAGAGAACTGAAAAGAACAGCATCATCAGTTTTGTAGTCATGTGGGCCTGGATTCTACATTTTATTGGCCAAGATCCTCTTGGTATCTTATCATATTTGGTAAACTAGGATGAGCGGTAATAACTTTCTTATATTCTTTATTGAGAATTGAAAGTAATAAATTATTCCAGTGCCTTGCACATTACTTGGCATATAGTGGGCTTTCAGTAATAAATATTCTCATCCTAAAATAATTCAACCTAATGCTTCTTAGGATTTTCATTCTATAAGCTAAGGTAAATATTTCTGCATATCCAAATGACAATAATTATTTTCTTAATATATTTTGAAGTTAAAATTTTGAAATAAATAAATCATTGAATTAAAAGGTTTTTTTTAATTCAAATTTACTACTTCTCTATAATCCAGTCATTTTAAGTATCCTGCACTTTGTTTCAAAGAGCACTTCAGTGATTGAACAAACTTGATGTACATAATAAAAATGAGAATGAAATATTGATTTTTTAAAACACAATAATATTATATTGAGTAATTTTGGCTTAGTCATTTTAAATGACTAATTTATTTTACTTTTTCTTTTTCCTCTTTATTTAACTATATTATACATGAGATATCTATGTATATATATAGCTATAACTATCTATCTATATTTTCACAAATCCTAAGTATACAGATGGATGATTTTTACAAATTGAACCAATACTCAGACCCAGATCAAGAAACAGAACATAATCATTTCCCAGAAGCCCACCTTGTTCACCCTTTCAATCATTACCCATCACCACCAAGAGCAGCCAATATCCCAACTTCTAGGAGTATAGTTTCTCTTCTTTATTTTTATTTAAAAAAAAAAACCTTTTGTATCAATAGAATCATGGAATCATATAAGAATATGCTTTTGTAGTTGACTTCTCTTTTTTATAGTTTTTTTTAAATTTATTTATTTGGTTGCATGGGGTCTTAGTTGTGTCAGGCAGCCTCTTTGTTGCAGCTCGTGGTCTCCTTAGTTGCAGCACACAGCTCCTTAGTTGTGGCACGTGAACTCTTAGTTGCGGCATGCATGTGGGATCCAGTTCCCTGACCAGGAACCAAACCCAGGCCTCTGGCATTGGGAGCATGGAGTCTTATCCACTGTGCCACCAGGGAAGTCCCCTGTGTTTTCTTTCACTCCACATTATGTTTGTGAGATTCATTGGTGTTGTTGCCTGTAGCATTTGTTCATTCATTCTCATAGCTGTATAGAATTCCACTGTATGAAGATACCACAATTTATCCAGGTGACTGTTGATTTCCCATTAGATTTCTAAATTATGCAGTGTCTCTGATGGATTTTACTACATGTGTAAAGAGGCCAAAACATAAATTTTAACTGATATTAATGAAATATCCAGTTCCCTTTCTTAATGGATTTCAATAGATATTTATTCAATGCCTACTGAGTACAAAACATAGTGGTAGGTACTACAGGAATTGTAAAGACAGGACAACACTTTCAGTAGCTTACATTTTAAGGAATGAAGCTTTAGATAATATAGGGTTTTATAATTTACGGTAACTTTTCATAAATACACTTAGGGGATGAAGCAAGGTTGTACAAAGTTGTTGCACAGGAAGGAGAAAAAGAGGATAAAAGAAATGGCTGTTGAGTCTTAACATGTTAAAATATTTTATTAAAATCATCTTGAAAGGAAAATACCATTGAAGTTTGAAAACTTCAAATTTGAATGGCAATTCAGAGAAATAATGTGGCTTCTATTACATAAAACTACCAAATGAAAAAGCCCTTCAAAATATAATTAGTACTACAAATCAACAATTACTTGTGAATGTATACCATCTGATATATAACTCACTGAGGTTAATCAAGCCAGAAAATGACGTTCCATAGAAAATATAGGTTTTTTTACTCAAAGTAAATAGTAAAAATATTATAAAATATTATTTTTAAATAAAGCAAAATTTTATTTTATAAAATTCAGTTAACATATAATTACTCTTTCCAAAAAGCAGCTGAATAACTCAATATGTTTTTCTGTGATTCCTCCATAATTTTTTTTTTTTGCGGTGCGCGGGCCTCTCACCGCCGCGGCCTCTCCCGTTGCGGAGCACAGGCTCCGGATGCGCAGGCCCAGTGGCCATGGCTCACGGGCCCAGCCGCTCCGCGGCATGTGGGATCCTCCCAGACCGGGGCACGAACCCGTGTCCCCCGCATCGGCAGGCGGACTCTCAACCACTGCGCCACCAGGGAAGCCCCTCCATAATTTTATATACTGTAAAATAACTCAAAAGTTATTATAGGTGCCTGTATAATATTACTCTAAAATGCCTAATCATTCATTCTACAAATGTTTGTGGAGTATCAACAATCTGAAAGGTACTATGTTAGGAACCTAACACACAAAAACAATAAACTGGGCACTTGCCTTCAAGTAGCTTTAAGGAGAGGCAGACTAAAAGGATTTAAATAGAATATGGTCCCTGCCATGATAAAGGTATGCACATAGGGCTACTCAGAGGACAGAAAAAGGGCATGTGGATCAGACAGGGGAGCGAAGGGAAAAATCACGAGATGCTTTGTGCAGAAGATGACTCCTGAACAAAGTCAGAGACTTAAGGGATAAATGGCATTTAGCACTTTGGGCAATGAGGAAAAGGCAGATATTCTGGAGGGAATGAATGGAAGAAAGAAGGTTGGGTACAGCCCGTTATGGTTAGAGCTATGGTGCTTATCTCTTGCTTGTGTTAACATGTAGCTAGGGGCCCGCTGTTTTGCATTTCTCCCGTCTATATTTTTTCAAATACTATTTTTTTTTATTTGGTATAATCAATATACAACTAAAAGTATTTACTTTTTGTCCCTGAGTCTTGTGTTATTCCTGCTTCTGTTAGCATGTCAAAGAAAAGTCCTTTCTGGTGTATCAAATTCTGTGGTGTTTCAAATTGTGTAATCCTTCCAGAGTCTAGAACAAGCACCCTGCAATGTGAAAAGAATCCAGTCAGGTAACCTATAATCAGTGTTTCAGTTCACCCTTCTTGTTCTTGCTACTGTAAAGTTTAAATTACTGTATGAGTTATGTCAGTACAAAATAAAGGTACTATGTAACTCAGGAAATATATCAAGTTTTCTAATATTCTTTGAGCATTAACAAATTCCTCTAATTATTTTGGAAAATATCTTCCATACTATTAGGGGACATTTTGTATCTCTCAGCACAGATAAAATCCTTTATTAGTGGCAAGTAATTAATGTGTTTCATATGTTCAGTAGGTATCTCTGTAGAAACTGGTTTATTTCTGAAAACAAATAAAGCATACCTGTCTGAATCAATGATAGAATGCAGTCTGTGAGCAATCATCAGGATGGTACAATCAGAAAACTCCTTCCTGACTGTGGTCTGCACCAAGTTATCAGTCTCAAAATCGATGGAAGCTGTTGCCTCATCCAAGATGAGAATTTTTGTTTTTCTCAGCAAAGCACGAGCAAGACAGACAAGCTGTCTCTGTCCAACACTGTTATAAAAAATAGTAAAATGATTTCCACAATGGATTTTATGGTCACACACTTCCTGTTCTAAAATTCTAATTATACTGTTATTCTCTTCCTAACCCACACATTCATTCATTCTTTTCTTTAAGAACTATTCACCGAGTGATTACTATATGCCAGACTCTGGTCCAAGTTCTGCAAATAGAACAATGAATTAAACAGACAAAAGGCTCTGTCTGTGTGTTTACATGGGGAGACAAAAAAAAAATGAGCAAAATGCATAGTAATGAGAAGAATTCGAACGTACAGAAAGGGAGAGTGTAAAATGTGGGTACGGGGTGGGCATTTTAGATGGGCATGCCAAAATAATCCTCTCTGAGAAGATGCCTTTAAATTCAAGGCCTGAAGGAAGTGGAAAGTGAGTCCTGAAGATTTCCAATGGGAACCTGTTCCTGGCAAAGTGACTGGCAGATGTAAAATTCCTGAGGCAGGCAGGAACCGGCCTGGCATCTTCACGAAACAGCAAGGAACCAAGGAGGCCAAGGTGGCAGAAACAGAGAGAGGGAGGAGAGAGTAAACAAAGAAGAGGCTGAGTCATACAGGCTGTGTCTCTCCAGTGCAGAGAGGGTCTAACTGATTTCCCTTAGGTCTCTGATCACATAAAGGGACCATCCTAAGACAAACATCAAAGTAGCCCTTACAACAATTTTTTTTAGGAAGAAAGCTACTAGAGTAGGAGTCTTTGCAGAAGAAGATTCAATTAAATAGTGACTTTTCCTACTGCATTGTTCCTCTTTTTCCCCTTTGTTTCCCTTCACCAGCAGTTTCCCAGCCAGTGGCTATCATTTTATTTATTCCTTGTCTGTCTTCCCTAGGAGAAATCAGCAATAGTGTGCTTTGAACAGGCCAGACAAAATCCGTGGTAGCTCAGGAGTGACTTCCTTTTGAGGTCAACTCGTTTCTAAAAAGCCCTGAATGAATAACCTGGCCAAGCTCTGTTCTTAGCAGCTTACCTGAGGTTTTCACCACCCTCTGAAACTTCATGCAGCAGCTTCTTGGGAAGGGACAGCACAAACTCTTTTAAGTGACATAGTTCCAGCACCTCCCATAGCTCGCCATCAGAATACTTGTCTAGGGGGTCCAGGTTCATTTGAAGGGTTCCAGAAAATAAAACAGGGTCCTAGAGAATAAAATAGTCACCAGTAATCTTACTGTCACATGAGGCATGCGTACATTAAATAAGGAAAAAACAAAATGATCAAAACTAAATAGTTATCAAATTCATTTTATATTGAACCCAAAAGCAGAAGAAAATCAGAATAAGTTGCAAGTTAGATTAAATCATTATAAGCTTCCTGATTCTTTCTCGTCCTCTTATTAATAATGTCTCGATCACAACCACGATAATAATGATGGTAGCTGCCCTTTAGTCAGGGATATAATATAATACAGAAAAGAACTGAATAAATGTAATCTATACTATGTATATAATATTATCTTATCAGCCCACCAATCCAGAAAGATAGAAGTAAATATCCTCATTTGACAGACAGTGAACTGGAGGTTTTAAAAAGCTCTCATCCAAGGACACACAGAAGGTAAGTGCTCAGGTAGAATTCAAAGACGACAAGTCCACGCTCTTTCCAACACACTGACATGTCTAGTGAAACTGTATTTTACTACGCCTGTTTTGATTTATAAGAGAGGAATGACTGTTTCTTTTCTCCAGTCAATTTTATCCCTGTCAGAATTTCAGATTTTACTCAAATTTGTTTTGAAGTAAATTCATGAATGTAAGTATGTGTTTAAACAGCACGACAAAGAGATGATAGTATTTTAAGATATTTTTAAAGAATAATATAAAGATATTTCATAAATGCTCAGCTTAAATCTCTCAAACACAACTGAATAAAGTCATCTTGGACTGCAGAGGCATATTATTGAGCCAATTTGCATATTTGTTAATGATCAAGTTCCTCTGATGCCACAGATGGAAAAATCAAAGGACTTGAAAAAAAATCTAACTGCATTATTGTTCTTTTCATTTTTTCAATATTTCTAAACCTCAAGTCAAAAGAATCAAAATCCTACATTCAAATTACCAACTAAGCAAAAGCCTCAGTAACTGCTTTTTTCTTCCAAAAACTACCAATGTGTTTCAGCCTGATCTCTACATTTGAATTTTATTTGTATTTACTATTATGAAGGAAACTTGCAAAGCAACATAGTTTTTCAAATAGATAAATGCACGTAGGGAGAACACTTCAGATTTAGAGTGTTTAATAGGATTTAATTACATAGTTATTTTTCATAATACATTTAAAATAATTTGGCTCCCCAAAATGAATGTGTATGCTTGAAAGGAATATATTAAAAAAAAATTAAAACAAAAACAAAATAAAATAGAACAAAAGATGAAGTTTCCCTAGAGGGAGTTAAGAAAGACTAACGACAAAACAGTCTTTACCTGTGGAATAATATTAAGTTTGCCACGAAGGTCATGAAGCCCAATTGTAGATATGTCAATTCCATCAATAATAATTTTGCCTCCTGATCCTTCTACAATTCTAAATAGGCAATTTGATAGTGTTGATTTGCCTGCTCCAGTTCGTCCCACAATTCCAATCTATAATGAAATTATCATAAACAGTTTACATTGTACTCTTTGTAAGGGAAGGGGACCTTGGTACTGACAACAAATACATTACGTGTCAGGTCAGTAGAATCTAATTTTGCCAACCAGAATATCAATGACTGTCGTGGAAGACTTAACGTGACATGCAAGGATGAGTCTTTATCCAGACACTCCTTACTCACTGGAAAGGCTGGGGCTAATATGTGTGTTTCCTCCAGTTTTGTTTTGATTTTTAATTTTTATTTATTTATTTATTTATTGGCTGCATTGCATCTTCGTTGCTGCGCGCAGGCTTTCTCTAGTTGCGGCGAGCGGGGTCTACCCTTCCTTGCGGTGCGCGGGCTTCTCATTGCGGTGGCTTCTCTTGTTGAAGAGCATGTGCTCTAGGCGCACAGGTTTCAGTAGTTGTGGCACGCGGGCTCAGTAGCTGTGGCTTGCAGGCTCTAAAGTGCAGGCTCAGTAGTTGTGGCACACGAGCTTAGTTGCTCTGCGGCATGTGGCATCTTCCCAGACCAGGGCTCGAATTCGTGTCCCCTGCATTGGCAGGCGGATTCCTAACCACTGCGCCACCAGGGAAGTCCCTTTCCTCCAGTTTTGAGTAATTTACTTACCACCTAACTAGAGCACATTAGCAGCCCCAGGAAGAGTAGATCATCCCTGAACCATCCCTAAACTAGCCATTTAGGGTGTGGTTTAAAGAGAGACTGATAATGGGGTTGTTTTCCTGAGACTTTCAAAATGAGGCTTCTTTACCATCCCTCCCCCAAAACAAACGAGCAAACAAACAGGGGACTGGAACCCTTTGCTTAGATAGGCTAAAAAATCTAAAGGAATGCCTGCAAATTTCCTTGGTATATCAAAACAACTACTGCATCAAAACCACTAAGGGCGGTCACAGATGATGTCAGAGTATTTTGGACTCTTGGACAAAATAATCAGCTTGTCATAAACATCCAGTGATTGCATGTGTTCCTTTGGCCATGAGAACTAAAGCAACCTCTTTTGGGTGCTGATTTGTGTCTTGGTGTTAGTAGAACATTGGGCAGAGAGAAGATTATGGTGGCTGGTTTGCCCTAATTACAGATCTTAAATCTTAAATGTGACATACTATTATACATCAGAAAAACCAGGAGTATGTTGAATTCATTAGAAGAATTAAAATTCCACAATGATTTCATTTGTTCCAAAAATATTTTTGTCCTTGATGTCACTGCAGTGGACCTGGTTTAGAGGGTTAGAAAAGGAGGTGTTTGGAGATACCAAAGGCAGGTTTCTGAAAAAGGGAAAATGGAACATTGCTGTTAATTAAAATGATTTTTTAGTTTTACTGATTTGAAAAATATCAATCTGATTAGGCAGGATAATAATATGTTTTCATAAAACATTTTGAAAAATGTGGGAAAAATATAGAAGCAAAAATCATCTAAAATCCCATCACCCAGAGAGAATCAGTGTTTATGCTTTGTAACTGTTCTAGGATTTTTGCTAATGTGTATATGTTTGCTTGTTTAAAACACAAAAATGATATACTATCAATAGTTTCGTATATAGTTTTTAGCAACTAAATTACATCTCAAGCATTTTCCCATTTCACTAATGGTCTTGGAAAACATGATGTCACTGACTATACAAATATTCTCTTTGATGTATATACTGTATAGGTAACTATATATATTATCTTACTGTCTTATTGTTGTACTTCACTTACTAGAGGGCGTAAAAATAAAGTATACTAATACTGGGTATATAGCCAAAGGAAATGAAATTAATATGATGCAGGGGAATCTGCACTCCCAAGTTCATTGCAACATTATTCACAGTAGCCAAGATATGGAACCAACCTAAGTGTATGCCATGCATGAATGGATAAAGAAAAAAAATATGTATATAAACATATATATAATCCTGCATAAAAATGAAGAAAATCCTGTGATTTGTGGTAACATGGTGAACCTCGAGGACATTATGCTAAGTAAAAGAAGCCAGACAGAGAAAAATATTGTATGATCTCACTTAAATGTGGACTCTAAAAACGTCAAAACGTCAAACAAAAGGTTACCAGGGATTGAAGGGTGGGGAAAATGGGAAGATGTTGGTCAAAGGGTACAAACTTTCAGTTATAAGGCAAATAAATTCTAGGTATCTAAGGCACAGCATGGTGACTATAATTAATAATACTGAAATTTGCTAAGAGAGTAGATCTTAAGTGTTCTTAAGGTTATGATAATCATTTCACAATATATGTTTATCAAACTATCACACTGTACACCCTAAAAAATACAATTTTTATTTGTTAATTTTACCTCAATAAAGCTAAAAAATAGTAAAGTCATGTTTCACAATAGATTATGAACAGCTTAAAATATATATTTTTGTTGATAGAGGAAAAGCTTATTTTGTACAAACCAACCACGTCTTTATTACTTTTATATGAAATTTGAACAAATGACCATCTTATATTCAATATCACAGTATACTTTGGCTTTAACAATAAATATATTCAGATGAAAGGTAAAGTGAGACTTATGAAATATATATGGTACCTTCTCTTCCCCATGAGTCTGGAAAGTGATATCTTGTAATGCTAAACCAAGATCATCTCGGTATCGAGCCTGATAATTAACAAATTCCACTATCCCTTTATTGGGCCATTGTGACGGAGGCCTTTTAGACATTATCCAGGGTGCCTTAAAACAAAGAAATATTTTTTAAACTATAATTACAATAAAAATATCTCCCCCCAATAAAAATAATTCTCATGCATATAAACAAAAGTGATAAAACAAAAATGATGAATGACGTTTGTAAACATTATGAGTTTTCTGAAAACACTTTTAAAAAATACCAAAATCTTAGAAATAAATTTTTACACATAAAGAGGCTTCCCATCTTCTATTAAGTTATTAAGAAAAATCTAAAACCTTATAAAGGAGCTGAAGGTAACCTGAAATTTTTAGCTGAGAGGAGGACAGTTTGTCATTTATTCATTTCCCAAATACTGAGTGTTTACTGTGCCAGTTAGTGCTTTGGTTGTTGGTGATTCAGCAGTGAGAAAAACAAATAATTCTTGCCCTTACGGAGCATGCATGCTGGTGAGGAGAGACAAAAAGCACCATATAGCCTATGCAGAATGTTAGTTGATGATAAAACTTTGGAAATCAGGAAATAGGCAGGGTTGGTGTAATTTTAAACAGGGAGGTTAGAAAAGGCTTAACTGGACATGGTCAGGAAACAAATCATGTGGATATCAGAGGAAACCCTTTCCAGGTAAAGGAGACTAACTACATATGCTGAGGACCTGAGACTGAGGCCTGGCTCTGGAACACTGGAGGAAAAGCAGGAGGTAGAAGAACACGCAAAAGACTGTGGTGCCCCGCCAGGGAGGTGAAGTGTTTTCATGAGAGGGAGCGATCACAAGTGTCAAATGATAGGCCAGGTAAAGTGAAGACTGAGAGGCTACCATTGGTGATCTTGACTAGGGCAGGCTCAGTGAAGTGGTAGGATTTAAAGCCTGTGTGAAAGAGGGTCCAGAAAAGAATGAGAAAATAGGAATTAGAGAGAGCAAGTGCAGGAACTATTCCCAAGAATTCTGCTGTAAAGAGGAGCAGAGAAACGGGGCTATAGAGGAGTAAATAGGGGTCATTTGGACACATTTACTTCTTTCCACATCAAGGGTTTTTGCAATGGTGTCTGTTACAACTTGCATCAAATTACATAAAGATGATTTTTTTAAATGTGTGTGTGCTTGTGTGTGCACACACACATTTTACTGAACTTTTTTCAAAATGAAAAGAAAACATATATTAATAGCAAAAGATTTAGAAAATATAGAAAATGATACAATTTTTATATTAGTCATTACATGGCAATAAGCTGAACAAACTAGATATTCGTAACTGTGATTGTGATCGTGAAGGTAGACTAATCTTTCGTGAAATGTGTATGAAAAAGGAAGGTAAGACCCAGGGAAGAATCTAGAGGAAGATTCAAAGTTCAGGTAGGAGTTGGAGTATGCAGAAAATATTTTAGTATATTTATAGGCTGAAAGGAGTAAAGGGGTTGGGGGGCTGAAATTAGGAATTAGAGAAGGTGGTTAATGGAATAAGGTCTGAGAAAAGATATGAAGAGATGTTTCCAAAATACAACTGGAAATTTGTAGGGTTTTTTTTTTTTTTTTTTTTTTTTGCGGTGTGCGGGCCTCTCACTGTTGCGGCCTCCCCCGTTGCGGAGCACAGGCTCCGGATGTGCAGGCTCAGCAGCCATGGCTCACAGGCCCAGCCGCTCCGCAGCATGTGGGATCCTCCCGGACCGGGGCACGAACCCGTGTCCCCTGCATCGGCAGGCGGACCCTCAACCACTGCGCCACCAGGGAAGCCCTGTAGGTTTTTATTTGGAGGAGGAACACTTCTTCCTCAGAGTTATGAGTGAGCAAAAGAGGAAAGTTTCACGAAGATTTAGATACCTTTATAAATGGATTGAAGAAGATGCAGAAATTCAACATATACCCTTTATCATCTGCCCTGTTAATTCATGGAACTGGGAGACAGAAGTACCCTAGATTAGTAAAATATGAAGATAATGCTAACATTATACTCTGTCTATAGTCTAATTCTTCTCTCTCCCAAATTATAGTTAATTAAAGGGAACAAAGCAGACTGATTTTTTCTCCTTCTCCTTCCCATCCACAGAGATGCTAATGGTGAGTAAAAGGGACAGAAGGTATAAGCAGTAAAGGCGTAGTTAATTTTGAAATTGGACAATCAGACTGTAAATAATTGTGAGGTGACTGCATTAAGACACTTTTCTCAATGTAAAATCTTTACAAAGTTATAATCATAGGTTGCATATTTTACTTTACATTGGTAGGGGACAGATCACTGTGCCCCTTAAAAACAGGTGCTCATATTTCATTTTTATAACAATACTGAAATGGGATATCTTATAATTTATGAACAGTCCTAATTTAATTAGCAGTGCTTTTTTTCCACTTTAGTGATTCTATAAAAATAATGGTGTATTTTACAATAGATTGAATTTTAATTTCGTCGAACTGCAAAATATTACAGCATAAATTTGGAAATGCAGGTTTTGTTCAAAATTGATTTTTAAGATGTCAGTTCAAGGCGTATTACAATATCTTAATTCTGCATCCATTTATTAGTTATTTAGGAGTGCTCACCTCTTTATCCATATTTTCATATTCACAAACTCTTTCAATGGAAACTGCATTGGTTTCAATTTCACATGCTTTCCTTACCCAAAAATTGAGAGATTGAGTAATCTGGAGGTGAAAAACCAAGAGCTTAATGAATGAGTATCAGTCTTTTATATACTATTAATAATACTTTATAAAGCTTCATTTTTCAGAATTTTCATATATTTTATTTCTTAGAATTATTTAACAACTTTAGAAGTGAGCATATTTATTCTTAGACACACATGTGCTTCTTTAAGTTTGTTAAATTCATTAATATCATAAACAATGGTTATTTGTCAGAAGAAGGAATGAATATAGTTCAACATATATTAAAGGAGACCATACTTGGTATAAGAAATGATGAATACCAAGATTGATGGGATATGCCTTAAGAAATGTACATCCTAAGTGAGGAAAAAATCTGTACACAATGTTACCTTTGGCATACTTTACCAGCTTCCATTTGAAGGAATTTTCTGACTACTCCTGTCTCCTTTTTTTCTCCCAAACTCTACTTTCTTCTCACGCAACTTATCCCTAAATATAAGTTCCCCAAGTTTGTAACTTCAAATCTAGTTCTGAAAGTCACAAAACTCTCACGATTCAGATTTTTCTTGAGTTTGGTGCTAAACCATTTGATGGCCAACCTGACTGAACTGATGTGGGTCTCCTTAAAGTGTTGATTTAACCCACTTAGGATGTACATTCACATATTTCACTGCAGAACAAAGAGTTTGATTACAGAGTTCTGCCCCAGGCCCTGCATATATACATACATACATACATACATATGGATATATTTATGTGTGTGTGTGTGCGCGCGTGTGTGTGTATATATATATATATACATATATATATATATATATATATATATATATATGTTAAATGTATTATAATTCCTTTCTAGAAGCCTAAGTTCTGAATTCTGAAATGCAACTGACTTGAGGCTTTTAGATAAGGGACTAAGGGCATGTACCCAAATCATGTAGACCCATCTTTTAAATAATATGGAATTATATTAAGCAGTTTGATACATTTTCTATTTTACTAAGGGGACTTGCACACAGTCATACCACTAGCACTTTGCAGTATCATATAAAATAGGGCTTATTAGGAAAAAAAATTACAAGCAGAGCATATATTCTCCCCAGAGCTTGCATTATCTCTCTTCTTGGTTTGGGCAAACCAGATGGACAGGCCACGGTAGAGAGGGGTCCTATCCTTGTTATACTTTATAACTCTATAAGGATAGAAGAACAGGAAACTTCTGGGTAATGATGCAACAGCAGGAGTTTCCTGGATCCTCTAGCACTGAGCCTTGGGTATCAGCCTGTTTTCTCTGTGAGCTAACTTAGAAATACTGAGTTAGCTCTTTTGCTAGTAGCAAAAGAAAGAAATGAGCCTCCAGGGTAATCCAGATTTGTCTCTCATCACTTAGTTAATACAGTCTATAATTCAGACAGGAAAAGGAGAAGAGAGCTTAATTAATTGGATTATAAACATATCATATACCACAAAATCACTATTACTTACATTTAAGGCATAGGATATGGACAAACCAACTATTGCTGAATCCATAGAATTGCCAGCCTGCACAGCAAGCAGTGAAGCGAAGAACACCATTAAATTGCCAAGAAATTCAAGTCTAACAGACAGCCACCTGTAATAATGGAAAATATTCCTGAACTGAGATGCAAAAGTTTTGGTGCACTTAGTATGAACTCTCCTCTGAAAACTGAAGAAGTAAACATCAATAGCTGCATTCTCTTTTTTCACACTTACTTAGAACTCAGTCAAACAGGATTTTTGCAGTGATGATAGAGTAAAGGATTTCTCTGCATAAAAATACACTTTACTTTTGCAGAACTTTGCTTTAAAACTTAATCAGAATTAAAAATCAAAACAAAAGAACATCAGCTGAAATGATGCATTTATCTTAAAATCCCATTGGAAAATCACTTACCTTTCTGATTACATACACGTTTTTTATATGGTAAAATTAGTCACTAAAAGTTAACATGTGCCCAACTATTTAATGTTTTTTTTTGTCCTCTATGTGAAATGTATAGCTTCAAATTCAAAATATTATAGATTATTGTTTGCAAAGAAAATCCATTCTACAAATATAAAATACAACAAAGAGTCACATCTTTACTCATTCTAATAGCATCCTGTATAACCTTCAAAAAACGTGGGACCTTATTTTCACGTAAAGTAGCATGTACTATTCATATGGACATAAATAGACACACTTTAACTTAAGTGTATATTAAATACTAGAAATATTTAAGGCTTTAATATTTTTGATGAAATATCATTAAAAACACTTTCTGGGGCTTCCCTGGTGGCGCAGTGGTTGAGAGTCCGCCTGCAGATGCAGGGGACATGGGTTCGTGCCCCGGTCCGGGAAGATCCCACATGCCGCGGAGCAGCTGGGCCCGTGAGCCATGGCCGCTGAGCCTGCGCGTCCGGAGCCTGTGCTCCGCAACGGGAGAGGTCACAACAGTGAGAGGCCCGCGTACCGCAAAAAAACACCAAAAAACAAAAAATACTTTTTGTTTAGAAGTTAGTGAACAAAATATCCAAGAAGAGACTAATCCTGAACTGGGTATGTGAATATGACTTACCTGTTCGAAATCACATTGTTGTAGAAACAGACCAAATTCTCATTCACCACGTCTTTGTTTTGCTGGATGAACCTCTGTTCATGTCCAAATGCCCTGATAGTGGACACCCCAAGGAGAGTCTCGCTAAAGTGGGAAAGGACAGGAGAGCGAGATGCTCCTGCCAGCCGCCGAATCTGCCGAGAGCTTGCCACGTAGTATCTCTAACAGGAAAACAGAAAGAGGCGGTTGGGAAGATGTAGGCAAAATTGCTTCAATAGTTTGAACATGGCAAGATACTTGTGTAGTGGATACTTGTGTAACTAAAGAGCAGCCCCCAAAAGTTAAGTTCAAGTTCTAACCTCCAGTACCTGTGAATGTGACCTTATTTGGAAATAGGATCTTTGCAGATGTCATTAAGGTTCTTGAGATGAGATCATCCTGGATTTCGAGTGGGCCCTAAATACAGTCTGAGTGTCATTATAAAAAGTAGAAAAGGAGAAGACACAGACACAGGGAGAAAGCCATGTGAAGACGAGACTGGAGTGATGGACCTAGGAGTCAAGGAAAATGCCAGGGGTCTCTGACAGCCACCAGAAGCTAGGAGAGAAGCATGCAACAGAAGCTCCCTCAGAGCCTCCAGAAGAAGCCAACCCTGCCTACTCCTGGAGTTTGGACTTATGGCCTCCAGAACTGTGAGAGAATAAAATTTCTGCTGTTTTAAGCCACGAAGTTTGTTACAGGAGCCCCAGGAAACGAATGCACCTTTGTAACAGTAAAAAGCCCAAATTCTGGATAGCACAACTAGAACTTAATTGGGCAAAATTTCACTTTGATAATGCTCTCAAACACCCATTATTGAGTACCTCCTGTGGAAAAAGCTCTATGTTACATGTTGGAAGTGTGGCCAGGTGGTTAACCCATTAAATGAAGGAAGCCAACCAAATGTACAAACAATAATATTTTTGTACCTAAATATAGTTATGGAAAAAATTTTCTTTATTTTTTTCTGCCAAAAAAAACCAATGTGGCCACAATTATAATTGACTACTTCCCCTCTGACTTGGGCTGAGGACAGCTGGGATGGGTGGATCCTTCATCAGCCCCACGTAATTGCTACAAACTGGAAATGAAAATAAAGAGTTTGCTACATCTTGCATTTTTTTTTCATGAAAATCTTCAAATCTGGAATTTTATGTAAAATTCCTAATTTTAAAAATGTCTTCATTTTGGTAAAAACATTAAGCAAGCTACGCTAAAACATACCTGACGCTACATGTGGCCTGTCAGCTTACAGTTTACAAGCTCTGCTCTATGCTAAGTGCTCTAGAGAATACAAACGATTACGGCATTCTGAGCCTGCAAGAGGACTTAAGAGATTGTCTCAAAGGTAGTTTCATAAAAGTTCAATGAATTATAGAAGCCCTGGGGGTCCTTCCATGAAACTGACCAGAGCATTGAGCTTAAGAACATTTGATTTAGATCAGTGCTTCTCATACTTTAGTAAAAATTACCAGAAGGATTTTAAAAACACAGACTTCTGTGAGAAATTCTTTATTTCCCTCTGATCTATTAGGGTATGATTAGCAAATAAAAATTGTGTATATTTTGGCTGTAAAATGTGATTTTTTAAAAAAGAGATTCTGATTCTATAGGCCCATGGGTCCAGGGACCACACTTTGAGTAGTACTGACCTAAAGCAAAGCTCTTATTTTACAGGGAAAAGAAATGAAGCCTGGAAAAGAAAGTGATATACCAAGAACAGGAGTCAGGAAAGTAATCTGAGGTTCCTGAATCTTCATTCAGGGCTCACCCTATAAAGTTCCGCCTAACAAGACATGGTTTCTAGACTCTTTTCCACTCCCAGACACCCTGTTATAGTGCACCAACCACAAGACTATCACTTGTGATATGTTTTGTTGTTTTTGTTTTTTTAAGCAGACACAATTGATTCTCAACACCATTCCTCAATTTCTTGACTGTTTTTTTTTTTTTTCTAACTATAAGACATAGTGTCTGCCCCAGAGGACTTACAGTCACATTGAGGAGACAATTTTTGGTCTAGTAAATAAATAAATGAATAAATAAATAAATAAATAAATAAATAAAATGACAACAAGAACAAAAAAAAAACCAGCCTATAATACTAGCAGCATAATAAATCCATAATACCTACATGAGTCATATCTCTTTGACCTACTTTGGTAGAGAATGCTTCTCACAGAAAGTAGAATACAACCTAGGCATGAAGGGTAAGTAAGATCCAGATAGGCAGAGAGAAGAGGGACAACATAGGAAGTAGGAGGAATAATGATAGTACAGGTGCAGAAATGAGCAAATGATTAACATCCTGGTTGGACAAATTAAATTCCAATATGAATTTGAAAACTTAGGTTGAAAAAACATTAAACTACAAGAACTGCATCCTTTTGTATAAAGAGCCTCAAAAAACTTTTATATTTAATTTAAATATGTGTTAAGAAATTTTGTTTTTACACTACAGCCTCACAGTGACATAATTTTGGAATTCAAACTGGTTGACCACATTTTTTTTTTTTTTTTTTATGGTACGCGGGCCTCTCACTGTTGTGGCCTCTCCCGTTGTGAAGCACAGGCTCCGGACGCACAGGCTCAGTGGCCATGGCTCATGGGTCCAGCTGCTCTGCGGCATGTGGGATCTTCCCGGACCGGGGCACGAACCCATGCCCCCTGCATCGGCAGGCAGACTCTCAACCACTGCGCCACCAGGGAAGCCCCCGGTTGACCACATTTTAATTGGAATATAAGGATATATACATATCATGAGAGATCTGTTGTAGTTCTTCCAGCAATAGTTTGTTGATAGCAGGGATAACAGGGCAAAAGGCAATATGTGCTTCTCTCTTGGATCTTCAGGCAAATTAACTTTCTGCTAAAATGTAAACAACACCTAGGTTTTATGGTGGCCATGAAAATGCACAACTCAGTTCTCCTGTTGCAGGGCCCATAGCTGACTGACAGCCCAGCCGCTGCCCCTCCAAATCCACTACTATAGTAGAATGAAGGCCATTTTTCCCACAGATGACTCCCAGGCAAAGACTGAGCAGGGCAGGGGTGCTAAAACAAGCCCATTCAGGGGTCACATGGGAGCATCCACTGGGTGGTGTTGGTTGTGGACTTCCCATTCATTCAACCAAACCTCTTATGGAACCGTTCTGCAGTCCAAGACTCTTCCTACCCAATCCTCTTCCTTCTCCCTCGAAGGGAGCAGACCTGCCTCACTGTCGAAGGGCTCACCCAGCCTTCTCTTGCTCCCTCTCCTTTATCTTTTATAGGCATTTCCCCCAGCAATTCTCTAGTACATCTAATCCTTTCTTGATGTCTGCTCCTTAGAGACCCTTAACTAACAGGCAGTCTAAGTGGGTCTGAAACTATATTTGACTGTGAACTTATAAGTTATTAATACACATAAAAATCCGTGTACTTACTTGTATAGTGAAATAGAGGAAAACCAAAGGAATAATCCCCAGAATGAAGAGTGGTAAAGCTCCCACAATGACCAAAACTGTTCCAATAACATCCAGTGTACAATTCAGCCAGGTCCGTAAGTAGTAATGGAAACGCATATCAATTATAAACATGTCCTGAAAAATTTGATATCGAGTCACTTTATTTTTAACTTTTCATTGGTTTAAAATGAGGGGAAGAAGACATATATCATTCATTGTAAAAATAAAAACATTTACCCAGAGGCACGTTCCCGCTCGTGTGCTGCCCGGTGCGCCTCTCTGACACGGCTCAGCCACTGCCTTCAGTAGCTCTTTATGCCCATTATATAAGCCGTGTGGATGAAAAGCTTTTGGTGCTCCAGCCAGGAGGCAGGGCTCTGCCTCTGAGGTAGGAGAGCCAACTTCAGGACACTGATCAACAAGAGACCTCCCAGCTCCACATAATATCAAACGGCGAAAATCTCCCAGAGACCTCCATCTTAACACCAGCACCCAGCTTCACTCAACGACCAGCAAGCCACAGTGCTGGAAAACCTATGCCAAACAACTAGCAAAACAGGAACACAATCTCACCCATTAGCAGAGAGGCTGCCTAAAATCATAATAAGGCCACAGACACCCCCAAACACACCACCAGACGTGAACCTGCCCACTAGAGAGACAAGATCCAGCCTCATCCACCACAACACAGGCACTAGTCCCCTCCACTAGGAAGCCTACACAACCCACTGAACCAACCTTAGACACTGGAGACAGACATCAAAAACAGGAGGAACTACGAACCTGCAGCCTGCAAAAAGGAGACCCCAAACACAGTAAGATAAGCAAAATGAGAAGACAGAAAAACACACAGCAGATAAAGGAGCAAGATAAAAATGCACCAGACCTAACAAATGAAGAGGAAATAGGCAGTCTACCTGAAAGAGAATTCAGAATAATGATAGTAAGGTTGATTCGAAATCTTGGAGATAGAATGGACAATAGATTGGACAAAATGCAAGAATCAGTTAACAAGGACCTAGAAGAACTAAAGATGAAACAAGCAACGATGAACAACACAATAAATGAAATTAAAAGTACTCTAGATGGGATCAATAGCAGAATAACTGAGGCAGAAGAACGGATAAGTGACCTGGAAGATAAAATAGTGGAAATAACTACTGCAGAGCAGAATAAAGAAAAAAGAATGACAAGAACTGAGGACAGTCTCAGAGACCTCTGGGACAACATTAAACGCACCAACATTCGAATTATAGGGGTTCCAGAAGAAGAAGAGAAAAAGAAAGGGACTGAGAAAATATTTGAAGAGATTATAGTTGAAAACTTCCCTAACATGAGAAAGGAAATAGTTAATCAAGTCCAGGAAGCACAGAGAGTCCCATACAAGATAAATACAAGGAGAAATATGCCAAGACACATATTAATCAAACTGTCAAAAATTAAATACAAAGAAAGCATATTAAAAGCAGCAAGGGAAAAACAACAAATAACACATAAGGGAATCCCCATAAGGTTAACAGCTGATCTCTCAGCAGAAACCCTACAAGCCAGAAGGGAGTGGCAGGACATACTGAAAGTGATGAAGGAGAAAAACATGCAGCCAAGACTACTCTACCCAGCAAGGATCTCATTCAGATTTGATGGAGAAATTAAAACCTTTACAGACCAGCAAAAGCTGAGAGAGTTCAGCACCACCAAACCAGCTTTACAACAAATGCTAAAGGATCTTTTCTAGGCAAGAAACACAAGAGAAGGAAAAGACCTATAATAACGAACCCAAAACAATTTAGAAAATGGGAATAGGAACATACATATCAATAATTACCTTAAATGTAAATGGACTAAATGCTCCCACCAAAAGACACAGATTAGCTGAATGGATACAAAAACAAGACCCTTATATATGCTGTCTACAAGAGACCCACTTCAGACCTAGAGACACATACAGACTGAAAGTAAGGGGATGGAAAAAGATATTCCATGCAAATGGAAGCCAAAAGAAAGCTGGAGTAGCAATTCTCATATCAGACAAAATAGACTTTAAAATAAGGACTATTAAAAGAGACAAAGAAGGACACTACATAATGATCAAGGGATCGATCCAAGAAGAAGATATAACAATTGTAAATATTTATGCACCCAACATAGGAGCACCTCAATACATAAGGCAAATACTAACAGCCATAAAGGGGAAATCGACAGTAACACATTCATAGTAGGGGACTTAAACACCCCACTTTCACCCATGGACAGATCATCCAAAATGAAAATAAATAAGGAAACACAAGCTTTAAATGATACATTAAACAAGATGGACTTAATTGATATTTATAGGACACTCCATCCAAAAACAACAGAATACACATTTTTCTCAAGTGCTCATGGAACATTCTCCAGGATAGATCATATCTTAGGTCACAAATCAAGCCTTGGTAAATTTAAGAAAATTGAAATTGTATCAAGTATCTTTTCTGACCACAACGCCATGAGACTAGATATCAATTACAGGAAAAGATCTGTAAAAAATACAAACACATGGAGGCTAAACAATACACTACTTAATAATGAAGATATCACTGAAGAAATCAAAGAGGAAATCAAAAAATACCTAGAAACAAATGACAATGGAGACACAACGACCCAAAACCTGTGGGATGCAGCAAAAGCAGTTCTAAGGGGGAAGTTTATAGCAATACAAGCCCACCTTAAGAAGCAGGAAACATCTCGAATAAACAACCTAACCTTGCACCTCAAGCAATTAGAGAAAGAAGAACAAAAAACCCCCAAAGCTAGCAGAAGGAAAGAAATCATAAAAATCAGATCAGAAATAAATGAAAAAGAAATGAAGGAAACAATAGCAAAGATCAATAAAACTAAAAGCTGGTTCTTTGAGAAGATAAACAAAATAGATAAACCACTAGCCAGACTCATCAAGAAAAAAAGGGAGAAGACTCAAATCAATAGAATTAGAAATGAAAAAGGAGAGGTAACAACTGACACTGCAGAGATAAAAGAGATCATGAGAGATTACTACAAGCAACTCTATGCCAATAAAATGGACAATCTGGAAATAATGGACAAATTCTTAGAAATGCACAACCTGCCAAGACTGAATCAGGAAGAAATAGAAAACATGAACAGACCAATCACAAGCACTGAAATTGAAACTGTGATTAAAAACCTTCCAACAAAGAAAAGCCCAGGACCAGATGGCTTTACAGGCGAATTCTATCAAACATTTAGAGAAGAGCTAACACCTATCCTTCTCAAACTCTTCCAAAATATAGCAGAGGGAGGACCACTCCCAAACTCCTTCTACGAGGCCACCATCACCTTGATACCAAAACCAGACAAGGATGTCACAAAGAAAGAAAACTACAGGCCAATATCACTGATGAACATAGATGCAAAAATCCTCAACAAAATACTAGCAAACAGAATCCAACAGCACATTAAAAGGATCATACACCATGATCAAGTGGGGTTTATTCCAGGAATGCAAGGATTCTTCAATATACGCAAATCTATCAATGTGATAAACCATATTAACAAATTGAAGGAGAAAAACCATATGATCATCTCAATAGATGCAGAGAAAGCTTTTGACAAAATTCAACACCCATTTATGATAAAAACCCTGCAGAAAGTAGGCATAGAGGGAACTTTCCTCAACATAATAAAGGCCATATATGACAAGCCCACAGCAAACATCATCCTCAATGGTGAAAAACTGAAAGCATTTCCACTAAGATCAGGAACAAGACAAGGTTGCCCACTCTCACCACTATTATTCAACATTGTTTTGGAAGTTTTAGCCACAGCAATCAGAGAAGAAAAGGAAATAAAAGGAATCCAAATCGGAAAAGAAGAAGTAAAGCTGTCACTGTTTGCAGATGACATGATCCTATACATAGAGAATCCTAAAGATGCTACCAGAAAACTACTAGAGCTAATCAATGAATTTGGTAAAGTGGCAGGATACAAAATTAATGCACAGAAATCTCTGGCATTCCTATATACTAATGATGAAAAATCTGAAAGTGAAATCAAGAAAACACTCCCATTTACCATTGCAACAAAAAGAATAAAATATCTAGGAATAAACCTACCTAAGGAGACAAAAGACCTGTATGCAGAAAATTATAAGACACTGATGAAAGAAATTAAAGATGATACAAATAGATGGAGAGATATACCATGTTCTTGGATTGGAAGAATCAACATTGTGAAAATGACTCTACTACCCAAAGCAATCTATAGATTCAATGCAATCCCTATCAAACTACCACTGGCATTTTTCACAGAACTAGAACAAAAAATTTCACAATTTGTATGGAAACACAAAAGACCCCGAATAGCCAAAGCAATCTTGAGAACGAAAGAAGGAACTGGAGGAATCAGGCTCCCTGACTTCAGACTATACTACAAAGCTACAGTTATCAAGACAGTATGGTACTGGCACAAAAACAGAAAGATAGATCAATGGAACAGGATAGAAAGCCCAGAGATAAACCCATGCACATATGGACACCTTATCTTTGATAAAGGTGGCAGTAATGTACAATGGAGAAAGGACAGCCTCTTCAATAAGTGGTGCTGGGAAAACTGGACAGGTACATGTAAAAGTATGAGATTAGATCACTCCCTAACACCATACACAAAAATAAGCTCAAAATGGATTAAAGACCTAAATATAAGGCCAGAAACTATCAAACTCTTAGAGGAAAACATAGGCAGAACACTCTATGACATAAATCACAGCAAGATCCTTTCTGACCCACCTCCTAGAGTAATGGAAATAAAAACAAAAATAAACAAATGGGACCTAATGAAACTTCAAAGCTTTTGCACAGCAAAGGAAACCATAAACAGGACCAAAAGACAACCCTCAGAATGGGAGAAAATATTTGCAAATGAAGCAACCGACAAAGGATTAATCTCCAAAATTTACAAGCAGCTCATGCAGCTCAATAACAAGAAAACAAACAACCCAATCCAAAAATGGGCAGAAGACCTAAATAGACATTTCTCCAAAGAAGATATACAGACTGCCAACAAACACATGAAAGAATGCTCAACATCATTAATCATTAGAGAAATGAAAATCAAAACTACAATGAGGTATTACCTCACACCAGTCAGAATGGCCATCATCAAAAAATCTAGAAACAATAAATGCTGGAGAGGGTGTGGAGAAAAGGGAACCCTCTTGCACTGCTGGTGGGAATGTGAATTGGTTCAGCCACTATGGAGAACAGTATGGAGGTTCCTTAAAAAACTACAAATAGAACTACCATATGACCCAGCAATCCCACTACTGGGCATATACCCTGAGAAAACCAAAATTCAAAAAGAGTCATGTACCAAAATGTTCATTGCAGCTCTATTTACAATAGCCCGGAGATGGAAACAACCTAAGTGCCCGTCATTGGATGAATGGATAAAGAAGATGTGGCACATATATACAATGGAATATTACTCAGCCATAAAAAGAAACGAAATTGAGCTATTTGTAATGAGGTGGATAGACCTAGAGTCTGTCATACAGAGTGAAGTAAGTCAGAAAGAAAAAGACAAATACCGTATGCTAACACATATATATGGAATTTAAGAAAAAAAAATGTCATGAAGAACCTAGGGGTAAAGCAGGAATAAAGACGCAGACCTCCTAGAGAACGGACTTGAGGTTATGGGGAGGGGGAAGGGTGAGCTGTGACAGGGCGAGAGAGAGTCACGGGCATATACACACTAACAAACGTAGTAAGGTAGATAGCTAGTGGGAAGCAGCCGCATGGCACAGGGATATTGGCTTGGTGCTTTGTGACAGCCTGGAGGGGTGGGATAGGGAGGGTGGGAGGGAGGGAGACGCAACAGGGAAGACATATGGGAACATATGTTTATGTATGACTGATTCATTTTGTTATAAAGCAGAAACTAACACACCATTGTAAAGCAATTATACCCCAATAAAGATGTTTAAAAAAAAAAAAAAAAAACAAAAACATTTACCCAGATGTGACAATCTGATTATTAAATATCTAACTATTCAATATATGATCTCTGCCCTCCCCAGTCCACCCCCATGTATTTTTCAGCTGTAACAATTAAGAGGGTGTTCTAGTACCAATATGTCTATGATCAAGCAATTTGTACTTCCCAATGACAACTACATGGCACTTAATTTATATGACTGAAATCAGACTCTGTTAAAAAAAAAAAAGAGTCCAAACCCCGGTAGTTGGGTATTCAGGGGCATTGGTCTACCATTATTCACTCCCTAAAAACTGTAAAACACTCCTGGGCCATTCTTATCCACTGAGAACATGTCCAGTGACCTTCTTGGATAGCTGGATCCTGCCAATATCAGAAGAAACAGGAAAACAAAATAATCTTCACTTACAAAATTAAAAACCGAAAGATAGAGGTGGACAATGGGACTGAGAAATGGACATGGGAAGGTCATGCATCAGTTCACATGTAACTTAAAGCTATGTTTGTGGTATAAGGTACGACCTTAGAGATCCCAGGGAATAGGAAGGCACTCAACCTTGAAGGGATGGAGTATTCAGTTTAGGACAACATGATAAAGAATGGAGATAGAATTTTATTTCTTCTCAGCCTTGCTTTGGGACTTCCCTGATTATCTCACATACCAAATAGTGTAAGAGCATCATATTCATAAGTAACTTCCTGCCTGTCTTTAAAATACACCTTCTCATATTCTCATCTGTTCAAGACCCAATCATTTGTCATGTTACTGTATAATAATGTGAGTTGTTTAGGAGGGTCATAGAGATATGTCCACTGGGAGACAAAGAACACTGGTGATCAAGTTCTTCTTTAAACTTTCAAAGAACAGTGTGACACTGGTATGATTAAGCAAGATTTAATACTCCATCAAAAATTGATTATGCTAGGTATTCTCATTTATATTTTGATGTTTTATCCTCATTTTTCCCCATACCACACCAAATGTTTTTCATATACACAAAAATATATTGCCATATTTTAAGACCATGGCTATGCACTAATACAGAAGCCACATGGTTGCTGCAAACTGAGATCTAACAGAAGTCTATTACACAAACCAGATTTTGAAGACTTTGTAGGAGAAAAATAAAATATTCAATCAATAATTTTACATTGATTATACTTTAAAGTAATGTTTCAGATATTTTCTGTTAAAATATATTATTATAAATAATTACTTCAACTGTTTCTTTTTATTTTTATATTGTGGCTACTAGAAAATTTTAAATTACCTCTGTGGCTTGCATTACATTTGATTGGACAGTACAATTACAAGTACTTAGTAGTAAACACAATGGGCAAAACCCTATAGGTTAGCAGAGACACTCTGGGAACCTCTACCCATCCCCCATTTGCCATTAATGAGTTGATAGTTCTTTTAAAGGCAGAATGCTTAAAATCTGGGTATGTCGATACAGACTTACCTTTCTCCCCCTCCTCAGCCTGAACCACTGAGTCTCAAACCAAATGTGTATAAGAATTGGAGTTGTAGACACCAGAGCACATGCACTTCTTGGATTCTTTCAGCTATTTTTAAGGGTTATTTTAAGTATGTGTGTAAGATGTGACTCTGCTATACATCAATTATAAATGTCCCAATAATTAGAAATAAAATAACAATGAAATCTACCCTAAACGTAATCCCATCTTTTTAGAATGATATTTTTTACAAATGAGATAATAAGGTACTAAATGTGGATCATTTATACGTATGCTATTTAATAAGGTATGGCTTACTTACCTTGGTGAACCGATTGACGATCGGGCCTATGGGATTGGTTTCAAAGAACTGGAGTGGGAGATGCAGCACATTATCCAACAGTTGAGCATGCAAAGCTCGAGAGGCAGCCAAGGACCCTCTGGTGAGTACATAAGCTCCCGAGCAAACAAAGAGACCTAAACACAAATTGTTATCAATGACACGTTAACAGCTTAAATTCGGAATTTTAACTCTCAAAAGATTGCTTGTAATAGCATTTATTTTTAATGGAAAACTCAAATATCAAACTTAAAAGTGTATCACTGTGGACCAAACTAAGTATAAATGCATATGGTGCATGGAAAATAAATACGGACACTCTGGTGCGCTATAAGAGCAGGGCTCTCCTTATTTATGAGCATAGGTTCTAGAGAAATGCTCTAAAGATAAGAGATCAACCGGGTTGACAGAATTTTGGCAACCTATTAACTTTATGATGTCCTGAAAGACAATGTGGTAGTGACTGATGTTGCTAGACAAATAATTTCAGTTCTCCTAGCTTCTAGGTCCATGGTAGAATTGCACTTTCTGACCTCCTTGTGATTGATGGGATCAAATGAATAGTTCTGAACAGTAAGTTGAGATATTTCACATGACACTTCCAGGTGTCAGACTTGCTAAAGCTCCTATTCCCTTTGCACAGTGCCTGCCAACATTTAAAATAGTGGTTGGATTGCTTCTTCATCTTGGGCCCTAGAATCAGAAGAGTCCCTTTCCTGACCTACAGTGGACAAGTGGTATGAGTCATGAATAAACTATTTTTGGTCTGTCAAGCTATTACAGTTTGGTTGGTGAGAAGGTTCTTGAAAAAACTAAAAAGTTAGAAAATATAAATAATAAATATGTAGCTTCAGTGGAACAGGTTAAAACACAGTTAACAGCATCTATTGACTATTGGTAGCTGTGTTTGACAAAAATATAACAAGAAAGAGACAAGCTCAGAAAAGAACTATCCAGGTGTGTAAGAAGAAATGAAAGGACAAAGAATCCCCAAACTAGGGAACTTGTAGGGGTGGAGGAAGAAATGCTTGGTTACAATGATTGGTTCAAGGGTGGATATGTGACTCAAATTGTTTCAAGGAGAGTAATTTCATGGATTTCTATGGAAAGAGGTTCTTTGAAAGAGAACATTTTCATCACCATGTGAAGCCTGAGAATGGCTCAGGAAAAGAGGAAAACGAGCAGAACTGAGAAAGCATGGTAGACACTTCGTTTGAGCCCCTGGATCAAGTGTGTTTAAAAACTTGTGCCTAGACTTTTCCATTTGAGGCATCAATAAATTTCCATGTTATTTAAGCCATTTGCTCTTGAGTCTTCTGGGATACATAATTGCACCGCTGATCTCTACTATACAAAATTGTTAGTAAAAGTGTGTTGCCAACAGGATTCTTGTTCCAACCTCAAATTCTTTTAGCTAGTTCCTTTATATTTTAAATAACATCACACACTGCTCTTTAATAATTTCTTACTCTTAAATACTTTCTATTATTTTCCTACCTCACTCCCCATACTTGCTTCTAGTCCTTCCAAAAATAGGTTGTTGCCCTTTTGTTCTCAAATATTCAGTGTTTACATTACTACTAAACATAATATTCATGAAATTCACTAAATGTATAATGCTTGTACCACTATTTTTCTATGCAACAAGCACTAATCTATTCCCAAACAATTCAATAGTCAGCAAATCTCTTTGGAATATGTTTAAACTCAGCAGAGAGTCTATTATTTCTTTCATCCTATTTCACCCCCTCATCCTGCAACATAAACTACTCTCTTGGAACCCTCTGTATTTCTGCTCTAAACTGGAAATTTTTGTGGGAACAGGCTTTAGTATTCTTCGGTTACAGAAAATGTTGTTAAATATTATGCATTTGATAATTTCCATCTGCATTTACTCTGTCTTATTGTATGGATGTTGAACATCTTAGATTATTCCTCTGATTTTTCCTTATTTATCATTTGCCATCTATGTTTTTGATGTTGTACATCTGGGACAATTTCTACCGATTTATCTTCTCACACTTGTACCATCTTTTTAAGTTCTTTAAATTTTTTAAGAACTTTCTTGTTCTTAGATTGAACTTATTTAAGCACATTCTGCTCTTGCTTTGCCTCTGCGTTTGAATATCTGAAGATACTAATTTTAAGCTTCTCTTACATATCAAATATGACTATTTTACTTCTGGGCTCCACTGCTCTATTTGTTGGCTCATATCTATACTGCTCACTTGATTAAAATGCATGACCATCCATCATTACCAGTTAAAACATGCAAGATAAAGACATGGTGATAAAAAACAAAAACAAAAACAAAACAAAACAAAAAAAACATTGTGAATTAAGAGGTACCTGGTGTGGCTTTCTTCTGCCTGTGTGCACATTAATTTTCCCCAAACTCCTCTGAATGGAAATTCCACTTAAGTGGATGTGACACTGGAAGTCCCATATGGTGATCTAGACATAGGCTGGAACTTCTCCAAAAGCCACATAAGGAGGCTTTCTTCTATGTAGGTCACACACACTAGTAACCCTAATTTCCTTTTTAAACATCAGCTTCCTAGTTTTCACTGTACTACTGCTGTGCCAGTTGGTAACAGGAGAACAATGTTCTAGTGAATCACTTTGATTATTTCGACGCTACTCAATCCTACTCTCTGTACCTGAGTTCCTCCACAGCTAGACTGAACCGCTCCCTATTCTTTGACAGTTTCATCTAGTATCTGTTCCTGGTTACAGGTTCTTCTACCCTTGATTATCAGTATAATCGCTTATGTAGACATTTATCACTCTGAAATCCCCTGAACCCTTTACTTTTATATTTATCCACTGTCATTTCAGTGGAATTTTGTGAGGTAAGTAAAGTAAATGATCCAGTCACTCATCTTAGACTGGTGTGTACCCCTTAAACATTGCACTTTGAAAATAAGGTGCCTATATTTTACACATTGGGTTGGAAAAGGAAGTTCCTAACAAGGGGGCATAAAACACAATAGATTAAGGATGTTCAGAGTGCCCTCGAGATTCTAAAGGAAATAGCTGGGAACCAGGAATAAAATGTTCAGGGCTATTTCTTTTTCAGAAGATAAGGTAAGATCTTTATTATTGTTATAAAATATAGATGTAATGTTTTCTGCTTCAGTACTCCAGTTTTCTTTGAATGTTAGCCTTCTATATTATTCATAGCCTCTGGCATTAACATGTGAAAGTGCTATTTATGTTTTAAAGCTCAAAAACTAATGTGAGCTTTGATGATATCAGTGAATACAGCCTGCTCTTGATTGAACCAGGTTCCATAGGACACAGCTGCAGACTACTAAAAAAATCAGAAATTATATATTTTCATTTCTTAAGAAATAATTTATAATTGTATTTAATAATAAGTCAAAAGTTTAAATGTTTTTAAATGTAAAAAAACAAAAATCCAATCAGGAAAAAATCTTTTTGATTAAACTCTGCATAATCTGTTACCTTTACTACAAAATACTTTCTATACCTACTGATAGTTAATTAAAAGTAAGACTTTACACAAGTAAAATTTTGAACACTAAACTTTCATACCTTGTCTAGTATAGGAAAAACAGTATTTGCTCACTTAAAATATTCTCCGAAGGATATTGAGTCTCCCTTTAAACTGTAACATGAGCTCACTGGATTGGTAAGAGTTTAACCCTCCTATATATGTGTGACAGACATAGATATAGAGATGTATATGTGACATTTCTTTTGCTGCTCAGCATTCTAGATGTCTATACCTACTTTTTCCTCAAGTTGCAAACCACAAGCCAAAAAACTTGATTCACTGACTCAAAACCAAACACATTCTAAGTCCTGGTATCTCATTTTAGTTGTTAACGTAACAACTCTTTCCTCAATGAATGTTGTTAACAGAATGACAAAAACATAAATTTGTCTCACAATATTTGCTTACTTTCTGATGGAGATACTTAAAAGAAGTACTATGGTCACACAATAAAAATAAGATAGGAGAGCAGAAAACAGAAGCAAGGCCCTAAATCACAAATTTTTAAATGTTATCTTCATTTTCTGTTACCAAAAGCATGCATCTCTGTTTTCCTTTATGCATATCCCTGGACAGCAAGACTTCCACGTAGATGGCTTTGTTATTTCTTATTTGAATTTATCACTCTCCTTCACTTTGTCTTCTTTTCTTCTTATAAACACATCAAAAATTGTCTATTTAAAAAATCTTCCCTTGGGTTTCCCTGGTGGTGCAGTGGTTAAAAATCTGCCTGCCAACGCAGGGGACATGGATTCGAGCCCTGGTCCGGGAGGATCCCACGTGCCGCGGAGCGGCTGAGCCCGTGTGCCACAACTACTGAGCCTGCGCTCTAGAGCCACGACTGCTGAGCCCACGAGCCACAGCTACTGAAGCCCTCATGCCTAAAGGCCGTGCCCCACGATAAGAGAAGCCACCGCAATGAGAAGCCCGCGCACCGCAACAAAGAGTAGCCCCTGCTCGCCGCAACTAGAGAAAGCCTGTGCGCAGCAATGAAGACCCAATGCAGCCAAAAGTTAATTAATTAATTAAAAATATCTTCCCTTTAATTGCTCTACACTTTTGAGTACTATACTCCTGAGTGTCTTTCTTCTTACTCTTTCAAATCACCTAACTTCTTTGAAGGACAATGTGTATCTATTCTGCTACTGGGGAGAAAAAAAACAGCAGAAAAATATGTATCCACACTTCCCATTAAACGTGCTCCAAATTGAATTAATTTCTCTGCTCTACCAACTGACTTCCCTCGTCCTTGGTTTCTTTATTTTTGTCTTCATTGTTCTCTCAATTACCCAAACTTCAAAATCGTGAGTGATGTTCTCTTCCTACCCACAAATCAGCAATTCTTACATATGTTTTCACTGCAGTGTCTTTCCTATCCATCCCTTTTCTCCAGTCCCACTGCAGCTCTCTGACCCTTCCTCCATTCATACTTTATTCAAATCTTATTTCATTCCTTACCCATTGGTTCGCACTAGTCTAGATGCTTTGGGTGACAAGAAGATGCATCAGATAAGAGATTTTTTTGTACTAGATTATCTCCCATCTAGACTCCTGAAGATCATTGATTATTTTTTCCCTACCAAACTCAACTTCTCCCTGGTCTCTGACTTTAGTCCCACCAATAAAAATCCATCCTTTTTCATCACTGAAAATTTATTCTTATTCTGAAAAATGACTCCAAATTCTGTCACTTCTTTTTCCCCCAATTCTCAAAGTTTTCTACTTGCCTTTCTAACTATCATCTCCAAACTACCTTTCCACCTCTAGTTCCCCTACTGCCCTATCAATAACCTAAAGACTGGGGGCTTCCCTGGTGGCACAGTGGTTGAGAGTCCGCCTGCCGATGCAGGGAACATGGGTTCGTGCCCCGGTCCGGGAAGATCCCACATGCCGCGGAGCGGCTGGGCCCGTGAGCCATGGCCACTGAGCCTGCGCGTCCAGAGCCTGTGCTCTGCAACCGGAGAGGCCTCAATGGTGAGAGGCCCGTGTATCGCAAAAAACAAACAAACAAAAACAACAAAAAAAACCTAAAGACTACTCAGACTGGCATCCTCACCTATGCCTATATCCCCCTCACCTTCCCCATCCGTCTTTATTCACATCTTTCTCTGCATCTATCAGCTTTTGTCCTCTGTGATCCCTGACAAAATTCCCTCCATCTTTTTAGTGTCATCTCAAATGCCAACTATGCCTTGGAAATTACCTTAATCTCTCAACCAAATATGGCTTTCCCCTGCTCTAAATCCTTACAGTGTTTTCTTTTACTACTTTTACACGCATATTGCTTGCGATGTAGTTTTAAGCTTTACTTACAATGCAGTTTTTAAGACTCACTTACTGATCTTCACATCAGTCACAAGCCTCACACATACAGTGGATAGCCACGTATTCAAGACTTCTGAGTCCTGACTGACTTAACATATGAGACTCAGTTTCCTCAGCTGTAAAATGGGGATAATGACACCTTTCTAAACACTTATTGTCAAGATTAAATGAGACAAATTGATAATATTCAGTGTGGGCCATGTAGTTGACACATACAAATTTTTGTTTACTCTTGGAAATATGGTGAACTAAAAACACAGGCATTTGAATTATCCCAAAGTATCTGAATATTATGACATAGATTTTTAAAAAGTAAAACAACGCCCTACGTTTGCATCTGAATCAATTAGGTTAGAAAGAGAAAAGAAAAGCAGCTAGACTTTTTGTTTAACCTTGCATTAATCCCAATAATCCATAGATGTTAAGTTTATTGCTTCTTATTCGCTTCCATTCTGTGAAATCGTTCATGTGCTTTGCTTCTTTTGCCCAGGCACTAAGCCATAGATTCTGTCCAATTCCCACCAAATTCTGCCCCAGGTAAGTGGCCACATTCAGCCATACCCAGAGCCAGCCGAAGGCTTGGAGGTACTTCAGAATGATTGAGAACTTCACCTAAAAGCAAAATTGTTTTTAAAAATAAAGTTACTGTACTTAAAAGTCACACAAGCTAGATTTAAATCCTGCTCTGACATATCCTAAGCTTTATGATCTTGGTCTAAGTTACTAACTACTCTAGTCCTCAGATTACTCATCTATAAATTGGAGTAATGCTAGTAGCCACCTCATAAATACAAGCAAAGTGCCTGCACAGTCCTGAGCACTTAAAAATAAAAGTTGAAATAATGTTAGTTACTATTATTAGTAAACCAGAATATACATAGCTAAATAACATGTAATCCTAATTAAACACCACTATAATGTCCAACTGTTCCATTTAATTCAATTTCTTCAAACTATCATATAGCAACCTTCCTCAAATTCAATGAAAAACGTATGATATTTATTAATAACATTTACATTTGAGTGGTTAGTAACAAATAACACTAGTTATTCTGGTGCTTACCCCACCAACAGGGACCTTTTCTTTTCTCACTGAGAACTGTTTTCCTTGATCCAATAAGGGCCTGATAAAGCAAGACGATGTACATTTTTTTTAGGTTTTTAGATCAACTAAACATTTTTTAAAAAGTTAAACATTCTCAACCACTTTGTTGCACACTCTTCTGCTTCATTAACAGAGACCTGACTTGCCATGATAATAACAATGTTCCTTTAATCTTCTGGAAGGGAGATCGTTTATTCTTTTTCACCCCATATATTTTAGGGCCAGGGCATATTGTATGATTTTTTTCACTGCTTCTTCTAGATAATTATCCTTCAAACTTGAGCTAAATCCCTACATTGTGTAAGACAATGCCATCTGGCTGTACCATAATCTGTGCCTCCGCATCTACTCGCCTCCTGTCCTATCAGAAGACTAGCATCGGGCTAATTCGTCCCACTTCGTTCTGTCACCATTCTGGGTGACGTCACAGCTGACAAGGACAAATGTATTAAACTCAATCTCTTTTCACGTTCATGACCTTCATACTTCCAGAGTCCTGCATCTGCATTCTACATTGGCCATCAACTTTCATGACTGCAAACCATGAATCTTATTACCTGGAACTAATCCACCTTTGAAAACTTGACTCCAATTGTTTCAGTCCCTGGCCATAACATAACCTTTTCTATTTCTAAATTGTACATTCAGTTACTCTCACTGTATTTGGTTTTTATTCTGCCTAGACCCCCAGTTCCCAAATGTAACTTTCTATCATCCTTGCCCCCTAAAATGATTAACGATCCTGGTTTACCTGGGATATTCCTGGTTTTAGCACTGACTGTCCCACATCCGGGAAACTCTCAGCCCCAGGCATACCTAGGCCCTGTCTCGATTCCTTTTATTATCCAACCTGTACTCCATGATTACCATGTCATTCAAACTGTGGTGACATTCTGAACTTTAATAGCTTTCTTTCAATTAAATTTCAACGTTAAAACTGACAAGTTAGCCTTTGTCACACTTGCTGCCCACCTGCAGAGTGCTGCTTCAAAAGATCATAGAGCCCAGCAAACTGGCTCCACCATAAATTAATATCTTCCTTCCACCCGGGTTTTTATAGTGCCTAGAAATTCTTGCATCTCTCTCAGAAGGGGCCCCCGTGTCCTACTTGATGGAGAAAGTCAAAGCAGATAGGGAAGTCAGTCACCACACTTCTACTTTTATCTGCATCTCCACCCAGCCTTTTCTAATTCTCTCCTATAAAAAACAAAGGTAGTTTTCTCCTCAGATCTAAGGATAACCTTATGAGCTGAATCCCATTCTGCCCCATTTTCTCAAAATACATTTATTAAATATAGCGTTTCCACACTTTCCTGTCAATGACACACTTGACAGTGTTTTTTTAAAATGCAGATTATAAGATTTCCCCTCTAGAAATCTGTCTTTTAAACAAATGATGCAAGGGATTCTTAGCTTAAGGCAAATCTAGGAGACCCCGAATTGTGTCCTCTCTTTTCTAATCTTCATATTCTTCCTTTCTAGTGACTCCTTCCCTTCAGCCCACAGAGAACTCCACATTTTTCTCATCTATAATTAATACCATCACCACAGAAATGATTCCACCCTCAACTCTATGTTCAGTTACTATCCTACTTCTTGCCTTCTTTCTGTAGCCAAACATTTTTCTGCCAAACCACCCTTTTCTCCTCGAACTTTCTGGCACCTGGCTGAAACGGTTTCCATCAACGGGGCCTTGATAAAGTAAGTACAATACTTATTGCTGTATTCATGGGATACTTTAAAAATTATTTCACTTAAACTCTCCATGGCATTTAACATGATTGACCGTTCCCTTGTTGAAGAGACATTTCCTCTTACTTCCCTACCATCACACATTTGTGTTTTCTCCCACCTCTCTGGGCCTCCATTAGTTTCTGTCTTCCTTTAACATTTGTATTTCCTGAGGCTACGTTCTAGTCATTATTTCCTTTCTATGCTCCACACTCTTTTCTGAGCACTCTCATCCATTACCAGTTTCAACAACCTTCGTCTTTGTGGGTGACTCTCACATGGATTTCTCAAGTCCATACCTCTTCCTTGAGCTCCAGATCCATACGGTAAAAAACCTACTTGCCACTACTTCGTCTCTGCTTGATTATCTCAAACACGCCCTACACGAAACCAGTTACTTCCTACCTCCTCAAAAGCTTTCTCTGGCCACGACGCTTCCTCTGTCTCAACATTGACACATTTCCAACCAATCACCAAGTAGCTGTCAATTCCTCTGGAATTGTGTTACTGAAGAAATGTTTGGAAAATACAGAATGGCACGAAGAGGAGCAAAGACAACAGAGGAGAGAGAAGAGAGAAAACAGACAAAGACAAGCAGAAGCAAAATACTCATAATGCTATATTCCAGAGATATTTGGTGCTAACATGCTGGTGAGGATTGCTATAGTCTTTTCTCTATATGTGTGGTATCATAATTCAAATGTTGCTCTATAACAAGTCTTAATTTTTAAAAAATTTTACCCGTGGTCTTTGTAACTCAGTATATAATGAACCTCAAATATTATTCTATTACAGCATTATATTTTGTCAAATGGCAACATAATATTTTATCATTTTACTATATTAAGATTTATTTAACAAAATCAAAATGTATACTGGTTGCAGATTTTTCCTGCTTTAATTATTGCTGTAATGATAATTCTCTTTACACATCTCTCATGGTCCCTTGTAGATATGCTACATTCTAAGTCATTTGATATATCTAATATCAAACTGACCTCTAGAAATTCTAAACTGAGGTACATGCCCCCATTTCTACACATTTCCCATTTTGTTTATCAGAATAAGAAATGGCTATTTGATCAGCCCAGTAGTTCTTCCCTTTCCGTCTCTGGCATTAGTGTCAAGAAACATTCTGTGGGAGGTTGCAGTACATGCATGCCCTTTGTAGGATCAGCTTCACCATCAGGAAAAGATACACTATTTAACAGACACTTTCATTGGAATAGCTCCTGGTATATGATTTGGGTTAATTACTGTCATCATCCTTCAAGCCCTTGGCATGGCTTCTGTTTGGATAAGCAAATTTAGCATTGGTGTCAAGCCAAAAAATTAATTCTTAATGTAGCTGGATATAAAATGCTATGAACCCAACTGTTAAAAGGGAATTAAGGCATCCTGATTAGACATAACTAAGAAAGACCAATAATTTACTGGCCACTACACAGGAGGGTACTGTTTTTCCAAACTACAATGTTAATGATCCTTTTTCCACAAAAGTTCTGCATTTGGTCCTGGGCACTTTGTTGTGAATAGCAGGTTTTATTTGAATTTTAAAAGAGCAAATTTTTTTATGCTGATAGAGAAGTTTTAAAAATGAGTTTTGCTCTGTCCTTCAGAAACCCTTGGGAAAGTCGGCATAATACCGGTCTGCATATTTTTGTATAAAATATATAAAATTAACATACTGAAACCGTTATCCCTGAACTGAGCATACAGTTGCAAAGTATAGAGTATGTATGGGAGGATTAAAGTGATTAATAGATTCTGACATGAAAGCCAAAAGGGGGCAGTCTAGATACTAAAATAGCATTTCCAGTTTATTTTGGTCAGGGAAGATAGTAATAAATATTTAAGGAAATAAAATAATATATACCATATAAATTTAAACCAAAAAATGAAAAACAAAATATTGAAACAGTTCAACTTATTTTAGTCCCCATTTGAAAACAAAACTAACATCATAATGTAATTCTAACTCTTAAATTTCAAAGGGAGGGACTCTCAGTCATCATTCGGTCCAACTTCCTTTCCACCTCCCGCTTGATGGGTAGTTAGTTTCCCTGTGAACCCTTCCATGAGGAAGATTCATTGTCCTATCTCAGTACATCCCACTGTAAAGAGTCTCCATTGTGAAGTTCTTGTCTGTTTGTATCTTCCAATCTCTAGTCTATCTTAATTCTGCATAAATTGGAAATAATTGGGTATGGTTAAAAAAAATTAGGTTGAAAGTCAGGAAAATTTTCCCCATATAATGTTACCTTACCAAATAGTAAAGCAGATAAAAAATGATGAAAGCTAGACTAGGAATAGTATAGAAAGTAATAAACTAGGAAATACATGGAAGTAGGCAAAGATGCACATGTTTTGGAGAAATGAAAATAGGTCTCTGACCTCTCAAACAAAAAATAAAAGTGATATAATTGCCACGCCTAAAAACAAGAAAAGATTGGTATGTGGGGATTCATGGACCTCCAATAACATTTTTATCACAGTCATTAAAAAGTAAGTTTGATGCTGGGTTCTGTTGACATGAATGTGCCATGGTAGGATTGAGGTGATCCTTTTGATGTACTCTACTGAAGAAGTAAGTTTCAGCATGCTGGCTTCTGTTTGAGCCGCCAGAACTTGAGAAATGTTTAGAAACCAGTTCTGTAAACAAACGTTTATAGGGATTGGGGTTCTTTTTTCAAGGAGAAATTTTGTAAAAGTAGTTCACAAAAACTTTAAGAGGTTCAATTTGGATATGACTAACCATGACTTACAAATAGAAAAAATGATTTATTACAGAGGAAAGGGTATGATTATGTTTATAACAATGTTTATTGATTTTTAAGATTTAAGCCTTAAAGCAAGCTACTTATTGAGTGTATGGTGAGACTATACACAGGTGAAAACTCTCTTTATAATTTAGAGATTTGAAGATCCCACAGCCCAGAAATGTCAAAGTCTGTTTCAGTGTTTTTTTTGCTTTTCTTGGATATCCTTAAAAACTGACACTCATTTAAATGAAACTTATTGTTATAATGGTAAGAAAAATGAAATAAAATAAATGATGGATTAAAAGTTCCTTGAGTGTGCTTTCAGTCTCTAGTTATTTATTCATCCATTCAAAATACTTACTGAACACATGCTATTCAGTGTTTAGTTGAAATGTGTTATGTAGATGGCAAGAGAAGAGTGAACAAAAAGACAAAAATTCCTGCTCTTATAAAGCTTATAAACTAGAGGTAAGAGAAAGACAAAATAAAAGTAAATAAGTATATTTTCCAGTACGCTGATAATTAGTAAAAATTATGGGGGAAAAAGCATGGAAGGGGTAAGAAGTATTGTGGTATAAAATAGGGTGGCTAACTAAGTCTTCATTGATGAGGTGACATTTGAGCAGAAGACCTGCAGAAGATGGGCGAGCAAGCCATATGGATATCTGGGAGAAATATGCCCTAAGCAGTGGGATCAGAAAGTGCAAAGGCACCAGGGGAGGCACATGCCTAGTCTTCCAGGAAGAGCAGAGTCAGTCCTGCTGCAGTAGAATAGTGAGATGAGCTTTAGGAGGTTCTGAGAAAGGTAAACAGGTCCAGGTCCTCCAAGGCTTTATAGGTCATTGCGAGGACTCGGGATTTTACTCTGAGATGTGAATCCTTTGGAGATTTGGGGCAGAAGAATGACATGATCTGACTCATATTTGTAAAACAAACCACTCTGGATGTTGCGCTGCAAACAGACAGTACAGGGCAAGGCTGGTGGCAGGAAGACCTGTAAGAAGACAATTATAATAATTCAGGGGAGAAATGATAGTGATTTGGACAAAGGGAAGCTGTGAAAGTGATGAGTAGTGTTTGAATTCTGGATTCTTGGATATATTTTGAAGATAGAGCCAATGGGATCTGATGATGGATTGGATATGGAGTAAGAGAGAGGTCTAGGGTGATTGCAAGATATTTTATCTAAGCAACGGGAAGAACAGTGTTGCCATTAGCTAAGAAGATTAGACATCAAAGAGGAGGGTCCAACTCTGGGGTTCAGAGGACAGGTTGGGCTGGGGATATAAACTTGGAGTAAAGGTAATTAAAGTCATGAGACTGGATGACAACACCAAGACAATAAAGAAGAAAAGCAGTCCAAGGTCTTTATGATCCAGGGGAATAATTTAATTTACCTATTCAGTCAGCTAAACCTGGTATGTACACAGAGCTCCAAGCTGCAACATCCACATCATCACACAACCACAGGAATATCCAAGCCTTTCAAAAAAATAATAAATTCAAGGCCCATTCATTCACTCGAGGTCAAAACTACAAAATTCTGAGCTATTGGATCCTGAAGTATTTGCTTCTCTCTAATCCATTCCAATCCTGCATTTTAGCACCTTTGACCAGTGGCACCTCCCTATAATTCTAGCCACTTACTTTTTAAACCACTTTTTGCTATTATTCCTTTTTTTTTTTTTTTGTCTCCTCTTTGCAACTGTTGGAGTGTTAGGGCAAATAACTGATTAGGTTAATTTGCTTCAATCACTGTTCATTTTAATTACTTACAAAAATGAAAAAGAAGTATAATATAACAATCTAATCAGGGTCAAAGTTTTATTATTTTTATTTCTCTCTTCCTTTCCCTTATCATTCTTTTCCTCCCTCCTTCCCTTCCTCTTATTTTTCTAAACAGATTCATTTGGGGTATATCTTTAGCTCACACAGAAATCTGAGTAGATTTCTTCTAGTAGAATTTGGCTAGAAATTACTGAGAGTTACTATTTGTCCCAAATTAAGTCACATACATCTCACTTAAAGACTTAGATACAACCTTGTAACTCATAGTATAAAATTTGGAAACCACTAAGTACATTTTGTATCCATCATAATGTACAGATCACTTTTATAGCATGCATTTTAAATGCTAAAAAATGTAATTAATTAGTCCATAATCCCTATGAGCCTGGTATTACCCTAATACTCACCTATCATTTTGCTCCAGGATTTGTTCTTTCAGTACAGTTCTGGAGTTGATTACACTGACTCGCTTTAAAGTATGAGCTGCGGAAGAAGACGGTGAGTGCTTTTATATCCATAAAAGCAAACAATGCACAAAATAGAAATATGATGAAAGATTATACAAGTTAGAGAATTTTTTTGTGTTCTGGATCCACAGGTATACTGGGAGCCTTTCATTTTCCCCATTATTTCTTATTCACCTAAAATGTTTTGTAATGTCTTGATAAAACTAAGATTCCATAATGAAAAAGCCTACGGAGAAGTTCTTTCTTAGACATTAGAGAGGAGTGCTAACTTGTTTTGGATCTTCCACAGAAGGTTTAAGTATTTGCCCAAGAGGAACATGACTCCAGTCTTTAAAAAAAAAAAAGCAATATCATCAAGTCTTATAGACAAATATTATTGTGAAAAGTATTAAGAGCATGCAATGGTAATCCCCGAATCTCTGTCATGTTCTTACTATTGTCACTAATAATAGCTTCCTACATGGCAGGCAATGTTCTAAATACTTTACATATTTTAACTCTTATGTTTCAAAACTACCCCTGTGAGGAAGATGCTACGATTATCCTTATTTTACAGATAAAAAGCACAGAGAAGTAAAGCAGATAGCATTAATCAAAGTCACACATCTAGAACTACAAGACTGATGAGGTTCAAGTTACTGTTAGTGAATTCGATGGGAAACATCTCAGAGCTAGGCAGATTTTTGTCTTTTCCCACAGTGTAATACTTAACCTCCTTGAATTTCAGACTTTTTATCTTTAAAAAGAAGGAAGTGGACTTGGAGATTTCTAAGGTCTCTTATATGAACTCTATGTTTTCTTATTTCTAGAAGTAAACATCTGGTCCTTAAAGGAAGCCTCTGATTTACATCAACTATCTCTAAGAAACGTGGGATTCCATGTCTCACAGAATTAAAATTCAATTTGGGGATGTTTCATCCTCTCCTGCCTAAGGCACATTTTCATCTTTATAGCTGATAATAATAATGTTTGAATTTATATATTTATAATTTATAGAACGTGTTCACGTACATTATACAATTTGAATGCCAAAATGAGCTGATAAGATAAAGAGAACAACAGGCAAATTTACCCCTATTTTGAAGGGAAAAATAAAACTCAGATAGGATAAGTGATTTGCCTGAAACCCAAATTTGTCAAAGAGACAGAGAGGGAGAGAGAGAGAAAAAGAGAAAGACAGAGAGATGGAGAGAGCAAGCATGAGCTGAGCCCTACACTCCTTCCTGTCTTTCACACTAAGTCAACGTACTTGTTCCTACAGGTTTGATATAATGTTTAAGAGTTTGATTGGCCTCTGGCATGAAACAGAGGAAGTGATGGATTCAAATTCTGCAACTTACACTGTCTTAACTTGGGCAAGATGTATATCCTCTTTGTAAAATTAGGACCATGTAGCCTCAGGGGGTTTTGGGGAGAATTAAGTAAAACACTTGTGACTATATTGACAGAATTAATACCTAAGACATCTTAGCTACCATCAGTATTATTAGTATGGGTAAGAATTATCCTAGACTAAACCTATAAATATGTAAATTTATCTTTAGTCATATCTTTTTCCATAAACTCTTTTCTCTCCTCTGATTCTCACCTCTTATATAATATTCCCATAAGGTGAGACTTATAGATTTTTCAGAGCTAGATGGAGTTTTCGCGATCTGATGTATCCAAACCAAATTATACTGTAAACTCTACTTATCTGTCATCAACTCTGGTAGTGAGGGTGAGAATTATAGGAAAAGAAAAAGTGTCTGGGTCATAAGCAGTTTTGGGGGTAAGGGAGTGATAAAAATGTACGCTGTTCATTTCCATATCAGACACCAGGACAAACAGATCTAGTTCAAGTCCCATTTTTCATAAATGGGAAGAATGAAAAGAGGTCATTTTTACAAAGATTCATATAATTATTCAGTGCTAGAACCAGAACCCAGGGCTCTGAAATTGGTCCCATGGTTTTTCCATTATGTTGTGCTGACTTTTACTCCCACTTTCATGTCACATTAAGTTAATAAAAAGTTTTAAATGGAAATATTGTGTGCTTTTTAAAGTAATTCCTGAACAGACTCAAGGCCAAAAGGATAAATTGTAAAAAATAAATGATAGATCACAGATTGAATTTAGAAGTGGAGATCACACTTCTCAAATCACACTCTGTCCATGTAGCCCTCTTTCTTCTAAATTCCAGTAAAAATGTTCTCAGATATAAGTTGATTTTTATTCACTACTTATGCAAAGAAGAGAAAGAAATTCCCCACAGGGACAGGCCTGCGCCTAACATTTGTGGTAACTGGGGCAAGAGTATAAATGAAGGCCCGCATACCATACTTCTAAGTATTTGATAGTTACAGATGGAACTAACAGACTGGTAAATAAGTTCTATCGCTTACCCTAACACATACACCTTCCCGACCACCTGGAAGGCAAAAATCCAGGTGAGAGTGTTTGGAGCCCTGCGAGTTCCTCTGGGGAATGCGGTAGTCCCGGGTGATGTGGTCAAGGTGCTTGCTGGGTTTTCTCCCACCCCAGCTCCACCCCTCACCATGTCTGTGGCTGCCTCAGCTACATGTCCAGACTCTGCCAACCCTCCTCCAAGAAAAAAAAAAATCCTTCATCCAAGGAGTAGTGAATGCCAGTAGAGCAGTCGACCCTTAAGAGGGCAGAACTAAAGAATAAGAGCCCAGGTCCTTGGAGCCAATTTATGTCATATGGGCAGAGAACTCTGGGACTTCAAGTACCTGGAGTGGTCAAGGAGTGGCGGGATGGGAAGAGGACCCCCGATGGGCACAATCCCTAGGCCTTGGCCAGAGAGCCAGCCAGGGAAGGCAGAGCGGAGACGTAGTACAGGACTGGGTCAAATTGGCCCAGGTCTAAGGGCAATACTGTAGGAATGTGACTAAATGTTACCAGGCTTGAAGTTGTTGTCTGGGGGATGTTTTATATCAATTGTATATCAGTTGATCTATTTTTGTTCTGCTCTGTGTGGTCACTAATAAAATTACAATATATATGGCTGACCTTTTACAAATATCTATCTATCTAGTATTAACATGAGTAATTTTATGCCTGCTTTTTAAAAGACTTTATATATTTTTTACTCACCATCCAAATAAATCAAAATCCCAGAAATATTCATTGTAAAAAACATATTCTATTTCTAGTACAAAAATGATCTCTACTCACCACCTTTCTGAATTTTAACAGAAAAGACACAATACTGAAGTAACTAGAAGAAAGCTCCATTTACATTTTCCTAAATCTGTCATATTTCTGTTGCTGAGATAGTAACATCTATTAATGTCGGCTCAACTTCAAGAACGTTTTCCACTTGTTACCACAGAGGACTGGTGTACATAAGATATATCAATGGAGGGAGGTATGATACTTGTTTCCAAAACTGGAGACTTAAACAAGAGCAAATTCCACAACTTTCAAAATTGTGTTCCATATTTTATGGTAGATTAAATATTGAACTTAAAACTTACACACTGCCTGCTTTCAGAGCTATATTTTCCAAAGTAATACAACTTATATTTCATGTTGCCTTTAAAATAAGTAGCAAAAAATATATCCTGGCTCGTAGCATTACAAATCATCCCATTCACTCTGAGGAGACATTCTTTTGGTAGAAAAAATGGAGGCAGATTCATCTGTTTAACAAACAGCTATTGAGTACCTGTTATTTGCCTAACATGAGGCTACCTAAGTGCTGGGGATAGAGAAAATGACAGACCACATCCTCATTGCAGCCCTCAGAGACACTCATAGATATATCTTTCCTACACACTAAATATAAATTATTACTTAGCATGACCAAATAGGCAAGGGCTCATTTCCAAAACTGCTAGCCATTAAGAAAAGACAAGGTCTTCTTTTATTAAGAATGATCACAGCCACCTGACAATGGATCAGGTTCTTCTGAATGTATCTACATATAGAATATTTAAATTTGAGAAAGGGGCATACACAAGGAATAAAGAAAATAGTAGTGCATACCTAATGTGTATTAGCTTAGAGAAACACATCAGCAAAATGGCTCTGCTTTTTGATTTCATGGCATTAAAATACTAAATTGCACTGATCTTGTTATAAACTGCTTTCATATCTTTCTGACTTTTATATCCAGGTAAAGTGAATGAATAGATACCAGTTCATGTAGGAAATACTAAGAATAACTCTATATGTCTTCTTTTAGCCTGCAATTATGAAATAGTTCACTGGTTTTCCAGCCATTTCTCAGTGGTGCTCTGGAAAGGTATAGAACAAGGATCATGATGGTGGTACACATGAAAAAACGTCTACAGCTGGAAAAAGATAATGGTACATCCAACTTTCAGAGCTGGAAAATGGCTGATCTTTGGAATATTAAACTAATACTAGATTTCAAACATCCTTATGTCCTAATTAGATAAAGACCAAACCACTTCATTTACACAAATATCTATGAATCTTAATTTAAAATACTAGGACTATAGTAACAAAAATTAGTAGTAAATAAACTCAGTTGCTATTTTGTAAAAGTTAGACAAATATCATTCTCCTTTGTCATTCTTCACATTTTCTTTTCTTTTGTTTCTCTCCCCCAACATGCAATAGTATGTTTCAAATATTTATTATTTATTTGACATGGATTTAATTTCAAAGAAAGTAGAATGTTTAGACCCATGATATTCTAAACCTGCAACAGAGCTTATAAATCATCTAATCTCTTATTTCATAAATGAACAAACTGACCCTGGGGCATAACATTTTGCTTAAAAATCATAAACAAGGTTGATTTTTAGCTGATGTGTCCCAACATATTTGTTTCTTTTCTAGAGAAAGGAAGACACCCAGTTCCTGACTTAAGTAGCATGAATGAAGAAAAATGCATAGTAAGAAATCAGGCAATTCATGGGCTTTCAAAATGGGTAAGCACACTGTATCTTAGGTTTATTTTTCACTGTGTCCTCACCTTTTTCTTGTTCACTGAAGGCCTGAAGCAAATTCGTGAGATTTTTGGTTTTAGACAGAAGTTCCTGGTATGTTCCCATTTGTGCTACTCTGCCACTTTCCATGACAACAATAAGATCCATCAGGGGTAGAAGTGTGAGGTTGTGTGTCACTAAAATTCGAGTCTACAAAAGAGTATTTTATTCCCTGGGTTACAAAAGATGGCAAAAATAAGCCATTTTAAAGAGAGCTGCAATCATTATTTTTTGTCTTTACTATTTTAGAGTATAATTCTTGGTAGGTGCCAGTTTAAGGCAGCATATATAAATATATTTCACAATGAATGATGATACACTGCTAGACAAAAAAGAAAAAAGAAAAAAGTCAGCAAATGTTTTTAACCCATTAGTTCAGGTATTCTTCATTCATTAAAAATGAATCAAATTTACAGCAAATTAAAAACAATCTTATAACTGTCACTCTTGCTTCCTTTTTCTAAGGTCCTGTAGCATTACAAAAACATGTTTGATTCAAGTCTTTATTTTTAAATCTTTCCATATTATTGTATACATATACATAAAATTGAATGAGAAGATTTATCTTGGTTTCATTTCAATAAGTAAAGACATTTGTCTATTCTTTAAATATTTATACATTTATTTAAATTTTCCAGAATTCTCTATATTAATAAATCTGTAAACACATATTGTGAATCGATGAGTATGGTTTTGTGGTCAGACAGGCTTTTAAAAATCTCTGTGGTTCTTAAATTAAGCAAGCTACAACAAGTCATTATAAGCCCTGAGTTTCTTCATGTATAAAACAAGAAACAACGATAATGCCTATCTCAGAGACTTGCTATAAGAACTAAATGAACTAATTTAGTGTCAAACATAGTATGCACTTGGTAAATATTAATTCCTTTCTTCTTGGTTCCTTCACAAGACAATTGAATTGTTATGAATGCTAGATTAATAATACCACATTTTAAGTAATAAATAATAAAGTAATACTATTTTTTATAAAAGTGCTATGCACCAAAATACCACTTTTCAAAAAAAGTCACCTAAGCTAAAAACAACTCATTTTGGCATGTAAACCACCTTCGAATATGGTATTAGTCAATGAGGTAATAATCACATAAGTTGTGGTCAGAGTAAACTTGTAAAAAATTTTAAGACATTCATTAAAGTGAGTCTGTAAAAGAGCAATATAACATCTCATTCTTTATGTGAAATTTAACTACTCTGCTTCAACAAATAAACAAAAGATTAGAATTTGGGGCACAATGCTACATAGATTATCCTCTCCTTCCCTCACTAAAGCATAAGTGATGCTATGGCTACCTTGTTTTTCAACATGCCGGAGGACCCAATCACTTTTTCAAAAAGTTGCTTTCCAACATGAACATCAACTGCAGACAAGGGATCATCCAGGAGGTAGATGTCGGCCCCACTATAGACAGCTCTGGCCAGACTGACTCGATGCCTCTGACCTCCACTTATATTCACACCCTGAAAATGAAGCAGGAGAAAAAACAAAACCAGAGGAAAAATGTGTAAATCTCAAAGCACATAGAGTTACGTCCAAATTCTCTTCTGTAGCAGGGATAGGTAATAATGCAGGGTTAACACTCCAACCTTTCTTTATCCTAAAATTCCAAAAGCCTCTATTTCCTAGTACCACTAATTTGTGCACATTAACAGATATATCTGCTTTCTCTTAATTGTGTGCTTTCAAAAGTAGATACTAACAGTTATGGAGAAAAGAATTTCCGGTTCCCTAACTCTGAAAAGTTGTGCCTGTGGAACATTAAAGAAAACTTTTGGCTGCCAGCCGTGTACTGACACTGGTGATCATTTTTAAATTGACACATAGGAGACTGAGAATAATAGCTAAATTACCAAAGCAGCAATCAACATGTCCTATTTTCTTCTGTAGAAAGATTAGTACAAGTCTTGTTGGCAAAAGTACAACTCTAAGAAGCAAGAATAAGGAATATACATCACTCTGTGAGAATTAAAGTCGACGTGTACAGCCATGTATGGAGAATTATGGGGCCAGGCCCAATTTACTTGATTTATTTTATGTTTAGTGTTTACAGATCTGGTTTAAAAGCTCTCCATGCAGCACAGAAATCAGCCAGTGCCCTATAATTGTAAAATGTCATTGCTTCTTTGCCTTTCTCGTCCTCCTACTATTCAACAAATATCTCTTATACTCTGGGTGCTGTGCTAGCACTTGGGATTTAAAGATAAATGAAACCGAGCCTCTGTCATGAGGAGGTCACATTTTAGCAGGGGAGCCAGGAGTGAAAAAAAAATATACAAAGTACTATGATACGTATATGTGTGTGTGTGTGTGTGTGTGTGTGTGTGTGTGGTGTGATTATAACAGCCCCCAACTCATGGGCTTGTCATGAGCATTTACTGAGTGTAAAATATTTAGGACAGGGCTTCCCTGGTGGCGCAGTGGTTGAGAGTCCGCCTGCCGATGCAGGGGACGCAGGTTCGTGCCCCGGTCTGGGAAGATCCCACATGCCGTGGAGCGGCTGGGCCTGTTAGCCATGGCCGCTGGGCCTGCGCGTCTGGAGCCTGTGCTCTGCAACTAGAGAGGCCGCAACAGTGAGAGGCCCACGTACCACAAAAAAAAAAAAAAAAAAAAAAAAAATATATATATATATATATATATATATATTTAGGACAAAGCCAATACCAAATACAGACACAATCAACATTAGCTATTATCACCCAATCACTCCTCTCTCCAATCCATCCTCTGACTTGTCATCACGAATCTTGTAATTATGTTATCATCTTGCTTAAAAATCTTGTATGCCCGTGTCTCTCTCTTCCCATCATCCATGAGCATCAGCAAATTCCTTAGTAGAAACCTAAGATACTTATATTCTGGTATTAACTCATCTTTCAACCACTCACCCAATGCTGCCTTCTCAAGTGACTGTGACCTACAAGCAGACTAGCCTGCCTTTTCATATCTGGGCAGAGCCTATACACTCTGCTTGGGTGCCCATATCCTCCCTTTTCAACTCAAAAGATACTCTAAGTCCTCTTTGAAATCAATCTTCTACCCAGAGTTCCAAGTAAAGTGATTCATTCCCTCCCTTCTTGTCTTGCAGTGTCCTATTTACTCACCCATTGCTAGAAATGACAATACCCATGTCAGTGTCTCACTCTCCTATGAGCTCATGCCTAGTTTATCCTTGCATTCCCAGCACATAGTGTCCAAATAAATATTGGTAAAGACAATTGATAATATCATTGGCAGAGATCCAGTTGATTGCAGTCCCTTGAAGACTGGGTGATTGATAGCTCTTTTGCTCACCCTTATATACCCCATTGCAGAATAAGGGCATATAATAGATTAATAACTATTTGTGTTCAGTGGAAGAATGCCAAAGAAAAAGATGAATAAAAGTGAGGAAAATTCTACATTCATTATCTTGGTCGTCTCATAAACAGCTGTAAACAGATTTCTTTTTGAAATATTCAATTATATGTTTATTTTAAAGTACATCATCAGATTGGGAGAAATTTAATTTAAAAATATAAAAAGCAGAAATTATAAGTGGCAATAACATTAAATGACTATATTAAATCTATACTTCACATTTTGAATTTTTCCCACTTCAATTTTTTAGTTACATACTTAGCTATTTCATTTTATTAGAGATTGGCTTTATCAGCATAATGTTCGATATGTATTAACAAGTTTGAAAAGGAAGTCACATTTCTGCATAATTCTAGCTATGGTGCCATTTCACCAAGGGATAGTGAAGATGCCAGAAAAAACACAGAGGTTGCAAAAAAATTAAATCAATTTAACACTTCGAGAAAATACATCTGCAAAGTAACAGGCTATGAATGAAACCAAAGTAAGTCTAGTTAAAGGTAAAATTTGCCTCATCCTAGATTTTATTTTTTAAATTTTTATTGAAATATAGTTGATTTACAAGTTGTGTTAATTTCAGATGTACAGCAAAATGTACACCCTCGATTTTAAATATTTCCCCTTTCTATAGTTTTGTTCTATAACTTTCAATTTATATAACAAGACAATTAAATAACTTGAAGCCAGGGTAAAAATGCCTAACAATGTTATTCTAACTCTCTTCTCAGAAATTCAAAGCACTAAGGATTATTTACTTATCTTCATAGTACACATAAATCGTAGGCAGAGGCTGCTTTTGCATTCATGTTTAATTAGTGGAGATTTTAGTCATGGGTTGGGGATCATCTCTTGGGCTTCATACTTTGGCTCATGATATCTTGTTTTGTTTTGTTTTATTTTTAACTCCAAAACACTGGGCAGCATAATAACTCTTCATTAATGAGATGAAAATAAAATAGAGCAAAGAATACGATGCCTGGGAAACAAGTTCCTCTTAAGCAGGAATGTGTAAATATGGAACAGGTACATTCATGACAGCATCGTCTCAGAGCCTCGTTAGAACCTGGCCTTGGTGCCACCACTGGAGACTGGGGCTCTGTTGTTACTGTCCTAGGCTTGACTTTGTGCACAAGAGCTTCAGGAAGAAACAAAACTATTATTCCCTCATTAGATAGTGAACGGCCTTATGCCAGCAACTAAGGCAAAGCGTTGATGATCCACTTGGTGGGCTTTCATTCCCCCATTTGGACACTAACAACAGAATTTCCTGCTGATTTTTAATCTATTTTAAAAATAGTCAATAATAAATAATTATTCGTCCTTAATATGGCCATCTCTTTCATAGGAATTCTACAATGACTTTTTAAAATTATAGTTGTATAGCTCTTCAAGACCTCAGTAAAAAGGCTATAAATATTCTATTAGCGCAGCTGAATGGAATGTTATTCCTGCATAAGATAAAATATATTTTCCTTACTCTTTCTCCAATCTCAGTTTGATCTCCATTTGGTAACTGCTCCAGATCGGGAAGGAGTGCACAGGCATCCAAAACTCGCTCATAAAGCTGCTTCTGCATGACAGAGCCAAAAAGAATGTTTTCTTGCAAAATGCAATTCTGAATCCAAGCCTGCTGGGAGACATAAGCCACAGAGCCCTACAAAAGAAAGAAATAAAATAAATACTCTTAACAAGGGAAAAGGAGAACTTGCATGTACCACATTAAAGGAACGTATCTAATCCATGGTTTTGCTTTCTTTAACTTGAATTTAAAACTATTTAGATGATTTCTTCAATGTAAATATATTCTATTTACATTTTCATCTTATATCCTGTTTTAATCTTATGTATTTTTATTAGAGGCCCCTTCAAATGAGTTACTTGGTGCCTTTTATTTACTTTCACTCTAGCTTCTATCAAAGTTACCTGTCTGGTGGGATTTTCTGGAAGCAGACACTGAGTTTATTAGTCAGCTCTATCTACCCTAACAAGGTACCATGAACTGGGTTGCTTAATTTCTTTTCTCACAAGTGTGAGATCAGGTGTTGGCAGGGTTGGCTTCTCCTGAGGCCTATCTCCTTAGCTTGTAGATGGCTTTCTTCTCCTGAGTCTTCACATGGCCTTCCCTTTGTGTGTGTGTCCTAATTTCTTCTTCTCATAGAGATATCAGCCATACTGGATTAGGGCCCACCCTACTGACCTTATTTTAACTTATTATCTCCTTAAAGACCTTATCTCCAAATACAGTCACATTCTCAGGTACTGTGGGTTAGGACTTCAACATATGAATTTGGGGGGAATACAATTCAGTCTATAATATTGAATTTGGGGTGCAAGTTGTTTATTTGGGATCAATTCTTAGGAAAGAAAAGGAAGAAGGAGGATTGGGTAGAGCAGGAAGTCGCACAGCAATTCAGATCCAACAAAGATTTGGTCAACCCTCCAGAGAGCTATGGAGGTGCATCACCCATCAGTTGTTCTCTGTTAGGCTGAACTGGCCTGGCCTTTCAGAGTGGGACCCCAGGAGGTCAGCATGAAGGTGCTGATGTGTTATATGTACTCCCAAGGCTGGGTGGCAAGCCCTCCCTAGAAGGGGGGGTCTGGGCAGCACATCTCTCTCTTCCACATACTCTCTGCTCTTAAATTCATTTTTTGATAATTTTATATCTTGACATTATTCTTGAATATGACTCTGCTCCATAAAATATCCTTTGAACTAGCCCTTGTCTTCCAAAGGATTCCCAGTATTTGAACTAGAGACTCACATTTCAATCTGCCCCATGGACTCTATCCAAACACTGATTTGAGTATTTTGAATATTATGCACTCTGTAACAATACCACACATTTAAAGTACTTTCTGACGTAGACCTGTGTGTAACTACCAGTCTTTCGATTTCTACCAACTACTTTGAAGGTCAAAGATTAATTTTTAATTCCTCCTTGTTGAGCATGTAAGACATAGAATGGCTTTTGAGCCAAAACAATATAGTTCTGATCTGACTTGATCTTGAAAACAAAAGTAATTGCTCTTGAATTGCCTCATTTAGTGAATAACTTTTGATTAGAATAGCATATTAAATCTGTCCTCGGGTGATAGAACTTCTGAATACTTGATATACATTAGTCAAGATAAGGGGAACAGAGGGTGAAGAACACAGGAGAAAAGATTGTAGAACAGGGAAAAGTGGTATATAATATAAAACCGGAACTAAATACTACATTGAGAGGTGTGGACTTGATGTTCTGGTATGACAGCAGCTGAAAAAAAGTTAATCAATTTTCACAGAGATGTAAATTTTTCCTTTTATCATCATTATAATTATCATTTGCGTCTCACATACAAATGAAAATGTTTTTGTTTCATTTCATTCTTAATAATAAAACTACGATAGAAGTTTTGCTAATTCAAAAATGGACTCTAAATCTCTGATGTTTTATCAAAGAACATTGAATATTGGATACTCTGCATGAATGATGTCTGATGTAAGCCTTAGAAACTGAGAATAGGGGATCTTAGAATTTGAACGTTGGAATGATATGCCTCAAAAAAGTGCTCATGTGAAACCTTGAGAAACAGAAAGATGTAAACAAGATCACCTTATAAATACTAAATGTTAAGTTGGCCATGCCATCATCATGATATTACTACTAAATTAGATATAATAAGGATGACACATATATTTAGGATTAAAAATGTTTTCAGAAATAATTCAGAGTGTGGTACCTCAAATCCTCCACTGATCCAGACCAACAAGCTTCCTAAAGAACAATGTGGCCAATTATACAGACAGATAATATTGTTTCCCTTTAAAACAAATATCGTATATTAACGCATGTATGTGGAACCTAGAAAAATGGTACAGATGAAGCAGTTTGCAGGGCAGAAGTTGAGACACAGATGTAGAGAACAAACGTATGGACACCAAGGGGGGAAAACCGTGGTGGGGTGGGTGGGGATGGTGGTGTGCTGAATTGGGCGATTGGGATTGACATGTATACACTGATGTGTATAAAATTGATGACTAATAAGAACCTGCAGTATAAAAAACCAACCAACCAAACAAACAAACAACTAATACTAAACTTTCTTTGGGTTATTTGTATGGAAATATGTTAATATAAATGTTGCAGACATTACATGAAATTTCTAAAAATCTTATATGTTCTGGTATAATGTTATAAGTCATAATTCTAGTTATTACTTTAAAATGTATATCTCAGAAATAAATAAATTTCATTGTCAGTTGCATTATTATGAACTTTCATCAAATCTTTAAAAAAAACAGAAAGAAAAACAAGCCATTAAAGATAAATTCTTCCAAGAGAATTAAAACACGTTATATACCTCTGAAAAATATATATATATATTGTTTCTCTTTGACAACCCTAGCTTAACATAAACAAAGTGTGTCCTCTCTGCTTTACGATTAGTAATAGCAATGTTATGGTTTCTATTATCACCATGAACACTTTCTTAATTACGAATTCTCAAAGGTATCAGAAATAATCTTTAAATCTTACCATGAGTACCTCAACAATCATAATGAAGATAACAAAACCATAAAAATTCATAGGGAGCCAGCTGACTCTATGCCAAGAACTAGTCTAGGTCTTTGCACATTATCTTATTCAATCTACTGCTTAACCTTTCAAGCTTATTATTATCATTTATGCATCAGGTGAAACCTAGAATTGATATTGTTTTTATATTGATACACTCCTAATTATTTTTCAAGATTAAATAAAAGGCTACCTACTTTCTGATTGTTTTTCTCTTTAAAGCAGGATTTGTTGTTTTTATACCGTTTCATTTAAAAAATCTAATTTAAATACTTGTAATTGATCTCAGTATCTCCCTCACTAGACTATGAACTCTGTAAGAAGTGCAGCATATCCTATTCATGTTTATTTCCCTGGTACTAAGTGCTAGGCACATAGTATGTGCTCAATAATTGCTTTGTGAAATTAACCAAAGGAACTGAACGATAATAAAATCAACATGACAAGCATTATATTTTTAAAGGATACTTACTGGCCTAGGAAAAGGTATAGTCATCTTGATCGATAGACAAATGGCTGATTGTAATCATTAGGAAGCACATAAGGAGACAAAGATCGTGTACTTAGAGTTAAATAGTGGTATTCATTAAGTGTAACCTTATCAGAAAAAGTCCTAAAAATCATACTTGATTCCAAACTAAGAAATAGCAACTCTGAGAGAGAAATTAATAATCACTAAAGAACTGGAGTCAGGAAAGATATAAAGACATGAGGAAAGATATATTATGAACAAAAAATAAAAAGATTTGGAGTTGCTTTTTCCTCGAGAGCAAAACTGTGAAGACACTGGTTTCAGATCTATAGAGCTTCTCCATCTTGTCAGATGTGAGAGGAGCGAATAGGTAGTATTTTACCTAACAGTTAGTTAGGTCTAAGGAAAAACTCATTAGATAGTCTAGTATTTCAGAGAAGAAAAAGCTGATGAAGAACTTCTTGAATTCTTATTCCTACTGACCTTTAAGAATAAAACAAATGGCTGGGAGTGGAGTAGACCTCTCCTTAGTCCAAAGGCTTAAATTTAAATGTAAGCTGTTAATATTATTATTTTCCTGAGGTTTTTCTAGGTCAAAGGTCCTTCTCATGAGCAACTACAAGATTTCTTAGAAATGGAACGGCCATAATTACTTAGGAAACATTGCAGTGAATGATAATTAGAAACCTAATCAAACTACATTATAAATCACATTCGTTTCTCTATAATTGGTTGCAATTTAGTTAATATCATCAAACAATTACCATAAGCATTCCTAAATGATTTGCTGAAGTATCTGGAGGACACAATGCTCTTACTAAGCCATCCATAGTTAATCAATTTTTGTGGAAATTTAAATGATTGTTACAAACTAGAAATGCTCATTAAATACTTGCATCTTCAATTCAATTTGATAAATTCTTATTGACACTAATGATATGCTGGCTGTAGCCTATTACACTAGGAGATGTGAAAAGAATGCATTGTTGACTTTACCTTTCTTTGGACTACTCCTTTAAGTTTCTCCATTTCCCCTAGAACGGCAGAAAGCAGAGATGATTTTCCAGACCCAACTTGCCCTATAACAGCCACTAAAGCTCCTTCTGGAATCTTTATGTTTAAGCTGCATGACAAGAAAAGGAGAGAGATGACATAAGAAGTTCATGTTATAATTGTTTTTAATGTATATTCCTAGACAAGTCACTGTATCACTGCACTGGGTATCATCCCTGAAATTGCTGCTATTCACACTGTCCTACATTCCAAACTTCCAAAATGCAACAGCAAATGCTGCAGAGGAAATAGAGGAAATGAAAAGGGAAAAAAGAGAGTAAAACAACCATAAAAATGAAATGTGCAGTGAAAGGTTTAAAAAAAATCTTGTAAATTCCAATAGATTCATCTTCTGCTTAAAAACTCTAAAAAATAAAAACATGGAACATTATAGAATTCAATGTTAAAATTTTTTTGTTTTTAATTTTCCCCAAACCATGACTTACTCTTTTAATATTGGAATCCCTGTTTTATCCCAGGAAAAGGAAGCATTTGTAAAACCAATGGCATGATCTAGGAAGAAAAAATAAATACAAATGTATCTTCGAATCAATTGTCTTCAGCCCAGAAGTCAAATAAATATTGAATACAAAGAGGAACTCCTGACCTCCTATGTACTTTGTTTCTATACTTCGAGGATGAAAGTCCTCAGTATTGAGAAAGTCTTCCAAACGAACCAATGATATTCTTGTCTATCAAAATAAATGCAAATGAAATTTTTTGGGTTTCAAACACAAGTTAAACTGAAAAGCATTTATTGTGAATTACAGTATGATTAAAATTTTTTGATGTAAATTGAAGACATTGATAAAAATATTCAGCAAGCATAGTTTGCATTGTTTTAAAGTTTATAAATGAGTCCATCCATAAAGAAAAAGAACAGTTTCAAGGATCAAAGATCAAAACAAATATCATATATGCAGGAAAGCATGAGAAGAAGAAAGCAAAATTCCTCCTTAACATTCTAATAAAGACATAACAACTGATTCATTAATAATTATACAAAAATTAGTTTTTAAAAGCAACTTCAGGACGATTGAATGAATTCTGCTTCTGAGCATAAATAAAATGATTGTTTTGGCAATAGTAACTTTTAGTTATAGTAAAATACCTGTAACATGTTTAGCTACAATTATGATAAATAGAATCATTTTTCCCCCTGAAACTGACTTGCATGAAACCTCTAGTATATTTTTATTCACTTTATGCTAGGAAATGTCTATTGTTAATGGATAAGATGTAATTGGGCTGTGGTTTTGTTTACCAAGTGTGTCATATCAGTATGCAGAACTGGTTCTTTTTCTTCTCTTTTTTTTTTTTTTTTAACAATTGTTCTCCTTATTTGTTTAGTGACAGTAGTAGCATACCACTAGGAGTTGGAAGACACTTTGCCATACCAGACCTTTAGCTAGATTCTAATTTCAAAAGCAAAACTAAACTGTTACTCTAAGAATGACATTTTCTTTAAGAGAAGTGTGCTGTGAAACAAGTGTTAAAAGCATCACAACAATAGTACTTCTATGCCCTCTGTTGGTCATTATTAGTAAAATAACATAAAAATGGTATTATGTAACAAAAATAGCTTAATTGGTATTTACTATAGAAGTATGTTACTCTTCATTTAAATAATTTAAAAATTAAAAGGCAAAGTTCTTAGATCAAAGAGCCGGTTCCAATAAGCAAAGATTCACTTTGTTTATGAACCCAGACTTGAAAAGGATTTGATGGTGGAATGCCCAAACCTGATATCAAAAAAATTTAACTGAGAAAATCTCAGGGCAAAAGGATGAAGGAACTCAGTTCTTTGGATTCCTTGTGGTTTTAGCCACCTTCTACTCATTATAGCATCTAAAGAGCCTCTAGCAATTGGAGATTACAATAAAAGCAGGCTGAACCAGATACCTCATACAAGGTTTGTTGGCAGACTGATATTATCAATGCACTTTTCTCCCTGGTTTATTCATTTAGTATAGACGAAATGCTGCTGAACCCTGGGAAAATTCAGATCCAGCTCTGTGCAAAGCACCTAGTTAAAAATTTTTCAGCTGAAAACAGAAAATGAACCCTTTAATGGCATAGTGTCAAACACCAAATTTTAAAAAGCTAAATAAAAGAAACTAACACTTAGCAAAGAAAACAGTATCACATATTGGAAAGTCATTTTCAATTGACTTGAAAAGAAAGTCAATTGACTTTCTATTGAAAAGACGCGTAAAAGTCATTTTTATAGAAGAGAAGCACAGGCAAAGAAGACACGATTCCTTCCATTCTATAATGTTCTCTATTGCTCATTAAATCAGGGAGGTTAACTTTGAAAGCAGTGTAAAGCAACTACAAAAAGTGAAATTTAAAAAAAAGACAAAGAAATGAAATATGCAAAACCATAGATTTCAGTAGAGAAATGATTCTCAGTTTAAGGATACTTTGGATGTACCTGGACCACAGCTGAGATCACCATTGGTAAATCAAACAGAGGAAGCCTCAAAATATTAAACAAAGACAGAGATGTGAACACTTTAGTGGCTGTTAAAATGTTGCCTTCGTCCAGTAAGAAATAGACCCCAAATGTTGCCAGGGACACCTTAAAAATAGAGATATGTTATTATCTTCAATTATTCAATTATGAGTTAGAGACTCAAAATTAGGAAAGAAAATTTTAATAACCTTTATTGTTGCTGTTTAGCAAAATTCAGTACTATTCAGTACTACTGCAGAAAGTTATGAAATCAATGTTTAGTACAGATCATACAATTGTGTATCTTAGATAACGACATCCTATGAACATGTGGTCTAGCTTCCTTCTTTGACATATCGTATTTTCACTAGAGTAATTATTCCCGTTTAAAACGTATAGTAGTTCATCTTTCTTCAAAGTGGAGAAGTTTTATGTAAATTTTTTCCAGTAACGTGTGCATACCTTCTGTCTCATATTCAATAATTATACTTTCTCTGTGTCTTAGTATTAACTGAGGAAGGCATAAATAAATCACGACTGATAAGATTTATATTTATTCGCGTTAAGTTTCATTTAGAAAAGGTAGAAAAGTTCATTTATGCATGAGAATGTATTGACTATTTATCATGTACACAGGACTGTCTTAAACAAATGTTTCTTGGACATTTCTACTAAAGTATTCCAAATGTAAATATTGCTTTTACTTTCATAATACCCATATGTCTGTTTGAATAAAAAATAATAATATTTTAAATTAACAACAGGGGAGACATATAGAATGTTCCCTGACCCCATCACCACTGAAAGTGGTAACTTTGGTTAAAATTGATACTTCAGGTATACGTAGTTTTCTTGTCCTTTGGCTTTCAGCTGCTGCTTCATATTTTAAGGCAATTTATGCTCTTTAAATAGCATGAGATTCCCAATATTTGTATGAAGTGACAGAAGAAGAATGACCTCAGTTCATATCAATTCACCTACAAATACTAATTCTATAACTTTAGGATGTTTCCAAACTATCAATATTTCCATTTCCTTTTGTGAAATGAGAAAAGTAATGCCTTATTATTTCAAGAATGAAATAAAGCAATGCATATAACCTGTCTGGTAAACAGTAGAAACACTCAATAAACGTTTAGATAACTTCCCTTCCCAACTCTATGTAGTGTGACTTTGGTTCTTGCTTAAAAGGGATTAATCATGAAAATCAAAAAACTTTAGAGCTGAAACGGAACTCTGAAATACAGGTTATATTTTTTAAGAATGAGGATGGCATATGTTCAATCCATAAGAAATTTACAAAGATGTAAAATCTTATTATATATAAAAAATACAGACCAATGAGAATGCACCAAAAAATTTTTCCCCTTCTTTAAAACTTTCATTCTCTTATCTCCATAGGTTAATGACTGCAAACTTTTTAATTTAAATTCAGATAAAGAAGATTTCACTTTGGACACCTTAATTCCAGGTAATTTGAAGGTGAATCCACAAATCAAATTTGAAAATCAAAACAAGAAATAATACACACACTCACAAAGAATGGAATGCAAGTTAAAGTCAGCATAGAAAATACAGCAAGATACCCAGCTGATGCTTGAACTTCCAATTCCTGTTCTCGAATTTCAATAATCTTCTTTTTATAGGAGGGTTCCCATGCATAAAGTTTAAGGATCTGTGAAGAAGTCAGACAATGACTATTTGACAATCAATATCATAGAAGGAATAAAAGCATGCACACATACAAATACACACACTATAACACATACACACACTCACATAATTGTGTAGGTAAAAAAAACAGATGTTACCTATAAAGTAAAGAAAATTTCTCCTGTTTTCAACTCAGTCAAAACACTTCCTTGAATTGTGTTTTTTTGGGGTGGGTCGGGGGAGGAAATCACCATTTCCCCAGGCTTATGTCTCTCTTACCCACCAGTAGCTTATTCTTGAGCCAGATTTTGGCAACATCCCAGTTCCTGGCATGAGCTCCATAGCAGTTTCTATCTAGCTTAATCCTGTCAATTTTCCTGCTGGTCCAACTCTCAGTTCTGTTCTCTTCCCATTTCTAAATATCTAAGCTTCTCTCCTTGGTCTCCCAATTTCTTGAAAACTGATGTCTTGGGACTTCAAGCCATTTTCTGAAAGGTTACTGGTGTTCTGAGATTGTAAACTATTTTCTGAGATGGAAAACATGCAGAAGCAGAATCATACAATGGCTCACCACATATGTTTTAGAGTGAGATAGACCTACATTCAAATTCCAGCTCTCTCTCTTTGTGGTGATTAATTTTATGTGTTAATTTGGCTACATTATGTTGCCCAGTTCTTTGATTAAACACCAGTCTAGATGTTGCTGTGAAGGTAATTTTTAGATCTGATTACCATTTAAATCATCAGACTTTAAATAAAGCAGATTACCCTCCATTAAATGGGTTGGCCTCATCCAATCAGTTGAAGACATTAAGAGAAAAAAACTGAGGCTCCCTGAGAAGGAAGGAATTCTGCCTCCAGACTCAAGATGGCAACATCAACTCCTGCTGGAATTTCCAGGCTGCTCAACAGATTTCACACTTACCAGCCCCCATAATCATAAGCCAATTCCTTAAAATAAATCTTTATCTATCTATCTATCTATCTATCTATCTATCTATCTATCTATCTATCTATCTATATGTCTATCTGTCCTATTAGTCCTGGTTCTCTGGAGATCCCTAATAATCTCTCATCAGCTCTGTGAACTTAGACATGACCCTTACCTGCTCAGATACTTTGTTTCCTTATTTGTAAAATGAAGATGAGAAATCTTTTTCTTGAGGTTTATAAGAATTATATGAGGAAACAGATATAAAGTGATAGGCACAGTGCATGACACATAGAAAATGTTCAATAAATGCTAATATATTATCATTATCAAATAGAGGCTCTATGACACCTGTTTTCAGACTCCAAGGATGCAAACTGCTCACACCTTTAAACTATACTAATTGATTGCCACTTGGACCTCTACCAAAATTCTAGTGTATTTACTACTGGGACTGCTATTTTAAATCTTGAACTTTGCTTAGATCTTGAGGAAATTTTCTTTTATTTTATCTACACTGTCCTAGTCCTACTGATAATACAAATTTCCTTTTATGAATATCAATACTTAAAACCTATGAACATACATCACTCTACTTTCTAATGGATGCAGGAGCTCTCAATTAACCCACCAAGAGGTGCAAGATGCATCTGGATCATATACTTTGGGGATGTGTGACCTTATTGAATAATCTGAGTTAAATTTCAGAGTTAGTTACTGCCATTCTAAAGTTCAGATGATTAAGTGGATAACAGCCTCCTTTCAAGGTATCTTCAATCTAACAATGTCTTTCACTTCAGTAATTTATATTTTTGTAAAAATTCTACACAGCACAATACAGTATATCATTTATTGATTCTAAGGTGAATCAATGGGTACATATAATGGGTTTATTCTGTGTATATAATGATAGATGCACCAGACAGAGGGAATGTCCTATGCATTTTTAAATGTTAGAAGGAGGGCTTCCCCGGTGACGCAGTGGTTGAGAGTCCGCCTGCCGATGCAGAGGACACGGGTTCGTGCCCCGGTCCGGGAAGATCCCACATGCTGTGGAGCGGCTGGGCCTGTGAGCCATGGCCACTGAGCCTGCGCGTCCGGAGCCTGTGCTCCGCAACGGGAGAGGCCACAACAGTGAGAGGCCCGCGTACCGCAAAATAAATAAATAAATAAATAAAATAAATGTTAGAAGGAAATTCCATGTGAACTCTGCAAATTTTGTGCTTTAGAAAAATCTGGTAAGCTATAATCCAAGTGCAATAGGATTTGAAATTATATACAGGTCTCCAATTTACAATGATTCAATTTAGGATTTTTCAACTCTAGGATGGTGCAAAAGCAATGCTCATTCAATGGAACCTGCACCTCCAATTTTGGATTTTGATCTTTTCCCGGGTTAGTAATATGTGGTATACTACTCTGTCGTGATGCTGGGCAGCCACACAGTCCAGAGAGTAAACAACCAATACACTTGCAACCATTCTGTAACCATACTACCATTCTGTTTTTCACTTTCAGTACAGTATTCAATAAATTAATGAACTTTTCAACACCTTATTATAAAATAGGCTCTGTGTTAGATGATTTTGCCCAACTGTAGTCTAATGTAAGTGATCTGAGCATAGTTAGGCTAGGCTAAGCTATGATAGTCAGTATGTCAGGTGTATTAAATGCATTTTCGACTTAAGGATATTTTCAGCTTATGATGGGTTTATCAGGATATAGCTCCATTGTAAATTCAGGAAGATCTCTATTCAAAAGTTCAAAAGGTTTCACTCATTTTATCACAGAGAAAATGTTAGTGGTGTGGAGTGGGGGTAGCTTTTCTAGGAAACAAATAATCTGTAACACACCTTTCATAGAATAGCATTTGTACGATCATTTCTATTCTGAGTAAAAGAACCCCGTATAAATCTGCCTTCTCATCACTTACCCTGTCTGTATAAATCTGCCTTCACACTGATGACAATGATATTGTCACTCTGCCCTGCTTCATCCCATCACTTCTACCCTTGAAACAAGTAATATTTTGTATCTTTTGGGATATTTGTGTTTAGTTGTTGGTTGAGAATCAAAAAAAAGCCTGCATTTTATTTGGCTTTATTTAAATGTTATTTCAACAATAAGAATTCCTATACATCTGAAATCTAAAATGCTCCCTCAAAAATTATACTTATATCATTACTTTGATATTGAGAATGCTAAAAAATTCATTTATTGTTTAACTCATTGCTATATTCTAAATAGTTAAATTAAAGGTATGCTCTTTTTATATTACCTTAATTCCATGTAAGATTTCATTGAGCAGTTTTATCTGTTTGTCTTTGTTCTTCGTTTGGCTTTTCTAGGTAAGGAAAAGAAAATGAAAGTATATTTGACGAGAGTTGCTAATACTTTAATTGACATGACCATAGCTATTTTTAAAAATACAATGTATTTCCTCTATTTTGTATAATATTTTATATAAAACCATCTTATAATGTTCATGCAATATTATTCTGTTGATAATGTTAGAAAATAGTTATAAATAGACATTATAAACTTGAAAGTAGCCAGCAGTAGGATAAAAACAAGGTGTACATTTTCCAAAAGTGTAGAAAATATAATAGTTATTTAGAATGGAACGATAAAATAATATCCATATTCTATTAAAATGGGATAAAATTCCCCAAACTCTATCAATTATATATATATATAAATAAAGGTTTCTATATTTTAAGTGTACTATCTTGAGTGTTATTAGTACTTTGGAAATTAGAGTGATTAAAATGTATATTTTCAAATACTGGTTTTTTGGCAAACATTATATAAGTATTATACATTTATTCAAATGCTTACTATTTATATTATTTTATACTTATTATTGTTTATGTATTGCTTCTTAAGGGTTTCCTCCAATAATACTGTCACAATTATTTTATATATAATAATAAGTATTTGTATATCTAACAAAGTACACATTTACAAGTTAATATCCTTAATATTGTTTGTATGATTAAAGCATATTTTCTGTTTGGAATATTTGTATATAATATTGGAGTCTCTTTGGATGTCTTAGGGCTCTAGATTAAGGTCCTAAAAATGTAAGTCCAGGGCTTCCCCGGTGGCGCACTTGTTGGGAGTCCGCCTGCCAATGCAGGGGACACGGGTTCGTGCCCTGGTTCAGGAAGATCTCACATACCGCGGAGCGGCTGGGTCCGTGAGCCATGGCCGCTGAGCCTGCGCGTCCAGAGCCTGTGCTCCGCAACGGGAGGGGCCACAACAGTGAGAGGCCCGTGTACCTCAAAAAAAAAAGTAAGTCCATTCCTAAAAATTTGACTTACAATCATTTAAAATCCAGAATATTTTTTAAAAATTAGTTTAAAAGAATTCACTGAAAAACCTGTTATTCTAAATACTAGTGTGTTTAGTAATTCGTAATTTTCTTTTTTTTTTTTTTTTTTTTTTTTTTGCGGTACGCGGGCCTCCCACTGCTGTGGCCTCTCCCGCTGTGGAGCACAGGCTCCGGATGCACAGGCTCAGCGGCCATGGCCCACGGGCTCAGCCGCTCCGCGGCATGTGGGATCCTCCAGGACCGGGGCACGAACCCATGTCCCCTGCATCGGCAGGCAGACTCCCAACCACTGCGCCACCAGGGAAGCCCTATTTTATAATCATATGTTATTTTCTATTTCTCATCTTTAAAGCCTAATCTTTTTGGTAATTATTTGAAAACTTCAGAAAAATATAAAAGAAGGCATAAATTTTCAGCACCTAAATGTATTAAAGTAATAAGTACTATTGGACACATGTAACTTGAGGCAATCATATTCTTACCTTCAGCTTTTTCATTCTATTTGCAACTAAAGTATTCATTGGGATAACAAACACAAGGACTGCTACCCCTGCTAACACTGCTGGACCCAGCTCTTGCCAAAGGAATGATATGGCCATCAGGATTTGAAAAGGACCTGACCAAAGGAGATTGATGTTTGCGGTCAAGTCCATGAGCTGCTGGGCATCTGCTGACATCAAGTTAATAATTTCCCCAGTGGAAAACTTTTTTCTAGAAACATTAGATAAAAGCAGGGCCTGGAAAAAGAGAAGCAAAATACTCAGAGTTCTGTAGATCATGAGGGATCTTTACAGTCAAACAATGGTAACTTTTAACTAAAAATAAAAATTTGTAATATATTTAGAAAAATATGCATGATTGCTTATGCATCAGATCATATAATATCAAGAGCTATGTTTTTAGATGAAGAAAAAACAATTATTGATCAAATTACATAGTTTTAAAATTTACTATGTATTGGTAGAGAGTAACAGTTGGATTCCCAAGCAAATACATTCACCAAGCACTCTTTACAATTTGTGGAATTGAAAAACTGCAAAAGAAATCAATTCTAGATTTCTAGCACTGAGCTTCCTCTCTATTTACTGGCGTATAATGCTAAACCATCTAACTTTTATCAATACAAAGTACACAAGTGAATCAATGAATATCTAATGAATGCTAATTTTTCAATGATACAGTCCTAAATCTTAAAGAGATTATAATCTAATTGTGCAGTCCACTCCCCTCCTACACAGACATCCTACACACAGGCTGATTATAACAATAGGTAAGAAGGGCCATGGGGATTCAGAGAGATAAGAGTATTGAAAAGGATTCATGGACAAGTTGGAAATACATGTTTTCTTTTCTTCAAAATCCTAATTCTCACTTTCCCTCTGTGTATGTTATTTAATATTATATTGAATTCAATATCCTTAAGGTTAATTACTGGTATCTTCTTACTAAGGTTGATATTAGAAATTCATTTATTTAATTTCCCACTCATTTAAAATTCCCAGTGAAAAGCATAAATAACTGTAAAAATAGTGGAAATTTATATTTAAACTGGAAAAGAGGCAAAAGTCCATTCATATGACAAAAGTTCTAAAGAATTTCCATCACATTGATTTAAAGAGAGACAGGATTGAGAGCTGGATCTAACAAAAGTAAATGGTATACAGGAGGCACTCAAGATCTATTTATTCAATAAATGACTAATACAAAGCCAGAGGAAAAGCCCATCTGGAAAAAAAGTAGGCAGGGCCTTCAGTGGAACACTCCTAACATTCCCTAGCTTAAAGCCGAGGGGCTCAGTGCGTGTGGGAGGTCATGGGGCTGCTGGAGGAGATGCACGGACCTGGGAGTTTCACAAAGTGTTAGGATCCCCCTAAGCCCTATGGCTACTGCAGTGTTGAATCCTTTACATTGCTGCTACTGACTTCTAAGGGGCACAGTGGTGCTGATGATAAAACAGAATAAATACTGCTCCCATAAGAGGAAAAAAGGAAAAAATACTAATCACAACAATAGTTAGGCTTCTATCCATGCCTCCTCCAAATGTAGCTTTGTAAACTCCCTTAATAAGTTATTGACCATTTAAAGTGGCCAAGTAAAACAATGGAACTCCAAGAACAGTTATTCTCATTTCATTAAGACTATAGCATTTTTAAGAGAGATCCATTGATCTCTAATAGCACCCACCCCCAACTTACTATTATAAACAAATATAAACTCTTTTCTCCCACTTTTCTAGAAGGAAAAGATAAACCACACTTAGTATTTATGAAAATACTAAAAGACTGAGTAATTCAAACTCATCAAATTATCCAAGGAACCAAATAAATACCCTCCTTTTGGAAAACACACAAAGCACAACTGTCACCGGCAAAACCCATTAACAATTCTAGTGGGAGGGAGGGAGACGCAAGAGGGAAGAGATATGGGAACATATGTATATGTATAACTGATTCACTTTGTTATAAAGCAGAAACTAACACACCATTGTAAAGCAATTATACCCCAATAAAGATGTTAAAAAAAAAAAAACAATTCTAAGGGGACTGGGTAATGCAATAAAGTCTAACCTTTTTTTTTTCCCTTTCCCTGGGTGTTTAGTCTAGTCTCACTTGCTCCCAGGGGACAGTGTGCAAAGGCCTCGCACCCAGCCTTTCAGACCAGAGTTCCTCCTGAGAAAGGAAACGGCTGAGCCTACACCGATGCTCGGTGTCGGGGTGCAGTAGCCACGCATGACACTTAATCCAAGATGGCAGCAGCGGGCCGCGAGCAGAGATGTTGGGCCTGGCACCTTGATTAGGAGCCTGAGCAGCACAGCTGCAAACACCCAGCAAGAACTCCGCCCCCTCCCCTCCCCGCCAGCCTGTCGGGAGAGCCCTGTGCTGTAGAGCAGCGGTCCCCAAGGACTGGTTTCCTGGAAGAAAATTCTTCCACGGACTGGGGGTCCGGGGTGGAGGGGGATTGTGGACCCCTGCTCTAGAGCGAGCTCCCATCTCTCCATTATCTGATCAGAGAATAAAGCTTTCCTTTGCTCCTAACCCATACTTGGTGGGCTCAAAGGACACTGGACAGAAGGACCCTTGTTGGGGACCCACTCAGGAGGATCTGTAACACAACTATGTGACTCGTCACTTTTTGAAACTTCATTCATTTCATTGATTGAATTATGCTCTGAGAAGACCCAGATAAACCAGATATGGCTTCCAACCTCAAAAACCCTTTTTATGGACTGGAAATATCTTTTTATCACTGAGCTCAATTCACTAATGGTTCATTTCATCTTATGATGATGAAATTTGTTTTACAATTTCACATTCTCCCTCGTGTATTTGTTCCTTTCTGGACTCATTGCCACGGCCCTGGTTCATATCTTTATTTCCTGAACTATTTTTCCTGACCATCCTAGCTGTAAGTCATAGACATCATATAATTTAGAACTTGCTGGGCCCTAAACACGTCTATCCCAGTGATTCTCAAACAGTGGTTGCCATACTTCTAATGAGTCATGGTGTTCGTAAAGGTGGATCCTCATAAATCTATGAGAATTCATTTCTCTTCAGTTCCTTTGGATGCAAAAAAAATATGCCAGGATTTTCTTTCTCTCTCCTCCTTCTGATTGCACTTAAGTATATCTATTTTAAAGAATGGAAACAGAATTTTATCAGTTTTCTTTATATTATATACTTCCCACAATTAAGGAAAGAATAAACCTTTAAGCCACAAATGTAGACAGTCTAGACATGGTTATTCAACTTAAATTTAATTGAAATTAAAAATCTACTTCCTTACTCTTACTAGCCATGTTTCAGTTTCAAGGGTTCAACAGCCATATATGACTAGTGGCTACGATACTGGGCAATGTGGATATAGAATATTTTTAAAAATCACAGAAACTCCTATTGGATGGTATTTGATGGAAGAATGCCCTCAGACTGCCCACATTAAGCCCAGGACTAACTGATGCTGCTTTTGAACCATATCTTGTTTCTTAGCCCTCAAGAATTCCCATGGAGGGCTTCCCTGGTGGCGCAGAGGTGGAGAGTCCGCCTGCCGATGCAGGGGACACGGGTTCGTGCCCCAGTACGGAAGGCTCCCATATGCCGCGGAGCGGCTGGGCCCATTAGCCATGGCCGCTGAGCCTGCGCGTCCGGAGCCTGTGCTCCGCAACGGGAGAGACCACAACAGTGAAAGGCCTGCCTAACGCAAAAAAAAAAAAAAGAATTCCCATGGAGCCTGCAACGGAGAGCTAAGGGGTAACAAAACCTGAGTTTTAAGACCCAAAGACTCATGCAGTGATCAAGTGGAAGGAGGCCTGTGTTCTTCCCCACAAACCTTAAAAAATGATGTTCCCTGAACTTTACTCCAAAGTAGCAGCAGTCATGTGGATGGATACAGAACAAGAGCTTTCAAACACCTCCCTTCCTCACCAAGAAAAAGGTGTGAGACCAGCTTTAACCCAGTGTAACGACAAATCCCTGATGAAGGAGGGCCAATGTCAGATTAACATGGGACATCTGGTGCCACTATGAGAGCCATTTAGGATCTTGAAGTTATCTAAATATGACAAAAATCAGAATCCTAAAATCTGTATAGGAGAAGGGAAATTTAGCAACCCCAGTTGGTCCCTCTGGAAAGCAGATATAGGATAAGAGACTCAGAAGAAAGACTGCCTTATATTTGTGCCACCTGCATGGGCTGTCCCAGAGCATCCTAGCACTACAGGTCACTACTAATATCTTCCGCTGTTTGTCTGATGGAGTTAGAATTAAATCTTAATCCCTACTGCAGGATCCACTGAACCAGCTTGATTGCTATATTCCTTTGATCCTTGAGTGCCCTTTGTTATTAAACATTCTCTAAGGACCCATACAGTCTCACTCCTGTAGACTCTGTTCCCTCTTACATTATCTCCAGGGTCTTTTTGCCCTTATGATGGACTCACCCATAGCACTTGATTTTCCTTTTTATTTCGGACAGTTTGCTTCAATTTCTACCACAATCTACTCTTTTATGCTTGTAAATGCACCCCAATCCTATACCTAAACTCCAGTGCTTTAATCAATGAATGAAGTCCTGTTCCATATAGACCATATATCAAAAACAAATGTTAGCATTTAAACTGATTCCTAGACTCTTTGATCAATCTTTTCTCCATATTTGGATTCTGTAAATTCTCAGAATTTACAGCCGTTAAAATTACAACTGGGGCAGCCTCTCTGACCCTGTATCTGGGCTACGTTATACAGAGCTAGCTCTACTTCAAGTTCAGTATTTCCTGGCTCAGTTGAGCTTGGGTCATTCCAGTGTCTCTAAAATCACTCTATGCCTCCATTTTGGCCTCATATGGCCAAATCGTCTGTAACACTTCATGCCCAGGTCAACCCAAATTATATTTCCTTCCACTTACACAAATCCTACAGCTTTCCGAAAGACTATTTCAAGTCTCCTTTCTATGTGAAACCTTCCTTAACTGCCTACACACGTTGTAGATTTCCTGCTTATCTGATCTCTTAAAATATCTGCATTTAGTTCCACACATTTATTATGTATGTTAATAGTTCTCCCCAATTTCTTGAAGGCAATGGCTCATTTATTCACTTACTCAGTCTTCCAACTTCTATAAAAATGTGTAAAAGCCACTCTCTTAGATGATAAAGGTACAACAGGTTAAAAAGTTCCTATTCCAAATCTGAAGAGCCCACAATTTATAGAGGAGTACAGACTAAGAAGGCAAAATACACCTGTTGATTTAATAACTCCGTGATAACTACGGGAGGGAGGAAACTCTTTAATTGTTTATAACTATCATGTAAATAAAAGGCTCTGAATGGTAAAGAGGTGGTATTTAAAATTGTATTTTCAAGAAAGGACAAATTAAACTTTAGGGTCATGCTAGGTATAAGGATCAGCTAGGTTTTGGGGTGGGTGGGAGAGGGCTTGGACTCAAAGAGAAATAGGTAACGACTGTATAGAGAAGGATGGCTTTGTTGCATGAAAAGACAGAGTGAGCAGAGCAAGTAAAAGGTACTATGTAGATGGAACATGATCATGGAAAGGAATTTTATTGATACATAAATATAGACAACCATAAAACATTCAATTCCATTCATCTTCTGAGGAGGAGTTAAGTGATGTAACAGTGGACACAGAATATCATTTAATTTCATGGATTAGAGTTGACAAGAAGTTTCAGGGACTATAGACAGAGGACCCTATAAAGAAATTAATGCAACCAATATTGATGAGTCAAAGTTCTTTCATAGCAAAATAAATGTATATTCAAAGGACACACTAGAACTTTTTAATATACACTTCTATTTTTCCAGATCCCTTATTTGAAAGCACATAAGGATACGGTTCATTTAGAAATTGGGAATTTCTTCAATCTTTTACCTTCTTGTAGATCAGTCCAATTACAGCTGTCTTAATTTTTGCTGAAGTGAGCATGTTAAAACGTTGGTACCGCTGAAGGATCAGGGTTTGCAAGAAGACTACGACAAAAAGTGCCAAAGCATAACCATAGCCACTCCAGCCAAAATCTGGGCGGTGTTCACAGAAAATGATCATTTGCCTGAATGTCATATGCAAATTGAGAAAAGAGAAGAAATGTTAAACATCTGAAGTAATAAAATGCTTATGTGAATTAAGTGCTGTCAAAATGTTACACACACACACACACACACACACACACACACACACACACACATACTCTTGCCTGTTCTTCTTTTACTTGCCCAATTTTGCATCCTTTCCCCCTTTATTTTTACTCAAGCATATATAATAAATAGAATCAAGAATTATTATCGCAGGCTTGTGGGTAGAAGGATATTTTCTAGTTTTCATATGGCAATCTCATCAAATAATTAAATGTTCTGGCCTAACTTCATCATGAAAATTGAGACACAGAGACATTTAAAAGTTCTTTTTTTTTTGCTGAAATCATGCATTTTGTTAAATATAGGGAAACATGACAATTAGAACTTAAGTAGACAATCTCTTAGCATGGCAAAAAGACACTGTTTCTTTAAAGGCCTGAATTATAGCTCACCTTTTATTACTTTTATGCATATCCAATTTCCCTCTCCTCTACCTTTTCTTATTTCCCCTTAAGTTTCGTGACAACATGGTCATCGTGATTAAGGTCAATGCTGGGTACACCTAGACAATGGGGATGGTTCTAATTATTTAAGCTTCGATCTACTTTATTAACAGCTTGGACAGTTAATAGTTGTATACTTAAATGCAATTCATGTTGCCCGAATTGCTTTATAAACCAAGTACTTCAGAAATTATCTTTATTAAAATTGTACCTTAGAATCAAATATAATACCAGTGCCTCTAAAAATCCTACTATAAACCTCTAGTCACTGAAAATCACTATTTGAAGTGACCACAACCCACATAAACATTATACAACAGCAGGTTCTGTATTTTTAGTTGATGTCTATCAGATGCCATCCATTGGGACTCCAAATTATTTTTACAAAAGCAACTTACTAAATAACTTCTTGGTCTCAGAATTAAATTTCCTGAACAAGAAGCACTATTCTTCTTACTGTAGATACATCTATCAATAGACTGTTTCCTGTTTCATAAAATCAAACAACTAAATGACTATCACCAGGTACTATATTAATATGGAACTACTAAAAATATTTCCAGGAAATACTGTAAATAATCTGTGATCAAGGCATGGTAAAGACTGTAAATCTATATTCATGATATCAGATATAAATACTCATTTTTTGGTTTGAGTGACATTAGAATAAAATCCCAATAAATGGGAAAAACGAGTAAGCACCATGATCAACAAGAAACAAATTTCTTCTACTAGTAAATTAACGAAAGTATTATTTTGATATATTTATTATACATGAGACATGATCATATAAATTCATAAAATTCTGATGACTCAATTCTTCCCCAGTGTGGGAATTGTAAGCTTATTCAGCTACTCTAGAATGAGTGCTTCTTGGAAAAGCATAGCTTTGGATAAGTACATTTACTCAGTAATCCATTCAGGAATTGCATTTCGTTCTATGTGCCAGGCTCTGTGCTAGGAGCTAAGGACACAAAAATTGAGTAAGTTCCTGGAGGAACGTATAGTCTACTCAGGGAGAAAGACATGTCAACTGACTCATTTCAATGCAATGTTGAAATTTCTGTTTTGCAGGTGTGATCAAGCTAGTATGTTATAAAAAGTGTGTGACAAAATTAGGGAGACAATCTCTACCCCACAGCCAAGGACTTAACAATTCTTTAGTACCCCACAGACTGCAGATTTGGGAAGAATACAGAAACACTGAATTGCTATCGTCTATAACTATTTTCAGAAAGAGTGACCACAGTGAGATTCTCTAATGAGTTTCTTGAGCAGTAGTCAGTCATTGGCAAATGGAAATCAGAACATGACTAAGAATGGCTGGGGATCACTTGCTACTCCTCTCATTTTGAATTTGAACCTAATTCCCCTCCCTTTGGATCTGAGCTGAATTAAGGAATTGCTTGACTAAAATAATATGGCCCAAGTGACATCCTGGGATTTCCAAGTCTAGGTCGTAAAACGACTTGCCTAAACTTCTTGGAATGTTTACTCTGGGAACATCCAGCTGCTATGTAAGAAGATCAACTAACCAGAGACCTCAATGCTTAAGCTAACCATTCAGAGAAGCTGTGGAGAGAGAGAAAAAGAGGGAAAGAGAGATGACCATTTCCAGCCATCTTAGCCCAGGCAACAGGCATATAAGTTTAGAAGCCATCTTCACATTCTGGTACCAGCAGATGCAGAAAAGAATCAAGGTATCACTCAGCCAACAGCTAGGTCCAAGTTCCCAGATGTATGTCTCTATTGGAGCTGCTACAACTATCTCAACTCTTCAAGCTACTCAGTGAATTCCCCAGTCATTGTGGAGCAGAGAAAAACAATCTCTCTCTGAAGCCCTGGTCCACAAAATCATGCACATAATAAAATCATGGTTGTTTTATACCACTTAGTTTTGAAGTGGCTAATTTTGCAGCAATAGATCACCAGAACAGGGCAGGAGAGAAGATGCTGGCCAATGCATCTCTGATAGATGGACTTCTGGTCATAGGTGAATGGTAATTACTCAGTGGTAACTACTTAAAAATAACTGGAATATTCAGAGGTGAGGGGCAGAGGCAGGGGGAATGAGACATCTGTTATCTTGTCTGTGGGAGGAGGGGACAGTTAATCCAGGAGACATTTGGCTTATATGTCTATAGACAAGGGAACCAAATAGAGACTCTGGGGTAAAAACAACAGAAACAGTTTTCTGACAGCAATAAAACAGCTTCTGCCCTTGGATTCCTTAACACCATTCTCTTTCGGTTCTCCTCTCTCTGTTCCAGCCACTCCTTCTCACTATCTTTTGATGGATTTCCCTGTCTTCACCACCTCTACACACTGAAAAAGCTTGTGATTTTTTGTGTGGACATCTTTACTTCCCTTCACTGTAACTAAGGCGAGCTCATCCAGAACAGTAGCTTGATATACCTAGTCTAATTTGGAACAGTTCCCACATTTATCACTCTAGCCTATATCTTTCCTAACTCCAAACTTATGTAGACGATTGCTCATTCAAACTTTTTACCTGAATGTCTGTCAGGGATCCCCAAGACCACTCCCTCGTTAAATGATTCATTAGAACAACTTTTAGGACTCAACATATAGTCATATCCACGAGTATTAATTATTATGGTGAAAGGATGCAAAACAAAATTAACAAAGAGAAAAGGTGAATGGGGTGAAGTCTAGGGGAAAACAGGTACAAGCTTCAAAAAGTCCTCTCTCAGTAGAGTCACAGAGAACTCTCTTAATTCTCCCAGCAGCTAGTTGTGGCAAATATGTGAAATGTTGTCCACCAGGGAAGCCCTTTAAAGACTCAGCATCCAGGGCACCCTCTTCCTAACACACACCCAAATTTCAGACTCTCGGAAGGAAAGCAGGTATTCAGCACGGACCATGTTGACTGTATAAACAGTCTGGAGATACTGAACCACTCCTATCAGTTAAGGTGGTGGGAACCCTCCTGAAGTTCAAGTTCCAACTGCCAGCCAAAGGCCAGCCCTATAAACAGGCCTTCCAAAGGACAGCAGTCAGGTCTGCTATTTTAATTCTTTTCTGCAGAATGGCCAATACATATTTCAAATTTAGCAAATTCCACTCCCTACTTGACTCTTTCCTGAGCCTTCCATACCTTTCATAAACGGTAACTCATTTACCTTGTGATTTAACAGAAACTCGGAAGCCATCCTTGATGCCTTTCTTCCTCTCTCAACCTATGTTCAATCTATCAGTGCATTATGTTGACTCTACCTTTAAAATAAAGCCAGAAGCTGACCACTTATCACCTTCATTGCTACAACCTAGTTGAAGCCATCATTGACTTTTGCCTGGATTATCTTAGCTGTTCCCTCTTCCACTCTTGCTCTACTTTATTCTCTGTGCAGCAGCTAGAGTGATTCCTGTAAAACTGAAGTCTAATCATATCATTCTACGCTCAAAATCTCTCAAAGGTTTCCCTTCTAATATATCACGTTCCATAAGGTCCTTCAAAATCTTTTCCAGCCCCCAAATCTTTCTGACCTCAGTCTTATCACTTTCCTTTTCTGACCTCTCAGCTTGCCTTCTAAGGGTCCTCAAAGACACCAAGCACGCTGCTGCCTCATGGCTTTAGCCATGCAATAGATATGGTCTCGGCTTCCTCCCTAACTTCCTTCAGAACTTTGTTCAAATTTCACCTTATAACAAATGTCCTCCCTAATCACCTCACAGAAAAAGCAACTTCCAGTTCCCCAGACTGGTATTCCCTACCCTATTGCCTTGCTGCACTTTGCTTTCCTTAGATTATTTCTTTATACAATTTATATTTATTCATTTATTTATTATTTATCTCTCCCTTCTAAGTGTCATCGGAGCAGGGACTTTTTGATTTTTGCTCTATCCCCATGGTCTACTTAGAACAGTTTGGCATGTAGTAGTTGCTTAATAAATATTGGATAAATATGTGCCTGAATATTATTTGGGATCCAGGCAACTCAGGATTAATTCTATTTTCATGAATTAAATTGTTCTTAAAAACTCCAACTTGAAAACTTATTCAAAACAAAAAATATAATTATTAGTTCATAAAAAAATGTTTCCTTGTGTTTCCTTCATATGACAGGCAGAGATAAGGAAATGTCCCCTTGAAAAAGGTAGCCTGTAGTCAAGGACTCAATTTTAATGTCTGCCTGTGAATCCTTGCATATAGATACTATAGAAATATTATAGAAATTCTTTAGGTTTTTTCTCTCTATGTGTACACATAAATATATATACATACATATATATTTATATATATTTATATATTATTACCTCGGGTGATAAATTTCAATTCCCAAAAGTCCACAGCTAAGAAAAATAGAGGTATGTGTCCTTTCATTTTCTAAACATATACTCAAGCCAGATTTCCTAGATTTGAATTGTAACTCTGGCATTTTCTAGCTGTATGGTCTTAGGCAAAGTACTAGAAATTCTTTGTTTCTGCATTGTGATAGTGGGTACAATACTACTTCCTACATCATAGGATTGTTGTAAAGATTAAATAAGATAATTAATATAAAGATTTTTAGAACAGTGCTTAGTACATGGTAGGTTTCAGTAATTACTCACTATAGTATCATAATTCACATTCATATCACAGGCAAACGTAATAGACTGCCTGTATTCTAAATAAAATTTGTAATTGGGACCTATCTCACTCTTTTTTAGTGAATGATTTGCTTATCATTTTCCTGTGGGAAGAAGAAAAAACAAGACTTCAACTTACTTCATTATGAGTGGGCTAGTGAATGACAGAACATCAGCAAACACTCTGAATAAAGCAACTTGAATCAGGACAAACTTAAAGGTGTTCCACAATGCACGGAGCAGAGATGGTTTCCTGGTATGTGCCTCTTTATGAAAAGATGACTACATAATTAAAGAAAATAAAAACAATGTGAAAAGGGAACAGAACTGATATATAAAATATATATAAACTAACCATAAAATTAGTATTGTACTCCAAAGATAGTAAAGCAACAACAAAAAAATAAATTCAGCTAAACTTGAAAATATGGCCCATATCATTGGTATGGTATATCTCCAAACCACATGGCATTATTTATACCACGTGGCATAAGTGGAAAAATATTTTATTTTATCCCTTTTGTGAGTTTTGAAACTGTTTAAATAATACAGTTTTTATCTTCAAATTATATTTTCTTTTTGAGAAGTCTAAAGACTATATATATATATTCATATGTGTGTGTGTGTGTGTGTGTGTGTGTGTGTGTGTGTGTGTGTATCATGCTACATGTGGAGAACCTATCCCTGCCCCACAAGCTTTGGCCTTGGCCACTATATGATTTACTTTGACCAACAGACATGATTCTCTGAGATATGCAGACCATCTTTGCCATGATGGATGAGGAAAGATATTGGTGAGATGCCAAAAATTATATACATATCAACACATTTGCTCCTGAGCTTTGAAGGGAAGAGATGCTTAATAATTTGATGACAGAAATTAGCTGCAATAACAACCAATTATACTTATAGAAATGGCTTATTATTTCACATATTTAAGGTATTTTCTATATCGATACCTCATATTTCGAACAAGCTTTATTAGTTTTTTCATTAAGTACTAACAATTTAATAATTAATTACCTTTACTTTTTGCCTCTCTTGATTCTTTAGAACTTCCTTCCTCCATTGTTTTTCAAAGATGGGACACACAATATAGGAGGAATCACTTTCATTTAGTTCGAAAAGATCCTCTCTTTCCAAAGGTTTTTTATAGCCTAAAATAATTATTCTAAAAATGAAAGAGCAAGGTAAACAATTCAGCAAAATCCATAATGAAGTTAAAACTAATTTTGCACACATTAGCTTGACTTCTTGATTTATAAATTATTTTATTGATCAGGTTGGAATGACGAGAGAGTGTGTTTGAAAAATCATACAACTCTATCCTGGAGTTCAATAATGTATAATAATCCTTTGTAGCTTTTAACTGGGCTGTTTAGATATCCAATTATTCAGTGAAACACTAACTTCATTTACTCATCTCATACTGGAGACACCCACCTACCCTACCTCCCTTACTGAAATTTAAATAGCTAACTTTCACAGTAAGGTATTCATGCCAAAACCCATATTTGCTTTTTAGGCTTGTATCAGAAGAGAAATGGATCCATCCTCTGCTGGGACTATATATACCCTTTGACACTTGACTTTACAGAATGTCCAAGTGGAGTAGCTGTATCTGCCCCACAAACTTAGGCCTTGGCCATATGACTTACTTTGATCCACAGCATATGAGTCAATGTCACAGAGCCATTTTGGAGCTGATGCCTTAAGAAGTACGGCAAGATACTGCCAGCCTCTTAGTACTTCCACGTTCCTTCATTCAAAAAGCTTGCCCCAGAGTACATGGTGAGTCATTATGCAAAAACAATGGGTCTAAACTGAGATTTTCCCAGGCAAACAAAGGTGCATGGTCTAGATATACCACCAACGTTATTGTGGCAGACAATGATTTGTATTTACCTTACACCCATCCCTTCTGCCTCAACTCTTCCTACAAACTGGAATTTGATATTTATTCATTTGAAAATCTCTTGAACTCAGAGTAAGTCCTTATTCCAGCCACAGAGTTATGATCTATGATTGGCTTAAATCAGTCCTGGTAATCTCATTACTTTTTTGCTTAGCATTAAATAATATAACTCAGTTACGGCTAAGGAAATCTAAACAAAAGTCTACTGAGGAGAACTTTCTTTTTCAAAAGAAAACACAAAACAGGGAGTTCCCTGGTGGCCTAGTAGTTAGGAGTCCACACTCTCACTGCTGTGACCCTGGTTCAATCCCTGGTGGGGGAACTGAGATCCCGCAAGCCGGGCCGCATGGCCCAAAAAAAAAAAAAAGACACAAAACTTCACAAGGAGAAAATGCTTGCCTTCCTTTTCCTGCACCTTCCTCCTTCCTCCCTGTACTGAAGACATAATGGTCTGAGATGGAGAAGCCATCTTTGCCACCATGGGTGAAAAGCCAAATACTAGAAATGGAGGGTGGAAAGATAGAAAAAGCCTGGGTCCTTGATAACATTTCTGAGGTAGTTCACCAGCCTATTCCCTGCTGGTGAACTACCCAATAACATAAGAAAATAAATACATATCTATTTAAGCTATTATTATTTGACTATTCTGTTACCTGAAGCCAAACACACTGCTAAGTAATATAGTTCAGATATACTCAGTTTTGAGCTTGATGACATGACTCATTCAATAAGAAATTAAACTACCATTTAAACCCAGGCCTTCTGACTCTATAGCTTCAGTTTTTTCCATTACAAAGTATATTAGTCCAAGAGACCATAACAAAGTATTACACTACTCCAAATTGGAACTGCTTTCATTGTCATTGTTACTGAACAATCTGAATTGATTGACCGTCGGATGGATTTAAACCCTGTGGTAACCAGTCTCCACTGGATTCAATTTTACTTTTATTACACTGTCTAATATCATATTACAATTCATAATTAACAAAAAGGCTTAAATGTACTCAGAAAGGACCTTCCATAATCATGCCTCTGTTGGTTCAATATGCTGGACAATTTCCTTCAGTGCACTTTTAAAAACATATTAAGCAATAAACTACTTTTATGTCATATTAAGTCCTTCTATTCTGTTCCACAAAATAAATATTCATTTTCAAAATAAGATTGATTTTCACAAAAGCATTTTTAATAACATTTACTGCTTCAGCATTTTGAGTTAGAACCGTGCAAAACTCAGTGGTTTTGGTTCACGGGGATAAGTGACCCCTGGCTTTCATGTTGAGTCTCCAAATAATGCAGCATCTAAAAGTGACACTTAAGCCGAATTGATTGTGGTGTATTTGGGTTCGGCTGTGACTTCCCTTTTGCCATGTGTGTGCTTCTTCCACCTCTTTTGCTCTCTTCTGGTCTAACTTTTACACATAAGCATCTAGGAAAAGAGGAAGTGGTGTTTCTTTAAATCAATTGATGAAGTAGCTTTGGGGAAGCAACTAGGACCAATAGTTGACCCTCCCAATGAGTGAAACGGAGCATGCACCAGGTCCCACAAACTTGTGGACTTTAGTCCTAAAGCAATAATAAAGGTACTTACATTCACCTTGTGTTTTTTAGATTGATATTTCTTTTCAAAGGACATTCACTTAAACTACTTTGATACTCACAACTCTCTACAGCATGCAGAGCAATATTAATTTTCCATTTTTACAAGTGGTTAAACAGCAGGAACTCTAGGGACTGGCCACAGGTTTGTAAATGTGATATACACCAGTGGTAACTTAACCAAAGGCAGACAGTGTCATTAAGTGTAATATTTCTACTCTGCATTCAATTTTGTTACATTAGAGAGAATTTTGAGCATATTTAACATTAACAAGTGTGCATAAGTATCTCATCCAACTGATGTTAAAGGTAGTAAACCAGTGGCAGTTGGGTAGGAGGATGAGATGAAAAGTAAATTTTGTAGATGAGTAATAATTGAATACTTGGAAAGTATAGATAATACAGTAGCATCATCATTTTCATTATTGCTAATTACATTTTTTTGGGGGGGGTGGTTCGCGAGCCTCTCACTGTTGTGTCCTCTCCCTTTGCGGAGCACAGGCTCCGGACGCGCAGGCTTAGCAGCCATGGCTCACGGGCCCAGCCACTCCGCGGCATGTGGGATCTTCCCGGACCGCGGCACGAACCCGTGTCCCCTGCATCGGCAGGCGGACTCTCAACCACTGTGCCATCAGGGAAGCCCGCTAATTACATTTTTAAACATTTCTGGAAAGGGGTGATTGTGTAATGGGAAAAGGCAAGACAGTCTGTACAAAAATCGTAGAATAGGACAAAGTTAGGAAATGTACAAGTTTTATTAATATGTGAGCAAAAGGTAGGACAGATTGAATAGTGTATCCCTGGTTAAAATTATTATTCAACTGTGACCTATAAGAACTTTAACTAGATTTTTCCATGTATGTCAGGGGGATTATTCTATGACCATGATTATTATACACTGATGACAGATTATATTTGCTAATAAAGCCTTCATAATTACTTGATCATCAACATGATCTAGACAGCTACTGCCTTAGGGATTAAGGCTCATAAGCATATAATTTGCTAATTGTTTGTATCATCTGAGTACATTTTAATTGAACTATTCATATAATTATGGGAGCTTGAATTTGGCCTAGGAAATAATTTCTGACTTCATTCTGTAACTCAAAGAACAGATCTGAGAACACAATTAGCCAGTGTCTTCAAAGAGACATTCTCTTGAACAATAGCTATGTTTCAGCTGCAATTGTTTGATCACCAGATAAGAAACCACATTAGATTAACGCCAATGATAGTTTCAGATAATGGCATGCCATGAAAATATCTCCTATCTAGTGCTGAGATGTTAAATTTGAACAGAAAATAAATGTGATATTCAAAAATTATAGCTTATTGCCTATTTGATCTAAGATATGGACTTCAAGCTATTGGGTTGCCATATTTTAAAATTTGCTATGTTTTATCTTGATTATTACATTTAATTTCAGCTTTTTCCTTTAGGCCTCCTAAAATGGTGTTTGTAATGTTTAATATAAATGCGTATAGTTTTTATAACTTGATATAAAAGTTTTAAAGTACATTTACTTAAAATTATTTTCGTCTTTCACATTCTGTGATAGTCTGTGACTTAAAAATGACACTCTGATAACTACGTCTAAAACAGGTAACTAATGAGAACCAACTGTATAGCACAGGGAACTCTACTCAGTGCTCTGTGGTGACCTAAATGGGAAGGAAATCCAAAAGAGAGGGGATATATGTAAACGTATAGCTGATTCACTTTGCTATACATCAGAAACTAACACAACATTGCAAAGCAACTATACTCTTATAAAAATTAATTTTAAAAAGAAAGAAAAAACTTATTATAATGGTATATTTGAAAAGCAGGATACAAAATTGTGTATGGAATCTGACAAGGGCAATGTCAGTGATTTGTGTGTGTGTGTGTGTGTGTGTTACGCGGGCCTCTCACTGTTGTGGCCTCTCCCGTTTGCGGAGCACAGGCTCCGGATGTGCAGGCTCAGCGGCCATGGCTCACGGGCCCAGCCATTCCACGGCATGTGGGATCTTCCCGGACCGGGGCACAAACCCGCGTCCCCTGCATCGGCTGGCAGACTATCAACCACTGCGCCACCAGGGAAGCCCCTCAGTGATTTTTTTAAAAGACAAAGCATGAAAATAAAATGGAAAGAAAAATCCGCACTCCCCCCACCAAAAAAATGACAGTCTGAAATTTTTGAAGCCAGTGTAGACATCACTCTTTCTCTCAATTCATGGATGAGACAGAACTCAGGTTTGGAAAACATATCTACACATACACAAATTTGAAAAATCAAAATCGTTAACTGTAAATAGCTCACATTTACATTTATATTTATATTTAATCTTTATTTTTTTCTAGTGCATAACTTAATGTAGCATATTGGTGTAAAATTTTTGCCATCCTCTAAGTGATTCCTAGATTTGTATAACTTGGAATTCTTATCATAATTCAACCTCTTCTGCCCAATTATTTGCTCATCAAGTATACAAGTTCTCTACTTCAACAGCTTTCATAAAAATCACCAATCATCTTTACAATGGAGAATATACTCAGCTCTTATTTCAATTTCCTCCTTTTCACTATTTAGCCCTATTGGTCACTTTGTATTTCTCCTTTTTTGACAGTTTCCCTAGCTTGCAATCACATGCTTTCTTTGGTTTGTCTCTCATATTCTGAGTACTTAGCTTCCTTTGTAGATTCCCCCTCCTCTCACTGTTTAAATACTGAGAATTCCCAATGTACTGTTTGTTCATCCTATTCAATAGGCTCTCCTTCTCGATGATCTCAGTCATGCTCATGGCTTCCACTACTGAGCTACGGTCAGCGACCCTTAAATTCACATCCATAGGTCTGAGAGCTACTTTTCCGTAGATATTTTTTATGGGAATGAGTCAGGCACTGGAAATTGAAACTTCCCCAAACTGAATTCACAAAATTTTTTAGAACACCTAATCCTCTCAGTTAGCTGAGCCAGAAATTGAGATTTATTCAAGACTTTTCCCAGTTCCTCAATTTCCTCAACCAACCAACTCTCTCTCTTAAATAGCTCTTGAATCTGTTCCTTCCTCTTCATCATTACCATTACCGCAGTTCAGATGGTAACCATAAATCTACCAGGATACCCAAAGAGCCTTTTAACCTTGCTCTCCATCTCCATTTTCATCTCCTACATATCATATCCACAGAATTGCAAAGGTGATTTTTCTAAAGTGCAAATAGTATGTCACTCTCTATTGAAAATCCTTCCCTGGCTTCCCACTATCTTCAGGATGTCCTAGAGAACTCTTTCTGATCTGTCCTTCCAGCTTGATGGCTTGCCACACTAACACTCTGCAATGTGGAAGGGTCAGTTCTCCTCTGCCTCTGTGGTTTGCATATGGTATCTGCTCAACTTGGAATGCCACGTGGCTCACCCCTACACCTTTTAAATGTTGGGTTAAACCATTAATCACTTGTGAAACATTCCCAAACTGTGCAAACTTGGTTAGATGACACTCCTGAAAATTGTTTCTCCATCATGTTTATACTACCTTTTGCCTTTTTGGGTAATTGATACTGTACTTCTTAATCTTTCTAATTCTACTATGAATTCCTGGAAGACAGGATCTAGGTCATTTATGTATGCATTTTTAAAAGTCAGCATAATGTAGGGCATCTAGTATACAACCAAACTTTTCTTTTACACTATTCGGCTACTCTTGAGAACATATTTGTAGATCAAATTGGGCAATTTTGTTTCTACCAACTAAAGATCAAGAAGCATTAAGATGGGGCTTCCCTGGTGGCACAGTGGTTGGGAGTCCGCGTGCTGATGCAGGGGACGCGGGTTCGTGCCTCGGTCCGGGAGGATCCCGCATGCTGCGGGGCGGCTGGGCCCGTGGGCCATGGTCACTGGGCCTGCGCGTCCAGAGCCTGTGCTCTGCAGCAGGAGAGGCCGCAACAGTGAGAGGCCTGCGTACCGCAAAAAAAAAAAAAAAGAAGCAGCATTAAGATGATAAACTTAGTTTCATATTATCATAAAATTTCTGTGGGGAAAATAAATACATTTCTAAAGAAAGCTTCTGAATTTATAAAATTAGAAAAAAATCAACTCTTCTCATTTAATATGATGTAATTCTTGTGTTAAAGCCTTCATCACACATTATAGATGAATTACTCTATGAGAAGAATCACATTATATGTCTTACAAAAATGATTGTGTGTTTTAATAGTAGTATACATAAGTATATAAGAGAGCATTTCCAGTAAAGAGTAGAATAATGAAACGAACAAACAACCAAAGAAAAGTGTGAAACATGAACTCAAAAAAACTGACTTCTAACATCAGGTCAGTGTGCTCCTACAATGGGTATCAATGGACAAGTTACTTCCTCTTCCTGAGCCTCAGATTTTCTCATTTGTTAAAGCCTATCTCATAGGACATAGGGGAGAATTAAATGAAATAAAATGTATAAAGTGGGTAACATATTTGATGGAGATATATATATATATATATATATATATATATATATATATATATATACTTTTTTTTTTTTTTTGCCCTTCCTTAGTGCTAACAGGGATACAAATCCTATAAAGGGGCAGCCTTATTACAGGAGTATTAGTAGTCTTATCTGTGGAACTATTTAGTATGTTACCATATGTGATTTTTTTTGTAATAAATAATATGAGAAGAAAAGCTTTACAAAGTTATTTTTGTAAAAATATTCATGCTTAGATTAAAGGAATAACATGTAGGTGTCATTTCGCTTGGAATCTTCCTCAGTGTGGTATACTACAGATAAATTAGTAAAATTCCTACCTGCTAAACCAGGAATAGGTCATCTTACTGAAGAATGAAGCACTTTTCTCTGGACTGCATTTCTAAAAAACAAAACAAAACAAAACAAAATATATATATATATATAAAACAGCTATTGTATTAAGAAAATGTCTTTATTTTACATTTGAAAGATCTTTGTCAGCAAGTGGAAGAGTAGACATGAAATCATTTATGTTTCAGCTACGTTGATATCATAATCTTTAAGGAATACAATTAAGATATTCTTGGACAGCGGTTGTACTAGAAAAATTTTAAGATTTCTCCCAACATTACAACTACTTACATAGCAAGAAACATGTAGAAAAGGAAAATTATTTCTAAAATTCCCATTACTTCCTCTCTCTCTCTATAAATATATACACACACACACATATATATATATATACATAGCTCCTTGAATTTATATGACTGTGTATATATGTATGTATATGAATACATATATACACACATAATTTAGCTTACATATATGTATAAGCTAAATTTAAAACATTTTAATTGCTAAATTAAAAACAGTTTTGGCTTTCTTCTGAAAAATAGAAAAATAATAGACTATAACAGGCATTTGGTTTACTAACTTCTGTATGTGTTTAATTACATAATTTGTATAAATGTATAAACATACACACAATTATATATTTATCACTATTGCATATTATTTGGGGAGGTTATACTATTTCCATAAAATTCTTCCCATTGACCTGGTGGGTTCAACCGAAAGAGGAGGGGTTTAAAAGGGAAGTTCTCAAAAGTCATAATTTTACATTTTTAAGGTCAGCATCAATCTGTGTCTTTTAAAAAGTTAAACTAATCACAATATTAAATTTCATTCTTAGAAATTGTCCCATATTTAACAATTTTTGCATTGATCCTCTCTACTCCAGGTCTGATTTCATATTGAAAAAGTGTTTACCACATTTTAAAAAATTCTGATTCTAGAAGTAATAAGTGAAACAGTGTTTCATCCTGTACAGTAAAGTGTCCCGACTATAGAGGAGAAAACATAATACTCCAAATCTGTTCTCTTAGTTATAGCAAACGGTATACTCTAAATCTTTGAAGAAATATATATGTGTGTGTGTATACACACACACACATAGAGTTGACCCTTGAACAACATGAGTTTGAACTGCATGGATTTGAACATTTGGATTGCTTTCAATAGTAAGTACTACACAATCAGGGGTTGTTTGAATCTGTGGATGAGGAACTTTGGATGTGGAGGAACAGCATATATGGAAAGCCGACTCTAAGTTACATGTGAATTTTCAACTTTGATGAGGCTTGGCACCCTTAACCTCTGTGTTGTTCAAGGGTAAACTCTAATTTAGCAAATTGGTATCCATCCTTATATGATTGTTTCAAGAAGTAAATGCTGTGACAAACGTAAAACATTTATCACATGGTGGCCCCAAATAACCACTCAAACATGTGAACTATAAAATTATCATAACTCTTGTTACCAAACATATTATTTGGAAAATAAGTATCAATGCATATATCAGTGGGGAAAATGTTCTGAAAACTCTCTGATTAACCTGGAAGCCACATTTATTTTACAGGGAGTTGCCAATTTGATAACTGGCCACCAATGTGAAGATTGTATTCTCATCCAAAATACATATATTTCTGTGTCTGACTACAAACGGCTACAAATTCTTTGTAGCTTTTCCCATCAAGAGACAGACTCTATTTCCCACTCCTTGAATCTGGGCTGGCATTGCTTCTTGTTTTGATTATGAGAATGCAACAGGAGTGACATTAAGAGAACTCCAACTCTAAGCTTCAAGAGGCTTGCTATGCTTGGAACCCTGAGTGAACCACATGACTGAGACCCAGCTAACCTCCTGGAGGATGAGAGACCACATGGAGGAGAACCAAGGTTCTCATCTGGTCATCCTGGCCAACAGCTTGAAAACTGCCAGACATATGAGGAAATAGGTCCTACATTATCCAGCCACCAGCCAACTCTCCAGACGATAGCACATGCTGAGAGAGCTCAGCAGAGATCAGCCAAGCTAACCCAAACAAGGACATGATCTAGCTGGTCCAGAGAATCATTAGCTAAATAAAAAAGGTTGTCGTTTTCAGGGCCAAAGTCTTCCAAAGCTACTAGATAAGGTTACTTTAGCAGGTCAAGAAATGGGTATTTGACTTAATATTTGCTCTAGGCCCATTTTCCATGTGAAAGCATCTTATACGAGGCTCTTTGAGTCCTCTGGTAAATAACCTCCTTAAATGTGGGTCAGGCGTCTTATGCTGAATTTATTACAGTGAATTCCAAGCATATTTATGTCCCAGAAGAAATGACAGGCAGGTAAATTATCTGGTAAATGTAATTAAGCCTTACCAAGCACCAAGAATGTATAAATGACTTCTCAATAAATAATTACTGAATTCACAACGTGGGTCTCACTGAGTTTCTTATTGATATATTGCTGCAAAGCAACATCTATGTTAAAAACCAGGATATGACAATTCTGACAGTATCTTCCAATGTTCTAATTTACTCCCATCTTCTCCATTGGCCATTTTGCAATCCTTCTAACTCACCTATTCTCACTCTGACAGCACTTCCTCTGCAGATGTAACTGACACCAAATGATTTCTCATTTTTTTTCATCTCCCCAGGCCCACTACAGGCCTTTGTTTTCTAAGCTATTTTATTATCTTTGTACTTATCTACCACTGGGCATATAGTAGGCATCCCATAAACACACCTTAATATTAATGACTTACGGGCAATTTTCATTTGAATGGTGGTCCTGTTATTTCTGAATTATGATGGAGGAGCAGAAAGTTTAGCCCACAGCATAGCTTGGGTCCAGGATTTAGTGAAATGTGTTGCTCTCAATCTTCTTTGGGTTCCACCTTGAGATGCAGCCTCCTGAGGATGTGGTGTGATTGCTACAGTTAACAATACCTCATAATCCCTAACTTCAGGTGCTTTCCTTGTGGGTATTAAAGGAGGGTCCTGGGAATCGTGAAGGAAGTTATGGGAAAGTGTCTGTACAGGCTCACGGAGAAGGGAAAACATCTAGAAAGCAAAAGGAACTTATGTTTCTTAATCACTTATTCTGCGCCAGATTCTGTACTAAGTATATTATTAAATATAACATGTCTTTGTGGTGGGACTATTTTTGTCATCCCCATTTTATAGAAGAGGAAACTAAGGCCTAGAGTTTAAAAATACTTGCCCAAAGTCCTCCAACTGAGAAGTATAAGACACTGGATTGGATCCAGTAAATTCATTCTATTTTCCAGTCATAATTCTACACCCTCAGCTCTACCTGTTACACACTGTTGCTGTTTGCTGCTGCTTAGAAACACCTTTCTTCTTGTCCACTTCCTTGTACTTCACGTCTCCTGGCTACATCTTACTTGTGGTCCAATCCTCTGTAGGATTTATTGCCTTTGGTGATTCCTCTTCTCCATCCCAACCTCCAATGCTCAGATTCTTGTTCTGTGTTAACATAGTTTAAAGGTTCTTCAGATCTGCCCTCTCTGAATTTACCCTCACTCTTATCTGACTATCCAATCATTTGCCTACAGGTACTTCTCTCCTGCTAGACTTAGTTTCTCCGGAGGACAGAAGCTATGTTTGATCTACATTTATATTTCCAGGGCCCAGCTCATAACATGTTCTAGATGAATGAATATATGAATGAATGAATGTTAATCACTGCCGATAAAAATTTTTAGAGGTTTTCTATTCGTGGGTCACTATGCCAGCCCTAGAAATTCAATCAGAAGGTCAAGTTCTCGGCTTACAGGTCAGGTTGGCATTTTTATCTGAGATCTATTATGTCAAAAATATAAAGTCTCAGCAATGAAATGTAATCCTACAAGGTTTTCAACATGCTTTGAAGCCATCAATTTTTTTTTAACTTGGCATCATAGAAGTAACAAATAGAAAATGAGTATTTTCAATCTTGCCCAAATGGATTCTTGGTCCATAAAGCTATTGAGGTTGAGTAATAGTCAAGGAAATAAACATTGCTGGAATCTTAGAGGAAGAATCCACTAGAATTTGGGGTGAGGGAATTGTTTGAGTTTTATAATTTCCCACCCCACCTATTTGTAATTCATTGCCTTTGGCCACCTCTGTGGTTAGACTAATGATGTTAAACCAGTGTGCCTGAATAAGCCTTCTACGTCTAAAATAAAATAGGTATATTGTCCTGGTGGAGCGCTTGCACATTTTTAAGGGACTTATTCAACGCCTATATTTTATAGATTTAAATATAATTTGCTTTACTTTTAAAGAAATTTATAGTTTCATATGTAATCAGAAGAATAGCTGTCATATTCATTTGACACTTGGAGTTAATAACAAAAGCCAGGATTAGAACAAGGTCCTCTGAAATCTGAACCTGAAATCTTTTTTTTTTTCCTTTTTAGTACTACAGAACTACATGTGTTAAGGGCTAGATCTAAGACCCGGTCTTGTGAGGTGATGAGAAGTAAAACAAACAGAATTTTTATTAGGGAAATTGCTCCTGATACACAACTGCAGGTTTCATTTCCCTGTACCACTGCCTTAGCACATGACTTCTATTGTGAAAGGAGCACGTGTTATGGGGGCCAGGGGGGAGGGTAGCAAGGCACAGTCAAATGTCTGCAGTTTTTGGATTTGCCCCAGGCCTCAGTGTCCCAACACCATGTCAGTTGACACACAGAGTTTATGTATCCCAGATCTCTCCTGTGGTTTTAACAGGCTCTATCACTGGTTTTAGAGTCCCATCCCAACCTCTACTCCTTCAGCCGAAGTCAGGTCCTTTCATTCCTTTCTCAAATATTTGCTTCTGTTTGCAAACAGTGGAGTCACTTAGACCTTCAAAGATGCTGCTTTCTCTTCCAGCAGCCACCTTGACTAAGATCGCGCTGGCTGAAGTTTCACACCATCCTGGGGTCTGATCTCAGCTCTCCCGACTGTGTGTGTGTGTGTGTGTGTGTGTGTGTGTGTGTGTGCGTGCGCGTCTGAATCTGTGCTGTCCCTGTGTGATTACGACAAAAACAGGGATCTAAGACACCAGTTCGCGTTTCAGGGTCTGGACAATCAGCTCTCCCCGCTTCCCCTCGCCGCCAGATTGGCCAGAAAACCTTCCCGCCTCCCGCACCTCCACCGGGAATCTTTACCTGCGCCTCGGGGCCTCGGGGGAGCCGCTGGTAGGAGCCGCTGGCGCTCCACCTCCCCAAGCTGGAAAACATGGTCCGCGCGGGCTCCCGGCGACGGGAAGCGGATAGAGGTCCGCGGCTGTCACCTCTCTTGGCTGGGGATGGTCAATTCGGCGCCTGGAAGGTGGGAGGACGCGAGCACTCAGCCCGGGAGTCAGCTGTCGCCCTACCCTCCACCCGCCCTTCCAGCGAGCGCCCTGGGCGGCGGCGGGGAACGGAGGGAGGACAGGGCGGGGCGGAGCGGGAAGAAGTGGGACCTTCTGCAGAGGCCAAAGATCTCTGCCTTTGGGGGAATTTGCACTTGACTCGGTAATTCTCACTTCTCAATTTCCAGGGTTGCTCTGTTAGAAAATGTGTCCCTTTATAATAGAAGCAGAAAGCTCTTTCTTCCTTGGGATGACATTTAGGTGTTTGCAAACAGTGTTAACAGCTGTCCCCTACAGAAAATTGTTAAGGACAACAGGTTTCAGTAGAATTTTACAGAGTGAACTAAACTGCAAGGGCTTTAAAATTAGAAACTAATGAAATGCTTCCCTTAGTATTACAAAATAATAACAGTATAGGGAATCTAAATTTTACTTTTCAAATTAATCATAAAGCTATGTAATAAATGGGAAAACTTCATAGTATAGGATTAGCAAAGAACTAAATGAAATACATGACATAAATGGGGATATGAAAATTAAGAAGAATAGCATTATGACTTTTAATAAATATTGATGGGACATGAACCTTGTATAAATAAGTATGGGTGTATGCAACAAATCACTTTCCATGAGATGTGTCTAATGGTCTAATGAAATAGTTTGTTTCAGTTCAGTAAGAAGGTGAAATAACAGAAGAGGGAGTAATTTTAAGAATTCTCTATAATGAGGATAAGGCCATGTGATAATTTTACAAGGATGGGTATTGTGTTTGTATTATGATTCAGGACCAAGGAACATTCTGTCTGCTTCTTGAAATTAATGTTAGAGGTAAATGGAAAGAATTGAGTATATAGGAAAAGAAAAGGCCAGCATCCTTGAGAAAGGCGTTCAAAAGATGTTACTTACCGGGAGTTTTAGCCTGCCCACAGAATGGGTCAAACTGAGGTACCATAAATGTCTACATGAGGATTAGACCAAACTATAGCTCATGGAATTAAAGTCCTGGGGAATATTTAGAACATTTATTTGGCTTTCTTCCTCCCTTCAGAGGGTATTTGTCTGGCCCCATGCAAAGAGGAAGTTGTAGATTTCACTTTAAAATAAATGTGTCTGTGAAGAATTGAGGTCGAAGTTCAGGACTTAGAAATTTTGTTTCATGTCTTCCAGAACTTTTCACAAATTCACATACCAATTTGGGGACATCTTTTACTCAGCAGCCTCAGCCTGAGGGGCCCTTTCTCCATCTGCACTTTTAAACTATTCACTCTGTGGATTCTTTGTGGAAAAGGCAAGGTGTTATAGAGATAGTTCCTGCTTTTTTCAGCTATAAGGAAAGAAGGAACTTGAAACTGAACCAGAGGGGGAAGCCAGGAAGAAGAAAAGGCCTGGAAATAGCTCAGGCTCCAAACTCAACATATGTCTACCTTCCTCCGATTGGAATTAATCCCCTCAGGAAAGGGCGGTTCTAGCAACTGGAAACAGACAGATTTTCATGAATACTCAGCTCTTTAAAGAGACCCAGCTCCTTGATTGGTGGGGAAAGAGGAATCCCTAAAGTAATGGAATAGATGAAGTTAGAAAGGCCTATAGGTGTGTTGGAGCTGGAGTGCTGGAGGCCCTACCCAAAGGGATTGAGGGAAACATCTCTGGCAGCCCCACAAAATTACATTTTAATCTCAAGCTTCCGCAAAAGGAGATACAAGATAAGACTATGCTAATGAAAAGGAGGGCATGAGTTTTGGGGTGTTTGTTTGTTTTTAAGAAAGAAATTACAGTTTTTATTGCTTCAGTGCTTAGTTAAGGAAAACTCAGTGAACTATTCAGATTTGTCTGAGGAACAGAAAATATTAAATAAAATGACCCTGGCATAAACAAACCTTATCACAAAATTAGCATTCTGATTCACTGAATTCTCATGCTAGCTGAATTGTGAAATAAATATTTCCTTTTGCAGAAAAAAAAACACACACAAAAATCATAGACAGGTAAGGAGTGGAATGTATTTTATGTCACTATATTCAATTTTTTAGGCCGCTGGAAAGATTCCTTAGTAGGGTTCTTACCTTTCCAGGGATTCTGCTCTACTTTACACGTTCTGCAGGCACTGTACCTCACCCTTTCTTGTTGAGGAGAGCCTCATAGATCAGGGTCAGAATCCCTGAGACTGATTAAAAGTAAAGCTGAAAGAAAGAGCTGGCTGTTTCCTATTGTTACCTGGGCATATGGTTGTCACCGTGGCAGAAAGGAGACAATTCTTTTCTTCAAGGTGATTGCAGGTTGTATCTTCATGGGAGGTGAGGGATGGAATAGACGTTATTTTCTTTGTTCTTGTTAACCTTGGTATTAAAATTGAATTCACAACTCTTCGGTTCTTGGCATACTATCATCATTTTGTTAAGGACCATTTTTATTTTATTTTATTTATATTTCCCCACCTTCCTATCCATTTTCCCCACCATAAGTCAACTGATCTGGAGTAACACATAAGTATCTTTTCAATTCAACTTCTACACATTTATTGAGACACTTCTTTATATTTAAAAACTCTATGGTGCTGTTTCACCTGTTTCAAATATATATACAAATGGTATTTTCCTACAAAGTTATTGCAATACACCTCCCTCCCTCCCCGCATATTTTTTCACTTAACATTATTTGTAGAGCATCTACCCACGTGAGGCTACTCACACATTGTTCCTGACTGCTGCGTGATGTTTTGTTCTATGCAAATACTGCAATTTCCAGGAACTCAGAATGTGATTGAGCACACAGGCTCCAAGGTAAGACTGCAGATGCAAGTCTGGCACCACCATTTACCAGCAAATCATTAACACCTCAGGGCTCACTTTCCCATTTATAAAATGGAATAGTACTGCCTTCCTCATAGGTTTGTTGTAAGCACTGTGTGATTTATTCATGTAATAAGTAAAGCATTTAGAACAGCAAGGGCACATGGTAAATATTGCATAAATTATTATGATGATTATTACTTAGCTAGTCACTTAGTGAACAATATGTAGGCTAACTCCAACTGTTTTCCCTCATGGTTAGTGCTGTAAGGACTCTCTTCAGGACTGATATTACATTTTTCTTAGATCAAGGGTTCTCAATTTTTGGACTCAGGACTTCTTCACATTCTTGAAAATTATTGACTACCCAAGTAACTTTTGTGTGTGTGGAGCAGCTCTACTGATATCTATGTTAGAAATTAAAATTTTAAGTGTAAAAATATTTATTAATTATTTAAAGATAACAATAATAAACCCATTACATGTTTTTGTAAATGCTAAAAATTAAAAACAAAGATTACAGGGTTCTCAGGATATATTCCAAATCCACCACATCACAGAGGAGGTGACCAAGTCAGGAGAAAGTTTGATGACTTTCCCAACATTACAGTCATAAGGAAAACTGAGGAAAAACATCCGATTTCCTTGAATCTTTTTTCCACTTTACCCATCTGATACCCTTTTATTTTGCCCCAAGTAGCTACTGATTTGCAAACATAAGAAAGAAGATGCAAAGTCTGCTCATTTTTACACTAACAAAGAGTAGCACAGTTTATTTGTGATTATTTTTGTTATGATCCTAAAGTTGTATCCACATGACTTGGCAAAAAAAGGAATTTCCAAATATTTTCCAAAAAATTTCTTCGGATCTCCACTGCATTTTGCTGAATGCTGTTCTTTACTTAACTAATATATTTCACACGCATTAATTTAGTACCTCTGTGTGCTAGGCATTCTGGAAGGTGCTAGAAATGTAATGAATCATTCCTGTCCTCGTCAAATTGTGCACTAGTGGGAGAGACCAAGAATAAACAAGTACACCAAAAATAAATAAATAAAAAACTACAAAATGTACAGTGCAATGAAGAAAATGAACAGGATGCAATATCAGAGAATAATGAACCAAGACAGGCACCTCCTTCCAGACTAGTTTGGTGAAGGCTCACAGGTTATGACACGATAAATACACTGTAGGGAGCCATAAAAATAGCTGGAGGCCAACTATTTCAGGTAAAGGAATACTATGGACGGAAGCCTGAATTCTTCTTTGTGTTTGTTTTTTCATACATTTTATTATGTGAATTACTTGAAAAATATAATCTTCCCATGACTAGGTGTTGCTATACCTGCAGCAGGACTGTATTCTTTATTTCTCCACCTTCCTTCCCCATCATCATCTGAAGCATTATTTGATTTGTAAGGAGGTAAATATGGGATAAAGTCCACATTTACTGTATTTAAATGAACATTTATTGAGCCTTCTCCCACATATCTGTATGGGATTCTTTCCGGACATTCTGTACATAACGCATTTCAAATAGATTTGAATATTTTTGCTCAAACTCGTGTAGGATGCTAGAACCGAGCCCGGGAGGACTTTAAAAACTGAGTAATAGCTAATATGTATAGTGCATTTATTACATGTCAAGTATATGCTAAGATACTTACATTCCATATCTAATGAAGTCTACAAAACCAAACCCATGCATTTTTGAGAAAACAAATAACTTGTAAAGCGTCCTATGGCCGATAAGCCAAGAGTTGACCAGAAGCAGTTTCACCATCAAGGTAGTCAGAAGGAAGGGAAACAGTGCACTCAAAACTCAAGAGCTGTGGTGGTTTATACGTACATTCATATTAACACAGCTAGGGAGGATGGTGTCAAAAGGGTTGGGGTTGTTACCATAAAGGAGGGTTCGAGGAGAAATACATTTTCTCACTGTGTAAACCCTGTCTTTCAAAGGCAGGGTGATGCCTGTGAATTAGGAATACTTTTCTGAATTTTCCATAGTTTAGGTGAATAGTCATTGAGTCATTCATCAGTTATTCATTGATTTTCTATTATGGGATAGGTACTGTGCTAGGTGCTGGGTAAAAGAAGTGTGGGGAAGTAAAATCCTGTCTCATAACACTTACAGTCTAGTGTGTCTGGGGGAAGACAATAAATAGATAAATGAGGAAATGTTTTGATGTCAGATGGGAATAAATGCTACTAGGAAGAAGAATGAGGGGAAGAGGAAAAGGAATATGGATGATGTTGTTGCATACAATGTTGTATGGTGATCAGCAAAAGACTCCCTGGAAAAGGGTCTTTCAGCAAACACCTGAGTAGAAAGAGGAACAAGGAATGTGGTATTTGGTAATATTCAAGGAAACCTTGACATGAAAACTTGCAAAACAGATGTCGACAGTTTGGAGAAAAGCTGGGACAACTGTGGGGCATTTTTCAGAATATCCACCTCACTATGGTCCTTGATGGCACAGTGGACGATATAGTGCAGACACAGAGGACCAAACAATCCTGATCCAAAGAAAGATTTATTAAAGTTGGATCTGAGTGTGAAGATGTTTTAGAAATATATCAGTTGACTTGGTTTGCTTCTATTTATCTTTTTTATGTAGGCACAATAGCGATACAATAAAACCACTGTCTAAAGTCTAAAGAAGCTCTCTAAAGAAGTATAAAATAACACATTTAATAGATAAGAGAACATTGTTTCATAGTTTCATTGGTAGTTTTATTGTTTTTTGGTTTTGTTTGTTTAAAAAGTATCATTTCAAAATAAGGTTAATATCGTTTAAGTACCTAGAAGTAGAAACAATAGAAACGCAGATGTAGAGAACGGAGTTGTGGACATGGGCGGTTGGGGGATGGTGAATAGGGAGATTAGGTTTGACATAAATACACTACCATGTGTAAAATAGATAGCTAGTGGGAACCTGCTGTATAGCACAGGGAGCTCAGCTCGGTGCTCTGTGATGACCTAGATGGGTGAGATGGGGGGCGTGGGACGGAGGTCCAAGAGGGAGGGGATATATGTATACATATAGCCAATTCACTTCGTTGTACAGCAGAAACTAACACAACATTGTAAAACAATTATACTCCAATAAAAAAAAAATCGTGTGTATTTAAAAGCTTGAAAAAAAAGTCACAACAGGTTGTGTACAATTTCTGCCTCTTTCCCTATCCCCTCCTGGGCCAACATTCTCCTACTTAGAATCACTATCAATCTTTATCTGTTAAAGAAAAGGTGGTGGTTATGACACAAGAATGTAATCATTATCTTCCCATTAACATTAACAAGATGAATTTATGGGACAAGGGTGAGCTATAGAAGAAAGTTTTATTAATTAGGCTGTAAAAATGGCATATTAATGAACAGAGAGAAATCAGAAAAGCTTTAGATTCTTCAGACTATGGAAGTGATTATCCTTAATCATAGTAAATTCCTACTAAAACATAGACACGGTTTCTCCCCCCCCTCCAGTGATTAGTTGGGAATTAATTTAAGGATTAATGAGAAAATTTTATTTTTATTCAAATTTGTAAAAAATGGAGGAGAAAGTGAAAATATATTATTTAATATGTTAAATTTATCCCTTTTTAATGAGCTGAAACAATCTAATTAAATCTCACATTAATTTGAATTTAAATGTCAATATACTTATGTATATTTGGAAATAATAATTATATTATGAATATATTAAGCAAATTACCTAAATGTATTATCTCCCAATTTTATGAATTGAACATAAAATATATTTTTTAAAAAAGCGAAGAAAAAAAATCACCAAAATTCCATAACCCCATGATGGTCACCCTATGTGTGATTTTCTGTGTAAGCACCATTATTGTAGTTAAGTGCATTTTACCAGGATTACATTTATGTTCTTCCTTTTGCTACAATGATTTCCTTTTGCTACATTATCTACATAATTATCACTTTAAAAAAATCAACCTACTATTCTATGGTGCTAATGCAGCAAACTTAATTAATGAAGTAATGTCGATTCTTCAAATTTTAGATTATTATCAAATTTTTACTGTCACAGAGGACCTAGTCATAAACCTCTTTGTGCAGAAAGTGTTTTTATCCACTTCTTTTTATTACTTCCTTGAAACAAATTACCAAGAATCATTAGTTCAGGAGGTTTAAAATTTTTGTTGGCTCTTGGTAACTTTTGGCAACATTATGTAAAAGTATACTACTAACATTGTTTCCAAGTCATATTTATTTCTAAATTGATTTATTTATTTCATCAATTCTGCAACTCTCCTCTAGTTCTATGGATAATGATTGTAATGGTGTAAACACCACTAACAATGATAAATTTATCTAGTTCAAAACATGCCAGGCACTATTCTAAGCACTTAGTATAGAATTGTAATGGAAAATTATAGATTTTTTATTTAAATATACTTGCATTTGATTACTTACTCTTTCACTAATTAGCACAGTGACCTTGGGTAAGTTACTTAACCTCTTTGAGATAAGCTTTCCCAGTCATACTATGCAAATAGTATTAAAAATCTTGCAGGATTTTTGAGAGGATTGGTTTTCTTAAGACTTGAATTTTTTTTTTTTATTTAACCCTTTAATCTGACTGGAATTTATTTCTGAACATGTTAAAATTTGTGTAACTTTTTTTTCTAAATTGTTAATTTTTCATAACATTGCTTATTAAATATTATCCCTTTGCCAATATTTAGTGATATTACTTCCTTATATTTAAATTGTCATATACAATTGTATGTTTATGAACTTTCTATTCTTTTTCACTGATATATTTTCATGCCAACACAATAATACTTTAGTGATTATTGCATCCAAATGTTTCATTCTTTAGCAGGCTATACTTTGCTTGCTAAACTCATGTTTTTTATTGTTCCAGTTTTTCAAAGCACTATTTCATGGTTTTGAAAATTTATTTTTACCAGAAAATTTTAGAATTATTTTCTTGAGTTTCAAAATAAGTGTATGGGGTGGGTTTTGTTAAATGCATTCATTAACTTCAGGAGTACCGATATCTTTTCAAAATAATCAAATTGTTAAGGCTTTGTGGATAGTTGCTCAATGTAAACAGGTGCAGCAGTCTCTGTAAATGAGACCGTTGGGGAGAAAGGGGCCCTCCAATGCTCCTATTAAAATCAGTCGGCTCTAATAAATGTTTTCACTAGAACAAAACCCATGTGTGATTGTATCTACAGAATTAACTGAAATATATTAAATCGGGTACCTTTTTTGAAATATACAGGATATGCATTCTAAACTATTCCAGTTAAGTATAAAATTTGCAATCATATTTTAATTATCAAGAGTATAAATATTGGTATATTGAACCAGAATGTGGCATTCATAAAAAAGCATGAGGAAATTAATTCTGACTAATGAATTAAATCCTGATTTAACTGAAATCCGTTTCAATTTAATTACATATGCCCTCAGTGTCATGCTATTTAAATGGAAGATAATAACATGGCATTTTATAAAGTTGATTTGCATGAAATATTTAAATAAGAAAAAGGACAAATGTATCTTAAATGAATGGCCCAAGTTATACAGTACAATTTTAATATTTTAGACAGCTGTTCACAAAATTTAAATTTGTTAAATAATAGTAATGATAATTAATATTATTAGCATTCATTTAGTGCTTCCTACATGGCAGGCATGTTCTAAGTGCTTTCTTTGTATTCATGTTATCTCAGAGTAAACTTATGAGGAAGAAATTATATGATCCTCATTTTATAATTGAGGAAACTGAGGCACAGAAAAATCTAAGAACATTGCTCCAAATTATACAGAGTGAGTGTTTGAACCTGCGTTGTTCTCCAGAGACTGTGCTTTCAACCATTTTGCCCAGAACAGTTAAATCCTCTATATAGTCTATCTTTCTTCAACTTTGCCTAGCAATTGCTTTTGATTATCTATAGATTTGTAAATTTTAGCTGAAATCCTTTACAATATTTTGACTATTTATTTCAGCTGATGAGGGATTCCTAGAAAAGATCAAACAAGGCTTAATAAGTGTTCTTGTTCAGGATTAAAGGCTAATCAGAGAACCAAAACAGTGAGCATACAGAATGGATTAAAAATAGAGCACAGCTTTCAAATATGACTTTTCAATTAAAAGTATGACATATGACTATAAAGTATTGCCCTTTTGCCCACAGAACACTTTCTGATTTAATTTCAAGACTATTTTATGATTCTATAAAAATTGTATCAGTAGAGGTCTATAAAAGATGTAAGGTATTGGTTTGACCTTTATTCTTTCTACACCAAAAGTAAAATAAGCAATTACATTCAGCTCCTATATAGAAGCGGGGGCTGTCCAGCTCTAGCATTAACAATTGCAAATTCAGCCTTTACCTTTCTCTGGCCAAGGATGGCTGGTCGGGAGCAAATCATCAGCCAATAGGAGTCCCCCAAGTCAACTATATATGTTGCTTGAGCACCATCTTCTGGACACTTTAAATAGCAACCAATTTGGGAACACTAAGATACCAGAGCAACGTTTGAATTCCAAATATACTTCCCTTTATGCCCCTGTGTAGTAGCAATCCATTTCCACTAGCTCTTCAGAATTAATTGCCCAGGCAGAACATTCACCTCCTTCTTTGCCTACTGATTCGCTGGGATGAGGCGCTTCAAGTGGCCAGGTGGCAGGCTAAACTTCCTAATTTAATGGAACCATATTACTGGGTCTCCTGGTGGAATAATTCCTCCCTTGGGAACCAAGACCACTAAACTAGCAGAACCACAAATCCTGAGGTCCCTAAGGGCTCTGACACAGCTACTTAACTCTGCCATTGTAGTGTGAAAGCAACCATAGACAATGGTGTGGCTGTATTATTACAATAAAAGTTTATTTAACAAATAAGCAGCAAGATGAATGTGGCCTGTGGTTCATAGTTTACCAACCCCTGATATATATATGATACATCTCATATATATATATCTCCCTGATTTTTTGGCAGATAGATACAGATACATTTAGAGATAGAGATAAACATGATAGATATAGAAATAAATTTCTAGTAATAAGGAGCGTCTACTTGGCTGCTGAGACTGTTTTATCTGCCACCATGAACCAATAACCCTTAAAAGCCCTGTGCTAATCTTTTTCTTAATAACTGTGGTGTGTGTACACGTCTGTGTGTGTGTATGCATGTTAATCTAAAATCTTCTGTGATAACTAAACTTATCCTGCTACTTAAGATTGTAAGATTGATTCAAATCCCAAATCCACATCTTATGAAATATTCAAGGGTCTCCCTAAGACTTCTGGGAATACCCAGCATAGTCTTAGTCAGTGTCATCTTTACTTTCAAACTCCTACTTTAACTAAATTAGAACAAATAATTTATTGCCACTTCTCCACGACTTGTTAACTCAAACAGTGAACTCAGAGTTTTCCTTATTTTCTACACACACACACACACACACACACACACACACACACTTCACACACACACACTTTACTGAAGGCCTTATCTGGCATATCTGACTTTACTGATGTTCTGGACAGATGACCTAGGTTGACCTAGACAGCAAAGTAAGAATTTGAAATTGAACATTAAACATTATCTCATGGTGCTTTCCACCAACAAAGGGTCCAGTCTCACGGCATTTTAATCAGCTCTCTCCCACACCATCCTATTCTGACACATTTTATTTTGTATTTTATATTTTATTTTACATTAACACAGTTCTGACACATTTTATTTTCCCAACTTCCTGCTAACTATTGCCCTCTAGTGGCTTCTCAAGGTGTTTTCCTAAACACAGACTTCTCACACCTAAAAAGAACTCGGGTGTCAGCTGTTCAGATCAACTCATCTTTAAACATTTCGCTTGCAATAGACCAAACCAGTATTCAGCATAGTCTTTATATAACTTTACTTTGTAACTCATTTAAGTTATTGAGTAATAATTAGGAAGATATTATTTCTCCACATAATTTGCCAAAATATGGCATCTCTGATAATAAATGATCTGTCAATGAACAATATCAAAAAAAGATATCTTCCAATAGGGTAATTCACTCGGCCACATTTCATAGTAGTTAATCTTATTTTGTGTAACACAAGAAATAATGAAAATTAGAAGGCTTAAAGGAACCATATTGACGTGTTTGTTGTTTTTGTTTTGTTTAATGGTACTGGCAACTGGATTTACTACCCATCTATAAAATTCTGTGGGCCAGAATACTATGTTTTAGTCTCAATGATCAGATCTCAGCCAAATACCTTTATAGACACTTGTGTGATTAAAAATATCTTTTGAAAGAAAGCTGTTCATTGTCACATTGTTCATTGTCCTTTGATACAACTCAGGTGGGCTCCCTGCCTGAAAGGGAATGTAGAGAGGACTCCTTATTTCTTGGAGCAGAGCTGTAACCTTGGCTTTTCTCCTGCTAGTCTTCAAAACAATCAAATATGTCAAGTATCTGCAGTTAAGACACATTATAGGCGCTTGTGAACAAGAGATCAGTATTCAGGAGTAAGCTCAGAGATGGAATATGAACTCAGGTATGATTCACAGAGGTCATGATGAGATATTTTTGACAAAGAGCACAGTGAGAGAAGAGCAAAGGGTCAAGGAGATTTATTGATCAGTCCTAAGATATACTGATTGCCCTTGACTATGCACCTTTTACTAGAAGCTCAATGTCTAAAATTTCTTGAGTTAAGACTCTCAGAGTGAAGTTTGATTTTGCTTAATATTTAGTTGACTACTTATCACGCTTTACTGGATTTGGTAATTCAGACCAAAAAAAAAAAAAAATCCTCCACACAGGATTAGTGGGATTAATAGCCAAACTCTGTCTTTAATGATACTAACAGAACCCCAGGGAAGTGCCAATGGTTGGAACTCAAGACGAGGAGTCCTATTCTCTGGAAGTAGTTTTCAGTTTGCCCTTATCGTTCTTGGGACTGGAATGATTTTCTCAGCCTTCCTTTGACATCTGCTGGGTAGGATCAGTGACTCTGTATAATGATTCTATATTCATGAGTGCCATCTATCTTTTCAGAAAGTTCTATGATTATAATAGTACAACTCTTAGACACGTAAGGTGTAATCTTTCTCTTTTCTATTTCTCATTGCAAAAATGAATTTTGTAAGTGATTTTAGGTATTACTATCTCCATGGTAGCAAAGGGGGTGATGAATCAAAACATTCATGTTTTCTTTGCATAGAGAAAACTGGAGAATAAAGTAAGGTGTCCCTACATCATCACTGCACTCTGGGATATCCAGATAGTTACCCTAGATTATGTTAAAAAGAATTTTAATTTACTATTTGTGCTGTGTCACATTGTAACAATCTGACTATGCTAGTTAGATAATGGGTAAACAATTTAAGGGAATGAGATACATTTCTCTTTTCCTGATTATGTTTTCTAGGGTGAAAAATATTAAAATTCATCCTTGCACTTGAATTGGAGTATAAATTATCTGTCTCAATAGATAAACACAGGCATAGAAATATGGAAAACTAAACACAGTTATAGTATAGCCTTGTACATATTAATATTGAAAGCTATTAAATTGTGCCGCTGTGTTGAATGTTTTTTCATTTTCGTGCAACAGAACTTTGCTTTTGCTTTTAAGAACTGAGAAAACATCAGTCCTTTTCCACACACCCTCTCATGATTACATGTCAAATTCTTAAATTAAATATGGCATGTTAGATTTTTTTGTGGTCCAGAGGGTAAAAAATATGTACTAAACATTTGTAAGATATCTAGGACATTCTTAGTTGCTTTATCCTTAACATGTGGAAAAGATTATTGTTTCCCACTCTGTGTATAAATAAACTAAGAAGAGAAATTGTACAAAGTTTTATTGCTGCATGTTTCTATATTTGATTTGAACTGGACATAGATTTCAGATATCCAGTTTCTTGAAGAAATATTAAGGATCTGTTCTATAGGGAATTTAAGATGACTAGTACATGGTAATTTATGAAAATGTCCTAAGTAACAATATAAGTCAATTTAATTGCATATGTTCCTACAGTAAAATTGTTTTTCATGGCATCCTGACTTAAGTACCTAAGTATTAGTAAACAATGATATCTTCAGATGAATGGTAAGAACAATGAATACACAGTCCATTTGATTCAAAGTTACTATTTATCTCCCTTAGAAGCTATGGTGAAGGAACAGATGAACTTGCTTTCATGATATGACTGCCATTAAGAGAAGTAATCAAGACTAATGCGATTTTTTTTATAAGATGTTTACTCTTTCCGTTTAAATTAATTGTGCCCCAGCAAGTATTTAAATGCTTTTCTTAGTAAAAGATAAAGTAAATGGCAGAAAATATCAGTAGTTTAAATTTTGAAAACATAATCAATCTTTTATACAGTATTTTTCCCCACCCGGTTGCTTTGGTTTCCTTTTTACATCTCATGAATAAAAAGCATCTAGTTAATGATCTCTTGTCTTTTGAGAAAATGGCTATAATTAATTTGCCTCACTCAACTTCTAACTCAGATAACCGATTCTAGAAACAGAAGAAAATAAAAACTCACAACAGCCATGGTAGTAAACCTAACTGAATTTGGGAACATTTTCTACAAACTGCCAGGATGATAGAAATGAGAAACCAATTAGCTCAGTGATGGGAAGCAGTAAGCTATTCTCTCTGCATCCTCTGCCATTTTCTTCTTGTTTCAGAACCTGAAGATCTTTATCAAATAGAAAAATTGACAGCTATTCTTCTACTTCCTAGATGCTACCTTATGATGTCAATGTCTACAACCCAACTCAACTTTTTCTACATCTAATTAGAGACCAAAATTTCTGTAATACTAGTCGGATAGAACCAGAGGCCACCCAAAACTGAGACTGATGGTGGCAGCTTACTATCTTCTGCAAGATGTAATGCACACAAATAAGTATTAGAAAGAGGGATGGGGTCGGGAAGACCTCCGGTCATGGTACACACTGAGGGTTCTACAGATCCATGTGCATTATTCATTCAGAACATTAAAAACCCAGGTGGTGAGTATAGAAAGGGCTCATTTCATTCCTGCAGGATCCAAATAGATAAAAGCCTTCTAAGTAATGAAAGAGCATATGAAATCAGCACATGCTCCTGAAACAGTGTTCTGGATAAAGTCCCAATAAAAGAATGGGACTTGCACCCAAGTTGGATCACAATGGACATAAACTCATTCCTCGGTCCTTGTGATGTGGTAATCACTGTGCCTGGTGAGAGTTCTCCTTATTTAGGACTGAGTACATTTTTAAAAGAGGGAAATTAAAATGTATGATAAAGCAACAGAAAAGAAGTCTTTGTGAAATTTCAGAGAAAGAGGAGACTCCAAAAATGATTTACTTTAAGACATATAACGATCACCATGTTAATTCTCCTCAGGACACAAGGTGTTTCCACATTAATTAAGCATGGCAGAAGACCACAAAGAAAGAGCAGGTTGGCATGAAGGTGAGTTAGACATGATAAAAAGGAGATGGGTGAGAAAAAGAGTGACTTAATATATTCCATAAGTGAAAAAGAGCCAAATTGGAAGAAGAGTACAGCATATTCCAGGTAAAGTCAATGATAATAAATTCACACCTTAAGATATCCTGTGAACGAAAAGGAATTAACACCTTGAACATACCTTCATATTTTAAGAAACAGAATGGTAAATAGAAAAATTCTAGAAGTATCAAGGCAGGATAACTAAGTTGCTTACAAAGAATGAAAGAATATTTTTACCGGTCTCTGAGTTCATCTTTGGAAAGTTTTTTTTCCCATATTCATTGGCAATTTACTTTTCTTGTTTTGTGAATCACTGGTTAATATTATTTACTATTTTTAAAACTAAAAGATTTTAGTTTCACAACTGATTCATAAATGTTGGTTCTTATTGTAAAATTCAAACACTGTAGAAGTATAAAGGAAAAAATAAAAGTCTCTTGTATCTCTCAACCTTCATCATAACTCCTCTGAGCAAATCTGGCCACTTTCAACTAATGCAATAGGAGGACTAAAAGAGCTCATCCTTCTCAATCTATTAACTCCTAGAAATGTAAGTCATTAAATAAAGTCATTAACAATCAGCAGTTTATACAGAGATGTGTAGTACAGCATTATCTATGTTAGTGAAAAACTTTTCAAATTCCTAACAATAAAGTAATGAAGCAATACTATGAAATGTGAGTTTCTCTAGTTTGTATTAGCTCAGGGTTTAAAATGTGATCATATGAGCTCTAGTCTCTATCTTGCTCTTGCCCACACCTGTTAATGGAGAGACAGGAGTTGGTCTGTGAAGAGCAGAATTCTTGAAGTTGAAATATGGAGTGGTTACATTTTTTGGTAATGAGTCAAAATCTAAGATATGACCACAGGAGTGAGTGTATGAGGTAGGGCAAGAGTTGAGATCCTTAGAGGAGAGTTCAGGAAACTAAGGAACCAGGGCTTTGGAAGGATCAGCTAGGTGTACATTGAAATCACTGAGAATTTTGGCAGGAACAGCATTGAAGAGATGGACAGTAAGCCAGGAGTGAAGTTGGACAGGAATAAAGACGCAGATGTAGAGAATGGACTTGAGGACACGGGGAGGGGGAAGGGTAAGCTGGGACGAAGTGAGAGATTAGCACTTACATATATACACTACCAAATGTAAAATAGATAGCTGGTGGGAAGCAGCTGCACTGCATAGGGAGATCAGCTCAGTGCTTTGTGACCACCTAGAGGGGTGGGATAGGGAAGGTGGGAGGGAGGAAGACGCAAGAGGGAGGGGATATGGGGATATATGTTTATATATAGCTGACTCACTCTGTTATAAAGCAGAAACTAACACACCATTGTAAAGCAGTTATACTCCAATAAAGATGTTAAAAAAAAAAAGTGAGAGCACTGCAAATGATGCAATGAGAAGGCATGGCTGGTGATGTATCGTGATAGAGGGAAGAAGGGAGAGTGATCTTGAAGTGGCAATGCTGAGCAAACAGCCAGCCACCCCTCCTCCAGGCTGAGCAGTGTTCGGTGGATGCCTCCACCAGAGAGGGCTGCAAGGGAGCCAGTGTCCTCAGAGGAGAACTTAGTTTCAGTTAGAGCAGGTAGTTAAGGGAACAGGTTAAGGATACAGGGGGTTTTTCTACCGAATGACTATGAGTTCTAAAAGCACAGCAGGAAGGTTCAGGGAGTGAGAAGGAGAGGAACGTGAATAAGAGGAGGGATGTTCAGATGCCTCATGGTCCCTATAGTCTGGGAGAGGAGGGATGACCTGATGTGTTTTTTTGTAGCAACTGAAAGAAATCCAGATGGATACCATAATAAGAATCGTCTTAATGGGCTCAGGGGAAATGGTGATGGAGGATCTGTGAGCACCAGGGTTGGTGGCAGGGAGAGAGAGAGTGATGAGGCTCTCGCCAGAGCATCACAGATATGGAGTCCTCCTTTATTCTCACTGAGGAGGCCAGAGGAGGGGACATCTTGCCAGTATACAGCTGTCCCTTTGGATGGAACCCCCAATAATCCAGTCTACTGAGGGATCTAGCACTCTGATTTAACAATGAAAGAGCTATAGATTCCAGATTCTTATTTATAGAATACCTTATACTCTATACTTTCTTATACCTAGATTCTTATTTAATGGTTCTAGGAAATACTGGGGGGCCTAATACCACTTAGATGTTTAGAGTTAGGAAGCCTGAGAATGACACGGCTGGATCTGCTGTGAAGCCTGAGAATGACACGGCTGGTCACTGTGAAGAAACAGGGTGGATTTGGAAAGAAGATGGGAAGAGACTATTTTGTCTCCTTGAATGAAATGTAAAGAAACGAAAGGCATTTAGTGACATAAACAGAGCTTTTGTAATCTACTTGAGCTGAGAAGATTAAACTGGGTTTGAAGTTTTCTAGGTTATGTGGCTTTGTGGTAGCCACAGTTTAGGTGTGACAAAGGAAGTCCGAGAGACAGTTACACAGATGGCCAGCTCAGAGAGGAACCAAAAGCCAAAAATAAGCAGAATATGCAAATTCTTAGAATAGTTTTAATGCAAGTTCTTTCCCAAGACTTTTTAAGACCAGGTTTTAAAATATCTGTTTGTGGGGCTTCCCTGGTGGCGCAGTGGTTGAGAGTCCGCCTGCCAATGCAGGGGACACGGGTTCGTGCCCCGGTCCAGGAAGATCCCACATGCCGCGGAGCAGCTGGGCCTGTGAGCCATGGCCACTGAGTATGCGCATAAGGAGCCTGTGCTCCGCAACGGGAGAGGCCACCACAGTGACAGGCCCGCCGACCGCAAAAAAAAAAAAAAAAAAAAAAAATCTGTTTATGGATACAGCATATGATTAAATTGGATTTTTTATGGTTAAAATGAAATGAGCAGTAAAAATTTTACAGATTACTCTCAGGATTAAAGCTCTGTAATTTTACTCACTCTCTAACCATAAGGAGGGAGAGGTGTCACGCTGATCTAAACTTCCCCGTTAACAAATATGCTGAAAAAATATTAAAGGCAGGCTGACTTGCAGAAATGCATTTAAATTGTTCAGCGAGCACATGGAAAGTTATTTGCGTTGGTTAATGGAAGATGACACACACACACACAAAAAATCAGTTCTTTCCTTTCCATCTCACTGGTATTTAAAAGCAAACAAAACCAATCTGATTGCATTAAAATTCTGAAAGTTGGGCTTGGCAGAAATACTTTAGAGAGGAATGAGGAAATATCCCTCTACATCTCTGCCTGAATTCCAAAGATGTCTGAAGAAAAAGGAGTGGCAGATGGAGGCCAAAACATAACACTTTTTATTAATAAGGCGTGGTGGGAAGATGCAGTGGAGAATTAGATCCAAATGGTCCCAATAATCGGACTCTAAAATCCCAAAAGTTTACTAACGTAGGAAAGGTTGTGTTGGTAAACTCTCTGGTATGAGGAACAGAGAATTACTACACCTTGAGGCCAAGTGACCACTAAGGAGACCAAGGGAAAGAGCAGTGCTTTTTTTTTCCATTTTAAAATGATACGAGTTTTTTTTCCATATCCCAGCTGCTGTACATTGAGATGTCTCACACTGAATGTCATTCCAGGTATCTACGGCAGAGCAATAAACTACCCCAAAACTAAGTGGCTAAAAACAAAACATTTTGTTATATTTCATGATTCTGTGGGTCAGAAATCAAAACAGGGCTCAGCTATAAAATTCTTCTGGCTCCCCAGGGTCATTTGGGGGTATTCAGCTGATGGGCTGATACAGAAGTCCAAAATGGATTCACTCACATGCCTGTCTTAGCACAGATTGATGGAAGACTGGGTGCAACTCTGCTCTTCTATCTCTCCATGCAGTCTCAGGACCTCTCCACATGGTTCCTCCAGCTGAACTTCTTACATGGAGACTCAAGACTCCAAAGGTGAATATTCGAGATACAGGAAATGGAAATGTTAGTCTGTTAAGAGTTGGACCCAGAATCTAGCGTCTCATCATTTTAGCCACATTCTATTTGCAAAGAAGTCAAAGAGTCCACTCAGATTCAATCAGCATGGTAGTTTGCCTGCCCTTTGACTACACAGAAAATACATTCAGCCCTTCCCATGACCCCTCTGAGTTCTCACTGCACTACAGCAACACGCTTAGGCCAGGTGCCAGGTGTGGACGAGCCTCCTTGCTCTTGGGGCTTGATTCCTCTCTATCTGATGAGCTATGAACTAAAGAGACACGTTTGTCTACCACCACACAATGGTGAGATAAAATAAGAGCAGTAGGAAACTCAGTTCAAATAAGGAGGGAATGAGAGGCATAGTGGTTACTGAAATCTAGGCTCAGGGACAGTTTTGCTCCCTGGGAATGATTCACCTCTGCTATTGGCATTGCCTTTTAGCTCTTGGTTCTGCTTTTTAGGTCCTTATCTATATGTACTGATCAATTTTTTTTGTAACCAAGTGACCTCCTCAGCCTGCTTCTTGTCCATAGTAGGTTGGGGAGGTCCAAAGACTCCTTTGTATTTTGTATTGTACTTTTAAAATCCATGCCATTAGCATAAACCACTCACAAATTTTTTTTTTTTTTTTTTTTTAACTGAGACAGGCCCTTTTCTACCTCAGGCAGAGAGTAAGGCTGCTGTGGGGCAACATCTATAAGATCCTTTAGAGTCCTAGGAGTCATGCGATGACATTTTTTGGGGTCTCAACAAGGGGATTTAGAGCAGCCACACATTTACAGTCTTTACTGTGAGTTTCTTTCAGTGCATTGGATTTTATATTTGCTGAGGCTATTTCTTTCTTTGAGAATTTTTTTGGGAATAACTAGGGATGAAAAACCATTTTATTTTCAAACCTGACAATCCCTGGATTCTTTGTATTTCCTCTAAATTCTTAAAGTCTAAGTGAAAATGGTACAATTCTTTCTTTAGTTTCTCTTTCTTTTCCCATCCCCCTTTCATTTTGTATTTAATCATAGAAAGAAGTCTGTTGGAATTTTCCACGTTCTATAAATTTCTCCAGCTAGATCAGCGAGTTCATTAAATATTTATTTTGCACATTATGACTGGGAGCTATGTTACCAAACTTTCCAATAAAAATTTTCTTACTGTTTTTCAAATTTTCACTGTCTTCTGTAGACTCTTCAACTTTAACGAATCATCTTGGGAAGACCCTTCCAGCTTCGGCCAGCTGCCCTCTTCCTGCCATGCTGTCCCAAAGACAGGGGCAGTTGTTTTAGGTTTTTGTTATGACAGCATTTCTATTTTAGGCACCAGATTTTGTAGGATGCAACCAAGGAAGAAGAACTACTATGAGTGATAAGGAATGGGGATTTATTCTAGGGATTAAAACTTGCACTATCATTGAACCTGGTGGAGAAGTCTTGGAAGAGTGTTACCTCTGCATCCAGTAGCCAGCCTGAAGTTGCTATAGATCATTACGGCCAGGAGTAGAGAAAACAAAAAGGGGGATGTGAAAGTGGGGTGACCAAGGACAAACTGGAACCTATGTTTATTTCTTAGAATTTCCAACCAGGATGATGTGAGTGACTGCAGAAGCAGCTGACGCTTCACACAGAACTAAACACACGCCTGCCCCAGGACTCAGAAAAACTGAACAAGGAGACCCCTGGGATATTGAGGAGCTGTGGGCTTGAACGTGAACCTGCAGAACAGTAACAGTGCGGCAGTGGGCTGCAACAGTGTCTGATGTCCCACACGCAACTTCAAAGTCTAATTGTTGCTGCTTCCATATTTCCTTCCAGATACAGTTTTCCATATGCCTAACCTGACTGGAATTACAGAGACAAGAATTCTGGGAAATGTAGTTCCAGTTCAGCTAAATTGACACAGGACAATTTCACTGAAAATGGGTGTAAGTCCTTCAAGGTGAGTTCATTCCCACCAAGTCTCTGATGTACCTCAACTTTGAAAGAGTTCAAGAGTTAATAGGAAGCTCATAAATATTCCAGCACTGACCAAACCCTCAGCAAATTTAGAAAAAAGCCAATTCCTAGCCATGAGGACTATTATTATAGAACTCAATATTTAGCATTGCCAAAGTCTATTGCAAGAGACTTAGCTGCAAATGAGTAGCGATGGGTAGATGGGACGATGGGTAGGGCATCCTGGTTTCAGCTCTGACAGAATGCTAGTGCTATCCATTTAATACCAGATAGTCGATGCTCACTGTATAGATACATAAATTGTAAACCTCAACTCATTCCTGTAGGAGGGTTATTTTGGTACAAGCATTTAACACATTTCTGGGTAAAGTCCACAAAGACATACCCCTTTTTTTTCCAAAGTGGCAATCAAAACATTGCTAATGTCTTAGAAAGTGTGGACATTTGCAAAGTTGGAAGCTTTTCTTTGCAATCTGGAAAACCCTCTTCATTTTCACTTCCTTGCTCTTTATTGCTGTATTAAAGGGGAGCTTTGTCAGGTAATGTGGACTCCACACGTGGGAAGGTATTTTTAGCCTTGTTGCTTCTACCATTTGTTGTAGAATTGCTTAGACCTACAAAGTCTTCCTGCTTTCACATTTGTTTCAGCTAGAGAAAACTTCCTCTGAAGATTTCTCAGTTGAAGCTGCTGTTGATGTTTCTGGTGTTCATGTACCTAACAGCCCAGAGAGAACAGATAACTCTGTCAGTCTCTCCTCCACTTCTGAATTCCATAACTTTCATGTACATGTTCATTTAAGACAGAATATTTGCATGTCCACCTGTAATAACTACACCATCCTGTTATAACTCTAGTACTTCCTGCTCTTGAGCTGGAGGTCATGTTATATGAATTCCAGATTAGCCTTTTCCTGGTTTCTGGATGCTAAAAGGCTATACCATTGAAGGTCTCTCTGTGGGGAAACACTTGTCTTACATAGATATAAATATTCAAGGACTTGGGGATGTTTAGTCCTTTTAAAGTATTATGTGTCAATACCACTGGAACTAGGGTTGGCACATTTTTATAATAGGAAGAGAACTTGAAGAAAAAAAAGTTTCATGTTACAAGAGCTACCAATTGAACAAAGAAGAGAGAAGAAAAAATAAAGCAATATTAGATTGCTCACTTTCCCTTATAATTTATTTCTAATGACACAGTCATATAAACGTTCAAAAATATTGATTTTGTTTTATCCTTTTCACCCTGAATAGAGACTACTTAAAACTGGAATGACTGATAAAATGTAAATTACATTGACACAAGAGGGCAGCCTTCTCATATATATTTTCAAAATAAATTGCCGGGACTTCAAAAAATTCTGTAGATATTTTAACTCACATTAGAAAAGAAGGAAAAAAGGAATCCTAAGCAAAATTAACCCTTCAAGGTGATTATTTTGCTAGGTTCCTTATTTAATTACTGGTAAGTAGTTCTTGAATTTAAACTATCTTACATCAATAAGATTAAATAAGCAGGCAAACAAATTTTAACTGCAATAAAATTGCACTGATTTAAATGTTTTATGGAGATACAAAAGCCTGTGGAGATTATATTCTGAAGCAAGAGTAATTAAAACAATGTAGTATTTTTGTAAAGCCAAATACTTCAATGGAATATGGTAAAAAGCACAGAAACACGAACAAGTAAGAATTTATTATGTAACAGAGGAGTCATTTTTAACTAACTATTTGGAGAATAAATAGGTTAGATCTTTAACTTATACCACACAACAATATTAATTCTAGATAGATTATATTATATATTTGAATGCTAAATATGAAATAACATGCCAGAGGTAAAGCTAGAAAATGTCACATAATTTAGTAATGAAAAAGCCTTCCTAAGAATGACACCCAAAGAAGGTACCACAAAGGAAAAGAATGACAGACTTGAGAACAAATTGTAAATTCTTCAGTTCAGAGGTCCCCAAACAAGATTTGACAAACAGGGAAAGTACATTTGTAACAACTATGAATGCAATGGTTAGTATTCCTTTCATAAAGGACTCACTTAAAATAACTAAGAAAATTAAGAAAAATATGAGTCCCCGCTAGACAAAATGGACAAAGAACTTCATTTACACAGACCAGGAAGTGATCAATAATTAAAATAAAATATTCTCCCTCTTTTTCCTCATAAATTTCATTTATAATAAAGTAACAACAACAAGATAACATACTTGGCTTATTAGAGACTGGCAATTATAAAAGAAATTAAATATCTAGTGAGGGTAAGATTGTTGGAAAATGAGCTACCTTACATTGTCATGGATGAATGTTTGTGTTCCTCTAGAATTCATATGTTGAAACCATATCTCTTAATGTCATGGTATTAGGAGGTGGAACCTTTGGGAAGTAATTAGGACTAGATGAGGTCATGAGGGTGGAACCCTCCTGAATAGGATTAGTGCCCTTATAAGAGTCATGGGAAAGCCTGCCTCACCTCTCTGCTCTCTGCCATGTGAGGAAACAATGAGAAGGTCACTGCCTACAACCTGGAAGAGAGTTCTCACTAGAGAACACCCTGGATGTCCATCCTCCAGAACTATGAGAAATAAATTTTATTTATTTATAAGACACCCAGTCTATGGTAATTTGACATAGCAGCTAGAAGTGACTAATACTGCTGATAGAAACATAGATTACCATAATTTTTCTAAAGAGAAAACCAAAATAAGAAGAGTTAAGCCACTTACCCTAAGTAACAGATTGGATTTTGACACAGAGATCACTACCAGCTTGACCTATGATCCTTATGTTACAATAAATGCTTGGATTTAAGGAGTACATTATTTAGAATCTAAATCAAAGACCTAAGCAAAGAGAGGAAATTTATTGTAAAACTACAGAGTCTTAGGTAGATTATTTGAACCACGGTCCCAAATGCCTTTATTACTCTCTTTTGTTTCTGCTTTTCTCTGCATATCTATGTTATTCTCTTCTGTAAAGGACTTTATCTGTTTTCCTTATACACAAGATGAAAACGGCTACAGACATCTCCTGAATTTACATTTTCTGAATACAGCCATTCCTTCTCTTTCCCTTTCGTCTTTTCCAGAGGAAGAGACCATGATTGAGCCATCCTGGATTGGGTGCCAATTCTGATCAAGTCGTTTTGGCCAGAAGTTGAAGGCACCAAGAGGCTCTGATTGGCTAGTCTTGGGTTTTGTACATTTAGCTGCTTCAAACATTCATGACTAAGGAACCAGTGTCCTTTGGCTGCTATAGTGTGGATAATGGTGGTAGGGAATTGGTATTTCAATGAGATTATTTAAAGTGAGTCAATTCTCAATAGGTGTGCAGATATAATCAGGTTTCTGAACTTTGAAATGGAGGAACAGACTCTTCATAGACTGCTCTTTGTATTAAATTTAACAATTCCACCTTGTAAGTCCTCTTGTCAGGGAGCTGGCTACTCTCTCCAGACAAAAATCCTGCTTTATATTGTACCTTTCTTTCAAATTTCGGTACAGTCAATATGCCTCAAGTTTAGGTTTCTTTAAGCAAGTGACATAAAAACTAACCAAGCAAAAATTAAAAGTGAAGTATGTCGTTTCATCGTCATTCATCTTTGTAGGTGTTGTCTTGCATTTAAAAATTCTTTTAATTTCTGTTTTTTGTTTGATTTTCTTGATACCGATAACTCTTAAACACAGACACCCATCCACACACACGCACACACACACACACACACACACACACAAACACACACACATTCCACTTGCTCTTTTAAAATTTCTCATGTTTTTCTCAGTGGTGAATGTTATGTGGAGAAAAAAGAATTGAAACTTCAGGAAATATGGGACTAAAATAGGAAAATTAGGGGATCAAAGAATGTAAAAGCAGTTTTGTCATAAAATGATTCTCTTCCAAAGAATATTTGCAGGAAAGCCTCCATTTAATTTACCCAAAGTAATCTTAATAGATTGGAAATTTATACTAAGTTAAGGCAGAGTCTTTACACAGAGCCTCATTTTTAGTCACACTGACCATTAGGTCCAGGTTTGTATCTAGGAGAAGTGACAATGAAATCAATTCTAGAAAGAGGTAATTATGATAGCTGTTAACAAATTTCCATTTAAAAGCACCAATCAGGGCTTCCCTGGTGGCACAGTGGTTGAGAGTCCGCCTGCCGATGCAAGAGATACGGGTTCGTGCCCGGTCTGGGAAGATCCCACATGCCGCGGAGCGGCTGGGCCCGTGAGCCATGGCCGCTGAGCCTGCGCGTCCGGAGCCTGTGCTCCGCAACGGGAGAGGCCACAACAGTGAGAGGCCCGCGTACCAAAAAAAAAAAAAAAAAAAAAAAAAGCACCAATCAGTTATTCTGGATCTGCCAGTAAATCTTTAGTACCAATAGTGTGGTAGTATATTTAGAGCCCTGGAACAGGTCCCATGACACTTATATCCTAGCTTTTTTCTCTGCTGAAAAAAGATGTGCATTTTTGGGCAATTAAACTTCAGCTTCCTCATTTACAGGTGTTTTTCTCAGGACTAATGTCTGGCACACAGCAGCCTGAATAAGTAATAGTTATTCAGATTATTAGCTTCTTACAGCTTCAGTCCCTTATTCCTTCATTCATTAATCATTCACCCATTCATTCATTCATACTCCCCAAATCAAGTAATGAACATCTGTACTAAACAAAGTTTGACTGATGTTCTATTCTGCTATCGCCTGAAGATTTAGTTCTTTGAAGCAGTTCAGTGAACTCATCTTCAATGTTCTTCAGAAAAGTACATTATGGTAAACTGCACAATTCTTTCATAAGGTTCCCAATTACTTCTGTGGTACAGTGGACCAGAATGATTGTCTTAGTCCTACTTTAATGGGGGACGAGGAGGAAAGAAACTGCTGCATGGGCAGCTGGATGATCTGTGGGCAGAAGCTGGAGGTGGTACCAATTTGTGATAAAGACAGATCTGAGACTTTCATCAAAGTAATGGCATGTAACTGCCTCTCTCCTATGTTCACATACAACCCACAGGCTGACATTTGGAATTTCTTATCTTCTTGTTTCCCGGGTATGATGTTTATTTTAATCAGATTCTATCTTTGTGCACATATTCTGAGTTAGGGCAAGTTGGGGCAAATGGCTGGTCTGATCTGCCATCCAAAATCTGGTTGTATGGCCCTGAGCTTTGCTACTACCTAGGGATAATGTTTTAAGCCCAGGCGATTTTAATTCAATTTTAAAGCAATATGATTATTTAAGAATCTCTGGTTAAAAAAAGATGACAATTTTTCAGACCAAGTGTTGTACAGACATTTGAACAATTACAAAATGTCTGGCCATGCATACAGAGGCATGTGTTAGTTGAGCCCCAAACACCTTAGCTCATAATAAACAGAATTTAAGGGTTACTGAATTTTGCCACTTAAGAAAGACTAATTTTTTTTTCAAAATGTAGTATCAGGTTCCTTACATAAATATAAACAGACAAGTGAATTTGCTAATAAAGGGACCAACCACCCACCCATGGTATAAGGATTACTTTAAACTAAAAACATCTGAACAAACAGCAGCCTCAGAAAGAAACCTTATCTAAACTTCCCGTTACTGACTTAAGCAGAGCCATAATCCCCTCTCTGAAGGAGTTTCCTGTTTGGGAGAAGACTGATCCTTAGCACTGGGATGTGAGAGTTCAACTGCCATAAACTCTGCTTAGGGGGAGCTTCCAGCTCAGAAGGAGGCTGCCCCCAGCACCTGGATGAAAAATTGTGTAAACAAGCCTGATAAAAACTTCTATACTTTCCCACTGAAGCTCTAAAACACCCCTCCCCTTTTGTTAAACTGGTGTATAAACCATGACCTCTGGCAATTTGGGGAGCCCCTCCTTATAGTGTTCCCACATGCATGTGGATTAAACTGTCCTCCTATGTGATGGTTAATTTTATGTGTCAACTTGACTGGGCCACAGGGTGCCCAGATATTTTGTCAAACATTATTCTGGGTATTTCTGGGAGGGTGTTTTTGGATGAGTCTAATATTTAAATTGATAGAGTAAAGCAGATTGCTCTCCCTAATGTAGGTTGTCCTCATCCAATCTGTTACAGTCCTGAGTAGAACAAAAGGTTAACTTCTCCCTGAATAAGCGGGAATTCTTCCTGCCTGGCAGCTTTGAAGCTGGGACATTGGTTTTTCAATGTCCTTCAGACTGGAAGCACACCATTGGCTCTCCTGACTCTCAGGCATTGAGTTGGGCTGGAACTACATCACTGGCTCCGCTGAACCTCCAGCTTGCCTACTGCAGATCTTGTCAGCCTCCATATCATGTGAGACAATCCCTTACAATCAATCAACCAACCAATCCTATTGGTTCTGTTTCTCTAGAAAACTCCAATACATCTTGTTGATCTGTATGTTGTTAATTAATTCACAGGTCCCCACCCACTTGGACATAAGTTGATAGGGGAACTGTTTTCTCCCAACTGTTCTGATAATGAGGATGGGGTATTCCAGGCTCCCCACTCACTCTGGAGCCTAAAGTTGAGGTTTTTTTTTTTTTTTTTTAATTGGGGTATAGCTGTTTTATAATGTTGTGTTAGTTTCTACTTACAGCGAAATGAATCAGCCATATGTATACATATATCCCCTCTTTTTGTTGGATTTCCTTCTCATTTAGGTCAGCACAGAGCACTATGTAGAGTTCCCTGTGCTGTACAGCAGGTTCTCATTAGTTATCTGTTTTATACATATTAGTGTATATGTGTCAATCCCAATCTCCCCATTTATCCCTCTCTCCCTTTCCCCCCTTGGTGTCCATACATTTGTTCTCTATGTCTGTGTCTCTATTTCTGCCTTGCAAACAGGTTCATCTGTACCATCTGTACCAGATTCCACATATATGCGTTAATATACGATATTTGTCTTTCTCCTTCTGACTTAACTTCACTCTGTATGACAGTCTCTAGCTCCATTTCTATGTGGACCATTTTTGAAATCTTTATTGAATTTGTTACAATATTGCTTCTGTTTTATGTTTTGGTTTTTTGGCCACGAGGTATGTGGGATCTTAGCTCCCTGACCAGGGATCGAACCCACACCCCCTGCATTGGAAGGCAAAGTCTGAACCACTGGACCGCCAGGGAAGTTCCTGCAGTTGAGATTTTGAAACCTCCAACCAAGCCAGAGAAAGTAAGCTTTCTTACCAGTCAGACTCTTGGGTCTCTGCTAAGTGTCCAATTAAGTGAGGGCAATAAGAACTTTCCCTTAACTTTTAAAAAGGGAAATATCCATAATTTAGATTTACAAGAAAAAAACTTTTTGGGTAGAACTAGTTCTCTGGGTATTGTGATTCTTGGTTTGGATTAGTCTTTCCCAGGGATAATCATTGTGTCCATTTGTCGTTGTCTTTTGTGTTACTGTTTTGTATTGTGCTGTCTAAAAGTGTTTTTCATAAGAATGAGAATCATAGGGTAGAATACAGGCATAGGTTTTATAAATCTGTAGTTTGCGCTGGCCTCATAGGCCAGTGAGTTTGCGATTCTCGCTGGACTGCTGTTCACTTGGACGAACTTTTCTGTGAGTCACCTCTAAAACTGGATGAGGCCCTCCTTCCATCTTGATTTTGCGTTCTGAGAGCTTGGCCTAGCTCCAGAAAGAGCATTCTCTCTAATTTTCTGCCTGCTGGAGGTGCAGATTATAGGGTCTGTGCCTGCATGAGGCTGACTGTCAGGTCAGGGTTCTGAGACACGAGGTACCATTATCAGCTCTCAGGGAATTGTCTAATCTAAAACCTTTCCTATCTCACTGCCTTTGTAGTGTTGAGATTCCTTTCTCAGTATTACCAATCCGGAATCATGGATTAGATGGTTCCTGATTAGAGGTGTCTCCCTTTTGTGCGAGACTGGAGTACCATTCTTACTGCCGGTAGCAACTTGTTCTCCTTCTTTCCAGCTATATTTGGGAGTGACTTTGGATTACGGAGGCTGCATTTTCTGTGCCCTCTTCAGGGACATCTCTTGTGTACATAGTTAAATCATATTCTAAGCCTGGAAGGTTACCTCCAGGTCTTCCCAAAAAGAGACTTATTGTTTTGTGTTACATTTGAACAGGTATACTTATGCAGATCCTAAGTGTCGGTGGCCAGACAATGGGTCCTATGATTTATAAAACTTTCATATTTAAGGGGATTTATAGAGAGCTCTCATCCTAAACAAATACCCTCTTGGTACCTCTGGGAGGATCAAATTGAAAGCAGGTCACAAGAATGTATTACGGCTGGCTTAAAAGATTCCCTTAACAAAAGAAAACAGCAGAAGTCAGACTTAGGACAAAAATTTAAGTTCACCATAAATTCTCCTCTGCCTCCCTCCTATACTCACCTTTAGCCCCAGTTCCCTGTTCCTGACCCCCCAGAAGATCTTTTAGATCTCTGTACCCCTGTCCCAAATCTACGTGCTTCCAAGCCCAGCCCCACTTCTTCAACCAATTCTTTTAATCCCCCAAACTTCTCTGGCTTCCCCAGAAAATCTCTTGACCACCTAACACCTGCTTTAACCTCTCTTTCCTTACAACAATTATAGGAGGCTTTTAAAACTGACCTCAAAACATGAGGCAGTCAAGTCATTCATGTGACTAGTGTCAACCAAGAAGTAGCTCTACCTGAAGCCCCAGAGATGCACAGCAAGGCTCATTTGACCAATCCCTTTTGATTCCACCTACTTTCGGTGACTCTGTAATCAGGCCTAAAACAATCAGGCCCAACCAGCCTCAAGCCTTCCTATGAAATCCCCATTATGCAGGTTCCCTGTATCCCCACCACAAAGAATTCATGAACCCTGTACAGCAGCTGACCTTCTAAATTACAAAACCCTTTTCACCCCCACTTTCTGGAGATCCTACTGCATCCAGAGAAGAACTAGCAATAGAAAGATGGGTGGCCATCCACAATCCCACTCACAGGGCTACCAAAGAGTGTCCTTCCCACCTCTGATTATATTAGAGTCATATGACAAGCCAGGTGGCCCCCTGGAGAAAATCCTCTTCACTGAGTATATAAACAGCCAGACCCTCTCCCAGGCCCTCCTCCAAATGATCAAGAAATGGCCCAGTTGGAGCCATTTCTTGGCTGATATTTAGGGCTTGATAGGAGCCAGAGAAGACTTCCCTTCAAAAGTTAAGTGGGCTAAAGTAGAACTAGGCACTCGGAAGGAAGGAGAGTATTCTAAAGCCTTTGTGGAATGCAGTACACAGATATTCCAAAGACACAACTGCCCTAAATCCAGAGGCCTCAGAAAATAGAAATCTTTGAATTTATGTCTTAATTGAAAATCTCTCTGATACAAAGAAACACGTCTAAAATAATGTAGTTGGATGAGCAGGCAAGTCTCTGTCCTCCCAGAGGAATGGAGACTCTCATGCACTCCTACTGCAGTGTGTGTTTACATGTTATATATATGTTATATATATATATGTTATATATATATATTATAATGTTATCTTGAAATTACTTAACTGTCGAGCTATGCTAGTAGACCACATGCTCCTTGAATGTTGGGACCACACTCTTTCAGTGATGTAACCTCAGCACCAAAATCTCTGTTTAGAATGCTATTCATTCATTGTTGATTGGTTTGCTTAATGAAAATTCCCAGCAGGAAATGAACAGAACCTGGACAAATTCACAATGAGGAGCTAATAACCACTTAGAAACAAAGTGAAGGAAATTGTCTAGAGTAACTCCCAGGGTTTTGATTGGCATGCAGGAGAGTCTGCAATGTTTCACTTGTGATTGACTTGGAGGTGGAATAAAATAATGAAGATACTTTCAGCCTGGGATAGGTGGCTGAGATGAGGGTTATTTTTCTATCCAGGATATTACCATTTTTCTCTTTAAAAATAGAAGCAAAGACATTAATTATTAGGATTCAGCTAGTGTGGACTGATCAACAGTATGCATCTAAAAATGTTTTCATTTATTAAGCTCCTCAAGCAAGGTCAAGTAGCTGTGCCAATTATTGTTAGATCCAGGTTCCTTGCAGTAGATACTATACAGGCTTTTTGGGCTCAATCCTTCCCAGGGTTTATAACACAGGAAATATATTAGTATCCTTACCTACTGGTTATATTCTCTAATTACAATGCAAGTAGCTTGTGTGTTTCTTAATCAATACATAACCTGTTGATAATGTAACAAGGTAGTACTGGAAGCGCAAAAGTAAGTTTTACCAGGAACCAGATAATAGATCACTTGTCTCACTTGCTAAGGGAGTTTCTGCATGTACATGAAGTAATCTTTGCAGGCTGGGCATGATTGGGAATAAAGAGACTTAGCCCACAGTCAGTTGGGGTGACATGTGACCTCACAGATCTCATCCTGATTGGGCAGAAAAACATCATCACTAACCACTTCAGCAAATATTGCTTAGTGCAGACTGGAGAGGCTGTGCTCACTGAACTTTTGTGGGCTTGAGGTATCGAGGTAGATATCATCTTTGTTAAAAAGAGGTTTTTCTGAGCTTTCTGAAGTTAAATGTGATTTCTATAGAGATTTATATATTATGCTCATTTTTCACCAACATCACACCCATGCTATCAATTTACTTTTCTTGATGGTAAGTAAATTAATGAGAGACAAACTCAATTCTGATTTAACTAGCTTTACTGGGATGTACAGAAACAGAAAACAGTGGTAGGATATGGACACTCTAAAGCTCCTGAGCTTTCAACACAGACCAGAGTGGCTGCAGTTCATGTGCCATCGGTTCTTTAGGATGATATTATAGGAGCCAACTCTACTCCTCCAGCCTTCCGCCCCTTCCTAGAGAGAGGGAAGGCTGGGAACCAAACAGCCAAGTCATCCTTGGGGAATAGCTACTGAAATCACATCTGCCACAGGCCACATCTACCCTAAGGGGGAATACACCCAGCTCTTAAATATATTTAAATTGAGATGAAGCTGAAAAACCAGTGTCACATCTATCTTTTCATTTTGTTCACTATCCTGATAAATGGGCCTATTTTCATTTCTCTAAGTGCCCGACATCAAGAGTGCTTCCTTACCACTGAAGCATGCAAGTGGGCTAAGACGGACTGAACAGCTCTCTGTTAAGTCATTGAAACGAGGTCAACAATTGTCAAAACTCTCCAGCAACTGGTCCATAGTAGAATATTGGCCCAAGCTGGTCAAAGAAGAAAATATCTGGAGAGAAAAAAATTAGGGTAAAATTGAAAGTGTTGAATTGCAGTGTTAATGAGACACCCAGGTGGGTATGCTCTGTAGGCACAGGAGAAAATGGTCTGGGGATGCCGCTTTGGATGTTCTGGCAAGAGGGAGAGATCTCACTCTCTAATCACCCATCAGTTATTATTTTAGCAATACAAAGGAAGGGGTTGACTACACATCAGTGTACAATGCCCCAGCACGTGGACGGTGCTAAAGGAACAGTAATAATTCTTAACGCCGTTTCTTTCATTAAACTGTTACCAAAAACATTTTTACATCAGAATTTTATAATAATCATGTAACAATAAATTAGTTATTATCTTATTATAGCTGCATTCAATGCTAATATTTCAAAGGTGATATACTTGTTTTAACAGCAATACATTTGAAACCATACCTCAGGACGTGTCATTTCAGCAAAGATTTCAGGGTGTGTTCTGCATTCATCTTTTTGACCAAGTTTAAATGTAATTTCCGTCTTGTTCTTCAACTGCCTTGTTTTTCAGTATTACAGAAACTCATTTACAAAATAAAGTAGTGAATGTGAGAATAAAAAGATGATTGTTCACAAATTCCAAGCTTCTAGCATTTGAAGCAGAATGTGTACACATATACTTAAATAAATAGATTTTGAGAGTGGAGAATTAAAATTGGAAAGATAATTTAAACACTGAAGGAAAATAATTTAAATAATTTTTAACTCAAAGATATAACATTGGGAAAATTGATAATTTAAAATAATATAGGATTGTAGATGATATTAACCTTTTTAAGGAAAGTTTTATATTTTCTAATAACAAAATACAAAAGTGCTCAGTGACTTTTGATTAATATTTTAGTGCAAGTTCATTATAATACTAAAATATAACAACTCAAAGAGCATTTCTTGTTAACAACACCATTACAAATACAAAAAGCACACTATATTATTTTTAAGTTTTTGTCATTCAAGACAAAAATTGAATAGCAAATCAGAGGTCATATTATTATATATTTCAAAGAAGACAAGAAAGCCATGGAATTGGTCATTTAGTGGAATACAGAGTTTTCTTTTAAGAGAATGAAGACCAGTGTAGATACATTTCATTAGAATGTAAATACTAGTGCCTTTTTTTCTTACACTTTCGGAAATTTTGGCTATATTCATTTCCTCTATTGTTTTCTGTGCTACTATCACTATCACTGGTTTGTTTTTGCCTCTTGCGTTTATTCATCTGATAAAGGTCAGAGTCACTTGGTTGTTGGTGTGCCCATTCATAAGAGCTGGGTCCAGCCTCTAGATCTGGAACACAATTCAGTGAGGAAGACACAGAAGTGCTATTAGGAAGTGGTGCTGTCATCTCATAGTAAGGAAGCTGCAGTGCTGGATTATATGCATGCCACTGCTGTGGAAAAAACCCACAAACATTCATCTACCAAAACAAGCCCACAAAGTTAGGAAAAAAAAAAAAGAGTTAACAGTTTACATTCATTACACAAATAACTACAGGCAAACCAAACCATGTGTTGCTATAAGAAGGACAGTGACTTTTCATACTAGGGATATGGTAGTTTCCTTAAATGGTTAACATAAAGATTCAAGGTAGTGTATAGCTTACTACAATACAGATTAGTGCTGTCCTATCGAAATATAATGTAAGCCACGTATGTAGTTTTAAGTCTTCTAGTAGCCACAATATGAAAATAAAAATGAAACAGGGGTTTCCCTGGTGGCACAGTGGTTGACAGTCTGCGTGCCGATGCAGGGGACACGGGTTCGTGCCCCGGTCCGGGAGGATCCCACATGCCGCGGAGCGGCTGGGCCCGTGGGCCATGGCCGCTGAGCCTGCGTGACCGGAGCCTGTGCTCCACAACGGCAGAGGCCACAAAAACAAACAAACAAAAAAAGAAACAGGTGCAATTAAATAATGTAATTTATTTATCCCCAAATATCCAAAATATTATCATTTCAACAAGTAAGCAATATAAAAATTGTTAATGATATATTTTACTTTTTTTATACTAAGTCTTTGAAATTTGGTGTGCCTTTTATAGCGTATTTAATTTGGATGGTAAATTTTCATTGAAAATACTTCATCTGAATTTAGATTACATAAAATTTAGTTGAAAAAGTAGATATACTACCCAAGTTCTTTCAAACATACTTAAAAGTTTTACAATAACTGAATCAAGTCTCTGTTTTTAAATTTAAATTAATTAAAATTAAAAAAAAATTAAAACTCAGCTCCTTATGGATGGCTGATGGCCACCATATTATACAGCAGTTTTCAATTGTTAAGATAGACATTTCCTTGTTTTTAAAATAGTTTTTAACTCAAAGAAGATTAAAGATTAATAGAGATAACATGATCTTGTGTGTGTGTGTGTGTGTGTGTGTGTGTGTGTGTATTTCTCATCTCATCAAAGATTAAAAAAATGCCAGAAAGAAGATATTGACAGTTTTAGACAAGAACTGGCAGTTTATTAATATCTCACTATAACTAAGAAAAGATTTTTCTAAAGGTTAAATTATCAATTTTCCTTATGGTTGCAAAGTGAAAATGGCTATTTGAAAAATCTGAAGCTCACAGGTATGTGGGATGTTTGCAAGAAATCACATCCTGTGAATCAGAATACCTGTGTTATAGTCCCACATCTTTTATTAACAAGTTGTATAATCTTGGGCTTGTTGATTAATACCTCTGAACCTCAATTTTATTATGTATAAAATGAGGAGTCAGAAAAAAAAAATTTCATAAGTTCCCCTTTAACAATATAGACCATCATTATGATTTCTAGGCCAGAACCATATTTTTGAGAGTCTTCGTAAATAATGTAGTTTACTCTATCAGTTGAGAATCTTTGCCTTTAGTTAAAAGAAGAAATTTATTTTTAAAAATATCCATGTCCAAAAGTAATATATTTGTAATTGATGATTACATTTTACCAAAATGTTTCACTAAATGAAATTATTCGATTCTAAAAACATATCTTCTAAAATAGTCATTTTTTTCCACTTTTTTTATTGGAGTATAATTGCTTTACAATGCTGTGTTAGTTTCTGCCGTACAGTGAAGTGAATCAGCTATATGTATACATACACCCCCTACCTCTTGGACCTTCCTTCCCCTCCATCCCACCCATCTAGGTCATCACAGAGCACCAAGCTGAGCTCCCTGTGCTATACAGAAGGTTCCCACTAGCTATCTATTTTACACATGGTACTGTATTTATGTCAAACCTACTCTCCCAGTTGATCCCACCCTCTCCTTCCCGCTCTATGTCCATGTGTCCATTCTCTACGTTTGCATTTCTATTCCTGCCCTGCAAATAGGTTTATCTGTACCATTTTTCTAGATTCCACATATATGCGTTAATATACGACATTTGTTTTTCTCTTTCTGACTTACTTCACTCTGTATGACAGACTCTAGGTCCATCCACATATCTACAAATGACCCAATTTCATTTCCTTTTATGGCTGAGTAATATTCCATTGTATATATGTGCCACATCTTCTTTACCCATTCATCTGTCGATGCACATTTAGGTTGTTTCTATGTCCTGGCTATTGTAAATAGCGCTGCAATGAACACTGGGGTACATGGGTTATGGGTGTATGCCCAGTAGTGGGATTTCTGGGTCATATTCTATTTTTAGTTCTATTTTTAGTTTATTTTAGTTCTATTTTTTAGTTTTTTAAGGAATCTCCATACTGTTTTATACAGTGGCTTTACAATTTAAATGAGAACTCTATAGTCAAATTTTACTTGTACCACAGTGAATCATCACTAGCACCTGCTCCTTTTCTGTTGACACACTGGCTGTTTGCTTACGTACGATGTGTAGGATTTCAGATGATTGCATTAGAGCAGACTGCCATTGGGGCACAGAACTCAGGGCAGCTGCTGCCTTCATTCTAGGTTTAGATTTGAGCAGCTTAAGTTCCAAGTAGTTTTCATGTTCTTTATAGTTTGTATCATGCTATATATTGAACCAAAGGCATATCAAACTTACCATCTTCGGAAAGAAAAGATATTCCTGAGGTAAAGCTGCATTATTAATTGGAGAGAACTGCATGGGAAAGGAAGTTCTGCCCACGACTTCTTCATTTCTTGGGGGACGTAAAAGAAGTAACACAAAGTTACAATTCCTATGCATAAATGTCCTTTATTCTTATAATAAGATAGGTCTTCATAATTTTTTACAAAAAGAGCTTTTCTAAAAGAACTCAATTAAGATAACTTTAAACACACGATCATTATTACACTGATAATGTAGTGACACTGCAGTACCACAAGTCTTACTAATTACTACATATTGAAAGCTCAATATTTAGAGTCACATTTGGCTTTCTGATAGGAAAATGTTAATCAATGTTATAGTTGTATAAAGACAAAGAACACTTAGATATGAAGAAAGCAAAGCAAGTCCTTAATAATCACCAAGGGTACATTCAGTCTTCTACAAAAAAAAAAAGTGAAAGAAAGGTAGAAATTTTCTCAATTTATTTTTGAAGGAATGTTCACTGTATAACTACAAAAATTATGTTCTTTCCTAAATGGTCTGCTGATGTTAACATGAACACATAATATCTGCTGATTTCTTCCACACACTATTAAAACAATACCAATCCCTAATTTAAAAGCAGTAGTGTCCTAAAGTTTTATTTATACATGTAATATTTGCTTCTATGGAGATGTCTAATAAATTCCAATGGTATGCATAGTGACTAGACTCTACAGCTAGTCATTAGCCTACTTGCTCCACAGTATTCCACAATTTTAATGCTAATACTACTAATCTTAGGACAGGAAGTTTACTGTGGGGAAGGGTGAAATTAATACAGGCAGGTGGAGGCAAAGGCAAAGGCAGAACAAAGGGAAGCAGTCAGATTGATAGGCATTGGTAAGTAGTGAGAGTAGTATCACAGAAGCCAGTGGAAGATGCATTTCATTAAGGAAATAGTGTCGGGTGTTACAGAACAGTAAACTGGGTAAGCACCAAAGCTACTCAATTGTTGATCAGAAGGTTCCTGATAACCTTTAAAAGAACAACTTCCACATAACAATGGGGTTAAGAAGTGAATAGGAGGTAAGGATGTGAAAGACAATTTTTCCGTGAGACGAAGGGGAAAAATAAAACAGCATGATTTGGAGGTAGAGTTCAAGGAGTTTGGAACATGTGTGTGGGGTAAGTGATGGAAAAGAAACAAGATAAAAAGTGCAATGAAGTTATAGAGTGGGGAAGATACAACCCAGTAACAGAGGTGGTGAGATTAGCACCGTTATGAAAACAGCTGCCGACTTTCTAAAACCATTACCTTTCCCATGTGAATCTCAGGGCATGCATAGTTGTCTCCACAGAGGAATCACATGTAAATTGGGAAGAGCTGTGAGTTGAACCATGTCAACTCAAAATTTATATGTTGAAGTCCTAACTCCCAATACTTCAGAATGTGACCTTATTTGGAAATAGCATTGTTGCAGATGTAATTAGCTAAGAGGAGGGCATACTGGAGTAGGATGGGTTAAACAGGTACCCTTATTATAATCAAAAGGGGAAATTTGGAGACGGATGCACACAGGGAGAACACCATATGAAGATGAAGATGGAGAGCCGGGTGATGCTTGTACAAGCCAAGGAATATCAAAGATTGCCAACAAACCGGGACAAGCTATGAGGCCCAGAACAGACTCCTTCTCACAGCCCTCACAAAGAAATCTAGCAGACACCTTGATCTTGGACTTTGAGGCTTCAGAACTGTGAGACAATTCATTTCTGTGTTTAAGCACTCTGTTTGCAGTACTTTTTATGGTAGCCTTAGCACGCTAATACAGGAACTATTAAAAACAGAACTATTTATTGCCTAAAAGTCAATAACAAATAAAAACCCATTTCCAAGAAAGACTATAGGGTATAACAAGTGCACCATTTTTCTCTGCACAACACTTCTAGAACATGATAACCTTTTCCCATTCTTCCTTTATAATGTAGCACATACTAGAAGAATAAGGTACAACCAGTGAAGTGGAGTATTATGGAATATACACATATTTCTGATCTTCTACCCTAGAATTTGTGATGATTAAAAGTACATCAATCATAAGTAGAGAATGCGAGTTACTGCCATCTTCTAGCTGTTTATCTAGTCTTTCTTCTTCTGCCCCAAACCTAGCAATAGCTTGTTTTTTCCAAAATCCTGAGAAAAAAGAGGTATCTTTTCCCACTAGAAGAAGAGGGGAAGCTTTTATATTACATAAACGCCTCAATTCATGAGTCCATAGTTCCTCTCATATGAAGGAAGTGAATCACTACCCCTTTTTGCTAACATTTGCTGAAAGTATTTACTGGATGCTTGCTATGTGCTCAGTATTTTAAATACCTTGAATTTATTATAAAATTTGATTCTCACAATAACCTTCTGAAGTACTATCCTCATTTTAGAGATGGGCTACAGGGTGATAATCTGTCCAAGGTTAATAAAGTGGCAGAGGCAGGATCAAATTCAGGCAGTCTGGTTTCAGTACCTATTTTGTCTTTATTTCACTGATACAGAAATGTTGGGGAGAATAAAGACATGGAGAACACCGTGTTATACTTGGAGTGCAGTACTTCTCCTAAAGATAAGACTGGGAAATTGTCAGTTCTAAGAGGCCACTCTTCCATGCCTAGGAGGGCTGATATAATTAGCAGGCATGGGAGGTTCAGCTGTTGTCAGCCTACTGGAGAATACTCAGTTCTGCTACAGAAAACAAGAAAAAAACAGGGATGGATGAAACTCACAAGAAATGCTTAGGGTAGCCTTTAAGTAAGCTACACTGATGCAGCTGATGCAGCAGAGAGAGAAACAGGGTCTACAAATATTAGAGTAGCCAGAACTCAGCTAATACGAGTTTATGAGATAGCAATGAAACCGTGTTAGAAACAGAATAAGCACGTGGCTTGGGAGACACAGGCAGAATTCATAATATATATTAAATACGCATAATAAATAAGTTAGTGTGTTTTAAGAGATGCCACAGATAGATCCCATAGAAAATATGATGGAACAAATAGGAAATACCTAGTACTTATCATGGCACCTATGGGCTAACAGTTTTGCTGCTCTTGTTTTTGTTCTGCCTAAGAAACTCAGATAGAACCTGTGAGCATCTAGCTCCTTCTGTAGCCAGGTGTATTGCCCCTATGTCTTTTTGAGAGAGCAAGTGAGTGAAACTAGCTCCGGGAACTTTCTATCTGAATGGAATTCGTTACTCAAACCTCAACTCTAGGGTTCATGACCACACTATCAGTGGGAAAGGTTGATGCAGCAGAGAGAGAAACAGGGCATATGAATATTAGTGTAATCAGAACTCAGCTAGTATGCTCCTTTTGCCCATTTATGCTAACTATCCACTATCTTTCCTTTTGCTTTTCACTATCCAGTATCTTTCCTTTTGCTTTTGACTGTATCTTTTAAATTGTTTTACTAAATGCTGTTATTTGAGCATCTTATTTGGTTTGGGAGACTTTCTGTTCCACGACCTTTGGGATAGCTGCACTGAGAGTGTCCTTGCAGGCTACCATTGCATCGAGAAATCAGCCTACACAAAACTTGAGAATATTTTGAAAATTACCATAGAGAAGTTTTTAAAAATAGTAACATAAACGGTAGAGTGGCTTAATGTCAGAAGGCTTAATTTTAAGCCTAGCAACTATCACTTTTTCATCTTTGTGCCCTTGGCAATTAGTTAACTTTTGCATCTCTATGTTTATTCAAGTATAAAATATGGATAATAGTGTCTCTGTGATCCATCGCAATGAGACTTTGGATGCTTAAGTGATTTAACAGTTATGAAAAGTACGCAGTAACCTATAAAGAATGCCACAAATATATATCTCTCCCACCTACTGCAGAAAATATTGACTGAACTTTAAATGAAAATATTTTCTGTCGCTTTTCATGTTTTCAGGAAAAATGAATTCCTTAATATTATCCTATGTCTAAACAGTAAGGTTTTACAGTAGTCCAGAATATATAAAAACCTTTCCTGGCGTGAGACCATATTTATTTGCTTTACCTTTATGAAAAAAATATTTTTAATTACCTGTAGCTGTGTGAATTTATCTTAACACAGCTCTCAAAACTTTGGTTAGCTGGATCACAAGAGCGAGAGCTCCCTTTAAAAGAAACAGAATAACAGATTACTTCATGGTACAAGTTTCTGGAGTTCTCACATTAAACCATTTAAAAAAATTCCATATAAGATACATGAATATATCTTTGATCTCCCAATATTCATAGGTTGTTTACATCACTATAAATGACTGAATTATAACCAAGCTTTGTCCAAAGCAATGGGTGTAGAAAAGAATTATGTTGACATGGGGCCATATAAGACAGGTGATGCTATTTGGTTCTACACACCTGGAAACTAAAAATGGCAAATAATCAGTGTTATTTGCCTCCTGTTTTGAAGGCATGAGTTCTCTAAACTGTACTGACAAAAGTGAATGCAACCTGACAGGATAATGAGCAGCTGGCTGGGGATGTGTCAGAACACGATATGGCCTGGCCCGTTTTACCAGTCAGTATGAGTTAACGGGACAGTACGTGAGAGCATGATGCAACCAATTAATTTTCTTTGCAAAGACAAAATAAAACAAAACGAAATGCAAACTTATGCTTTTCCTTTGCAAAAAGGCATTGTTTCCTTATTCTTATTTATTTTTTTTAGTACAGCAAGAAGAATAAAAACCAAACAAACAGGAGATACATCAATAAACCTGAATCATTAGGGGAGGTAGGCAACACAAGCATTGCAAACATTGCAGCAAAAGCATAAGCATTGCTTCTATCAGTACCTCAAACTATGAAAGGGCTAGAGCAATAGTACAATGTTCTCTGGGCATCTAATCAAAGATGATCAGTTCTTGACATGTAGCAGGAGAAGGCGTTTGAGGCTGTTCATGTCAGGAAGCTTTCTTCCATTAAGGGTCAGCCTTTGGCCAGCTGCTTTTACGGGGACTCAGATCCAGGGTGATATGTATGGCATGATAACACCAGGAGAAGAACTAGGCACCCACCTTATCTTCCAAATAGTAGATATTTGACACCATTGACAAGAAGATCAGCAAATAGCATTGCTATATAGAAGCTAGAGTTGTGTGTCCCCAGTTCATTTAGGTTTGTTTAATTCTTAACAGCCAATAGCAACTATCATAGCTATTTGCTGGCTGACATTAAAATAGAACATTTAAAATTTTAATACACAAAAGATGCTATAGAGTTGGCAACCTAATTGGTAATATTAACTAATTGCATAACATTATGAATGTGTTCTGAGAAATTTTAAGAGACTACAGAGGCACTGTTTTGGTCTTAGGCTATAATATAAAAAACAAAAATGTTTACACCTCTGGGAACAGCACCACCAACAAAACACACTTGGAAGATTCATCAGTGACAAAACCTACCAAATCGATACTGCACATTAATTGGTCTTCCATATAAACGAATTCCATTCAGCAAAGCTATGGCATAAGACACTGATTCTGGGTGTTTAAAGCAGACAAACCCAAAAGACTTCGGCTTTCCTTCTCTGTCTTTGCAGATAGTCACTTTGGTTAATGGCCCAGCCTGTAAGAAACTTAAAAATTATTTTCTCATAAATCTAAAGATTTTTTTTACACTGAGAAAATCAAGTATACTCAACTTTAGACTAAAAAAAATCTGTTAGCAATAACAGCTCTGTTAATAATGTATTTTCCTAACAATAAATATCATACTTACACTTTCTTGGCATTTTTCTGGCTCATCAAAAAATATTTATGGTGTTAAGATCAGGAAATTTTAGGTAATAGTTCCAAATCTTAAAAGGAAAGATATGTTACCCTTATGTTAGGCCTAACAAAACAATTTAGAGTGCATTTAAATCTAAGGTTAAAATACTACTTTGTCTCCACACATATTAACAGTGTATAACTCAAAAATAATTGAAATGACAAACCCAATATTCTTTGACTTATCATAAAGAAACTGGTAACATTACATCAAAGCCTAATTTTTTCTGACAAGATTAAACATTTTCACAGAAGAAACTAAATTTTTGATCTATATAGAAACTATTTTGATCTGGTAATCCCATTTGGTAAATATTCCCAAAGGGAAAAATATTTTAATATGTTTAACACTTTTAGGTAGGTGCATTATTTATAAGAATGAAAAATGAGGAAGGCTCTAAGTCCAACAACAGGAGAATATTACTCCATGGTGTATCATTAAAATAGAATAAAATAAAATAAATTGAAAATATTCAGATTTTATTGATAATAAAACCTATAATTAGCAATACAGAGTAAAAAAGCATAGCCAACTATTGTAAAATGTGTTAATTACAACCAAAAGAATGTTACCTCTCCACCATGATAGTGATTTGAGGAAGTGCTCACCAAGACTCACAATAGCTAAGAGTTAATGGTGAACGGCTCATAGTTTTCCATTGTACTTTAATGATTGATTACTGATCTCTGTTGAGTTGGATAAGTGCATTAAGAAATTGTTTCTAGTCTAAAGAAAAATGTTAATTATCGTCTTCAAAATGATGCTGTATTTTAAGATTCAATCTTTCTTTTTTTATTCTCTACTTTCCCAGAGAGTAGCTCATCCTCCCTTCTGTCTTCAAGAGCCACTGCATCAACAAATCTATTTTTCCCACTCATGCCTCATTCATGGAGACAGTCTCCTAGAGACCTCCATGTGATTGTGTTTCAAACTCAACATATTTGAAACTGAATTCATTATCTTTCCCCTTGAAATCTCTACTTCAGTATTTCTTGGTTAAAAGTACAAAGATATTGAAACTGATGTCCACTCTTCCAAGGATAAGCAGAAATTTGAAAGAAACCAGTAAAAAGGATAACTATATATAGTAATAAAATAAATCAATTTTAATCAGTACTTTTCCACTGCTGATATTAAATATATAAAATCGCGAATGGACAGAATGTGCTTACATGCTTTGAGTTTCACAAATTCAAAACTATGCCCGTGCATTTTTAAAGTCCAACAAGAAGGCTTGCCAGTAGCAACAATCACATCAAAACTTTTTAGTCTCTTTAAAACAGAATGAAACACATAAACAGTGTGGCCAGTTGTCAAGATCTGCTAACTTCTGCTGGGTTGAAGCCTTCCTAAAAGATACCTCACTTTAGCAAATTCTTCTAGAATACAGAAGGGCTTAGGCAAAAATACAAACGTATGCTTGGTTGTCTGAACTGTTAAAAGAGATGAATATTTTGTTTAGGGAGAAATTATAAGCAATGAGATCTACCTATCTATCTTGTAGATCCACATACAACTGATATAGATCCAGTCCCTACTGACTAGAAATAATATATGTGCATGGGGGCCTCCATGCCTATCCCATTCCCCTCATCAGTCCCCTCTGCTCCTTTTTTGTTGGCTCAACATGAAAGAAGCCTCCTGGAGAAAAAGAACTAGTTTTCTTTCTCTCTCTCTCCCCCTCCTCCCCTCCCTTCCTCCCTCTCTCCCTCCCTTCCTTCCCCCCCCCCCTTTTTTTAAGTTAAAATGATAAGTTTCAAGTAATACGGGGAGAAAAACATAACCATAGGAAAAGACAAGTATTAGAGTAGATTAAAAAGGGCGAGTTTAAAAAAGACAGCAAGTTAGAAGAATAAAAGCCTTAAAATCAACAATATTTTTCAAATAATAAAAATGTTTTATGTCCAGGAAAGGTAACTGAGTTCCCGGAGGAAATTCTATCAAATTGTGTGTATCTGTAATTAACAGAAGGGTGCTTTAGTTCAGAGAAAGGTAGAGCCTTTCAGAAACTATATAAAGAACGCCTTTCACCTCTGGTACTCATACTTAGCCTTTGATATTTAGTTTTGCTATTGCTCCCTTTGAACTTGCCCTTATTCTGATAGAAGGAAGTCACTCTTGATTTCTCTTGATGTTAGTATCAGTAGTATTATTGATAGTAATAGTAGTGATATGAGTAGTGGCAGCAGCAGCAAACACTTAGTAAGGGCCAGGTTCAGTTTTGTTTTATCTGGATTAGTTTCTTCAATCTTCACACCACATCATATTGTGGATACTATTACTCCCATTGACATTTGAGGAAACTGGGCACTGAGCTATTCATTTAGTTGGCCAAAGTCACATTGTTGACATCAGAATTCACACTCTAAACAACTTTTCTGTACTATGTGTCCCTCTTTTTTGCAGATTATCTTAAATCATGGTAATTAATTTGAAATTTCTCCTTTTAGGAAGACCAAGGGCTGTCTCTTAAATTTGTATGTCCAGCACCTTACTTACTGTTTGTCACATAATTGTGGATCATTAAATGGTTAAATGAATGGCTGAATGAAGACATCTCTTTAGCAAGTGAGACCTATGTGTATACAGTAGGTGAGTGTTTACAGGAGACAGGAGTTTTAATCCTGGAGGTACCAGGTCTGGAAAAGTTTTCATAAGATCCTCTTGGTATGAAATAAAGGGAAACTGGCCAGGGAATCAATTGGTCACAGTCACGATTTGGCTGCCCAAATCATTTCAAATCTCATTTATCATTCTGGAGTAAAAATACTTGCCGTGTAAAAGGGCTTGGGGGGAATAAGTAATGTATATGGAAACATGTTAAAATGTATTCCTCTCATTTCGCGGGATGTAAGACGTGAGGTGCTTATTACCTGAAGCAAGACAGCGACAGGGCTGTTTTGTTTTGCCTAAACACACCCAAGGCCCAGGCAGCGCCTCTGAAAAGCCCTTACTCAGGGCTGGGGGTTGAAGGGGGCCCAGTCACTGCTCACCCCAGGACTCTGCAGTGGGGATGGGATGCGGAAGGGATGGGGAAGGGGCGCACTCTGTCACTTCACTACCCAGTTGCTCACCTGGTGACAGGTGCGCCAAAGCGGAACTAAATTAAAACCAAGGCACAGGATGGGGCGGGAAGTGGGCCGGGCTCCGGATGGTTCAGGTGCGGCCCGCCCCTCTGGCTGCGTTTCCGGCTCGACGCGCCCTGCCCCTCAGCCACCCCTTCCCCGCCGACAGTACCTGAAGGAACAGCTCGTAAAGAATCTCTTCCCGCACTCGGGCCTCTAAATTTCCCACAAACACCGTTCTGTCGGCTTCCTCCTGAGCAGGGAACATGCCTTCGCCTCGGCCCAAGAACGGAGGAGGCCTCGAGACTACGACCCCTCGTCTCGAGACCACGACCCTTCTCCTCAGCCGCCGAGCCGGCTACGAGAATAAGCGCGCAAGGGGCGGAGCGAGGCTGCGGCGCCACGCCCCCAGCACCCCGTGGTAACCGCCCAGCGCGCCTTCGCCACGCCCCGGATCCGGCTGGGACCTTGGGAGAGTGAGTGACAATAAGTAAGATTAGTGTGCAAGGGGCGTTGACCTCTTGCTTATGGAGGTTCCTTCATTTAACAGGGCACGACATTATGAATTGATTTTGGATTTATTCAACAAACATTTTAAATAAAATGAGGTGATGTAAAACATACTAACTTCATTACAGAAGCTCCCAGGCTAAGGGGGAAGACTAATTTCTTTGCTTCCAAAGAGTAAATGAATAAATCATTGGGATTTGAAATTTGTATTCTTCATAAAATACTTTTTGAAAGAGTGAGTACATGCATGCATGCATGGATGTGGATACAGTAGAGTACTAGAATTAGTTTATATACCTAGGAAGCGCTCCCTAGTGAAGTCTTTGAAAATGGACACAGGTTTTAAGTGGACTGCAGAAGGCATTTGAACTTGAGAAAACAGACTATACCAAGGAATACTGGAAAGAATATAGCAAGTTTTGTTACTGAAGCCAGAATTCTTGAGGATGGCTGCTGGGTGATTGTGGTAGGATCCAATGTTTGTATTTTGTATCAGGGCTGTACTTTGTAAGCTGTGGGACCAGGGTGAAGAATTAATTCTTACTTGAAGATTGAAAAAAAAATCCTAAAAACAATAAAGATAATTAAAAGAAAGGAGGAAGAAAACTTACTCAGAATCTCAGTGCTTTGATAAATTAACTGTCAACTGTTAACTTGGCTTCCTTTCTGACATGATATGTCTACATAGGACCCTGAAATCATCCTGTAAATATCATGCAAGTAATCACTATTTGACCTTTACTTAGGTGTGGTGATCATTCATTTTTAATTGAAAAGGTATTCTTTTACATGGTTACTGGACCAAAGAAATCATCTTTTCTAATGAAAAGGGACACATCTTTAAAATCCTGATTTCTAACTGAACTCTGACAATACTTAATTTTATGACTTTAAGCAAGTAATGTCACTTTTTGAAATTCAAGTTCTGTTTCTTAAGGAACAGATTGGACTAATATAATTACCTCATTTAATAGATATTTTCTGAGTGCTTATTATGTGCCAGGCACTGTTTTTAATCCTTGGGAAACAAAGGTGAGTATAAAGATCTGCCCTCCTAAACCGTACAGTGTAATGGGAGAAACAGACTTCTTGAACATATAAATATAAAATCATGTGTCAGTAACTTTCACTAGTTACCTTTGGTTGATATATTATGAATCTATAAGTCCTGTCTTCATTTCTTCTTTCTTTCTTCTATCATCAATATTGTTGTAGTAGGGTAGGAGGGGGTTGAGAAAACTTGCATGTTGTAGGCATGTAACAAATATATGTTGATCAAATGAGTGGATACTTACAGGTCTGTATTATGTGTAGGCCTATTTATTTTTAAAATTCATTTACCCCATAAATTTTATCCAGACCAAGATATTTTCTCTTTAACTTCCCCTCAGACACTACTTATCTGGGAGCTATAACTTCAGGTTTCATTGTAAAATATGTAGTGCATATAAGTCATGATCATATTTTCTTGCTGGATTGAAATTTGCATCATTCTTTGTCTACAGTGTGTATGATTTTGGTGTTCTTATCACATCCTCTTTTCTTTTGGCAGTACATAAGTTTATGGCCCATGTACTTCTAGAGTAATTATTTAATGTTTTAAGCTCTGAAGGTCAGCTCAATGCAGTTAGCTGTTTGCTTAGAATTTGACCTCTCTCTCTCTCTCTCTCTCTCTCTCCCCATATATATATATGTGTATATATATGTATATGTATATATATATATATGTATATATATGTATATGTATATGTATATATATATATATGTATATATATGTATATGTATATATATGTATATGGGGGGGAGAGAGAGAGAGAGAGAGAGAGAGAGAGAGAGAGAGAGAGAGAGTTTTTCTAATGTAAGCTTACTGTATTTCCTAATTGAAATTGAGTGAATGCTAGTGGTAGGTAAAAAAGAATCCACTTTATTCTCAGAATTTCCTGGGCCATTAGTCACATATAAGGTTTAATGGGTTAAATGAATGAATAAAGAATTAGCCTTTCTTCACTCATATCAAGATGTCTTATACCCCTAACTGCATGAAGACATCAAAAATGAAAATGTATGTGTGTGTGTGTATACATAGTTATAGATGATATAGATATAGATATAGAGCTCGAGAGTTCCTTTCTCTCCTTTTTTGCCCAGGTGACTTATTCTCTTTTGTAGTTCAGCTCTTTTGTCTCTTTTGTAGACAGCATTTCCTGCAAGGCTTCCCATTCTGCACTGTAGATTAGCTGGCTGTTCCACCTGTGTGGTTCCATAGTTTCCTAGATATACCTTTTCCCAGCCCTCCTCACTGTGAAGTACTGTAGGATAAATATATTTTGGTACCTAGAACAATCCCTGACACCTCTGTAGATGTATCATAAATAGTTGTTGAAATAATACAGTTTGACTAAATGAATGTCTCTACATTGTACGTCCAGCAACTAAGTTAAGCCTGGAAATTAATAGATACTTAATAAAAGTTGCATAAATGAGTGAACACATGAATGAATGAATGGAGAAACTTGGGAAATTAATGTTAAGTGAGTGTAGTGGATGCCTTTTAAAAATTGACCTCAATTTTGTCTTCATTTTTTTCTTCTTACTGTCTTTTTGTCTTTATTCTGATTTTCTTAACCATATTTGTCCCAAGTAAATATAACTTTGTGTTGCTTTACTTACATAAGATGTTTATTGTAAAGACATGTTCATAATATTTAAAGAGATAACTAAGAGAGTGAAAATCATCGCGTCTACCATGCAGATATAAACATTTTGGAGGAAAATCCTCCTAACTTTGATCTATACATATATACATGAAGCATATTTTAGGAAAATAAACCTTACTATACATACTGTTTTTTAGCTTACCTTTTATAACCCCAAAACCATGTAATGAAGGCTTTCTACACCAATAAATACTGATTTCTCTACATCATTAATTTTAATTCACAGTATGTATATAATTAGACTAATCCCCCACTGTTAGACGTTTATATTGTTTCCATTTTTTGGCTATTATACAAATGTTGAGATGAACTTCCTTGCTCATATAGCTTTGTGCACATATGTTAGTATTTCTGTGGGAAAATATCTTGGATATTTAATTACGGAACCAAATGGTAAGCTCATTAAGCATTTTGACACATGTTGCTAAATTATTCAACTTTTTGTGCCACAATATATTCTGACAAAAAATGACTTCCTCATCTCAATAAATACGAGTCAACTACCTACTGTAATTAGCTATAGAGTGCCTAGAAGCTTGCCTGATGCATAGGGCTCCATCAATTTTATATCTTCATCATCATCATTCTCATTTTCAGTCTTATAGTATGATTTATATTGTATGCATGTCTGCAAGATTCTTAAAATAATTTTTTTATATCCAAGGAGACTAAATAGTACATATATATTGTCTTACTAAACTATAGGCCTTTTATATAATATTGCATCATTCCTCAATATTTTGCTATTTAATGCAATGGCCATGAACAATCCCAACTTTCTCAGTATTGACAGTAAGTGAAAACTATGAAAATGAAATATAATTTTATATTTTGAAACTCTGCCGTGTATTGTCTTAAATGCCAACTTGATATTTTCAATGAGCACTTTAGAATGGCTATGATGAAAATAATTTGCAAGATTCATATTACAGTGTCACATCAAAGGCACAGAGCAAAAGAAAAATGATATGTTAAATAGGAAAGGCTTATCTGTTAATTTGATTATAAACTTATTAAGAATTTCTCTAAAGATGAATGACATATTATCTTTCTTCCCACATTCTGAAAAGATGTAGTTTACTTATATCTTTGTTAGAAAAGTATACTTGTTACAGCTAAATGGTGTGGAAGGACCTAGGTTATTTGTTGGTCTCCAGTCAAATTATCGTGGTGGCACCCTTTTAAAACTGAAGTCTCACATAAAATTCCAAGAGATCAAACAGGCCAAAATAATGATGACATCTCATCAGCGGTTACATTTTTCATGATTTTTAAATGAATACCTCATTTTGTTTGTGGTTCCTCTGAAACACCTCCCCAGACCTCAGCATAGTTTCTACGGATTGATGTAAATTAAACAGGTCTGTTCTTAAAATATCTTTGGAAATTTACAGAGATTTGAATTTCCAAAATGCAAGTTTAATTTTTGAACTTATAAGGCATGTACATAGAGAATAGCAATTCTGTATTTTCCTTGCCTACTAAAGTCCATTTCTAAGAAGGAAAATAAGGGAAAAATTAAGTAAACCTGTGAAAAGAAATCCTGTAATAATTTTTAAATGTTTTTTATATTGAAAACAGAAATTTTTTTAAAAAATTTCAAATAGTAGATCTCAAGAGACAGGCTAGCATTTTGAATTTTAAAATAGCCACTGAGTTTGGGTTGCAAAATGACACAAATATCAAAGGGCCATATTTTATACTTGGCAGCTTGGTGGATATGGATTTTATTATTGATTTTATGGTGGATAAAGACAACTTAGTTTGTAATCAAAATGAACATAAACCACAACTTTTTCTGACTCTTTTCATTTCTAGCATTTTCTAACATTACATTTGCTTTAGGCTTTCAAGAAACATATTCTTCCCAACCACTTCTGAAATCCTGAGGCTTAGAGGAATAAAGAAAGATATTTTTAGCTTTTTCTTTCCCTTAAATTCAACTTGTGTAGCTGAATGTTTGTGACTTATTACAGTCTTTAACTTAAAAATCCTTCTCACAAGTACAAGCTAAATTGGAGAAAACAAACTGCCTCACCTTTTCAACAAACAGGGAGGAGCAAAAGCCAGGGGTATTTTACATTAAAACCTACCAGACTGTGACAGTCCTACCAGAGAAACCTTAATGAATTTCAGAATTTCTTTTTCGGTGAACCTGAGTGCTTCTTTTACTTTTATCAGATTCCAAATGAGAGTATACATTTTTCTCTGTTTGATGTGCTGGGCAAGATCTGGTAAGAACTAATGCTTTGATTTATCTTTAAAAATTATGTATAAAATAATCAGTATGGTCTGTATTCTGGAATAAAGAATGATATGACATTATGGTATAAAAATATACTATGATTATGGGTACTAATTATATCAAACAGATTATTATGAAGAAAGTTCGTGTGTGTGTGTGTGTGTGTGTGTGCGCATGTATGTGTGCTTGGTAAATTGTATGTTCTGTATTTTATTTTACTTTCTAGATAATTAGTAACTAGAAAATCTTTTACAAGGAGCTATAAATAGAGAACAAATACAAGTATTCAAGAGAAATTTAGAATAATTTAGTAATAGAGAAATTAATTCAGTATTTGGAAATCATGACTTAATAAACATCTTGTTTCAATTTCATTTGTTCAAATAACCCTAACTTTGAGGAAAATTTTTACATGGGTAAATTGTCAATTATAAAAGAAACAGTATAAACATACTCTACATCTTTTTTTTTGTCCTATTACACTAAACCAAAACAAGTTTACAGTAATCAAGTAGAACTTTATTGTCCTGGTTTACTGGCTTATGGTAATAAAGGTTACTAATTTTAGTAGTATCATTTACTACTTTATGGTAATAAAGTAGAACTACTTGTTCTACTTTATGATAATAAGAAAAGTAGCAAATTTACAATTCACAATGAATAGTTTTTTCGTAGAGATTTTGCAAAAGCAGGCCATTTCCTTCATTTTAAATTTCTTTTAAAAAAATTCTTGAATGCATACTAGAATAACCTTAAAATGTCAGCTAGAAATTCAAATTATTCCTTATTTCTTTTCAATTAAATTGTAATTTTCAATTGTATATTGAGCTAGAAGTACATTCTGGAAATATTTCAGTTTTACATTCAAATACAGAATCTAAATAGTAATAATATACAGTTTATTATTTATATTTTACTCACTTGGAATTCTCCTGATAGGCATTTTATGTTTTTGTAATGAATAGTAGTGGTGGCTAGTTCTGGTGGCTTGTACTCCTAGGCCAAATCACTTAACCTCCTTGAACATCAGTTCACTCATTTTTAAATGTAAGTAAAATTTATAATACTATCTCAGTGCATTGTAAAGCTCGAAAGAGATAACATAAATGAGTGATTTGGTCAATTGTAAAGCAATATAAATTAGGTTAGAATAATCCACTGTGTTTTCTTCCACATGCATTTTCTCTGTATTTCTCTCAGAGTAATTTCCAGGTGTAGGGCTTCACACTGTATCTACCTGTGTACAGTTATGTTAGACCTGTATGTATATCAGAATTCCCTGAGTTATGCATTTAAAAGTGTAGGTGTACCTACCAGATCAGAATCTCTGGGGATGGCCTGGAAAACTAACAATACATTTGAATAAACTTTCCTGGTCAGTTTTTACACCCATTTTTAAACCCATGCTTGGGAATTTCTGGTCTAAAGACTTATCAGTCACCTACTTTATTTTGCTTGTGTAGTCAGCTGCATTTTCAACAGCTTTCCAAACATTTGCATAGTTGAAAAAGTTACTGATTGAATATCTTGATTTCTTGTGACATGTTAAATAAATGTATGTTTTCAAAATGTGCTTTGATTGCTTCAGAATCAGAAAATTAAACGTACTGTATCACTTTCTGTCACAAGCTTTGAGGGATTTTAAACTTCTACCTACAGTTTTTTGTCTCAACTGGCTCTATGGCCATGCAAACCTCTGTCTTCAATTCAGTTAATTGTCTTATAGTATCAAATCGGTCAGCCGTTTGTTATCTGGAATTCTGCTGGCCCCAGAAGGTCTTCATTCTTCTTATTACACATGAATAAATAATCGAGTTAGTGAACTTCTGATAGAGTCTTATTTATGTTGCTCAACTGTTTGCATAATAACTTGTGCCATAAATAAACTCATGCTTTTCAGATCTCACCCACAAATGTTCTGTTGCTTCTGTGTGACCTTCCACAGGTCATTTAACTTTATCTATTTATTTAATTTATTTATTTTTGGCTGCATTGGGTGTTTGTTACTGCGCGTGGGCTTTCTCTAGCTGTGCTGAGCGGGAGCTACTCTTCATTGTGGTGCGTGGGCTTCTCATTGTGGTGGCTTCTCTTATTGCGGAGCCCGGGCTCTAGGCACGTGGGCTTCAGTAGTTGTGGCTTGTGGGCTCTAGAGCACAGGCTCAGTAGTTGTGGCACACGGGCTTAGTTGCTCCGCGGCATCTGGGATCTTCCCAGAACCAGGGCTTGAACCCGTGTCCCAAGCATTATCAGGCGGATTCTTAACCACTGCGCCACCAGGGAAACCCCATTTAATCTTTTTAAATTTCACTTTCTTCATACATAAAATGAGGGAAAGGATAGCAAATATAAAACAGTACAGTTCCTACATGGAGTGATTCCTAAATAAACATAAGCAATTATTAACATTATTGATGTTATTGTTATTGCTGTTAACAAATACATTTCGTTTTCAGAAATGGAGAAAGAGAAGGAAGGAGGTTTTCATGCAGGCTTTTGGGGATAAATGTGGATTTCAGAGGATTTTCAGAGGAAGGAAGAAGGGTTAAATCTTTCCAGGATGTGTTAGGATTGGTAAATTTTTATGACTGGGTTTTGAGGCCCCTCTGTTATTCATTTGGTCAATGCTGAAAGTTGCAAGACAGACTAACTTGTCTCAGCAGCTAACCGAGTGTACAAATGGGTTTGAAATCAAAGAATATTAGAATAACACAAGTCATAGGGGACCATTTGTTTCAACTCCTTCCATTTAAAGAAACTGAGGCTCAGAAGTGAGAGGAGAAAAAAATTTGCTCAGAGTCACAAGGGAGGTTTGAGAGAAGCTAGAGTCACCTGGGTCTCAGCTGTCCACGTCCAAGGTGCTGTCCACACCTCTGGCCTCTGTCCATTTGATCACCTTGTCTTCCTCTTCACAGCCATTGCAACTATAATGGAAATATATTTCAGAGATAGAGCTGAACAACCTAGAATCATTGTTCCTAACTTCATATGTCTTTGATATTGTAAAAAATTTTACTGCTTCTATAATTTGAAACCTAAGAAGATTTTCAGAATTCTTTCTGTGTACTGCTCTGTTGAGATTACTGCTAGAGTCATCATCTTTCTACATATTTGGCAATGAAATCCAATACTGTGCCCCTGCTACTAAATTTCTAATCACAGTAGCATTACTTAATCTAGTCCCCAGAACCTCAATTTGTTCAAGTTTAAACAAAATCAGTGCTTATTTTTCTGTTCTAAGTACCTTTATCTTTTTGCTGGTAACATTACTTGTTATCAGTTTTTAATTAACTGAAGTCTATTTAAACCATATTTCCTCATAACACTAACAAAGAGTATGTCAGATCTAGAATACTCAGAAAAGATTAAAATACAGGAGAGAGAAAACACACAGAAAAATATAGAAAAACACATAAAAAATTACCATCATCACAAACTACAATTAAGGTATTGGTTTATTTCCTACCAGTTCTATTACAATAAATATGTTTGTACGTGCACAAATGTGCATTTAGAGTGCCCTGTATATACACTATGTATTACAGCTAAAATTAGGACTATATGTGTGTATTTATGGACTATATAGATTTCTTAATTCCTGCATTATCATGGATACATCATAATTTATTTTTATAGACTTGCATTGCCATATATTTAGTTGTTTTCCTAAATAACTACTTTTTTTTTTTTTGGATGTTGGGGGTAGGAGTTTTTATTAATTAATTAATTTATTTTTGCTGTGTTGGGTCTTCGTTTCCGTGCGAGGGCTTTCTCTAGTTGTGGCAAGTGGGGGCCACTCTTCACCGCGGTGCACGGGCTTCTCACTATCGTGGCCTCTCTTGTTGCAGAGCACAGGCTCCAGACACGCGGGCTCAGTAGTTGTGGCTCACGGGCCTAGTTGCCCCGCGGCATGTGGGATCCTCCCAGACCAGGGCTCGAACTCGTGTCCCCTGCCTTAGCAGGCAGATTCTCAGCCACTGCGCCACCAGGGAAGCCCCCTAAATAACTAGTTTTAAAAATTCTGTGATATACATTGGTGTTAATGGTCATGGGTATAATGGTAAAAATGATATGTCATTATTTTAATTAATTTTTATTAGATTTTAAGAAGATTGAACACATTTTGATACATTTATGAGCTGCTTGAATATTTAATTTTGTAAAATGTATGTTTATATTCTTCACTTGGTGTTCAATTGGGGTGTTCTTTTTCTTCATTAATAGCTCTTTATATATATAAATTCCTTTTCTACTTTACACTGAAAATACTTCCCTAAGTTTTTTTTTTTTGTCATTCAGCTAGTTTATAGTGTTTATGTTACAGAAGTTTTAAATTCATGTGCTGTGAAATCTATTGGTCATACTTTATGGTTGGTTTCTTCCTTGGTTTTTATGCTAAAAAGTCATTCCTCAATCTGAGATCATGTACATATTAACTGTATTCTTCTTCTAGTTCACATAATTTTACTTTTACATGGAATGCTTTTTATATAACTAGAATCAAATAATTATCACAGCCATTATTTATTTTAAAATAGGTATCCTTAGGTATCATGGATAATAGAGTGTATTTCTGGGTGTTCCATTCTTTTTCATTAATCTATCTGTCACTTCTTGATTCAGTTTCATAGGCCTCTTTTTACTTGACTTATAATATAAATATAATTTTAATCATGCCATCTTATTATCTGTAAAGTTCATTCATTTTTCTTGTGCAATTTTCCCCTTCCCCAAGACATCTCATCAATCAAGATACAAAACATTTCTTGCGTCCAAAAATGTAGCTTCTAGCAGTTAATCTGCTCCCTACCTCTGGCTCCGTACAACCCTGATCTGCTTTCTGACACTCTAGATTAGATATTATCCCTTTTCTAGAATTTTGTATACATGGAATTAAACAACACGTCCTTTTTCTGTTGTTATTTTATTATTTATTTATTTAATTTCTTTTTTTTATTGGGGTATAGTTGTTTTACAATGTTGTGTTAGTTTCTACTGTACAGTGAAGTGGAGTTCCCTGTGCTATACAGCAGGTTCTTATTATTTATCTATTTTATACATATTAATGTATATATATCAATCCCAATCTCCCAATTCATCCCACCCCCCGCCGCCCGCTTTCCCCCCTTGGTGTCCATTTGTTTGTTCTCTACATCTGTGTCTCTATTTCTGCCCTGCAAACCGGTTCATTTTTCTAGGTTCCACATATATGCGTTAATATACGATATTTGTTTTTCTCTTTCTGACTTATTTCACTCTGTATGACAGTCTCTAGATTCACTTCACTCTGTATGACAGTCTCTAGATTCATCCATGTCTCTACCAATGACCCAATTTCGTTCTTTTTTATGGCTGAGTAATATTCCATTGTATATACGTACCACATCATCTTTATCCATTCATCTGTTGATGGGCATTTAGGTTGCTTCCATGTCCTGGCTATTGTAAATAGTGCTGCAATGAACACTGGGGTGCATGTGTCTTTTTGAATTATGGTTTTCTCTGGGTATATGCCCAGTAGTGGGATTGCTGGGTCATGTGGTAATTCTATTTTTAGTTTTTTAAGGAACCTCCATGCTGTTCTCCATAGTGGCTGTATCAATTTACATTCCCACCAACAGTGCAAGAGGGAATATGTCCTTTTCTGTTTCTGGAGTCTTTTGCTCAGGGTGATGTTTTTGAGATTCATCAAAGTTTTTGCATGTGTAATCAGCTTATTCCTTTTTATTGCTGGGTAGTATTACATCATGTAGATAATCCATAATTTGTTTATCCGGATTCCTCTTGATTGACATAAAGCTTTTTTCCAATTTGGGGTTTTTATGAAAAAAACTGCTATGAACTTGTTATACACGTTGTGGAAAATGTTTTCATTTCTTATGTGTAAACACCTAGAAGTGAATGTTTGGGGTCATGTAAGTGTATATTTAACATTAGAAAAAATCTACCAACTGTTTTCCAAAGTATTGTATCATTTTGTCATTTTCCTCAGCACTGTAGGATGCTTCAAGTTGCTCTGTATCCTTCCAAATAGTTGGTTTTGTCAGTCTTTAAATTGTAGCCATTCTAGTGATTGTGTAGCAGTACATTGTTTTGGTTTAATTTACATTTTCTTGATAACTGATCATGTTGAACATTTTTGAGCCTAGTGGCCATTAGACCATCTCTTGTGAAGTATCTTCAATTCTTTTGTCATTTTTTAAAAATCACGTTTTCCTATTTTACACATATGTGTGTGTATACACACACATACAACATAACACACATATATTCTGGGTACAGGTACTTTTTCAGGTGTATATTTTGCAAGCCTGCATATTCACATTCTTAACAGTGTCCTTTTAGGAGCAGACATCCTTCACTATGACAATTTCCAATTTATCACTTTTATGTTGCGTGCTTACTCTATCGTATCTGAAAAATCTTTGCTTACGTCAAGATTGTTAATATTTTCTGTCAGTATTTCATACACAAGGCCTGTTGCCTGCCAGAGAATGAAGCCAAATCAAAGCAAGCAGAGCTGAGAGATGAGAAGGAGAGAGACTGGGTCTAAGTTCCCTTTTACTCTAGAACTAGTTTAGCTCCATTGTAAATAAGTCTGACCCTTCTGGGGTCCCCACTGAATGTCCCTGATGTTCATTAAGGTTTTTCTACTCTGGCTGGTCAGAACTTCAGTGTCTCCTAGCCTGATGTGACCTTTGGAATTGTTGAGCTTACAGCTCTTTGTGGAGTTTCACCTTATGCAGGCATAGGTTTGTCTCCAGCAACAGATTCAAGAGGACTCCTCTGCAGGGTTTAGAGCTCTGCGTCTGCATGGCTCCCTCCTTTGTGGCACACTGTGATACAAATCCTAGTTGCTTCAACTTCTTCAAACTCCCGTCTTTCTCCTCAACTTGGCAAAACCGCCATGCTTTGTTGGGTTCAACCTTCCTGCACTGACGTCTGGAAACTGCCTCCAGGTAGAAAGGTATTAGGTATATGGTTTAAATCATTTGTTTACCTTTTTTTAGATATTATAGTCCTGTGGTTCTTGTTGTCCAGTGTCTAAACTTTTTTTTTTCATATATTTTATCGAGTGTTCTAGTTGTTTACAGAAGTAAAGCATGTCTGGAATAGTATCTATAATGATAGGAATTGGATTCTGTAAGATTTTTTGTTTGTTTGTTTTGTTTTAATTGTGGTAAAACATATATTAAAAATGACCATTTTCACCGTTTTTAAGTGTACAGTTCAGTGGCATTAAGTACATTCACACTGTTGTGCAACCATCCCCACCCTCCATCTCCAGAACATCCTCAGCTTCCCAAACTGAAAATCTGTACCCCTTGAACTCCCCATTCTCCACTTTTCCCCAGCCCTTGGCAACCGCTGTTCTACATTATGTTTTTATAAATTTGACTTCTTTAGGTACCTCATTTCAGTGGAATCATACAGCATTTGTATTTTTGTGACTGACATTTCGCTTAATATAACATATTCAAAGTTATTCCACGTTGTAACATGTGTAAGAATTTCCTTCCTTTTAAAGGCTGAATAATATTCCATTGGGTGTATATACCAGGTGTTATTTATCCATCCATCCTTTGACGGATATTTGGGTTGCTTCTACCTTTTGGCTATTGTGAATAATGTTGCTATGAACATGCGTGTATAAAAATCTCTTTGAATCTCTACTTTCAATTCTTTTGGATATATACCCAGAAGTTGAGTTTCTGGATTATGTAGTAATTCTATTTTTAATTGTTTGAGGCACCACCATAACATTTCCACAGTAGCTGCAACCTTTCAGCAATGTACAAGGGTTCTATTTCTCCACATTCTTGCCAAGAGTTGTTTCCTGGTTTTTTGTTTGTTTGTTTTTAATAGTAGCCATCCTAATGTGTTTGAAGTGAGTGTTATCTCTTTTCTTCATTGTTTTTAATTGATTTTTTGTTCTGACACATTTTGATCTCCATCTCATTTTCTTTTGTGTATATTCTATAGATTATTTTGTTTGTGTTTATCATGGGGATTACATATAACATCTAAAGTTATGACAATTTATCTTAAATTGATACTAACTTAACTCCAATTAAGACAATACAGACTTCAGTAAAAACTTAACTTTCACATAAAATATTTGTTTTGCCGAAAGCCTGCTTTCGGTTTTAAGGTTCGTTGGATTCACTGGCAAAATAACCACTCGTTTCACACAAATAAACAGCTTTAATCAACGATTTAATGAAAGGTGATTTAACTTAATTTTTTTTTTTTTTTTTTTTTTTGCGGTATGTGGGCCTCTCACTGTTGTGGCCTCTCCTGTTGCAGAGCACAGGCTCCAGACGCGCAGGCTCAGCGGCCATGGCTTACGGGCCCAGCCGCTCCGCGGCATGTGGGATCTTCCCGGACTGGGGCACGAACCCGTGTCCCCTACATCGGCAGGCGGACTCTCAACCACTGCGCCACCAGGGAAGCCCTCTCTCTCATATTTGAAGAACAGTTTTGCTGGATATAGAATTCTAGGTTGAAAGTTCTCCTCTTTAACCACTCTAAATATATTATCTTACTGCTTCTGGCTTGCAAACTTTCTGCTGAGAAATCCACTGATAATCTTATTGGGGATTCCTGTAAGTGTCTGATGCCTAGAACTTTATTTTTCTTTCTGTTCCTATAATCTACCTGAATTGAGTCAGTTCGATGTTCTTTAAGAGTTTTACAGTACACTAGTTTAACTTTTTTGTATCATTGGAAAAGTTTTGTTTTTATTTTCTTTACCTAATATTAATATTGCTGATGAAATTGATTATATGATGTCACAATAAAGCTAAACAAAACAAAACAAAATAAAAACCCAGATCCTCAGTGGCATTTGAGGTAATGCAGTTATTACTCACATTTATCACATTTATGGAGTCAGGTGGGAATTGGGTCGGCACTGCTTTTCTTTGTTGGGTTTGCTGGCAGGTTTGGCTGTTGACTCGCCGTCAATCAGCTGGGGAGACTAACACAACTTAGCTCTTTTACACCTGTCCTTACTTTTCTAGCAGGCCAGACCTGGGGTATTTTCATGGTGATGGCAGAAGTGTGGGAGGCCCAGCCCTAACGTGCAAGCCCAGTTCAGCGTCTGCTTGCATTACGTCTACCAACGTCCTATTTTCCAGGGCAAGCTCTACTATTTGCACCCACATCAGGAAGCGGGGCAAATCACCCCGCTTATCATGGGAATACCTCAAAGTTACAAGACAAATGGCATGGACTCAGGAAAGAGTGATGAATTGGAGCCATCACTGCAATCTAGTATATCAACCTAGTTTCCTTTTATTTTATTTGTGTAGAATATACCTACCTCTCCATTAAAATTTCCCATGTACTTCTTTAAATAATTTATAGATGTTTCTTTTTTTATGAAAGCTGATTTTATTTTGGTTTTTAATAGGAAGGCTTTATTACAGTTACATAACTTTATATATCATATATATCTTTTTCTCTTGTGTAATTTTATCATTTTGTTTTATGCTTTCTACTTTCTATATTTTTCATTTTGTCTCTTGTATATATACACTGTTGCTATACTTATATATTATTTAGTGTGTAGAAATTTATGTGTACTGTTTTATATAGTGTAATGGTTAACAGTTAAGTTTTCAATATGTTTTAAAACCCACACTTATCTATTTATTAAATTTTTTTTAATTGACATATTTTGAATCCCCCAGTTAAGGAATTTTTGTACCACACTTACTTTCCCTATACCCCTTTTAACCTACATTCCCATTTTATTAGCATATTGACTTATACTAAATATTCTTATTAAACATTTGAACAAGAATAACTTCTGATATTGCATATTTTTTTACTCAGTTTTATGCTGTTTACACTTATATTAGTGTCTAACTTGTTTCCATGCTCACTTTCATTCTTTTTATACTGTGAGTTTTTATTGATCTTGTCTTCAATAAATCTATCATTTATTTAACAGTGATGTCAGGAACTGTACTTAGTCAATTATGGGTGGTATACTTTAGGAAGAATATAAAATTATTAGGCCACAAACTTTTGCACTTATAATCTTCATTTATTATACTTTTATCTGTCTGATGTGTTGTTTTGGAAGACAAATCTGAAGTCACCATAACTTCATTCTTCTATTTGTACCTGGATTTTCTGCTTTGATATTTTTAGAATACTTTTTCTTTCACTGAAACCAAAACTGGGTTCTAGGAGGTCTCTTGGTGAGTCTGATGAACTGATTTTCTCTAGGTCATGCTGAGGCTTTTTCAGTTTGCACACCCTGGTATGCGATTATTTCCTTAGTTGTTTTAACCGCTACCCTCTCTCTCCCCAATTCCTCCCCCACCTGCCAGGGGAACATTGATGATTTTTAACTTGATTCATTATTTCCTATCCCATATCTGTGTTTACCTTCATAATTTAAATGTCTTTCTTCCTTCATTTTCTTACTATAAGGTGAGATTTCCAGGTTTTAGCATTTATAAAGTGAATTTTTATTCTGCAGTTGCATTTTTACTTTTCCTGAAGTGGAGTATCTTGTTATCCCATTTTGTCAATTTTTTTTTGGCTGCACCACACACGGGATTTTAGTTCCCTGACCAGGGATCAAACCTGTGACCCCTGCAGCGGAACACAGAGTCCTAACCACTGGACTGCCAGGGAATTTCCTCATTATTCCATTTTAAACTTAACCTATTGTTTTTCGCCTCCGTAAATTTTCTCTTAGTGGCCTCCTGTTTTTGAGATGTGGTTTTTCTTGCATTCTAATGAGGGTGCTAAAGAGTTTTCTGCTATTACTTCTGGATCCTGGTAATAGGCCATAGACGTTTCTGTTGACTGTTCTAAGTGATTTCTTTCCCTTATTTTATCACAGAGATTCCATTGTTTATTCCTCATTACTCATTCCAGGACCAGGTAAAATCTACCTTGGCTTGGAGTGGACCAGCAGTTTGGATGTATCAATTGCATTTAGACTTCTCAGAGTTCCAGCTGGTACAAAGGTGGATAAGCACAATTCCCTACACAATTTGTACTGTGTAGTAAGCACTGATATTGCACTGAGGTTTATTTCTCCTCTCCACTTCCTCATTCCTTTGTATTTAGAACAAATGAAGTATCAAAGTTTTTCACTTGTCCAAGTATCTCTCAGCTGTTAATCTGAGAATTGAATGCAGGTCTTGCTTCTTCTTCACTGTCTTCGTCCTTTATTTTCTTCTAAATGATTGTGACAATGTCACATATATAATTTCCAAACTAGATTGATGGCAACTAGTGCATATTATTATGGATTTACCAAATATATCTACATATAAAATATATATGTGTAGTTTTAAATATATATTTATATATGTTAAAATAAACATTTAAATGTATATATGTAGTGGCTTAAGCACATCATTATTTCTGGGCATTTAAATCACTTCTATTTCTCCAGTATTAAAATAATGTATATTCATTTTTTACATGTGTTCAGACTATTTTCTTGGGATAAATTCTTAGAAGTGTAATTACTGGCATAAACATTACTAATATTTTTGTGCATTTTTTGCATATATTGACAAATTGTTTTCCCAAATCTTCTTACCAAGTTACCAATTTAACTTCTTACCAAGTTAAATTTCCAGAAGCAGTACGAGCATATGTTCTCATTAAAATTTTTTTTGAGATTATATGCTTATTTTGGAAAAAAAAATACAATTCTTAAAAACTATGAAAAGAAAATAAAAAGCAGCCATGTTTCGCTGCCTAGTAATGACTATTGCTGTTGGTTTGGCTTAGTTATTTCATATTCTGCTCTACTTTCTAGGATGGATGGATGGATAGATACGTAGGTATGTAGGTAGATAGACAAATAGGATGCACACATTGATGAAATTCTATATGACGATAATTAAGGCGTTTTAAATTTTTGTGTGATTATGCATAACCCTCTGATTAATGTCTTTATATTTTTTAGAAGTTTTTTTTGTATTGGAGATAGTTGATTTAATGTCTTTATATTTAATACAAATTATTTATTTCATTAATGTGAATCCTAGGAAGAAATCAGGAAGAGTAAATATTTTTAAGATTATGTCTGTGTAGTATACACTTAGACACATATAAAATTTCAAAAGGATGTGTCAACTTATGCTCTCAGCATCCATGTATATGAATATTTGTTACAAATTTACCCTTGTAAGTATTATGTATTTAAAGGATTTTTTCATTTTGTTTAATTTGATAGGAAGAAAATGATACATTTTTTGTTTTGATTTGTGTTTATTTGATTACTAGGCAGGTAAAATATATTTTTTCTAATGGTTATTATCCATACCTAAATATTCTTCTGTAAATTTATTAATTTTTTTAAATTTTTGGCTGCAATGGGTCTTCATTGCTGTGCATGAGCTTTCTCTAGTTGCAGCAAGCAGGGGCTACTCTACGTTGCGGTGCGTGCCTTTCTCATTGCAGTGCCTTCTTTTGCTGTGGAGCACGGGCTCTACACACGTGAGCTTCAGTAGTTGTGGCTCGAGGGCTCTAGAGCGCAGGCTCAGTAATTGTGGTGCATGGGCTCAGCTGCTCCCTGACATGTGGGATCTTCCCAGACCAGGGCTCGAACCCATGTCCCCTGCATTGGCGGGTGGATTCTTAACCACTGCGCCACCAGGGAAGTCCCTGTAAAATTTCTGTTAAAGTTCATAGTCAATTTATGGACTTTTATTGGTGTGTATAACAATTTCCTTATTAATGTTAACGATTTTAATCACACGGTTGCTATTTTGTACAGATAAAAATTAATTCTTAATTTTTAGCCAACCACATTTATTTCTATATTTCGTTGTAAATTTTGAATACATCTAGTTCAAAAAGTCTATTTAAGTAATCAGCGAATTACTTAAAACATTGCAGTTGCTCAGAAAATTATGTTAAAAGGCTAATAAAGTGAAAACCTCCCCACCCTCCAAGTTCAATTTTTTTTCTTTGCAACAGCAACAGGAATCGAATCAAATACTATCCCAATACTCAGCTTGACTGACTTCTTTTTTTTATTTCAGAGAGTAAAGGACCATGCCTTACATTCTCTCACCTAAGTTTAAAGGATTCCTTCAGAGATCTGTTTAATCCCAAAATGGAGATATTTTTGATATTGTATACAAGGAACAACCCGAGCTGTGCTGAGTCACTGTTTGAGCAGGATAACTCACTTAATGTTAATTTCAACACAAGAAAGAAAACAGTCTGGCTTATTCATGGATACAGACCAACGGGCTCCACTCCACCATGGCTTCAGAACTTTGTGAGAATTTTGTTGGACCAAGACGATATAAATATAATTGTAGTAGACTGGAACCGAGGTGCTACAACTTTTCTTTACAGTAGAGCGGTTAAAAATACCAGAAAAGTTGCTGTGAGTCTGAGTAGGTACATTCAGAATCTTTTGGTAAGTCTGGAATTTTATGTGTTATATATGTTATACAATATACAGTATGTTATGTAATACTGCAAAGTGGTAATAAAATACCATTTTCCTGTAGCATTTAGAATTACTGCATTGATATGCTAATGTATGCAGCCATCTTTTCTTTGTGTAAGGATAATTCTATACCTAGACGTGACCTTAGTATTTAAAAATTATCTTAAAGACTCAATTATTGTGTTTTATCTTAAAATCTTTTAAGATTTTTGTTTTTTTAACTCTACCTATACTTCAGGATAATGTAGTGATTCTATGTATACAGAGGGGATAAACTATACAATCATTAGATTTTTTAGATATATTTTCTAAGGTACGTCTAAAATGTTTCAAATTAATCAAGTGTGCGTTGGTAAAAGTGAGGGGAAAACAGCTTGAAAAGTAGCATACTTTTGCCAACTGTGGAGGCAGGTCTCAGTTCCATTTACGTTTCTCCAGCGTTTAGGTCCAGGGTTGGGATGAGTCAAATAAATTCAGGCCAGTTCTAGATCATCTATAGTTTGATTGATCTTTGACTGCTAAGTCAATACATATGAAGATCCATGTCTGTTCTAGAGGGAGGTGGTAGTGATGGCACTCGAGAGAAGGAAGGGTGATATATGATTTGGGGACATTCTTGAGCTTGAAATCGCCTTTGAGTTGTGTTGTGCTGAACTTCCAAGCCTCTGCTGAAATCGAGCAAGCGCCATAGATCCAAGAAGCAGTTGCACACAGTGGTTAGGAGTCAGACTGGAGGGGTTCAAAGACCACCAACTCCATATCATCTGTGTGAGTTGGAGCAATTGCTTAACTATTCTGCCTCATTTCCTTGTCTATACATTTGGGATAACAAAACTTTCTAACAATATTTTATTTAAGTATTAAATGAAATTAATTCTTAACCAGCACTTGGCATATAATAACCATTGAATAAAATCAGCTATCATTATTATTTTTACATCCTCAAATTTGGACAAAACCAAACTATGCCTCTGGAGACAGAAGAAGTAATTGATTCACCTGTTCTTACTGATAGTCTATAAATTGCATAATTGATTTTTCCTTTTAGCGGTGGTCTTTGCTCTAATTCATAAATATGTACCTCAAAGTGTGGAACATGTGAATGTTAAGTAGAGAAATTTAGGAAAATTGTAGTATTAGATTTCTAACAGTGCTTCTGCTTGCAAAGTCTCCGTATTAAGGAGAAGGAATGAAAAGTTCAGTAGCACTGAAGTTGAGAGTGATACTCCCTGGAGGTTCCAGTCATTGGTCTGAGAAATTTGTTGAAGAAAATTATCATTCTGTGCCTGGAAAACCTGAATCTAGTTTCTCATTAGAGTAAATTTTCCACATCTTTCTGTAAGCCATTGGATGTGTCACTGTGTAGAATGGACCATGACCTGCTTCCTGAGAGTGTGGTAGAAGAAATTCTTCCTCATTTAAGTTCCTAATGCCCCCCTCCCCCTCCCCTGGGCTGAGACTCTAGAAGGTGTTCAAAACTTGGGCTTGGAAGATCAGACTCCATTACTCTCCAGATTGTGCTGGGGGAAATCACTTAAAATCTCTGAGTCTCATTTTATCATCTCCAAAGTAAGGATGATTTTTCACACGATTCGGTCTTCCTAAAGTTTTTGACACAATCTACAGATAAAAAAGGGAGGTAGATTAGTTTATATTTTGGAGTTGAACAGACCTGGATTTCAAGTCTTTTTCCCTTATAGTAATAAGTATATGAGACTTTGGGCAACTCATTATCAAACGGTATTTATTCAGCATTTAATAGATGCTGGGGAAAGTTTTAGGCAATAGGATAAAAATATGTAACTCATAGGACTATTGTGAATATTACATATGAGATTTAAAAAACACATACCAAGGTAGCTAGCACAAAGTTAGTTTTGTTATTATTTTTACAAAATGCTTTATTAATTAAATGTATTATTTTGCATATGCTATTCTAGATAAAAATGACAACGTTTTCTAAATTTTTAAATAAAAATTTAATGGTATTAAAACTGTACAGAAAAATCAGATATTTTATGGAAAAAGTTGAACAAAGATATAGTTATTTGAAATTATAAAATCCCATTCCCTGTCTCCCAGAAATGGATTAAACCAGAAAAAATAATGAATTTTAGAATATTGATGCAACAGGCATAATTTGTGATTTTCTGAAATGAAAATTGTAACATTGTATTTTGAATTGCAGGGGCATGGAGCATCTCTTGATAATTTTCATTTCATAGGTGTGAGCTTAGGGGCTCATATTAGTGGATTTGTTGGAAAGATATTTCATGGTCAAGTTGGAAGAATAACAGGTAAAATATTTTTGACAAAATTAATATTTAATATACTTTTAGCATCAGAAGTTATTACTTTATTTAACATTTAACAGGGGCAATATTTAAGGAAAGGAAATGATGCACAAACTTTTTTTTTCTATATCATATTCAGATGCTGGTCTTTGTTTGGTTAGACTCTTAAGTCTTACTTATTTCTTCACCAAACTTAAATTACCCATATAGAAATGAGAGGAAAATGATTAATTTCTGCAGTCCCATATGAATTTTAAGGACACATTATTGTATCAATCCTAAGGAAAGTTTGGCCCATTAAATGTAAAACTTTTTTCATGTATTGACTAAGAAGATAACCTATTACCATGTACTTAAATTTTAGAAACTTTAATTTATTTTAATTCTTTTAACAATTTTACTTGAACACTAGAAGGGAGGATCAGGAGTTGATATCCATGCCTGAGGGATTCTGGACCCCAGTTCTCCTTGTATTTCCTTAACAAGGTTACTGCATCCACAAAGCTTAGTAACCAAATAATGCTGACATGGACGTTCAGGCTTCCCTTTAGGAATGGTGGTGATTTAAAAACTATCCTTCCCCAGTTAATTTAGCTTCTTAGAATTATTGAGATCTATTCCCATAGATGATTTGTAATAATTTCAAATGTTAATACTAGAGTCTTAAGTTAACAAAGAGGGAGGGTAGAGGTGAATAACTTGTTTAGATATTTAGGATCTTTACAAACCTTAAGTATACCTTACTTACTTTGATCAGTTTTAACTTGATTCTCATTATATGGATGTGAAAGTTGAGGTTAACTGAATGAATGCAGGAGCGTCAAAAAGTTAGTAACAGCTAAGCCAGGATTTATACAAAGGCCTCTAGCATCCAAAGTCCATTCTCTTTCAACCACCATACTAGCTCAATTTGATCTGCTGGTAATCCTACTTTATTTTAAGGTGTGTTGATTCACATATTAGTCTAGTTTGAATGGTTCCACATGCCAAGCAATCATCAGGGTTTAAAAAGCCAGCAAATGCAGTGATTCTACATCAGAATAATTTATAGGAAGAGAGAAGTTTCTGTCTCATTCAGTCATGTGGGCCAAATAAACTAGGGCTAACAGAAGGTACTGAGATAAAGCAATATTATATTTTACTTTTTAAGATGATTGTTGCCCTATTGCATAGATGTTCTCAAGGCATTGCATTTCATGTCCTCCCCACCTTTTTTGACACACTGCAGTAGGTCATGAGCTTCAAATTTTTATTGAGAATTTCAAGTATACCAGAAATAATATCTGTATTTTATGAAACTTTTAATATATTTTTCTTATGTGTATGCAGGAAACTTTTGTGAGAAATGAATGATAAGCTAATAATAAATATGTTTTATTCCAAGCTCAAATTGCACTTAACATTTTAGACCTATAGAGAGATCCAGGATGAGCTGGTGCAGAATGAGGCTCAAGACAGGACCAGGATAGTATTTATTATTTCCCCTCCTCAGCAGTAGTAGTAGTTACTTTCTATTACATAGAGATTTACTATCAGTGTATTCCTAATTACTTCTTAAGTAAAAATGCTAAAAAAAACCCCACAATATTTTGTCTAGGCATCTGTAGTGTGGCTTAACACTACATCATTGATGAACTCTGAACACTGGAAAAAAGATTATTCAAATAAAGAAGATACTTGCTATTCATCTAATTTCATTTATTGTTAGATTTGTTTTTGGACAGGTTTAAGCTAAAACTATATAGGCTCATTATGTTTATAATGTAATAATAATGCAAGCATATGACCTACTGAACTCTGTAGTATGACTTGATTAATAGATGAATAGCTTCTTTCTTGAATTTCAGGTCTTGACCCTGCTGGACCACAATTCTCTGGAAAACCATCAAATGGCAAATTAGATTACACTGATGCACATATTGTGGACGTCATACACACTGATACCAATGGTAACAATGTAGGATTTATTGCTTAATTATTTGAAAATAGAAAAGGAGATGTAGACACTGGGGAACAGGAAAACTTAATAAGAGAGAGTAGTGGATGAAGTGATAAGACTGTAATTATATAGTGATTATATTTCCCACAAGCAACATTTCTTGGAGTTAGCGAAAACCTGTGGTGTCCAATGGAACTCTTTGCCTTCAGCTTTCCTCCTTCAGGTTTCAAGAAATGTCATGTCATCCTAAAAAAACTGAAATTTGATAAAAAAATATATACTTCATCCTTTTCATGTTATTAACATTTTATTGATTTGATTACAACTTCCCTCATGCTTTATGTTCCTGATGCATTTAGATTACCATTCTCTCTTATCATTTTATCACTTTGTTGTATGTCAACTCAAACTCAGCACAGATCTTCAGGCACAGAGACAGTACTTTTCCCTAAAGATTTTTAATTATTTTCCTCAAAATGTCTAACTGACTATTGATCGTTTTAACCAGAGTGCGTTGGACAGACACTTTCAGGTAATATTTTAGATGGCCCAGATCCCCTTCCTGAGTTGAAACTGATGGTACTAATATTTATTGAGTACTTCCTATATACGAGGCACTTCAAGTTCTTTATGTGAATTAATTATGGAATTCTCCTAAGTCCCCATGAGTAAGTAAACGTTATCATCCCCCTTTTACAAATGGAGAAGAGGCTCAGGTCAAGGTGACAAGGCCAGTAGGAGGCAGAGTCAGAATTTGAAATAGAATTTTCTGATTCCAAAATCTGCACTTCACCAGTATGCTGCTCAAATTAACTGGAAATTTACATGTGTTTGGTTGGGGTGCATGGGGAGGATATAGTGCTAAGGCAGAGACAGGAGGAAGTGACCCAAAGACTGCTCCCAACTCCCTGTTTCCTCAGGTTTATTTTCTCTTTGGTCCAGGTAATTTATTTTCTCCCATATTATTCTGAATTTACCCTGTGGTGATCCATACCAATGATTCTGTGAGATATATAAATACCATTAATGCCACAGATGACAATTTTTCAAATTCTATGTCTATATGCCTATGGGCTGAGTCTATAATCAGAACAATTATGCTATTTGGAATCTAAGTTCATCTACATCATACAGAGAGTCAGTGCCTAAAGTCTCATAGTTCTGATACCCTCAACCTTTCACATTTTCTTTCTCTAGCCCTGTATATCAGCTTAACATTCCCACACACAGCACACCTAGTGCCAATTACTCTGCAATTTTGAACTCTTCTTTTTGAAATTCCAACTTCAATTCTGCTTATGGCCTTTTGAATTGGCTCTTCATACTTTTTATTGTTTTTGTTTGCATTTTTGACTTTTCCTAATAAACTGTTTGGATTGTCTTATATTCTTAATATCTTTTGATGACTCAGCTTATCAAATCTAACTTTCCACTAGATGCCACATAGTTGGCACCTTTAACTGATCTTTTTATGACTATCACAAATGAGGAACACAGATTTTTGATACTGCATATTCACCTGTCTCAAGGAATCTCTGAATGAGATACTGCCCTTTCCTTAAATACTAACCTATGAGTGCATTTTCTACTTGCCAGTAATTCTTGTCCTTTTTCAGTTGTATATGTTAAGGAACCTATGTTGCCTTTCATAATTGTTGATTAGGTAATTTGAACAAACATTCCTGCTGGGATATCAGGAAAAAATTACCAGTCTAATATCCAGAAGACAGAAAAATTCCAGGGAGGTGAACTGGTAATTTGGAGTCACTTTTCTCTGGTGTAGAGAATATGGGAAGTGTTTTTGAAACCCTCATATGAAGCTTGTAAAACATCTTATACTACTTTTTGGGACCCCAAAGGGTAGCGCTATAGGAATAAAGGTAAACTTGAAATAAACCAGCCTTTTTATAATCTCTAGAAAAGCTTTTAATAATCTGAAGTTGCCAGAAAAATCTCATTTATTGTGTTTTGTTTAAGGAGCTCTTGGATTGTTGGACCTGCTAGGTACCTGATAGAAGCCAATAATAGTCCTTTTTTGTAGGAAGATCACATCATCCTTGGTTTCAAATTATTTTTATAAATATATATATACATATATATATATATTTATTATTTTTTTTTTTTTGCGGTACGCGGGCCTCTCACTGTTGTGGCCCCTCCCATTGCGGAGCACAGCCTCCGGACGCGCAGGCTCAGCGGCCACGGCTCATGGGCCCAGCCGCTCTGCGGCATGTAGGATCTTCCTGTACCGGGGCATGAACCCGTGTCCCCTGCATTGGCAGGCAGACTCTCAACCACTGCGCCACCAGGGAAGCCCTATAAATATATTTTTAAATGTCCAGCATCCAAATAAAGATAGCCAGGTACACGTGAAGCAAGAAACGTGCATGAGAACCAACAGAAACAATAATCAGCAGAAACAGACCCATAGGCCTGCAACTATTGGAATTATTATACACTAGCTAAAACGTGCTTAATATTTTCAAAGAGATAAGACCACAAATATCAGCAGAGAATGACATTTAAATATAAATATGACCTATTATATTTGATAAAAAGAATAAAAAGTTTTTAACTTAAAAAATAAAATCATTGACAATTATTGAATGGGTTGAACAGAAATTTTGAATCAGGTAAAAAGAGAAAGCGAGTGACTTGGAAAATAGGTGAGAAGTCTGTTTCTAGAATAAAGTAAAAGGGTACAATACGGAGCAAAAATCAGAGAGCAGACAATACAGAGAGGTAAGAGGTACATAGGATAAATAGTGAGAAGGTCAATCATGTTTCATTCAAATTCAAAATCAAAGGAGAGAAAAATGGGACAGAAATGATATCTAAAGATAATATCTCAGAATTTCTAAAAACTGAGGAATTATAATCAATAAAAAAATTGGAATGCAGTTAATTCCAATGTGAATAAATAGATGTCCTCATTGAGACACATGATAGTAAAGTTACAGAAAAGACCACAACAAAGCATACAGCATAAAATTAAATGAATAAAAAATGACCCAAATTATAACTAGTTTCTCAACAGAAACAGTGGAAGCTAGGAAAGAATAGAGTTATATTTCTAATATGGTGAAAGAAAAATAGCTGCCTAGTATCCCAATCTGTTTCAGGAAAAAAAAAAAGGAAACTATATAGTTTCAGACAAGTATACACTGAGAGCAACTGTCATCAAAAGAAGGAAAATTATCCTTTGATGGCTATTCAGGAAGGAAGAGTATTGAAAATGGTAAAATACAGTTCAATCTAAATGGATGTTGATGGCATAAAACACATTGTTTTATGGAATTTGGAATATATAGAGAGAATTAAAATATATTACAAAAATAGCATATTTTGGGGGCTGTTAACTGAAGTTCAAGCATTTTTTGTTCCTTTAATTGTATGGAAGAAAGGTTAAAAGTAATTGTCAACAGTTGGTATTTATAAATCAAGGCTTTCTGTTAAATCTCTAGGTATCCAAAAAGAAAAGAGTAAAAGAGTATATAACTTCCAAAACAACGGAGGACAAAAGGGAATAATTTTTTTTAAGTCCAAAAGAAGGCAGGAAAGGAGAGAAAGAATCATAAAGATCAGACAAAGTAAATAGAAGTAAATAATATGATGGTAAAATTAAACCCAGCTATACCATTAAATGTAAATAGCCTAAATGAAATTTAGCCTATTAGATTCAATTAAAATATGGTGTCACACTTAGCTAAAAAGACAAAAATTCAATTATGTGTTATTTATTAAAGACATATATAACAGGAAGGAAGCAGAATATGTAAAAGTAGAACACTGATATGCAAATATTATCCACCAAAAGGTGGTGAATCTACATACATTAACTTAGACTAAAATAATTTTATCTCAAAATTAGTAGAAACATAGAAAGGCTTAAAATTATAAAACTTTCAACTCATCAGGAAGATAGTTTGTATATACCTAATAACATGGCTTAAAATTACATAAAGCAAACTTTACACTATCCCATTGCAGAAAGAAAAGCAACTGCGCAATCATAGTGGGAGATTTTAATTAGAAAAATTGATCTAATGGACATTTATAAAATATTATCCCCAACAACTGGAGAATATACATTCTTCTAAAGCACCATGGATATTTTAGAGAAACATTATACACTGGGCCTTAAAAATATTCTCAAAATTTTCATAGAGGGGGAAGCATAAAAGGTAGTATTCTCTATATTCAAAACAATTAAACTATAAATAAATAAGAAAAATATAAGTAGAAAATCCATATATTTTTAGAAGAAACATATTTTTAGATAACTAATGAGGGAAGAATAAATAATAATGGAAATATAAAATATTTTGATTCAATAGTATTAAAGTTACTACATATTAAAATTTGTTGGAGTCAGCAAAAGCCATGACTAGAAATAAATGTCCACTTACAGATATCTTAAAAGGCTGAAAATCAATAATCTAAGCATCTATCTTGGGAAATTAAGAATTAAACATAAAACATACCCATAGATATTAAGAAGTTGATGATAAACATACAAAAATGGAATAAAAATATCAATTAGAAGTGATATAAAAAGCCAAAAATTTGCACTTTAAAAAGACAACATTAATTATTTAAAACTATGTCATTTTTACCTTCTTTCAATAAAATGAAAGGAACATAGAATGCTTGAACTTTATATATCACCCTCCAGAGTAATGAGTCCTTGGACAGAAGAAAACAGAAAGGACAAGGAGAGAAAACAAAACTAATATCAATAATAATAAAGGAGATAGTGTTACAGATACTACAGGTATTAAAATCATCACAAAGCAATGTAATGAACAATATTTTGCAAATAAATATGAAAATATATGACCATATGGTATGATATATGAAATATAAAAATTCTTATGAAAAGCAAAAGCATTTACCAAACTGACAAATGAAAAGGGAAAGTTTGAAGAGTTTTTTAACTATTGATAAAATAGAAACTGTAATTTAAAGCCTTCCATCAGAGTAAATTCCCAGGCAAGTTTTTGTTCTCTACCAAACAATTAAGTGATAAATAAGACCACTGTTTCACAAACACCTTCAGATAATAACAAATAAATAGGAAATGGTTTGCAACCTTTTTAGAAAGCCATCACAAACTTAACGTCAAAAGTTGAGAAAGACATTGCAGAAAAAACAGTTTGCTGGACATTCTCTGTAATAAACATAGATGCAAAAATTCTGCATAAAATACAAAATTAGTAAGCCAGCAGCATATAAAATTGGTACTGAATCACATCCATTTGGATTTATTATCAAAAAGCAAATTTAGTTTAACATTCAAAAATCAGTTTCTAAATTCATCTTAGCAAAAGAATAAGGGAGAAAATTCATTTAATAATCTCAATCAAATGAAGAAAAAGCTTTAGGGAGAATTTATGTATGGCAAAAACTGGAAAATTGGGAAAAGAAGTAAAATTCCACAATCTGTTAAAATATATCTATTCAAAAATCTGTAGAAAATGTCACGTTGATGATGGAATTTGGAAGACTTTCTTTTTGAGACTGGGAACTGGAAAAGGATGCCTAGTCTAGTCATTCTGAAGCAACATTTTACTGGATGTCTTAAGTGCAGTAAGGGGAGAAAAGTATTAAAAGATATAAAAATATAAAATCATTTTCAGATGATATGTTTGCATACGTAGATAACCCCAAAGAATCTCCAGGTAATTAGAATTCACAGGAAAATTTAGCAAGGTTGTTGAATATAAGCTATATATACAAAATTCAATTCTTTCTAGAAACCAGCAATAAGAGTTAGCAAATAAAACTTTAGAATTATACCATTTTAATAAGATAAAATCTAGAAATAACTCTTAAGAAAATTGTGCAAGTGCTCTATGCAGAAAACCACAAAACATTGCAGACCAAAATAAAAAGGAACTAAACGACACATATGAATGTGAGTGTTGTATACATGTCAATTTTTGCAAGTTGACCTACAGATTCAATGCAATCTTTGTCAAAAGCCAATATTTTTTAAATAACCTCACAAGCTAATTATAAAATTAATATGTAAATGCAAAGGGTCAAGTATTGTTATTCTTTTTTTTTAAATTAATTTATTTGTTCATTTTTGGCTGTGTTGGGTCTTTGTTGCTGCGTGCGGGCTTCCTCTACTTGTGGCAACTGGGGGCTTCTCTTGTTGCGGAGCACGGGCTCTAGGCACACAGGCTTCAGTCGTTGTGGCTAGCGGGCTCTAGAGCACAGGCTCAGTAGTTCTGGTGCACGGGCTTAGCTGCTCTGCAGCATGTGGGATCTTCGCGGACCAGGGTTCGAACCCATGTCCCCTGCATTGGCAGGTGTATTCTTAACCACCACTGCGCCACCAGGGAAGCCCCTGTTAAAGTGTTCTTGAAGAAGAAAAAAGTGCAAAGACATGTGCTTCCGGATATCAAGTCTTATGAAATGGTAATAGTGAAGACAGTGTGATTAGTGTAAGGGTGACAAAAAAGTCAGTAAAAAAAAACAAACCCAAAAACAGGGCTTCCCTGGTGGCGCAGTGGTTGAGAGTCCGCCTGCCGATGCAGGGGATGCGGGTTTGTGCCCCGGTCTGGGAGGATCCCACATGCCGCGGAGCGGCTGGGCCCGTGAGCTATGGCCGCCGGGCCTGTGTGTCCGGAGCCTGTGCTCCGCAATGGGAGAGGCCACAGCAGTGAGAGGCCAGCGTACCACACACAAAAAAACAAAAAAACAGAGTTATGGAACTTATTACATTTATTATGAGTTTGGTACTGCTGGACGGTGTGAAAATGATTCTTTTTTTTTCTGGGTTTCATTTTTTTAATTGAAGAATAGTTGATTTACAATACTGTGTTAGTTTCAGGTATACAGGATAGTGTTTCTTTTTTTTTTTTTTTTTTTTTTTTACAGATTATATTCCACTATAAGTTATTACAAGATATTGGGTATAATTCCCTGTGCTGTACAGTAAACCCTGTTGCTTATCTGTTTGATGTATTAATCCCATACTCCTAATTTGTCCCTCCTCCTGCTCTCTCCCCTTTGGTAACCATAAATTTGTTTTCTATGTCTGTTTCTGTTTTGTATATACATTTATTTGTATTATATTTTAGATTCCACTTATAAGTAATATCGTATTTGTTTTTCTTTGTCTGACTTATTTCACTATGCATAATATTCTTTAGATCAATCCATGTTGCTGCAAATGTCAATATTTCATTTTTTATGGCTAAATAATATTCCATTCACATCTTCTTAATCCAGTTGTTGATGGGCACTTGGGTTGCTTCCATGTCATGGCTGTTGTACATAGTGCTGTTTTGAACATTGGGGAGCATGTAACTTTTCAAATTGGTGTTTTCATTTATTCCAGATATACACCCAGGAGTGGAATTGCTGGATCATATGGTAGTTCTATTTTTAGTTTTTTAAGGAACCTCCATACTGTTTTCCATAGTGTCTGCACAAATTTACATTCCCGCCAACAGTGTACGAGGGTTCCCTTTTCTTAACATTTGTTATTTGTAGACTTTCTGATAAGTGGTTCTGTGTCAGTCAACTGAAAACTCAAAACGAAATAAAAAGGTGTCTAACTCCCATAAAACACAAAAATTCTTTTCCTATGGTGTGTATAAATGTGAAAGGAAAAGCAATAAACATATTACAAGATATTATTTAAAAAATCTTCAAAACATAACATTTTTCTTCAGTGTGCATGAAAAAGCATAAGCCAAATTCAAACATTAAGATGTCTGATTATATTAAAATTGAGAACTTCATTAAAGAACACTTTATGAAAGCTAACAGCAAGGCAAAACAGGAAAAGAGATAAGTAAGCACTATACATCAGTAATAAAGAAAAATACAACTTAATTAAAAAAAATCAAGACTTGAACAGACATTTTACAAAAGAGAAATTCCAACTAGGCAATGGAAAGTTCTTAAAACCTTCAGTGAGCAGAAACATGTAAATTAAAACCCCAGTGAAACAGCACATGCCTACCAGAATGACTAAAATTAGAAAGCCTTACAAGACCATTTATTGGAGAGGATGTAGAATAACAGAAATGTTCACATGTTGGTGGTAGGGCGTAAATTGGTACAACCTCTTTGGCAAATTATTTAGGATTATTTATTAAAATTGAAGATATTCATATTCTATAACACAGCAATTCTACTCCTAGGTATAAAACCAACAGATATTCCTTCACATATGCATTGATGTGTGTGTTCAAGAATGTTCATAGTATTAACACATATTAACCCCAAATTTGAAACAACATATGTCCACCAACAGGAGAATGGATAAATAAGTTGTATTATGTTCATTCAATAAAATACTATATAGCAATGAATGATTACAAATGAATGACTAAATTTACACCTGACAATGTGGTTTAATATCACAAATATACTGATAATTGAAAGAAGCCAGATACAAATATGAATACAATTATATTTCCAAAATGAGCTAATCTAAAATATATTGTTTTAGAGGCATCCGTGGAAGGTAAATAATAGCAATAGCAAAAAAGAAAAAAAAATTAAAAGTAAACATGGTTCTTAGTTTTATAGAAAAGTAAGAAGCTAGTTACTGGGTTAAGGTCATACTGGGAGTTTCTAGGTTCTATTTCCTGACATGGGTGTGGTAGCTAAGTGGCTATTTGCTTTATATTCATTAATTAGTCTTTAGTTTTATGTTCTTTTCTGCATGTAGGTTTTATATTTTACAATAAAAAGAAAATTAGAAAGCCATATCTGCTCTCCCCACCCTTCTTGAAATCAAAAGAATGAATGGCCTAAGCAGACCAAGCTGCCCTGCCCCTTCCATCTGATAAAAGGGAAATGACATGAATGAATGAATGAATGAATGAATGAATCAAGGGCTGCTTGTAATAATAAATATCTTTTGCTTCTTCCTGATTCCTGAGCAGTCTTGGTTTGATTTTACTTCAGAAGCAGATTGGAGAAAATGATGGATCTAAACCTGAAACACCCTAGTCTTAGAACTCTATGTTGAGTTCAGATAGGAGGAAATTGTAAAGATCTCCAAAATTATTGGACTTTTTTTGGGTTATATTTAGAAGACTGTCCTTCCTTACTAAAATTCCACAAGCTAAGTGGATAATGGAATGTAGAGGAATTGGTTAGCATACCCTCACCACTGTCACAATCAAATCATACATATGCTTCCCTGGATTCCAGGGAGTTCTAAGGAAGTCATGTAAGGTGTCCTTTGTCTTTCCTTATATGCTGTATCCCCTCCCCCATAATGTACCTGCCCAGTGTCCTCATGCCCTGCTAACACCTCACTAGCTGTTGTCGTGTTCCGATACATACTAGAACTAAATCAACTAACTGCAACTTAATCCATACCGTCAGACCCAAGTATTTATCTTCATTGTACTGAATCTATTGCTGATCTCTCTCAAGAGTTCATTATGTTGTAGGAAATTTCTTGTACCCCAACCCAAAGCATTGCAATCTTACTTGGCAGCAAGATTTTATATCTAACCGCAGTCCTGAATATTCTGAGCTTGCTAACCTCTTTCCTTCCTATGGCTCCCCTGGGTTATAGACCCCATAGTGGTAATGCACCCAGAACTTGCATCTTCCCTGGTGCCCCAAGGCTCTACAGATACAGTTGGCTGTCCGTATCTGCGGATGTGGAACTCTTGGGCACAGAGGGACGACTGTGCTGCGCCATTTTATATATGGGACTTGAGCATCCTCAGATTTTGGTGTCCGTGTGGGAGGGCGGGAGATTGGTGGGGGGGGAGTCTTGGAACCAATATCCCATGGATATCAATGGACAAGTGTAGACAGAAACTCTTAAATCATAGCTACATGTTTCGTGTCACTCTGACACAACTTGTTCCAGCAGAAGCAGCGTTCGATTTTTCCAGTTAGTGAGTCTAGCACCAAATCCTACACATTATTATCCAGAATGAGAGCGAATGATCACACTCACCTAAAAGATCCTAAATGACTTGGCTTCATTTCCTCCAATGCTCTTTCTCACGCAATACACCAGCTAACCTGGATTCTTTGAATACTCCATGTGCACACAGATACCTTCTTGACTCACTGCGTTGCTCACATCCTTCACATCTCTGCTCAATTCTCACCTCCTCAGTGGGAAATTCCCCAACCAAACTAATTAAAAGTGCAACCTGACACACTCACTAGGCATTCACTGTTCCTTATTCTACTTAATTTTTCTCTACAGCACTTATTAGTATCTGACATACTGTATTTTTACTTGTTTATTATGTCTTTCTCCCATTAGGATGTAATTTCCACTATGATAAGGATTTTTGCTCTATTTTCTTTTTTCACTTATATATTCATAGCACAAAGAACTGTGATGGACCCATAATAAACTGATCACATGTAAATGTGTTAAGTTAATGAAACATAATTTGCATGAGGAATTAATTGAGGAATTAATACCAGAAAAACTCATCTTTTAAAAAATAGCATTTATCTTATTTTCAATTCAAATTTTGAGTCACTTTCAAAGGATTTTATAGGAGATTTTGTTTTACATAAGTGTTGCTGACCTGATTATATTTACTTTGTGATTCTTGGGTGCTTTTCTTCTCAGGTTTAGGCATTAAAGAACCCTTGGGACATATAGATTTCTATCCAAATGGAGGGAAAAAGCAACCTGGCTGTCCTAAATCAATTTTTTCAGGTATACCAATAGTATTTTAGAATAAATTGTGCATGAGTCAAAATAATGAAAGAAAATCAGTTTACTTTTTTCCCTTATTAATCTGGGGGCAAGATTTTTTTTTATCACCATTGCTCATGATTCAGGAGTTATTGGTGGAAAATGGTTTAATGTGATCCTTCTCGGTTCATAAATGTTACCAGTAGACATCCCATTTGGTTATGGGTGAAACCTATTACATTATAGTCTCAACAGTTTTAGTTTATCATTTTAAACATTAGGAGAAGTTATAAGTCAATGAAGAAGCATGCATAGCAAAGTTATATAACACAAGTTTGGCTTCAGGATTTAATTTTTACCATTACCATAGTATTGTACAAACACAGATTTATGAACTTCTGCACTTGGTTATTCTGTACATAAATAGCTGAGCAACATCTCCAGGTGTGGAATTTGGCTCACTTCAGAGCTATGGCAAAAAAATGTTCTGAGGTCTACAGTGGCAACCAGTCACGTACCACATCATTAAAGGCCACTGCAACTAGAGAAGTTTGGTTAAAGGGATAGGGATGTGAGAAGTTAGGAAAGGAAAGAGACATGATAAAGTTTTAATGTCACCTTGTTTCACATTCATCTCCGACACTGAATAGAAATGTTAAGCGTGAGAGTTTAGAAGGGAGATATGTGTACACTAGTTATTAAATATGGTAGCACTGTGTGTAGAGTTTGTTGAATAATTGAAATTAAACATTTTTGCTGTGTTACTTTAGAAAAATTTCTAATAAATCTCATGTAAAAGGCATATTACATTTAAGTTTAAATGGTAACATTTGTTTAGGTGCCTGAGATAAAACTGCATTGTAGTCAGCCCTTTGATATTCATACAGTGCACAGCATTAGGTAGAACTTAATATTTTTTTTTAAACTTACTTGAACTTGGCTTAATACATCTAACTGCTTGACTTTGAACACTTAAGGACTTGAATTTATTAAATGCGACCATCAGAGAGCAGTTTACTTATTCATGGCAGCTTTGGAAACAAGCTGCAATTTTATTTCATTTCCTTGTCATTCATACAAAGATTACAAGACTGGTTCATGTGTGGATTGTGCCGACTTTAAGGAAAAATCGTGTCCTAAACTAGGTAAGAGAGATTATCATACTTACTATACTTCTTTGTGGAAAATGAACAATGTAATTTTGTTAGTATTTTCTGCTGGAAGCTTTCATACTTACTTGTGAATATGCTATTAACATTTTATGGAAAAATTTTCTGTGGAACAGAGAAAATAGTTATTTCCTACTAAATATTTTTCAGATTCTTAGTGAGAGGAACTTGGTCAACCTCCTTTCTGTGTTACATGTTGTGGGCGCATTTGGTCGTCTCATGATGATACTTGATCTTGATTCACAAAAGGATCTCACTATTTAGCATCCATCTATATTTCCACTAAAGAAAGAAACTTGTGCATTCTTAGTGGTACTGAGGGTTTTGTTTGTTTGTTTGTATTTTTAAGGGAATTCTTAACAAGTGAAGAGGTGTGAACCATGGTTAGCTTTTCATTTGCTATTAGCAAGTAGATATGAATCACGCATGGTTCACACCATCTAAATCAATAAACTTAAGAGCAGTTAAGTGTTGCAACTTTTGATAACTAAAGCCTGCCAGTGGGAAATTATAGAGAAAAAAAGAATCCATATAAAAAATAGAATGTTAGAGCTGGAAAGAATCTCAGAGGCTGTTTGTTCAGGGTTTGCCAAAGACAATACCAGACCCCAAGCGTGTCATGGGCATGTAGACATCTGATCAGTATCATGATAGGCTCCACCAGAAATGTTTCCAAAGCCAAGTAACCTCAATGAAATGGGTAGCAATTACAAAGGCTGAATTAAACAGCCTCCTGTGGTTTTCTTTCACAGGAGGTTTATACTAATATACTAGAGAATTGCTAGAAGAGGCAGGCAATATGCAGGCTTTGCATGACTTATTTCCTCATAGACCCCTTCTGTCCACAAAATATCTTGTGGGATTAGTTTTCTTCAGTCCTCATGTTGGGGGTTGCTTTTCTGGTCCCGTTGCTTTTCCATATAAATGAGGAAATTGTGACCCAGTGTGAACATATGGATTGCTGAAGGGCACAAGTGAAAACGGAAGTTAAATCTCTGAATTTTCAATTCAGTATTCTTTCTACTGCATTCAAATTTCAAATTCGGAGGTAGCAGTGTGGAAACAGACACATACATGAAGTAGGAAGCATATTAAATATGTGTGTATGTATATGTTATATATTCTGTATGTACAAATATTGTTTGTATCTGAAATATATATTATACATACAATATATAGTGTACATAGATGCTATCTATAATATATACATTGTATATATAATGTATACATATGCGTACTGTATCTGTATGAATGTGTATATAGGATAATTGAAGGCTGTGCTCATGGAGCTAAATTCTGTGTTCAAGTTTTATCTAATCAATTTATTCTGCTGAATTAACTGAAAAGAGTTTCAAGTAAAATTCTGCATTTGTAATAGTAAAAACTTATACAAATGGACTTTAACTATATGGCATGTGCAAAGCTCTGATAAGGTTTCCAGGGAGTAGATTTATTTGTGAATCTTGAATTTAAGAGTTGTTATTGTAGTTGAAATAAATAGAATGTGAAATTATTTGAAAAATGATTTTTTAATTATAAAAATTCATAAATTATAATTATCATAATACATTGATCCTTTAGTTCTTTTAGTGATTTGATATTTTTGTATGCTATTTGATAAAAGTCCAATTACTAATATTCTATTTCTCAAATCTCAGGTTATCAAACTGAGCTATGGAAAGATGTTTTAAAAGAAAGAATAGAGAACAGAACTCTCAGGACCACTGTGTTTTTGGATACTGTTGGCACAAATCCATTCTGTAGTAAGTTAACATTTTTAACAAATGAACAATTGATTAGTTTTATATAGTAATTCATATTTTTATTCAAAATTCAAATCTCAAAATGTACTTTCAAGGAACTTTAAATTTTGTTAGAGCCAGTTATACAAATTCAAATAAGGACTTAATTTTTGAATAAAATGAGCATATGCTTTGGGTAATAGTCTTCCAAAAAAATCAAGGTATTTTTTTTTTATCCCCAATTTCCATGATTCTTCTTCCCACGTTTAGAGTTATAGCAGCATATAACAGCTTACAGAGTTTAAGACATCTGTCTACACTATTACCACCCTTTCAGAAACTGAAACTAAATTATATAAATACAAAAATACGCAAGTAAATAATAATCTTCCCAATATATTTAGACAAGAGGAAAAAATTTGAAGAACAGAAGAGAATCTCAGAAATGTAATAACTAATTAGATTTATGAGGAGCTATTTAAAAAAGTAAAATTATTCTGTTTGGAGAGCAAGATCTTAAAGTGCTTTATAAATAAAAGCAAATCCTATGATATGAAGAATCTTATGAAATAAGTTTCCAGTCACTGCCATTGATCTTGGTTACTGGGGAATAAATATTTAAAATAGACTCTTATTATTTTAAAATATTTTAGGTCAGTTATTGCAGATGTTTTGCAGTCAAAGTTATTATCAATTTTTAAGATACTCTTTAAACATTTGTGATGTGCCCTGTCATTCAGAATTGGGCTCATCCATTTTTTAATTTAAAAGTTTTATTGAATTAAAATTTAGATTCACATGCAGATTATAAGAAATAATGCAGAGGGATCCTGTGTAAAATGTATTCAGTTTTCTTCAGTGGTAAAATTTTGTAACACTATAGAATAAATGTAATATCATTACCACATGATACTGATATTGCTAGAATCCATCCATTTTATTTATATTTCCTCACTGGTGTGTGTGTGTGTGTGTGTGTGTGTGTGTGTGTGTGTGTGTGTGTGTGTGTGTGTGTGTGTTTAGCTCTGTACAACTTAATCATCATATAGGGCTCTGTATCTATCACCACAGTGAAGATATTGGACAGTTCCATCACTACCAGACCCGTTGGGTGGCACTTTTATAGGCATATATACCAGCTTCTTGTCCTGCTGTTTCTAATCCCTGACATCCATTAATACACTCCTAAAATTTTGTCATTTTGAAAATGTTATATAAAGGGAATTGTTCACTATGTGACCTTTTAATTGGCCTTTTTAAAGTCAGCATGATTCTCTGGAGGTTCATCCAGCATGTATCAATAATTCATTCCGTTTTATTGCTGAGTAGTATTCCACAGTACGTACGTACTGAAGTTTGTTTAATCACTCATCTCTTGTAGGACATTAGGCATGTGTTTAGATTTGGCTATTATGATTAAAGTTGCTGTGGATATTTGTATAAAAGTTTTTGTGTGAATTTAGGTTATCATTTCTCTGTTAGAAAGGCCCAGGAATACAAATGCTGGGTCAGAAGTTAATTGTACATTTAACCTTATAAGAAATTGAGAAAGTGTTTTTCAGTGTGGCTGAGCATTTTACATTACCTGCAGCAAAGTATGAGTGATATAATGAGTGACTTCTTACTAGCATTTGGTGTTGTCATTATTTAACAAAATTATCCTTCCTGATAGGTATATAGTGATGCCTTGTTGAGGTATTAATCTTTGTTGCCTTAATGGTTTATGAGATTGTGTATCTTCTCACTATATCCTCTTTGGTGAAGTGTGTCTTTTGCTCATTTTCCAACTGGAGTTTTTTTAACTATTGAGTTTTGAGGATTCTTTATATATTTTTGATAGTAGTCCTTGTTTCCTTGTTGAAGATTTGGTTTGCAATTATTTTTTCCCAGTCTGAAACTTGACTGTCTTTTCATCTTCTTCACAAGGGCTTTCACAAGGGCAAAAGTGTTTACTTTTGATGAGGTCTAATTTATCATGTTTTCCTCTCATGGACTATGCTTTCGGTATCTAAGAATTCTTTGCTGAGCCCTAGGTCCAGAAGATTTTCACCCCCAATTTTTTTCTAACAGTTTTATAGTTCTGTTTGTTCCTTTAAACATAGACAACCTTGTTTTAAATTTATATTGAAAAGTACATACCCTAGAATATCTAAAATAATCATTGCCAAGAAGAATAAAGAAGAAATAATCAATTTGACCTTTCTTCTGTATCACATCTCTTTTTCTGATTCTCTTCTTCTGTCTTCCTCTTCTACCTTTAAGGGTTTGTGATTACAATCTTTGGGACTGCATTGGGCCCACTTGGATAATTCAAGATAATCTCTCTATTTTAAGGGCAGCTGATTAGCAATCTTAATTCCATTTGAGATCTTAATTATCCTTTGCCATTTCAGGTAACATATTCACAGGTTCCAGAGATTAGGGCACGGACATATTTGGGGAGGTCTACCACAATTATAATATGCATATGTGATTTTTCACAGTTTACTGGTATCAACATTTACCACGTCAAGTGAAATGTGGGAACTTCACTTCCATTTAGGTTATTTTACATTCTCCGCTTTTATATATCATTGTCTTGAGTATCGGATCATGTGATAATTTTTACTTCAAGTATCAAATATGATGTATAAATTCACAAGGATAAGGATAATTTATTGTACGTACCCATATTTCTTCTCTTCCCATTATTACCTTTTTGTTTCTGATACTCCAAGATTATTTATTTCATCAATTCCTCTGTGTTCCTTCTTACAATATTTAAGAATGGGTCTGTTAAAGAGAAATCCTTTAAGTTTTTCTTTGTCTGAGAATGTCTTTATTTCTCCTTTATTCTCAAAGGATAGTTTTCCTGGGTATAAGATTTAGAGTTGAGTTCCTTCTTTTAGCACTTGAAAAATGCCGTGTCTCTTCCTTTTGGCTTCTGTGGTTTCACATGAGAAATCCATTGTAACTCAATTTGGTGTTCTCCTGTAGATAACACATCATTTCTCTTTGGCTGCTTTCAAGAGATTTTTCTTTGTTTCTAGTTTTCTGAAGCTTAATTATAATTCTTTTGTTATACTCCCACAGGTCCCTGAGATTCTGTCCATTTTTTTTCTCAGTCTGTTTTCAGGTGGAGTTTCAGGCAGATCGATCTGTTCTCCAGTTCACTGATTTCTATCCTCTTTCATTTCCACTCTGCTATTGAGGCTGTCCAGTGAGTTCTGTATCCATTATGGTATTTGTCATTTATGTAATGTCTACTTTTATTTTCTTTTATAGCTTCTATTTCTTGGCTGAGATTTTGCTATTCCTTCATTTTTTTTCAAGAGACTCTGACTTGGAAGGATTTTTATGACAGTTCCTTTAAAATCCTTGTCAGATAATCCCAGCCTCTGATTCATTTCAGTGCTGGCATTAGTCGATTGTCTTTTCTCACCAGAGTTGTGATTTTCTTTGTTCTTGGTATAATGGGTAATTTTCAGTCACATCTTGGACATTTTCTCTATGTGACAATTTGAGTCCTGTTTAAATCTTCCATTTTAGCAGGAGTTATATTGTTTAGGTTTTGGCTTTATGTACTCTGAGACTGTGAGTTTTAGCTACATAAAGCTTCAGGATTATCATATTCTCCTGGTGATTTGCTTTACTTTGCTCTTTTTTTGTGCTTCATAAATAAAAATGCATTTTTTTTTGCCTCACAGACTATTTTATCAGATTTTATCACAACAACAATTTGTCTCATAGAGCCTTTGAACCTTGTGTCTTCTTTTCTATCCTCAGTATTATATTCAGTAGTATTTTATTTCACTTATTTAACAATAAATAATTATTATGAATATTATCATTAATCAAATGCTCACTTATATTTACCAATTTCAGTTTTCTACATTTTATCTTGTCCTTTCCTCCCTTCCCAACTCCTTCCTTTGGGACTTAATTTCTATCTTGCTAAAATAGATCCTTAATGACTTTTCACTAAGTAATGTTTCTCAGTTTGTTTGTTTCCTTGAAAATGTCCTTATCTTTTTCTTACTCTGGAATGTAAATTTAGTCCGGAATAGAATTCTACATTGAGAGTTTTTTCATTGAGTACTTTGAAGATATTAATTCTCTCATTTTAAGATAATTTTCTTATCATTTATTAGCAGTCTAATTGTCCCCTGCAGATAATCTATATTTTTCTTCTGGTTAAACTTATGTATGTATATATGTATTTATTTATCCATCTATTAATTTATGCATGATTTGTTGTTATTTTCTAGTCTCAGTGGTCAGTTCAAATCTCTATTAAAGAAAAAAATATTTGTGTTATTTCAAAATAAAGATTCATGTCACATTTTAACAGAAAACTCTCATCAGTCTGCTCTTCTTCAAAATTCTCCCTTCAGGAACAAGTTGGATTTTGTTTTTTCCAGAATTTAGTTACCATAATACTAGAGGATTTTTCATGTAAATTTTTGGAGGTCCTTAACCAATGGGGACTTGTAAATTTAAATTCTGTGTTACCTGGAGTTTTATTTAGTCTTAAGGAATTTATTTTTCCACTTAAGACCCATACACAACCAGTAGGAAGAATTTTTCAAGTTTCTCTTTCAATGACAAAGCAGAGAGCTAAGGTCCCTGACTGTGCAATGTTTTTCACTGTAGCTCCATCACTTAGTGTTGTCTCCTGCTGTACCATGGAAATTGACACTTCATCCTTTGTCTCCATGCTACACCCAGTTCTCAAGTCCCATGCAGATCCAGGGCTTCAGTTCTTCTTAAGCCTTGCCTTTAATTTCTCTTCATTGCTGTCTCCTGATATTTTCTCTTCCTTCATCTGAGCTTTGTCGTGTTTTCAATTTACACCCAGAATGTCTATACACTTGTAGCAGGAGGCAGGCTTATTATGTAACATCTCAATATATCATACTGCCAGGAATCATCTGAGCAAGTATGAGCACCCACTTTTTTGGGTGAGGGAACCAAAGTATTTTATCTAAAGCTGGGCAGTCACTTCAAAGTAAGAAGTGTTCCTTTATGTCTTTTGTGTTAGCAATTGATGAGGGTCAATTATAAATCCATTACCTTCTTTGAGGTAGTACTAAGCATCTGGCATAGGCAAGAAGTTACTCTGGGCTGTTGAGTAGCAACATTTAATGGCTAGCATGCACAATTTTAGTACATATGTATTTCACAAGAAAAGTTCATCTATCCCATGTTCTGTATATATACATTGTCTTCCAAGAGTTTTGCACAATACTGGGAAAATTCACGGAGAGTAAGAAATTTCTGTGTACACCAGACAATATCAGGTATAGGGATGAGTTCAGCATCTTTGCCTCTGAAAGATATATCAATTTTTTTGTACGAGAATTTTGAAAATGAACTACTATGAGCTCACTCTGTATAGGACTGTCTAATTTTACAGTCATTCCAAAACAACCAGTGAAATTGGGAATTACATTTGTCAAGCAAATTTAGCTAGGACTATTAATCAGATAATTAAGGAACCTTATCATATTTACCTTAGATGTGCTATTGATAGAGAAAAATTGTTTAATTGACCTAAATTCTGATATTTTTCGATTTGCAGACAAGTTAGTATTTACTAATTATTTGACCAACTTTTCACCATACCCATGACTGTCTGGCAAGCTTTTATTCCTCATTTTTAAGACCAGTTAAAAATTAACAAGAGGGAATTTCCCTGGTAGTCCAGTGGCTAAGACTACGTGCTCCCAATGCAGGGGGCCTGGTTTGATCCCTGGTCAAGGAACTAAGAGTTCTCAACTAAGAGTTCGCATACCACAACTAAAGATCCTGCAGGCCACATGCCACAACCAAGACCCAGCACTGCCGAATAAATAAATGTTAAAAAAAGATTAACAATAGGTAAAATATATTACATATGTACCAAATAAGTGCCTCTCAATATTATTTGCAGATATTATATATGCCTAGATTACATAAATATATATTTACATGCATATCTCCACCAAACCAAAGTTAAAAAGTAATATGAATTGCATTCCATATTTTTGTTTTGTAGCCTATTATTTTGTTCTCAGTATAATTGTTCTGGATAAAACAATGAAGGATGGCTGTATTACATTTAAATTATTAAACCAACTTGGAATGGTTGAAGAGCCAAGGCTCTATGAGTAAGTAGAATTTAGTATCTTTCTGTTTTGTAAAATATGTTTTCTTGAGCTTTTGGAGGATAATCTAAATAGTATAAATTTTCTATGCAGTGAGTCTTAAACTGTTAAATATTAAATGGATCTCTGGTGTCATATTCTAATTCATTCATTCTATGGAAGGAGATGCCAAATATGAAAGAAACTAAATAACTTGTTCATGTGATACATCTAGCTACTACAAGAGTTAGAAGAAGAGAAGAAACTTTCCACCTAATTTTGAACACTGATAGAATGCCTTGTAATAACTAATAATATCACCCCATAATATTTTATTACTTTAAATTGCTTAGAATTGTGTATATATGTATATACCCATGCACACATATACGTTTGATTCATCACTTATTCTTATCAGACACATGGTGATCAGACACATGGTGATCCAAACTGAAATAGCAATGTTACCGTGCTCAAGGAGGTCACAGAATCCTGGAGGAGACTAATGCATAATTACAGCTCTGAGTAATAAGTTTTATAGTAGCAGAACACTTATGTGCTATGGGAGTACAGAGGAAGAAGCAAGGAAGCATTTGAAAGGGTGGTATTGCAGTCAGGGAATGGGAGATGGTGCTTTCAAAGGTATGGATAGGTAAGTACGTGAGTTCATTAATAGCACAGATTGCAGTCCTAGAGCAGTTGTTTCAAACTTGTTCAGAAGGCAAACTGTGAGTCTTGCTTTCCTTTACAAGAATCATGTTCTATGCAGAACACCATGAAATACTGATGCATTTTTATTCAAACACTTGATTAGTGCATTTTTCATGAACAATGTAAAATATAAAACCCATACGCATGGTAAATCTACCCATCTAAGCCTGGCCAATGGCTTCTTGTTTTTCTATTAATAATTCTTTGCTAATAAATTTATACATGCTTTAGGATTTTAACCCTTTTAGATGCCAGGGAAGTCAGAGACTTTTTTTTTTTTCTGGTATGCGGGCCTCTCACCACCGCGGCCTCTCCTGTTGCGGAGCACAGGCTCCGGACCCACAGACTCAGCAGCCATGGCTCACGGGCCCAGCTGCTCCACGGCATGTGGGATCCTCCCGACTGGGGCATGAACCCGTGTCCCCTGCATCGGCAGGCGGACTCCCAACCACTGTGCCACCAGGGAAGCCCAATCAGAGACTTTTAAATGATCTTTTACTTCCCTTTTCAAAATTAGAAAAGGAATTTTTTTTTTGCTGTAGAAAATGTGTTATACAGTAGAAAGTGAGAATAATCTATAATTACATTGTCCAGGGATATTCATATTTACTATTTGGTTTATAAACATTCCTCTTTTTCTTCCTCCCCCTCCTCTTCCTTCTCCTTCTCCTCCACCTTCATCTCTTCCTTTTCCTCCTCTTTCTTCTTCTTCTACATGCCCCTGAACATGCATACGTTATTTTTTTACTTAGCAAAATTAGGATCATTTTGCAAATGTGTTCTGCATTCTGATTTTTATACTGACTGCTATAGTGTGATCATTTTTTCTGTGTCACTAAAAATCACTTACACATCATAATAGGATGCCAAATATATTAATATGCCAATATAGGATTTTAAACAGAGAGTGTCAATATTGTGTATTCAGGGTAGAATGACTCCCCAGATGGATGAGTAATGGGGAGATTAGTGTGGAACAAGTGCAGAGTGGTTGCTATTGTAATAATTTATAGGAAAGATAATGGAGGCTTGGATAGAGTCAGTGGAAGTGGGTTTTTAGGATTTAGAGTGATTTGTTTTTGTGATTAATTAAACATGTGAAAGTGAAGGGGAAAAACCCAATCTGGAGTGACTTTGAGTTTTAAGCTTGGTGACTATTTGAATTATGGTGCCATTTACTGAGCTAGGAGATACATGGAGAGGAGCCAATTTAATCATTCAATAAAATTTCTTGAACTGTACTAGAAATTAAGGACAAAATTTAGGGAAAATTATAGATTTCTGTCCTTTCATAATTTTTGTCTAGTAAGCAGTTTGCAAATACATAATACAAATAAAATGATGATGTTCATCATTCCTGTTTTCAAACAATTTTTTTTTTTTTTTTTTTTTTTGCAGTACATGGGCCTCCCACTGCTGTGGCCTCTCCCACTGTGGAGCACAGGCTCCGGAGGCGCAGGCTCAGTGGCTCACGGGCCTAGCTGCTCCGCGGCATGTGAGATCTTCCCGGACCGGGGCACGAACCCATGTCCCCTGCATCGGCAGGTGGACTCTCAACCACTGTGCCACGAGGGAAACCCTCAAACAATTTTTAATGAATATCTATACTGAGCTAGGCACTGTACTAGGTGCTGAATATACTATGATGAGAAAAACAGACATGATCCTACCCTCATTAAATTTACAGTCTAATGAGGGATATAAAATAAATAATTATAAAAATATGTAAATAAAAATCTGTCTGTGAAAAATGTCTTGAGGCAAATTATAGTATGTACAGGAACACAGAATAGGGAATGTGAAATAGTTAGTGGGGTCACTAAAACTTTCTCTAACGCCTTTTTATATCAGTTGAGACCAAAAGGAGGAGCAGGAGTTAGTCGCTCTGCTGCATTCTGGGCAGAGGGGCCAACAAAGGCAAAACTCCTGAAGCAGGAGAAAGTAGAGTCCATTTTGGGAGCTGAAGGAAGTTTATTATGTCTGAGAACAGAGGCAGGGAAAGGAAGAGAATGATGAGAGAGGTAGAAAACACTTATATTTTGTAGGAATTAGAACCTGTAGGACATGTTCAAGGATTTCTATTTTATTCACTTGGCAAGTGAAAACCAATGAAGTGTTTGCGCTGGGGCAGTCTGGTTGGAGCCAGGACTGGATTATTATTTTGGAAAAACATTTAACCACAGTGGATTGGAGAGGGAAAAGACAGGATGCTGTTGCAAGAATAAAGACCAGGAACAATGGTGCCCTGAGATAAAGTGTTTACAGTGGAAATGGAAAAATGAGAATGAGGATGGATTCAAAGCAGATTCAGGATATTTCATAGACAGTCAGCAGGCACATGGGATAGATTAGATGTAGGAGTTAAAGAGAGGATGGGGGAACCTTCAAGATGGCAGAGGAGTAAGACGTGGAGATCACCTTCCTCCCCACAAATACATCTACATGTGGAACAACTCCTACAGAACACCTACTGAACACTGGCAGAAGACCTCAGACTTCCCCAAAGGCAAGAAAATCCCCACGTACCTGACCATGTGGCTGACAGGGTCCACGTGCCTGGCCATGTGGCTGACAGGGTCTTGGTGCTCCAGCCTGGTGTCAGACCTGAGCCTCTGAGGTGGGAGAGCCGAGTTCAGGACATTGGGCCACCAGAGACCTCCTGGCCCCACGTAATATCAACTGGTGAGAACTCTCCCAGAGATCTCCGACTCAATGCTAAGATCCAGCTCCACCCAACGACCAGCAAGCTGCAGTGCTGAAGGCCCCATGCCAAACAACTAGCAAGGCAAGAACACAACCCCACCCATTAGCAGAGAGCCTGCATAAAATCATAATAAGTTCACAGACACCCCAAAACACACTAACAGACATGGCCCTGCTCACTAGAAAGACAAGATCCAGCCTCACCCACCAGAACACAAGCTGTCCCCTCTACCAGGAAGCCTACAAAAGCCACTGAACCAACCTCACCCACTGGGGGCAAACACCAAAAACAACGGGAACTACAAACATGCAGCCTGCAAAAAGGAGACCTCGAAAACAGTAAGTTAAACAAAATGGGAAGACAGAGAAATATGCAGCAGATGAAGGAGCAAGGTAAAAACCCATGAGACCAAACAAATGAAGAGGAAAGAGGCAGTCTACCTGAAAAAGAATTCAGAGTAATGATAGGAAACATGATCCAAAATCTTGGAAACAGAATGGAGAAAATACAAAAAACGTTTAACAAGGACCTAGAAGAACGAAAGAGCAAACAAACAATGATAAACAGCACAATAAATGAAATTAAAAATTCTCTAGAAGGAATCAATAGCAGAATAACTGAGGCAGAAGAACGGATAAGTGACCTAGAAGATAAAATAGTCGAAATAACTACTGCAGAGCAGAATAAAGAAAAAAAGAATGAAAAGAATTGAGGACAGTCTCAGAGACCTCTGGGACAACATTAAACTCACCAACATTCTAATTGCAGGGGTCCCAGAAAAGAAGAGAAAAAGAAAGGGTCTGAGAAAATATTTGAAGGATTATAGTTAAAAATTTCCCTAACATGGGAAAGGAAATAGTCAATCAAGTCCAGGAAGTGCAGAGAGTCCCATACAGGATAAATCCAAGGAGAAACACGCCAAGGCACATATTAATCAAACTATGAAAATTTAAATACAAAGAAAATATTTAAAATCAGCAAGGGGAAAGCAACAAATAACGTACTAGGGAATCCCCATAAGGTTAACACCTGATCTTTCAGCAGACAGAAGGGAGTGGCAGGACATATTTAAAGTGATGAAAGGGAAAACCCTATAACCAAGATTACTCTACCCAACAAGGATCTCATTCAGATTCGATGGAGAAATTAAAACCTTTACAGACAAGCAAAAGCTAAGAGAATTCAAACCAGCTTTACAACAAATGCTAAAGGAACTTCTCTAGGCAGGAAACACAAGAGAAGGAAAAGACCTACAATAACAAACCCAAAACAATTAAGAAAATGGTAATAGGAACATACATATCGATAATTACCTTAAATGGAAATGGATTAAATGCTCCAACCAAAAGACATACACTGGCTGAATAGATACAAAAACAAGACCCATATATATGCTGTGTACAAGAGACCCACTTCAGACCTAGGGACACATACAGACAGAAAGTGAGGGGATGTAAAAAGATATTCCATGCAAATGGAAATCAGAAGAAAGGTGGAGTAGCAATTCTCATATCAGACAAAACAGACTTTAAAATAAACACTGTTACAAGAGACAAAGAAGGACACTACATAACGATCAAGGGATCAATCCAAGAAGAAGATATAACAATTGTAAATATTTATGCACCCAACATAGGAGGACCTCAATACATAAGGCAAATGCTAACAGCCATAAAAGGAGAAATGGATGGTAACACAATAATAGTATGGGACTTTAACACCCCACTTTCATCAATGGACAGATCATGCAAGATGAAAATAAATAAGGAAACACAAGCTTTAAATGACACATTAGACAAGATGCACTTAATTGATATTTATAGGATATTCCATCCAAAAACAACAGAATACACATTCTTCTCAAGTGCTCATGGAACATTCTCCAGAATAGATCATATCTTGGATCACAAATCAAGCCTTGGCAAATTTAAGAAAATTGAAACCGTATCAAGTATCTTTTCCAACCACAATGCTATGAGACTAGATATCAATTACAGGGAAAAAAATGTAAAAAATTGAAACACATGGAGGTTAAACAATATGCTATACTAAACAACCAAGAGATCACGGAAGAAATCAAAGAGGAAATCAAAATATACCTAGAAACAAATAACAAAACATGACGACCCAAAACCTATGGGATGCAGCAAAAGCAGTTGTAAGAGGGAAGTTTATAGCAATGTAATCCTACCTCAAGAAACAAAAAACATCTCAAATAAACAACCTAAACTTACACCTAAAGCAATTAGAGAAGCAAGAACCAAAACCCCCAAAGTTAGCACAAGGAAAGAAATCATAAAGATCAGATCAGAAATAAATGAAAAAGAAATGAAGGAAAGAATACCAAAGATAAATAAACCTAAAAGCTGGTTCTTTGAGAAGATAAACAAAATTGATCAACCATTAGCCAGACTCATCAAGAAAAAAAGGGAGAAGACTCAAATCCACACAATTAGAAATGAAAAAGGAGAAGTAACAACTGACACTGCAAAAATACAAAGGATCATGAGAGATTACTACAAGCAACTGTATGCCAATAAAATGGACAACCTGGAAGAAATGGACAAATTCTTAGAAAAGCACAACCTTCCGAGACTGAACCAGGAAGAAATAGAAAATATAAACAGACCAATCACAAGCACTGAAATAGAAACTGTGATTAAAAACCTTCCAAAAAACAAAAGCCCAGGACCAGCTGGCTTCACAGGCGAATTCTATCAAACATTTAGATACGAGCTAACACCTATCCTTCTCAAACTCTTCTAAAGTAGAGCAGAGGGAGGAACACTCCCAAACTCGTTCTACGAGGCCACCATCACCCTGATACCAAAACCAGACAAAGATGTCATTAAAAAAGAAAAGCACAGGCCAATATCACTGATGAACATAGATGCAAAAATCCTCAACAAAATACTAGCAAACAGAATCCAACAGCACATTAAAAGGATCATACACCATGATAAAGTAGGATTTACACCAGGAATGCAAGGATTCTTCAATATACGCAAATCAATCATTTTGATATACCATATTAATGAATTGAAGGATAAAAACCATATGATCATCTCAATAGACGCAGAAAAAGCTGACAAAAGTTAACACTCATTTATGATAAAAACTCTCCAGAAAGTAGACAGAGAGGGAACCGACTTCAACATAAGAAAGGCCATATATGACAAACTCACAGTCAACATCATTCTCGATGAAAAACTGAAACCATTTCCACTAAGATCAGGAACAAGATACGTTGCCCATTCTCACCACTGTTATTCAACATAGTTTTGGAAGTTTTAGCTACAGCAATCAGAGAAGAAAAAGAAATAAAAGGTATCCAAATCAGAAAAGAAGAAGTAAAACTGTCACTGTTTGCAAATTACATGATACTATACATAGAGAATCGTAAAGATGCTACCAGAAAACTACTAGAGCTAATCAATAAATTTGGTAAAGTAGCATGATACAAAATTAATGCACAGAAATCACATTCCTTACACTAATGACAAAAAATCTGAAAGAGAAGTTAAGGAAACACTCCCATTTACCACTGCAACAAAAAGAATAAAATACCTAGAGATAAACCTATCTAAGGTGACAAAAGACCTGTATGCAGAAAACTATAAGACACTGATGAAATAAATTAAAGACGATACAAATAGATGGAGAGATATACCACGTTCTTGGATTAGAAGAATCAACATTGTGAAAATGACTATACTACCCATAGCAATCTACAGATTCAATGCAATCCCTATCAAACTACCAATGGCATTTTTCACAGAACTAGAAAAAAAAATCTTAAAATCTGTATGGAGACACAAAAGACCCCGAATAGCCAAAGCAATCTTGAGAAAGAAAAATGGAGCTGGAGCAAGCAGGCTCCCTGACTTCAGGCTAAACTACAAAGCTACAGTAAACAAGTCAGTATGGTACTGACACAGAAACAGAAATATAGATCAATGGAACAGGATAGAAAGCTCAGAGATAAGCCCACACACTTATGGTCACCTTATCTTTGATGAAGGAGGAAAGAATATACAATGGAGAAAAGACAGCCTCTTCAATGGGTGGTGCTGGGAAAACTGGACAGCTTAAAAGGGTGAAATTAGAACACTCCCTAACACCATACACAAAAATAAACTCAGAATGGATTAAAGACCTAAATGTAAGGCCAGACACTATAAAACTCTTAGAGGAAATCATAGGCAGAACACTCTATGACATAAATCACAGCAAGATCCTTTTTGACCCACCTCCTAGAGAAATGGGAAATAAAAATAAACAAATGGGACCTAATGAAACTTCAAAGCTTTTGCACAGCAAAGGAAACCATAAACAGGATGAAAATAGTACCCTCAGAATGGGAGAAAATATTTGCAAATGAAGCAACTGACAAAAAATTCATGTCCAAAATATACAAGCAGCTCATTCAGCTCAGTATCAAAAAACCAAATAACCCAATCCAAAAATGGGCAGGAGACCTAAATGGGCATTTCTCCAAAGAAGATATACAGATTGCCAAAAAACACATGAAAGGATGCTCATAATCATTAGAGAAATGCAAATCAAAACTCCAATGAGGTATCACCTCACACCAGTCAGAATAGCCATTATAAAAAACTCTACAAATAAGAAATGCTGGAGAGGGTGTGAGAAAAGGGAACCCTCTTGCATTGTTGGTGGGAATGTAAATTGATACAGCCACTATGGAAAACAGTATGGAGGTTCCTTTAAAAACTATAAATAGAACCACCATATGACCCAGCAATCCCACTACTGGGCATATACCCTGAATAAACCATAAGTCAAAAAGAGTCATGTACCACAATATTCGTTGCAGCACTATTTACAACAGCCAGGACATGGAAGCAACCTAAATGTCCATTGACAGATGAATGGGTAAAGAAGATGTGGCACATATATACAATGGAATATTACTCAGCCATAATAAGAAACAAAATTGAGTTATTTGTAGTGAGGTGGATGGACCTAGAGTCTGTCATACAGAGTGAAGTAAGTCAGAAAGAGAGAAACAAATACCGTATGCTAACACATATATATGGAATCTAAAAAAAGAAGGTTCTGATGAACCTAGGAGCAGGACAGGAATAAATACACAGACATAGAGAATGGACTTGAGGACACGGGGTGGGGGAAGGGTAAGCTGGGATGAAGTGAGAGAGTAGCATTGACAATATATACACTACCAAATGTAAAATAGATAGCTAGTGGGAAGCACCCGCATAGCACAGGAAGATCAGCTCGGTGCTTTGTGACGACCTAGAGGGGTGGGATAGGGAGGGTGGGAGGGAGACGCAAGAGGGAGGGGATATGGAGATATATGTATGCATATGGCTGATTCACTTAGTTACACAGCAGAAACTAACACAACATTGTAAAGCAATTATACTACAATAAAGATGCTAAAAAAATTTTTTTAATTAAAAAATAAAAAATAAAGAGAGGATGATCTCAAGGGCAAAGCCTAGTTGTCCGGCTTGGGCAATAGATAGTGGTGCCATTTAAAATTATAAGAAAATTTCTAAGTTTTAGGGCAGCAGTGTCCAACCTTTTGGGCACCAGGGACCGGTTTTGTGGAAAACACATTTTCCAAGGACTGCGGGGGCACGGGGGGAGTTCAGCTGGTAATGCTAGCGATGGTTCAGGTGGTAATGCGAGCGATGGGGAGCGGCAGATGAAGCTTCACTCGCTCGGCTGCCACTCATCTTCTGCAGTGTGGCCCAGTTCCTAACAGGTCATGGACCAGTACTGGTCGGCAGCCCGGCGGTTGGGGACCCCTGTTTTAGTGTTTTTGTTTTTCTTTTTTGGTGAGAGTTGAGTGTTGGGGAAGATGTCATTAAATTTGAACTTAGTGAGCTTTAGGCATCCTTGAGATATCCAAGTAGACGTGGTGAATAACAGCGGGTATATGTGTCTGGGTCTCATCAGACAGGGCTCAGCTGGGGGCAGAGGCTTGGTGGAGCACACAGTTGGTATTTGGAACTGGTGGAGCAGATGTGAGTTTTGGGGGGAAGACAACATGTTTCCATCTGGATATGTTGACTCTGAAGTATCTCTGAGAAATCTAGATAAGCTCTTGGACAGAAATTAGAGATATGACCAATGACATTATATTCTGTGAAAGAGGAGGTAGTCACTCTGCCACAGGGTGCAGGGATGGGTTTTGAGGGGAGTGATAACAACCTTTTCTGGATCTAGAGGTGTGGGAGAATCAAAAGTAGAAGAGAGCAGGGACAAATATAAGATGGCAGAAGTGCTGGGTGTCCCGCTGGTTGCTTTTCAGCTATTCTATGTGTGATAGTTGCCTTTGCTCAAGTCAGTCATTGTTGCCTCAAAGGAAGAAATTATTTCAACAGATTTTTTTTTCAGTTTCCTTTCCTCTTCTTTTTCTTTCCCTTTCCTTCTCTTCTCTCCTTCCTTCATCCCCTTCCTTCCTTCTTTCCTTTGTATCTTCCACCCATCCTCCATCCCTTCCCCCTTCCCTTTCTTTCCTCCTCCTCCTCTTTCTTACCTTTCTCCTCCTCATACTCCTTTTCTGTTTCCTTTGGAGTCAGGCAGACCCATGAAGTGAAAGTGGCACAGAACAACAAAGCAACACTATCTGAGGGCTCCGTCTATTCAAAGAACGGCGATAGTTGTTCAGGGGCCTATAAAAAGAAGTAAAATGTGACTTCTCTAATCTTAGTAATATGTACAATCTAGATACCAAGTCGGAAAGACAAGATGTCCCACTTTTTCTCAGAAAAGTTTTCCCAAATTATTTGAGTGTGGGGATATATATATTATTATTATTTTATTTTGTTTTTAATTACTGTTTAAATTATTTTAATTAATACTTTACCACATATTTTATTGTTTGGCCTTTTCCCTATAATATCGGTATTTCTATCTAATGTTTATAAGATTGTATTGATTTTGAAGTTGTATTACATTTTGAATTACTAATATGATGAGATATGAAATTTTCTGTTTAGGAAGAACAGATTATTTTATAAACTTCAAGAATTCAAGATTCTTGCTCAGTTTTTAAATGATGTTGTAAATATTTCAGCCATTAGTTTGGCATATTTTCAGAGCTCAAATCAGCAATGTTCCACATGCAGATACACTATTCAGCGTCTCAAGTTAAAATCACTTACATATCCAGAAAGGTAAGAAAACTAAATTTTGATTTCAATGTTCTTTTAAACTTGAAAATATTGCTTTGCTAAGGAGTGGTTTAAAAATTCATGTATTTGAATATCTGTTTATTGTATTTTAGATTGTATTTTATATAAATGTTGGAATATCTAAAAGATACAAAAAATTTTTTTGGCTCAGATGAGATTTATTTTGGAATCACATTACCCAAGCAAAGAAAAAACACAATAATTTCACGAGACATAATAAACATGAAAAAAGTGAGACAAGTGTCTGCCTTAGAACTTTATCAGTCATTTCAATGGGTTTCTGGATTGCTAGAAATCTCTCTTCTTTGGTTGACTGCAACACTTTATCTCTGTTTATGTTCCTGTATTTATATACTTGATTTCCCAATTACCTTTTTGTGAATGTCGAACACAGTAAATAAGAATTTCTGGAGAATAAAAATAATAAGTGGTAAGCATTTGCATTTAGATGAGGTCTACTTCAACAAAGGAGAACTGGGAAAATTTTTTGAAGTATGTTATTTTGTAAACTTTTGGTATGAGAATATTTAGTCATTCAAAAGTCAATGAGTGGGGACTTCCCTGGTGGCACAGTGGTTAAGAGTCTGCCTGCCAATGCAGGGGACACAGGGTTCGAGCCCAGTCCGGGAGGATCCCACATACCACGGAGCAACTAAGCCCATGCACCACAGCTACTGAGCCCGAGCACCGCAGCTACCGAAGCCCGTGGGCCTAGAGCCCGTGCTCCGTAACAAGAGAAGCCACCACAATGAGAAGCCTGCACACCACAACGAAGAGTAGACCCAGCTCGCCACAACCTAGAGAAAGCTCGCACACAGCAACGAAGATCCAGCACAGCCAAAAAATAAAAAAATAAATTTATTTAAGAAAAACAGTCAATGAGTGAAATGTCATTGTAACGGAGAGATAACTTGCACTATCATATTCCCCTAGTCTCCTCCATTAATACCTGTCTGAGCCTCAGGATGCTGAGTATGAATAAAGAAGTGTAGTTGTTATAGTTTTACATGCTCTGTTTCTGGCACTTAAATGTAAAGAATTTATATTGTTCTGGAATATAGTCTTCTCCCTGTATATCATAACTGGAAAGAGAAACAAAAGAGTTTCTTCCTCAGTCTAGAAGAAGCATATGCTGTAAGTCTTGGCCAGGCATTAGCTAGAATCTTTGTATATAAAACAGCACATGAGCTCACTATGAGAAAGAGAAATTTAGTTCCATACATCTGTACAGTAAAAGGAACCAAGGATAATATATATATGGGCAAGTGCCAGAGCTGGATACTCATCTCTCATTGTTCAAGCAGGGGTGAACAGGAAAAACACAACAACAAAATGGTGCCTAATTCAGCATCAGCAACATGAGAAAGATCCAGCCATCAAGATTTAGAAATAAGGTTGACTTTTTAAAAGATTTATTACAGGAAATTTCACAAAGAATTGCTTGGTGTTCTCAATAATATTTAAGGAAACAGTAATCCGTGAAGGAACAAGTGAAGAGCAAGATGATCAAGCAACTGACCGTGATTAAATGGAACTGAGACTTAAGAAACTAAGGTCAACATCAAATTTAGTGTCAACATTAAAAACAAGAAAGAGTAGAATTATAATGTAGAAAACTCATTTTTAATAACCTACAGAATAAGGTAATATAATAGAGAAGACTGAGGAATAATTTTTTGGGAAAATAATTAAAATGAAAAAATGTAGATACCTAGTATTGCTGAAGAGGAGACACAACAGAAGAAGTAACTACAGATCTGATGAAAGGAATCTCTCCTCAACTGAAGAAGATACAGATCTCTAATTGATAGAATGAACTAAGAACCAGGAAACTAAAAGAGAGCAACATTTAGAGCCACTCATATATTTTATTTTTAAGATTGAGTGATAAGTATAGAATTCTGCAAGTATTCAAAGACTTCTTCATGGAATGGAAGATTTAATGCTGTAGCAATGGCAATTCTTATTAAACTCACCTGTATTAACAGGACTCCCATCAAAATCTCCAGAAGAGATGGCTTAGCTCTTCCTATTTAACTTGGAATAACAAATTACTGAGATGAGCCAAGAAAATTTGAATAATGAGAGTCGTGTTTATAACTTTAACTATGAAACAGAAAAGCAAATTCCAAAACAGCAATAATTTAAAAAATTTGATACTGGCAGAAGAATATATATGCATTTAAGGGAGTAAAAGGAAAACTCCAAAACGTAATTTTGTAGATGATGTGAATAACCTTTCAAGTAATGACACAACAATAAATGACAACTGAAAAAGAGTTTAATGTCTTGATTATAACATATTCAAAATTAGTTATATAGTAACATATTAAATATAAAACAGTAAGGAGAAAACATAGGCAAATGTTTATGTATGCAGAATAATGACAGCCAAGACAGAGAAACTAAATGGAAAATATTAATCAATTTGCCTCCATACAAATTAAAAAAATAAAATCTGTACGTCACAAACATTAACAAAAACAAAATAAGAAAACTTATAATGTGTGGGATACAGAATGGCTTTAAATTATCTATATATTAATACATTTTATAAAAACACAGAAAGACACATCTCAGTTAAAACATAGAGAAACATCCTTTTAGTTGCCTTAGTCAAAAAACCTGGGTTCAGCATAGACGTCTTTTTCTGTCACACTCCACATCCAATCATAAAATCTTTTGCTCCTACCTTCTAAACATATCCAGTATTCAACCACAGTCTCAATAAAAGCCAAAGCCCTCACGATGGTTTACAAATCCCACCTGACTTGGGGGCTACACATCCACTATCCCATACCTCTTTGACCTCAGCTCTTCCTTCACTGAACTGGCTCTTTAGATCCAGCATTGCAGGCCTCCTTGCTGTTCCTTGAACAGACCAGGCAGGATCTTTCTTAGAACCTTTGCACTGGCTGTTTCCTCTGCCTGAAAATTTCCTTCCCTAGAAGCCTAACTTTCTCTTCAAGATTTTGCTCAGATGTCATTTTTTCAATATAGCAATCCTACCACTCCTGATCTCCCTGACCTTGCTCAAGTTCTGTTTGTTTTGTTTTTCCTCATGGGACTTATAGGTAGTATACTACATACTTATTTATTATGTTTGTTGTTTATTGGTTGTCTCTCCCCATGTAGAATTTAAGTTCCTTGAGGACACTGATTTTATCCATTTTGTTCACACAAGTACTTCAACTGTGTCTGGTACAAAATAGACACTAAGTGAATAGTTGAATGAAGAACCACAGAAATAAATTGACAAAGAGCAGTTTAAAAAATTAAAGGAATAAATGGCTAACAGTCATATTTTAAAATTTGTAACCCCAATAGTATTCAAATAAATTAAAATTAAGGCAATGAGATATATCTCTTCCCAAGTTGGAAAAAGAAAAATATCTGTTGTTGCTGAAGTTATACAGAAATTTCCACTGTGTTTCACTGCCGGTAGGTGTGTAAGCTTATAAGCACATTCTGGAAAGAATTTAGCAAAATATGTCAAGAATCCTCAAATGTTAATACTTCTAGCCTGTTATTTCTTCTTCTAGAACTTATACTTCAGAGACCAGGTAGCATAGGGTAATGTTCAGAGTGCCTGAGTTTTCACTTTAGTTCAGTTCCTTGCTAGTTCTGTGACCTTGTCAAATTGATTCATCTTTCTGTGTCTCAGTTTTTTAATCTGTAAAATGAGCGTAGTGATAATCAACTTCACTACTAAGGTTAAATACTGTAACATTTATAAAGGATATAAAATATTGTCTGACATAGAATAAGGGTTACACAAATGTTTGTGAAATAGATACAATATCAGAAATACACATAAATATTTGTATAGAAGAGAACTCTTTTCACAGTCTGATTTATAATGCTGAAAATTAGAAATAAATTAACTGCTCAACAATGAGGCACTTGATAAATTTATTATGGAGTATCCACAATATGAAATGTTAGGCAATCATTAAAATGGCAAAATTACCATAACATAATGGTTAATGACTCATTTTAATATAATAAAAATATATGTATGCCATAATTAGAATAAACTTAATGAAATTATTTCCTCTTATAAAGAGACCTTGATAAATTAAATTTATACTGATACTAAATGAAGGACTTTCTTAAGAAGTTGTAATTTGCTGTATACTTTAACAATTATTGCTCTTCTTGGTTACTATGTAGAAAAATTAGCATATACTAAAAACTGTAGTGTTTACAAAAAGTGAAATTGTTGAATATTTTAATATTTAAATAAGAAATTGTTTTTGGATTTTGAAGCTGATGATGTGATTTTAAAATTATTTCCATATCTACCTCTTGAATTTTTAAAACTTATAGACTCCTTAAAAACAAAGAGGCAAATAATAGTTTGTGGTAATTATTAGAATTGAGATCTTTGGTTCCTCCAAAAAATCACTGAGGATTTTATATTTTATCTTCAATAAGTAGTTATCTGATTTATAGCTCAAAAAAGAATAGATAGTGACTTCCCTGGTGGCACAGTAGTTAAGAATCCGCCTGCCAATGCAGGGGACATAGGTTCAATCCTTGGTCCAGGAAGATCCCACATGACATGGAGCAACTAAGCCCGTGTACCACAACTACTGAGCCTGTGCTCTACAGCCCAAAAACCGCAACTACTGAGCCCATGTGCCACAACTACTGAAGCCTGCATGCCTAGATCCCATGCTCCGCAACAAGAGAAGCCAGCACAATGAGAAGCCCGCACACTGCAATGAAAGCATTGCTGCAACTAGAGAAAGCCTGCGTGCAGCAACGAAGATGCAACACAGCCAAAAAAATAAATAAAAATAAATTAATAAAACAGTAGATAGATTAAATATTGCCATTTGGGTTTTCTTCATTGTATGCCAGTTTAGGAATAAAATAGATATCAGTAATCACTAGAGGAATGTAAGTCAAAACCACTTCACACCTATTAGAATGGCTATCATCAAAGAGACAAGAGATAAGTGTTGGCTAGGAAGTGGAGGAAAGGAAACACTTGTGAACCGTTGGTAGGAATGTAAATTGTTGCAGCCACTATGGAAAACAGTATGGAGGTTCCTCAAAAAATTAAAAATAGAACTACCATATGATTCAGCAATTCTACCTTCTGGGTATATATCCAAAGGAAATGAGAACAGGATATTGAAGATTGAAGAGATATCTGTACTCCCATGTTTATTGCAGCATTATTCACAATAGCCAGGATATGGAAACCACCTAAGTATCCATCAAAGGATGAATGGATCAAGAAGATGTGGAGGAGCTTCAAGATGGCGGAAGAGTAAGACGCGGAGATCACCTTCCTCCCCACAAATACATCAGAAATACATCTACACGTGGAACAACTCCTACAGAACACCTACTGAATGCTGGTAGAAGACCTCAGACCTCCCAAAAGGCAAGAAAGGCCCCAAGTACCTGGGTAGGGCAAAAGAAAAAAGAAAAAACAGAGACAAAAGAACAGGGACGGGTCCTGCACCAGTGGGAGGGAGCTGTGAAGGAGGAAAGGTTTCCACACACTAGGAAGCCCCTTCGCGGGTGGAGACTGCGGGTGGCGGAGAGGGGAAGATTCGGAGCCGCGGAGGAGAGCACAGCAACAGGGGTGCGGAGGGCAAAGCAGAGAGATTCCCACATGGAGGATCAGGGCCGACTGGCACACACCAGCCCGAGAGGCTTGTCTGCTCACCCGCCGGGGCGCGCGGGGCTGGGAGCTTAGGCTTGGGCTTCAGTCAGAGGCAGAGAGAGGACTGGGGTTGGCCGCGTGAACATAGCCTGAAGGGGCTAGTGCGCCACAGCTAGCCGGGAGGGAGCCCTGAAGAAAGTCTGGACCTGCCTAAGAGGCAAGAGACCATTGCTTTGGGGTGCGCCAGGAGAGGGGATTCAGAGCATCACATAAACGAGCTCCAGAGACGGGCGCAAGCTGCAGCTATCACCGCGGACCCCAAAGACAGGCATGAGACACTAAGGCTGCTGCTGCTGCCACCAAGAAGCCTGTGTGCAAGCACAGGTCACTCTCCACACCTCCCCTCCCAGGAGCCTGTGCAGACCGCCACTGCCAGGTTCCCATGATCCAGGGACAACTTCTCCGGGAGAACACACAGTGCGCCTCAGACTGTTTTAATGTCAAGTTGGCCTCTGCCGCCGCAGGCTCGCCCCGCACTCCGTACCCCTCACTCCCCCTGGCCTGAGTGAGCCAAAGACCCTAATCAGCTGCTCCTTCAATCCCATCCTGTCTGGGTAGGGAACAGACGCCTTCAGGCAACCTACACACAAAGGCGGGGCCAAATCCAAACCTGAACCCCAGGATCTGTGCGAACAAAGAAGAGAAAGGGAAATCTCTCCCATCAGCCTCAGAAGCAGCGGATTAAATCTCCACTATCAACATACATAACCCTGCATCTGTGGAATACCTGAATAGACAACGAATCATCCCAAATTGAGGCAGTGGACTTTGGGAGCAACGATATATATATATATATATTTCCATTTCCTCTTTTTGTGAGTGTGTATGTGTATGCTTCTGTGTGTGCTTTTGTCGTTATAGCTTTGCTTTTACCATTTGTCCTAGGGTTCTGTCTGTCCGTTTTTTTTTTTTTTAGAATAGTTTTTAGTGCTTGTTATCATTGGTGGATTTGTTTTTTGGTTTGGTTGCTCTCTTCCTTCTTTCCGTTTTTTATTTTTAATAATTATATTTTATTATAATAACTTTATTTTATTTTTAAATTTTTTTCTTATTTTCTTTTTTCTCCCTTTTATTCTGAGCCATGGGGATGACAGGGTCTTGGTGCTCTGGCCGGGCTAGAGGCCTGTGCCTCTGAGGTGGGAGAGCTGAGTTCAGGACAATGGTCCACAAGAGACCTCCCAGCTCCACATAATATCAAATGGTGAAAAATCTCCCAGAGATCTCCATCTCAACACCAAGACCCAGCTCCACTCAATGACCAGCAAGCTACAATGCTGGACACCCTATGCCAAACAACTAGCAAGACAGAAACACAACCCCATCCATTAGCAGAGAGGCTGCCGAAAATCATAATAAGGTCACAGACACCCCAAAACACACCACCAGATGCGGACCTGCCCACCAGAAAGACAAGATCCAGCCTCATCCACCAGAACACAGGCACTAGTCCTCTCCACCAGGAAGCCTACACAACCCGCTGAACAAACCTTAGCCACTGGGGGCAGACACCAAAAACAACAGGAACTAGTAACTAGCAGCCTGCGAAAAGGAGACCCTAAACACAGTAAGTTAAGCAAAATGAGAAGACAGAGAAACACACAGCAGATGAAGGAGCAAGGTAAAAACCCAAAAGACCAAACAAATGAAGAGGAAACACGCAGTCTACCTGAAAAAGAATTCAGAATAATGATAGTAAACGTGATCCAAAATCTTGGAAATAAAATGGAGAAAATACAAGAAACGTTTAACAAGGACGCAGAAGTAATAAAGAGCAAACAAACAGTGATGAACAACACAATAAATGAAATTTAAAATTCTCTAGAAGAAATCAGTAGCAGAATAACTGAGGCAGAAGAACGGATAAGTGACCTGGAAGATAACATAGTGGAAATAACTACTGCAGAGCAGAATAAAGAAAAAAGAATGAAAAGAATTGAGGACAGTCTCAGAGACCTCTGGGACAACATTAAACTCACCAACATTCGAACTATACGGGTCCCAGAAGAAGAAGAGAAAAAGAAAGGGTCTGAGAAAATATTTGAGAGATTATAGTTGAAAACTTACCTCATATGGGAAAGGAAATAGTCAATCAAGTCCAGGAAGCGCAGAGTCCCATACAGGATAAATCTAAAGAGAAACACACCAAGACACATATTAATCAAACTACCAAAAATTAAACACAAAGAACAAACATTAAAAGCAGCAAGGGAAAAGCAACAAATAACATACAAGGAAATCCCCATAAGGTTAACAGCTGATCTTTCAGCAGAAACTTTGAAAGCCAGAAGGGAGTGGCAGGACATATTTAAAGTGATGAAAGGGAGAAACCTACAACCAAGATTACTCTACCCAGCAAGGATCTCATTCAGATTCGACGGAGCAATTAAAACCTTTACAGATAAGCAAAAGCTAAGAGAATTCAGCACAACCAAACCAGCTTTACAACAAATGCTAAAGGAACTTCTCTAGGCAGGAAACACAAGAGAAGGAAAAGACCTACAATAACAAACCCCAAACAATTAAGAAAATGGTAATAGGAACATACATATCGATAATTACCTTAAATGCAAATGGATTAAATGCTCCAACCAAAAGACATACACGGGCTGAATGGATACAAAAACAAGACCCGTATATATGCTGTGTACAAGAGACCCACTTCAGACCTAGGGACACATACAGACTGAAAGTGAGGGTATGGAAAAAGATATTCCATGCAAATGGAAATCAGAAGAAAGGTGGAGTAGCAATTCTCATATCAGACAAAACAGACTTTAAAATAAAGACTATTACAAGAGACAAAGAAGGACACTACATAACGATCAAGGGATCAATCCAAGAAGAAGATATAATAATTGTAAATATTTATGCACCCAACATAGGAGGACCTCAATACATAAGGCAAATGCTAACAGCCATAAAAGGAGAAATGGATGGTAACACAATAATAGTATGGGACTTTAACACCCCACTTTCATCAATGGACAGATCATGCAAGATGAAAATAAATAAGGAAACACAAGCTTTAAATGACACATTAGACAAGATGCACTTAATTGATATTTATAGGACATTCCATCCAAAAACAACAGAATACACATTTTTCTCAAGTGCTCATGGAACATTCTCCAGAATAGATCATATCTTGGATCACAAATTAAGCCTTGGCAAATTTAAGAAAACTGAAATCGTATCAAGTATCTTTTCCAACCACAATGCTATGAGACTAGATATCAATTACAGGAACAATCTGTTAAACATACAAACACATGGAGGCTAAACAATACACGACTTAATAACCAAGAGGTCACTGAAGAAATCAAAGAGGAAATCAAAGTATACCTAGAAACAAATACCAATGAAAACACGACGACCCAAAACCTATGGGATGCAGCAAAAGCAGTTGTAAGAGGGAAGTTTATAGCAATACAATCCTACCTTAAGAAACAAGAAACATCTCAAATAAACAACCTAACCTTACACCTAAAGGAATTAGAGAAACAAGAACCAAAAAACCCCAAAGTTAGCAGAAGGAAAGAAATCATAAAGATCAGATCAGAAATAAATGAAAAAGAAATGAAGGAAAAAATATCAAAGCTCAATTAAAATAAAAGCTGTTTTTTTTGAGAAGATAAACAAAATTGATAAAACATTAGCGAGACTCATCAAGAAAAAAAGGGAGAAGACACAAATCCACAGAATTAGAAATGAAAAAGAAGTAACAACTGACACTGCAAAAATACAAAGGATCATGAGAGATTACTACAAGCAAAGATATGCCAATAAAATGGACAACCTGGAAGAAATGGACAAATTCTTAGAAAAGCACAACCTTCCGAGACTGAACCAGGAAGAAATAGAAAATATAAACCGACCAATTACAAGCACTGAAATGGAAACTGTGATTAAAAATCTTCCAACAAACAAAAGCCCAGGACCAGATGGCTTCACAGGCGAATTCTTTCAAACATTTAGATACGAGCTAACACCTATCCTTCTCAAACTCTTCCAGAATATAGCAGAGGGAGGAACACTCCCAAACGCATTGTACGAGGCCACCATCACCCTGATACCAAAACCATACAAAGATGTCACAAAGAACGAAAACTACAGGCCAATATCACTGATGAACATAGATGCAAAAATCCTCAACAAAATACTAGCAAACAGATTCTAACAGCACATTAAAAGGATCATACACCATGATCAAGTAGGATTTACCCCAGGAATGCAAGGATTCTTCAGTATATGCAAATCAATCACTGTGATATACCACATTAATGAACTGAAGGATAAAAACCATATGATATTCTCAATGGACGCAGAAAAAGCTAACAAAATTCAACACCCATTTATGATAAAAACTCTCCAGAAAGTAGGCATAGAGGGAACCAACCTCAACATAAGAAAAGCCATATATGACAAACCCACAGCCAACATCGTCCTCAATGGTGAAAAACTGAAACCATTTCCACTGAGATCAGGAACAAGACAAGGTTGCCCACTCTCACCACTATTATTCAGCTTTGTTTTGGAAGTTTTAGCCACAGCAATCAGAGAAGAAAAGGAAATAAAAGGAATTCAATCGGAAAAGAGGAAGTAAAGCCGTCATTCTTTGCAGATGACATGATACTATATGTAGAGAATCGTAAAAATGCTACCAGAAAACTACTAGAGCTAATCAATGAATTTGGTAAAGTAGCAGGATACAAAATTAATGCACAGAAATCTCTTGCATTCCTATACACTAATGATGAAAAATCTGAAAGTGAAATTAAGGAAACACTCCCATTTACCACTGCAACAAAAAGAATAAAATACCTAGGAATAAACCTACCTAAGGAGACAAAAGACCTGTATGCAGAAAACTATAAGACACTGATGAAAGTAATTAAAGACGATACAAATAGATGGAGAGATATGCCATGTTCTTGGATTGGAAGAATCAACATTGTGAAAATGACTATACTACCCAAAGCAATCTACAGATTCAATGCAATCCCTATCAAACTACCACTGGCATTTTTCACAGAACTAGTACAAAAAATTTCTCAATTTGTATGGAAACAGAAGAGACCCCGAATAGCCAAAGCAATCTTGAGAAAGAGAAATGGAGCTAGAGGAATCAGGCTCCCTGACTTCAGACAATACTACACAGTTATAGTAATCAAGACAGTATGGTACTGGCACAGAAACAGAAAGATAGATCAATGGAACAGGATAGAAAGCCCAGAGATAAACCCACGCACAGATGGTCACCTTGTTTTTGATAAAGAAGGCAAGATTATACAATGGAGAAAAGACAGCGTCTTCAATAAGGTGTGCTGAGAAAACTGGAGAGCTATATATAAAAGAATGAAATTAGAACACTCCCTAACACCATATACAAAAATAAACTCCAAATGGATTAAAGACCTAAATGTAAGGCCAGACACTATAAAACTCCTAGAGGAAAACATAGGCAGAACACTGTATAACATAAATCACAGCAAGATCCTTTTTGACCCATCTCCTAGAGAAATGAAATCAAAACAGAAATAAACAAATGGGACCTAATGAAACTTAAAAGCTTTTGCACAGCAAAGGAAACCACAAACAAGACGAAAAGACAACCCTCAGAATGGGAGAAAACATTTGCAAATGAAGCAACTGACAAAGGATTCATGTCCAAAATTTACAAGCAGCTCATGCAGCTCAATATGAAAAAAACAACCCAATCCCCAAATGCGCAGAAGACCTAAATTTCTCCAAAGACATTTCTCCAAAGAAGGTATACAGATTGCCAGCAAACACATGAAAGAATGCTCAACATCACTAATCATTAGAGAAATGCAAATCAAAACTACAATGAGATATCATCTCACACCAGTCAGAATGGCCATCATCAAAAAAATCTACAAGCAATAAATGCTGGAGAGGGTGTGGAGAAAAGGGAACCCTCTTGCACTGTTGGTGGGAATGTAAATTGATACAGCCACTATGGAGAACACTATGGAGGTTCCTTAAAAAACTAAAAATAGAACTACCATACAACCCAGCAATTCCACTACTGGGCATATACCCTGAGAAAACCATAATTCAAAGAGTCATGTACCACATCGTGCATTGCAGCTCCATTTACATTAGCCAGGACATGGAGGCAACCTAAGTGTCCATTGACAGATGAATGGATAAAGAAGATGTGGCACATATATATATATAATGGAATACTCAGCCATAAAACGAAACAAAATTGAGTTATTTGTAGTGACGTGGATGGACCTAGAGTCTGTCATACTGAGTGAAGTAAGTCAGAAAGAGAACAAATACCGTAGGCTAACACATATATATGGAATCTAAAAGAAAAAAAATGGTCATGAAGAACCTAGGGGCATGACGGGAATAAAGACGCAGACCTACTAGAGAATGGACTTGAGGAGGGGGGGGACCTACTAGAGAATGGACTTGAGGAGGGAGGGGGAAGGGTAAGCTAGGATGAAGTGAGAGAGTGGCATGGACATATATACACTACCAAATGTAAAACCAATAACTAGTGGGAAGCAGCCACATAGCATAGGGAGATCAGCTCGGTGCTTTGTGACCACCTAGATTGGTGGGATAGGGAGGGTTGGAGGGAGGGAGATGCAAGAGGGAAGAGATATGGGGATATATGTATATGTATAGCTGATTCACTTTGTTATAAAGCAGAAACTAACAACACCATTGTAAAGCAATTATACGCCAGTAAAGATGTTAAAAAAAAAAAAGATGTGGAAGGGGTGTGTGTGTGTGTGTGTGTGTGTGTGTGTGTGTGTGTTTGTGTGATGGAATATTATTCAGCCACAGGGAAGAAGACATCCAGCAGTTTGTGACAACATGGATGAATCTTGGGCACACTATGCTAAGTGATATGTCAGACAGAGAAAGAGAAATACTGTATGATATCACATGTGGAAGCTAAAAAAGCTGAAATTATAGACACAGAAACTAGAATGGTGGTTAACTAGAGCCTGGGAGGTGGAGGAAAAGAGATGTTGGTCAAAGAGTACAAGCTTCCAGTTATAAGATGAATAAGTTCTGGGGAACTAATGTACAGCTGAGTGATTATAGTTAACAGATATTGTATTATATACTTGAAAGTTGCTAATACAGTAGATCTTAAATGCTCTCACCACAAACTAAATGGTAATTATGTGATGTGATGTGATGTGATGCATGTGTTGGCTAACACTATGATGGTAATAGGTACTATGATAGGTAACTATCATACCTACCTGATTCCAAGTTCACACCCCTCAGGGGGGAAAAAAAAAGTTTTAAGGTCCCTCTGCATCTCACCGATTTTGATTGGGCAAGTACATATCTTTGAACCTCACACTGTGCTTGGGGAATTATATTCTTCTCCTTGGCCAGGGAAATAAGTTCTTTCAGTATTTTATGCTTAACTCTGAGACAAGATGGGATCAAGTTCATCCAAAGTTTATAGATTGAGAGTGGGGTAAAGAATGATGAGGGTAATATTACCCGAAAGGGATAGATGCTTGGTGGCAAAAATAACAGACCACTACAGAGAGACTGAAAATATTTTGATAAGTCAGCAAAACATTAATTAAACATTGATTGTCTGGCTTGTAATATATCTTACTAAAGTTAAATATTGATTTAACTAAAAAATATAATTCTGACTGGCCGACACAATTAACTTGTGAATGAAAGCAATAAATGAATAGCTAAGCTAGAGCACTCAAATTCAGATCTTTCAGGGTCTGGATACTTCAAACAATTTGGGGGTAAGTTAGGTTTTTTAAACAGCTATGTTTATAGTTCTGCATGACTATAATGTAATATTTTGACTGACAAGACAATGTGAGATTAAACATTGAAGTAACTCCTCAAATAATTTACTCAGTATCATGAGGGTTTATGTATAAATTTAGACGTTTGTCCTTTTTCAAATTAATTAAACATTTAAATCTATGATTTTGTAGCTTTGGCCTCTATGCTTTACTTACTTCATGGTAACTTCTTTTGTTAATTTAGTATTTCATTTCATTAAATAGTTTCAATATTCTTTTGAAAATATTATACATGAAGCTTAGATTTAATGAGGGTAAGTATTTGGTTAAGAACAGCCAAAGAACTGTCTTTAGAGAGTAACCTCAGAGAACCAATTTACAGTTATACTATTTGTGCTGAAGTCATTAACACTTCATTTTTTGTCTTTTAAACTGCCTGCTTAAAAGGCCAAGGGTACTTTGGGAGAATGTGGGATTGGAACGCTAGAATTGTGAAGGGCGTTTAAAGGTAACAATTTTGGCAAAACTGTTTTACATTTTTACAAAGTTTGTTCACTCATTCTGAAGCCTGTCCCCCATCTTCACTCTCCACAGCCCATTTTCTCGAGGGTCCTCAAATGGTGCTCTAGGTCTGTGTAATGTTGAGAGGTGACACAGATAAAGAATTCCAAAAAATGTCAACAGTGTGAATAGCCACTGTGTGTTTCTATATGTAATGTAAACTATGCCTCATATAAGAATAAGGTTTTAGGATGACTGGAAATGAGCTTCTTTTGTATACCATTAGAGTATTGAACAAAGAGGTTACTATACCTAAATATTTTTAGAAATTCAATATTTTATTTACCATATATAGGGACAAGATACTTTATTCATATTCTACTTCTAAAATTATTTATCTTAGATTAAAATTTTGTTGCAGTTATATAAATTTTTAAAAAATATTTGATAATTAAGATAAGTGATTATCTTTTTTTTTTTTTTTTTTGCGGTACGCGGACCTCTCACTGTTGTGACCTCTCCCGTTGCGGAGCACAGGCTCCAGATGCGCAGGCTCAGCGGCCATGGCTCACGGGCCCAGCCGCTCTGCGGCATGTGGGATCTTCCCCGACCGGGGCACGAACCCGTGTCCCCTGCATCGTCAGGCGGACTCTCAACCATTGCGCCACCAGGGAAGCCCAGTGATTATCTTTTTAATTTGCCTAAAGTTATGACATAATTTTAAATGGTAATTGTATAACTGGACATTGTAAGCAAGAAATTTCAGGTTATAATCCTAAAAACTACAGCACATATATTTTCACTAACTATGCTGTAAGATACAATTATAGTTATTATATAAATACCCAATAATTGATACAAATCTTAATAAAATTTGATTAAAAGTACATTACATAAATAAATATATAAATATAAATGCATTTTACAATCAACCTGCGTTCACAAAATAGTTGCTTTTCTTTCTATATTTGCCTTGCAATATGTTCCATATGTTTTCAGTGACATTATATATGTGAAGTATACATTCGGCTCAAAGCAGATACTCAGTTAGACTTCTTTTTTTTTTTTTTTTTTTTGCGGTACGTGGGCCTCTCACTGTTGTGGCCTCTCGCGTTGCGGAGCGCAGGCTCCGGATGCGCAGGCTCAGCGGCCATGGCTCACAGGCCCAGCCGCTCTGCGGCATGTGGGATCTTCCCGGACCGGAGCACAAACCCGTGTCCCCTGCATCGGCAGGAGGACTCTCAACCACTGCACCACCAGGGAAGCCCCCAGATGCTCAGCCAGTAGCAATCCTTTCGTTTCATTTTTATTCCCTTCTTTTGTTTGTCCCCAATTTAACTCTTATTATACCTCCTTTTATCTATAAATACACAGCTCAAGCAATAGACTGGCCCAGCCCATAATTATGTGAAAAATATCGGCCTGTTTTGCTGAGGTAATTCATCAATAAAAAGCTTTATTCCCAATAAGTCTGTGAAACTGTGTCACATTCTCCAACCATAAAAACACTTCTACCTTTTTGTAAAAGTTCCATTCATTAATACTTTGTAAACTTCTTATCCAAACTCTCTATTCACTTCTACCACACTTCCCACTCTTATCATGTAGTGATCAGAATCCTCACCCATCAGAGTTTTGGGGGTATAGGAAGACTCTCAGCAGAGTTAAGAACTTCAGAAAAAGAAATCTGCATTGATTGCAAATTTATCTCATAAAATGGAATTTATCTTGTGAGATATTTGCCCTAAACTCAATTTAACCTTCTCCTTTAGGGAACTAATATATAAGTAGGAGGATTTTTAGTTTTTTTCCAAGATGCATGTTTTGGATGATGCATGTGTGATTTAAGGAAACATTATTGTGTACAAAGGATTGATTACTTCTTTGAAAGGATATCCCAGAGAAGTTTGTTTTAATATTAGTGAACTTCTTTCAAGATGAATTATAGTGGTTAAATTTATTTAGCATCTACTACATCCCAAATGCTATTTTTACAATTTTTGCAACAACTCCATGAGTTAAGTATTTTCTTTGTTTTACTAGTAAGGGAACAGAAACTCAGAGGCTTTATAACATGTCTAAGGTTTCTCAGCTGAGAAGTGCCTTTGCAATGACTCGAAGCCAAACTTTTCTTGGCTTTTTTCGTTTGTTGTTTTCTTTGCTTTTAGTTGCTGCTCTTTTTATAGGAATAACGGTTTTTCACTAATTAATATAGTCAATTATTCCCACTGTGGAACATTTGGGAAATGTAATTCATATATAATCCTACAACTAAGAGATAACACTTAATATTTTGTCATACTTACTTATAGTCACACATGCTACAGTTGAATCATGACTTTAACTATTTACATTGAATTATAAGCAGGCTTTTTGTGTAGAATCATGCAGCTTATTCACTACAATAATCGCTTCAAGGGTCACTGTTCACACAGATAATAATGTGACCACATTGGACTTGGAGCTGTGCAACATCATGTACCTGGTTATAAGCAATTTTTCTCTTTTTAACTGTAAGTTAATGACTCAATATGTTTCATCGTTTGTAGAATATTCAACTTAGATTTTCCTTTATGTTGAACACTTTTTCCCCAATTTTTGTTTTTCATAAACACTATCCATGTATAGACAACTATCTGCACTTCAAACAAGTGCCTTTTTTATATTCATAGAAAAAACATTTTCAAATCTTTTACGTCACCACATGATGTTCACACCTTGACACAGAATGTCGGTGACCCAACAGTCATAGGTTGCTCCATTTATTTCTCTTTTTCAAGTCACTTGTAAGAGCAAAAGAAAGTGTAAAGGCAGACAGGTATGTCCACTATTATATTTGATTCACTGTCTCCTTAATCGTCTTTTACACAGACAAATGTTATATACAACTCCTTCATTGGTTAAGTAAGAAACGCGGTAAAGTCATTGGGATAGGCCACAGAGAAAAAAAAATAAGCATGCATGTCATTTTAATTTTTATGTAAAATCTAAACAGTGGATAGACTATGAAAATTTACTAAATTTACAAAATTTAGATGCAATTACTTCTACTCAGGGGAAAAAAACCCTAAAATACATTCTGTGGGTGGTTAACAAAACTCTTAACATTCCCTGTTGGCTGTGGGTGCTAACAGATGCTTGGATGAAATATGTGCTTTAAAGTTTAATTACCTAGATAATTGCAGTAACCATTTAGTTGCTTTTCCCATTTAGATCTGTCCATACAGATAATGTGCAATTAATGAGAATTAGCACTGCCAAATCATTGGGAATGTGAGTTATAAAAATATGATGCCTTATGGTCCAGACTAAACTGTATATCTACTCAATCAGTAATTAGCTATCTGTAACAAACTATGATAGAGACTACACAAACAACATAGTTCTTCTGAGCTTTTCCAGTGGACTAGGCTTTCAAACTTAGGGACTGAGAGGAATATTCAAGTGGAGGTACCTGGATGACTTCCTGAGAAAAGGTGAACTAAATCTACTTTTTAAAACTTTACTTAATAAGTAAAATGTACTCTTTTTGGTATACAGTTCTGAGTTTTAATAAGCGTATAGAGTCATATAACCACCACCACAATTAAGATACAGAACATTTCCATCAATCATAAAAACTGCCTTGTGCTGCCCCTTTATTTTCAACTCCCCATGCCCACTCTCTGACAACCTCTGCACCTAGATTTGCCCTTTCCAGAACATTATATAAATGGAATCATATAGTATGTTGCCCTATAAGTATGGCTTCTTTCACTTAGCTTTAGACATTTAAAATTCATCCATGTTGTTGCCTATATCAGTGGAATGTTATTGATGAATAGTATTTTATTGTATGGATATACCACAGTTCCTTTATCCATTTACCAGTTGGAGGAAATATAATTTGTTCATAATTTTTGGTATCTGTCCATGACCAAAGCCAACATAAATATTTGCCTGCAGGTTTTTATGTGAACATACGTTTTCGTTTCTCTTAGATAAACACCTAGAAGAGAGATTGTGGGGTCATATTGTGAGTGTATGTTTAACTTTATAAGAAACTGACAGACTTTTCCAAGGTGACTGTACATTTTGTATTCCCACTGGCACTTATCAGAGTTCTACTGCTCTCTTACACCAAAAACTGCACCTTCAACAGTTTTTTTGTTGTTTTTTATTTTTGCTCTTCTAATACTTGTGTAGAGGTAGCTCACTGTGTTTTTAATTTGCATTTCTCAAATGACAAATGATGTTGATGACCTCTGCCATTTAATTGAGGGTATCTGCATCTTTAAATTTAATGTAATTGTAGATATATTTGGGTTTAAATCTATCATCTTGTTATTTTGTTTTCTGTTTGTCCCATCTGTTCTTGTTCCTAATTTCTCATTGTCTGCTTTCTTTTGGTAAATTGAGGAGTCTTATGATTACATTTGATCTTCTTTGTGGGTTTATTATCTATAACTGTTTGATTACTTTAGTGGTTTCTTTGGGGTTTATATTATAATCTTTATTTTATCATAGTGTACCTTCAAGTGAATTTTACTACTTTACATATAACATGAGCACCTTACAGTAGTATACTTCCATTTCTCTCTTGTGCTGTTATTGGCATACATTTTAATTATACATATGCTAAGATTTCTATAATACAGTGCATCACTTTTCTTCAAAGAGTTATGTCCATTAAAGATACATAAATCATTAGGAAAAGTCTTATATATTTTTTCCATATTGTTACCATTCCTGGTGCACTTCTAACCCTTATGTAGATGCGTATTTCCATCTGGTATAATTTATCTTATAACAAAAGGAGTTCCTTTAAGATTTTTTTGTAGGATCTGATAGTTGTGAATTCTTTCAACTTTTGTGTGTCTGAAAAAGTCTTTATGACATCTTTATTTTGAAAGATAATTTCTGTGTATAGAATTCTAGTTTCATGGTTGTTGTTGTTGTTTTACTTTCAGTACGTTAAGAATGTTGCTGTACACTCTTAGACCATGCATTGATCTTAATGAGAAATATATTACTATCCTTCCTTTGTTCCTATGAGGAAAATAAGCCTCTTTTCCCTGGCTGGTTTTAAGATTTTCTCCTTATCACTGATTTTAAGCAGTTTGATTCGATGTGGCTTTTTGAAATTTTTTTTCATATCTCTTGTGTTTACTGTTTGACCTTATTGGATCCATGGGTTTACAGATTTCATCAGATTTTATGTAAATTTTTAACTCTTTTTGAAATATCTTTTTCTATGCCCCTACTCTCTCCTCTCCCCCTTTGGGGACTCTAATTTCAAGTTTATTAGGCTGCTTGAAGTTGTCCCACAGTTCACTGATACTCTGTGAAGTTCTAAATTTCATTTACTCCCTACATTTCATTTTGAATAGTTTCTGTTGTTGTGTCTTCAAGTTCACTATTCTTTTCTTCTGCAATGTCTAAGTTGATATTTATCCTATCCGGGGTATTTTTCAACTCAGATATAGTTTTCACCTATGGAAGTTTGATTTGACTCTCTTAATATCTCTTATGTCTCTACCTAGCTATTTGAACATATGAAATACAGTTATAATAACTCTTTGAATACCTTTGTCTGCTGATTCTCACATCTATGCTAGTTCTCGGGTGGTTTCAATTGGTTGACCCTCATATGGTTCCATTTTCCTGCTTCTTTGCATGTTTGGTAATTCTTGATGAGACACCAGACATTGTGTATTTCATCATGTTAGGTGCTCCATATTTTTGTATTCTTATAAATATTCTTCAGGTTAATTCTCAAGATGCTGTTAAGTTACTTTTAAACAGGTTGATTCTTTCAGGTCCTGCCTTCAAGGTGTTTTAGGCAGGACTGGAGTAGTGCTAAGTTTAGGGTTAATTACCCCCACTACTGAGGCAAGACCATTCTATTCTTTTTACCTGATCATCTGGCAGGTAGGAACAGACACCTTTGTTAATTATGGGAACCTTATCCTAAGTAAGTTTTAAAAATACTGGATGCATAGATGTGGTGATATGTTGTACAAAAGCCCTAGGGAGCTTTTTTAAATAAAGAAGCATGTCTATTCCCTGTAATTTGGTAGAATATATATGGATTAAAATTAAAAGCTAATTGTATTTGAATTTTAGAGAGATTTTTTAACACTTGGATTTCTTCTATTATTTTTTATTAAAGTTTATACTTTATCAATGTACTGTGCTCATTTCTGCTAATTTGTGGTAAACAAAGCATTAGAAATGCAATATTCAGTGCTCTTTTTTTAAATTAAAAAAATCCACTAAATAGTCTTCTTCCTATGATAGTTCAACATATATCACATAGTTTTTTCTAAATTATAGAGATTAAAAATTTTGATTCGGGGAGAAGGAACTATTAATAACATAGGATAAATGATCTCAAAATCAGAGTCCTGGCAGTAGAACCAGATAGGCTTTTCACAATGTAAAAACAAAGAAAATTAATTTTTCTCATATGTTTTGGTAAAATTTCACTTTGGTAGGCATAATGAACCTAACTAAACTGTTTTGTAATGCTTGCAGAAGCTTTGTAAAATGTGGAATATTTAATAAAAATATACATTTACTATATTGAACATATTTCAATGGTAACAGGGTTATGAGCTTTTATTTTTCTGTAGAAAATAAGAGCACACTTGCCATAATATTGTATTATGAATATGTGAATAGAACAATTACTTAATGACGGAGGTAATTTATTAATCAGTCTAATAACACCCTTGTCCTATGATGACAACTTAAAAATTAGGTGGATCAGGGATATCCATAACATTGAAGGCTCACTCACTGAATAAAGGCTGTAGCAGGCTAGATTAAAAATTGACATAAGTATATATGTATTTGTTAGGGGAAGTGGTAAAGTCATTCTTCCACTTATTTCTTAATAATGGAGAAAGGATTATATCTGATTTTTCGATTATGTTCTGAACTCCCGACAGTTTAACAAAAAGCTACTTTTGCTAATATCTAAGAATCAGAATCTTATCAAATTGAGGTACTGTCATTTCATATTTACTTCTATACTATTAAAATTAAAATTCCTAGATGCATTTATTATTTCAAGTGGAAAATATTGTAGTGTTCTATATCAGCTTTTAGAATTAAAGATGAATATGTTCATATTTTACTACTTTTCAAATATTAGCAGATATAGGAAATTGATTTAAAATGGAAGAATTTAACCTAACAACACTGTTGATATTTTTAAAACATGTTCAACGATGTCTTAATCAAGCTAGAAGGAGACAGACAGCAATATATCTCTTGAACTAGAGCAGTGCATATGTCAAATAAAGGCGAACTACCAGCACCTGTGCAGTTGAATTGCTCCCGTTTCCTTGACTAAGTTAGTATGGCTGATACAGGAAATTTCCATTTATTACACCACTTTTTCCTTTAGCTCCTTTCCTGAATTTTGACCAATCTTTGCTTATTCTAGTTGATTGCTTTTTTGAAGTTTTCAAGACATTAAAAGTAAGATAAATCACGAGACAAGATGCCTGATTCACCACAGTGACGTGACTTCTCAGAAACCTTCAAATACTAAATACACAATTTCTCCAAGATATAGAATACTTTAAATGTTATTATTTCCATTTTAGCAGGTGGCAGAGGATTGATTAAAATATTTGGCAAAATTGTCTGTGCAATTCAGCCCAACTCTTCCATGGTGGCTTTCATGGTAGAAGAAGTGGCCCAGCCACTAAGAGTTGAGTTCAGTTTTCAGCTATTTCAGTATCCAAAAATATTTCCCATTCAATGTAAGTTTTCCATCAAAGAGAGAAGATGTTGAAGCACAGAGAATTTTTTCTTTCTCACAAATACTGTGTCTATTCATCCCTATGTAGACAAATTAGATGGAGTAGAAATGATCCCAGAGGTTTATCTCAACTCCCTGCATTTAGAGAACTAGTTAGTCACAGGCATAGGGTATTCCAATATTTATGAGAAGAAAATAAATTTGCTGTTTTACTAACAGTTATTTTTTCTCTCTGTTTTTCTCTTTCACAGACCACCACTATGCACTTATAATTTTGTACTTACAGAAAGTGAGGAAATATTTCTCAGTCCAAATACATGCACACCAGATGAAATATAAAATGCCTTCTTCTATCAAATGTAACAACTTGTTTGTGAATTAAAGAACTTGTAAATGGAAACAACACAATTAGTTTTTCTTTCAGAATGCATTGTTCAATCTGAAATTCAGATATTTCTACTTCTTGAATAAATTTTTAAGAATCAAAAATATAGAATATTTTTAAATGCATATGCTAAAGCATTCTGAATATATTTTAAAAGCTATTTATTTCTGTTTACCTTAATCAAATGTTTCTCATTGAATGTTTCCCTTAATTACTTAGTATTAATAGATAATATGTCTTTAGAAAAAGAGAGAAGCTTATTGCTTCAACACACTGTCTAAATAGTATCATTCTCTGCTCAGAATGCAGTAATAAATGAATTTTTAAAAAATTTGTAAATTTATCATTTTGAGAAGTCACTTGGATTAATGTAAATCTTGTAAACATAAATACACCTTCTGTTTAGTGAGCTATTTGGCATTTTGTAATGCTTTGTAAATAAAGGCTTTGTTTCTGTGGAGCACAATAATCTATGGGCCTGAAATCCTTAATGTCAGATCTGGGGTCTACCATTTACTAATGGTGTGATCTTGAGTAACAAAGTTTACCTCACCATGTTGCAGTTACCTAAGAATCTTTGCGAAGATTGAGTCAACACTTTGACTAGTGTCTGCCCATAGTGATAATAATAATAAAAATAATAACAGCTAACGCTTACATACATCACTGTATTCTTGGCATAATTTGATACTTTATATACATCAATTCATTTAATCCCTACAAAAGCCCTATGAGATTGGCCTTGTTATCTCCACTGATGAAGAAATAGAGGCACAGAAATGTTAACTAATTTACCCAGGATTGGGTAGTTGTGTCCTTATAGGATTATGGCCCACTCTAACGGACTCATTTTAATTTAATCACCTCTTTAAAGACCCTGTCTCTAAATATATTCACATTCTGAGGTACTGGGAGTTAGGGATTTAACATATGAATTTTGGGGGTAAAAAGTTCATCTCATAATACCTTCTATCACTCATTAGCTCCACAATGATGACCTTTGTGTAATGACATTTGAAGGTGAATTGGGACCATTATTGGTGCCTACCTGGAAAACACTGATGTGTAAGACCCTTGATGTATTATATGTGTGTTCCAGGCAGAAACAAGTAGAAGGCTCTTCACATTTTGCTTAGGGATTTAAGCAGTGCTGCCTGCACCTCTACTGTCTGTCAGTCCTTCTTGAAAATAGCTCCTTCAGGTTCTGCCTCAGCCCTTCACTCTACAGGCCTCTGACTCCAAGCAATAGATACCTTCTCTCTCCTCTCTGTCACTTGGGCATTTGCTCACAAACTTCCCACATTCTTAAACAAAACGATGGACGCTTATGTAATTTCACTTTTCTAATCCCCCTCAAATAGTTTGTCAGATATCCCCAGAAATTTTGAATCTCAGTTTGTGACATTTAAAATTAAATAAAATGCATTAGAGATACGTTCCTAGGGGCAGAAATCCTGCTCCAGTATTTGTGACTGCTTAGGACCTCTGGGTAGCAGAGAAACAGTACCCGACTTGTCCCACAGCACATTAAATTAGGGCCCTGTAATCATCGTAAGAAAACTTCCTTGTCATAAGTGATGGAATCTTTCACGGATAAGTTGAAGATATAAACTTATGAAATGTTTATAGGTTTTCCTATTGCATTACCTTCACCAGTGTCCTAATACCCTTTACTTTTTTTAAGATGAACAATGAAAGGAAACCTTTGGAGCCTGTCTTCAGGGTGAGGGAAGTAAACTCCTCTGATCCACAAGTCTTCAAGCAATACTTTTAATCATCTTTGTTTTTTTCCAAATTTGTAGAAATCATAGATCAAAAATAGTAGTAAGAGGAAAAAAATTAACTGTTTGAACGACTGTGATGAAGCACAGGTATTTTTATAGCAATTATCTAGGACAACAGAAGGAACAGATAGCCATTACGCACAAAATGCGTTACACCAGGCTGCTTTGAAGACATGCTGCTCTGGGTCAGATACAGAAAGCTACAGAGAGAGGAGTTGTTTAAGTTCTTTATCCTTCAGGATGCCTACTTGGCATGCGTCATAGTCTCGAACTCAACATTGTTGTTCAAAGTCCTCTCAACAACATATAGTGTATTTTTAAGTTAATTTGAGGATTTATCTAATTAAATAACATGTTCCATATTTTACTGATGTGCCCTCTTTGTGTTTCCATTGAATAATAAACATTTTATTAAAAAAATAAATCCCCAACAAAGCAACAAATCATACTTTGCTACACACAATAGTTGACTGAAATTTTAAGTGGACATAATCAAAGGGCAACTAGATTTTGTTTGTTTTAACAAACTACAATTTAAAACAATTGCACCATTCAGATAAGTTGCAATACCAATCTAATTTGCTGGATAATTGTTTAATTGTGTGTGTGTGCCCATTATTGACAAGGCACAATTATGTAAGCTTACAATCAGCCGTAATCATAAAAGTGTTGTCGCGAGTCATAACATTTATGGTCTAGGCATTAATCCTGTTTTTTCTAATGATAATAATAGCAAGTACATAATGAGTAATTACTATATGCCAGTCTGTGTTTTAAGTCTTTCATTTGCAATATTTCATTTAGTCCTTACAAATGCCCTATCAGGTATGTTATTTTATCACCTTCAGTGACTAAGGGGAGAAATAGAAAAAAAAAAAATCCTTCAGACTATTACTTTCAATACTTGAAAGATACATTTGTTGTGTTTTGATAGTTATCTATTGGGTATTTATTAGGCATCCTGTAAATGTTTGTGAATGGGTGAACAGGAAGTCAAATGCTCTCAATAAAAAGCACAGGACAAAGGGGGAAGCCCGGCCCTGAGAAACTGTGATGTGGCCAGTGAGTACCTGCCAACAGCCATGAAGCTTGCTGCACGGGAACATCCCAGCAAGTCATAAGACACATGTGCTGGTTTTCTGGTCTGTGCTTTCAGGATCTTAGGATGAAGACGCTGCTAAAAGTTACCAAATACCTGAATCCTTCCCCAAGATAGTATAACCTGCCTCTCCAAGTGGCATAAACAGAATTGTCAGAGGACATTAGGGGATGACACTGGAGTTATGAAATGTAGGACTTCAGTGCACAGAGAGCATTTTCATTCATAATTTCTTTTATCCTATGAACATGTGGTACATGAAAAAAGAAGGATATATGGGAGGTTGAACAGCTGGTTATGCAGATGGTGTTGATGAGTTGAATTTGGATTTCTGTACCATGGCTTGAGTTTCTGGAATGTGAGGCTCTTGGCTGGGGGTAGGATTACATATCTCACAGGGACATGGAAGAATGTGTTTGCATGTAGGCTAGCAGTCATGATTAAAGTGCTTTAAATGGAACATAATATTGCAGAAAGTGTTTGAAGATTCAAAGCAACAGATCATTCACCCAGATTCACTAGGACCCTTTGAAAACTCTTCCAGATTTCCTATTGATCCCCATCAGCACCTTCCAGCTCTTTAACTCAGGTTTACCCTCGCACCTTCCTTCACGCTTGGGCCCTTTCTTGGCCTTTTCCAGGTTAACTTGTTAGCTCTCCCAAACTCACTCCTTCCTTTGCTTTTGCCTCCTCCTCTGTTCCCCAAAGATGCTATTTCATGTCTCTGTTACAGCATAGGGTATTATAACTCTTTGCTTACTTGTTCATATCCATCACTAGAATGTGATCTTCCTGAGAGTAAGGAATTTTGTGTTATATATACATTTTTGTATTTTCAGGGTCTAGGTGAATGCCTGGTTTGTTTCAGGGGCTCCATAAACATCTGTTGGATGATAAATGCAAAATTAAATATATGAAGCAGTAAGTTTCTTTTTGGCTTAGCTGGGTAGGAGTGGGCAGACACCAATGATTGCTGGCTACTTAGAAGAACAAAATGTTTCAAGTGGTTCTGGTTAGAGATCAGAGAGCCCTCACGAAGATAATTTAAGATTATTTTTGTCTTACATTCTTTTCTAAGAATGTAGTAAAACCAGATTTGATTTTAATATTAGACAATGTTAGTCAAGACAATTATAGTATTTAAGAATAATTTGCATTTAGAATTAAAAAGTTCTTTTATATATATTGTTAAAGTATTAAAATATTAACATTCTAAACACAGATGAATTATAAATTTTAGGTTTTTCCTTAATAACTCTCTGGGAAAAGAAACAATTTGAAGGTTAGAAAAAAAAGTCTACTGCAGGCATAGATCCTGAAATCATTGGAACTTTGTCAGTGGAAGCTGTCCTAAGTTTTCAAAGGAGTTTTTACTCTCTAATATTTATTAGTATTGTGTTTCTTCTTAACACTTGGTAGGAGAGATGTTTAATTAGGAAAATGTCTATGGAAAAAGCTTTTTCAAGATAAGAGTTGTCAAAATTAATGAAGAGTGAAGAACTAGAAAGTGGGTTTACTCCTAGCAGAATACTCTTTAAATGGGGGATATGGGATGAGAAAGAGAGAGAGTGACAAAGAGAATCAGAATTTATTAAGAGTACATATTATTTTAATGTTTAAAGTAAATGTATTCTCAGAACCATGTGACCTGGGTCACTTCCCACAAGAAACTTTCCATCTAAATGCCAAGATACGGTTTCTGTTAAATAATGAGTTACTGAACATAGGGACTATCTTATTTCAACCTTATTTTCCCATAGCCTGTACCAAAAAACACTTGATCAATATTTATAGATTTGAATATAGGCACAGTCTTTCACATATGGTAAATGAAAATTATTTGAAAGACACCCCAGTGTTAGGGTGCTGGCAACCAACAGTGCTGGATTCACCCTTATCTCCCTTCCCATTGAACGAGTCAAGGAAATACACAGAATCTAGGTTTGAAAATCTCTGCAATCTAGGAAAACTGTTCACAATCTTCCAAACTTCAGGAGGAAACTATAATAATCAAAGTCAAATAGGACACTGAGGCAGCCAGTTGAGCTGAGAATAAGGAGGAAGAGGTTGACCCACTGCTCTGTGATTCCATTTCACTTTCCAACTAGAGGTATATGGTCATTTATCTACTGGGAAGTAATTACTTTCTGAGAGCAAGAAAATTTTCACACTCTCCTCCATTATTTCACTTTCCAGTCATCAGGAGTCCCCAAGTCCAGGAAAATTATGCTGTTGGAAACAAATACAGACAGGCAATGATGGTCTGCCACCTGTGGTAAATTTTTTTTTTCAGTAATGGCCCGCAATTTGTTCAAATCTCCCTGTAACCATTCCTGTAGATAAGCCCCTCAAACCCTTCCTGTAGGCTTGAACATATGTCTTAATTTGGACACTGGTACAATAACGAAATGTGATGCAAGCTGAGTCCTGGAAAGTACCTGATACCATTGGATCCCAGAGACCTCAGTGGAAATGCCCAAGCTCATCTCCTGGAAGGATGAGACACCAAATGGAGGAGAACTGAAACACCCCAGCCAACAAATGCCATCGAAAGGACTGACCACAGACACAGAGACTGGCAGAGCTGGCCCAGACCTGAAGAAACACACAACCAACCCATGAAGTCATGAACTCTAAATAAAGCGGTGGTTGTTTTAAGACACTGTTTTGGGACAGTTTGTTATACAGCAAAAGTTAAGCAATATACTTTCTGAAACTTGAAATAGGCAGAGCATGGATGACAGCAAGAAAAACTGTGTATTTTATATATATAATTGTTAGACAACAAACAAAATATAATATGTATCTTATAGAAGAATGTTATATAGGATACTTTAGTATAACATATTACAATAAAATATATTACCACCATCTGCAAACAATGTCGTGAGTTCTCCTTTCCAAAGTTATTAGATGATAATGCTGTCTACAAACAAAACACAATAGAGTAAACTACCCTCATAACGTAAGAATGTACTAGAGTGGTAGAATATAAAAGAATACACAGAAATTAATAACTTCCCTATATTATTAGCTAGAAAACATTGAAAATACAATTATAAAAGAGATCTACTTCACATTTGCAATGAAGTATAGTATACCTAGTTTGTTATTTTTTATAAAACATTAATTTTTATGTTTATAAACCTATCAATTATAGAAAAATGGAAAAATAAGTAAAATTTACAATCATAAAATCTTATCCCTGTGAGCATTTTTCTTAATTTCTCTCTCCCCACTTCACTGATTCACTCCAAACATGTATCTCTGTATAAAAAGGTACATTGAAAGATTTTTTAGATCATATTTGCCAGTAACTTAGAAATTCCTGAGACATTTCCTTACTTGCAAGCTAACAAATTTCTCTGCTATAGTTTCATGGATGCTGGCTGAAGATATATGATTTCTGACTCAGAGAAAAAAATAACCTCACAATAGCATAGGCAGAGAATCCAACTCTGACAGCTCCAGCTCTCACAGGGCAACACAAAGTGGGCCAAGTGATGCGTGAACACTGCAGTGCAGGAGAGCAACCCAAGCTTAGGGACGCTGATGCACTTCACTCGCAGAACTTTTCCCCAGAGGGAGGCATTATCTGTATTATACTGTATAGTAAACAAATCTTTTCTTTGCTCCAGAAGGAGACATGGTTTATATTCTACGGCTGTTTTCTTTATAGACATTCTCAAAGACAGTCAAGAACTAGGAGGTCAGTGCCTGCAACCTGTGCAGAAATGAAAGAGACCCCAAAATTGTATCTACATTCCTCCCACCACCGCCTACAAAATCCTGTTTTTCAAAAAAAGAAAAACAACAAGTTTTTAAAATACATAACACTATGCCTTTAATGTGCTATCATATTCTGAAATGGTATTAAAAATTAATTTCTGAGTCTAGAAGCTTAATATAAATTTGATTTTATTTAGTACCACTCTAAATAGTAACAATTATAATAACTATGAGATATGAACTTTATCGTATTAAGAAAAAAATAACAATATATTGTGAGGTGACGTACAAATAACGCCAGTCATTTCTAGTTGTAATAGTGTAGCGATTATTTTCTGCTGTAAAATTGATAGACGAAAATGAAAAAGAGATTAGAATAAATGAACTCAATGGTAAATTTTCAAATGTAGGTGGGGCAAGAGGAATTGGTTTCTGACTGAAAAAAAAGAGAATCTCAACAGAAATGCCCATGAAGCACCATCCCTTCATGGTGAGAACTGCCGGAATATCAGAACATCTAAATCAGTGAGAACTCTGTAGAGTCCTGTATGTACCAACTGTTATGGTTTAGGAGCAATCAAAGTTAAACTCAACATGGAACACCCACATTCAAGGCTACCAAGCTAAAGCTAAGGAATCCAGTCCATGGGTGGCTGTGCACCTGATCCTAAAGAACCTGGGAATGGGGTTATTTTTGAAACATTTTATCAAGATTGTAAATATACTCTGCCCACTTTCTCTGGGTTTTACCAGATTGAGTGCATCTATTTTTAAGTGTGGAATGAACATGCAAACTACCTGTTTAGGCATAAAACATTGTGATGAATACATGTATAGGGGAAAACAATACAATGTCGCTATCACTGTCACTATATTTTCTCCCTGAAATCTCATCTTGCAAAATAAGCTACAGAAGGAAATTGGTCATCCCACAGGACTTCATGTCTTAAGCATTTCTGAATGCATTTCACAGAATCAGAGTGTCTGGGGTTCTGACTCTGCTGGAGGATGTGGTGCTGGAGAGTGGTTTCCAATCCAAGCCTGGGTGATAGCTTCCTGAGTTCAAATCCTGGATCTGCCACTTCGCATCTGGGTGCTTTTCACCTAACTACTTAAGCACCCTGTGTCTCCATTTCCTTAGCTGAGAAGTGGTAGTATTAATTATACTTTCTTCACAGGGTTGGTGTGTGGATTAAATAATTACAATGTCTAGAACATAATGACAGAATTCACAGAGACATAGTAATTATTATAACTGTTATCTTTATGTATGGTAGAGACCAGAAGCAGGACATTGGTCATTGGTGTCAGCTACTTCAGAAGTTACAGAGCGGCCATGCTGCATGGGCAATATATGTCAGGGTAAGATTGTGCTCTGACATCACTGGAAGCTGCTCATTTGGCTTGCTTGTGAGCCAGAGGGTCTCAATTTGAATATTGCTGGAAAATTTTATTTTACTAAGACTTTTTAAAAGAGCAGTTTAAGCTTCACAGCAAAGTTGAGAGGAAGGTACAGAGATTTCCCATATGCCCCCTGCTCACATACTAACAGAGCCGCCCACATTATCAACATTCCCCACAGAGTGGAAAATGTGCTGAATCTACATTGTAGTTGATGAATCTACATTGACACATCATAATCACCCAAAGCCTGTAGCTTACATTATGGTTCATTCTTAGCGTTGTATATTCTATGGGTTTGGATAAATTCCATAGCTGTACTTTTACAGAATGCCATATAGTTGGAATCATACAGTATGTAGCCTTTTCAGATTGGCTTTTTCACTTAGTAATATGCATTTAAGTTTCCTCCATGTGTTTTCATAGCTTGGTAATTCATTTCTTTTTAGTGCTGAAAAAATATTCCATTGTCTGGATAGATCACAGTTTATTTATCCATTCACCTACTGAAGGACATCTTGGTTGCTTCCAAGTTTTGTCGATTATGAATAAAACTGTTATAAACATCCACGTGTAGGTTTTTGTGTAGACATAAGTTTTCAGTTCCTTTGAGTAAATATCAAGGAGCACAATTGTCAGATCATATGGTAAGAGTGTGTTTAGCTTTATAAGAAACCATCAAACTGTCTTCCAAAGTGCTGTACCAATTTGCATTGCTACCAGCAATGAATGAGAGTTCCTGGTGCTACACATCCTCACCAGCATTTGGTGCTATCAGTGTCCTGGATGTGGGCCATTCTAATAGATGTATAGTAGAATCTAACTTTTGTTTTGATTTACATTTCCCTGATGACATATGAGGTTGAGCATTTTTTAACATGCTTATTCATCATCCTTATATCTTCTTTGGTGAGGTGTCTGTTAAGGTTTGTGTTTTTTTCCCATTTTTTAATAGGGTTATTTTCTTATTGTTGAGTTTTAAGAGTTCTTTGTATATTTTGTATAAGACCTTTATCAGATGTGTTTCTCCCAGTCTGTGGTTTATTTTCTCATTCTCTTGGCATTGTCTGTTGAAGGGCAGAGTTTTTAATTTTAATGAGGTCCAGCTTATCAATTACTCTTTTCATGGATCATTCCTTTGGAGTTGTCTTATCTAAAAAGCAATGGCCATGATAAAGGTCATCTAGGTTTTCTTCTATATTATCTTCTAGGAGTTTAATAGCTTTGCATTTTATATTTAGGTCCACGATCCATTTTGAGTTAATTTTTGTGAAGGGTAGGGCCTTTGTCTAAATTCATTCTTTTGTATATTGATGTCCAATTGTTCCAGCACTGTTGTTGAAAAGTGACCTTTGCTCCCTGTACTGCCTTTGCTCCTTTGTCCTATATTTATGTGGGTCTGTTTCTGGGCTGTCTGTTCTGTTCCATCAATCTAGTTGGCTATCCTTTTGCTGCACCATCTTGATTACTGTAGCTTTATAGTAAGTCTTACAGTTGGGTAATGTCAGTCCTCCAACTTTGTTCATCTCCTTCAATTTTGTGCTAGCTATCTCCTGAAACATTTTTTAGAGAGTGTACCTCTGAAGACTTACTTTTGCAGCTTTAAAATATTTGTAAACATTCAAGAGTTCCTCATGCATCTCCTTGAAAGGAGTGAGGTTACTGTGTATTTAACAACGAGCCTTGCTCAAGTATGCTAGGTATTTGGAATATAAAAACGGAGAAATTTGAATTCCTAGACTCAAGGAAGTTATATTCTATTAGAAAAGCGACCTGGTTAAACATATGTTGTCATACCCTGTGATTATTGCAGAAATAATGATTACTCCGAGGGCTGGTGTGGAGCAGAGGCTGAGTATCAGCTGCAGTGGAGGTTAGGGAAAGCTTGACTGATAATAGAGATGATTAAATTGGTTCCTGGTGGATGTTCAGCGATTAGCTCATGCAAAGAGAGGCCTATAGAGGAGAATGTAGCTTGGTACAGTTGTAGAGTATGAGGCAAGAAGAGAGAACAGATGTTATACAGCTGGGTCAGATTATATGAAGTTTTGTATGTCATAGAAAAGGAGTTATTCTACTCAGGAGTTATGTCAGATTATCAGGTAACAATAAGGCATGAGCATACTTGTGTTATTAAGAAGACATATCTCTCATATGCCTTATTGGAGAGGACATTACCAACCCCTCTGCTGGAGCCCTGAACATATTGAGGTAGGATAATAAAAGGAGATGTTAGGTAAGCAAGGGAAATAAAAGATGGAGGGATTCAGCACAGTGACACATTGGAGTTTTGTCACAACAGCCTGGAAAGAGCAAAGGAAAAGTTCATGTGTTGTGTAGATGTGGCCCTCTAACATGACATAAGTTTCTTCATCCCTTCTCTAATACATGCTGCGACCCCTTTTGAGTTCCAAAGGGAAAACCCAGTGGGAGTTCTGTTAAATGTCCTCAAATGGGCTTCCCTGGTGGCGCAGTGGTTGAGAGTCCGCCTGCCGATGCAGGGGACACGGGTTCGTGCCCCGATCCGGGAAGATCCCACATGCCGCAGAGCTGCTGGGCCCGTGAGCCGTGGCCGCTGAGCCTGTGTGTCCGGAGCCCGTGCTCCGCAACGGGAGAGGCCACAACAGTGAGAGGCCTGCGTACCGCAAAAAAAAAAAAAAAAAAAAAAAAAAAGTCCTCAAATGGAGTGAGTAAAAACATAAGAGAAACCATTAAGGATTGCTATATACCATCCACCTGAAAACTGTATGCGTTTTATTTTGAAAGACCGTATCATAGTCTTTCTTTCTGGCAATAGCAGGGACTTGAAGAACACGGCAGATTTAGTTGATCTACATAATAGAGATAAAATCTGAATGGGACCTGCTATTTGAAGTACTACTAGTAGTGATGGTTTGAAAATCCATGCCTGCCAAACACAGAGGTCCCAAATGAGTTAGATCAATACTGTCTAGGCCCAAATTGCATCACATCTCGGCAATTCCTTCTCCAGAATAAGGGTATTTTTTGTTTGTTCAGTTTTTTGTTTTTTAAGAGATCATGATAAGCGTCTTACATGTTATTTTTATTTTCTCTTTCTTCCTAGGGAAAAAATCACTGACTAATAACTATATATATCTACTTATGTCCCTGGGTGGGGAAAGGGAGGGTATTAGAGATCTCCCAAATTTTCCCATTGAGAAGATCCAGTTTTTCATGTGAGCAAACTCGAATGTATAAATTGAATACAGAAGTTATGCTGTGGATAAAAGTCAAACATCTACTTATAAAATGTATTAATTATACATATTATATAAGATGATATGCCGATATAGAAATTCTCACTTTTCATGAAACAATTTACCCAAACTCTTCACGTGCATTTTTTTTACATAAATATGTTTTTTTTTAATCAATTAAGCCCTCTTTAAAGTTATCTTACAGGGTTTTGTAGGCCATAGTTTTCCTGTCTAAGTTGTCTGAGTTACAGAACTCTTGGAATCTGTATATAGTGTTACAGGGAATTTCCTATTGCTTGTGTAGGGGTTTCTCTCTCAATATGATACAGAATAAAAATGCACTAAAAGGACATAGATCCAGAGTTCCCTGCTCTAGAGACAAAACTATTACCAATTTCTTGTATAACCCAGATATCTCGTACCTGGAGTTAAACTATTCATTTTAAGTCATCATGAAGTACCGTGTTTAACTGCAATTTTGATGTTACACTCTTGGGATTGCTTATTAAGTCTTTGATAAAATTATTTTACTCCTCTTTTGACTCTGAGAGGGTCTAAAAATTCTTCTAAATCAGGGTAAGGAAGCCACACCTTTTATGTCCACACGACCAGTCTTTGGATAGGGACTGTCCCTGAAAAGGGGCTGTGAACTTGGATGAGATCATTTTATTCATCTGCATATTCATCTGCATTATTGCAAGGAGTCAGCTGTCAACACTCCCAGGAGCTAGAAGAATGATGCCATAGTCCTGAAGATGGCATCGGGGTGTCAGAGCATAGCCTTGGTGAGCAGAGCCAGAGCATGGGGGATGGAGGTGGGGTTAGGCATTTAGTGTTTGGCCATCTGTCCACACAGTCTGCTGCTGGCCTCTCCTTCGTCCATTCCTGCATGACACATTGAGGACAGCAAGCTCACTGCTGCTGCTTTATCGTACTTGGAGTGCACAATTCCTCCATGGGTCTCCCCTTGGCCCCTTCCGCCTAGACACCCTTGTTGCTGTTTTTTTTTCTGGGACCTTTACATCTCCTGGGATATTTCTAGAGAACTGCTCCTAGATCTCTACTGTTCATCAAGGGGCCCCTCCTTCCCCCTCATCTCAACCACGGGGAGAGAGTGTAGAGGTATCGATAGTGGATTTTTTCCTAATCTGGGGACAAGCTTTCTCCTTTCACATGTGTACAAGTCTTTCTCACTCAGCAAAATACTGCTCTCCACCAGTTCCATGATGCTTCTAAACTGTCCCTAAGGCTCAGGCTTCTAGAAGTCAAAAGACAGAAAGAATTGCAGGTTTTTATGCCTTTCCATGAAATTCTTCCTTCTTCTTTGCCATTTCTCTAAATCAGTGAGACCAGAATAGCTTTGCTCCTAGAACTGGGGAAGAAGACCTCAGAAAATACTGGAAATAAAAAAGAACCCCCAAAATTGATATCACAAAACATTACAGTCTTTCTTTGCAATTGTTTATTTATATCATCTCTCTCCTACATTAGGCCAAGAGCATTTGAAAGCCAGAAGATATGTACTAGTCATCATTCCATTACTGATGTTTACTGATTAACTGATTCTTCAATCTGGAGGTGATAGTCATAGTTACAGGAACATAGATGACAACTTAAGCTGTTAAGTTCTATGATATGTGTCACTGACACCTTGATCTATAGTGAAATTTAACTAATTTTTTTAAAAGAAACAGAAAAGTGGTTTATAAATCTTAGAAACATATCCATTAAGTAAATTAAATAATGAGAGAAGTTTAAACCTTCATCTCCCTGGAACATCTATCTAATCAGAACTATCCATTATCCAAAATTTCCATATATGCAAAGTATTATTAAAATATCTCAAAATATGTTCAGGTTTTATTTCTTGTTAATACTATTATGAGTTGGATTCTAAAGGGTATAAGGTCGTTTTACCAGTAAAACACACAACACATTGTCACAAGAGGGCAGCCTTTTAACATGAATTGTTCCTCAATCTATAGTCAATCCTTGAAATTTTAAGGTGACTTTGATCCACATAACTAAATAATGATAAAACAATACAAAGCATTCAAGCAGCTTTCTGCGTTATACGTGTTGTTTTGCATTACTACTATGAAAAATATTTAAATCCACAAGGAAAACAAGAGCTGAATTGTCTCATGTAGAAAGATGGGTTTATATAGGTGTATCTTTTAAATGTCAACAGTAGGTCAGTGGCTGAGTTGAATCCATTAAAATTTCATGTGATCAAATGTGAAATTCTCCTCTGAGCTACCCAAAATTCTAACCAAGCAAGGGCAAGCTGGAAGCATCCAGACTGATATATTACCCAAGGGCAAATGAATGTCATTGGATGTATGTTTCTAATTTTTAACCTCTTAAAGCATCTAAAGACACAATGCCATTTGGATGTATTGATAAAGAGTAAATTGTAAGATGTCTTGGTGTATGGCTCAGATCATCACTGTCAGCACCTCTCCCTGTCCGTCTTCCCCTGTCCTAAGCTGAACAGTTACCTCTCTCAAAGTCAATGTTCTTTCCAGGAGCAGCCCACAGTGTCATAAATGTCCAGCTTACCCCCATCTGGCTCCAATTTGGGTTTCTTACAGAACTGGAAACTCTCCCAGCCAACTGTGGTTTCACAAGCCCTCCAGGAGATTATGATTGAGAACTACTGGGAGCTGCTGGCAGGGAACAACAAAGGTCAAATCCCTCCATGTAGTTTAAAGACTGCATCCAGTTTTCAGCCTTAACATTGGGTTGGCCAAAAAGTTCATTTGGTGTGAAGTAAAGATAAAAGACACATTTTTCATTTTCACCAAGAACTTTATTGAACAGCATATTCGTTAACCAAACGAACGTTTTGGTCAACCCAATACCTCTCTCCCATCCACAGTCTCATCCCCTGCTACTAACACACACTTATCTGTAGGCTATATCCCTCTCCCTGTCTCTAGAACCAATCCTGGGGATTAAAAGAGCTCACAGTTAAAGTTTTATTTCTGCAACACCTCTGACAGTTATGGAGTTTTCCAATTAAGATCTTAGGTTACCTCATTTATTTCCAGACTCATGCTCTTTCTCTCTACCACTGTCTACCTCATAATTACCTCAATAATCTGGCAAGTAAGTTTCTGTCCCCTAAGAATCCATATTCCTGAGCTCCAGTTTTGGTAATTGGCTTAGTGGTCCAATCATTCTCACTGCCTGAAAGCCCCGGCAGACAGCCTTCTGCTTTGGCTTCTTCTAAATTTTTCAATTATAAACCTTCCTAGGGCCTAATTTTATTCTAAAACTGGATCTCCGCTTTTCTTGCAAGTTTCACTCAATCTAAAGGCCTAATCTCTTTCTGAATTTCAAGTACTAACTATTCGAAATGTCCTTTTGTGGGTAATATACTCTTTCATCTTAGACACCATTGCCAATCCATTTACCTTGAATGTAACTGAAATAGTTGAATCTGTATTATCTCCCAGTAGCAAGGACCTTCTTTACCAAAGCCTGAAGGGGGCTGGGGGTGTCTGTCTAATAGCATGTGACCCACTCCTTGTGTGGACTTTATGTCAGAGCTAGGCCTTTCCCTCTTTACCTAGCTTGGTTCCCAGTAACTAGATTTGCCTCACAAATTTCCAAGATAACACTCATGAGTCAGCACAGTTCCTGGGATTAATACAAACTGTGAAATAAGCCTGGCTTACATATAGAATTAAAGTGTAAAGGGGCAGGAAAGAATTGTTTTTTCTCTCCTGATAGATCTTTAATTGTTCAACTATACTCACTGGTTTGTGAGTTTTGAAAGTTTCTTTTGTTTTTCTAATTAATTTTTATTGGAGTATAGTTGTTTTACAGTGTTGTGTTAGTTTGTACTGTACAGCAAAGTGAATCAGATTTATGCATACATATATGAAAATTTCTTTTTTAATTAGTGAAGAACTATTCTTCCCCTTAATTTGCCTTTTTTTGGGTTGCAAGTGGACACTGTAGATGGTCTTAAGAATTTAATACCAGGGGCTTTCCTGGTGGCACAGTGGTTAGGAATCTGCCTGCCAATGCAGGGGACATGGGTTCGAGCCCTGGTCCGGGAAGATCCCACATGCTGCGGAGCAACTAAGCCCGTGTGCCACAACTACTGAGCCCGTGCGCTTCAACTACTGAAGCCCATGCTCTCTAGGGCCTGCGCGCCACAACTACTGAAGCCTGTGTGCCTAGATACTGTGCTCTACAACAAGAGAAGTCACCACAATGAGAAGCCTGCGCACCGCAATGAAGAGTAGCCCCCACTCGCCACAACTAGAGAAACCCAGCACGTAGCAATAAAGACCCAACACAAGCCAAAAACAAAATAGATTAAAAAATTAATTAATGAATTAATTAAAAAATTTTGATACCAACTAAGCACTCTTGAAACAGTCTGGGTATTGCTCTAGGACTCCAGATAAAACATCCATTCAGGGCTTCCCTGGTGACACAGTGGTTGAGGGTCCGCCTGCCGATGCAGGGGACATGGGTTCGTGCCCCGGTCCAGGAAGATCCCACATGCCGCACAGCGGCTGGGCCTGTGAGCCATGGCCGCTGAGCCTGCGCGTCCGGCGCCTGTGCTCCGCAACAGGAGAGGCCACAACAGTGAGAGGCCCGCGTATGGCAAAAAAAAAAAAAAAAAAAAAAAATCCATTCGTTGAGAGGAAACTAAATTATGTCACTGTTTATACCCTTTTAAAATTTGTTTATGTATTTTAAAAAAATCATAAGAGACAGAATAAACTACAAAGACCAGTTGTCGGGTGATGTGGTATAATTATAAATTTATATGTTTTTTATTTGAATATGGATGACACTGCATAGGGCAAAAAACCAAACCAGTCAACTTTTTGTCAGGCTCTTGGGTTTTAAAGCCTAGGTCAGGACCCAAACATTTTGGGATCACAGATGTAGAGAAGTTGTCTTCCCCTTGATCCCCTAGGTTAGGCTGTGGGTAGGGAAGAGAAAAGACAGAGGAGAAGCAGCGCAGATAGCAATTTCTAAGATAGCTTAGAAATTGATGGTGAGAACCTCTCCTCACTTCAGATTGAAACTGGTATTGGGGAGTGACTGTTGGAAATGGATTTGGAGAATCCAAGAAGAGTGGTTAAAAACAAGATCCTAAAGTTCCCCTGTACCAGCTCCTGTAGGAGCAGGAGAAATGTCTGCAATGTGGTGGAATCAGATCGGCCTGAGAAGCCTCTCTGTGACCCTATCCTGGACATTGCTCTCAAGAAAAAAGTGAGATGCTTAGTCAAATTAGTGCACTTTGTGCAGCAGGTAGAATGACAAGGGAGCTTCATCATGAGCCTGTGGACCTGATATCAGAAATATGTGTTCCACAGACCTGGCAGATCTGAAGAGGTCTTATGGTTGTCCTTAGAACAAAGTGGACACAGCAGTGATCTTCATGGACTAATGACTAAAGACCCAATATGAGTAAGTCTATCTTGATGGTTAACTTTGGTGCTACTTCCCACCCACTGCAAAATCTCAACAATACAGAAAACCCTGCCGTGGTCCTTGGAATCTAGATGCAATTCTGGGGAGATGAAGGGGAATGTGAACTGACAATTAAATTTTGCTGTCCAGTGGCTGTGCACGTGACGTGCACGTGACGTGTACATGCATCAGCCACTGTCATCCATTTGGTGGCAATTTACAGCAATTCTCAGCCTTGTCACCAGCAGAAAATAACTTTCTAGTATAAAGTGACACTTGCCTTCATAAATTTAAAAAATGATGGGAAACATTACACACCTGTCAAGCCAGATGTAAACACAGAGCAACTATGTTCTTTACCCCTAAATATTGATATCATATACACAGCTAATCTTTATGTGAGATAGAGTGGAATTTATTTAAACTAGTAAGATTTTAAAATTTACCTTTTACCTCCTGATGATAAAAATCATAGTAACTCATCAATTTTCAATCTAAAATATAAATATTTCAATGCATTTTGAGCTTCATTAAACTTACTTTATATCAGGGAAGAAACTCATTAAATTCTTTGGAAAAACTAAAAGCGAAACCTTAAACTATAAATTATGTGGGAACTTGGATATTATATCAGCAAAATATCATGTAAAATTGCATTGAAACATTTTCATCTGTACGTAATAAAGCATTTAATCTAATCACTACCGTCCACTTTAGTCTCAAACTATTAGAACAAATCTGATTAAAGATGAAGAGAATTATTAATGACAATAATTTAAAATATATATATTATGTATGTTATGAACTTGGTTAGCTTTTAAAAATTTACCTCTATTTTATAATTCAAAGCCTTGTGCCCCATTAATCAGCATTTTATGAATTGAATGTAATTAGATAAACTTATTTATCAATTTATGACTGAAGGATTTTTAGACAAGCAAATTCCAAGAGAAGTACTTATAAATTAAATATTTTAAAAAGGCATTGATAGTACATTTTTAACAGTTGAAGATTATTAACCTAAAAATTAAACCATTTCTATATGACATGGTATAGTAATTTCCTGTGTATTAGCAGAATTTCAACCTAAATTATAAAAGCAGTTGGGAATTTCATAGAATAATGTAGTTCTGTTGTTGGAACTTTACATTCTTTTTTTTTTTTTTTTTTTGCAGTACGTGGGCCTCACTGTTGTGGCCTCTCCCGTGGCGGAGCACAAGCTCCAGATGCGCAGGCTCAGCAGCCATGGCTCATGGGCCCAGCCGCTCCGTGGCATGTGGGATCTTGCCGGGCCGGGGCACGAACCCGCGTCCCCTGCATCGGCAGGCGGACTCTCAACCATTGCGCCACCAGGGAAGCCCCCACATTCATTTTTGATTCTAGACTGAGTGTACTTCTCTGTCTTCAAACAAACAGCAAAATTACCTGGGTAATTTTCAGCTACATTCCTGAGTCTAGCATGCAACTGAAAATATAGTCAGTTGTCAATAAATATTGGTTAAATAAATGGATATACTGTAGTTGCAAAGAAACTAAGTGGTCATGTTTATAGTTAAAACTGGCTTTCACATACAAAAGAAAATTGAGTTTGGAGAAAATTAATGAAGTACACGTGGTTGAATAAGGCAGAGCCAGACTGCACAGTGGAATCACTGGGGAGTTGACAACAAAAAAAATTAGAAGCCTGGGTGTTACTCCTTAAGACACTAATTCAGCTCTTAAAGATATTTTTTAAATTTTAAGCAAATCTACTGTGGTCTGAAAATCACTGGATTAAAGTGATGAAAAAGGCATATGATGTGACAATGAACATTCCAGTCAATTTAGAGAAATTACATTCCATTGCAGAATTTAATTGGTATTTTTTCCTCTGTATTCTTCATATTGGAAAATTTCTCTTGACCTGTCTTCAAGTTTACTCATATTTTCTTCTGCCATTCTGGTAAGCCTATCAAGTAAAATTTTCATATCAGATATTGTATTTCTCAGTTTTAGAATTTCTATTTCCTCATTTCTCCATTTTTATTTCTCACCTGAAATTCCCCATATATTCATATGTATGACCACCTGTTCCTTTAATCTTGAACATACTTATGTCCTTGTCTTCAAATTCCAACATGTACTCCATCTCAACGTCTCTTTCCATTGCCTGCTTTTTTTAATGTGACATATTTTCCTGTTTCTTTTTATGTCTAGCTATTTTTAATTATATACTAGATTTTGTGGTTGATACATTGTAGAGACTCTGGGTTCTGTTATTTTCCTTTGAAGAGTGACCTTCTTCTAGTATTATGCATCTATCTGTACTCAAACATCAAATTTTCATTCCTTTGTGGTGGGTAGTAATTGAAATCTCTGCTCTAATTCCCCAGCTATTGCTTTCTGCTGGGGTCTAATGGAGTTTCCCCTATGGGTGTGTAATTTAGGGGTCACCCATAATCTGAATGGTGTTTATATGCATAGTTCAGATCTTTACTATCTGTGACATTCCCCTCTGTGGCTTTCAATTGTATGGGATTCTCTCCCACCCCACTCAATTTCCCAGACCTCCTTTTCTTTTAGCCTGGAACTCGGTACTTATTACTTATTCCTCAAGTTAGAAAAACTTTACTGCTTCATATAGTCATCCAGTTCTTCAGAGACTGCAGAGTGTCATCAGATATAAAACTGAATTAATGCGAACTTAACTAATGCTGTCATCTTCTTTCATACTCTGATATCTCTACCTATTTACTTTTTCATTCTATGATATCAAATGTCTTTCAAATGTTTTGATCTGAGTTTATATTTCTTCCTCTGCATTTGAGTTAGTCAGATATGAGCTACTACCACATCATTGTAATTTAAACTTTTGTACATCATATTTTGAAAAGACCTCTCTGTATTTAAAGAAATTTCCAAGTTGTAAATCCCTCTGTAAACAGAATCAAGGCTTGAAGTTCCAATATCCCATGTAGGCAGATGTGCATATAAAATTTAGCCTCAGCTAATCAGATATACCCATACATTTGAAAGTAAGAACAGTGATAAAAGGTATTATTTGCAGGTATCATTTTAGCTGATGCAGGCAAGGACAACAATAATCAACTTTCACCAAAAAAATCTGCCTTCAGTGATTGTTTTTCTGTGGATAAGTGGTTAACTTCATGGTATAGAAGTGGAACTGGTGTTGTGGTAATGATTGATTCTGATAATATTCTGGTTTTGTCTTTGTTTCTGGCCCTGCTACTTATTATACAATCAATCCCTCATATACGATTTGATTCTAGCCTTCTGTTTTCCAGTTTAAACTGGATTTTTTCGGTACGCGGGCCTCTCACTGCTGTGGCCTCTCCCATTGCGGAGCACAGGCTCTGGACGCATAGGCCCAGTGGCCATGGCCCACGGGCCCAGCCGATCCGCGGCACACGGGATCCTCCCAGACCGGGGCACGAACCCGCGTCCCCTGCATCGGCAGGCGGACTGTCAACAACTGCGCCACCAGGGAAGCCCTAAACTGGATTTTTATGGGTAAAATTCTCATCTTTGAATGAAAGGAATAGTTTTGGTCAACATTAGAAATGACAAAGGAAAGTAAGGAAATATCGCATCTTATAACATTATGTTAATGAAACGTTGAAAATTCAACAATTCTTTTTTCTAAAAAATAGGAAGTTTCTACTGTTTCTCAACATCTTCAAATCCATATCATTAAATGAAATTTGTACTTCATGAAGAATTGCCAGAAATGTGTGATACTTAATTGCATCCAGATAATTGTGGGGGGGGGGGTGGGGAATGGAATGAATAGAAGTTTGAAAGAGGTAGCACTGTGCAGTAATCTAGTTGGGACACAGGTGTGTGCATGGAGCTCTAATACTTTCTATTATGGCATTTATAAAATAAAAGTTAGGTTCTTGTGAACTTGCTAATTAGTAGACATTTCATTAACCTAAACAGTTTAGGTTTCCTATAGATAGACTGCATGTATTCTCATCTTTAACCTTTCCTTAATGTTCCCTAATTATAGATTTCACTGATTCTTAATAGCAAAGGAACAGTAGTGGTGTTTTTTGTCTTTCATTCTACCTCTAGAGCTAATTATGCATTTTAGGTTAACGAAAATTCCTGATCACGCTATCACTGATTTAAACTTTACAATGACCTCATTATTTCCGTGTATTACTAGCCTGTATTATGGTGATATGTGGCTAATGAGTTCTCAAAATGTTGTCTGAAAGGTTAAAGAGTACCTCAAGTAAATGCCAGCATTAGTTTGTGTGAATTTTCAAAGAAAGATTTCTTTTTAAAGCCAAAGGACACTAATGAAGTTAGGATATAAGCACTCTCTGGTTAATATAATTTAAAAAGTTAAAGTAGATTATTTCATTTTTTCCCTCATACTCTGATGGTTATATAACTTTTTAAAACAGTGAAAATGTTTAATTTGTAAAGGCTGTCTAGTGTCTGTTTAATTCAAAGGGTTAACCTACTTAGTTTGGCTGGTTGTTGAAATTTGAGCAATATTTCTTTCTTTTGTTTAATATAATTATTGACCAGTCCAGGTCTCCAGTTACTGGTATATACAAAATCATATAAACAGTCATTAGACACATATATAAGGCAGACAGCTTTCTGTAGCAACCTTTGTTCTTGTATTATAAATCCTATGCACCTGGACATTGATTCCTTCAATTTCTAAATTTTGAAATACAAGTGGAAGCACTGTATAGTTACAATAGCACATAATTTTAATTATGTAAAACTTTTGATTTTGAAGAAAATTCTTCTAAACTGCATATAAATAGCATATGGAACCTATAAATAGTTATCTATAGCTGAGTAGGTAAAGATATCCATGAATAAAACAAAGTTTGGTAAAGTACTTTTCTTTCTATATCTAATAACTTCATGTTGAAGCATTTCCAGAAATATTTAATGCTACAGGGCACTGATCATGAGGTACAGGCAGGAGATAAAAGATGGGCTGGAGGTGAAAATGAGAAAAAATAGAAATAGGCCTTTAAGTGGACCTATTTTTATAAGAAAAATATCACATGGAAGGTAACTTCCAAACTTGACTTTACCAGGTAGAACTTTCTGAATGTACCACAGAATATGGATCCTCTGTTTATGTATATCATGCCAGTGCAATGAGCAATAAAGACTACTTACTGGACTGTTGAAAGTGGTTGATAGTGGATAAATTATTTATATTTATGTTAAAAGCAATAACCTTGATGTTTAGGGGGTGTGATGACTTCCTGAAAACTCCCCCCCCCAGATTTTCTAGGGGTGTCTAGTTGGCAAAAGCTCAACTCCAAACAGCTACCTCCGTCAAAGTGTATAGGACGTTTATAGTTGGATTTTTAGCAAGTTTCAAGTTCTACTATTCTTACATGTTTATAAGAGGAATGCCTGCTAGGTTAAAATATTAAATGGTAAAATTAATTGGATTTTACAAGTGAAAAGCTAGGCTACCACAGTTCTTCCTTTGTAATGACTGATTTTCATTAAGTCTCTTCATTCATGCCCTTGTAGGTGAAATAACACTCTTAGGACCTTCTTGTGAGACCCATGGCCACCAATATAATTGTGATGTATAACTAATTAGCCCACCCGCAGGGGCTGGTTAAATTAAATTGAAAGTAATCTCCTAATTGGCATATCCTAATATGCCATAAAAATCTAATAACAGCATTTGTAAGAGTATAAGCTTAAAAATATTTTTATCAAATTTTACAGAACACAAAATATACAATTTGGTCTCTTGTTTTGAAGTTTGATAGTGTGAATGTGCTGACGTACAACAGTTGCTTAATAAGAAAATTTATGCAAAAGCTCTGGGACAGGTCCAGCTCTATGTAAATTTGATGCTTGTGTTCAGTTTTTCTCCCTTAGAGGTAACCCACATATCAAAAGATATATGGGCTGTGGGTAAAGCTTCCCAAAACTGCTGATGGGAAATATGCCTTACATAAGTAAACCTCAGTAGCCTGCCTTTCCCATTGGTTTCACAGGCAACAAATGCAGCATTGCAGGTCATCTATCTCCACACACTTTTGTACATAGCACGACCAAGGAACATGCCTGGTTAAGATGCGTCCAGGTTACAGAATGTATTTATTTGTTATTCTCACTGTTGAATTCAGTAAATCAAGTGTTGATATAATAAGAATCAAGAAATAAGCAGAATCTTAACAACTTTACCTTATCAAGGCAAGTAAAGTTTAGGGTCTAAACCCAAGTTAGATCACTGAAACACACAACTATAGATAAGGGCGCTCAAAGGGCACAAAACAAGGTTCTCAATATTCAGTAGTATTTTCTATACATTTAGTAATTTTAGCAGTGGAAGGTGTAGCCCAGAAAAATCAATAGATTTGGAACTGTTGAAGAGGCATGAATAGCACCAGCATTTTGAATCTATTCAGATTTGGATTAAGCAGGAGTCTAGGTAGCCTTTTTATCCTGCACTAACCCTTTATTATTGCCTTTTGATCTATGGACTCTCCCATTTCAGTGTTCTCTAGATGGTTGTAGGTATGGCTGCCCTTGGTGTTGGTAGAAAAGGGTGCCATATATAAGCAAGACCGCACAGGCCAGAGTCTACGTCACCTCATTGAGTGAGCCCTATATTTTGTTGCTCAAGATGGCAAGGCAACATTATACGAAACAGTAGTTGGGAAGTTAATGTAAGTTGCTTCTGTAACAACTGATAGAATGATGGAATCAAATGTGAACAAGTGAAGATACAGGAAAGCTGATCAGACAATTCATGATCTGTAGAGGTAATAAGTAAATTATCTAGGAGTTGTGATCTTGCAACTGTGCTTTTATGGGGATGCTTCTCATAAAAAAGACCTTGTTTCGATTTGTGATGGAGCTATAGTGCCTATTTCCCGTGAAGTTCCATAGTATTATCTAATAATGAAAGAATTAATGATAGCATTGAAGTGCCCATTGCGACTTCAACAAAGGAAGGATATTTGCTAAATTCTGATTACCTGAAATGAGGGTTGACTTTCTTCCTTCCCTTATGCTTCCTCTTGAAATGTCAGCTTCCTGAGAAACTGGAATCTCATAAATTCTAGAATTCTCTATTGCTGCAAAATGAAGATCACCTGTTATCAAATGAGATAAAATTTTACATTATAACATGTAATTTCTTGTTAATCTCTCAACACAGGAGGCATTGGTATGCCTTGAATGCTTCTGCAGTTATTATGGACTAAGCTTGGGTCATGATTTTCTGGCTAATTTTCATGAAAGACAATATTTAGTTTGGGAAATATTATTTTAATATGTGATGTGAATAATAAGAACCATTTATGAGTCATTTTAATGATCAAATCTGGTGTAACCATGAGGCATTGTTAGAAGCCTTTACTGACAACACTATAACATAGAGATATCTATCTATGATTGGGCAGGATTTTAGCCTTTCTCCTACATTTCTGGGTTGGGGAGTTGTGGATGTGTATTACTTTTGCATGTCCTTCCAAATAACCCTAACGTATGCTTTCCATGGGCTGCATTTGGAAACAGTTGATGAAGGAAATTATTAGAATTTCTACACTCGGGAAGATTTCTCCATTTTTTCATATATGCAATGGTAATTTTCCTAGACCAATGCCTTATTTTTGAAATTATAAATTTTGGATATTGACTAAAAAGTGTAATTCCCTAAAGCAATAATGTTTGACTCAGGTGAACTGTGTTTTATGCTAAAGTTGTACAGACTCTGGATCACCATTCATTCCTCTGATGGTCCTTTGTTTTCTAAGTTTCAGGGCAATATTAAAGTCTCTCCCCTATAGACAATCATGAATCAGATAGTTTGTTTAATTATTCTGTTTATTAGAAACACATACTGCAAACTCAGCATCTAAGATGTGACAGCCATTGAAGAAGCATCCATTTAATCTTCACAGTATTTATAACTAAATTTATATTGTTATTGATGCTCATAATATTTAAATAATCTTGTACATACAATGATAAAATACGGTATATATGGTAGAGAACAGGTTAGGCACCCTTGGTAAACCTATACCTCAGCTAGTGTTAGCAAAAATACCTGGGTATAATAGATAACCTTCCAGCCAAAAGTGCTGAGCAGTTTTTCAGACTGAAATGTATGTTAATTCAGGAGCAATATAAGTAGAGATCAGTTAAAAGATCAAGTATTTGATTATACGTTTTACTTAGGTTTCTACCAAGAAGGAAATATAACACTCCAATAATTTTCTCCTTACTTCTCTGGTTATTACTTCTCAATCTTTTGTGAAAGCCGCCACCAGCCACTGGGTCATCTACCTCTAGCCATGGGTCATACTCAGCATCTTTTCCTCTACTCCAATGCACACTTGTCCCCCATAGCCAATCTATTCCAACTCTTTAACCTCTATAACCCTTTCCTTCTATCTCCACTGATGGTACCTGATTTCACAATCTCATGTCGTTGGAAGTTTTGTCTCCTCTCTAAGTCTTCCACGCTGCTGTATGAGTGCTCTAAGACACACATCTAAGCATGCCATTCTTTTCCATCAAGTTCTTCTAGGTCTTCCTGTAGCCATAAGGAAGAAGTCCAAATAGCTTAGCATTTTATATAGACCCTATTGTGATAAAATTCTCTTTATAGCTTTCTCTCCTGCTTTTCCTTTCATACTGTTTTCTCCAACCATATTGAGCTAATGAACTTTCCTATATGTTCTCATGCCTCCTCTCATCTCCAAGCTTCCTTGGCCTACAGGGATGTCCTTTCTCTACACTCATATCCATATAATCCTCTATTTCTTTCTAAATTTTTTGTTTGTTCTTCTGGTCACAGCACGTTATCAGCACTTTCGAGAAGTCTTCCTTGATCTTCCCAATCTGAATTGGGTACGTGCTCATCAGCTTCTGGAGACCTATCATTCTGCATTTTACTTTCTTGTCAGTATTTTAGGCTGGAAACTAGCTTCTTATAGGCAGAGGCCAGGATTTATTATTTTTATAGTACCTAACATAGGGTCTACTGTCATAAATACACCATGGGGCCATAATTCCTGAGGAAATATACAGATTGCAGGGACACATAAGGGCTTGGAATAAGCAAAAAATGTGATAAATTGCAGGGATCAATGAATTTGGCATCTGTGTAGATGAAAAGCAAGAGTAGAAGAGGTCATAGGGGATACTTGGAGCACTGGGAAAGTATAGTTGGAAAGCAAGAAATTGATCCTAGGTGCTTAGAGGTGAAGTTCAGAGAGAAATACTGGAAGATGTAGCTCGGGGAATGGAGTAGGTTACAGAGCCAAGTAACCACAGTCAGTGCTAAGAATACAGTCAAGAAACTGCACTGGGGGAGAGGGCATGTGACGTAGGATAAACAGAATTCAGGATTAAATGGAAGACTAAGCAAGAGGCTGACAGTCTATGGATGACAGACATAAAAGGCGTAGAGATGCCACAGTCTTCAAAGAAGATGTTTTCAGGAGGAAGAAGGAATGTCTGGATTGTGATAAAAGAGAGTTACATTGTAATATGATCTGAGAACCCACTAGAGGTAAAGGTGTTGATGGTAATCCCCACTTTACTCATTGACAATAGATTTTTAAATCTTAAAAGTTGCATTTAAAGACAATCAATTTCACCCAAGCTGTAAGGGTCTGCTCAGCTGTGGACAGACATTACTGATACCTGATAACATTATTACTTATTAAATAACGTTATGTTGTTTCCCTGTACTGCATTTGTCTTTCTTGTTATTGAACTGTCATATCTGCTGGCTTCAGAAATGTCTTTTCCCAACACTATTCAATCATCTCTTCTCCTTTATCAAAACTTTTAAGTCTCAGGGTCTCCAAGAGAATGATCTAGACAAGCCTCATCAGTTTCCAGTCACTGATTCCCCATTATGAGCTCATCCTTAGAGGCCTTCCCTTCCCCTTCTCAATTTAACATAGATTTCAAATATGCTTTCCAGTAAAATGGAGTTGTTTATATGGTTTTATATTTCTTCCTGTTGCCTGTATAAGCATTTATCCATATTGACATTGATTTCTATGAGGCCATGAACTATTCAAGGTAAAGAAAATGGTACAAGATGGCTAATCTTTATCAAGAGCCAGGCACTAAGTGTTCTATAAGCATCAATTAGCATAATACTCACCAGCTCACAAAAGAGGCACAAATTGATGCATAGGTAAAACTAATAAGACGCAGAGAGGTAAGGGAACTTTCTCCCAAATCACACAGCTGCTAAGGGGGATGAGCTAGAATTTGAATCCAGAGCCCATGCTTTTAACCATCATTTGTACTTCTTTCATAAATTAAACTCTACTAGTTGATGACTTCAGGTCTCAACTATGCCACTGATTATAAGGATGTCATTACAACTTACTCTGTACAATTCAATTCCCTTCTCTGTAAAATGATAAAGTCAGTGTATACCTCATAGATTTATTGTAATTATTGCATGAAATAACACATAAAGGCTTTAGTAGGAACTGGAAGATGGTAAGCTTTTATTTTCTCAATAGTATATCAATGCTGTGTGTGGTTGATGTTAAGCATGTTTTGGCTCAAAGAATGAAATGCTAATGCTTAATAATGTTCAACATATTATTAATACAAAGGTAATAAATGTAATTTGTTGTTTGACTAATAATCATTTTGCTTTTTATTTATTTATTTATTGGCCATTGTATGCACTTCTTAATTTGGTAGACAAATTCTTTTTTTTTTCCACATTTTTATAGGAGTATAATTGCTTTACAATGGTGTGTTAGTTTCTGCTCTATAACAGAATGAATCAGCTATACATATATCCCCATATCCCCTCCCTCTTGTGTCTCCCTCCCACCCTCCCTATCCCACCCCTCTAGGGGGTCACAAAGTACAGAGCTGATCTCCCTGTGCTATGCAGCTGCTTCCCACTAGCTACCTATTTTACATTTGATAGTGTATATATGTCCATGCCACTCTCTCACTTCATTCCAGCTTACCCTTCCCCCTCCCCGCGTCCTCAAGTCCATTCTCTACGTCTGAGTCTTTATTCCTGTCCTGCCCCTAGGTTCTTCAGAACCATTTCTTTTTTTTTTTTTAATAGATTCCATATATATGTGTTAGCATACAATATTTGTTTTTCTCTTTCCGACTTACTTCACTCTGTATGACAGACTCTAGGTCCATCCACCTCACTACAAATAACTCAATTTCGTTTCTTTTTATGGCTAAGTAATATTCCATTGTATATATGTGCCACATCTTCTTTATCCATTCATCTGTTGATGGACACTTAGGTTGCTTTCATATCCTGGCTATTGTCAATAGAGCTGCAGTGAACATTGTGGTACATGACTCTTTTTTGAATTATGATTTTCTCAGGGTATAAGCCCAGTAGTGGGATTGCTGGGTCATATGGTAGTTCTAGTTTTAGTTTTTTAAGGAACCTCCATACTGTTCTCCATAGTAGCTGTATCAATTTACATTCCCACCAACAGTGCAAGAGGGTTCCCTTTTCTCCACACTGTCTCTGGTAGACGAATTCTTAAAGGCATCTTATTTTATACTTTCCTCAGTAAATACTAAATTCCATCATGCAAGAGAAAGTTTTGTTATTGTTGGTACAATCATTTAATATTCACTTTTATTCCCTGTGTGGCGGTTCTGACTTAACTGGTGTTTAAAATAAAGCTTGCTACTCATTATATGCTTTCATAATTGCAAATTTGTGTTTTAATACCATCTATACATATATTGTTCTTTCTTTTATTTCCTGAAATCTTTTCCTGCTTCATAATCTTAGCATTTGAAATCTCATAAAATGTTATTTGGAGGCTTGCTGGAAATGTCATCTACATAGTAATGGTTCAAGTTTGTAGCATCCTTTTTTGTTTTTTGCGGTACGTGGGCCTCTCACTGCTGTGGCCTCCCCCGCCGCGGAGCACAGGCTCCGGACGCGCAGGCTCAGCGGCCATGGCTCACAGGCCCAGCCACTCCACGGCATGTGGGATCCTCCCGGACCGGGGCGCGAACCCGCGTCCCCTGCATCGGCAGGCAGACTCTCAACCACTGCGACACCAGGGAAGCCCTGTAGCATCCTTAAAGCATAATAGGAGATGGAATTCATAGCAGAGTAATAGACATCTCTCTTTAAGGTATGTATTTCTGGTTGGTATGACTTTGCTTCCAGAGGGCAGTCAGCAAGACAGCATTATGACTGTGTGCAGAAGGATAAAACAAATAAGAAAAAAATCCTTTGAACTGCACGGTTATTAATTTTTGTCAGAGTCTGAAGTCTGTGAATGCTACACTTGTGACCTCTTAGTTTAGCTTTATAAATGGCATAAACAGATAGGATTTTCAGGGCATACTTGGGTGAATAATATGAATCCAGAAGAACACTGTTTAGACACACCTTTAGAAGCTGCTCTAGCTTGGCTGTATCAAGCAAAGAATCCCTGTTGGGTGTGGTGCTCTCCATCCTTTCCTATGGAAGTAGCTCTTGTACTGCTAGAAAGTTTATTACATATGACCAGCAAAAGGGGAGAGTTTAAAAAGAAAGTGCTAAATTTAATCCAGAGGAATGCCAAATCAAAAAACAATTAGTTTTCCATATGTTCTTTTCCCCATGGGTGCTACTCTGGAGATGGCTTAAATGTATTAGAATTCTATGAATAGCAATAAAAGTTTTCATTTGTGACATCCAAGCAAGCTAAACTTCTTGCTCTGTGAGCCCAAACACATGGATACATAGTTTCCTTTGAATAGCACGGAGTTTACATAGTAATAGTTGATTTTCCCCTTCATGTTTACATGCCCATGTTATAATTTAGAAATTAGAACTACCCACAGCAAACTTGTGTCAAGTTTCTTAGAATCTCAGAGCCTGAATGCTTGAGTTTGCCTATATTTTGGCATGAAAAATCAGGATCTTTGCCTAGTTAGGAGAAAAAAAAAAACCCTTCCTATTCCCATCAGAAAATTGGGCAGGTTTTAGTCTTCAATATATTATGTAATTCTCTTAATAGCAGAATACAAGTAAAGAATGTTGGTTAAATTTATAGAGAAGTTAGAAATTATTTCCAAGACTAAAATTTATAAAAGAAGAGATCTCTGGTATTAAGGATAAGGTCCTCAACGATGATACAAGACGTGTAATTGTGAGTTTAGGTTCGGGAAAGATAATGTTATATTCTCCTTGCTATAAAATAATTTACGTGTCAGAAAAATACACTATTAAGAAGTCTTCTAGGAATCCTAGTGGAAAAAAATGTTGGTGATTTTGAGAAACTCGAGGAGAGTGTTTGGGATATTAGAACCCTGAAGATAGGTAAGTATTCCAGGTTTAATAAAGAAGCAAATGGTGAATTCCAAAAATACTATATCAGTGAGCTTCATATTGATTGTGAGCACAATTTCAGGAAGGTCCATTAAATAGGTGTTTTGAGAGCACTTAGGATAAAAAGCTGGTGGCAGAGATTCACTAAGAGCGAGTCATGCCAAGCTTACCTCAATTACATCGTTACCTGACTGATAGAAAAAAGTAGGCTTTAGACACTGACAGCCTGGAGATTTCCAGAGTAAAGTTATTGTGGGGCTACAATTGCCCTTTGCCTTTGCCCACAGCTTCTCCTAGGGCTGATTCCTGAGGAAAGGATGGCTGATTTTTGATCTAGAAAGTTGTTGGTTGGCAAATAAATAAAATGATAAACTATCCTTTAGGGTGCTCTATGCTCAGTTATTAAATCATGAATGTGCCCTTAACAGGAAGCAAAAAAAAGCTCACACTGCAGACACATAGAGATGTTCTTACATTCTCTTCCATTTAATGTTCTTCAAAAGACCTGTTATTTTGCTTCAGCAATCAGACTACTTGAAAACAGGGACCATATTTTTGTTTCAAAGTACTTATCAAATGTCTTTCACATTATGAGGCTTTAACTTTTAATTATTTGATTATTAGACAGTGCATAGGTTATAAGCCATAGAGGATATACTTTTTACTTTCATAAGAAACATTCTTTATTCCTCTGGTTAATAGAACCCCTATTTTATGTAGGAATTGGACACTATGAGCTTCAGTGGGCCCTCCTTGGCCCTAGAATGAATACTGATAAATCTAAGTCAAGGGTTCTCAGCTCTATCTGATCCAATATCTCCACTTCATAACAAGTTCTTAAATGGCCTCTTCACTACTCTAAAATGTTACTGAAGACATAACATATGTATTCAAGTCATTAAAAAATGTGATGTCCCAATTAATATAAAGAAGTAATTTGAAATCAATTTATAATAAAACATTTTATATGATAAATTGTATGTAGTTGTGCCAAAGCCTTTGCATACTTAATTAAGCACAATGAAGGTAATAAAAGTTTCATGTCTGCACCCATATCTGGAATCACCGTAAATGCAAAATAATACAGCGATGCATGTAAGTTTCATTGGAGAACTCAAATACTGAAAATCCCCATTGTTGACATGATTGATCTAGACTGGCACATGTGAAATATTCTGTTTGCTCCTTATTCCGAGTTGTACTCCACACTTTACCCCGCTTCTATCCAAGAAGAATGACCTGTATTGAATATAACAGTGGGCTCCCTTACTCTTTGGCTTCTGTCTGTGTTCAAGAGATTAGTGGGGAGGAAGAGAGGGGTCAGGGGTTATTCCACAAGGTCCCTCCCTACTAGGTCTCCTTGGCCAATCTGTGTCTCTTAAGAAGGTCATGTTCCTTTCTTGTCTCAAGGTGGCTTCTTCCCCAGGATTCTCTGCCACTACTAAGACAGAGTTTCTGTACTACTTACTGTGGTGCCTCTACTCCTATCACCCCACACCTTTGTAAGTAGCCTCTTTTTAAATCAAGATTTAAGTTATCTTAATTTGAGAATGCTCTTTTTTTTGTACTCATGGGATATAGATATTTCTTTGAGGTAATTATTTTGTTAAGAATCATGTAGTTCAGACTTTCCTGGGGGTCCCGTGGTTAAGACTGCGTTTCCACTGCAGGGGGCGAGGGTTCGATCCCTGATTGGGGATCCCACATACTGCATGGCCAAAAAAATAAAGAATCATGTAATTTGAACAGAGACATTTTGCCATAACCCACAATGCCATTTACCTCCAAAATTACCACGATAATCGCTTTAACGATCAATTTCCATGGTTAAAAAGCATTTTGAACAATGTTACATTACACATCCAATATTAGACTATATTATTTTAACCATGTATATATTGTTTAAATCTGTAATGTTCTTAAGTATTGATTGTGAAGCAAAGCACATTTATCTGTAATAGGCTCCTACTGATTTTTAATTTTACAAAGATTATATATATATTCACCTCCTCTGAATTTTCAGCTTTTGATACTAAGATTATGGAATCTCAAGAGAAAAATTAATCAGTGTCTGATTCTATTCTGGGAATCACGATTTGATCACCCACCCAGCAATGTGTGTGAACTCTTCTCCACATTGCACACATATATAACACCATGCTGACAAATGCTGGAAAAGGGACACCTTCTGTAACATCTTCATGAAACTGTCAATCTCAATACACCTTGGTATTTTCTTTTTAAACCCTTCTTTCTTATCTGCTATCAATATTGTCTTCTAAGAGAGGAACAAACAATAAAAACTAGAACAGAACCTTAATCTAAGTAACTAGCTCCCTTATCTCAAGAACTTTTGTTTCAAATAACTAATTTTCCTTCCTTTTCAAGCTTTATTCTTCTTTATCCTTTCCAACACCAGACTTTCTCGTTTGTTTTGTACACCTTTTGAAAAAGACACCTAAAGAAAAAAATAAATTGACATTTCTAAGGCAGCTGCAAATTTTACATTGCTATGGAAAAGTATTATCTGCTTATAAAGGAAAAAAAACCCCAAACAATAAAAACATGAACCAAGAAAGCACAGAAGGTAGTGATCACATTTAGTTGTTTACTATGGAATCCTCTTTCTAATCCATCTGTTTTGATTCCACAGAGCAAAGTGTGAGTAATTAGGAAGTTACTCCTCATTTTATAGATTTGGGCTCAGAAGCCAGTAAGGCCAGGAAAACACAAATTTTATTTACCTTTTTTGGTATTTGAATTTCGACTTGTGTAAACGGCCACCAGGTGGATGATGGGGACTTATGGAATATATACACAGCCTTCCTACAGCTTTGATAATGTAAACATTATAGTATATTTTCCACTCCCTTTTTATTTAAAAAAGGACACCTCATTAAAAAAGATAGCATCATATTAGCAACTCACAAAATTTAAGACACAAGTGTTACCTGAACCAGGGTTCCTTCTGCCTGACTCACAGGAACACAAGATGTTGAGCCGCCGAAGTCTGCAGCAAAGATAGTGATTATTCGCAAAGCAGCCAAGCGAGGAACCAGGAAAACAAATTTCAAATCTGCCTCTCTGAAGGTAAGAGGTTCTAAGTATTCAGGGTATAACACTAACGAAGCAGGGCACCCTGACCCTTCAGAAGCGCAGAAAACGTGAATGGAATAAGGTGCGGTAATCGCTCTCTGCGCATGCGTAACCACGCTACAGGCCTCCGCACTTTCCAATCATCAAGTTTTCGGCCCTCTGACGTCAAAAGGTCAATGAGCGGACAGCCGCGCATGCTCAGTAGAAGGGTTGGTGGTCCTATCTGGTTTTAACCAGCTCCGCTGGAACTAGACGCAGCTGACTCCAAGTTCCTGAAAAGTAACTCGGGCGAGCATCTTATTGTTTAAGCTATCTGCGTGCAGCTCGGAGTACTTGCAAGTCGTAAAATGACCTTGATTAGTGAAGGCAGGTGAAATGGTTTTAACCCACGGTTTCACAAGGAGAGCAGCGTGTTAAAAAGAAAGTGCCTGTGTAAAATTAGTTACCATTGTCGTCAAAAAATTTTAGCCTCTTTAAATGTAAGCCTGGTTTTATCCCAGGTGTGTGGACCTGATGATATTATACATTTGAAACTTAAAAAGGAATGGTCTCCATTGGGCTTTGCCTACATATCAGCTTTTCTCGATGCCAAATTCTTATTTTTAGCCCTCCTGATGGCAGCAAATCAGGTAGTCAGGAACTCCAGCTTCTGGTACAGTCTTGATTGGTCATAATTAAAGTTGGCTGTTCATCTGGGCTTTAAACTGACCGGCTGAGGGGTTGCCTGGAGGTGTAACTGGACAAGGTGAGAAGGTTCGGCAAAATTACCAACGCTTTTGAGCTACGGGTTGTTATCAGTCAAGTTTCCGACACCAGGAGGCACCGCCATGCGATGGAGAAAAAAGGACGTGAGTTGAGCATTTACTTTTTTCATCTTGGTAGTTAGGTTAGGGAAGTTTGGGTAAATAATTTCCCAGTCTTTATTCCTCTGTGTAACTCGGGGCCAATTTGGGATTGGGCTCCATGGAAAACAGCATTGAGATCCAGTAGAAATATTTGTTGGAGCTTAGGAGACAGTCATGGTGGCCCAAATGATGCTTCTCTTCCCTTTGACATCTAGAGGGTGATTTCTTCTTGCTCCCCGCACCCCACTCCCCCAGTGAATGTTGGGTAGAAGCGAAGGTGGCTACATTGGAGAATGGAAGGAGGTTCTAGCAGAAGTGCAAATGAACTGAGATCCACAAAACTGCCCCTTCGTGGACCAGGGGAGAGGGCTGTGGAACGCAGAGGAAGAGGGCCAAGAGAACCTCACTGCTTTCTCTACCATGTGAGAGTGAAATGGTCAGTAATATATATCAATAATTAATTAGAGTCTTTTTAGAAAGTAAGACTTCTAATAGATCCTTTAATAGCTGAAGTCTTTCCTCAGAACTACACATGACCTGTGGACAGATTTTAGTTATCATTAATCATTCACTTATTCAACAAATAGATATTAAGTTCACAGTCCTAAACCATGCAGGGAATTAAATTTTTAAACAAGGAAGGGCACACTGTCTGCCTCATAGGGTAATAAAATCCTAGCTGCTGAGAGAAATAGGGATCCCATGTCATATACCTGGGTTCTAATTATAACTGGGACTCTGCTGCTCATCTCTCCCCTTGTTCTTGTAACCTACTATCATTTGGCTCACTCCCTACCCCTGGCATGGCCAGCCCACTTGTAGATGGACCTCCCTCACCATAACTATCTATCTAAATATTTGTTCATTTTAAAATGTCTGGTTAACTTAAAGTTGCAATGGTATGTAGTTTGGAACGTGACACTTGAGGATAAGTAATGGCTAAAGTTGTCTTGATTCAAAGACCTTTGGGAGGAGGAAGTTAGTAGCCAAACTCCTTTGAAAATTGTCTCTGTCTTTCACACATCTGGAGCTGAAAAATTATTTAATTTCTACATCAGTGATATTTTAATAGGCATTCATGTAAGTCAGTTCTGGTGGGAGTTTATTCTCCTCCTCCAGTAACAAGTGGTACATTTCTTACTTAAATTCAGTGTAAGGATAAATTCCAGATGGTATATAAAGCTATCTTTTTAAATTACAGCTATAGAATATACCAGGCTGTGTAGGTTTTAGGATATACCAGCTAATTTTCATGCATTTTAACATTTTCAGGAAAATGTTCCTTTTATTTCAGTTTATATGACTTTAAAACATGTAAGTTACCATCTACCAGTTGGATTACTAACTTAATTCAGCATGCCTAAATTTATTTTCATATTTATCAAATTATCTAGATGCTTTCTCAGAGTCCTCTTAAGGCTTTTTGAAAATAAAAGAGAAGTAATAATTTAAAAATTGTGTTTAAAACCAGAATCATATAGTGAGAGGTTGTATATTTTTTTCAGGTGTTCATAATGGTTACATTACTTTTTCAGTGTAATAGTTTGTCATTAAAAAAGTCACTCAGCTCTGACTTTTATTTAACAGTGTTTTATAAGGTGAATCTAGGCAGTGAGAGGGCATATGCCATCATCTATAGTTTACTAGAAAGTGCCAGTCATCAACCTTGAATGCATATCCCTAACCACAGAACGTTTCTTCAGCTGCCAGGAGTTATCCCAGATTTTGAGGTTGGAACAAGAGCTTATTTGGTATGTGTGCATCTGTAATGATAAACTACTTGGCATTTGAATGTATTAATACAAAACCTAGAATAGTTCAAGGATAGTTGGATAATTTATCCTCTCTCAAGAATGTGTATCATTTCCAAGAGATTTAAGAGTGAACTACCTTAAAACCCCAAATAGTAAATTGAGTCTCCAGGGTGGACTTAGAACTGCCTGTCTCAATGGAAGTTTTTCCAGAAGAAGGACAAATATTCCACTCTCTAGATGGTGTCTTCTAAGTTGGCTTTAAGGGCTAAGTGGTAAATCTCTGGTTTAAATACACATGGCATCCCATATCAGTCTCTATCTCTACTACCTGCCTGTGTGAATAAAACATGATGGCAGCAATGATGGCCGTCATGGGGCAAGTGGCTAATTAGACTTTTTAGTATCAAAGATCCTTTTGTTGTTAGATGATCGGGGTAGTCTTATAATAGTACCCATAACTTGCTGCACACTTGTCTATTTTGATTCCTTTTTTTTTTAACATCTTTATTGGAGTATAATTGCTTTACAATGGTGTGTTAGTTTCTGCTTTATAACAAAGTGAATCAGTTATACATATATTCCCATATCTCTTCACTCTTGCGTCTCCCTCCCTCGCTCCCACCCTCCCCATCCCACCCATCCAGGCGGTCACAAAGCACCGAGCCGATATCCCTGTGCCATGTGGCTGCTTCCCACTAGCTATCTACCTTACGTTTGTTAGTGTATATATGTCCATGCCTCTCTCTCGCCCTGTCACAGCTCACCCTTCCCCCTCCCCGTATCCTCAAGTCCGTTCTCCAGTAGGTCTGTGTCTTTATTCCTGTCTTATCCCTAGGTTCTTCATGACATTTTTTTTTCTTAAATTCCATATATATGTGTTAGCATACGGTATTTCTCTTTCTCTTTCTGACTTACTTCACTCTGTATGACAGACTCTAGGTCTATCCACCTCATTACAAATAGCTCAATTTCGTTTCTTTTTATGGCTGAGTAATATTCCATTGTATATATGTGCCACATCTTCTTTATGCATTCATCCGATGATGGGCACTTAGGTTGTTTCCATCTCCGGGCTATTGTAAATAGAGCTGCAATGAACATTTTGGTACGTGACTCTTTTTGAATTATGGTTTTCTCAGGGTATATGCCCAGTAGTGGGATTGCTGGGTCATATGGTAGTTCTATTTGTAGTTTTTTAAGGAACCTCCATACTGTTCTCCATAGTGGCTGAACCAATTCACATTCCCACCAGCAGTGCAAGAGTGTTCCCTTTTCTCCACACCCTCTCCAGCATTTATTGTTTCTAGATTTTTTGATGATGGCCATTTTGACTGGTGTGAGATGATATCTCATTGTAGTTTTGATTTGCATTTCTCTAATGATTAATGATGTTGAGGATTCTTTCATGTGTTTGTTGGCAGTCTGTATATCTTCTTTAGAGAAATGTCTATTTAGGTCTTCTGCCCATTTTTGGATTGGGTTGTTTGTTTTTTTGTTATTGAGCTGCATGAGCTGCTTGTAAATTTTGGAAATTAATCCTTTGTCAGTTGCTTCATTTGAAAATATTTTCTCCCATTCTGAGGGTTGTCTTTTTGTCTTGTTTATGGTTTCCTTTGCTGTGCAAAAGCTTTGAAGTTTCATTAGGTCCCATTTGTTTATTTTTGTTTTTATTTCCATTACTCTAGGAGGTGGGTCAAAAAGGATCTTGCTGTGATTTATGTCATAGAGTGTTCTGCCTATGTTTTCCTCTAAGAGTTGGATAGTTTCTGGCCTTACATTTAGGTCTTTAATCCATTTTGAGCTTATTTTTGTGTATGGTGTTAGGGAGTGATCTAATCTCATACTTTTACATGTACCTGTCCAGTTTTCCCAGCACCACTTATTGAAGAGGCTGTCCTTACTCCACTGTACATTCCTGCCTCCTTTATCAAAGATAAGGAAACCATATGTGCGTGGGTTTATCTCTGGGCTTTCTATCCTGTTCCATTGATCTATCTTTCTGTTTCTGTGCCAGTACCATACTGTCTTGATTACTGTAGCTTTGTAGTATAGTCTGAAGTCAGGGAACCTGATTCCTCCAGCTCCGTTTTTCATTCTCAAGATTGCTTTTGCTATTCAGGGTCTTTTGTGTTTCCATACAAATTGTGAAATTTTTTGTTCTAGTCCTGTGAAAAATGCCAGTGGTAGTTTGATAGGGATTGCATTGAATCTATAGATTGCTTTGGGTAGTAGAGTCATTTTCACAATGTTGATTCTTCCAATCCAAGAACATGGTATATCTCTCCATTTATTTGTATCATCTTTAATGTCTTTCATCAGTGTCTTATAATTTTATGCATACAGGTCTTTTGTCTCCTTAGGTAGGTTTATTCCTAGATATTTTATTCTTTTTGTTGCAATGGTAAATGGGAGTGTTTCCTTAATTTCTCTTTTGGATATTTCATCATTAGTGTATAGGAATGCCAGAGATTTCTGTGCATTAATTTTGTATCCTGCTACTTTACCAAATTCATTGATTAGCTCTAGTAGTTTTCTGGTAGCATCTTTAGGATTCTCTATGTACAGTATCATGTCATCTGCAAACAGTGACAGCTTTACTTCTTCTTTTCCGATTTGGATTCCTTTTATTTCCTTTTCTTCTCTGATTGCTGTGGCTAAAACTTCCAAAACTATGTTGAATAAGAGTGGTGAGAGTGGGCAACCTTGTCTTGTTCCTGATCTTAGTGGAAATGCTTTCAGTTTTTCACCATTGAGGATGATGTTGGCTGTGGGCTTGTCATATATGGCCTTTATTATGTTGAGAAAAGTTCCCTCTATGCCTACTTTCTGAAGAATTTTTATCATAAATGGTGTTGAATTTTGTCAAAAGTTTTCTCTGCATCTATTGAGATGATCATATAGTTTTTCTCCTTCAATTTGTTAATATGGTTTATCACATTGATAGATTTGCGTATATTGAAGAATCCTTGCATTCCTGGAATAAACCCCACTTGATCATGGTGTATGATCCTTTTAATGTGCTGTTGGATTCTGTTTGCTAGTATTTTGTTGAGGATTTTTGCATCTATGTTCATCAGTGATATTGGCCTGTAGTTTTCTTTGTGACATCCTTGTCTGGTTTTGGTATCAAGGTGATGTTGGCCTCATTGAAGGAATTTGGGAGTGTTCCTCCCTCTGCTATATTTTGGAAGAGCTTGAGAAGGATAGGTCTTAGCTCTTCTCTAAATGTTTGATAGAATTCGCCTGTGAAGCCATCTTGTCCTGGGCTTTTGTTTGTTGGAAGATTTTTAATCACAGTTTCCATTTCAGTGCTTGTGATTGGTCTGCTCATATTTTCTATTTCTTCCTGATTCAGTCTTGGCAGGTTGTGCATTTCTAAGAATTTGTCCATTTCTTCCAGGTTGTCCATTTTATTGGCATAGAGTTGCTTGTAGTAATCTCTCATGATCTTTTTTATTTCTGCAGTGTCAGTTATTACTTCTCCTTTTTCATTTTTAATTCTATTGATTTGAGTCTTCTCCCTTTTTTTCTTGATGAGTCTGGCTAATGGTTTATCTATTTTGTTTATCTTCTCAAAGAACCAGCTTTTGTTTTAATTGAGCTTTGATATTGTTTCCTTCATTTCTTTTTCATTTCTTTTTGCTCTGATTTTTATGATTTCTTTCCTTCTGCTAACTTTGGGGTTTTTTTGTTCTTCTTTCTCTAATTGATTTAGGTGCAAGGTTAGGTTGTTTATTCGAGATGTTTCCTGCTTCTTAAGGTGGGCTTGTATTGCTATAAACTTCCCTCTTAGAACTGCTTTTGCTGCATCCCATAGGTTTTGGGTCGTCGTGTCTCCATTGTCATTTGTTTCTAGGTATTTTTTTATTTCCTCTTTGATTTCTTCAGTGATCACTTCGTTATTAAGTAGTGTATTGTTTAGCCTCCATGTGTTTGTATGTTTTACAGATCTTTTCCTGTAATTGATATCTAGTCTCATGGCGTTGTGGTGAGAAAAGATACTTGATACAATTTCAATTTTCTTAAATTTACCAAGGCTTGATTTGTGACCCAAGATATGATCTATCCTGGAGAATGTTCCATGAGCACTTGAGAAAAATGTGTATTCTGTTGTTTTTGAATGGAGTGTCCTATAAATATTAATTAAGTCCATCTTGTTTAATGTATCATTTAAAGCTTGTGTTTCCTTATTTATTTTCATTTTGGATGATCTGTCCATTGGTGAAAGTGGATTGTTAAAGTCCCCTACTGTGAATGTGTTACTGTCGATTTCCCCTTTATGGCTGTTAGTATTTGCCTTATGTATTGAGGTGCTCCTATGTTGGGTGCATAAATATTTACAATTGTTATATCTTCTTCTTGGATCGATCCCTTGATCATTACGTAGTGTTTTTCTTTGTCTCCTGTAATAGTCTTTATTTTAAAGTCTATTTTGTCTGATATGAGAATTGCTACTTCAGCTTTCTTTTGGTTTCCATTTGCATGGAATATCTTTTTCCATACCCTTACTTTCAGTCTGTATGTGTCTCTAGGTCTGAGGTGGGTCTCTTGTAGACAGCATATATACGGGTCTTGTTTTTGTATCCATTCAGCCAATCTGTGTCTTTTGGTGGGAGCATTTAGTCCATTTACATTTAAGGTAATTATCGATATGTATGTTCCTATTCCCATTTTCTAAATTGTTTTGAGTTCGTTATTATAGGTCTTTTCCTTCTCTTGTGTTTCCTGCCTAGAGAAGTTCCTTTAGCATTTGTTGTAAAGCTGGTTTGGTGGTGCTGAACTCTGTCAGCTTTTGCTCGTCTGTAAAGGTTTTAATTTCTCCATCAAATCTGAATGAGATCCTTGCTGGGTAGAGTAATCTTGGTTGTAGGTTTTTCTCCTTCATCACTTTAAACATGTCCTGCCCCTCCCTTCTGGCTTGCAGAATTTCTGCTGAGAGATCAGCTGTTAACCTTATGGAGATTCCCTTGTGTGTTATTTGTTGTTTTTTCCTTGCTGCTTTTAATATGTTTTCTTTGTATTTAATTTTTTTTTTTTTTTTTTTTTTTTTTTTTGCGGTACGCGGGCCTCTCACTGTTGTGGCCTCTCCCGTTGCAGAGCACAGGCTCCGGACGCGCAGGCTCAGCGGCCATGGCTCACGGGCCCAGCCGCTCTGCGGCATGTGGGATCCTCCCGGACCGGGGCACGAACCCGTGTCCCCTGCATCGGCAGGCGGACTCTCAACCACTGCGCCACCAGGGAAGCCCCCTGTATTTAATTTTTGACAGTTTGATTAATATGTGTCTTGGCGTATTTCTCCTTGGATTTATCCTGTATGGGACTCTCTGTGCTTCCTGGACTTGATTGACTATTTCTTTTCCCATATCATGGAAGTTTTCAACTATAATCTCTTCAAATATTCTCCCAGTCTCTTTCTTTTTCTCTTCTTCTTCTGGAACCCCTATAATTCGAATGTTGGTGTGTTTAATGTTGTCCCAGAGGTCTCTGAGACTGTCCTCAATGCTTTTCATTCTTTTTTCTTTATTCTGCTCTGCAGTAGTTATTTCCACTATGTTATCTTCCAGGTCACTTATCCGTTCTTCTGCCTCAGTTATTCTGCTATTGATCCCATCTAGAGTATTTTTAATTTCATTTATTGTGTTGTTCATCATTGTTTGTTTCATCTTTAGTTCTTCTAGGTCCTTGTTAAATGTTTCTTGCATTTTGTTCATTCTATTTCCAAGAATTTGGATCATCTTTACTATCATTATTCTGAATTCTTTTTCATGTAGACTGCCTATTTCCTCTTCATTTGTTAGGTGTGGTGCATTTTTATCTTGCTCCTTCATCTGCTGTGTGTTTTTCTGTCTTCTCATTTTGCTTATCTTACTGTGTTTGGGGTCTCCTTTTTGCAGGCTGCAGGTTTGTAGTTCCTGTTGTTTTTGATGTCTGTCCCCAGTGGCTAAGGTTGGTTCAGTGGGTTGTGTAGTCTTCCTGGTGGAGGGGACTAGTGCCTGTGTTCTGGTGGATGAGGCTGGATCTTGTCTCTCTAGTGGGCAGGTCCACGTCTGGTGGTGTGTTTTGGGGTGTCTGTGGACTTATTATGATTTTAGGCAGCCTCTCTGCTAATGGGTGGGGTTGTGTTCCTGTTTTGCTAGTTGGTTGGCATAGGTTGTCCAGCACTGTAGCTTGCTGGTAGTTGAGTGAAGCTGGGTGTTGGTGTTGAGATGGAGATCTCTGGGAGATTTTCGCCGTTTGATATTATGTGGAGCTGGGAGGTCTCTTGTTGACCAGTGTCCTGAACTTGGCTCTCCCACCTTAGAGGCACAGCACTGACTCCTGGCTGCAGCACCAAGAGCCTTTCATCCACACGGCTCAGAATAAAAGGGAGAAAAAGTAGAGAGAAAGAATTAGTAGAAGTAGGAAGAAAGAAAGAAAGAAAGAAAGGAAGAAAGGAAGGAAGGAAGGAAGAAGGAAAGAAGGAAAGAAAGGAGGGAGGGAGGGAGGCAGGAAGGAAGGAAGGAGGGAAGGAAGGAAAAAAGAAAGAAAAAAGATACAGTAAAATAAAATAAAGTATAATAAAGTTATTAAATTAAAAAATAATTATTTAGAAAAAAAAGGGACGGATAGAACCTTAGGACAAATGGTGGAAGCAAAGCTATACAAACAAAATCTTACACAGAAGCATACACATACACCCTTACAGAAAAAGGTAAATGGGAAAAAATCATAAATCTTGCTCTCGAAGTCCACCTCCTCAATTTGGGATGATACGTTGTCTAAAGGAGGGAAGGAAGGAAGGAAGGAAAGAAAGAAAGGAAGAAAGGAAGAAAGAAAGTAAAGTATAATAAAGTTATTAAAATTAATTATTAAAAAAAAATGGACAGATAGAACCCTAGGACAAATGGTGGAAGCAAAGCTATACAGACAAAATCTCACACAGAAACATACACACTCACAAAAAGAGGAAAAGGGGAAAAAATCATAAATCTTGCTCTCAAAGTCCACCTCCTCAATTTGGGATGATTCGTTGTCTAAAGGAGGGAAGGAAGGAAGGAAGGAAAGAAAGGAAGTAAAGTATAATAAAGTTATTAAAATTAATTGTTAAGAAAAAAAATTAAAAAAAAAAACAAAAACGGACGGATAGAACCGTAGGACAAATGGTGGAAGCAAAGCTATACAGACAAAGTCTCACACAGAAGCATACACATACACACTCACAAAAAGAGGAAAAGGGGAAAAAAATCATAAATCTTGCCCTCGAAGTGCACCTCCTCAATTTGGGATGACTCGTTGTCTATTCAGGTATTCCACAGATGCAGGGTACATCAGGTTCATTGTGGAGCTTTAATCCGCTGCTTCTGAGGCTGCTGGGAGAGATTTCCCTTTCTCTTTTTTGTTTTCACAGCTCACAGGGGGCTCAGCTTTGGATTTGGCCCCGTCTCTGCGTGTAGGTCGCTGGAGGGCATTTGTGTTTTGCTCAGACAGGACGGGGTTAAAGGAGCCGCTGATTTGGGGATTCTGGCTCACTCAGGCCCGGGGGAGGGAGGGGCACGGAGTGCGGGGCAGGGGGGGGAAGGGAGGGGCACTGCGTGCGGGGCGGGCCTGCAGCGGCAGAGGCCGGCGTGACGTTGCCAGCCTGAGGCGCGCCGTGCGTTGTCCCGGGGAAGTTGTCCCTGGATCCCGGGAACCTGGCAGTGGCGGGCTGCACAGGCTCCCGGGAGGGGAGGTGTGGATAGTGACCTGTGCTCGCACACAGGCTTCCTGGTGGCGGCAGCAGCAGCCTTAGCGTCTCCCGCCCATCTCTGGGGTCCGCGCTTTTAGTCGCGGCTCGCGCCCGTCTCTGGAGTTCCTTTAAGCAGCGCTCTTGAACCCCTCTCCTCGCACACCAGGAAACAAAGAGAAGAAAAAGTCTCTTGCCTTTTCGGCAGCTCCAGACCTTTTCCCGGATTCCCTCCCGGCTAGCCGTGGTGCACTAACCCCTTCAGGCTGTGTTCACGCCGCCAACCCCAGTCCTCTCCCTGATTCCTTTTTTTTTTAAAGTGAATTTTAAATGTGCAGGTTTCACGCTCTTGATTCCCACATATGCGTCATTTATTAAAATAGTCATGCTTTTGAATATCTTTTCCTTTGATAACGTAACTAGCTATCAAGCTATTCATGTTTTTTTAATTTTCAGAAAAATGATACTCAAATATATCACTAGATCAAGAAATGCTTGATATAAATTTTATTCTTGTGACCCTTGAAAGTTTTTTCAATCTACATTGTTTATTTTTGAATAATTGTACATAGTTGTAACAGCTGTTCCTACTAGTCAGACACGTGTGTGGTTAACATTTAAAAGTGCATTGTAAATGAAAATATGCTTGAGTAGAAATAGTATTCTGGAAGTATTGCTCTAATTATTCAGGACTGCTGATTTTCCACAGATTGAAGATCCTAGATCTGTCTTTATCTTGCAACTTTGGATCATAGGAACATCTCATTATAATGAGCCAAGGGCCTATATGATAATTAATGATAATGTTAATGCTTCTGAATAACCGCTTAGGACACAGCTGATTTGGAATGGGATTTTGAAAAGAAAATTACATATTTCTCTTTAATTAGTTGGACACTATTCATTTACACCCCATATACACAACCAACTTCAATTTGTCCCTGGAAGAAAGCTTTAATTTTGCACGTCCAATTCACAAAACAAGGTGTTAATAAGCTACATCTTTATTCTCACTTTTAAGTGACTTCTTTTTAATCATAGTACAACACAGCTACAGTTTGTATGGAAATAAAAACATATTTCACAGGTTCCTTAAGGGGATCATTTACTTCAGTCATATTCAGGATATATATATACTTTTACAGTAGCAACAGGAATTCATAACTATTTGTTACATTATGCAGTCCTTGAAGACGTCTCTAAATTACATTTCCCTTGTTATATAGCTAGTTTTCATGCATTCACGAATGAGGTACATTATAATTATTAATGTAAAAACATAGCATAAAGTTTAGAATATAAATAGCTTCACTTCGACAAAGAACATAATGAATTATCAGAGCAATTTTATTGGTTCTCAGATTTACCATAGATGAAATAAAACACCCTTATGAAAATTTCCCAGCACTTAAGTCCATTTAAGGTCTATTTCATATGCCCTTAAGTTCTTCGGTTGTTATTGCCAGTAAAAGGAGAGCACCTGATAATAAAACCATTCTTCTCTCATAATCTTCTCCTTATGAGTACACGGAAGAATACTGTCTCCATTCTGGTGGGAGCATTGCCTCTCTGTCTCCTTAGAGTTTGTGTGGCTGTGAGGAAAAAATGTTTGTTAATTGTGCTTCCTATAAAGTAAGGTCTCAACGGTTGAAGGTCAGTCAACAAACTTTTATCTTCATACTGTCTTGCAATTGCCAGCTGGCTTCTATTTAGATGTTGTGATATTGTGATTTATAAATATATTTTGGGTTTTGTCCATGGTTACTGGCTTACAGCTCCCCAAACCCTAGGAATTTCCTGACCAATAAGAGCATCTTTTATATTTGGTCTCTTGTCCTCAGTTCCTGAAATTGCTTCAGAGCAATAAAGGTGAAATGGGTGTCATGTTATTCATAACAAGAACCTTTCAAGCACACTTGAGTTTAGGTTAATGAAGTGACTTCTGGGAATCCCCTTAAAGATGATTGTGGTTGCCGGGGGAACTTACCAGGAACAGAGGGTTGGAACTTTCAGTCCCATATCCCGATTTCTGGGAGTTTGATTCAGTCACTAATGGCCATTAGAATGAGTATGTAATGAAGCCTCATAAAAAAATCAATAAAGGATGGGGTTCAGAGAGCTTCTGGGTTGGTGAACACATGGAGATTTGGGGAGAGTAGTGCACTTGGAGAGCGTGAAAGCTTTTTTCCATACCTTACTCTCTGCATCTCTTCATCTGGCTGTTGATTCCTATCCTTTGATATTCTTTGTAATAAACCCATAGCCTAGTGAGTAAATTGGTTTCCTGAGTTATGTGAGTTATGTGAGCTTTTCTGCCAAATTAGTCGAAACCAAGGGAGGGGGTCATGAGAACTTTGATTTATAGCCCATTGGTCAGAAACATGGGTGACAATGTGGACTTGCAATTGGCATCTGAAGTTAGGGGGCAGTTTTGTGAGACTGAGCCCTTAGCCGGTGGGATCTGATGCTATCTCTGGTAAGTAGTATCAGATTTGAGTTGAATTGTAGGATGCCTAGCTGGTGTCAGAATTGCTTGGTGTGGGCAAAAACTCACACTTTGGGATTGGGTGCAGAATCCTTAGATGTTGAAACATAAATATTAGCTTTCTTCCTTTATAAGGACTGACATATGTTCCAAAAATTGTATTGATACTATTTCTTTTAATTATCGTACTCATTTTTCCAATTAGTGTTATTGTTTCCATGCTTTGAAAGATTCACTAACTGGCTGTAGATTTCACAGACCACAGTGGAAGTCAGGTTTGCGGAACTCAGGTTTGTCAGGCTCAACAAGTCACATGCTTTCGTATCTGTGTACTGAACAGAGAACCAAAATTTTGTGCAAGCAGAGAATCAAAATTTTCAATCAGAAAAATTAATTATCTTTAAACTTTGAAGATAAAATAGCAAAGTCTCAACTCATGACTAAATTTAAAAGTAGTGACATGAGTATCTAGGACATATGTCTAGTGACACAGCAGTGTAAGATTGCTCTGAATACCTGGCCAGAAATCTCCCTCATGGTTCCCAAATCGTATGTACAGCTGCATTTAGTGAGAGTTACATGAATCATTAATTATCAGTCTCTGAAAACTGAATTATCAAAGGAAGGTTAAGATTGTCAACAACAAAGATCTTGTCTAAATAATAAGAAAAATATATTAAACAGAGAACTCTATTCTCCAGGGAGTCTGGTTAACAATTCATCTTGCTCAATGTTATCAAATATGACAACTGAAAAAATTACAAAATGTCTTTAACTGTGCACAATGTAATTGGCCATACTTCCTCTTGGGAATTAAAATGGCAGATTTTCTGTCAAAGCTTTTTGCCATTCTCTTGCAGTTTCCACTTCTGGAGAGATCTAGAATGAGGATGATTTAGATAAAATAGCAATTTTTCAATTTAAAATTTAAAGTCAAAATGGAAGTAATTTTTAAGAAACTAAAAAAAATCCAAATCCTAAAATCACTAAATCCTAATTGATAAATCCAATCATCTGTCCCTCATATATTAACAATTTTTAATCCTGGCTCAATGTAACTGTCCCACACACTCCTGTCTTAATTCTAGTTTATGTCAATATGGTATTGTCATGGATGACCCTTTGCATGTACTGAATCTCTGTCTTAGTTCCTTGAATTCCTCTACTCCAATGACAATGTTTCTACTACTCACAACACTTCTGATACCAGCTGTATGGGATTTTTTTCCTCACAACAGCCAATTCTCCACTCTCCAGAGATCAACTGGGTGTCCTACAATTCAATTCAACTTTGAAACTATTTACTTGCAGTTAGTGTCAGCCCCACAAGACTGCCCTCCATTTCAGACACCAATGGTGAGTTTAGAGCTTCTGTACTTCTGACACACCAGCTATAAATCAGGGGTTCCTGCAACTCCCTCCACAGGTTTGATAATGCCTAGTCTTGGTGTATTACCCTACCAGCACCTTGAGGTGTTCAGTAACCCAGAAGCTCTCCAAACCCCATTGTTTAGGGGGTTTTATAGTTTTCATTACATAGGTGTGATTGATTAAATCATTGTTCAAGGTAATGATGACCTCTCCAGAGTTCAGGGGGCAGGGATGAAAATTCCAACACTCTCTGATTGTGCCTTGGTCTTTCTGGTGACCAGCACTCATCCTGAAGCTGTCTAGAGGCCTCCCAGCTATACTAGTCATCTCATTAGATGTAAACTTAGAATAACCTCACCTACAGTTGAAATATTCTTCTTACCCCTATCACTCATAAAACTACAAGGTTTTAGGATCTCTATGCTAAGATCTAGGGACAGAAACAAACTGTATATTTCTTACTGTATCACAATATCACAATATCACACCACCCTATCTTGTTCACTCTCTCGTACAGGACCTACCCTAGATCTGTGGTTCTAATTACTGTGTGTGTGTGTCCCTGAAATTGTGTTAAAATAGAGACTTCTGGACCCTGTCCTTGGAGTTTCTGGGTCAGTAGATCTTGGGGGGAGCCTGAGAATATGTAGTTCTAACAAGTCCCCAGCTGATGCTGATGCTGCGTGTCCAGAGGCCACACTTTTCAGAATGACTCTCTATTGCCTCAACAGTAACTCCCCATGCTCACAATTATGTGTAACCCAGTCTCAGAGCTCTTCCTTTACTCATTTCTTTTAGTACTTACTTTACAATCTTTCAATCTCTCTGGGACCTCCAAATTACTCTCTTAACACGTCAACATGACCCTTACTCCTTTGATGTCCTCTCTTCTTTTCCTGCCTGAATTCCATATTCAGTCATTCCCTTGCATATGCCTTCAACTTCCATGTTTCTCTTTCACCTTTTTGAACCAGCTTGGAAAATAATCAGTCCTAGTTAGATCCAAATTTCCATCTAACCTTCCTTTATTCCTGAGAAAATGGATGTATGGAGTAAAGCATGCTGTAATCTTGCATGTAAATTTATAACTGAGAACCTCAGAGCTGCCTATCAGTCAATCATCGAGATATGCCCCAATCCATTGACTGTCTAATTCACCTAGGTAATAGTTTTGCATCTTTTCCTGTCTCTTACATTTTCAGCACCTCCCCAGAAACCATTCTTTTTGGTTGAATCAAGCAGAAGATTGAATCAAGCAGAAGAGAACTTTCATAGATTCCTAAAACCACTTATACCAACTTTACTATATCTGTACCCATATGGATTGCCTTCTCTCCATTGTTACACATGAACTACCTGGCCCCTACCTGTACATTGTCTCATGATCCTTATTTTACAGATGAAGGTAATGAGAATGGAGTTAAAGTTATTTTCTCATAACATAGCTTAGATTCAAACCCATGGAGTCTGTTTCTGGGGCTGAAAATCAGTGCATTTGGAAGGGGAGGACCTATGAGAAAACCAGTGCTGGAAAAATGCTGGATGAATCTGCTGACTGAGAAAACGCTTATTTCTATGAGCCCCTTGAAATAGACCTTTGGCATTCTCATCTGGACCAAATTCAGTCACTCCAGAGAGCTGACAAGAATTTGAGATTTCTAAGCTCAATGAACAAATACCCTCCCTCAGAAAGTAGAGATAAAAGGCTTAACAGGCCCATTATCTTAAGGACATTTAAATCCCTTTGACTACAGTTTATATGGAGTTATATCTGTACATTCTGATAATCTAAAATCCTTAAAAATTATTCTAATAGCCTTAAGTGACCAACTTTTTTTTAAAGCACAGATGTTATTGTCTATGTTATGGGAACATAACACATATTTTTATATAAAAATAGACTGAGTTAACATTAAAGAAAAAAAATAAAACATACTTCATTGGTCAAATGCAGTTTTAATAACTGTCTGCTACCTGATCATTTCCAGTCTATAACAGTGGGAAGGGTGGGGAAGGACCCCAGAACTTTCCCCGGTGCCTGAAGTTAGGGAAAAGTTTATATCCATGGAAGAAAAGGGCTCAGAAAGGGAAGCTTGAGGACATAGAAAATAAACCTGAAAAGTGTTATCTTTTTGAGAAAATGTTGATTCCATGCAAGAACAACTGATCGTGTGAAGATAACTGTCATTCATATCTGTCAGTGTGTTCAGCAATAATTTAATGTATATGCTCTTTTCAAACAGTAGCTTAAAGTTTTGTTTCTGAGAAATTTATCAATCAAAATCTTTAAAACACATCCTTAAAATGCAAAAACTGTCAAATATTGTCAGATAACTCTACATAAAAATAACTTTATGCAAATGTACATGCTCCATGACAACAATGCCACTGGTGGCTGGCGGTTTGGGTTTTATTTCATTGTGTCATATAATGACAAATCTAGTTAAAATGCAACTTCTGAACTGAATTTCAGAATAAGTATCTCAGATATCAATGTATACGTAGTCTAATCTTTAAAAATAAATCTTCTCTAGTTTCTTAAAATATCACATAGACTCTGACTTTGGTTATACCCTGAAAAACTATCTAGATTTATGTACAGTAATGCAAATTGGACACTCTGAATGTCTGCTCTGTTTTGGTGGCTCTTTAATTACTATAAAATACTTACAGAAATAAATTGGTTGACAAATGGAAAATTTTAACATTATGCACTAATTTTTTACTTTGTGTTTTCAACCCTTAAAATAGATGCATATAGTTGAACTGACATTCATTTTACAATATCATAATATATTTCAGGCTTTTCATCTTCAGCTGCAGAATTCCCCCATTCTTTTAATTATGTTAACAGCCTTGAGTCACCCAGCATTGCCCATCCACCTCCACTAATTCACAACTCTTATATTTCTCCAGAGGATGCATTTCCATAGTTCTGCCTTGTTATAAGGTTTATTTTTTTCCTTCCATTGTTTTGACTGTCATCCAATTTTTTTTGGCTTTATCAGGGATTTTCACTTTATTGTTTGTCACTTCCTTTTTTCCCCTAGCTTTTCATAATTTACTGCGGTTGTATCTGCCTAGGCTTTTAGTTCCCTTACAGATTTGTTTTTAAGACTTCAAACTTTTTCATTTTATTTTTAGCTCATGAAACTTGCAAAAGTCTGTACCCTTTTGATTTTCACTTGCTTCATTGACACGTTCTTGTGTTTTGTTTTCATTTTAAAATACCAGAATGTAAAATGTCTCAGCAGCTTGGTGAGTGGAATAGTTTATTTATAATTTCAAAAAACCTTTACTTTTTGTGAGATATTTGCTTATAGGTTAAAACCTTGTGTACAAATTCCTAAAAAAAAAAAAATCTCTGGGGAGTTGTCTGACATTCTTTTATTGTTCAGTGCAGCCATTGGTGCAATATTTTTATTCTCCCACTCGGGAAATAACTAACAAAGATGTGTTGTTATTAGTTGCATCTAACTGTGAATGTATTGAGTTAGATATTATTAAAATGCCATTAAACTTAAGTGGATGTGGAAAGGCATGAAACAAAAAAGTATATATTTTAACTTTATTCATATTAGACTTCTTTTTTCTTCTGAAAATGAAGAGCAATCAGTGGTGTGCTGGCAAACTGGCTAGGAGAGGAAGGAAGCCCTCATTCACAGAGCTAGCCCATTTCTATGCTGTGGATACTATCACCACGCCCAATTTCAAGCTACTGGTAGTTTAACAACCAGCTCACAAAATTGCTGAAAATTTAATTATCAGTTGACACAAGTGGGTACAGGCCAGCACAAGCCAGCTCCAGCACAAAGCAGAAAACAGTTATTAACTTTTACTAGGGCACGGATATCTTTGAACATATATTGAGTTTGGTACCCTCAAACAATAAAAAATGCTTGTAAACAGATTTTGACAGGCCTTTGCCGTTCTACTGATGAATCCCTGTATAAGAGTCCCCTTTCTGTGTGTCCTTGTAATTTAAAGGTTTTAAGCATTATGACTTACAAATGATAATTTACTACTTAATCTCAGCAGTTTGGCTTTCATATTTGGGGGGCCACATATTTAGCTGCAGCATTAACAACTGTACTTTCTCAGAGGAACTAAGGAACTGTCAAAAGAAAGGGGCCTTCATCTCCAAATACTATATTCCTCATCTTCCTGAAGCTCACCATGTAAAATATTAGTTTTCTTTCACAGATTATGTATGATTTTTGTACTTCCAGTTTTGGGACTCTTTTTGACCAGTATTTCTATCAGATAATGTGAATAAAAGAGCAACTTTTGCTTGCTGGTGTATTGAAAAAGCAAATTTTTCTTTTCATATTTTGATAATTTTGTCAAAGTACAAAATTATAAGTTAAATTAATTGAAGATTTGAAATTTTCTGCTCTACTGTTATAAAAATAAATTCTAGATGTCTTCTATGTAAAGAATAGCCAAAAAAGAATAAGGTAATTCTCAAATGCTGCTTCAGTGATTCTTTGCTTATAGTGTATCTGATTAAAAGGCAAGACTCTCCATTTCAAGTTTTATATGCATCAGTTAATTGATTAGAAAGTGAATTCTTATTAACCATATAATCTGGAGTCAAGAAACTTATAAAAAAATCACTTTAATTTTTCATTGCTGATAAGTTTGAGAATTTAGATCTCAACTTACTGTGATGAATTTATTTACTTTTCGCTGACTGGACAGTATCTTGAAATTATTTCCAAGTCATTTCTAAATCCGTAGTGTATCAAAGTCTCCTCATTATGCTTTGGATGTTACGGTAGATAAATGGTATCTTCACAAAGATACATTCATTCTCATATTGAAAATACCTACTTAAAATTCTGCATGGATAGTTTTATTGAAAAAATATGTAGGCAAGCCTTTAATTATACACAAAGACTTGGAACAAATTCTTATAAGAAGCATAGCATGCCTTCCATTAAACATATACATTTTATACAAAGTTACTGAAAGTCTTCCTGAGGTTAAACAGTAAATCTTAGAAATTTAACCACTCTCTTCCCCCAAAGGTAATTTTTTTTTCTCTATGACACACACAGGGCATACACTCAGATCTTAGCCTACTTTAAATAACTAGACAGCATTTTCAGTGCATTTTTGCTTCTTAAAAATCTAGTAGCTGAGAGTAATTTGCTCAATTATTGTCCTCAATTTCTTTTTGTTTTATTTTGTAATTATTCTATTTTGGTTCTCCTTTAGAATTACGAAATATCTCGAGTCAGAAAATGCAGAGAATATATAAATGAGTGAGAATGCATCCTGCCATAAAACTGAATCTGGAAAACGTATTTTGTTACAGACTATACCTTGAATTTTAAGCAGCATTTTATTCAAGGCACATGAAGCATTTTCCAGCTCATTTATTTCACAATTGTACAGAATTTATTGCTGTGTTTTTGGAAAAGAGATTCAGCAGATAAATTATCACTTTATTTCTTACATTTATAACTTTGAGTTATAAACTCTATTCTAAACTCATCAATTTATATGAATTTATTCTAAATATTAGTCCATATTTTGATTTTGATATTTGATATTCTAAACTCATCAATTTATATGGATTAATGAGTCTTTACATGTATAATTCACAATTCTTTTTTTTTCCAGTTTAAAAATACAAATAGTAACTATACATGGACAAAAAAGTTTAAAAAACTAAAAAAACATGGTCAATTGGTCAAAAAGAAACCCATAAACATGCCTTAAAATTCTTAATATCTTGAGGACCAGAATGGATTGAAACAAACATTTCAGGGGCGGGGGGCTGCTAAAAAGCTGAAATATGTGACAAATACATTTATTATTGTTATCATATAGAAGACTTAGCATGGCATTTTAATGAATGCTAAATTTCTCTGAAAGCATACTGGATGGTAGGATTTCAATTTCAAGAGAGCTCCTTCTACAAGAGTTATTCCTATGACTGATATGAAAGAATTGTCCTCCTCATTCACTATAGTGCGCTCAAGAAATCAGAGTTAAATCCTTACCGAGAAGTCTTAGAGCAGTTTCTTCTGTATAAAAATATGAGCCATATTGCTTATTCATATTCTAACTAGACAATTCTCTTTATTCCCTCCGCCACATGAAACATGCACAGGCACTTCACTTTCTAGGCAAGTCAGTCTTGTTATTTACTGTAACTTCAGATTCCTAAGATCAGGAATACATGATTCCCTAGCTGAAGTTTCCAAAAATGTTTCTCAGGACGGAAGAATGAGAAATAACTACTCACAGGGCTAACACTTTGGATCTATTCCTTTGGCCATTTCACTCTGCCACTGAAAAGCAGAAGTTATAGAGATGTATTAATCACTCACCATACATCAGGTGTTCTGGTGTATATTGAGGGGATAGGAAGGAAAACAGAGTAATTCAAAAATCATTGACCTTAGTTTGCTTGAAGTTGATCTTATGTGCCCTGTAGCTGAATTCCTGGTAGATCAGAAGACAGTTTCAACTGATATGAACATTGTCCCTCCCAGGATGCCTAATGCCAGCCTTGAAATGTTAGCCAAACCTGATTCCTGGCTTCATTTGTTTACAAACTCAAATTTCTGTTTTGTGAGTAAATAAATGGATGTTGGCCGCTCATTTGAATTCACTTTTAAGCTTCTGTGATGCCACTTTGGCTTGGCTTCTGTATGCCTCTAAAGCCACACATCATTCTTTCTAGTCTTTTCTTCCCTCATCTGCTCTTAAATTGTGATGCCTTGAACCTCCCCCCCCCCGCCCTCCTCCCCACGCACCACCCAGAGTTGGCCCTCCATTCTCTACTTTTATCATATGTACTCCCTTTGAGATTTTATTTACAATCATGATTCAGAGACACCTGCAATTTTAAGATCTAGAATCCGTACCTGAGTTTTCAACATCTCAGGTAGATCACCCAAGTGTGACTCGCTTCTGGATCTCTCCAGTGGGAATTCCCAGGCTGCTCTCAAACTCAACATGCCAATACTGAACTCCTCTGTCCCACTGCCACACGTCTGTTTCAGCCCACTTCCCTTCCTCCTTTCCACCTGCTGGTTATTGGGGCCACACACCTGGTCATCAGCACGAGACACTCCAGCTTCAAGATCACCTCCTTTCGTTCATCGCAAGCCCTGCCTCATTTGCATTCAGTGAGCCACCAAAGGCTCTTGGTTTTACCTCTGAGATCTTTCACCCCGTCTGTCCTCTTTTTCCCTGCTATTGGCATATCCCTCATTGCCTCTCACCTGGATCGTATCATATACCCTTTTAACTGATCTGATTCTTTTTTCCATTTTTACTCCTCTACAATCTACCTTTTTCTACAGCGTCTCTCAAATCTTGGTAATAAAACCAAGGCTCTTATTCTGAAATGCAGGCTTTTTAGGCTTTGGAGCTGTCAGCTAGCAGCCTTGGCTTTGCATCCAAAACACCGGAGAAAGTTTTTAGTCACACAGGCTCCCAGGACACTCTTCCGGAGATTCTGGTTTAATTGGTTTGGGGTAGGGTCTATGCACCAGTATTTCTAAAACACCCGAGAGATCCAAATAGGCAGAAAGAGTGGAGCACCTCTGATTCGGTCCTTTTTCACCTTTCTCACTGCCCCGCCCCCCGCTGTTACATAGGGGCCTGAATGCTCCCCCTGCACTTACTCAGGCCCCTGTGACTTCACTCTTGACTCTTGGCCAACACACCCTTTCTTCTCGGTTATCCTCCCACTTCTTGTCCCTCTTCTTCAGTAATCTGCTTTTCAGTTGTATTTAAAACAGCTGAAAAGTCAGTGTCATTAACACACCTCCACATGAGGCAATAGAATGCCCTTGACTTCTCTTTTTAAATATTGAAGTATGGGCTTCCCTGGTGGCACAGTGGTTGAGAATCCGCCTACCAATGCGGGGGACACGGGTTTGTGCCCCGGTCCGGGAAGATCCCACATGCCGTGGAGCGGTTGGGGCCGTGAGCCATGGCTGCTGAGCCTGCGCGTCGGGAGCCTGTGCTCTGTAATGGGAGAGGCCACAACAGTGAGAGGCCTGCATACTGCAAAAAAAAAAAAAAAAAAAATTGAAGCATGTACACTTTATTGTATTTGTTACATTTTATCTCTCTCTTCTGCTGGGCTGTGAGCTCCTTTTTAAGAAAAGAACAGTGTTTCTGTTTTATTCTGCTCTGAGGTCCTCATTGTATCCTGTTGCCTGGAACAGAGTAGATACTCATTAAAAGATTTTTAAGCCGATTTTAAGGTATTATACAAAATAGAATTCTGTATCTGATCTTACTTAGGGTTAGATGATGTCAAAGTAAAGTCCAGCCCACCTCTTAATCACCTCCCCTGCTCGCTGTAGCCTGCCATGGACTCCTAACTGGTCTGTCTGCTTTCAGAACCTTGTCCTTCTGCAGTTCTTTCTTGACACCATGGCAAAGTTATCTTTTAAAATGAAACATTCCAGTGATTTCCCATCAAGATGGTAAGGCTCTACTTTGGCTCCTGCCCGAGAGGACGCCCCTTGCTCCCTGAGCTGCAGCCACAGTAGCCTCTGATTCTTCACACTCCTGTGCTGAATGTGCTCCCCCGCTTCTCTCCCCAGTACATTACATTTTTCTCCCTTCCCTGCTCTCTAGGCTGCCCTTTGTGATTTAGTCACCTGGGCTCCTTTGCCTTCTGGCTTTCTCTTAAGTTCAGCAAATAGGAGGCCAGAGCAGGAGAACAGAGGACTGGACAGGAGGGAGCCTGGGATATTTATCCCCCTACTCTTCCTCCCTAACCTCACTCTGGCATAGCTGTGTTTCTTTATAGCTATAGCTCTTGGAACTTTTCTCCCAAGCCACTGACTCTTGCCGCTTCCACTGACACTGTTTTTCCTTTTTGACCCAGTAGATTTAGGAGTGTTAAGTGTTTCCCATGGTTGCTAGTCCCTGGGTGTCCCTCACCAAGGCTCATTAGTTTGACATAGCTCTTTCATTAAATTCCTCTAAGTTAACCCTTTCATGTGTGCCACCTGCTTCCTGTCAGCACATTGATCATATACGTACGGAACATGCTTCCATCTCAAGGCCTTTGCACTTGCTGTTCACAGTATCCGATAGGTGCTATTCCTAAATGTCCTAGTGGCTCATTCATTCACATCATTTACACCTTTGTTCCAATGAAATATTCTCAGAGACGCCTGCCCTGGTCATCTTATTGAAAATAGCCCCTTCTACCTGATCTGTCTCCCTGCTCTATTTTCCCCATGGAATATCATATAATATTGTCCTATTTATATTTACTTACTTGCTTATTCATTCATTCACTCACTTCTACTCCGGAATGTAAGGTCCTTGAGAATGATGCTGACCCCAAAATAGGTGCTCAAAAATTAAAAATAAATGAATAAAAGTTACTTTTATTATTGAAATCTCAGGAGTACTGTTCTGACTCACACTTCTAATCATACTCATTGGTTAGATTAACAAATCTTTGCTCATTTTTATTTGCACTGTGTTCATCAGAAATTATTTTACTCATTGGCAAGATTTAAAGATTAATACTTTGAAGTAAACAACATTCATGTAAATATCAATTGCCTATAGCTCTATTTTTTTTTTTTTCAAAATCTAGTTCAGTGTGTTTCATTATACTTCACAAAGATTTAAATGCCTTTAACTTCCAGAGCAGGTTCTTGGGAGGAGATCAGCATTGCTTCTTTGATAGATTAGAAGAAAAATTAGGCAGGCAGAAATAAAATGATTTATGTCATATGCTTGGTATGCCCAACCATTCCCTTCTTTCAGGAATCCTTAACGGGTGTGTCCTCAGTACTGCATTTTTCTTGTTCTACCACTGGTCTCATTCATGCTCTTTTTTTTTTTGACTGACTCCTGAGCCATCATGTTTTGTTACCACTGAGGATGCTATTACACTTACTGTTGTCATTTTACAAAATTCTGGTCTCAGCTTCCTTATAAATTTAGTGTCACTCACTCCTTGGCATTTTCGACAGTACCTAGTGAGAGACTGATTTTTTCAAGTTCACCTTTAGACTATCCCTCTTGCCAGTTTTCAGAATCTATTTACTTAAACCTATGAGTTTAACACTGAATATCAAACAAGGAAGTTATGTCCCTCTTAACCACTTGTTAACGGAACTACTGATTTTTTTTCTTTTCTGCTTGTTTACTTGGATTTTGTGTGCTTGTTTTATTGTTTCTAACTTTTTTCTCTCCTAAGCCTCAACTTTTAATCAATCACTTCTCTTGTTTTTCTTTACAAATAGTGTCTATTCAAATCTTTTTTCTTTATTTTTTCCATTATTGCTATTCACATATTGATATAAGGCTTGGTCACCTATTTCCTTAAACACTACAGTAATGGTAAGGAGAGCTAATACTCTATTAAGTACTTACTGTGTGTCATGCAGTATCCTAAGCATTTCGCATGCCATTTCGGACTCAAAGACATAAAACTTTCCTGACTCTCTTAACCCAGTGAGGTTTATCAGTTCTTATTTGGCCTTTAGTTGATACTGACTAAGATTAATCAATTATAATGTGAGTTATAGAAAGATGATACCTGATGATTGAAATCATTACAATTACTTTTGTAATATCATTTGGGATTTAATCTCATATTGTATCTGAGCTAGTTTGCACCTCCTTCCCCACATGGGTACTACACCTCGATGTATACTATACTACAGTGTTATTCCAGTGCTGTGTTCAAAATGTTCAGTCAAGGAATAGTGGCTACTGCTTAATTTTCTGCTTTCATTCTTCCTTATGGTTAGTCCTGCCAATCTGCAGTTAGTAGAATAGTTTTACCATTTACCATACTACCATTTAAAAAATATTTTGGTCCCCTATTTATTGTCCACATCTCTGTGTCAGGTCCCATATCTCTGACCTCACATCATTATCTGTAGGTTCATGACACTCCTTATCCATAACTTTCCCGTATATTAAAAACTCCTCTCAAAAAAAAGCTGTTTTAACCATATGTTCTCTTACTTACTGTACTCACACCAACAATCCATTGCCTTCATCTCACAACATTTAAGTACCAGTATTAACCATAGGCTGCAGAATGAACTCATTAGGAGTCTATATACTTTTTCAGATCATGAAATCACACAACTTTGAATATGGAGTTGGGAGGCATTTAGAGGTCATTTAGTAGAAAACAGATCTCATCTGTGACGTTAGTGAAAGGTGGTCTGCTTAAATCCTATTAAAAACTGCACAACCTTGAAATAGCAGATACAATTGCTACTAATATTCTTTATGAAGTGACTTTCATATTTTGAGATTAATTGGCTTTTTGAGATTTAGTTCATTTTTTGTCCTCTTAAATTTCAACTTTCAATCAATCATTTTTAAATTAAGAGATCCACAAAATTCTAAACCTCTCTGGGTTAAATATGCCAGGACAAATTGCCTTTACATATGCATGGACCAATTTCTTATTCTTTTCTTTGAATTAAACATGGAATACCCTAAAGTTGTGTACATCTTCTATGAATTTCAAAGCATTCATCGTATTTTGAAGCATATTCACTCTCTGCATTGTGTTAGCATATCCCTTGAGAGAGGGCCAAAAAACGATCATAATATTTGGCTTGTGCTCTGACAATGTATTAACTTTTTAATCACTCTTTTGTGATGAAATACTTTTACTAAGCTTACTGCAGTTTTATCCTTTAATACTAAGTTTAGCAGTATTAGCAGAAATTTAGCTTATAGTGAACTAATTCATTCTGACCTTTGCAAAATAAAATACTTTTAAGTTTTCCATCCTGTATTCATCTATTAATGCATTAACCCATCCAACAGTTATGGTTGAACAATTATTCTAGGTAATAATTACTATTAAAGCTGCTAAGGATACTGAAAAAAATATAAAAATCTTATACTTACTATATAGAGGGAAAACAAGACAAATGAACCAAAACTTATACAACACGGTGACACACGTTTCAAGTTTGGGTATCTTAAATACTTACATTTCTTAAACCTAAATATAGAACTTGATACTTATTGCAACTAAATTTGGTTTTATTGTACTTAGGCATATTATTTTTGAATCTTGAATTAAATAATCTAACATGTTTGCAGTTCATATCTTTATTCCATTGATAAAAGTAATGAATAGGAAAAGTCTAAAGGACGGTGACATCCGATGTTATTAGAATCCTCTCTCCAAGATGAAAAAGGAATAAGAACAAGGATTTAAGACGCATATCCCCAATAAGGCAGGTGTATTAAGTCCAGGTTCTCCAGAGAAACAGAACCAAAAAAGAAAAATAGATATATTGAATTTATTATGAGGAATTGGCTCACATGATTATGAAGGCTAAAAAGTTCCACCATCTGTTCTCTGCAAGCTGAAGACCCAGGGGAAAAAAGAATGTGGTGTAGCTGCAGCCTGAGTCAGAAGACTGTAGAACCAGGGAAGCTAATGGTGTAAATCCCCATCCAAGGGCAGAAGAATGAGAAAAATGATGTTCTAGCTCAGTCAGACAGACAGGAAGGGAATGAATCCTTCCTTCCTCTGCCTTTCATTTCATTAAGGACTTCAGTGGATTAGATGATGCTCACCCACAACGGGGAGGGCAGTGTACTTAGTCCACAGATTGCAATGTTGCTCTCATGCAGAAACACCCTCACAGACACACACAGAATAATGTTTAATCTGGGTACCCCATGGACCTATCAAGTTCACACACAAAATTAATGATCACAGCAGGTAAAATCAATACGTGCTTGAAATCCTTTCTCTCTTTACAGTCTACTTATATCGTTCTGCCTTACAAACAAAATTAAAATATTCCTTTTGAAACAATATTTACCAAATTTTCTTTTATTATGCCTATTGTGATAACATTATGCTATCTCTCTCATATCCTGACCGATATTCAAGGCAATTTGGTATAGTGATCAAGAGTGTAGGTCATATTTCTGGGCTACACCAACCTGACGGTTGCCAAGCATAAAATGAGACAAACAGGAAGGCAATGGATGTCCTCGAGAGAGAAAGCCTTCACAGTCAATAGGTACCTGAGAGCAAATTCACAAGTCACAATCCAAAAATCTAATTCTTAAAAATGTTAGCGTAAGCGACACCATTTTTGGCCTATTGTCCTTTATTTTTTAAACAGTTGTTATTTCCTTAACCTCTTCAGTGAAAACAAAGAATAGAAGTTGAACCAAGAAAAGGCTAGAATGGTGGTGAAGTTGGGTCCTGTGAGGTAAAGAGAAGAGTCATGGTAATTCCTCTGGCAAATGAAATCCTAAAGTAGAATCCGGGTCCTCAAAATCTGCTTTCAGAGCAGAGAGAGAATGAAAGCTGGAAGTGGCATAAAACTATCCAGGAACTCAAGTGAATTTTCTTCTAAGTCTATAACTTAAAAATGAGCAAAGGAATTAACTTCTCTTTGTACAGGCGTCTATCTTTGTTAAGCCATTCTGCATGCAAATTCCTTTGAGTTTTGAGGTGATAGTGATGCTATTTACTTGGTGTTTCCTCCAGGTTGACACAAGGTCATTCAATTCCTCAGATTAAAATCAGTGTATGAAAATACAAAGAAATTTTTTTTGTGGTTGATCAAAAACAAATTTTCAGCATTATGTAATTGCATATATAGACCTCAATATGTTTGCTCTTTGAATAATGTATCTCAGAGTTTGCTTTTGTCTTTTTTCTTTTTTTACTTTTCAATCTAGACTAAAATTGAGACTGCTATCACTGGGTCATACATAATCAATCAAATAGACCAAAAAGCTATTTGAAGTAGTTTTCTGTCACTAAGCTACCTTTTGGGAACTGTATAATTGGCCTGCCTCGCTAGGTAGTCAAATGCATGCAAATGTGTTTGGTGCTCCTGACTTTCTTCCAGGTAGTCCTTTGGGTTCATACTATCAATTCGTTTTTGCTTTTGTAGGTAGATGACTTTATATATTTTTAGGCTTTCATTGTATAATAATAGTGAAAAGAAAAATATTCACCAAAGAGTCGGTGATAATTGCCAGGTCCCTATTTTAAGTGATAGCTAACCACAGGACTCTGGGTATGAGTTTACAAAACATTTTGAATTTTTTTTCTTCAAACACTTTGAGGAGTTGAATGTCTTTTTTCTTAAGTATCAGTTGAAATATATTTCGCATTCTCTCTGATCTTGGGGTTTTGATGTTGTGTGCAATGAACTGAAACATCGCATTACAAAAAGAAATCTATAGGCAGTTGACAGCTTGTAGGTCTCTGAGGGATCTATTCAATTAGTGTCATGTCCTGGGTCCCCAGAGTATCAAAATTCACACAGAATTTCAGATGTCTTAGAAATTTAATTTAATAAACAGGGGCAAACATCACAAAATTCTTTCCTGAAGAGAAAAAAGAAGAAAATGAGTTCCTGCATAATATACATAAAAGCAGTAGCCAGAACTTGGCATTTAGTTGAGTCTCAGTGAAGATGTGTTTCTGAATCATCTCACCCAAGACTATACAGCTATAATTTTAATAAATATATCAAAGCCTACGTAGACAGGCTGAGGCCAAAGTCAGATTTTTCCTCAAAGGCAGTTGGGAAAATCTCATTTCTGGGGGAAGAGATGCCATCAATTAAATATAGATTGGCGTTCAGGTTCATGGGGCATGTAGGATGGGACAGATTCCCAGGTGGCTAGGACCTTCTGTGTGAGTGTCAACCTCTATGGAAGACTAGAGAAGTTGAGTCTATTGTAAAGGCCGAGTGATTAGCAACGTACTATGAATAAGATTAAATCTTACCAGAAAAGGAGGTATACACTTAAACACAGGCATAAGATAGGAAACAGGAGCAAAGGAGGAGCAATCAAGGAAAATTCTGTTTTGGGGTTTCCCCAAACTCAGTTTTATTCGTTGCTGATTGTATGGTATATGGTTGAAAAGGCTTGGAATAAAAGCATAGTTTCTATGTATACTGTTTCCTCCTCAGGCTGGAGTGATTGTGTATCTGCTCACACCAGCTTGCTATGGGCTCCTGCTCTAGCAGCATGAAGAGCAGAAGGTTGTTGCTTCTAGTGCCATTGATGCCCAGGTGGCTTGAGCACTACCTTGATATACCCTCTGACTTCTTTAGATCCTTGGTCTTTCCTTCCCACGCCAATGTCCTTCTAGTTTTCCTGATTTTTTTGCCTAATTAAATATACTTCTTCGTCTCATTTTCCATTTCTGGTATAACCTCCATTCCTGGTTGCATACTTGCCTCTTCTCCAGCCATGTCTTGATCTCGGCTCTGGGTGTTGGTCCTGACTCTGCACCATTTTGGTGATCACAGTTTATCTACAGCCTCGTGGGCTGAATGTCTCCATATGTGGCTCACTCTTGGCTCTTCATTCATTTAAAGGGCCTACTATGTGCAAACTTTTGTTTTTATTGTACTTCCCAACGAGGAAATAAATAGTTAAACAGCAGGCATGAATTACATTCTTTTCCTTTATTGGAGTTTGTTCATTGGGGAAGAAAGCAACCCAATCAAACCTACTTGTAAACATGCTAATGACAGACTTGCTGGCAAACAAACTGATAGCATTTTCTGATGGGAGAGTTTTTATCTTAGGAATTCTTTTGGCAAGAATTGCTTAATTGTTTAGAATTGATTGAATTACCAATAGCAAAATAACATGGCATCTATGAATTTATGGGGCATGATTATCTTAATACAAAATGGTGAAGTTTCATATTGAAAATGGCTGTTCCTGTGTACTTGGCGTGGCTGCGTATATGTTCTGGAGGCCACATATTTTGATTTGGTGCGTCCTGATGTGATAAGGTCTGGAGGGTTATTTTGGTGGTCTAGTAATCCTTTGTTTTGTCTTTATCTCATGATCATAGTTTCCTTGAAACTTAAAAATGAATAAGCTCAGATTCATATGAGAATGAATATATGCAAAAGCTTTATTGCACTCACCCAATATTCTTTTGCTATTATTCATCAGTGCCCACAGTTCTAGAGCTGGAAATGTTCTAGAAAGCTCAAGGAGTAAGATATTTTCATTATAAAGTTTGCGTCTTGAGAAAACAAAGAAAGCACTATGGATATATGAAATAACTAATTTGAAACACTACAAGTCAGATCATGGATCTTATTTAAAGTTATTTAAGATATAAATTCTACTATTTCTCTCATAAAGATTCATCCAGAAAAAATACTTATGTTAATATACTTCCTAAAAGCTACCTTTCCTTATTCTACAAATAGAGGAAAGTTGCGAAACAAAATTATTAAATGCTTTTTATGTAAATGTACAATGGAACATATGGTAAACGTTTACATATTTTTTAATCTAAAAGAAAATAAACTGGTTGTGACTAATAGTTATTGGATAGCTACTAAATACCAGGATGATGTTGAAATTTTACATGTGTTAGTTAAATCTTACAAGCCTCACGATTTTTCCAACTAGCAATTGTTACTTGATGAGGAAACAAATTTAGAGATATTCAGTATTCCTCAGATTATATTCAATAGATAACAGAGGTCAAATTCAAAATCAGGGCTGTCTAATTTAATAGATATGCTTTTTTTTTTCTTTGCTACAGCATGCTACCTAATATAACCTGATAATACACATTATCATGGAGTTAACTTGGAAAGGTCTTGCTTTGGATTCTATACCATTATTAGAACACTTAAAAATAATTTTATACTAACTGATATTATGATTTCTAGTTGAAAATTGAAAACAATTGTGTTTCACTTTTAATATTTTAAATATATATAGCTATATCTGCTTATTGCTGAATCAAACATTGTCAAATTAGTTTCAACACATTATTCATCATATTAAACTTAGGCTGTTAATTTTAATTTATTGATTATGTGGTTATATGTGTACTGAATTTGTTTTATAATTCTGTAAGAGCTATAAGTGTAAACTATTTGATAGTTTTATGTTTGGACAGCTAAAAGAGGAATTTAAATCAACACTAGGATCCCATGAAAATTTTTTTTCCTTTTAGAAGGGTTAATACATAAAATTTTTAGAAATGGAGATAGAAATTCCTGTGTTTTGACATAATGTTGGCCAAAGCCAAGTGGTTATGATTTGGAAGGGAATTGAGTGCTCGGGCATTATGGTTCTTACATTTCTCAATGGAAATCAATAATTTTGCCATTAAGATATTTTTCCCAGATCTGCATACATATTTTTTGGTGTGAGTTTCTTAGGGCCTGATTAACTCTGGGCTCTCACTTGAGAAGTGAAAGAACAGGTAATGGCAAATAATCACCTGATGTTGCTACTAATAACTCATCTTCAACTCCATCTTAAAATTTGTACAAAAAGTAAAAAAAGAAAAAAGAAAATTCTATATTCTTAGATGAAAAATTGAGGCATAAAACTTTTACCAAGATCAGGACATATGTTGTGTTGTAAAGACCGACTACGTGTGTGGGGAAAGAGAGGGAGGTGAGAAAGACAAAGGGAGAGAAGAATGTGTCTTAAAATTTGACTTGGAGGTGGAAATGATATTTAAGAAATGGAATTCTTCATTCAGTGCCTTTGACTAGTTAGAGTTTGAGTTAATCAATCATCTATTGATTGTATTCAACCTGTATATTTCTTTGTATATTTCTTCCAACTCTGGTCCCCTTTCACCTGAACGTACTTTCTATTAGGATGAGTTAGTCTGAGGGAAGCTACCACCATTCAGAGTTGAGTTATCATTTTAATACGAATTCCATTAATAGGCAACTCAGTAGTAGTATTTTAAAATTACGGCATTTTTAATTCTAAATAATATCACAATGTTTCAGAGAGGTGGGTGCTGGGATTATGCCATTTTGCAGATGGAGAAGTAGAAGAATAGAAAGACTATGTGATTTAAATAGGCAGTAGGGCCAAATTCAAACTCTGACTCTTGTGAACAAGTTCTTAGCCAGTATATGTATTATCAATATATAGCCTCTTGATGACCCGGCAGATGAACTTTATCAGCCCAAAGTTTGGCTTTAAAAAAAAAAAACCTCATTAGCAACCATGTTTATGGATGGTTTAGATTAAGACATTGAAATCTGTAATGGTTGCTATTAAGGAGAATTGATGGTCTGATGCCTGCATCATACCAACTCTTATTTAGCACCTAAAGCTGGTCTGTGATGCCAAGGATTGAGCAGACAGTGCAAGGCCACTAGTACCTTATTTATAACTGTTCTTAGGGCTGGGCATAAATAGCTTATGCTCTATTATATTTTTATGCTTAGTATGTGATGAGATATTTCATCTCTAGTATACTCTAAATGAAATTTGACTTATTTATACTGAAAACATTTCAAATAAATTGGATTATGCTTTCAGAGTTTGTACTTTTAGATGAAAAATGTTACAATAATGTTGATTTTATGAATAAAAGTGAAGACCGTTTACTTTGAAGTTGAGTAATATAATTGGGAATATGTACATACAGAGGCAGCTTTACCCTCCACATTATCATACATCAATTGATAGGATGACATGACCACTTTAGATATTCACTAAATCTGCATCTTTATTTATGGTTAATAGTGGGGTTTGTGTAAAATTAAGTTTATATATAAAAATCTGATCATATTGTATTTTTCTTATATGCATATTTTATTTTGATTTGATTTATATTTATAATTGATTTTATCAAGTCATGCTATCAATACCTAAAAATAATTATCATATACTTAACTATTATGAAAGCAGACCAGTCATAAGTTAATTGTATTTTCTGATGGTAGCTATTTCAAAGCATTTTGTCATTATTTTTGACAGATACTCAGATTTACTCATATATTCCTTGCCTATTAATTTTCATGGTGGAGTCATTAAGTTAAGCTTATTTCTCTTGTGTTTCTTATTTGTGGTGGTTTGCCGGATGTATCTTTCTCAATTGATTGAATAGCAGGAGACAGATTCACCCGCACTCCTTCTGTTAGTAAGATGATATAGCAAGAAGGGAGCTTATAAAAAGCAGCATGTGTAGTATCATGATCAGATTCTTGAAAAATTATAATGCCAGTGAAAAACTCAATGAAACTTAAAAATGTCCTCACGTTTAATACATTTCCAAACGCAAGTACATTTCATTCCTCCATAAAAGTGTCATATCACGGCTATGTTTTCACCACACCAATAGTTGGCGAACATTTACTTCTGAGTAAACTCAGTAGTTCCATCTGTAGCAGTTATTTCTATATCAGCTGCTTGGTTGTTAAAATTACTCAGCTGATGTTGAAACAGATTACGCTCTTTATTCTGTTGAATAAGTTAATATATGTAAAACATTTCAACCAGTGCCTGGTGTACAGTAAGCCATGTAGAATGCTACATGTTACTTTTTTTTCATGAATTTAAGCTTCGTCCTTTGACAAATTTTAAGATGAGACCATGTAGCTAACTTCCTAGACTTAAATATTATACATATATTAACACATCGTTTAAACGTTTCTGTCAAAGTAATAACCATGAATTTATTCCAGCTTTAAGCAAAGTTGTTTATATACATTTTTAAAACACTGCTTCCTAGGAAAATCTCATTACACATTTTACTCCTTATACTAGAAATAAATAAACTTGTGTGGCATCCCTTTATGTACATTTCATAGACCATAATTGTAAACTTTAAGTACAGCTACTTATGTTACACAGACAGTACATTTTGTGTGGTTGTTTGCTTTGGGAACCTGTGAAGTAACTTTGAAAACTTTAGGTAGTTAACACTTTCCAAAAGTTTACCTTAAATAGAATACCTTAGGGCTTCCCTGGTGGCGCAGTGGTTGAGAGTCCGCCTGCAGATGGAGGGGACGCGGGTTCGTGTCCCGGTTCGGGAAGATCCCACGTGCCGCGGAGCGGTTGGGCCCGTGAGCCATGGCCACAGAGCCTGTGCGTCCGGAGCCTGTGCTCTGCAACGGGAGAGGCCACCACAGTGAGAGGCCCGTGTACCACAAAAAAAAAAAACACACAAAAAAACGAATACCTTAAATATCTTTATGTAATATTTCCATTTTTCTGATAATCTTTTTTTTTTTTTTTTCGGTACGCGGGCCTCTCACTGTGGTGGCCTCTCCCGTTGCGGAGCACAGGCTCCTTATGCGCATACTCAGTGGCCATGGCTCACAGGCCCAGCTGCTCCGCGGCATGTGGGATCTTCCCGGACCGGGGCATGAACCCATGTCCCCTGCATCGGCAGGCGGACTCTCAACCACTGCGCCACCAGGGAAGCCCCTGATAATCTTTTTTCCCCAACATAGATATGATTTGAGGTGTGTGTTGGAACTCTGAACATTGGAATATATATGGATTTGAAAAGACCCGTGTGGAAGCTTTGAATATTGATGAATTGAAGGAATCCTGCTGGTTCACAGGAATTATGGTCCAAGAAAATAAGAGAGGGACCATATTTAAAATTTAACAAACCCACACGTTGTATGTATAATGGAAAATTACTATTAAATTTGATATCAGGAGAAACCACTTCTAACTAAAAATGTGTTTTATGAAAATAGTCTAGGTTTTTCAGCTTAAAATTGTAACTCTCAAAATAGTTTCAAAAGTCCAGTCCTAATACACTTTGGTTAGTACCTGCTAAAGTCAGTTAAACAATTAACAAAATGTGAAATTTAATATGGCATTTTATTTTTCCTTCTATTTTTTTAAAAAAGATTATTTTTCAGTTATAAGACTTAAATGAAATAAGGTTAGGATGCCCTTGTTTATTGCTAATCTGGGCTATGCTTTTAAAGTAAATGTCTCATTTGCCATTTGAGACCATGTTAAGACTAGCTAGGTTCCAATAATAAGTGCTAATAAACAGAAAGTCATCATAGTTAAATTTACCTTTACCTTTTTTTCCTAACTACATATCAGGTTGTATAGATTTACAAGATTAACAATGTACAGTATAGACTTTGTTGTTAATGGGTAGACTTCTATAGGCCCGGAAGTAGATGAATTCTAAAAATCAGTATGGAAGGAAAAGGACATGAGGATATGAGCATACCAAACTCAGTGAGCTCTTTTTCTTAAGTCTGTAGGGATCCACCACTTGGGATGGTGTTTACCTTAAGAAAACATCTCATAAGTGGAAACTGAATCCTATAAACTATTGTTTAATATGTTGCCAATAAAGTAAGGAACATCCCCAAAGGTCCCCAGGTAACAGGCAACCTAAAAGCAATCAATATATAAGCTAAATAGTAAACTCTGAAAATTGACAATTGCTCTGTAAGTGGGTTAAAATGAAGCAGGGCAGTGATGGTACTGAGGAGAAATAATAGTGCTGACGTTAATTCAATCATCAGGAGTTTGACCTGCAATTCAGAGGAGTCTAGACTGTGCAACGTTCTGCCTGTGACATTAGCCAAGTTTCTAATCCTCCCTGAGCCTCAGTTTCCTCAGTTGTAAAACTGAGCCAATAGAACTCAGCTAACTGAATTGGTATAAGAAATAAATGGGAAGTACTTAGACAAGACTTGGGCACACAATTTTTGTTAAATATGTCAAGTCATAGTTGTTGTTGTTACAACAAAGTAGAGTTCGACATTGAACTTTTTCTTTTTTTTCACTGTGACTCTTAATAGTGTCCGATTACCTCTGACAACAGTTAAGGCTGCAGTAATTTAAGTGATGAATTTAACTCTTTTTGTCTGCAGAGATTAACTGCTCTTATCTGTTTTGCCTTAAACTTACTCTTGGGCTCTCATTAGCACTCTTGTCATGGTCTCTTAGCTCTCCCTGTATCCTCTCTGGCTTCCTTTTAATCTGTTCACCCTCTGAAATGGATGAATGTTTAATAATGCTTCAGTGGCTTCCTCTTATTATAAGCATAAAGGCAACTCTTGATCGCAGGGACAAGGCACCCCAGTCCCATCTGCACCGAGACACGTGTTATCTTATTTCCTCCGTCTGCAACTCTTTTCTCCTCTCTGTTTCTCTTCACTCCTCAGGACCGCCCATCTAGGTGTGTGTTTTGTGCAACCTCAGCGTTTTCAGATCTCTCTCCAAACTGTATATTTGAAAATAATAGTTAAAATATTTTTCCATGGTACAAAATGTCTTTTTTTGAGAGGACATAAGTGGTGAGATATAAAACAAGGAATTTCAAGTCTTCAGAGTCCAACTTCCATCTCTTTCCATTGCATTCTACTCCACTTCATTTTTGGCAAATTCTAAGTCCTTTTACGCCCAACATTTTAAAGTTACCTTCTATAACTGGTCCCCAGATCCTATCAATGGCGTTAATGGTTTTTATTTCAACTTCCATACGCCTGGTTGTAATATATTATTATTACATTCCAGGACTAATACAGAAAACTCTTTTTTTTTTTTTTGCGGTACGCGGGCCTCCCACTGCTGTGGCCTCTCCCGTTGCGGAGCACAGGCTCCGGACGCGCAGGCTCAGTGGCCATGGCTCATGGGCCCAGCTGCTCCGCGGCATGTGGGATCTTCCCTGACCGAGGCACGAACCTGTGTCCCCTGCATCGGCAGGTGGACTCTCAACCACTGTGCCACCAGGGAAGCCCCAGAAAAGTCTTAATCAACTCCCTCCTTACATCCCAAACTCCCATCAGTGCATACCATGCAATGCTTCTAGAATAATCTTCCTAAATTTCAAATCTGATAGTCTCTCCCTGCTCTTGGAAAAAAAAAAAAGTTTACCTAAGATATACAAAGTAAGCCTCTCCCTTCAGTTTTAGACTTATCTACAACTGGATAGCCCTTCTGTATTCCTCCTCGCCTCTCACTCCACTGAAAGGCAGGGACTGACTCTTGTTGGCTTTTGTACCAACCCCCCACCCACAAGCACACAGTCCATTCAGCCCCTAGCAAAGTGGCACTTACTAAATACTGCTGCTGCTTAACTTCATGATCACATAGAGCTGTGACATAGCCCTCGTAGCTACAGTCAGATTCGAAGGAGAAATTGGAATGCTTATTAAAAAAAATCCTCTTTGCAGTTTTTTAGCCTTTAGAAAAATATATCTATATTCTCAACTGTCACATAAGCTGCAAACCAAGCTTTTCAAATAAGCAAACTCAGAATTGTTAATAGCAAAGAGAAGAAACAGAATCTGAACGGAAGCAATTCCCGCATCCTCTGTCTGAGAAAACGTAGGGAACAAAGCACCAGATCAGATGCCATTTTCAAGCAGCAGTTTGAGTCAGAATAAATGAATAAATTAAGGAAACTTATTTCGTGGCTTTAATATCTTTAGTAGTGCATTAAGGTCTAGTCACCCTTCAACACTCCTCCCTGCCTCCCCCGCCCCACTCACCTTCAACAACAGAGTTCTACATCAAAGTGATTAGCTGCTGGACATTTCAACGTATTAAAATGACATTCTAATTAATCCAGGTAAGTAGCATTGCTCTTAGAAGCTAATGATGAGAGGAAGGCCGTGATTAGTTATGTCAGATTAGAAAATTTCATCAGTCTCATGCTGCTTACATAACTACATTGTCAGAAAACCACAGTCCTTGAGAAAGAAGAAAGCTGTTTATCCCCAACTTCAGATAGAATTGAAACAAATCTAAATGGCACAAAACAGATATTCAAAACAATGAGCAAGGGTCAAATCATGAGGAGAAAGGAGTTATTTAGCTACTACTTTGTATCATGTGGTAACAGCTTTATGTTCCAAATCTAAAATGGTCCTGGGCATCCAAGAGCACTCTTCACCAGTCGGCCACACTTCCACCATATGCTCAGCATTGGAGCCTTTTCCTATCACTGGAGGGTAAGATGGAGCTAGCTAATCACACCAAATGTGATTTCAGAAGAAAGACCTTCCGTTCATCATAATAGAAAAGTGAAAATGCTAAGAAGGTAATGAGACTAGTATCAGCAATTTCAAATTATGTTTATAAAAAAAGATAAAGTGAGGATTTATGCAACTATACTTTCAGTAAGTATTTTAAAAGACAAAAGCCTCATATTTTCACTAAGAAATAAAAAATATTGACATGTGTTACATGGAATGCATAATTTTATTGTGCTAACTGAATTGTTAAAATTTGGAAATTTATTCCATGTTTTAGCATAATATTTGGCATTCTAACATGATAGACATTAAAGAAATCAGAAGTGAAATTCAGAGTGTAGTCCTTAATTTATTACAAGTTCTTATTATAAAAGTATGCATGGTGGATGTTAAGAAAGACCCTATATAATGTGACTGAGACATAATTTTTACTGCCCAAAGTTACAAAGAAAAAAAGTCTTAAGTAAAATATTTTCATTTAAGAATAAGAGTAAAAACAAGTCCCTTTTTTAAGCAGCTTGAATTCACTTCCAACTGACTCAAAATCAGAAATCACATTTTCTAGGACTAACTTGGTCTAACTTGTTCCAATAGGTGTGGCTGAGATGTCCTCACCTGGTTGCAGAATACTTCTGAGCAATGATACTAGCAAGCCCTGACAATAATAAGCTTGTTCAATCTACAGTGGAGAAAGGGAACTGGCAGTTTCATAAATTGGCTACTGCAAATTCTTTGAAGCTTTTCCCATTGATAAGTAGTATTTATGTTTCCTATTTATGGAAATCTTGGCAGACTTGTGACAGCTAGGAAGGAAGAGACACTATATGTCTTCTTAGGCTAGGTCATAAAAGGCCGTGCAGCTTCCACCTGGTTCTCCTGGAATGCTTGCTCTTAGAATGCTTTGTCTTGGGTGTACCCTTCTGGGACCCAGCTGTCATGCTGTGGGAAGCTTAAGCCCCATAAACAGGACGTATGTACGTGCACCAGGTGATAGTTCCAGTCTTCCAGTGACTCCAACTCAAGTGCCAGACAAATGAATGAAAAGTCTCTAGATGATGCCAGCTACTTGGGTCCAGCCCAGCTGAGGCTCCAGACCTTATGGGCCGAGACAAGCCATCTTCTCTGTGTCCTGGTCACACTTCTGCCCTACAGAAGCATGAATGTCATAACATGCTTGCTCTTTTATGCCACTAAGATTAGGGTATTATGCAACAATCAATAACCAGAAAAAAACTAATAGTTTTTGACATAACTCCATATATTCAATTAGTGTATTTAGACTTTTACATATAGTTCATTTAATATTTACCACAAAGTAAGACAGGTATTTTTAGTCTGCTTATACATGAAAACCTGGAGTTCAGAGAATTTAAGTAACTTATCTGAGATGGCTCTATTTTTAAGTGGTGGGATGGAAATTGAAAACCAGGATTGCCCATGTCTGAAGGCCATTTTGTTATTATTGATATTTTTCGCATCATGTTTATAAAAGCTAGAAAAAGGAGCCATCCTCTTTAATGGCTATTTTAATGTTTCTCAAGCTTAACATCCTAGACACTGTCAAACATGATCAAATGAACATTCCATCATTTCAGTCAAAAAATACTTTTGCAGAACATACTCTGGAGGGAGGGCAAGTTGCTGAGTTAATATTTTAATTAGTCTGTTATCTGACTCTTAGTAGTTGCTTACAGTGTGCTTGTTGAAATGATAAATTAGTGAATGAATAAATTAACAAGCTTGTATTAACTTAGGAGCAGAATTCCTTGAGGATGTTTCTCAGAGGTTGATCGATGCCTTCATAGAGCAATGCAGTAATCTTTTATTTTCATATTTGCTTATTTTCTGCTCTTTATTGTAAGATAAGAGGGGAAGGTATTTATTCCTTTCATTACATCAGTGAAGTATCTTATTTGAGTGGACACTTAATACTCTTTGATAATGCCTTAAACTGGAAAGCATAGAATGGAGATGCAGAATGAATCAGGATTCTCAGGTCACTTCCACAAAATGAACTTGAAATAACTGCACAGCAAGAATAGGTGTCTTAAAATCTCATAGAACTACTATAAAATTAAAAAAAGGCAAGACACTGGAAACATTTCTGATATTTTGGAAGCTAACATGTGGTATAAGGTAATGTCTCTCATTAATATTATCATTAAAATATTGCCATCCTTAAGGAAACGGTAATATGTTGACTGAAGCCTTTTTTGTATTGGTGTTTCTGTGATACTAAAAATCAAATAAAAGTATAATCCAATACAACCAGTTCTATACAGTTTATATTATCATTGCTAAATTATTAGGTTAATGATGCTTTTAAGTGAAAAGTAGCTTCAGGAAGTCATAGGGGCTAGTAAGGTTAAGCACTTAACTGATGGGAATCTGACCCATTCATCTCAGATTCATCATGGCCCAATCTCATATTGATTTTATTTCGTAATGGATTAACTCGACATTGTGAGATCTCATAGGGGAAACTTTTCTCTAAAGATATGGGCAAAACAATTATTCTTTAAAAAAAATTTGGTCTAGAGGAAAGGTCTTGAAAGATGAAATTCTTTTACTGGAATATGTAGTTAACAGATGTTTTCTGAAGACCTTTTACTAATTACAAGTACTACTTGCAAATATAGTCCATCAAACAAAAAAGATTAACACATTAATTAGGTAACTACGGCAATTAAAAGTGTTTCAGGTTTCATTTTTTTCTCCGAAAAGTGTCTACAAAACCATGGTTTTCTGTGATATGACTATGTGGTAGTGTATCTTCAAATATTTTCCAAATATTTATCAAGAGGCTACTATATGGTAAGCACCATACATATAATGATATGCAAAACAGAAACTGTCCCTGCCATCATGTTGATTCCAGTCAAAATTGAGGACCCAGTTGTTAATCGTTCAAACTGAGCTGTGAACAAAATTTAGTAGGGAGGTTGTGAGAATGTTACTATAAAAGGAGGACTTTACACGTTACCTGAGGTCAGAGGATGCTTGACAAGAAAACCTCTGTACTTAAACTACTGCTCCATTCGGCAGGGTGCAGGTAGGTTACCTCCAGAACCAGAGGGCTTGAACTGCTTGAATCCAAATGAGATTGAAAACCTGTTTTTCTTCCAGTCTGTCTTTCCTCCCCTATTCTCATCTCCTATCTGGGGATCTGTGTTTTTCTCAAGATGACTTAAAGAAGAAAGTAGAAATGGCCTTTTACAGAAATCTTACTTTACTGTATCACTATCGCATCCCACTCACTGTGGTAGCATATTCCAACCGACAGAAGGACAAACACATGAAGTCACACCCATCTAATGAACATATTTAGGACATCAGCAGTCCAGGCCTGGTTGAGCTTTGCCACGATGGGTTCTGTTTCCTTACGGTCTCTATCTGAGAATGAAGATCAGTGCTATGTGTCTTTTCTGCAGCCTCCTTTCTCTTGGTTTCTTACCTCCAGTGGGTGACTCCACACATACCTGAGAGCAAGGAGCAAACATCCGTAGTCATAGTTTACCATGTCTGATCCTATATGGAAAACAGAAACATTTCACCCAGTGAAGCTGCAATATCCTCAGAACCACAGCTCTGTTAAAACAATTGCACAGCAGTTTGAATTACTGTTAATAGCTAGATTTTCAGACTCAAGTATTTGCAATCAGAATACTCTAGTTTCTTCCAAAATAATGGATCACATTTGTTTCACTTATATGTAAAGAAATGATTGATTTATGGACTTTTTATATAACAGAGAAACACTATTCTTTACATTGAATTTGGATCCACCTCTTGCTAAATTGAAATTATATATATGGCTTTTAAATAGTTGTTTCTTCTCCAGGTTTCACTCTGGATTCAAAAATTTCAGTGCTAAGCTTTAGGCAGGGTACCCTCTGTCATCGACAAAATTATAAATTCTGTTTACTATCTCGATGAGGAGATACTGTTTGTCAGGTTAAAAATTGATCCATGTAGTACTACATTAAGTTACAAAATAAAATTCTGAACTGCAGACCTTTAAGTTCTTGCGAGTATATACAATCTCTGCATATTTGTAGTGGAAGAAATAGGAGTCCAGGAAGTTAGGTAAAACCATTCATGCATTTGTTCTTTCCATATTTTTATATAAGCCTTGTAGATAGAAAGATGAATAAGACCTTATCTGTTTTAAGGGGTTTATAATATATTTGACGGATATATATTAAAAAATATGAATATAAAAAATATGAATATAAAAAAATATGAATATATATGAATATATTAAAAAAGAAGTACACACTATTACAGGTGCTATGTAAGATGTCTCTAGAGCTTATGGTGAGAGCACCAAGGAAAGAGCTGATAATTCTACCTGGGATCAAATTTTAAGGGTTATGATAAACTAATTGAGGAGATGTTTTAAATGAAACATGATCCTTTAAAGGTAAGTCAATCTTATCAACAGTTTTGTTTTTCAATATTGAAAATAAATTTTAAAGGTCTATTTGATACACTTTTTCTCAATCCTTCACTGGCTTCTCCCTGCTACCCTCACAGAGCAGCAGCCTCTCCAACTACCAACATTTTCTGCCCTTTAAAATGAAGTTTATCTTAATTTTAGCATGAATAAAACAAAATAAGGATGATGAGTCAACCACCCAAAGGTCACATCAAGATATTCTAGAAGCAAATTAAAGTGACATTTGCTTAATAAACGCCTTTTATATTCATGTACTGGCTTTCCTCCATTAAAAGTAAATATTCAGAGCCACTGTGATTTAACTAAAAAGTGTCAGTAACATTTTGAGCTCTCCCAATTTATGCTTGATTAATGTCTAAAGACATTAGATTTCATTTTTCCCCCCTCAATTCCAGTAAAGACTGTTTTCTCTTACTTTCTTCCAACGTGTTTTCATAAGGTATAAAAGACAGATTGCTAATGATTTTCTGTTGTGCTTTGTAATTTTGAAAAATGAGATTCAGTTCTCCCAGTAATAAGCATGGTTTCAAAATATTTTTTCCACATAAGTGTGTCACTCATAATTTCTAGAACTTTCTATAACCGCCATATAAAAAAGTCTTAGTGTTGCCTCCTGAGAAAACTGTTTTAGACAAAAGAGCTGAGCCCACCTGGGCCATACACACTGACTGTGCTTTGTAACTATACATACTATTGCCCAGTGTTTATACCTTGGTACAGTGATTTCCAGAGGAGGAAGAATGTTCCTTCCTCCAGTGTTATGTTTAATTAAGGGGGCTCCATGCCACAGCTGAGCTCCCAGTGTTAACTAATTTAGTTATACTCTTTGAATTCACTTGGCATCCATTTTCCAGGCACACAGCACTGCCAGTAGGATAGTTGAACTGGAAGAGATTGTGGCGTCAGTTGCTCTGCCTACATCAAAGTAGAATTTCCTCTCCATTCAGGTTTTGGGACAGAGAAGCGATCACTTAATTATTCTTTTCCTATTCTTACAATGAGTTCTCTAAGAGGCCTCACTGCCTTTTCGTTTTGTTTGGTCTTGGTCAGCATCATAGCCTAGGTCATTAGCTAGGTTATAAGAACTGCAACTCTCAAAGGCATAAAAGGTGTTAGTCCCAGGAGACTCTTTCCTTCTAAGTAAATTTGTGAGCACAAACAGAATGTCCTCTTAATGACTGCACCATAATTCTACATGTTCTACATGTGTGCTTACTTATTCAGTGTACTTGTGCTTGTGGCCCAAAATAGGTATAATTTTTCTAATTAAATTATCAATACTTGGAAAGAAAATGTAGGTCCTCTATAGAGTTTAATATATAGCTATTTTGTTATGCTTAGTGATGTCATTATTCAGGGATTCTTTCTGATTTTTCTACTTAACTGTCAGAGGGTTAACTCTATACTGTCCTGTTTATTTCTCCTTGTATTTCTGGAATTCTTTTGTTTTATATATTTCAACACTCTTACTTGGAACATAAAGGTTATTAATATTTTATGTTTATTATGGATTTTGTCTTTCAACATTATAGATTTTCAGAAACTATTTTCAATCCTTGCTTTCTTTTTTGTATTTACCAGATTATGTATATCTTTGTCCATCATCTTATTTTTTGCTTTTGTTACCTTTATTGTTCACAGGGTATAGTTATTATGTGTCTTTGTGTGTTTTTTATAACCCACTTTTGTGGTCTGTTTTTTTCTGAGTACATTTTTTTCCCCCATTTTTGTTATAATAGGTAGTTTTGTCAAATTTCTGGCATATGAGTTTATTTTCTGTTTTTAATGCTTTTTCTTTCAGTTTTGACTCCATCTATGCCATATTGTTCCATTGCTGTGCCGTATTTTTGGCCATTTCCCAGTAACTTGAAAGAATACGAGTTAAAAAAATTTAATGATTGTTTACACTAGTCAATTATATATTTAAACATATGTTTCAAATTTCAACATAAGAATAACAATGAAGACAAGACAGCTTCTTCAATAAGTGGTGCTGGGAAAACTGGACAGCTACATGTAAAAGAGTGAAATTAGAACACTACCTAACACTATACACAAAAATAAACTCCAAATGGATTAGAGACTTAAATGTAAGACCAGACACTATAAAACTCTTAGAGGAAAACATAGGAAAAACACTCTTTGACATAAACCACAGCAAGATCTTTTCTGACCCACCTCCTAGAGTAAGGAAAATAAAAACAAAAATAAACAAATGGGACTTAATTAAACTTAAAAGCTTTTGCACAGCAAAGGAGACCATAAACAAGACAGAAAGCCTTCAGAATGGGAGAAAACATTTGCATATGAAACAACAGACAAAGGATGAGTCTCCAAAATACACAAACAGCTCATGGAGCTCAATATCAAAAAAACAATCCAGTTAAAAAATGGGCGGAAGACCTAAATAGACATTTCACCAAGGAAGACATACAGATGGCCAAGAGGCACATGAAAAGATGCTCAACATAACTAATTATTACAGAGATGCAAATCCAAACTACAATGAGGTATCACCTCACACCCGTCAGAATGGCCATTATCAAAAAATCTAGAAACAATAAATGCTGGAAAGGGTGTGGTGAAAAGGGAACCCTCCTGTACTGTTGGTGGGAATGTAAATTGATACAGCCACTATGGAAAGCAGTATGGACGTTCCTTAAAAAACTAAAAATAGAACTACCATATGATCCAGCAATCCCACTACTGGGCATATACCCTGAGAAAACCATAATTCAAAAAGAGGCATGTACCACAATGGTCATTGCAGCTCTATTTACAATAGCCAGGACGTGGAAGCAACCTAAGTGTCCACTGACAGATAAATGGATAAAGAAGATGTGGCACATATATAAAATGGAATATTACTCGCTATAAACAGAAACAAAATTGCATTATTTGTAGTGAGGTGGATGGACCTAGAGTCTGTCATACAGAGAGGAATAAGTCAGAAAGAGAAAAACAAATACTGTATGCTAACAAATATATATGGAATCTAAAAAAAAAAAATGGTATTGATGAACCTAGTTACAAGGCAGGAATAAAGAGGTAGACATAGAAAATGTACTTCAGGACATGGGGTGGGAGGGCCAAGCTGGGGCGAAGTGAGAATAGCATCGACATATATACACTACCGAATGTAAAGTAGTTGGCTGGTGGGAAGCAGCAGCATAGCACAGGGAGATTGGCTCCGTGCTTTGCGATGACCTCTAGGGGTGGGATAGGGAGGGGATATGGGAACGTGTGTATGCATATGGCTGATTCGCTTTCTTGTGGAACAGAAACTAACACAGTATTATGAAGCAATTATACTCCAGTAAAGATCTATTAAAAAAACTTTCAACATAAGAATAAAACAGTATTTTATAAAATGAAGAATAATTACACATACACCTCTTTTCTGCCCCTTTTTTAGGGGTAAATGTATATTGAACTCTTGACCATAGGTTATTGACTGTATTAAATTACATCCTGTTTTATTCCTACTAAGTACAATCCTTTAAAAAAAAAGACAATTCTATCTATTAATACAATGATAATGTCAATACTTTTACCCTAACACATTCGTTTGTGAATTATGTATTTTGGTCTAGTTCTTGTCTTCAAGTGGGCTTTTTAGAGGAGAAGGGCATGTGAACAATTTTTTATTCTTATTAAGCAGTGTTTTTCCATGATCTGGAAATACATAAATGACAACTGCCCTGGGCATAGAAGTCTTGTTCTCACCTTAAAACTATGTAGACATGTTTTCATTTGCCTTCTGGCATTGAGGATTCTGAGACAAAACATAAGAAACAGCTACTATGAAAAATTCTAGTAAAGTTATTATATGTCAAGATTAAAGAAGGAATCTTTAAAAGCATCTAGAGAGAAGAATGAGTATACTAGCAATGTTTTCAGCATCCAGCTTTGGCTTTTAGATCTGTCCAAGTTGATTGTGTTTGCTCACAATTTTGGGAGTTTAAATAAGGTTTTCTTTCCTTCTTTCCAAGTAAATTTGTCCTCTTGATTTGGTGACTGTTTTATTTTGGTGTGACTTGGGGAAAGATGCTGTATAAGAAATACCACCGTTCTTAAGAGTTGTATTTTCTCCCTTTGGTAGTTGATGGCTAGCTACAAATGCAGTGAAATAATTTGAAAGAGTGATAACAATTTGACTAAGTTTTTTGCAAATAAAAGTCGGTCTATAACTACTTTTAGAAAATTAGAACTTCAAGGGACTATGGTCTGAGCTCCTGGATTTTTTAGGTGGGCAAACAGATTGAGAGGTTTATCTATGTATTGCATTTATTATCTAAATATTTAATGTCAACTCTGGGAATATAATAAAGTTTCCTACTGTCACCCAGAATTTTATCCATCACTGTTTTTCTCAAATGCTGTATTTGTGAGCTAATATGGCTGGTAGGAAAAAAAAAAAAATTCTGATTTATTTATGACTCAAATACATGAAATATATTGTGATTATACTGGATTCTGATACTTTGCGTTTGATGTCCTTCATAAATGAAGGACTTATTTACCCAGCTGCCTGGAGTGTCATAGACAAACAGCCTTCTAGAATTTCCTTGGCTGCTGAGAGCCACCACCTCACCCATGGTCATGTCCCTTCTCAGGGCAGCCTTCACCCATGACTGACTTATGTATGGGGCATAAAGGCCCACTCTTCTAATCCCAAGTCTGAAGATCCATCTGAGCTCCAGAAATCCCCATACGTTTGGTTGAGGACTGTCTGAGACTGTATCAGTCTTCATCTTCTCCCTGTCTCCAGTGTTGCTTCCTTCTTTTCCCTTCTACAGGTTTTAATCTTAAGGACGCTTCCTAATAACCTTCCTGTACCTTAGTCTTCATTTCAGATTCCTGTGTTACCCAATCAAACCTGGAATAAGATTGAAAAAAAAAATCTTTCTGGTACTGATATAGTTGGATATATTTTTCTTACATAGCTTGAATCTTATTTTTAGCTTCAGCATGAGAGTACAAAAGAACAGGCCTACAATTCCCCAAGGTTTACTTGATTTTATCTTTGTGAAGCTCACTGTCTAGTCAGTAAGCATTTGTGTACCAGATCCTGTGCCAGGTGCTGGTGATTAAGTGCTGATGACAAAGGGGTAGAGCCCTGACATATTGAAATATTATTAGAAGGCTCCTAAATAAAAATCAGGAATCACATAAATACATAAGACATTTACATATTAAAATGAGTACTATGAAAGGAAATGTAATAAACATAAGAAAGGTGGGAGAGGGAGTTTGAAGATGCAGTGAGATAAGGTAGGATCTCGAAAGGCCACCTTGAGAAAATGATATGTAAGGTGAAGACCAAAAAATGAAAAGATAACAAGAATTTCTGGAAATGGGAAAAGCACCTGCCAAGGTCGTGTGACAGGAGAATACTTGTATATCGGTAACTGAAGTTCAATATGGCTGGACTGTAATAAACAGGGGGGCGTTGCCTGACATGAGGTTGTAGATATGGTTAGGGGCTCAGATATGGGGTGTGATTTTTCTTCCACAAGCATTAGGAGGCTTCTGAGAGATTTAACCAGGGCAGTGATATGATGTAATTACTTTTAAAAGATTATTACTCTCTTTGCCATGTAGAAGATAGGTGGAGGGGGTAGAAATAAGCAGGTGTGTGAGGGACCCATTGGTATATTGAACTTAGGAGTCGACAGTGGTTTGGCCTAGTGGTTGTTAATAGATTTGAAGCTGAATGTATGCATTAGATGCATTTCCAAACTTACAGGTTTGACATGGTAGGACTACAGATTGGACACAGGTAGGAAGATGGTAAAGGAAGGGTTGAAGAGTGAGTATTCTTTGAGTTTGAGTTTGAGGTTGAGAAACTGGATGCATAGTGGGGCCATTCGTGAGATGACTCCATGATGGCAGGATTCTCTGGCAAAGTTAGAGAGGCTGTGCTCTGGATTCCATGGGAAGGGACTTAACAATAGAAACAGGGGCAATAGTATTGTGTGGAGTAAGGTAGAGAAGAAGAGTACAAATGCGATTTTGTTAAATCGTTTTACAGAGTTGAATAGAACATAAAGTAGTGTCCAATCCAATCTTTGTGTTATAGAGATAAGCAAACTGAAGCTTAGAAACTATATAAACCTGTCAAAGTCATCTAGAAAGCCAAAGGAATATTTTGCTTACTAGGTAATAACCTTATTTATTTAAATAGTTCTAATTATTTTAGATGTTTTATTTACTTACTTGATCACAGACAGTTGTAAATGATATTTGTTTCCATTTTTAACTTTGCTTACTTTTCATAACTTCATGTGAAACCCAACTTAAAAATTATAAATTTAGCTACTGAACTTTACACTAAGGCAATGTATTCCAAATGCTGAATATATAGAAGATAACTTTGTTGATGAATATAATATTAATTGAAAGTTCGAAGGTTTACAGTTTTTTACAAATAAATATCATTTTGAAATAAAGTCCATCTAATTATATAGGCAGCCAGAGTTCTAGTAATTGTATACATACCACCAAAATATTTTTCACACAAAATAAAATTGGAAATTTTAGAGTATTATGTGAAAAAAATCTTTGCCTGCAAGAAAAAAATGCTATCTTCTTGTGAAGGATTGCTTTAGCCACTTTGACGGGTAGGTGAAAAGGAAGTTAAATACACATCAACAAGATTAGCAAATGTGTGCTTAGAAATATCTTACACTTGAAAACAGAATTCTATTATCACCTTTGTCAGGCTGATCCTTTTCCTCCATATTTATGTAACTTTGTCATCTACAGAAAGAGTATGGGGATCTTAAAAATAGCTGATAGTTAAGAAACACCACCGTAGCACTTTACTGAATACATAATAAAACATTTCCATCCTCTCTAAAAGCCTTTCAAAAATATACCATTATCAGTATAGCTAGCTGAGGGCCCTGCCCGTGTTCAAGCTCTCCTGTTTCTTCAGGGTGAGAATCCTATGATCTCCAGAGGATGACGCTGTGCTGTTTTTCCGCATGGTTGTTTCTGCTTACTCTTTTCATTCGTCTTTATGTATTTACTTTTTATGTATTGAAATATTCTTTCTTCAAATGTACAAAGTAAAGCTATACAGATGAGAATAGGCTGTCATTTATGTCACATGGAAGTTTCAATATAATTTGACCTTATCTGGTGTTTGTTAGTTTCTGAGGTTCCTGAATCATTGATCTAATTTTTCCAAGTGTATGTCATAATATTCATCCAAGTGCTGCTAATTATTTCCTGTCATACTCCTAAGGGGTAGTCATAAGCCTGAGGTATAAAGGGGATTCATAGAGAAAATTAAGCTTCTGAATTGGAGATGGTATCCCCACTATGGACTAGAAATATATTGAGATGATTAAAAAAAATAATACATTTTGTAGAGAAAAAAAAAAATTCTGCTGCAGTCTAGCTAGTTATGTGACCTCGGGCAATTTCTGTAGCGTGTCCCGACCTCATCACCTTCATCTCTGTTAAGAAACCTTTCACAAGTCCCAGTTTTTAGGTCTTTTAATGCTTTCTACTTTTAAGATTCTAGGATGTCTGCTCTAGGTGGTAAATGGTAGTGTATTTATTTGCATATTGAATTCCATGTGAAAATATTAACGAGCAATGTGGAGTTCTGCTGCTCTAATAGTTTGCGTTTTTCTCAGTCTCCTTTGGGGGTTTTATTCAGTTTCCTCAGAAACCAACATGGGGGAGGGGTCACATGATAGGAGCCAGGAATAAAGGGAAAACAACACAAGGGTGCTTTGGGAAAAATACAGTATGGTTAGGGAATACTTCTCTCCAACAAAAAGACCAAGGTCACAACTCCACCTCTTTAGAAGCCAATCTGCCCTTTAAAATGTCTGGCTACACAGAAGAAGTCCCACTCATTGTTGGGCTTAAAGTAAATGCTTTTCATGTGCACCTTCCTATAGCAAATGAGGAATCCTGGGGGAGGCACAGTCTAAGAAGCAAGTAAGAATATCTGGTAGATTTTCCTAGGCTGTAAATCTTTACATAACTCCAAGCCTAATGAGGTGATGTATTGTTCTGTTTTTCATCGTGAATTATACAGACACTTCTTTGTGATCATACTGCAGAATGGAACTAAATACCAAATAGAATTCCCATGGTTCTTATAGATGTCATTCATATGGCATATTTAAGCTTATTTTTTTCTTTTTTTTGCACTTGGGATTATATTCCATTTTACATTTTATTTTTTTAACATGTTTATTGGAGTATAATAGCTTTACAATGGTGTGTCAGTTCCTGCTGTATAACAGAGTGAATCAGCCATATGCATACATATATCCCCATATCTCCTCCCTCTTGCGTCTCCCTCCCACCCTCCCTATCCCACCCATCTATGTGGTCACAAAGCACTGAGCTGATCTCCCTGTGCTATGCGGCTGCTTCCCACTAGCTATCTGTTTTACATTTGGTAGTGTATACATGTCCATGTCATTTTTTTCTGATATAGCAATTCTTATTCTTAGCTTTTTGGTTGTTTATGAATTTTTTGTCACTTTAATAATCTTATTCCATTTGAGAAATGCAAGTTGAAAATTCTAAGTGGAAACACTATCTTGCTTTTATACTGGATGCTTTGTGACAAAACAATACTGAAACCCCCCCCCCACACACACCCTGATTCTTTATAGTACTTGAATATTTTTGGAGCTACTTCATTACAATTTCTCATGGATAGTATTTGGTATTCCCCTTATTAATCTGTTATACACTGTGTTCCAAAAATTATTGGAGAGGCTTAAAAAATCGGTCATGTATAAATAAAGTTAATGAAATAGAAAGGGAACCACAGTCAGGAAATGGAAGGTGGAAGCAAGTGTATTAACCATGGGGTAAACAGAGCTTCAGCTTTGGAGTGACAGACGTAGCCAGAGTTTAAAAACATTGTCTGATTCACTAGCTCTGTGACCTTAGGGAAGTTACTTAAAATTTGTGAATCTCAGTTTAGTGGAGGCTATGAATGGCAACTTCATAGAATTATAACAAGTATTATATAAAAGACTCCACTTAGTGTTTGGAAGAAGGAGATCATAAGGTTTATAAGATTACAAAGTGTTAGTTACATTTTTGTTAATATTGCCATTATTATTTTCACAATTATGATATATTCTTTCCTTGACCATGCAATTTGGAAATGAAGGGAATTATAAAACGGTGCTTCTGATGTTTAAATGTGTATATGAATCATTTGGGTCTTGTGAAAATGCAAATCCTGGTTCAGTAGGTGTGGTTTCCGAGAAGCTCCAGGGGATGCTGATACTATTGGTCCACAGACAGACCACACTTTGTGCATTAGCAAATCTCCATATATAGAACGTCACAATTGCCTTAGAAGTGGAAGTATGTGTTTCTCACATAAAATGAAATTACAGGTGAAAATACTGATCTGTATGTCCTCACCATTTAGCGTTTGTCTCTCACCACTAATGGTATAATTCAGACTAAAAATCAGCAAAGAGAAATATTCAGATAATCTTCCTATGTTTATTCATTCAGTAAACATTGGGTTACTACCTTTGGATTACTTGCTGTAGGTGATAGAAAGAGGACTTTGACAGAGCTCCTTAAGAATCCCATTGCAAGCTTATTTTTATAGGAATCTGAAAGATTTTACATAAATAACCATAATTCCAGAGAGAAGCTGAAAAGTACAATAAAACATCTACGCAAAGGGCTAGAGGAGGTCAGAGTAGGGGGGAATGATCCTAAAACAGCATCTATTTGTCACATTAATTTGGCTGTCTTTTCCGGGCAGCCCTCAGCCAATTGTCGAAGTGAACTTTGAGGCTCCCTTATATCTTGCCTTTAAGTTGCCTTATCTTACTATTTCTGGAAGTTCTCAGTTTCTTCATATACTAATAGCAAATGATTAGTGTATACTATGTATCAGAAAGTATTCTGTGTGTTTTATTTGTGGAGATTAATTAATCCTCACAACGAGCTAGAAAGTGATTATCATTATTTTCCTCATTTTACAGATGAGGAAACGGAGAATCAGAGTCATTAAATTAACTCAGGTTTCTAAAATGTCAGCCCTCGCCAGGTTTGTTTATCCCCTCTAAAATCCTAATACTCCTCGCCGATTCTTTGTGAATTCCCCTTTGCTCTCACCTTTTCATTCTCCCCATCACAGCTTGCCTCTCATTTCTCTAAGTAACCTTTTTTATAAGATGACTCCACATTTGCTTGTGCATAGCAGACTCTCGAACGTCTTTGTCCTATAAAGTAAATTGATAAATATATAAATGCATACTAAATTTTAGTGAGTGATTTAATAGCCTAAAGATTTATTTACTCCTCTGCCAAATAAATTTGATTTTAGTATCAACCTCCCGCCGCATTCAAAGGCATGACTCCAGCGGTGAAAATTTTTGCCTGTGAGTGAAGAAGATGGTAAGCCATGCTATGTTCTAGGGACAGCTCACTTTTGTAGTACTGAAGTATATTCCTCTTTCTCCTATGTGTTTTATCCAAAAAATACATTTTATTTTCTGAGGTGTAAATGCATGTCTCTTTTATTGAAAAAAAAGACGTATGGGAAACTTTAAGTGTTAGATCCAGTAGACATTCTTCCCTGATTTATCTACTATCTTTATTTTTATGCTATGCTTTAAGCCTATAGACAATGTATAGAATTATGAACTACGAGCTTTTAAAAATGCCAGGTAGGTTGTCTTTTCCTCTTTCAGAACCTTTTTGATTTTTGTGAAATTTTTTTTTCTTCCAACTGCTTACTAGTTTATACTCCCTTCCCTAACTCCACGTCATGAATACCTATACACAAATAAAATTATGACATTTTAAAAATTAAAGCCATTTTAGGAGACAATTTTGGTCATAAAAAATGATCAGGTGTGAGGTGCCTTAGCCATCCTAGGGCCTGGCTGTCAATCCTTTCTTTAATATTTGAAAAAGATCAAAAAGCAAAATGGGTGAAGGGAGCCAAAAGGTACAAACTTCCAGTTATAAAACCAATAAGTCATAGAGATGTAATGCATAGCATGGTGACTGTAGTTTATAATACTGTATTGTATAATTGAAAAGTTGCTAAGAGTAAATGTTAAAAAGTTCTTCATTGCAAGGAAAAAATGTGTATGGTGATGGATGTTAACTAGACTTATGGTGATGATCACTTACATACATATACACAATATATATTCAATGAATATAAATATTGAATCATTGTGTTGTATATGTGAAACTAACATGATGTTATATGTCAATTGTACCTCAATAAAAGAAAACACAACACCACTACCAACAAAATATTCTGATCTGAATTGCTGTGATAGCCCCTTGGATATTCTGCCAAACATCTTTTCCCCTATTTCCCTTTAACTTCCCTTTTCTGATTTAAAAGTAAACACTTGCAAGTTCAAATCCCATCCAGTGTGGATGCGTGTGTTACTATGGGATGGTTATCAATAAAAGTAGAAAAAGGGCTTACCTGGTGGCGCAGTGGTTGAGAGTCCGCCTGCTGATGCAGGGGACACGGGTTCGTGCCCCGGTCTGGGAGGATCCCGCATGCCGCAGAGCAGCTGGGCGTGTGAGCCATGGCCACTGAGCCTGCGCGTCCAGAGCCTGTGCTCCGCAATAGGAGAGGCCACAACAGTGAGAGGCCTGCATACCACAAAAATAAATAAATAAATTAAAGTAGAAAAGGAATTTTATCGTTGTAAGCTAAAAGCAAAAAGGCATCAGATAAATGAGCTAGATCATGAGAATGACTCATAGACAGTTGTTCAGTGCAAAATATTTTCACCAGAAAATCCATTAGGTTCAGCTAAAAGTTAAAACCATTTTAGAGAAAAACAGAATGAAGTTTGTGGAAAAAGTATGTGAAAAAAATGTTATACTCTGTGCCAAGATTAATACTGTCCACAGTGTTGAAAGGTTTGTGGTCTTGCCTTTGAGGAAGCTAAAAGGTCAGAAACCACAAAGATGTGTGTATGCTGTCATTTGCACAGTTACTAATTTTTCTCGTTATTTCCATAATGAGATGTATTGTTTCAACAGAGAGTCCCTCTTGGCAGTTACTTTTAGTGTTTTCAGGCAGGCAGCTCTTTTGCTTTTTTTTTTTTTTTTTTTTTTTTTTTGCGGTAAGCGGGCCTCTCACTGTTGTGGCCTCTCCCGTTGCGGAGCACAGGCTCCGGACGCACAGGCTCAGCGGCCATGGCTCATGGGCCCAGCCGCTCCGCGGCATGTGGGATCTTCCCGGATCAGGGCACGAACCCGCGTCCCCTGCATCAGCAGGCGGACTCTCGACCACTGCGCCACCAGGGAAGCCCTCTTTTGCTTTTATGTTATGGCCTTGGCCAAGGAGTTCAGATAGACTTTTCATTTATTCAGCAAGAATGTATAAATTTATTATTTGTTCATTACTCTTCATTGCTACACTGTAAATTCCATGAGGTCAAAGACATATCAAGTTTGAACACCATTGTATTGATACATCCCACATCTTACGCAAGGTTTAGACAAAATTAGTGTAAGTACATATTTTTTGAATAAATTAAGGAATGATTAAATTAAGTTTAATCAAATGCTTTGCTTTCAACTCTGGTTCAGGGCTTTAGATTGATAATGTGTGAAAAACATAAAATTTGCAGGCAAAATCCCTCTCCTTTAGAAGCTTTCAGTCTACTTGAACAGATGAAATATACACACATAAGATCTTAAGAAAAAAATACCGAGGCTTTTGCATGTATCTGAATATTTAGCTTAAATCTTCTGTCAATTCAACCCATTTTATTAAAAGTTTTCTTATTTAAACAATGCTGATTGCTTATATGTGGACAGAACTATAAAAAGTTGAGGGTAAGCATTGCAAAGAATGAATAAGTAGAGTGTTGTTAACGTTCAAAGGGGGAAAGTACTTACGTTGGATAGACAAATCAGAAAGATTTATGCGTACGTGTGCACTGAGTATCGAAGGATAGGTATGATATCATTATGCCCAAATAAATACTTTAGGTAGGAGAAAAATGTAAGTGTACATATTATCTTTGCATTTCAATTAGGTGTACTAGTAATATAAAAAAATAGAATACAATTAGTCATACCTTGACCAGAGTCCTTTATGATTGTTTATAAGCATAATTTACTCTTAATTAGTTAATTAGCGATTGGCATTGATGTAGGTGCTTTAAAATTGCTCACCTCCTGTGAACCAATAACATATCTTTTTATTCCTGAATTGCCTTGAAAGTAAGGAGAAATAAAGACCACTTTGAATAATTTCTGTAGTGGAGCATAGAATGAATAATCAGGATGAATTTGGTTACAGGAAATCTGACTGTACTTCTTGTACTTAATATTTCCTTCCATCTCTACAAAGAAAAATATAACACCCATATTTTAGTATTTCATACCACAGGAGGAATCTTATCCTTTGCCTTAGGAAGGAATACATAATGATATGTTGGTAAAGAAGTCAATTGAATTATTTACTTTATTAACTATTTATATTTCTGTAGGTCTAAGTAAATTTAATTTTCAATGCTATTTAATATGCTGAAAGCTTGAATGGATAATGAATTTTTCATATAAGTTTAGCTGAAATGAATGACTGCTGATAGTTTTCTTAAAATTTAATATTAATTAGTAATTGCATTCTCTTAATGTGAAACAAGTATGTTGGTTTACTACGCTTTCTTCCATTGCAAAAAGCGTATACCCATGTTAGGCTTCTTGGAAGAGCCAATAATCTGGCCTTTTTTTTCCAAGTGTGAAGTTCAACTCACATGTGACTGAAAATTGATTCTAGAGATTCTGAATATTTTTTGCCTTTCCTAATTCTAACTGTTGGTCTTTCATAAGTAATCCCCATGGTTAGCATGCATCTGAACTGTTGTTACTTGGAGCACTTGACTGCTCACAAGTCTCACCATGATTCTGGAAATTCAGCAGGCTCCTGGTGTGTATTTGTTGATAGTTCTATTATGTTTTTTGGTTTGCACAGTGTCATCTAAGATGCTACGAACATTGTATACAAGGTGTGGATTGTGGGACATAAAACTTCAGTTATTATTTAGGCTCAGAAACTTAGAATCTCTGTGACTCTTTTTCTTGGCCATGCCACGTGACTTGTGGATCAAACCCAGGCCTGAGTCCTAACCACTGGACCATCAGGGAATTCCCTGAATCTCTGTGACCTTCCTTGAGCAGATAGATTACACCTCTCTAATTCTTAAAATACAAAATAGAGTTGCTTATACTGCTTCACAGAATTGTAGTAAAGATTAACTTGGAGGGAAATGAGGTTATTAAATAAAGAGCCTGATATTTAATAAGTATTGGTTGCCTTTCTGTAGGAATCTATGTTGTCATGACTAGTAGATTGCTAGTTTGGGTTAGAAATCCCCAAGCACACTCCAAATGGGTCAAAATAACCACTCCTTGGACTTTTAGTCCCAGACTCTAGCCAAGTTACTATCTCTGTACAAAGAATAATGCTAGTACACATATGTCCTCAAACCACTCATTTACTTTTTGGCATATGTGAATTACTGGATATATTTAGGAAGCAGTCTGAGGTTATTGATCGTTTAAACCGACAAGGGAATGTTAGATGCTATGGGGTGCAGCTGGTCGCCTCCTCCAGCCCATTTCTCCGGTGCCGCGTAAGGCATATCTGCAGCTCTGCTCCTGGGATTGCAGTGTCAGGCGCGGGGGACTTGAGCACCGCCTGCCTGCCCGGGAGGAGCTGGGAGCCTCCTGATTAGCACCACGGACAGCTCGTGAGTCTGGAGGAGGGAGGCGGGAGGACTCCGCTTTCTGCGCCGCTACTCGGAAGAGGGAGTGCAGTAGCGGCAGACGGGGGAGGAAAGAAGAGAGAAAAGGAAGGAGGACTCGGTGGGGAGTGGAAGAAAACCGGGAGCAACCAAAGCAGCAGGTCCGGGGGTAGGTGCTCAGCTCCGCTGCCCTCATTATTCAGGCAAACGCTGCTGAGCTTCCCGGCTTGCTTCCCAGTTCTTCTGGGCGGAGGCTGCCGGCTAGACCTGACTCCAGGTGAGTTAAGCAGAGGGATGTACTGAAAGGTCTAGAGCTACAGGCTTGGAATTGTTGAGGTTTTGCCGCTTTTCAAGCGCTGGCGGCTTTGCAGTATTTCACAAAGTCACAGGCATTCTGGTCTCGGCATTGGCCACACAGGCTGAGGGTGAAAGGATAGGCAGGGAGGGGTGGGGGGTTGTGATCCTCACGGCAAGGATGGGGGGTTTGGAAGGAATTCACCTGAAGTGACTGGGCTTTAAAAAATGTCCCCGAATGCACGCGTTGTATGTAAGCTTTCTAGACAGTCATTTGTTTTCCTGGCAGCCCATTTTGTCCTTCTGTCTGCCTTCTTTTTAGCTCATGCCCAGTTTTCTAAGCCAAGTCAAAGCATTTCAGAGGTGTGGAGTTAGGGAGTCTGAGTACACAAGGGGACAGGGAAACCTTGCCCTCTAAGTGGGGAGTGGTATTTCTTTTTCCCTGATTTTTCCCAGAGGGTAAACCTCTCGAGTAACCGGAGGTTCTTTTGCTCTGTACCCTCCGTAAGCTTCTTAAAAGACAGGGAACTTAAGGCTGTCTAGACAGGCTCTGAAGTGTGATGGCAACTTAGCTTAAAAGCCATGTTGATTCACTCATCTCCTCTTCATCCTTTGTTCCAAAGTTATTACCATTTTGGATTTCTTTAACAGCACAACTTTTTAAGTGTCGGACTGACAGGTAATATATTTCTCATTCTGCAAATAAATGGGAAAAGCGATGAGTTCACATTAAGGGGAGAGCAAGTTTATTTTCATGGAAGGACTTTGGGGAAAGGGATTGATGAAGAAATTGTGGGTATGAAATTAAGAACACTTCCCACAGAACTTCTTAATTTTTTGCACGTTTGCTTTTTAAAAAATCTAATATGTGTGTATGTATGTGAGCAGCAAAATCCCTAAAATGTGTTATGAGTTTATTTGGTTTAGAAGTTACTTTCTTACTAGGAGCACTAGTTTGTAATCCTCATGGTCACAAGAGTGTTCTAAATGTTTGCTTTTAGGTAGTTGGGGTAGCTATTTTTGTTTTTGGATTCAGTACTTACTCCATGGACCTCGCTGGATACTTTTTAGTAGAATTGGTGGGCATACAATTAGTCATATGGGCTACTGTGCATTTTAATAGTAGTGAAGTATACAAATTATAAATTTAGCAAGTAAGTATTAGAACCCAAATTTGTGGATGAAATTTAAGTATCTTTCAGATATTTACTAAACTCTCTCCAAGGGCCCAGTGTCATTTTATACTTGAAAGAGAGCTTACTGGTTTTTCACATTGAGACATATGCATCTCAAGTTTTGGTAATTAAAATACAATATTTTACTTTGCTCTTCTTTTAATTTAACATCAACCTGGCTTTAACAAATTTGTCTTGATGCTTACAGCTGTAAGCCAGGTTCCTTCACGTATATTCCATTTCTAATATCTTGTAGAGTTTAGAGAGAACAGTAATGTTAGGCTCCATTTTTCAGGTGAAGAAACTGTGACATAGTGGGATTAATTTTCCTAAATTTCTATAATGATTATGTTATAAATCAGGAATTTAAGACTCAGTTATTCAACTTAAAATACAGTTCTTTTTCCCAAAAAATGCACAGCTGCTTTTGGTTGGGACTGTTGTAATAGTGATATATGAGTATGACTTATGTGAAATACCTTAAAATGTTTCTCATTATTTTTCTGGTTATTTATTCAGACTAGTTTCACTTTTTTATATAAAAGATACTTTAAAATAATTGTGCTGAGTTATACTCTCCTCACCTTCAGACAATTACTTAACTCCTAACAGTTGTGTCCTCCTTAATAAGAGTAGATTGAAAAGCAAACTCAATATTATACTAAGGATGTTCTTGGGAGTAATTTATGGCTTATAATCCAGATAGAAGACTGTCCACATTTAGATGCATTTTAAAACTTCTTAGTGTGTATTTGAAACTACAGCTACAACATGCTTTCAGAGTAAACTGCCAGGCTTGACAATGAACAGTCTCTAAGATTCCTTGAGAACACGGCAGATAGTGTACGTATAATATAGGATTCATGAGAAGAGGAGGGTTAGGAACTGAATGGTTTTATATTTTAATATGTGACCACATTCATAAAAATTTTCCCATGCTGTATATACCATGAGTGCTTCAATGTCTGATATAGTCTGGTTCAAAGGAAGCTCATTATAGCTCTTGTGGGAGTGAAAAAACCTATAACCTTGATTCAGCTTTTTCCTTTTCATGCTTAAGTGGTAAAACTCTGCTATACGTTGGCCCTTGAAGAGTCCATTTGAGTTTCAAAGACAGTTTGCGATTTTCTGCCCCGAGGAGGTGGGGTGTGTGTGTGTGTGTGTGTGTGTGTGTGTGTGTGTGTGTGTGTGCGCGCGCGCGTGCTCAGCAGACAGTGTAGGCATATGAGAAGAAAATGAGCCGGAGCAGTGAATACTAGACAGAGAACTTCTTGGAGTCTCATATACTTTGAAATTCTTTCTCCATGTTACACACATAGCATTAATCGCTGAATTTGGGAACTAAAGGTGTGGTATGCAACTTTACATCTGATTGTAGGAGTCCATGTATACGCATCACTCAGGTGTTCTTGAATGAATCTGGATAATAAGTTCTATGACTCCTGACCATCTGACCAGTTCCCTTCAGGTTCTGGCACTAAAAGGATGGCTTAAATGATTTTTCTCAAATCTCAACATCTCCTCTTCTCTCAGAACCTACAGAGCAGCTCAACAGGGTGTGTGTGAGGCTTCCCGTAGTTTTAACCTTTCTGAGAGAAGGGGTCCTCTTGAGAGTGCTGATCAAAGCCTTATTTCTCTTCCTTTGCAGTTTTTTCAGATAGACAGCTGAGCAAGGAAGGGAGGACAGAGGAGGATAAGAAGAGATACATCATTTTATCCCTCAGGAAAGAATGAGGACCATTGTACATGCTTACCCAGAAATATTTATCTACAGACATTCTTGATCAAGAGAGATTTGCATACACATTACAGTAAAATGCCTAGTCAACTTCTAGTCGTTTCTGTGCAATATAGGGAGTTGGAAATAAGATGAGCAATGGGACTCGATCCTGTTGGGGAAATATGGGAGACAGTGCAGAGTATGTACGGGTCGAGGGGATGGGGTAGTTTCTTTCCATAATTTCCCATCATTGATTAAGGGCTGCTCTAGGAATGGGGTTGGGGGGGCATTAATGCCCTAGAATTTCTGGAAAACCATATGCACAAGCTGAGACAGCTCTGGTGATGCAAGAAAGCCTTTGGGCAGAGTCACTGCTTATCCTTGACATTGTTTGACCCACATGCATGAGAATAGTGAGTGCTGAGGAGGTGTGGGTAGAGTAGGGACAGATCTTGTTATAGGAGTATAATGAACATTCACTTATGAAAGTGAATTCTTTATTTCACATATGGGATGCACATTGGGTCAAGAAACTGGTTAAAAATTTACAGTGGTGTGAATGGAATTTTGGATTTTGTTTTCCTGTAAGGGCCATGCTCAGCACTTGGTTGCTCATGTTAACATGAATAGTTCAGAGGAGGCATGAGATACCAGGAAGATGATTGAACATCTTAAATTTTAGTATATGTACATTCATTGTGAACTTCATCCCTGATTGCCCTTTGTGGTGACACTGATGGCATAAGGGAATATTATGTGACATTTAATGCAGAAAAATATGGAGACATATGAACAGTGGACATGGTTGGCAACCACAGTATTCATTGCAGTTGTTTCAATGTCAGGGTAACTTTGGACAAACATCTTTTATTCACGACTAATAAGGGAAGGTGGAGAAATTGGTCTTAGGATGTTGACTTTAACGCAAGTTTTTAATTCTGAAAATGGGCAGCATTATAGCAAAGAAAAAGAAGTCACTGAACAAAAATTTTTGTCATGTATAATTCATGGGTTATTCTGATTTGTTGAATCAAATCTTTAAATGTATTATTTAAGCATAGGAAGAATTATAGAAAATTATGCTTTTTTATACAGATATACAATTAATGAGCTGTACTGAAGGTATGGGAACGAACAACCCAATTGTTTTTTTACCGAGTGAAGAATTTCCTTTTTTAAAATTCGGAACTAAACTAGCAGTTTAGTGTGATGTGCCATTTATTACTTGAGCTCCAAAATTTGCAACCAAAAAGGATACATATGTTGAACTTAGTTTTTCTTGGAGAACTGTGATATGAACGAGCAGTGAAATTGCAGAAGACAAATGAAGTAGTTTAATAATTCCCGTACTAAATAATAATAAGGTTAAATTATAACACACTTATCAAGTGTCAGACATTCACTTAGGGTTAGCAAGAATTATCTCAGCTAATCCTGGAAATAATGCATATGTATCTTGGAGTAATAAAATGTCTTACGCACCTGGATTTGAAATTGTCTCTTGCTAGCTGTGTGAGCTTGAAACAGATGATGTAGCCTCTCTTCCCCTCAGTTGCTTCTTCTATGAAACAGGGAGATAAATAGTATCTAACTTATAGTTTCTTTGTTCATGTTTTGCTTCTTAGTGTAGTTCCAGGTCCAATTAGGCTGAGACTGCCAGATTTATTAATGCCGTGATATTTACCCTAGTTCTGCCTTTTATTAGTTGTGTGACATTGATCAAGTTTCCTTTCTGTACTCTCCTTTCTTTATCTATAAACTGAATAAAATGCCTGTTTTGTAGGGTTTGCATTAGTATATTAAAGAGATTCAATAAAATCATTTATGTAAGAGACTTAGCGCGTGGTAGACATTCAGTAAGTATTTTTCCTGCCCATTCACATATTGCTGTGGAGATATTCTATGTATTTTCCAGTTTCATATTTCTCTTTTCAAACTCCTTGTCAATCTTGTACAAGACATTCCCATCTCCTGCTTCTCTTCTGATGTTCTGTAATCATTAAGCTCTAGAAGAGTGAAGAAAGTATGTTTATAACTTTTACTGTGCTTAAGCTTTTGAAGAGAAGCATGCTAGGTCTCGGGACCAGTTTTGATAAGAAAAGGGAATATTTATCCCATACAGCATTTACTCCTTCCCACCCTTGACAGTTTTGTACTGTCATTCTTTCAGCAATAAGTGAGATTTTTCTGTTTAAGTGGTTTTCTATTTGTGGTAGCAAAATTCATGTGTGGACTTCATCCTATTAACATAAGTATAATGGAGAGTTGGGCAATGATTTGTTTTTAACAAGAGGAAAAAATGCACACAATGTTTCTAATATTGCTTTGAAAATCTCTCAAATTAACTTTGATTCTGTTGGCAGAGGTAACATCACACACTCACGCATAGGTGGTGTTCTTGGAAAGTAATGTTTGAATCTTCTAGGTATTGTCCCCAGACTGGCTTAATAGGATTTAATTTTGGATGTAACTTATCTGCTAAATAGGAAGATTCTTACATGAAGATACTAGCTTCATCAGATATAGCGTTGCTCAAGGCTTTCTGTATGGGATTAAAAAAAGGCTGAAACAGAAAAATTTCATCTCTAAGTTAGACATACTGGTGTATTCATATTGACTGTATGGTCATGATAATGATATCAATAATGTGGCTCATATAGGCAAGTAATATATAATACAGTTACCAGGATAAATCCTGTTACTGAGTTTAATACACCATTTTTTTCCAGGATCTCTCAAATTCATCACTCTTTCATTTTCGTTCCTTTGCTTATTATACTGGTGTATTAGTTTCCTACTGCGGATCTAAGAAATTACCACAAACTTAATGACTTAAAACAGCACAAATTTATAGTCTTATAGTTTGGAGGTCAGAGTTCCAAAATCAGTTGCACTGGGCTGAAGTCAAGATGTCTACAGGGCTGGTTTGTTCTGGAGGCTTCGAAGGGAGAATTCCTTTCCTTGCCTTTTTCTGCTTCTAGTGGCCATCTGAATTCATTGGTTTATGGCCCCTTCCTGCATTTTCAAGGTGCATTTCTCCTATTTTTGTTTCTGTCTCTACATTGCATCTTCCTCTCAACTCTGAATTCTCTTCCATCCCTCTTGCAAGAACTCTTGTGATTACGTTGGGATCACCTGATGATCCAGGATAATTTTCCCATCTCAGTGTACTTAACTCAGTCACATCTGCACATTCTCTTTGATTATGTAAGATAATACATTCACAGAGTCTGGGGATTAGGAGAAGAACAGCTTTGGGAGGCTATTATCCAGCAACCGCAAATGGGAATAGTATTTTTGTGCTCTGAGACCCTGAAAATCATGTTCTTGCTTCCCCATGGAAAAAGCAATGTGCATTTGGGATTTTTAAAAAATCCTTCAGGAGATATTGATGGAGACTTTTCCTAACAAAGATGCTAATCAATTAAACACCGTTTAAATTATTAAATCTAGTGTTAGTAAAATGTAGGTGGCATTATTTGCACCTCTAGGGTCAAAACTATTAATTAAATCCATAGTCTATCAAGGGCAACATCTGGATTACTTAGGTTTAAATTACATAGGGCAGTGTCTATGATGGTTCTTACTTATATGACGTTTAGCTCTTGTGTACAAAGCCAAATCCATAAAAGAATCCATGGAAAGCTTGGTTCTCTTTTAAAACTTGGCAGGACATAATTTTCAAGGGGATGTCGGACAGTGGTTCCATAATAATTGGTGCTCTTCCTAAATGTGCGTTGTGAATAGTTTACCTCATGAGTTATATATACTAATTGTAGACTTCCGGGAGAAATTTAATGATGGTCATGTTAGCTTTCAAATCTTTTCTGTAACCCAGAAGAGGACTGTTGCATGAGATGGATTTATTTTTCCCTCCTACCATTGTTGCCAGAGGGAACTTGAAATGGCCCGTTCACATTAATTTAATGCAAATGAATTCTTGCTGCCTCACAAATTTGTCTTTCATTTTTCTTAAAATTATGTGTAAATGGATGTGACATGCTTTACTGGTTGTTGTGCAGGGAGCATTGTCCTTTCTAAAAGCTCCCTCATTTGTCAAAAGAAGCCATTAAAAGAAAAATAAATTATCTGATCACAGTATTAAGAATGACCTTAAAACTGTAAATTGTATTATCAGTACAATAGCTGAATGGTCTTTGCAGTTGTGGAAACTCCAAAGGAAACCCTTGTTTAGACACAAAGCTATTATAATCATCCAAAATCCATGTTTATTTTTTACTTTGTAAAAGGTAATGTATGTAGAATACAGTTTTGCCTTATAGCTCTCTCCTTGCTTTCCAGAAACTAGTTCAAATACTCTTAAGTTTTAAAGTGTCTTTTGCTGTCTTTAATATTTTTAATGTCAAAGAAACAATGAATTTTTATGGAGACCCAGGCAAAAATAAAAGAGAAGTTTGTATAACATGGAGTTAAACAAGGATGATTATGAATGGTCATTTTTGATAGGGGACTGCACATCTATCCTTTTGCATGTACATGCAAATGCATTATTGAGGGAAGTCAAGATTTGACTAAGGAACTCTGCTGATGGTTAAGTAAGTCTTAATAAGAAGAGTAATGCACAAGCATATTTTTAGCTTCCATGCCCAGAGATATAGTAGTTGTACAATAAATGGTCTTTTTCTACTACTGCGGAGGCATCTTCTCCAGCCATGCTGTTCATCTAAGCAAGAACTTCGACTGAGTTTTCAGCAACCGTAAGTAAAGAGGATGGCGTGATAGGTTGCTTGTACATATGGCCCTCTTTAGCAGGCTAGCTGTTACTTTTGTCCACCCACATCACTGAGGACATATGGCATTACTTTGGCTGTGGCAGCAAGTGTGTGTGGACGTGTCTCGCTGTGGGTATAAGACTGCTGGCTGCCTTCCTTGTGTTGCTCATGCAACCAGCTGTCTCGGGTGGACAACTCATCCATAGCACTAGATTTGAGGATGGTAAATGATGTTATTATTAATTGATATTAAAATAATATGATTAGTTTTCTCTTCAGTTTGATTACCAGACCTAATGGATGTTTGCTATTATAAAGCTTACAGAAGAAATGATGGCTTTTCCAAGAATAGTAGTCAGGGCTTTTCAAAACAAACCTGACTCATTCAAAAGTACAGAGTTATATAGAAGCAAAATAGCAGGGGCATCAGAAATGCTGTTGAGATAATTTATTGTGGAATAATCAATTAATGAAATGTAACAATGAATCTGTTGTTAGTTGTGGCTATGAGAAAAAAATAAGGAGAAAACATGATCAGATAGGCTGGAATGAAGAGTCATCTAATCCTTGTGTAACTTATTTCACAGAGTTTGCAGGGTTCTATAAAACAATGTTTTTAAATTAGATTCATTTTTTTCAGTACTGTGAGCTCTAAATTTGCAAAGTGAGGCATTTAAATACTTGCAACAAGTACGTGCTTTTCAGTGGTGGCCCTAGAATTCCTATGTACAGGGCCTCTTAAACTGCCTTCTCATAGGAAGGCAAGATGAGAGGGCCCTTGCTGAGGGCATGTGTGCAGAACTTGATTTAGATTATATGTCAGTTCTCTAAAGAGAAGAATGGGTGGTGCTGCTGAGGATTAGGAAGAAAATAACAACATTGCAAGGTACTTTTGTTGCCACTACTGGAACATTTTTATAATCAGATTTGTTTTAGATCTCTCTTATAAAATCACACAGTAATTTCACATTTGGCAAATCTGAAAATTGTTCAGTAAGACTGTATTTACTAAATATTAGGTAAATAAAATCAAGATTTGCATAGGTAATATTGACAAGCAGTATTTCCAGATATAGAAATAAATTTTCAAAGTGCTTTTGGATATCACTTATCTACAGAGTCTCAGTTTCAGTATACGGAACATCTATTAATCACCATTAAGGCTGTATGTGAAATATTTGGCAATACAGTTATCAAAGTTTTGTGGTAATGGTGATGGATGCATGGAATACAGCATCGTCATTATTATTCACTGGCCTTGAGAACTTCAGTTTTCATCCTTTTTCACCTTGCTGTATCATACTGACTGACAACTTTAAATTATTTGAGCTGTAAAAAAATATATTCTTGGAACTCACTGATTTATTTTTTATTTTTTGGGTCATTCTGTATTTACTGTGGTAAAGTATCAGATAACCAATGTGGCCGTTTAGATGGAAGCAAGCAGAATGGAAACATGTTTACTACCAAGAAATCTACTATATTAATTTTATTGACAAAAAAAATGTACAGATAATTTTACTCGGATTTTTTGCTAAATCTTTTTGTTATGTGTGTATATTTTTACAGTTGACCTTTCTTTGTCGAGTGTGTGTTTGTACACAAAATCAATCTTAGAGATCTTAGCCAAAGGGTGGATTTCTTAAGGTGACTGTTTCAAATATATATAAATTATGGCATAATAGTCACAACATGGCAATATAAGGAGCCATAAAAGTGGACATAAGATGGGAAAGAATGGTTAAAAACACTTGCAAATGAATAATTCATTTTGTTTTAAATTCTCTTTGTTTTTTAGCTGAGAAAATGAATAGAACTGAAATTATTATATAAATCATTTGTATTTGTTTTATATGTGTATACATATATGTGTGTATTATAAATGCAAAAAAGATGGTATATTATTTAGCATATATATTCATACTCATCTGTATATATATATGCATCATGAAAATGAGCATATGTGATATACACGCATATTGTACACTTTCATTTTTATTTCTATTACTTTTCTCACTTTTTTTCTAGCAACGAACTAAAGAAAACAAGGAGAAATTTTTATTTGGTAATTTGATCTTTCATATTCTTTTTGCCTCAGATTTATGGTTTTCTTTGTGATTAGACCTCTGAGATCAACAAATATCATATAATCCTTGTGGATATTTTGAAAGCAGTGTGCCACTATAAAGTGTGCATGTGCAAAACTGTGTGAATGAAAGTTTTATCCTTGACAGAGAAAAGCCAGTTAAAATTGTTTACTGTGGGGCTTCCCTGGTGGTACAGTGGTTAAGGATCCACCTGCCAATGCAGGAGACACAGGTTCGAGCCCTGGTCTGGGAAGATCCCCACATGCTGTGGAGCAACTAAGCCTGTGTGCCACAACTGCTGAGCCTGTGCTCTAGAGCCCGCAAGCCACTGAGTCCACGTGCCACAACAACTGAAGCCTGTGTGCCACAACTACTGAAGCCCACGCACCTAGAGCCCGTGCTCCACAACAAGAGAAACCACCACAGTGAGAAGCCCACGCGCCGCAACTAGAAGAAAGCCTGCACGCAGCAACGAAGACCCAACACAGCCAAAAATAAATAAATAAACTAATTAATTAAAAAAAAACATTTACTGCGTGGTAGCACCGATGCAATGAAAAATCAGATATCTATCAGTGTAACCATTAAACAAATGTTTTTGAACACCTATTCAGTACCCAGCACAAATTTAAGTAGTGGAAATATAGCCATAAACAAAATTAAGGTCCTACCCTTAAAAGCAAATGTGCAGGACAAAAGAGTGGTCAAGCTGAAACGCAGTTCAGAGTCAGGAATTAAAGTTTCTGTGTAGTTCAGATGTTATTTAAACCATGTTATGTCACCCACTTAAATTACAAGAAAGCAGTTCCTCCATCCATCCCTTGGGGAATAGTGGCAGAGAAGTAAGTCTGTTATGCTTGAACTTAAGTGATTCAATAAATGTAAAATGCTATATATGATAAAGGCAGTCTTTCAGATTGCTGGGAAATTATTTTTAAAAATCATAAAACAGTGTTGAAGTAATTAGCTATATGTGTTTCTTAGTCGCAAAAAGGTATAATGAACCATTCACAAAAATTACTTCCAGGGTAATTGTCAAGTAAACTCTTCAAAATATAAAGAAAAAACCCTAGAAGCAAATATCATTTATAATATTAGGGGAAAATTTACTTTCCTAAGTACAGCCCCGACCAATGACAGAAACAATAAGGAACAGATTGATGAATTGGACTTTGTTAAAATAGAAAACTTTTATATTTCAAAAGACACTATAAGTAGGTATAGAAAGCAAATGCCAAATCAGGAAAAATTAATTGCAATTTATTTGACATATAAATAGTCCGACAAATCAGTAAGAAAAGATTAGTAGTCCAGTAGAAAAAAAGGCAAGGTACATTGGCAGGAAGCATCAAGAGCCTCATATGAACTGTAAATGTATTAGAACTTCTGTTGTTCACAAACAAAATGCAGAAAACAATAGAGAAAATCATTTATATGGAGATATTTGTAATATTTTAACAACATTATAGTATGAATTTATTCATGTTATAAATATAGGTATGAAACTATTTGCAGGTTCATATTCATATAGTTTTTCTCTTCTTTTAAACTTCTGCATTTTCAAAGGTATGTTCAAACGTCAGAATACACCCTTTGTTGTTGAAAGCAGCCTTTCAAATATACACTCACATATCATTTTCTATAAATTTTATAGAGAGCAAGGGGCAAAATGCCTTATCAGAAACTATATTTCAGTAATGATTTGTTATTGTGTTTAATATTTTGTCCTCTGGGCTTAACTGATAAAGGAAGATTCTTTTTTTTTAAACAAAGCTTTCTGACATACCTTTTTATTGGAAAGAGCTCTTATTCCCTTAAGTGTTTTGCTGCCTAAGCGTGAGGAGTATCCGGCAGTGGAATTTAGTGGAACAGATGCTTATTGTGATATATGAGATGAACTTGCTTCCCTAAGCACGCATAGGCATGAAACGCATCTGGCTTCTGTACATAAAAGTCAATTACGTTCCCAAATGCGTTTCTGCACATTACAGCCTTTTAGGGGCAGAAACCCTACTATTCCCTCAAATGGGGCTTTGCTTAACTGTGAAGTTTAATTTAGAGTAGAAATCAGAAAATACTAAGTTCTAGGCTGGAGACAGAGCCTAATCCAGTGATATTACCACTGTGTACTAAGGTGGTAAGTCCTGCAGAGGAAGCAACTTCTGTGGGGAAAAAATTTTGTGCATAAAACTAGAGAATGTTGTAAAGCAGAGTATAATCAAGTGTGTGAGCACGTGGAATACATAAGAAATAAAATCGAGTTCAGAGGAGACAAATAAGGAGAAGCTGAGGAAAAGAAACGAATGAAGGTAAGCCTGAAAAAGACTCAATGTAAATAGTGATGAGAGTGAAGGCATTTGGTAAGCTTGGGGAAATAGCATCCCGACAGGAAGGAATTTGGCATGTGTGCATACTGACGGGCATAACCTACAGAAATCAGGCCTCTTGAGGCATAGCAACTATAGTTCATTTTCTATTGTCCAGGTAGCCTTGAATATTCCTTTTTTATTTTAAAAAGACCATCTGCTGTGTGTAATGAGTTAACATCAAGGACATGAGATTTTTTTTCTAGAATATGCCAAAACTTTAATCAATAATCTACAAGCTAAAACATTTAAAAATAGTTTGTGATAGAGATCTTCATAAAATGTATTATTTCGTTGCCAGAATTAGTAGTGCATTATACATAATTTTATCTTGCCCTAATTTTTTAGTGTGGTGGGTAGAATAATAGCCTTCCAAAGATGTACACATTCTAATACCCAGAACCTGTGAATAAGTTATGTTACATGGCAAGGAGGAGTTAGGGTTGCAGATGGAATGAATGGAAAGTTCTAATAATCTGACCTTAAAATGGGGAGATTATCCTTATTTATCTGTGTGGGCTAATGTAAGCACAAGGGATCTCATGAGAGTCGGGCTGAAAGACCATAGAAGGAGACCATAGAAGGAGATAGACCATAGAAGACCATAGAAAGAGATAGACTCTCTGAAGCAGAGGTTGGAGTGATCAGCTTTGTACATGGAGGCAGGGGTTGGCATCCAAGGAATACACTTGACCTTTAGAATGATTCTCCCCTAGAGCCTCCAGAAGAACAATAACAACAAAAACATATAGTCCTGAGAATGATTTGGTTTTAGCCCAGTGAGACCCATTTTGGACTCCGACCACCAGAACTTTACGAAAATAAATTTGTGTTGTCATTTTAAACCACTGAGTTTGTGGTTCCAGCAGGAATACGAAACTAGAAATCACATTTTTTTTTTTTTTTGGCTGTAGATGGTGTATTGAATTGAGTTGGACATTCAAGGAAATAAATGAAAATTAATTTTCTTAAGTCCTTCATATCAGAATAATGAGAACTGTAGAGATGAACTATTTATGAAAGATGATACATACAAACACTAGGGTTAAAAAGGGGTGTCATTTAAAGACTAATAAAGTCATAGAAGTGTTGTCCAATTTTATGAGGCATAGATGTTGTATCAAAGGTTGTATTTGATAACCCATAATCTTTCTGGCACTATTACTAATAATTTTAATTTAAGAGTGCCACGATTCAGGACCATTGGACCAGTACTCCCAAAGATGGTTAGAGTTGTGAAAACAACTTGAGTTATTTGAATTGAAGACCAGAATATTAGGCACTAGGATATGCTGTTGGTAATCCAATTTCTGTTATCCTTTCTAGTAATATATCACCAACCATTTATGTATGGGACATTATGTTAAGTAATGCAGACATAGTCTAGTGGAAACAGATGAAAAGTGTGACAATAGTGATAGGGAAACTTTTGTGGAGGAGCAAAGTTGAAAAATTGGTGACACTTGACATTTCTTCAGAGCAACAGTATTAAAAGCAAATAACATTATGAAAGTTTGATTTCATTCAAGATCTCTAACTAGATAACTGGTCACTAAACTAGTCATATTTTCTTAAAACTCAAAGAATGTTCCTTTTGATGAAAGTTTTCAAATATAGTGTACCTTTGGGTTTGATGTTTTTTGTGTTTTTTTAAATCTTTTGTAAACTGCTCATAGGAAACCGGAGAACAAATCTGACATGTGTTGATCATTAAGTCTGTGTGGAGTTCATCCAGGGAATAGAGGCTTTGATAGCCAAGAAGTTAAATTCGTAAAATACTCCTATAATATGGAAGGTATCTGGTTGGAATTATTAATACAACTTTATAACAAAAATTACTTTCCATAGAGTTTTACAATTACTTTTTGTTTTCTGATTAATGCTATCGGATTCATAAATTGAAATTATTTTTCAGTAACTTAACTCCCTCTGGAAGGTTTTTAAAAAAAATTGTTCCCTAATTTCTCAAGTCTCCTTTGCTAAAACCCTCTCTAAACCACTGTTAAATAAAGTACATTCACTCTAGTGCATTATAACGAAAAAGCACATCTTCTAGGTTTGAGCCATTTCAAAGTTTTTAAGGTGTTTATAAGGAATCGTATGTTCTACAGTTTCAGGTATCCGAATAATCTGATTAAATCTTGGCAGCAAATTGAATTCAATAAAAGTAACAGTGATAAATCTCAGATCATGACTTCAAAGGTCTCCATCAAACATTTTAAAGCAATTTTTAAATTCGTTAATCTGAGTCATTATACTTGGCCCTAATAGTAGAAGGCCCTTAAAATGAAGCTGAATTGAACTTGGCAGTTATTATACACTAACTTTTTATGGTCACAATTCCTGTGCCTCATTAGGAAAATGGTTATTTCCAGAATCCTAGTGCTTCGACCAGAAATGCATTTATTATTCTCTAGCACTTTTATTGAGAAATTATCCTGATTTCTCATTTGTGTAAGCTCTCGCAGGTAAGATTCTAATTTTTGAGTGTAAAGAAAACTTTAGGGCATTGGAGGCACCTGGAAGATAGGAATGAAAAGAGAGGATCACCTTCTTTCCACATTCCATATCAAGGCCCTCTAATGAGCTTATAACTTTATGGAACTGCCTGATTTTGATATGTTTAAATAGTGAAGTATACATAACTTTATTGGTTCAGGTATTTCCCCCTGCATTAGAAGGGCATCCATTTTTACTCCTCTGCGTTTCCTGAAGTTGGGAAAGAAAATAGGAGTCTTGTGGAATAGTGAAGTTTAGAAGACGTTCTGCATTATTAAATTTACTGTTTAGCAGGATAAGTCTATTGAAATCAATATAAATGTAACCTGTGGGACAAATTCATCCCCTTCAGTTTACTGCTAAAGAGGATTAATATTTGATGAAATAACTGTTGCAAGGTCATTTACACAATTAATAGCCTGCCAGGTTTCTTAACTTCAAGACTTGCTCATCAGACTACCCCTTCCACAGAGTCATGGGTAATCACAAGCTAACACTAGCAGGTAGAACAAAATATATGTTGCACATAGAATACAGAGCAAAACAAAGTATTGTTTTTCTCTTCCCTTTTCCAAATCCACATGAACAAAGTGTCTTGTGGAGTTTCCCAAATGCCAAGATGGCTACGTATAACAGAAATCAAATACTCAGACTTTCAAACTGTAGAAACTCAAAATTATAGAAAGCAAAGGGCATACTACATTGATTGACATCTTCTAATTTTTCCACTTATTGTAACTTGCCCTGAAATAAAATGCTATATATTTGTTTGCCTTGTTTGCAGTCTGTAGTTAAAAGAAGATAGTGTAATGATCTTTGCCGAAGATCTACAGCAAATTCCAATACACACACACGTGTGTGTGTGTATTTTATATATGAAATATATACATATCATATGATTATACATTTATGGTATATAAAATATGTAAATATACCATATATAGCATAGCTTTTTGCTAGTTTCATGTGTTTTTTTTTTGGTAAGTTAGCTCTGTCTAGGAAAAAACAGCAACCTATTTTTGTAGAAAGCAAGTATACACTTATCCAGTAGTACAAAACCTATGCCCGCCTATGTCTCCCTAAATAGATCTCTTATTTTAACAAGTATCTGCTTCATCTTCACAAAATTTGAGTCAGTGAACTCTCATCCAGATGCTATATCTTGGCCAGGTAATCTAGAGTTGAATCCCTTAGATAGGTGACTTCCATTTCCTTTAAAAGGCTCTGAGAGCCCCGTGTTACTTCTTGATGCCATGCCAGTGGCACAGGGATGACTAAGCTGAGTCAGCTTCCAAAGTTGGGCTCTTTATCTTTTTTCTTGTACTCAAGTCTAACTTTTTTTATAAAAGACAAGTTCCAGTTTCTCAAAATCTCCATGCTTGTAGGTTATGGAATGATTTATTTACTTTGTTTATTTTTATTTATTTATTTATTTTTGGCTGCGTTGGGTCTTTGTTGCTGCCTGTGGGTTTTCTGTAGTTGCGGTGAGCAGGGGCTACTCTTCATGCCGGTGCGCGGGCTTCTCATTGTGGTGGCTTCTCGTGTTGCAGAGCACGGGCTCTAGGCGCACGGGCTTCGGTAGTTGTGGTGCACGGGCTCTAGAGCGCAGGCTCAGTAGTTGTGCTCTGCAGCATGTGGGATCTTCCTGGACTAGGAATCGAATCCGTGTCCCCTGCATTGGCAGGCTGATTCTTAACCACTGTGCCACCAGGGAAGTCCCTTTACTTTGAATATAGCTTCCAAAATGATCTACAGATGGATAAGACATGTATGCACACTTGAGTGTGTGTGTGTATTTTAATGGACTAATACTGTTCATTGAATAAGAAGAAGCAAATTTTGTAGTACCAGGAGAAGTTTGGAAGAATAAAGAATTATATGGTTTGGGAGATTTTGAAGAGGATTCTGTGCCATTGGAATTTTGCTATACCTTTGTGTTAAGTCTTAATTTTATATAGTACTATTTACTAAGCTACTGAAAACTGTAAAAATGACTGTTGCTATTTGCCTTTTTAATTCTCTTAAAATGAAACTTGGTTGACGCCAAAGAAGACTTTTCTGTAGTCTCCATAAATTGAAACTGTCTTTTTCTCATCCTCCATATACCTTTCAACCAGAAGTTATTCTTGCTCTCTATTACAACTTCCAGATTGCTATTTTATCTCCCCCTTGCAAATCATACTCTTCTTTTGAAATGCAAACACTTTGGAAATAGTAGCCATGTTCTTTTTGTATTGTTGACATCAGCAGACCTCCTGGTCACTCTTGTCATTTATGTAAGGCTTTAGATCCTCGCTTAAATCGTCTTCAGCCAGGTCATCTTGTCATTTTCAGTGACTTCAACATCCACAAGGAAGGACCATCAAAATCCTATGTTTTCTCTGTTTCTTGACATCCTTATCTCCATTGCTTGTTTCCCCTTCCACTTCAGTTACCCCTCTCATGGTCAAATCTGAGATCGTTAACAGTAAATGTACCACCAAGATCTTGATGGCAAATATCCCACCTTCTGGACATCATTCCCCTCCTGGCTCATTTGCTCACGTATCATCATTTCTACAATTCTTCATCTTCCCTGACACTCACCCTAGGCCACAGCTTTTGCCATTCCCTCACAATCCATCACTATTCCCCTGTCTTCAGTTCCCACATTTTTAATTTGAGGTGTTATGGTTCATCTTTAGCACTGTCTTGCAAATATCCTGAGCTCAATTTCTCCACTATTAATAGGGCAATTTTTTAATTCTATTCCCTCATCTAGCATTTAAATATTGATTTTCCTTTGGGCTCCATCCTAATCACTCTTCTCTCTCTACACACACCCTCCCTAAGCACTAAACACCCTTTCTATACTTAAGAGCTAGTGATTTCTAGTTGTAGAGTCTGGCCCAGACCTTTCTTCTGAGAGTCCATGCCTCACTTGACAATAGCACATGGATAATTCAGAAGAAACATATCCTGGTAAATGTCACCACCAACCATTTGGATAATTAAGCCATGAACTTATGGGTCATTTTTGTGTCCGCCCTCTATATTCCTATGATATCCAATCCAGTGTTCATTTAAAAAATACTTTGGTTCCAAATGTATCTAGAATCTTTCCACTTATTTTTTTCTAATGTCCAGTGTAGCCAGATCCAGATCTTTTCTTACCTACTCTATTATCCTGTCCTCGTCATTATTCTACTGTATTTCATACATAGAAACAAAACTGATCTCTTAAAATGTCTGTCAGTTCATGGCTCTCCCTACTTTTTCAGTGTACTTGTTATAACGCCCACATTCTTTGCCATTACCAATAAAGCCCTGTATAATCTCACATCATATCTTTTTTTTTTTTTCTTTGCGGTACGCGGGCCTCTCACTGTTGTGGCCTCTCCCGTTGCGGAGCACAGGCTCCGGACGCGCAGGCTCAGCGGCCATGGCTCACGGGTCCAGCCGCTCCGTGGCATGTGGGATGTTCCCGGACCGGGGCACGAACCCATGTCCCCTGCATCGGCAGGCGGACTCTCAACCACTGCACCACCAGGGAAGCCCTCACATCATATCTTTTAGTCACATCTCATCAGTCTTTCTTCTTGCTTCACTTAAACCAGATTCATATTTTTCGTTCCTTCCACATGTCAAGATTGTCCTCATATCAGGGCCCTTAAATATTCTGGTTTCTTTTCCTGAAAGACTATCCCACTGTATGCAAAGCTAGCTCTTATTCTCAGGTGTAAGCTTAAATATTGTTACCTGAAAGAAGTGTTTAAAGTAAATATCTGATGTTTCCCCAAAACCCTTGTTGGGTATACAGTTCTTTGTTTGATTTTTCATGTGAACACATCTTGTAATGATTTCTTCTCTATGTTTAGTTGGATTTCTGACCCTGACTTCCTCTCTAGAATTCAAGCCCTAAAAGTCCAGGGACCTTGGCTTTCTTGTTCGCTACTATAGCTCAGTAACTAGTATAATATCTGGCACATATTTGTTGAGTTGATTAACTAGATCCAGTGGAGTCCACAGTCTGTTCACTTCCTGTAGTTTCCAAGGCTGAAAGGCTCCTCACCCTATCTTAACAAAAGAGGTGTGGGTCAGGAAATCTGGGCTGGGAATGGTTCCTCTTTAAGTCCACTTGAGAGGATATCAGGACACACAGGAATGGTTGTATGCTATGTCAGTAATTCCACAGAGTTTAGGAGGATAAATCACTCTTCCTCTCTGGAAGGACTTTAGGCCCCTATGGCTCTCTTGGACTCTCAAATGTTAGGGTGATTACTGCTAAACTTGTTGTTTTAGGTCTCTTACTCATTTGAAATTATATATAGATGACTAGTCATATTTCACTGAAAAATCGATCATTAAGAGTAGAAAGACTGTAGATTTCTATGAAATCTATTTATAATTTTTTAAGTAAGTGCCATGGTATAAACTAGTTATTCCCAATTTTATAATTAAAAATAGTCACTTGAAGGGTTTATTACATATATTACATATTCCAAGGCTTCATCTCCGGGGGTTCTGATTCAGCATGTCCACAGTGATGCTCATGCCTGTACATTTTACCAGGCATCCTGGATTATTCTGAAGCAGAATGTTTATGGACCGCACTTTAGGACAGAAGTGCCTGTTATATTACATTTTGAGATGTCTGTTTTTTTATAATGCCAAATGGCAAGTGATTTATCTGTTTCTCCTGAACCAATGACATAATAGAATTTTCACACTTTATAGCTTACAGGAATTTTAGAGATTTTTTTTTAATTTGTCACATATCCTGGAAACTGAATATTAAATAGGTTAATTAATTTGTCATAGATATTAAACCGGGTCAGCATCTAAGTGTCCTTTCATTGTTTGGGCTCTTTATTCTAAAGCATGATGGCCGAGAGTAATAGTTTCAGCCTCCAAGTTTTATCCTGTTGAAAAAAATATATATATAAATGTATTCATGTATTGTGTCTGTATATATAATTTATATAAATTGTACTATTAGTTTGGATTACACAGAACTTTGTCACTATTACATGTCAGGTATAGTTTGGACTGAGATAGATCCTACCTATGAGAATTTACTAATGTCAAAAAGACCCCTTTTAAAAATGACTCCATGGCATTTAGACCAAGGACAGTGTTAAAGTGAGGCTCCAATATGTCTTAATCTAAGTTATTACTGAATGTAAGTCATGTGCTGGCTTCTAATGAAAATTTCCCATTGAAAAAAATCAATGTTAATTACTGGAACTTGAGATCTGTAATGGGCTCTGCTGTTTTTTTCTGGCTTAGATTGTGTTCCTATAATATGCTGAGAAGAGAAATTGATGACCTATGAGCTATGGTCACTTCCTGATCCCAGTTGATTCTTTGGTCTTTAGTTTTAAAAGGGTGACCAGATAGGTTGCATTATAATGGAGAAGTTGAGCGAAAAAAACATCAACCTGTAGGCTCACTGGCATGTCCCAACACTCCCTGAAGAAGCACTTCAATGAAGAAACCAGTTGCCAGGAGAGGGACTTGCAAGGAAACCATTTTTTCCAGCAAAGAATTTTCTTTAAGGAAGCTGCTGTAGAACTTATCCTAGAAGGTGACTAGAGCCACTCTCTATAGATCACAATGAAATAGCAAATCTGAAGGTGTTACCTGTCTGGTTGCTGAGGTACATTTGTCTGTATACATACAACCTAGGCTGGTTCATTGGGTCTGCTGGCTAGGGAGGAAGAAAATATTGAAAAGATCCACATGAGAGGTGGAATGAGTGGGAGAGGGCAGAATAATTTTTAGGAGTTGGCTGCACATAAAACCCAGAGATGGTCTGTAACAGGAGTGGCTCTAATACCTAGAAGTCTTCACTTCCATTGATGGTAGGTGTTCTACAGCCTAACAGTCTTATTAACTTAAGACTGTCCTTCCTAGTGAACACCTCTAGATATGAAGCAACCCTCAGACCAGGTGGTATGACTGGGGCTCCATCTGACACAGCAGCATTCTGGAGAGAATCTATGGAGCCATGACACTGTCTCATAATGCTATTTGCTCCAGAATCCTTGCATAGCCATGTTCTAATTCTCTGCTCATTGAATATCACATCTATTGCCAGAAAAGCACAATGAATCCAACTATCTGTGTTTTAGGACTTATTCCAGTCTTTAAAGAGTAACAGGTACAAGTAAAGTTCATAAGATAAAGCTGCTATTTTTCACTTAGTTTTTATTTTCATATGCATGAAAAGAGTGTTCCAAAAAAGATTTAGAGAAGTCCATTGCATGCCTTTATGGTACATGATAACCTTATTTTCTGGTTCATCTAGCATACCCCTTTCTAGCTATTTTGTTTTTCTTTCATAAGGATAAAGAAATGGATTGGTTTTACCTTATGTGAGTCCAGTTAATTAATATAAAATTTCATAGAAAGTCACGATTTTCATATTTATAGAAGGGCAGGAATAGCATATAGATAATACATTGTAGAAACTTGGCATTTAAGAACTATTGGTTTTCCATAAACACCAAATTGGAAAGGAAGGTTACATTTTCTTCTGATTACAATAACAATTTGAAAGCCATCTGTTCTTTACAATTTTACTAAAATGTATAATGGAACTGGTGTTTTACATGCCAATCCTTCTTGAAGAGTATTTTAAGATTTTTCATATACTGCCTCAATTCTATGTAGAATAAGAACAGAATGCCATTTACAATGAGTATGGTATACAGGAGTTAAGGAAACAGTAAATTAAAATAAATTGCAAAAGTAGTACATTTAAGGGTGAGTTAAATGTGAATTTTGACATTATTGCTACCAGATAAAAATGGTTACATGTTGATTAGAAGGGAACAAAGATCTATCAGTTAGTGGTTAAAAGAGTGTGTGTGTGTGTGTGTGTGTGTGTGTGCGCGCGCACACACACACACACACACACGTTACAGATGCATACCACTAAAGTTGGTCTTTGATAATAACCTCCTACCCTGCCCCTTGCTCCCTAAACAAATAATCAGGCATCACTATAGCTCTTCTGTAATATTATTCATCTTATTCTTCAATGTAAAATTATTAGTAGTGCTAAGGTGTGTTGGGAAGATGTTGAGATTTTCTCTGGACACCCCATGTTACTCTGGAAAGGGCTGATGCTTTTTTTTTTTTTTTTTAACTGTGATAGCTCAATTGTCTTATGTTTTAATGATTTTCAATTTGAAGATGTTTATTTGGGATAAGTACACAAGGTTCTCTATGTAAGCTATCTCCTTTTCCTCTTCTCAGCATCCTTTTCAGAGTGATTACTGGACTGTAGCTGGGAGATCTAGGACTAAATTCCTGCACAGTGATTGCTAGTTCAGAGCATAGGCTCTGAGGTCATCCTGTTTTGGCTGAAGTCACAATAGTACATACTAATTACATGGCTTGGGAGTTGTGTGGCTTTTCTCTAAGTCTCTGCTTTCTCAGCTCTGAAATGGTGATTGTGGTATTATCTCATAGCATTTCTGTGAGAATGAAATGGAACTAGGAATGTAAGGCAATCAGTATATTAAAATAACCTGGGAAAATGTAAATTTTCAAGAAATATTTCTTAGTACTAAGACTATCATCGCCATCATCATTCTCTTGTTACACGTGAATTTGGAAATGTCATTCCAACCTTCTTGGCCTCTTATTTCAAATGAGGAGGATGGATTAGTTGGCTCTAAATTTCCCTTTAGCTTTGACACTATGAGTCTGAAATAAATAATTCAAAGTGAGTAATTAAATCCTCTTTTCTTAATGTAGAAGAAAGGGAGAAGAAAAAGTTCTGATGCCTGGATTCCTTTCCAAATTTAATAGAATTAGGATTATGTAGCATTTTGAATATGGAGTTTATTCAGGAAATCATTAAATTCACTTTCCTTAGCTCCATATTTTGTTAATGTGGAAACACTGGAACTTAGGGGTAATCTTCTCTGAAGATTCCTCTTAATGACTTTATAAATTTTAATCTTGAAATTTCTTAATTTTGGAAGGTGTTTATCATTCTTATGGCTTATTATGTTATATATGTAAACAAGTATTATGTTTATATGTATGTTTTTATACATAATTTAATATAAAATTATATATTTATATATTTATATGTTTACATATAAAAGATATATTATTGAACCTATCATTTTGCAACTTGCTATTTTTGTTTAAATTTTTATTTTTGACATTGATCCATTTTGGTAAAAGTGACAAGTCTATTCATCTTAGGTACTATATATATCATTCAACTGTATGAACAAATAATATCCCTTTGGGCATTTAAGCATTTTCATTTTTTAGTATTAAAAACAGCATCAAAATGAATATTCAAGTATATGTTATCATTTTATGTGTCTGACTTCCTATATATATGGTTTGTATATCCGGGATTAGAATTGCAAGTGTTTTGTGGTTTCTGTAATTAATTGTACTCTCAATTTTAAGTACACAAGATTAGTTTTGTGTACATGATGAATCTCTATGCTGTTAAAGTTACTGATTAACTAGAATATCATTTTACTCAAAACTACAGAGATATGAGATACTTATGCTAAGTTTACACAAATGTGTTGAAAAGTCATATTTGTGTATGTTTGTAGAGATGATATGGTGTTTTTAATACATCAATTTACTTAAATAGCGACTTATGTAGAGTGTCCATGTACAGTGTTTTGCTTGACTATACTCCAGTGTGTATTTTGGAAGTCCTTTTTAAGCATTCATAGATTTAATAGTCGATTTTGCAAACTGATATTGAAAAACATTCAAATGAATGTTGAGAATATGAGATTTAAGATGAATGAGCTTTCATGTTAATCATCATAGTGAGAATACCAAAGAGAAGCATGATTTTCAAATGTATCCCCTTGTAAGCAGGGTGATTTGTAAACACACAATGCCTATTAGATATGGGATTTGAGTGATAATACATTTCTTTTAGGTTGTAATTTATTATACTTTTCATGCCCACTCCTCTCAATATGCAGAATTTAAAATGCAATGGCCAGAAGACAAGGAGATGTCACTAGAAGAATGTGGACATGGACTCCAGGACTGCTAATGATGACTGTGATCCTTTGGAGTCAGCCGGGGAATGGACAAGGTCAAGGTAGGTGCAAGCATGTTTTAATATTTTGAGAGCTGGATATGAGATTTGAGATCACGTGGACCTTTGGTTTGATGTTTTAAGTGATTTGTTGTAATCTTTCCCCAAGTTCTTTGTTAAAGTGGACTGTAATGCTTACGAAAGCAGTTAAATTGAGCTAGAATTTGGTGTGTTGGTGTGTCAGATTTGAAGCCATTGCTTCAAGATTGGCTTTACTCTGTTGTAGTAGATGCTATATACATGGATATATTTGTGTGTGTGTTTATATGATTTTACAAAAACCTATTAAAGTTATTATATTTTTGAAGTGAGGCTTTTGGATCTCTTTAGTGACTTTTATGTTTTAATTTTTTAAACTTCAAGAACATATTCATTAAAGGGTGCGATGTTCTTCAGAAATTAAGTGGAAAATTTGACGTTCTCATTGCTTTGCCAAGTGTATTTGGAGGAAATTAATGATAGAGTGGAGCTGCAGGAGTGTTGTGTCCTGAGGTGGAGTTGAAAAGGATCATAGATTTTGTAATAAGGTTTTTCAGTATACTCATTTGATCAGTAGCTCTATGGAGTGGTTTATGCCAAAGCTAGTGTCTAGAAAATGTGTTCTGTGATAAGTATTATTTTTGGAGGTGTGTTGCCTACTCAGATGCACATAGCAATTTAATGTTGTATATGATAAAAGGAAGTCCTGACCCCATGAATTTTGTTTTGTCTTAGAGGAGAATCCATTTTGACATTGTTTCTGCATATGTTAAGCCTTGAAATCTGTGAGCAGGAAAGGTATGAGGGCTTTGCTCTAGATAAAACTGAAAATGTTGTATAGTGGTGTTGACCTTTTGTTAGTCCTGTGGTTTCCAAAATATCCATTAAATATTGTACATATTTAAGTAAGTTTATTAACTCTTTTGAAAAGGTTGTTCAAAAAGAACATTGTTTCTTTATAATATATATTTTTGTTCATTAATTTTTGAAATAAAATAGGAAGATGTTTTTCAAAAATAAAAATGCATGTGTGTCTTGTATATGAATAGGTATGTATACATATATGCAGATAATCAATTTTAATAATGAAATAAACTTTGGTTTTTAGTTTTTCTTTCAAGCCATTAAGAATTTATGATAACAACTAGTTGAATTCTCATTTTGCTTTTCTCTTTTGTTAAAAATAATGTAAGAAAATCATATTTAACACACATATTTTTTCATCAAAGGTCTAAAACAAGAATCTGTAGGCAGCATTTCTGTTGGCTAGGAGAGTTGTTTATTCCTCCGGCAATGTGTCGGATCACTAAAATGCAGCAGGACAACTGTTTCTCTGCAATAGTGATCCAACAGTATGTTTAGTATTACAGGAGATTGGCAAAACCCTTTCTGTGGCCGTCATTTCCAGGGATTATGGTTTATTCTCATTGGTTAAGAGCTTATTGGATATTTCAGATATTTGAAGAAGAATAAGTATTGTCTCTCTTATTTGCCCATGCTCTTTATTCTTTCTTCAATATTGATTGCTTGGATATTCTTTCCTTTGATAGTGACCATCATTTGTAAAAAACATGCCCTGAAATCGATATCATGCTAAGCTATAGTGAAGCTTCTAATGGTAAATGCAAGTTAATTAATTTAATTTCTTTTTAAAAGTATAAATTAAAATAGGCAATGATTCAAAGGACAAAACAACTTAATAGAAAAGATAATGGAATGCTTTAGTACTATGTTAAGGGAATTTTGCTTCCTTTACAATAGCTAGATTGAATGAAGCAGATTTCTCAGGCATGGTAAGCAAATCTTATAATTTCAAGTACAACCCAAGGTACATATTACCATTTAGATCAATAAGCCTCATTAAATATTAATTTTTCCTCACTTTGGGACATATAATTAAGCAGGATTTTAAAATAAAAGTTTCAAAATTAAAACTTTATATTACTGGATATGTTTGTAAATAAAAATCTCATAGTACTTTACTATTGGTAAGAAAATAATACATTAAAAATCTGTAAAGTTTTTTCTCTATTAAGTTTACAACTTTGTCTTGAACTTTAATTATTAGGACCTCCAAAGTCCGGAGTTGTGGTTACATATTAATGAGTATGATTTTTGTAGCAAACATGCATGCAAAATTAATAAAATTATTTTCATGTAAATTTAAATTTCTTAGGAATGATAAGCAAAGCTAAATTGTAATTTTTATACAAGTGCTCCATATTTATCAGTAGATTATATTCTAATTATTTGTAAGTCATTGGGAAATCTGGATGTTCTTTCCCATAAAAACCATGTTAGAAATGGTAATTAAGTTTGAGGACAGAAGACAAAAATCCACTTATTCTAGAATGTATATGAAGCGTCATACTCAGTATTAATTCAACTGTGTGCAGCCATCACTTATAACGAATATTATAGGAAATTCAGTCTGAATTCTAAATAAGAAGGTTGGCCGATAATCCCCCTGGGGGCATCAGGGTCAAATAAGAAGAAAAGAGTGGAAAGAGTAGGTGGAATCAGGTAGATGTCCCTTGTCAGTTTTTTATATCTGTCAAGAAAAGCATCCACTTGAGGACATCTGTTTTCCTGACATTTGACTTATGGAATAGTAGATGCTTATCCTTAGACTAGCATTCCGTGACTTGGACTCTGCCCATTCCTATGCTGCTTAAGTGGTTAGTACATTAGAAACTGCATAAAAAGGGAAAATTAAGTCAGTCCTCAAGATAAGTAGAATATACATCATTTTTTAATAGAAAATATGTCTACTGTGCAAATAAAACAAGTAACATAAACGTTCAGATTTATTTTTGTCTTTAAAGGAACTGTTATAATTGTACACATATATGTTTCCAAACACTGAATTAGGCATTGACTTTGGGGATAATCTAAAAAAAAAACTGAACTAATATCCAATACGTATAGGTGTAATTTACAACACAACAGGTAAAATCATGGGACTTTTGACTGGGAAGAGGGCTATAAAGGCAGCAGAGAATCCAGTAGATTTACAGGATTTTCGGAAGTGCAGGCAACAGTTATTGTATTCAGAACTGAGAAATTTCTTCCAAACTCAGAAATCACATTTCTTTCTTTCCCCAACAATATGCTTAAGTACTAATGAGATGTGTATAAAGGTAAAAGTGTAATTTATGTAATTTGTTTAAACAGTCACTGAGATGCATGTGAACTTAAAGGCAATGTGAGGCAGTTTGGGATTAATATGAATACTTGTTAAAAATAAAGAAATTGATTTGACTTTAACAAACAAACCATTCAGAAATATTGCTTGGTAATTCATAAAAATATATTTCTCTCTTAATGGCGTCGATAAAGGAGCTCTATTCTGGTACATAATAAAGGTATGCTATTTTTCTGGTACATATTAAGAATAATAAAAAGAAGAATGAATATGTCAGTCTGTTTCTAAAAACAAGTTTGTCAGAGTTTTTGAATTAGCACTACTTTCCTGATTTTTGTAGCTAATATAGTGTTTAAACATAGCGATAATTTTTAATATATTATCATGAGTGCCCACAGAATTTTAATCAGTTTGGTTTCTATGAAAATTTACATGTTGAAATTCCAATTGGCCACCCTGAAGCTAGATGTAAGAGTTTGAAATTTTGAGGAAGCAAATGGAGATCACTCATATAACAAAATTCACTTTTGAACACAAATCAATTTATTTTATCTTCCATTTTCATGACCAGATTTTGTGTAATATATTGAGCATTCAAAAAATAAAATCTGATAATATTTAACAATTATAATCTTTAGTTTCATGATCTTCATCATGAAATATTTTACTTAAGAGGCAAAAATTTTGGAAAAGTAAATTATTTGGCTGTCCTATTTTTCAAGTTGTTAAACTATATTATCTTTGAATCATTATATTTACCTACACAAAGCTAATCACTTGTGTTTTGCATTCATCACACATCCATTTTTTTTCTCTAGAGAGATCAGAGACAAGCTTTGCTAGGATGGATGGATGGATGGAGAGATAAAGAGTCCTCTCTCTATATCGTTCTCTCTTTCCCTTGAAATCTTTTCCCAGTGTGTGCCAAAGGTATTTTTATTGTTTCTCTCATTTTCTTTCATTCAATAAACTTAAGTGATTATGTAACTTTGTCAGTAAATGAAGATAGTATCAACTTTGAGTTGAAGGTTTACAGTTATAGCTTTTCAATTAGAATATCTCAGAGAATGTGATCTATGAATTTTAATATATTAGAATCACGACTGGTAAGGAATAATTACCTTGAAGGACCTTAATGCCACCTAGAGATTATGTCTTTCAAGTTAACTTGGGTAAAATATTTTCATCTTGTAACTGAATATTGTTTTAAGAGAAGTAAGCTCAGACATTTGGCAGTGAATATTAAAAGATAATTATTTGTATGTCTCAGGAGACCTGACCTTAAAATATCATCAAGCTAAATAGTGGTGAAATTGAACTTTCTGTATAATAGAAGTTCACCATTGTTTACCAAATGTAAAGAATTTTCCATTGTTCTAGATAACGAGTGTGTGTGTGTGTGTGTGTGTGTGTGTGTGTGTGTGTACACGTACAAAAATATGTATGGCAGAATTTAGTCTATGGCAGAATTATGTTACTTATGTCCACTTTTGGTTTTGGTTTAAACTGCTTAAAATATAAATGCAAATTGTCCCAAACCTGAAAACCCCCATAGATGCCCACCTCAACAACATTTAAAATTCTTCCAACAATTCCTAACAGCCTTTTCCTACAAAAAAAGCCAGCCATTTATAGCGATTGGATGCAGTACACCGTTTCCATAACTCGAAATGTTCATATTATATTGTAAATAGGGAAAGTAGTGATTTAAGAATGCAAGTGGATTTACCTTAAAGACAATATTTTTGAAGAACTTGTCCTCAAAATTTGGATTTTTGAGAAAACTATCTGTGCATTTCAGGTTCTTCGCAGACACCTGAAGGTTATATTCCTAAAATAAGTCTCAACGCACGTCCCCTCATGCAGTCTGCATGGGAGCCCGTGTAGTGTAAGGGAGGTGATACCATAAATGTCTAATTATAAAGAATTGCTTTGGAGTGCTCGCTTATATATATATATGCATATTTTTTTCTGCAGAAAGGAATTCCTTTTCACAATTTAGATTAGATGCTTTTAATGAAATTATGACATAGTACTTTTTTCAGTGTTTTCAACTGTCTTTTTGATCATCAAAGCCATTGCCAGGGGGAGAAAAAAGGCCAGGTGTGAAATATTCCATTTTTATGGGGGAAGAACATGGCAATTGATACCTCTTTTTACTGAAATTATATAACATTATCCAATATTTAGATAACATTTGTTCACAATATTTTAAAACATATTTTTACTGTGCAACATAATGAAGTATGTTTGTTTTTCTTTTTAACATCTTTATTGGAGTATAATTGCTTTACAATGGTGTGTTAGTTTCTGCTTTATAACAAAGTGAATCAGTTATACATACACATATGTTCCCATATCTCTTCCCTCTTGCGTCTCCCTCCCTCCCACCCTCCCTATCCCACCCCTCTAGGTGGTCAAAAAGCACCGAGCTGATCTCCCTGTGCTATGTGGCTGCTTCCCACTAGCTATCTACCTTACATTTGGTAGTGTATATATGTCCATGCCTCTCTCTCGCTTTGTCACAGCTTACCCTACCCCCTCCCCGTATCCTCAAGTCCATTCTCTGGTAGGTCTAAAGTATGTTTTAATTCCCATTTATTTTATTCTTTAAGGTAAATCTCATTTTATGAAGGTTCTTATAACCTCTAAAAATTAAATTTATTTAGGAAAAAATTATTTTAGACACTGTTCCAAGTGCCCTTAGCATTTGTTATTGGGGAGCTTTAATGTTCTGTGTTTACACATTTAAAGACAGTGGGCACTTGGTTTAGAATTAAAATTTCATTTGAAGTTTTTTTCTGTATTTGAAATTTGTTATGGAATTTGACTTGAAGAATAGATAAGTTTACAAGACATTATCTTCTATGTGATATGCTAGCCTTATCTTTCTCCCCAGCCACACATATGGAGAGAAAAAAGAAGTTAAACTGGGAGTAAAGAGACCATAAATAGCTAAAGAGATAGAGGAATAGAAGAAAGTGGTAAAAACAGGAAAAAAGGGAGAAGTGATGGGAGCAGGTGTGAGAAACACATAAGTTAGAAATATGTAATTCTAACATATGCTAATAATAGTAAAACATGATGTAAATTCTGAAATTTATCTGCATATGAAGGTTTTAGTACGATTTTTGCCACCAAAATATAGAAATAAATTGGAAGAAGGCTGAGGAAGGTGGTGGCTCCTTCCCCAGGCAGGCGCTTACCCTACTCCACCTGACTTTGTAGTCATCCTCGTAGCCAACTCGTGGTATGAAGTGTTAAACTGTGCTTTAAAAGCAACTGAAGTTCTTTGTGTAATAATTAAGGACAAACAAACTAGACTCCTTAGACATTGAAGTCAAGAGATTCAAAATAGCCTGTGTGTGAGACTGGGCATCTTGGTCTTTGGCAGAAAATACTGCTTATTCTTAATTCTTTTTGTTTCTTTCTACCGCTTCAACGTAAAATGTCATACCTACCTCAGCGTAAAGACATACTTGGGAATCACTTCTCTGTCACTTATTAGGTGTCCTTTAAAAAGCTCATGAATTACACATGAATTTCAGTGTTGCCAACTTAGGTTTCAAGAGACTTTAAAAAAATTAATCTGGCACCTTTCCATTATGAAGGCTGTACACAGTGTTCACAAGCTGGGTATTTTCTTTAAGGGATATGTGCCTCATCCACCAGCGACTTTGCTTCCCAAAATCATCATGTATCTTGTCTAGAAGATTTTCCGAAAATTTAGAAACACAGGTTTATATTTGGTCATGTCATAGTGTGATCTGTTTTTCAACTTAGCTTTATCAAAGTATAAGCTGTGTTTGGTTTATATAGTTAATTGTATATAACATAATGGGATGCAATATATCTTACGTTTTTTCTTTCATGCGATGATTTTTTTTAACTTACTTTTCCTGCAGTAACTTCTGATGCTCATTTGTAAGATCTTGCTTTCTCTCTTTTTTCCATCTATCTTCCTTTTCTCCCTTAACTCAGGTATCACCTACTCTGTCTCTGCCCAGATTCTACATTATTATTTTGATGTTGCTTCTGGCAGTTTACAAAGCTCCCCATATACAATATTTCTCAGTATGCCTTATAATTGTTCATTTGTGTCTTTTCCTTATTTATGTATAAGCTCCTTGATGTCTCAGAGTACATATTCATTGGCTCAACAAAACTTTATAAAATATTTACTTTGAGCAGTTTAGAAAATTGACAAAAAACCCTGCCATCATGGAACTTGCATTCTAATGTGGGGATACAGATGACAGACAATGAGCAATGTAAATATGTAAAGTATAGCAAGTTAGATGGTAAAAAATAATTATGTGATGGGGATCAGATAATTCTAAGAGGGTAATTTTTAATTGGATAGTTAGGAGTGACCTTATAGAGAAAATAGCAATTGAGAGTCCAAGGCAGTGAGAACCTGAGGCACACAGAGATTCCGGGCAAGAGTATTCCTTGCAAGGGTACAACAAATGTAAAAAAAAAAAAAAAAAAAACCAAAAAACTATGTGGCTAGAGCAAAACACAAAGGGTGTGGAGTAAGAGAAGAGGTAATAAATAACGCAGTGAGGAAGGGATGGAGACTGTTGAGAGTCTTACTTGCAGTTGTAATGAGTTTGGGTTTTGTTTGGAGTGAAGTGGGAAGCTATTAAAGGATGTTGAGATCTCTTTTGCTAATTCACTTTGAGTTTTCAGATTATACAGTGGCCACTGCTTAGGAGTCAGTAATATCACTTTATTGCTCTCGCAGTCAACTACAAACTACTGTATTAACATAATGTTAAATTTTATTTTAAACTGATTAAAATGAGCTTTTATTTTCTCTTTTCCATTACTGAATATCTCTTTTTACATTAGTTTGAAAGCTTTCTAGAATAGTGAGCCAATGCAAATTTAGCATGATGTATAACTAATTCTTCATCAGATTTAGGTATTTGGTTGGATATGCTAATTAGAAAGGGCATTTGTTCTGTTGGAAAATGTTGATGAAACTTCTTTTGAATTACTATCACGTCAGTCAATACCATATTAAGTTGTAGACTGTTGCAATGAGTTAATAACCGTAAGTACACATCTTTCATCTCTATGGTCAAGGCTGCTTGAACATGGGATGATTTACTGGCTTCAAATCTGGGAACCAGGAATAACCAGCAGTGTTTTTGCTTGTTTGTTTCCTGGTGGAATGGCCCTTCCATGGGAAGGTGTCTCCTTATACCAAGCAAACATTTACTCTATTTTGTCTTACCTTATGCCTTTTTTTTTTTTTCCAAAACAGAGGTTTTTGAGGAAATTATTCTCTCATTATAGAAAGGAGAATTTATGAGGACATGAAATGATATGCATTTCAAAATTAAGTAGAAAGCCAGAGGAGAGATGAGGAAGACAAATACAGAGAGGGAGAAAGAAAAAAAGTATAGTAAAAAGTCAAAAGGATTAGCATATACATTATAGTCAGCAAGGCAATTAAAGAATAGTTATAGAGTGCTTACTCTATGCCAGGCGCTGGGGTTGTAGCAATGAGGTAGGTAGAGGCTCAAGTGGTTAGTAGGGAGAGAAGGAGGAAGAAGACACACAAATACATAACCAAGTTGATGCTGTGAAGAGTACTGCTGTGAAGAAGATTAGATGTGATAATGTGGATGAGTATAACTGGCAAGTACAGAGGCACTGATGTAGCTATAGGGAGGTCAAAGAATTCTCTGAAGAGGTGATATTTCAGTTGAGGTTGGAATGAAGAGAAAGAGGCAGGTCCTTCGAAGATACAGGGTGTTCTGAGCAAAAGGAATAACAAACATAAATTTCTGAAATAAAAATAAGCTTGGTTAAAACCCCAAAACCAAAGAAATTAAATAAATGAGGAAGATGGAAACTCTGCTTTTGAATGTTAAGAAGAGATTACATATTTTTGACTGTGACTTCTAAACTGCTTTATCAGTTAAATAATTCACTTGTGTTTATGATCTGGGCCATTATTCCTACTGAAGTTAAAAGCTAATGGAAATGTGTGTCTGTCAAGTATTCCCACTTCAAAAGGAGAGTTTCTTGGTGCTTTGATGTGAGCAACACCTCATCTGTCTTCTTGCCCCGTACAGTTCATTCCTATCTAGGCTTTCTGATAGTCTTTAATATGCCTCCTTTCTCTAAAGCCTCAGGCAGGTTCACTCCACACTTACAGCTCTTTGGATCAAGTGTGATTATAGATCTTAGACTTTCGAAGTGTTGTGTTAAAAAAAAAATCTATTAAGACTATTTATATTCTTACCAGAGTTTTGTGATAAGTAATTCATACAAGAACCATCGTGGTTTTGGTTTTTGTTTTAATCTTTTGTGTGACTTTACAAGACCTGGAAAACACTGAGGTGTGAATTAACCAGATCATGTAATGAAATACTTTGTTCAGAGAAATAAAATCCTAATTTTATCAAAAACAAATATGCTTGGTATTTTCTTAATAAGAAGGCCAGTTTGGCTGGAATGAAGGAAGGGCACCCGAGAGACATGAGGATAGGAGCTCTCAAGGGACCAGAAAAATTAGGATTTTGTAGGCAATGTTTAGATGCAAAACAAATCCATTGAAAGGTTTAAGATAGAGATGTGATATGATTAGATTTACTTTTACACAGTTCCTTCTGTCTACAGTATAGAGGATGTACTACTGGGGAGAAGTAAAATAGTGGTTGAAGAGGGACCATTTAGCTGACCATTGCACCTGTCCAGGTGAAGGATGACCGTGGTTGGAATTAAGATTGTAGCGCTCAACTTGGGCAAAGTTTGTTGAGATTGGAAGTTGTTTTGAAGGTAGAGCTGATAGGATTTACTGATTAAGAATTACAGGAGGCGTTTGGATTTAGGGACATGGGGTGTTATGGCGTCTCATTGGGATGGGGAAAGTTTGATGACATGGGGCACATTCCAAGTGGCAGAGGTGTAGGTCAGTACATGGGTGTGATTGATTTTACTCTTCTCTCCTGATGCCTGATAGAATTCAAGTGGAAATATCAAGTTGGCATCAAGAAGATGACCTGGCTAGAGATGTAGGTTTGAAAATCATAGGCCTATAGATAACGCTTAAAGTCATGTGTCTAGGTCAGGCATTGGTGAGCTGTTATAGCCCATGAGCCAAATCTATTCTGCTGCCTGATTTTATGTGACTCATGAACTATAAATATTTTTTTACATTTTAAAATGTAAAATATAAAATATACAAAAGACTATCTGTCTTTCAACACAGACAATTGCACAAATTTGCCTCTTGGCCCACAAAACTCACAATATTTACTCTCTGGCTCTTTACCAAAAATTTTCCTGACCCTTGGTTTAGATGAACCTGTAAGAAGAGAGTACTGACAAAGAAGAGGGCAGCATAATTATGGAAATTAAAATTATGTCAACTATAGTGTGCCAGGTGGAGAATTTAAGCCTGGGTATAATAGACATTAAGAGTTTAAAACAACAGTTTAATTATCAGCATGATCAGTGAAAACTTGGGGGTTAGAAAGAAAATATCATCATCAGACTATTCTTTCTGTCATACAAGGAGCCTAGGAAGGAAGTGAGCTGTGTGTGAGGAACTGAGAGAAGGCTAATGTAGTTTGAACAAAGAGAGCGAATGGGAGGATGGCACCAAATACTTCAGGCTTTTTAAAGTGACCTTTAGGGAAAGAGGAAGTCACTAAAACAATCTGAAGGGGGAAGAACAAATCATATCTGGTAGGAGATGGTCACTCTGACTATATGTGCAGCCAAAATGGATGAGGAATTAAAATTGCCCATTGGTATTAGTGAAGACCCCAGGTAACCTTAAGGGGAGGTTTGATACAAAATCCATATGGCATAGTCTTAAGAGTGAATGGTTGAGAGGGTGGGAGGGAGGCTCAAGAGGGAAGGGGGTATGGGGATATATGTATATATATAGCTGATTCACTTTGTTATATAGCAGAAATTAACACAACACTGTAAAGCAATTATACTCCAATAAAAATGTAAAAAAAAAAGAGTGAATGGGATAAGGACCTAGCTATTAGGTTTAGTGAAATTTTATCAGTCTTCTCACTGTGTTAGGATATATAGGTGGTCAAAATAAGGAACTCCCAGGTTGTTTTTTAAACTCAGATTTGTGACCCTAACCCCTGGAGATTGTGGTATAATAAGTATAGAGTAGGGCTAGAATATTTTTTTTTTCTAAACTGCTCTAGTGAAGAGAGTGTCAGTCATGACTCTAATAATACTGAAATACTTTCTGACACTTTATATTTCTAATACTTTCATTATTTTTCCACATGAGGAAGTTTTGCCACAGCCCCATGCAAATGCATAAATTTAGCGCAGCTCAAATATGTTTCCATGGTCCTCTCATGGAGTACGGCTCTCCCTGCTTGGGCCTTCCCTGTATTGCCCTCTAAGATGAGATGCTAGTCTCATAACAGAGCCATCACATTATATGGTAATTACCACATCACACTCACTTGAGGATGGCCTCTCCATGAGTCCTGAAATTTTGTACTGTTCCTCTGAGATGTAATAATATTTATATTCAAATAATTAAACAAATTCTTCTACTTTGAATGTACCATATCTTCTAATTTGAATATCCCTTTTTTCATTATACTGCTTAGCTACTGAGTTATATTATGGAAACAAATTTTAGCTGTCTACAAATACTTCCAAATCTAACCCTTACAGGGAAGATTAATGTCTAGTCAACATGTGTAAGGATATCTCTTTCCGTACAGTATTATAGCCTTTATTGTTGTTTTTAAAATGACTAATGTTTATTTTGGAATAATGCACCATGAAGATTGGAATGATAGATGTGTAACTCTTATACAAAGATATTTTTATATTTTTGTATCTAAAATACCACTTATCAAAAGAAAAAGCCAAGTGTTTTGTTTTTGTTTCCATTTGACTACTGAGTCAATTTCAGGTCATATTCTCAGTATGAGCATATTTACTTATTTTTGCTGAACTAATTACACACTATCTTTGGATGCTTTTTCTCTTAACATGTCTATGTGTCACTCACCATCTCTGCCCCATCCCATACCCATTCATTGATTATCTTTCCTTGGTAGGCTTTTACTTTGAGGATTCTTCCATTTTGGAAATTTTGCTACTTTCTAATAATTATTCCCTTTCTTGCAAATAAATAAAATGGGAAAGAACATCTATGGATGAATTTATCTCAGAAGCATTCCGCATGTGCCTTTTACCCATAGCTCCTCAGAGGTCTCTTTAGAGGGTACTGATTTAACATGTCACCTAATGTAAAGCTTCAAGAACATGATGTCTACTGACTCTTGCTTTGACATAGTTTGAAATGTTCACTCAGCATGGAGTAGTGGAAAGTTTGAGGTATTTTTTTCCCTTCAGTGTTACATCACCTTAAAAAAAATCCAGAAATTTTGGTGTTTCGGAAGGTAGCCCCTTTCTGAATAAAACAGGTTTTTCATCCAACTTTGCATGTCACTGTTGAATACATATCGTACGTACTCCATGAGCACTCATTCACTGGACTGGCAAACATTGCTGTGACAAACCAGCAGAAAAATAAATTCTGCTTGTTGTTCACATTCCAGAGATGACTCCTCTGAAAGCTATTTGAATTTATTTTAAATTAAGTTGTGTTTGTATAACTTTAATTCATTTGTAATCTGAACTTTATGTACAGTTCATTTGTTCTCATGATTAATCATTTTTGTATGCTAAATCATTTAGAAATAAATGGTTTGTCCTTGAGAAAGAGTTTTAGTGCTAAAGTTATATTAAGTGTCAGCTAGGATTCTGTGCCAGTAGCTTTATCAAAAAAAAAAAAAAGATTGACAAAATTGACATGCAATCTCTAAATCTTAGATAGTATCCCTGCATTCAGAGTTGTCCCTCAAATTTAAAGTTTCATCCTATAATTCATAGTTCCCTTTGTAAAACTAGTTCTCATTTGTGCAAAGGAAGGAAAAATAAAACAAGAAACAGTAAACTCAGTAAACAATCAGAGGTCAGATTTCTCTTGCAGGCTGTCCAGTCCCTGTCTTTCCTCTCCACCCTCCCCACGTACGCACATATCAATATATAGTTTGTAAATTTAGAGCACATATAACGAGAAAACATGTTCACCATGCTGAAAAAATGTAGTATTACACGTTTAAGATTATATCTTAATTATAAGTAAAAGATAGATGTACATATAATCTAAATTCTGTTTGTGATATAGTTCTGTTCCAGTGTGTTTTGTGGGTGACTAAGAACATATTTCTGGGAAATTTTGATATTATTAGGAGACACAACATATGAAATAGAAGAAAATGTATGTATGCCTCTTAATTTTGAAATGATTGGAAACAAATGGTCCTTTTTTGGTAAGATATGTTTTTGTTAGGATTGACAAACTTTTTTTGTAAAGGACGAGACAATATTTTAGGCTTTGCCGGCCATATTTAGTCTCTCGCTCTCTCCTTTTTTTTCTCTTCCTCTTCCTCCTTCTTACAGCTGTGTAAAACTGTGAAAGCCATTCTTAGCTCTCAGGCATACAAAACAAACCATGGACCAAATTTGGTCTGTGGTCTTATAGTTTGTAGATCCCTTAAATCATCAGAGTGCTATTTTTCTTTTTAAATATAATATGTTAAAAGTCAATGATGCTTCTGGTAGAGAGACATTAGCCCAAGTTAGCTTTGAGCTTTAGAATGCAGTGGACGGTGGGGTGTGGAGAGGGTGGAGGTGGGATGAATGGGGAGATTGGGATTGACGTATATACACTAATATGTATAAAATAGATAACTAATAAGGACCTGCTGTATAAAATAAATAAATAAAATTAAATTAAATTAAAAAAATAAGAATTCAGTGGAAATGCCGTAGAAGCAAGTTCTCTACTTTTAAAACAAGATACACACTATGCATTCATTCTGATATTAGAAATACATGAGAACTACTTATTTAAAGGGCTTTCCTTAAGTTTTCCAGTACATCTTCTCATGTTTGGTGGAACAATTTCCCTTTCAATTTGAGCTTTCATGCAATGAGAAGTTCCAAATCCGATTTTTTTTCTGAACAATTGCTGTTATCTCTACTGTGCTGTACGCACATTTTGCTGCTACTTTTCGGTAACTGTAATGGTACAGTCTGTGCATTTTTTTTTCAAGCAAAGTGAAATAAGAACTTTAGTTAATATTTATATTAAGATGAAGGATAAGATAATATGAAAAAAGAAAAATGAAACAAAATAAATTGACCTTTTGATAACTGCAGAGGACAGCAGATCAAAGTGGAGGAGTGGACTTTAATATCTTATACTTTAAGATCTGACACAGTGAGCCCACAGTATCCCAGCAATAGGTCTTAAACCTAAATTGCAGTGCCTCACGATACTATCATAACTTGGGGTTTGGTGGAGAAAGTGAAGTTAATGTGTCCCTCATTGTGTTTCTCTTTGTATCAAACAGTGTTTGTCACCTACAGAATGAGCTATTTGATTCTAAAGAGCAGATTCTGACTTTGGAGGTGAAAGTGTTTTTACTATGATTATTGAAATAAATTTCTCTAGAGATCTGCTCTTGTTTTACAACATAAAGAAAGAATTTATACTGTTGAATGAAAAGGAATCTAGAAAAGCAATATAAGTACGATTGTCAGGCACTTTCCAAACTTGTGCCAGAGTTTGTTTGATTAAGTGGAAAAATCTGCCCAACTTGTTTCAAGAGACTAATTTTTAAGCAGTTTTAGGTTGGCAGAAAAAAAAGGAGTGAAAAGTACAGAGTTCCCATTTACCCTTTACTCCTACCCCAATTTCTCCTATTTTTAACATGTTGCATTAGTGTGATATATTTATTACAAGTGACCCAGTATTCATACATTGTTAGTCACTAAAGTCCATAGTTTACATTAGGGATCACTGTTTGCGTTTTACATTTTGTGGGTTGACAAATGTGTGACGATGTACTCGCCATTATAGTTTCATACAGGATAATTGTTTCACTGCCCTAAAAATCCTCTGTGCGCCATCTGTTCATCTGCAGAGCAATTTTTACTTTTTTACTTTAAGTGTAACGTCAATTACTTCTTTGAAAGATTCTAAGCCTAGAAATGTAGAAAGCTTTCTACCAATTAAGATAACTTGATATTCAGACAAACACTACACAGGAGTCCTTGAAACAGTCATGTAGTCTAAAAGCTCTCGCATCCAAACAAAACAAAGCAAAATGACAGAAAAAACAAGAACAAACAAAAATGACTCAGATCCTGATTCTATTTGTTCGTTCCTTATTTTCAATTCAACAGCAGGTTGTTGAACAGTATAAGCAACACATATAGTCATTATTTTTGCAATGAAATACCTTATGAAAGTTATCAAATCACCTTGAGTTTGATCTACATTATTGTTATTAAACCAAAATGTGATTAACCATACATAAATCTTTTTGCAGTAGTTTTTATTCAGGTGTATCTTTTAGCTTTTTCAGTTCTCCATTGCTGTTTCTCTAGTATGGTCACTGGTATTGTTTACATGGGCTTGTTAATACCAAGTACTTTAGGAATACAATTATCTTCCCCACACACTTCAACGCCCTCTCTGTTCATGCAGTCAACATAAAGGAAGCATGTCAAGGGGAAAGCATGTTCCATGTGACTTGTTAGCTTGAGGGGAAAGGTGCTAAGACCATGTCTGAGCTTCCTCCTGTGGCCTTTGTTCCATTTGAGGCATGTAAGTTTTCTATTCCTCAGGCTTCCCCAGCCCTGTCACACTCAGGGTTGCTTGATACAGCCCTGAAGCTACTTCTTTATTGTATCCCTTTTTGCTGCCAGGCCAAGGGTAGGACATGGGGAAGACAGTGCCTGTACCTTCATTTTGCAGGACACAGGGCAGAAACATAAGCCTGCGCAGCCAGTGTGTCTTCTCTTTAACCATTAATCATCCGTCCCTTCAACTCCTACCACTTAAAGGACTAAACCAAATTCATGATCCACCCTCATTTAAAATATTAAGGACAAGGGAAAACCTGTGTTATTTTCACCTCAAACTTGCCTTAGCAAGGACGTTCCCAAACTACAGTTAATATATGTCCTCTCTCCCCAGCCCCAACACAGTTTTCTAAGAAAACTAGATAAATTTAGGGCAAGTTGTGTACTATTATCTCTGCTTAGAATTCCATCATTTGCTGTGGATAGTCAAGCTCTGAAAAAACCATAGAAGGACTGTATTTAATATTTTTTACCTAGTATTTTCCAGACATTTGTGAGGAATATTGCAGAGCTAACGTTCTATGAGAAAACTTAGCAGAAAATCAGATGTTCTATGCAATAATATAGATATATACAAAATTTAATAATGATATAAGTGAATTTTAAAACAAGTGTCAGTGATCCGTTTTATTTTTGTTGTTGTTCAGGTGAGGAGGTTAGAAGCTAGAAAATTAAGAAAGCATAGAACACCCCAAGTTAGAGAGAGGAATGCTACTGCATGATGTCAGTAGAAGGAAATACTAAAGAAATAAATTCACCCTTTTGCTCTCTTCCTATTTAGTTTTTTGCTGGTATAAATAGAAACAAATCAATTTCGTGGCTTTGTCCTTGTAAATGTATAACTCAGCAGTAGCTATAGCCGACACTAAATATATACAACAAGAGATTATATGTAGGTTTAACATTGTTATTTCGTTTATTTGCATGAATGCCAGTGAGGAATTTCCACTTATGTTCTTGTTTTCAAGATGAGTGTTTAATTGAATTACAGAATTCATTTTACAGTAAGACTCTGAGTAGCATATAAATTTCTTTTCAAGAAAAACATTTTGTACACATGGGTCTGAGAGCAGTTTAATGTAGCTATAACCCCATTCCAGACTTCCATTTCCTACTTTTTCAGAAAAGGAATAATCTTATAGTGTGGTTGCAAAGGTCATAAAAGGTAATGCTTATACATATACTGTTTTCACTCAAAGTGTACTCACTTCATTATTGTTAACATTTTGGGTTTACGAGACTACCATTTGCTGGCAATCCAAATATGACTCCGAGTTAGATTCTCAGTGTGGGAGACGATGCTTATCGTTTAGAGCGGCGGTCCCGAACCTTTTTGCGCCAGGGACCGGTTTTGTGAAAGACAGTTTTTCCACGGACCGGGGTGGGGGATGGTTTCAGGATGATTCAAGTGCATTACATTTATTGTGCACTTTATTTCTATTATTACACTGTAATATATAATAAAATAATTATACAGCTCACCATAATGCTGACAGGAGGTGGGGCTCAGGTGGTAATGTGAGCGATGGGGAGCGGCTCTAAGTACAGATGAGGCTTTGCTCACTCGCCCGCCTCTCACCTCCCAAAAGACCACGGACCAGTAGCGGTCTGTGGCCCCGGGGTTGGGGTCCCCTGGTTTAGAGCATAGGATGACAACTAGACAATCTTAGTTTCCCATCCTGTGCCACACACCCTCACTGTGCCCTTTCCTAACTGTTTGAAACAGCTTTTTATCATCTGTAAGGTAGGCTATGACCTCATATGGCTGTCTTAGGAGAGATTACTATTATATAAGAAGGGCTTGCAGTAGTGGTTTGTGTCTAAGTCAAGAATTATTGCTCTGGCTGAGTGTTTGCCTAAACTAGAATCCATCACACTGTATACTCCATGCTTACCAAGGTGCCTAGTATACAGTAGGCACTCAATCAGTATTAGTGTTTTGACTGCTCAGGGGTTAATTATATCATATTTACCTCCCTCAGGTGACAGCATATCCCAAGATACCTTGTTTAGTTAGAGCAAAAGCTGGCACTTGTTACAAATATAAATTTGACCTTTTAAAGTTGCCTGATTTCACAGAGCTAAGGGAGTTCCATCTTTTGGAACTAACTCATCGTGATCAGGAGGAAAGCTGTATATTTTGGTCTCCATCCTACCAGGTTTTATACTGCTGGAGTCTGGCACATAACTTATGGGATTTTCTGCAATGCATTTCACCTCAACAAAATGCATGAGATCTGCTCCCTGAATGGTTAGGCTTTTCTGTGCATTTGGAAACAGGCTGCCCTAATGGCATTGGGAAGCCATTTGAAATGACCCGTTTTAGTTTCCTGTGAGTGAATTTTATGTCAACCGTACTTACTTTGAGCTTTACATTTTAATTTGGTGATATTCAAATCCATTAGCATTTTCCTTGAAATATCATAAAGATCATATAGGATCATTGAGGTAAATGTGAAAATATCTACCAGTAGAGATTTTACTAAGAAATTTTGACTATATTGTTAATACTGCTGGGATTATGTTCTTTATATGCTCTCCAGCTGAATGTAAAACAAAAATATAGGTTTCATGTGGGCAAGTATTCTTATTTGCTTAATGAAGAATGCCTGCACATAACAGTCACTCAATTAATACTCATTGTTTGAACTCATATTGAATGATAGGTCTTTTATTTACCACCAGTGACTCTCACTAGCATTGGCCCACTGTGTAAGGAAAAAGAAGACTGGGCAATATATATTGAGTCTTTCTGAGAAAATAGTTTTTTTCTTTTTTTTTCTTTACAGTTATAACTCTACTTGCTATCATGGTCTTGATTTTATTTTAGACCATAAAATGGAGGATATTATGCAGTTTGCAGTTTACTTAATAATACTATGAAGCTTTAAGTTTTCACTTCACTATAAATACTTTATTTTATGATGGAGTTGATTATCTTAATTGGTCTTAATATCTACATATAAATATAACAATTATATCATAACCTAATTTGAAAGGAAAGGTAGTACTTTTACTAAAATATTTTTAGATGGAACATATTTAAGTAAAATTACAGGTAATTATATATATGTGTGTATATAGACACACAACTATATATATATATAAAGTTTTTCATTTGCCTTCTTTGTTCCTTTTATTGAAATTCCTACTCTAATAAACTTATCAGTTTATAGCATTCATTTTAAGAAGAAAAACAGGCCTAAAACATAATTAGTTTGCTTTAGTGATTATTTTTACTTAATTTATAATTAAATAATTTAATAAAATATGCAAGGGCCATTTTGTATGAATGTCTGTGCAAGCTACCCACATCATTTCCTGCATAAACTCTTAAGTAGAAAGGTTTTTTTTTTTTTTTACTTTAGTGTCCATGTTAAAGTCAATCCCATTGAGTGGTTTTTATTTTACAGATTCAAGCTACTTAATGTGCAGAAAGAAAGCCTTCTGACTTTTAAGGCAATAGCTCTTTGATTCCTGTCTATAATCCAATTAAAGTCTTTCCCAATAGAATTGTTATTTCTGTCAATATTCCTGTCAGTACTGTTAAGAATAGAGTTTGTCAGGACATAGTATTCTGCTCTTATAGTTTATATGAAATGTCTCACTTTTCCAAAGAGCATTAGAGGAGAGCTATGCAGCATCATTTGCAAAATAAAAACATCATCAGAATGTGTGTGTGAATTAGTGCAATGCGATGATTGCTCATTATTTTATTGATGTGTTCCTGAAAGTAGAGTCAATTTGGAAAAACATTGGTAAAAGGGATTTTTGTTTTATCTTTGAAGAGCAACTTGAGATAAATGATTACATTTGGTCTTTGCCTTCCTCCCTGCTCTCATCTCCTTATCTTGGATCTCTAGCTAAACTTGCACTGAGTTTAATATTGTATTTTACCTTTCTTATCGAACTGCTAGATACAACTTTGTTCAGTTTATATACTGCACAAAGGGAATCTCCACTTAACTTTTTAATCTCTTATTTACATAACAGATTAGTTCTCCTTCAAATTTATAATCTTTAAGGAGAGAATTTCTTATTAGAAATGTAAGAATTTTACTTTACATGTAATATTCAAGACAAAAAGAATAAAAATTACTGCATCAGTGGCTTGCATTTGTCATCCTAATAGAGAGCAACTAAGATTAGGAAGGGTAACACCATATTACTGAATGTAAAGCCTGTTTCGTTTTGAAATTAGACCATAAACCAATTTTAGTACTTCATTGCTACAATCCCTGTTATTTCTAATGTGATTTTTATACAGTGTGATTAACTGTCATGTCCTAGCCCTAGGATCTCATTCACACTTTCAGTAAACACAAAAATACCTATTGTTTATTCAATAACTTATTCATTCCTTCATTTATTCAACAAATACTTATCATTACTGCTACAGAGCAACACTCTTATAAGCATAGGATCTAAAATGCTAAGTCAGATCTGATACCTGCATTTGTGGAACTTACACTTAGTGGAAGAAATAAGCAATAAAGCAGAAATATCTAAACTGTGTAATTATAAATGGGATATGCTTTTATGAAGGAAAATGTAGCACTATGAGAAAAAATTATAGGGGAGATGAAGTAGGTCAGGGGCTTCTGGGGTCAAAGAATGAAGGTCTGGGATGTGAGAGCAAGAGAGTGGGAGAGCAGGTCACAGTGATAGAATTTTATGTTTACAAGGGGTGAGCTGATATAGCGTCACATAATTCTGTATTTAAAATAGAAAAATTAGAACAAAATGTGACTGACAGTTTTCTGAGTTTCTTTAATTTTTGACACTCTTTTAAAAAATTATTATAATACTTGATAAAACAAAATAAATGATAAAGCAGACACCTAAATATGTTGCTAGCATAGTTGGGTACTAAGTTTGGGAGATCCATTAAGTCCTTTAATCCACAAAAGTTATCCTGGTATTAGTTTGCTAGGACTGCCATTACGAAATACCATGGATTGGGTGATTTAGGCAACAGAAGTTTATTTTCTCATAGTTCAAGTCCAAGGTGAAGGTGCTGGAAGGATTGATTTCCTCTGAGGCCACAATGTTCCACGCTTGTAGATGGCACTTTCTCACTGCTTTGTCCTCCTATGTTCGTCCCTCTGTGCACACATACTCTTGATATCTCTGTGAGTCCAAAGTTCCTCTTCTTAAAGGGATATCAATTAAATTAGATTAGAACCACCTAATGGCTTAATTTAATTTAGTCATCTCTTAAAGACCTTTTTTCCAAATACAGTTACATTCTGAGGTACAGGGAGTTAAGCCTTCAACATATGAATTTGGGGGGTACACAGTTCAGCCTGTAATACTGATATACAGTAAGGAGCTATTTCCCAAGTTACTCAAGTGACTCAAAGAAGATGATTCACCTAGTTTAGAGAAAATGATTTTTTAAAAAAATTTCTCAGCTGTAGATCAGAGTAAAAGTGTGCTTCAAACAGAAGTAGCATTTTAATATATTGTAAGAGATGTAGCTGAACGCTAAATATAGGAAACTATGATGGGTTTTTACATTTCAAATCCTCTTTGCCTATATTAGGGTGTTTTAGAAGAATATTAGACACAATCTAATGAATTAATTGGAAGGTACAGGAGCAAGAAACAGTTATATTTTTAAAATAAAACTTTTGCATGATTCTCTCAAAAACATAGCTGTCTTATTTACCTCATTCTTCATATAGATATTAGAATGTATTTTGTTATTTTTTGATTCCCCTGATCATTCTAATGATGGTTCTCCCCAAAATCACCATTTGTTGCATTTTGCTAAATTTTATTATAGTATGCATATAATCTTGAAGTTTATATTTTTGTCTCCATTTTATACATATATATTTCAATTATAAAATCATGTTCCTAACTATTTCCATTATAGTGGAGACTTATTAAGATTTCATACTTCTATCTAATTGCTAACTTATTTTTCCATCTACACTTACCTAGTAAGCACTCTTTACTCTTTGCATATCTTAGGCAGTTGAAATTTTCACCCAAGCTTTAGTCCAGTTAGAAATATATTTTACAATTCAAACTCCAGTGTCAAGTTCATACCTTTCTACAACACAGACATATTTTCACTCCTACTCAAACCCATATCTTTCAAACTCTGTGTGTGGTAGATATGGCTCATCAATAAGCCATGCTGGTTACCAGTTTACGTGTGTTGGCTATTTTGTATTTCAGTGATTATTGTCTCTTAGGCAATGGGTGTGCTTAACTTGTTCTGTAGTTACCATTATGGAAATATTAAATGTGAGGCATTTACTGGATATTAATAATTCAGATATATAATAGACACAGGGATCTTTTGTGATGCCATGTGATTGGTATACTTATGAATACCCATCTTGATTGTGAGTTTTTTGACCATTCCAAACTAAACTAATCACTCTCTAATTAACTTTATGCTGTAGGAGTTTTTTTGTTGTTGTTTTTCCTGGTAGTTTCTGTTAATGTCTATATCTTAATGAGACTTAAATGCTTCAGACTACATGAAAATATCTCCTTAAAGTTTTCCATTTTACCACAGAGGGAGGGTAACTAAGGTACATGATTTAAAAGATTTAACTAAGTAGAACAGGCTTGGAATTCTTAGAACTCATATCTATTCCTGTATTTTTCTTATGAAAAATGAAGTATCAAGAAATGAAATAAATACATTTAAATATCTTATTTCATACAACTAAATGGTACTTGGAAGAAGACATTAATGCTCTGTCTTTTGACAAAGAAGTAAAAAAGTGAGTTTATCTTGAAATCCAGTAGGATAATGACATTAGTAGTTATGTCCTCACATTTTGTTGCTCTTTAAATTGCAAAATCTGCATTACTTCTCCAAGACATCACAGATATGTTCATGTTAACTTGGCTACTATAGAGGCAGGAGTTTAATTAGTTCATTTTAAGAATCAGTCAAACCATTCATTCCATGAATGGGTAATTAACTAATCCTATTAAACTAGAGAGACCATGCCTAAAATTGGCTGGGTGGAATCATAAGACATAATTTCAGGAAGGTGAGATAGCTTCTCATTAGCGCTTTGTCTGAGGAATACATTTTTTAATATCTTATGTGCAAAAAGAATATGAGTGCATACCTGATTAATTTGTTCATGGTTCCTCATAAAATAGTCACAATAGCAATCAAAATAATGATAAATTAAAAGTTGTGAAGATAGATCTTTTAGATGAACAATTTTCTTTTAGTTTAATTCTGGCTTATTCTTCTGGACTTCCATACAACCTTTATAGTTTTTCTGATATAGATTTATCTGTAGTCGGAAAGCAGTGGTTGCATAATGGATGGCATATAGACTGTGTAGCTGACATGTCTAGATTTGAATCATGCCTCAACCACTAACCAATATGGCATAAGTAATGTGAAGTCTCAGAACCTCGGTTTTCAAATATAAAAAAAATAAGAAAACAGAAATAGAGACACTAAACTCATAATGTTGTACTGTTTAAATGAGATAATTTAAATGAAATAATTTATGTAAAATGCAAAGCACAGTGCCTGACATATAACAGACACTCAAATATTAGTACCTATTTTCTAATCCTGAGGTCTTCACTTTTCTGTTCCTACAAATGGTAAAAGAAGCTTTATTAAAAAAACACAATTTTCCAGTCTGTACTTTCTATTGAAGAAAAATAGAGGAATCGACACTTTCCTCTCTAGTAACTTTTATCTCTTTGAGTTTTTAGAGTTAGATGTTATCAGATATATAGTTAATTTGACCTCATAGCTCTACAGATGATTTTTTTTATCCACACATTGTTGACTGTCATCGGGTTTTGGCACATAGGCTCATGTCTTTGATTTCTATGGGATATGTGTGCATGTATTTATTTATTTATATGCTGTATATTTTGCCATTTGAGTAGGTGGAAGGAAGAGGGGAGATATCATAAGTAAAACTTCTACTCCAAAATAATGTTCTAACTTTTCTTTGAAGGAATATATAACAATATAATTATTTAAAATTGGAACCCGTTAAACTATCCATTTTTCCTCTTTTTTTGTAAGAATCTCAAAATGACATGACTGTCAGCAGGATGAGGCACATGCCAGTATATACTGCCAGCTTGAGATAGATCTTATCCCAGGACTTTTTTAGAATTGTCTATATGCCAATATTGAGAAAAATCTCAGTTACTTGCAGAGTTTTCCTGTGTATGGAAGTGAATTCAGTTCACATATACTTGACTACTAAAACTGCATAAGTCATTTTTTTCAATAACTGGGGCTAAGTGAACCATCTTTTCAACTAATTCTAGATGTCTCTTGGCTTATTATATGTATTAGTCCAAAAAAGGATACTACGGTAACTACAGGAATTAATTTTTTTATGTGTGTGTTCCTTACTACATGAGTGACATATTTTGTTGTCCATATGACTTTTTCTACAGGCAAAAAGGTGTACAAGCAGATATAATATAGCTAAGGTGCATGATATAATCTTGTATTTTCTATTATCTTAGTCATCATGCATTAAAAAGCAAAGCTTATTTTAAGCCTCCCTAAATAAATTATTAGAGTTAACAGGATGACAAAGATTTAAGGAATCACTTGAGTAAGGTGCCATTCCTAAGAGTGATTGGAGGTGGATATTAATGAAAACAATATTTAACATCTCATAATTGCTTTGAAGTAATGGTGACTTGAAATGTCTCGAGTACCAAGCAATGTTCCTGGCATGCAGAAAATGCTTAATTAGAATGTGTTGAACAATTTAAAAAGTTTTTAGAAACCAAGAGATAGCTAGAATCTTGAACAAATAACTTCAAATGTAAATTTCACATGATATTTCTAATGTGTAAGATACACAGTGGTTTTTTAAAAAATTATGGTGACCAGAGTGATATATACATGTATGATCATAGAGGCAGTCTGTTACAATAAATACTGGAATCAATATTCGTTTTACGTGTTGCAACAATGACGTTTTTGAGCCAAACTCTTTGAGGATTTGACTGTAAATACTGTGGATGTTCTTAATATGCCCACGGGCTTCACAGATTAGTCTGTATTTATTAGATTATCTCCTTCCTCTCTTTTATCTTCAGTCATTCTCACCCTCATAGTATTGAAGAAGTTGTAAATTCCTCCTATTTTAAAAAACAGAACAAAAACACACCGCTGTTTTCCCTCCCTCTTCTTAATAATAGAAGTTGATAATAATATATTAATAATTGTTGTAGTAACCAGGATTTCTTATGCAGTTAATACTTTGTTATGAAATATGCTATTACCTTACTTCTATGGTCTTATAGATCTTCACGATAAACTTTGAAATTACGTCTGTTATCAACTTTTTACAACCTAAGAGACTGACACTTAGAGAAAGTAACTTTCTGAAGGACAAATAGTGAGTAAATGGAGGGATGTAAACCCATCTCAGCTCCATCTTACTTTGAGTTTTTTCCTGTGTTGGGGACCCAGTCTGTGTCTCCTGCCTTTTCTTCACTTTCTTACCACCCATTAAAGTACCTCCTTCTGATTCCCTTCCCTAGAACCCCCAGTCCTTAAAGCATCCACAGAAAGTGCCCTCCCCTAGGTCTTCAGTGGTGTCAGTATTGTTAAGGGTGTCAGTAAAGTCTATATTTTACTTGCACTCTTGCAGTTTTGGACTATTTTGACCCCACCCCTCATCTAGAAATATTCTTTGTTTATCTCCTGAACACTCACAGTCTCCCTAGCTTCAGTTTTCGCTGTAGGACCATGCTTGTTCAGCCCCTTTTTCATGCTGATCCTCTTCCTATATTTCTGCCCTTAAATGTTGAATCTTCATTAGGGCTTAATTTATACACACCTAAGAAATCTCTGTTCCCATGATTTCAACCACCAGATAGTCAAGAATAATTGTCAAATCCGTGGCTGTTCTGATTATCTCCTCCCGGAGACAGACCCTCACTGCCACTTCTTCGCAGGGACTGTTCCCTATTCTTTGCTCCATTTTTTTGCAGAGTAAGTCCTACTCATCCTTCAAGGCTAAGTGCAAATCCTCCTTCCTCAGGAAGGCCTTGGAGGCCTTGTAGATTCAGTTAGATTGCCTTGCTGTTTGTTCTACAAGGGGTTTATTTTCTTTCTCACTCAAAATTCTACCTTTAAAAGACATATCCGATAGAATATATGGTTTGCAAGAATGAGAACAAAGTCTAACTTGCTCCATAAGTTTTACTGAAGGGAAGGAATTTTCGTGACACACAATAAATGCTGAGAAGGATTTGTTGAATTCAGTGAAAACCTGCAACTCATGTTTATTTTTTAGTTGTGTGAGGTATGGATACCCAACATTTCCATGATAAGGTTTTGCTTTCTTTGAATGATGTGGAAGACATGCCAAGAGAGTGTCATATCTAGATAAAATGAAGCATTCCAAAGAATATATATGGTTTATTTGAATCGTTTGCAGGGGAAGGAAAAACAATTTTCTAAAGGATGTTTCTTCTAAATTCTGTCTTAAAGCTGTTTGCAAGCAGAAAATTGAGTTTATAATACATTAGAAGATAGTATAAAGTCCTTATTAAATTCACTGTGCAATCTTTAATCAAATAAGTAAACGCGTTATTTATTTCCAAGGTTAAAGCACATATTGTCTTCATCTGGAATGCCAGTTCTGTAGGAAAACACATCTAATAATATATGAAACTGAAGGATGATTTTACATTTCATCATTCTTACAGCATTTAAAGACCTAAAGCCTGTCTTACTTCTTGTTGCATGTTTTCAGTAAATATGCTTTATAGAAATTATAGCTATTCTTATGCATATGAAATTAACTTCAATAAATAATTTACTTTTGAACATTTCATGCTAATGAAAAATCCTTGGATGAAACATTTTAATCCTTTAATTTATTCTCAAGCAACTTTGACAATAAATTGACTTTCAATGGAGAATATTTAAAATGTCTGCTAGAGATTAAAAACCTTCTTTTGATCAGCGAATCCCTATATTTCTAATGCTTAAGACGTGAAGAATTAGATGTGACTTTGACCACTAAATAACTAAGTAAAATGTACATCCTTAGATTGGGGAGTTTAAAGGAAAAGAGCTTACAGGAATATCCTGGTGAGATCATGAGCCTCAATTAAAAAAAAAGAAAACAAATTATCTAGTTGTACATCAAAATATATTAATAAGCTGTTGTCTCAATCAGAGACCTTTGAACACCATCATAAAAAGTTAACATACCTCTTTTTAGTGATATTGGAGTGAGAAAAGTTATCACAAACTTGGAGCAAAAGAAGAGCTTGAAGCAGAAGAATAATAGAAACAACTTAGGCCCAAATCCTGGTTCAGTTGCTAGCGGCAAACCTTAGACAGCGGTTAGCCTCTCATTTTCTCCTTTTCTTCATCTGTAAAGAATGAATAACTGAACTCATCCTACTCTGTCAACCGTTTTTATGAGAAAGTTGCATAAGTGTAACTTATGTGGTAGCATATAATTATTTAGCCAGCTAGATTAATGAAAACTTCTTCAAAAATTAGCTCTTTGGGGCTTCCCTGGTGGCACAGTGGTTAAGAATCTGCCTGCCAATGCAGGGGACACAGGTTCGATCCCTGGCTTGGGAGGATCCCACATGCCGCAGAGCAACTGAGCCTGCGCTCTAGAGCCTGCAAGCCACAACTACTGAGCCCGCCAGCCACAACTACTGAAGCCCGCGCACCTAGAGCCCATGCTCTGCAACAAGAGAAGCCACGACAATAAGAAGCCCACACACAGCAACAAAGACCCAACACAGCCAAAAATAAAAACAAATAAATAAATAAATTTATAAAAAAAAAAATTAGCTCTTTGATTTGAAATAAAAATTCCAATTAATTTTGTAAGTCTACCTTGTCCAACTTTGGAAAATTTTAGGCGATATGGCCACATCATGTGGAAATACAGCATATATCTATATCTATATATATATATACTAATATAATCATATTCCTTGTAAACTTTTAGAGATTATTAAATTTTACAGATTATGCATTCACAAAAGGAGTTGCTACATATAAGAATAGAAATCCTTCAGCCTCTTCTATTAATTGGAAAAAAACTGTATAATTGAAAAATTCTACTTGTTCAGAGTACATAATAGAAGATAGCACCCTGAAATAAATATTTGTGAGTTTTCTATTGTTTATATTGTGAAAGCAAGGCAAATGAAAGGCAAAAATCTGTTCTGTCCGTAGAAAAATGATATTTCTGCCCAATATCATATGATTCACCTTCCTCACAGAAATGGAAAGTGGTGCTAAGTCAGCTATGTGTTTGTTCTTTTTTCCCAGTCACCTGTGGGTCCAATAAATGCTTATTGAATAAATGCTTATCAAAAGGCTATTTTGAGTAACTTACTTTAGAAGCAAAAATTAAGATACACTTAGGCATTTGTAAAAGTTATGAAATATGCATAGAAATGATCAATAAAAAGAAAAATGTGCTAAATACCACAAAAGTGGTATACCAGCTTGTTATGGAAACCAAATTTAAGAAAGTATTCTGGGATGAATGAGGAGTCCTGGATATTTTTTTGGCCATTGACCAGAACTGTGTTTTAATGGAAGAAAGAATAAGGGAATGGTGGTAGAGCAGGAATACTTGACATCTTGTTAAGGGAAAAGTAAAGAAAAAAATGCCATAAAATGAAAGGCCTCTCAAGAGGAAAACAGTTTGTATTTTTGCTACCAGTTTGATTTTGTTGACCCGAAAATAAGAGACTGCCAGATATTTCTCCAGCAAAGATGGGTTTATTCAGGATCAGCAGAGAACTGTACTTCAGAGTCTGCAACCTTGGCGAGCCCCGTGGAAGTCCGATCACAGCAAGGGAAGGAAAACACTTTTAGAGAGGGGAAAAGGAAGCTGGGAGGGCTGTACTAACCAAACAGTCCACCCATGGCTTTTCATAGGCTGAATCCTTACTAGGAAATGAAAGGAGTCTTTCTTCTTCCCATTGGGCTCTACTATCTTCAAAGGACATGAGAGCTCCCCTTCTGGTCTCTCTTCTCTATTTAATTGGGGGTTCTGTTTATTATAGACCAGCGGTACTCAAAATGGGGTCTCTGGGCCAAAAGCATATGTCACATTGAGACAAAAATTCTTGGACCCCTCCCCAGATCTACTGAATCAGAAACGCAGCAGATGGATCCCAGCAATCCCTTTTGTATCAAGTCCTCCTGGTAACTCAATTGCATGCTTGAGTTGGAGAGTCACTGATGCAGACAAACAACCCAAGTCTCTGTAAGTTTGTCTGGTACTAACTGTGGTAGCCCTTTAAGTGTGGCTTCTGCAGGACTAACCTTGTTCATCCTATCTAAAGTCCAGTGACAGATGAAAGAATGGCAAATGAGAGGATACAGCTTTGTATGTAAAACAAGACCCATGGGATAATCTATTTTCAAGTCTTCTGACTAGAAGACACAATTGAATGTTAAAAAAAAAAACCCAAAACATATTTTATTGATATAAGAAAACCCACTGTGTGCCAGGGACTATTCTAAATACTTTACATATACTATGTCATTGAGCTCACCTAAGTTTCCAAATATCAAGAAGAAATTATCTTAAATCCACATGATACCATAGTATATGGTTATAAAACTATAAAATCAAAAATCAAGATGCAAAATCTTACATAGAATGAATTGTCAACTTTGTTAAAATAGGTACATGAATAGAAAAAAGGACTAACATTTAATTTAGCAAAGGGACGCATAAAGCTGATTATCTGACATTGGTTCATTTATGGGCAATTATATAATAATTTATATGATATTTTATATATTATATAATTAAAATTGTATATTATTTATTTATTTTTAATATCTTTATTGGAGTGTAATTGCTTTAAAATAGTGTGTTAGTTTCTGCTTTATAACAAAGTGAATCAGCATACATATATACCCATATTTCCTCCCTCTTGCGTCTCCCTCCCACCTTGCCTATCCCACCCCTCTATGTGGTCACAAAGCACTGAGCTGATCTCCCTGTGCTATGTGGTTGCTTCCCACTAGGTACCTATTTTGGTAGTATATATAAGTCCATGCCACTGTCTCACTTAGTCCCAGCTTACCCTTCCACCTCCCAGTGTCCTGAAGTCCATTCTCTACATCTGCGTCTTTATTCCTGTCCTGCCCCTAGGTTCTTCATAACCATTTTATTTTTTTCTTTAGATTCCATATGTATGTGTTAGCGTACGGTATTTGTTTTTCTCTTTCTGACTTACTTCACTCTGTATGACAGACTCTGGGTCCATCCACCTCACTACAAATAACTGAACTTCGTTTCTTTTTCTGGCTAAGTAATATTGCATTGTATGTATGTGCCACATCTTCTTTATCAATACATCTGTCGATGGACACTTAGGTTGCTTCCATGTCCTGGCTATTATAAATAGAGCTGCAATGAACATTGTGGTATGTGACTCTTTTTGAATTATGGTTTTCTCAGGGTATATGCCCAGTAGTGGGATTGCTGGCTCATATGGTAGTTCTATTTTTAGTTTTGTAAGGAACCTCCATACTGTTCTCCATAGTGGCTGTATCAATTTACATTCCCACCAACAGTGGAAGAGGGTTCCCTTTTCTCCACACCCTCTCCAGCATTTATTGTTTGTATGATGGCCATTATGACTAGTGTGAGATGATACCTCATTGTAGTTTTGATTTGCATTTCTCTAATGATTAGTGATGTTGAGCATTCTTTCATGTGTTTGTTGGCAATCTGTGTATCTCTTTTTGGAGAAATGTCTATTTAGGTCTTCTGCCCATTTTTGGATTGGGTTGTTTGATTTTTTGATATTGAGCTGCATGAGCTGCTTGTAAATTTTGGAGATTAGTCCTTTGTCAGTTGCTTCATTTGCAAGTAATTTCTCCCATTGTGAGGGTTGTCTTTTCATCTTGTTTATGGTTTCCTTTGCTGTGCAAAAACTTTTAAGTTTCATTAGGTCCCATTTGTTTATTTTTGTTTTTATTTCCGTTTCTCTAGGAGGTGGGTCTAAAATGAACTTCATGTGATTTATGTTATAGAGTGTTTTGCCTATGTTTTCCTCTAAGAGTTTTATAGTGTCTGGCCTTACATTTAGGTATTTAATCCATTTTGAGTTTATTTTTGTGTATGGTGTTAGGGAGTGTCCTAATTTCATTTTTTTAAACTGTCCAGTTTTCCCAGCACCACCCATTGAAGAGGCTGTCTTTTCTCCATTGTATATTCTTTCCTCCTTTATCAAAGATAAGGTGACCAAATGTGTGTGAGCTTATCTCTGAGCTTTCTATCCTGTTCCATTGAGCTATATTTCTGTTTATGTGCCAGTACCATACTGTCTTCATTACTGTAGCTTTGTAGTATAGTCTGAAGTCTGGGAGCCTGATGCCTCCAGCTCCGTTTTGCTTTGTCAAGATTGCTTTGGCTATTCGGCATCTTTTGTGTTTCCACACAAATTGTGAAGTTCTTTGTTCTAGTTCTGTGAAAAATGCCATTGGTAGTTTGATAGGGATTGCATTGAATCTGTAGATTGCTTTGGGTTGTATAGTCATTTTCACAATGTTGATTCTCCCAATCCAAGAACATGGTATACCTCTCCATCTGTTTGCATCATCTTTAATTTCTTTCTCAGTGTCTTATAGTTTTCTGCATACAGGTCTTTTGTCTCCTTAGGTAGGTTTATTCCTAGGTATTTTATTCTTTTTGTTGTAGTGGTAAATGGGAGTGTTTCCTTAATTTCTCTTTCATATTTTTCATCTTCAGTGTATAGGAATGCAAGAGATTTCTGTGCATTAATTTTGTATCCTGCTACTTTGCCAAATTCATTGATTAGTTCTAGGAGTTTTCTGGTAGCATCTTTAGGATTCTCTATGTATCGTATCATGTCATCTGCAAACAGTGACAGCTTTACTTCTTCTTTTCCAATTTGGATTCCTTTTATTTCTTTTTCTTCTCTGATTGCTGTTACTAAAACTTCCAAAACTATGTTGAATAATAGTGGTGAGAGTGGGCAACCTTGTCTTGTTCCTGATCTTAGTGGAGATGGTTTCAGTTGTTGACTATTGAGAACAATGTGGGCTGTGGGTTTGTCATATATGGCCTTTATTATGTTGAGGTAAGTGCTCTCTATGCCTACTTTCTGGAGGGTTTTAAAATAATATTATCATTTGAGTGTAACCTATTCTAGTGTTTAACAGAGTAGTCTCTAGAGGCCGACTACCAGGTATAAATTTTGTCCCCATCTCTTTCTAATTGTGTGAAATTGAGTCAGTATTTGAGCATTTAGAACCTTAATTTCTTCAACTATAAAATGTAATAAAAGTGTTTACCTTAAATGAGAAACTGAGTTAAACTATTTATATAGAATAAAAGGGTGATAAGTATTATAATTACTCAATGAATGTTATGTCTAATAAAAATTGTTTTACTTTCATGTAAATAGAAACATTCTGTTAAGGTTACATGAGGATGAAAATATTTGAATCTGAAATTGTTTTTAATATAAAGATAAATTCTCTAATTAAAAAAGCAATAAAGCAATAACATGCAGATTATTTAGTATTCTGTGGCCAGTTTGTTAGTAACAACATAAGCCTGCACCTAAAAGAGCCATATTGTGTCCAATTAATAAGAGTTAGAGTAGCTGAGAGTAAATTGAATTTGTATTCTGCTATGACTAGGGAATGTTTTATGGAGGCAAGTTCAAGGACATTTCTTGGATGATATTTCCTGCGCCCTATGACAGTTTGCAGTAAGATTGAGAGCACAGATGTTTAAATGCTGAGATATGGTCCATGCAAAGCATGAACATATAAGGGGTTGTTCAAACAGTGATGTGTAGAGTTGTGGCCACTTGTGATGGCAGATTTGTCTGTGTTTGCCAGTTCTAGTTGGTGTTGATCTTGGCCAGACTACCTGGAAATTTGGTGATCAAGGTTAGGGAGTTTGGAGTCAGAGTGTAAGGAGAGAATATGACTTCTAAGAATATTAACACAACAGTAGCTTGTGTTAAGAGCAACAAGAAAGAGAGGTTGGACTTCAGAAGACCTAGGAGTCTAGGAACTAAAAAAGGGAGGAATGATATGGAAAGAATAAGAGAGGTGTGATATCTTGTTAACAACAACAAAGCAACTGATAGAATTTATTACCTGAATACATATAAATGTATGGGAAAAGGAGTAGTCAAAATGTTGTCTGGGAAAATGGTGGAAATTCTGAAAATCAGAAGAGTAAGAAAAGAGAACAATTAGAATGTTAAGTTAAATTTAGATTAGTCTGAAATGAGAGTAGGACATGGAGATGAAAGTAGCTATGCAGCAGATGGAAATGCTGATATGAGGTTCTAAGTTCTGTCTAGGTTCTAGATAAACTGGTATGTGAGTCATCATATAGAAATAATATTCAGGATCTCAGAGGTAGAAGAAAAGAGGATCATTAATAAAAAAGAAAAGAGGAAACTTAAAAGCAGAAGATTAAACTGAAGGGGTCAGGTTTAGAGAAAGAAGTGGTGAAAGAGAATCCAATAGAGATGGTGAGAGTGGGATGATGAGTCATTAGGGGGATGAGGAGGACAAAAATTGTGGGAATGTGGCAAGTGTAGAAGAGAGGAGAAATTTTTTTAAAGGAGAAAGTAAGGAAGAGAACAGTGTATGATGAAGAATCTCAAATACTGCAGAGAAGTCAGCTAAAACTCAAAGGCCATCAGGGTTAGCCATTGTGAGGTCATTATTATTGTAAATATAAAGTAATTTGTGAACACAAAATATAGAGAGTGAAAGGAGTGTGTAAAAATATTTAAACACAGGAGAGAAGTGAGTGCACGCAGTAAATGTAGAATGTAGTGGGCAAAAAAAAAAACTGTATAAAAGTACATGGAAGGAAGGGATAGTAGGTTCAGATGAATAATTTTTTTGGTTCAGAAGCAAGCAGCTAGAAAGGGAAATCATGTTTACTGTTGCAATTATGATCAGCATAATAAGAGGAAAAATTACATTCCCAGTATTTTTAATGTAGGCGCATGTGAGGAATTGAGAGTAGCTATACTTTGAAGTAGCTAATGTGGAAGCGTTACTGGGGGTTAAAATACATTAATAAAAATACTTCCTAAAAATTAGTCAAAATACTGTTGACTACAACAGACAATTTAATTTTCAATTTCTGTGGCTTGCCCCAGCAATCCCATTGACTAATTCATATGTAATTAGGCAAAATGATGTTTTAAACTTTACTGTAGTAACAGTTATCCTGTTATGTTATATAAATATTTGTAATATTTTCAAATTCTTTGAGTCTAATTTCACAAGTGACTTCTTGCAGACTTTAGCATGTTTTATATTTCTGTAGTGTAAATAGGAATTATTTTTGAGAAACTAATATATTGTAGGTATATTTGCTTTCAGTAACTTTTTAGTCTTAATTCACATAATGTTTTCAATAACAAAAGGAAAGAATTTGTTGACCTCATGTATATACACAGATGTATGTTTATACAGATGGAATATCTGATAAATTGATAATAGCTTTGTTTATCTTTATGGTACCTTAACATATTTCTTGATTATGTCCTCAAAATATGAATAAAGAATAACAAGTAAAAGGAGTCTATGGTAGTCTTTTTCACAATAACTGAAAACATTATTTTTAAGAGTCTTAGTGTATGCTTTACATTTGGAACAAGGTACATACTTCTGGTTTGGAATTGGCCAGATATAAAATATTTGGTTGATATCCAGAGGAACATCACTGTGTATCTTAGTCTGTTCATGTTGCTGTAACAGAGTACCGCAGACTGGGTAGTTTATAAACAACAGGCATTTACTGCTCACAGTTCTAGAGGCTGGAAGTTCAAGATCATGGATCTGGCATGGTTAGATGAGGGCCCTCCTTTGGGTCACAGACTTCTCATTGTATCCTCACATGGCAGAAGGGACTAGGGAGCTCTCTTGAGCCTTTTATAAGGGCATAATCACATTCAAGTGGGCTCCACCCTCATGAGTTAAGTACCTCCCAAAGGCCACACTTAGTAGTACCATCACCACTGGGGGTTAGGACTTGAACATATGAGTTTTGGGAAGACGCTTTCAGACCAGCACTGTCATAGATTGTTTTGTTTTCTAATTGGGTATGGTAAATGAATATTGGTAAATTAGGTAAATAAGATTTGCTCAGATACAAATTTAATTAAAAAAATATTTGTACCAACTGAAGTTTGTTGGCCTTTCTCTAGATAATTTTGTAGGACCAAATACCTTTTCAGATTATTTATATAAAAATACGTATTATAGGTAAACGATTAAGATATTTGCATATTCAAAGAGAAATGTCATCTACCCCTTATTTATAGCTATTAATAAGTTTCAGAAGTCCCTATTTAGATTATTTTTAAATGATATTCATTAGCACTTCTCCATTTATCAGACTTTTTTCCCATTATTCATCTGCTGCTACTTACTCATGTCTGTTTTCTTCAGTATGCCCCTTAATGTCAACAGCTATAACAATTGATAACATGGCTTAGAAAATTACTCATCCTCTCTGATGTAGTGTCAATAAAGAGGGGATGCTAACATGACTATATAAGGTTCCTGTGTAAGGATTACATTAATACTGTTGGTGAATCTGTGGTTAACAACTGATTAGCATGAACTAGCTAACCAGCGAAATTCCATCTGACTATAATTGGAAGAGATAATTAATAATATAAGACAGGAAGTAGTATTAATCTAATTTTTATATAACCGGGAGGCTTTTTTCTTGTTGAGCACAAGCTGGAGGTTGTGCTAGAGACCACCTAAAGAACCAGGGGCCATAACACACTAAATGCTACTTTGCAGTTGTGAAAATCAGTATAGAATAGTAACTCTGGATGTATATGACACAGAAGAGCCATTGTCAAAGTAATGGGGATCTGTAGCTGTTGCTTTGAGTCTTCGTTGGAGAAACTGGGACTACCTCAAGATCTGTACAAATGGGAAGATCAGAAACACAAACTGTAAACATTAAATAATTAAAAAGACAACTCCATACTTAAAATTTACATGTTGATATGCATATGCTATGACTTAGCAACCCAAATGTGTACATGTTTTCAAAATAAAAATGTACTAGGACGTTTGTGTCAGCAGTATTCATAATAGCCACATGTTGGAAACCACTCAAATGCCCAGCAAAAGTAAGATAAATACATTAATTGTAGCATATTCATGCAGCGTAATACCACAGAGCAATAAGAATGGGCTACAACCATAAGCAGCAATATGAATGACTCTCACAAGTAGAATGTTGAGTAAAAGAAGCCAGACACAAAAAGCACACCCTATATAATTTCACTTATGTAAAGTAGAAAAGTAGGAGGCCTTTCCTGACTGGAAGTGGCAAAAGGGGAGCTTCTGGGTCACTGGTAATATTTCGTTTCTTGATTTGACTTTTGGCTACCTAAGTATGTTCAGTTTGTGGAAATCACTGAGCTGTACACTTACATGTTCACTTTTCTGTAAATATATTACACATCAATAAAATTCTTTAAATCAATTTTTGTTACAAAAAAGAATGAGGATTTTCAGTAATTCATAGTAAAAATCTCACATCTAAGGGAGTTTCCATTGTGATGGAGACCGTTGTAAGACATAGACTATGTAATATACAGAGAGGGATTCGAAACAACAGACTCAGGAGGAACAACAAAGACAGAAAATTCACATATGAGCAGCATGAAGACTTTTCTTAGCCACACATCTGTGGAATGGGTACTTCACACTGTAGACTGGAGTGATTGAAGACGTTCGCTGCATGGTGTGATTTTAGTTGGTTGCATCTAAAGTTGTTTTACCCATTAAGCAAATTGTTTAGAGTTCTCATCCCATGGTTTAGTTTATGTGTTTTTAATTATCCCTGCTTTCTTTATAGAATGTTGCATTAAATAACTCTTTCATGTAGTATTAAATAATTGCTAATTACTTTTGTGCCTAGAATTGTATGATATGATCAATAGCAACCACTTCAGAAAACATGGTAATAAACAACAGGTCAAAGCTTAATGAAATTAAGTCTTGCCTGACAGCACTCCATCTTGCAATAATGCCTGGCAACATAATAGAAACTTAGGTTCTGGAGTAACCAGACCATAGATTAGAAAGATGTCAAAACATATACTTAAGCAGGTAGCTAAGCGGTGAATTTGAAAAATATATATGTATGTATATGTGTGTGTATATATATATTCCTAATTTGTGCTTGTTACAATTATTGATCTCAAAATACTCTTAAAGAACATGTAATGAAAGGGTAAGTCATTGCATATAAAAGTGTTGAGTTGCATATCTGTAGTTGGTTTTTTCAGTTGATTAGATGGAGAACCAAAGTTTTCATAAGTCAAAGAGCAGAAACTCCTCCCTTTTGAAAATGCTTAGAAATATTTTTCTACCATTAGCAAGTCTCTCTATATACTGATTTTATACCACTTAGATATAGTTTTAAGATAACTTAAAATTTAAGGAAGTATATTTATCTAAAGAAATGAATAGAGGTACGCTAGTTGCAATTTAACTAGGATCAATAAATATTCATGACGAAGGCATTTGAAATAGTGAAGATGTCATATTGATATATACACTTCAGCAGGGAATTTGGACTCTTTTCAAAGATCTAAAAAACATAAAAATTGACAAAGATTGATCACATTATATATTTTTTTCTGCTATTGATTATTTCCACCATTTCTTACTTGTTATAGTTTCAGTAACAAGATGAGACATTCTTGTATACAGCCAAAAAGATTCTGAAAGCTCTGAGTAAATTATTATGGTTACTTTAACATTTTCTCATTGAATTTGTCAGTTTAGAGATACGGTAGTCTTAAGACCAACATTGTTGAAAGATGACTATACTCTAAAGGAATTATAAAAGAAAAGCAAGAAATACAACCTTATATGACATATATTCCAATTTCTGAAAAATATTGCTATATTTCACATAAAAACTGTTAAGACTATACACAAAATCAGCAATAATAGTTTTAGTTTAGAGTAATGAGAGAAACATGAAGCTGAGACTAAGAAGAAACAAATATGTGACATTCAGATAATATTTCAAGGAGGAGAATGTGATCAACTGAGTTTAGGTCATTTGTTGAAGATAAATCCAGTCATGTGAGGACTTGGAAGTGACACTGGATTTACAGTATAGTTATCATTGGTGACATTGAAAAAAGAAGTTTCGATGGATTTGGGGAAATTAAAGCAGACCAGAAAGATGGGTTCAAGAAAACCATGGCAAAGGAAACAGGTGTGAATGGAAGGAAAATTTTTAAGAAATGTCATTAAGACATGAGAGATGTGGGAAGTAATTAAAGAGGAATACAAGGATGATTGAGACTTCTTTTAGAAAGTGGGGAAATATATAGATGTATATGATATATATATCATATTTTCATATATAATGGCCTTACTTATTTAGTTATAGGCTAATTATCTTATCTGCTTAGCAGGAGAAATGCTGAAACAATTTCTTTGAATAGGCTAGAGGGAATAGGATCCCAGATGTAACTTGAGATAGGTATAGGCGGTCTGTGGATGATGATGAAATCCATGAGACTGGATAACTTTATCCAGTAAGTGACTATAAATGGTAAATAATTCCAAGAACAGGTTCCTGCACACTCTAATGGGAGCATGTTGAAATTCTCTTCTGATGTAAAATTTTTAGTTATTAATGAAGACTGAGGACATAGTATGTGTGAAAATGCCTTGCCTGTGGGATGTCCAAAATAAAGTGGGTGCTTCCTTTGTTTCTTTCCTCCCTTCTATTTCTATATTCATTTCACCTTATGAACCCTGTTGTCCTAAATCATGACCTTCAGCACACATCTCTTACTTCTTCGTAAGTCTTGAAAGCTGTACATTATTTTTTGTTAAATTCTTAATTGCTTCAAAAGTAGAAGTTTTGTACAGATTGATGTTGATATCATTTAATCCAATATTTGGAATATATGTCATTTAATCCTGTCTTGAGTTGTATAGTCTAGTTGGTCACATTGTTTTTCAAGATGTTCTATTTCCTAAAAATATTCATGAGAACATTAGAGAGGACTATTAATGCTAAATTATATTAATAATAAAAATTTTAAAATCAGTAAGTGATAAAATTTTAAAGTTTTACAAGCTTACCATCAACCAGATGAAAGGTTGCATCAATTGAAATCTTCTCTTTCCAAATTTCCAAATGATGTAAGGGAAAGGCCTTTGTGATCGAGGGCTTAAAATTTTATACAGTGCTTACATTTCTCTTATGAAATGAAATCTCAGAATCCTAAAGGATATGAACTAGGAGTATGTGGAACAAAGACCTCCCCCCTCCCTCTGCTTTCAGAACAGTGTAACTCCTTGTAGAAAGAAAATACTTGAATACTTTAGGTTGTCAAGATCAACCAAATGCTGTTGATATTTATTCCATTAACTATCTTTAAAAGCTTCCATGAGAATTTTTGAATTTGATTTTCAGTAGGAGCCAAATATATATGTCTTTAAAACTATTTTCCTGCTCAGTATGCATTGTCATACTTACTGCTGAATTTATAAGCACTATGGTGCAACAAATGAAAGTGGAAGGAAAGAAATTTTATCTCAGATCTTCCTCATATTTATTTTTGAGCATCTTCCAAGCATAACTACCCATGGATGTGGAAGTAGTAGTAGTTTATTTTTATAAGAAATATGGTGAATTTCTCTATTCAAATGTATTCAAAGCTGGGCTGCACTAACTACTGGTATGAATTATATAACATGTTTACAATAATAAACTGGAAGACTCAAAGCATTGCTAGTCACTGAAATCCAAATTGGATCAGGATGAACACATGCATTCCTCACTTAAAAAAAAAAGTCCTAGTATAGTATAGATATTTGTATTGGCTCTCCTTGATTTCTTACCAATAATTGTTTCCCTTCCATTTCTCTCACTCTTTTAAGAAAGTAAGCTGTAAAGTATAGGGACAAACATTACTAATGAGAGAGAAAATTATAAGCCTATATGGTAGAACATTCATTGACTTGAAAATATATTGAATTAGTGTTCATATTTGAATTTTTACAACTATGTTCACCGTGTGAAGTATTCAAATAAAATATTACTTTTGTGCAGTAGAAACAAGACAGTTAATACTTTTGATATGATAATATTAAACTAGCTCAAATATTAGACACGCCTTTCAATTTACATATCAGAAATTAATGAAAAGATTGTATCTGCTGTAATGCAGCCTTATTCTCAGTAGAATGTAAGATCATATGGGCCTATGTGTTTCTCAACAACATTTCACAGAGAGTCAGCATCTCATAGTGGTGAAGAACCTTGGCAAAGGAATCATACAGTCTTACTTGGAATAAATTGCTTAACTCTTCTGTTTCTCAATTTCCTCATTTGTAAAAAGGGAATATCTACATACTGTATCCTATATCTACATCATAGGGTTGTTGTGAAGATTAAAATGACTCATATCAATCTTAAAAGACAGTGTCAGTTCCATAGTATATATCCAACCAATGCTATTTTTTGTCATTATTCACAAACAAAAATTCAGCAAACTCTAGGTATTGAATGCCTACTATGTATGAGAGGCTTGGGCTACAATTGACATCAGTGCTTTACTTTCACTATTAAATATTAACATTTATATTAATAGTAAATAAATGCTGTAACAAACTAGCATATAGAATAAGTTTAGTCTTTAGTTCTTAAAATTCAAGTCTTTTAGCACTAGTTCCGGGATTTTGCTATTTTACCTTTGTCATTTCAACCACACCTTGTGTTTTGCATAATAAATTGCTGCTATCATTGCCTTCTCTCTAGGATGAATGTAAAAGTTGGATCACACTTTTTTTGTTTTGTTTGTTTTTTTGTGGTACGCGGGCCTCTCACTGTTGTGGCCTCTCCCGTTGCGGAGCACAGGCTCCGGACGCGCAGGCTCAGTGGCCATGGCTCACGGGCCCAGCCTCTCCGCAGCATGTGGGATCTTCCCGGACCGGGACACGAACCCGTGTCCCCTGCATCGGCAGGCGGACTCTCAACCACTGCGCCACCAGGGAAGCCCTGGATCACACTTTTGACACTTGACTATGGAGTTGCCTGCTAGTCACCTTTCAACCTTGACAGCAAATCCAGTCAACTTAAGAGCATTTTAATGTACCTATGTAATTCCTTAGAATTTAAGATTAGGAGAGAAAAGCAGGTCTTGTGACCTTCATGAGCAGTATTCAGTGGTTACTCTGGAAATGATAGAATTAGTTTAATTTTAGCTGCAATTTGATTGAAATGTTTTCCACCTTAAAATCAGATATTTGACCAGTGCCTACAATGTGAGGGAGGTTATATGCAGTGCATTTCTAATGCAATAGAAACGCAGTCAAGTCAAATAAAATCATTTTGTCGTCAGTAATCAGGAAGAAGTTGCCCTAGATGTTTTAGATTCCAATTTTTCATTGAACAAGAAAGCTTAAGTGTAGAGTAGTGTAGAGTATACACGACTCAGCTATTTTTATGTAGGAAAAAAGTGCACTATTTTACTTCACTCTGACCTTGAGTCAAAGTTTTGTGAAGAATATGATTCTGAGTGGATTGAGGGTGAAATGAGATGAAAAAGAGGGAAGAGCTGCTTTTAACATGACCAGATGGTAATTTTTACTAGTTGGCAGTGTATTAAAACACATTTTCTGAAAGGAAACTATACATTATAGACTGGCATCACTAAATGTGTAAAAGCATCCCAAAAATAGATAAAAATATTCTTTAGCTTTGAAGTAAAGTTTTGATAAACTTGTATGAGTGTATGGTTATCTGTAGGGTAAAGATAGCAATGAAGACTAACTGTACAATCAAAGGTCCTAGAGGAATTAGCACTGAATTGACAATATCTAATCTCCGATGTTATATCTTACAAAACATGAATCATGTTCTTTGTGCTGGTTCCAGGATAAACCAGGTATAACAGTTCAGTATTAACTGCTTTCTTGCCCTACTGAAATCATGATCAGTCTCACTAATGCACACCCTAGATTTCCCAACTAAATTTTTGAAATCAACTAAATTTTAATCATCACGGGGGTAGTCATCTTGGAGTCTGCTAAATTATTCATTAAATAGCTTATTGATGTTCTTTATGCATACTGAGAAAGTTGCAATGATATAACCTGAAAACCATTAAAACTCACTTGCCAAAAGTCCAGAAAACACAAATATTTAATTACTCATGAACAGTTTCTCTATAATCAGTTTCATGTATCTTATTTCTGGCATAACTACTCTGATTATGCCAAAATAATTAGGCAGACACAGTGACTCTGCCTAATCCTTTGATCATTGACATGGTGGGTCTGATAAACTCTTTAAAACATGTTGGTAATTTTTAAACCTTTCTAGTAGTGGAATATGTAAATATTTTATCTGGAAATGACTGAAATACTATATAAATATTTTATCTGGAAATGACTGAAACACTAAGTTAACACACCACTGCAAGTTACAATTAGAGCAGTCTCACATTTTGGTAAAGGCTACTGTAAAAATTTTATAATATTGAATAGACACAATGTATTCTTCCAAGATGTATGGATCAAATCAGAGCAGATTGCATTGTTGAGCAGCCATATATGCACTGTTTAGAAGCTCATTGCTTGAAAGGAGTTTTAAACCAATTATTGAGTTGATTTCTCTTTCACTCTAGTTTTTGTAATAATCAGTATGATAAAAGTGAAATGCCCATCATGGTGATTTCTTTTTTTCATTAATTGTAAGAAACCCAGTGTGATATTTCTTCTTTATTTGAATTTTTTAAAGCATGATTGGAAAAATGACTATAACACAGATTAGAATCTCAAGATACATTACATAAGATAGAGAGAGCTGAGAGCATTTCAATACTCAGTACTGTAAGAGAAGCATAAGTATTTTAAAATAAATCTTTAGCATACATCTTACTTTATAGTGCAGTCATTTATTCAGGGGTGAACATAGTTCATCTTATTTAATATAGCTCATCAAGGTAATAACAATAATAATTTAAAAATAACCAATATTTTTTTATGCATGCTATGTGATATAAACCATTTTGTGCAGGTGTACATCTGTATTATACATGTCCTTACATGCTTAACTCTCACAAGAAATTTATGAGGCAGAGAGAAGTTAACTGGCCAACCTGCACAGCTGGTAAGTGATAGAAGACCTAAGATCCCAATCCAGGCAGTCTGGCTGTAGAGTCTGTGTCTGACCATCATAAGATACTGCTTTTCTAAAAAATTAGAAGAATCTAATTGTCTACAGCGATTTCACCTTAGTTAGTGGCATATTTTATATATTGGTGTATTTTACAAGCATAATATACACTTGAAACATCAAGATAATGCTGGTTTATTTAAATAAGCACCAATCCTACTAAAGATCTATAATCCCTGTTAATATCTGTGTTTCTTTGGAGATCTTTATTTCAGTCATGCAAAATATACATACACACAGAGTGCAGACAGCAGAAGCAAGAAGAACTACAGTCCTGCAGCCTGTGGAACGAAAACCACATTCACAGAAAGACAGACAAAATGAAAAGGCAGAGGACTATGTACCAGATGAAGGAACAAGATAAAACCCCAGAAAAACAACTAAATGAAGTGAAGATAGGCAACCTTCCAGAAAAAGAATTCAGAATAATGATAGTGAAGATGATCCAGGACCTCAGAAAAAGAATGGAGGCAAAGATCGAGAAGATGCAAGAAAAGTTTAACAAAGACCTAGAAGAATTAAAGAACAAACACCTAGAAGAATTAAAGAACAAACAAACAGAGGTGAACAATACAGTAACTGAAATGAAAAAGACACTAGAAGGAATCAATAGCAGAATACCTGAGGCAGAAGAACGTATAACTGACCTGGAAGACAGAATGGTGGAATTCACTGCTGTGGAACAGAATAAAGAAAAAAGAATGAAAAGAAATGAAGACAGCCTAAGAGACCCCGGGACAACATTAAACGCACCAACATTTGCATTATAGGGGTCCCAGAAGGAGAAGAGAGAGAGAAAGGACCCAAGAAAATATGTGAAGAGATTGTAGTCAAAAACTTCCCTAACATGGGAAAGGAAATACCCACCTAAGTCCGGGAAGCACAGAGAGTCCCAGGCAGGATAAACCCAAGGAGAAACATGTGGAGACACATAGTAATCAAATTGACAAAAATCAAAGACAAAGAAAAATTATTAAAAGCAACAAGGGAAAAACGACAAATAATATACTGCCATAAGGTTAACAGCTGATTTCTCAGCAGAAACTCTACAAGCCAGAAGGGAGTGGCACAGTATATTTAAAGTGATGAAAATGGGCTTCCCTGGTGGCGCAGTGGTTGAGAATCCGCCTGCTGATGCAGTGGACATGGGTTCGTGCCCCGTTCCGGGAGGATCCCACATGCCGCGGAGCGGCTGGGTCCGTGAGCCATGGCCGCTGAGCCTGTGCGTCCGGAGCCTGTGCTCTGCAACAGGAGAGGCCACGGCAGTGGGAGGCCCACGTACCACAAAAAAAAAAAAAAAGTGATGAAAGGGAAGAACCTACAACCAAGATTACTCTACCCGGCAGGGATCTCATTCAGATTTGAAGGAGAAATCAAAAACTTTACAGACAAGCAAAAGCTAAGAGGATTCAGCACCACCAAACCAGCTCTACAACAAATGCTAAAGGAATTTCTCTAGGCAGGAAACACAAGAGAAGAAAAGAACCTACAAAAACAAACCCAAAACAATTAAGAAAATGGTAATAGGAATATACATATCAATAATTACCTTAACTGTGAATGGATTAAATGCTCCAACCAAAAGTCACAGGCTTGCTGAATGGATACAAAAACAAGACCCATGTATCTGCTGTCTAAAATATACATACATAGGTCATTTTTATTTTGATTCACATAATAGGATAATGTATACAATGATGAGAAAATTATTTTTCATGTAATCATGGAAATTTTTCTTTATGTATTGTGTCTCTGTAGTAAATTCTGTGACTGACTCTGCTCCACCTGACAAATATCCCTATTCATTCTGTTACGGTTCTCTCTTGCTTCAGGCTGGCCAAAAGGCCTAATACAGGCAATAATAAGTAGAAAACAAAATGGTAATTGTACAAAATTCTCTATGTGTGAGGTCTATGTAAAATTATATATATATATATATATACACACACACACACACACATGCACACATATGTACATATAGTGGTAGAATACACTTAACATAAAATTTACCATCTTAGCCATTTTTAACTGTATGATTCATTGGTATATTAACATTGTTATGCAACCATCACCACCATCCATCTCCAGAACTCTTCAGTTTGTAAAACTAGAACTCTATACCCATGAAGCAAAGCTCCCCATACCCGTCTCCCCACAGGTCCTGGCAACAACCATTCTACTTTTACTGTCTATGATTCAGACTACTCTAGGTATCTTATATAAGTGGGATAGTACAGTATTTTCTTTTTGTGATTGGCTTATTTCACTTAGCACAATGTCTTCAAGTTTCCTCCATGTTGTGGCATATGTTAGAATTTCCTTCCTTTTTAAAACTGAGTAATATTCCTTTGTATATGCCACATTTTGCTTAGCCATCCAACAATGGATATTTGAACTTCCATGTTTTTAGCTGTTCTTTTGAGTATATACCTAAGAATGGAATTGCTTGATCATATGGTAATTCTATTTTTAATTTTTTGAATAGCTACAATACTGTTTACATAGCAGCTCTACCATTTTATATACCCACCAACAGTGCACAAGGGTTCAGATTTCTCCACATCCTTACCAAAACTTGTTATTTTCTGTGCTTTTTTACTTCTTTATTTTTTGGTAATGGTCATCCTAATGGGTATGAGTTATTATCTCATTGTATTTTGATTTGCATTTACCTAATGGTTAGTGATGTTGAGCATCTTTTTATGTGCTTATTGGCCATCTTCTCTGTAGAAATGTCTATTCAGGTTCTTTGCCCATTTTTGAATCAGGTTGTTTTCTGTTTGTTGAGTTTTAAATGTTCTCTCTTTATTCTGGATATTAATCTCTTGTCAGATATTTGATTTACAAACATTTCTCTCATTCTGTGGGTTATCTTTTTTATTCTATTGATAATGTATTTTGATGCACATATTGTGGTTAAAATATTATATGATTTTATTATACATATCATCTGGTATACATGCCTCCAGGGTATAGGTCTAGGTGTCTAAGAGAACCACTGGGTCAGAGATATGGATATCTTTAATTTGAAGGAAAAAAAATTAATTTTCATGAGGTCCAGTCTGCTAGTTTTTCTTTTGTTGCCTGTTACTTTTGGTGTCATATCTAAGAAATGTTTGCAAATCCAATGTTACGAAGCTTTTGTTCCATATTTTCCAAGAGTTTTATAGTTTTAGGTCTTATTTTACGTCTGTGATCCATTTTGAGTTAATTTTTATATAAGGTATTAGGTAAGCGTTCAACTTTATTCTTTTCCATGTGGATATCCAATTTGCCCAGCACTGTTAGTTGTAAAGACTGTCCTTCTGTTGAATGGTGTTGGCCTCTTTGTGAAAAATCATTTGAAAAAGCTTATTTCTGGGCTGTTAATTCTTTTCCTTTTGTTAATATGTCTGTCTTTAGCTAGTACCACATGGGAGCTTTGTGGTAAATTTTGAAGTCAGGAAGTATGCCACTTGGTTTTGTTCTTTATTGATGTTATTTTGTTTATTCAAAGTCCTTTTGAAACTCCATATGAATTTTAGAATAGATCTCTACTTCTGCAAAATGTTTCATTGAGTTTTTGATAGGGATTGAACTGAATCTATAGACTGCTTTGGGTAGTATTTACATTGAACATAGGACGTCTTTCCATTTATTTAAGTCTCTAATTTCTTTCTATTTATATCTTTATATATTTAAATTCTTTCTAAAATTCTTTGATTTATTTACTGTTTTGTAGTTTTCATTGTACAAGTCTTTTACTTCTTTGGTTAATTCCCTAAGTATTTTATTTATTCTTTTTGATGCTATTTAAGATGGAATTGTTCTTATAATTGCCTTTTCAGAATGTTCATTGTTAGTGTGTAGAATATAATGGATTTTTGTGTATTGACTTTGCTGAATCAGTTTTAGTTATAACAATTTTTTTGTGTAGATCTTTAGGATTTTCTGTGAGTACAATCACATAATCTACAAAAGAGATAATTTTTACTTCCTTTCTGATTGGATAGGTTTTACTTCTTTTTCTTGCCTAATTGCTCTGGCTATTTAATTTTGTTGACTAGAAATGGTGGCAGTAGGTATCCTTGCCCTGTTCCTGATCTTGGAGGAACAGCTTTTATTCTCTCATCATTGAGTATGACATTTGCTGTGAATTTTTGTATATGGCTTTTATTATATTGAGGTAGTTGTCTTCTGTTCTTAGTTTTTTGAGTGATTTTTATCACTAAAGGATATTGACTTTTGACTAATATATTTTCTGCACCAGTTGAGATGATTGTTTTTTTCCTTCATTCTGTTAATGTGTTCTATTACATTGAACAGTTTTTGTATGTTGAAACATCCTTAAATTTCAAGAGTAAACCCCACTTGATCATTTTAATCTGCTGCTAAATTCATTTCACTGTATTTTGTTGAGGATATATGCATCAGTGCTAGTAAGGGATATTGGTCTATAGTTTTCTTTGCTCATAGTGTGTCTAGCTTTTGTATCTTAGTAATGCTGGTCTCACAGAATGAGTTAGGAAATGTTCTATCCTCTCCACTTTTATTGAAAAGTTTGAGAAGCATTGTTATTAGTTCCTCTTTAAATGTTGGTAGAATTTACCAGTGAAACCATCAGATCCAGGGCTTTCCTTTGTTGGTAGAATTTTGATTACTGATTTAGTCTAGTTACTAGTTATAGATCTACTCAGAGTTTCTATTTCTTCATGATTTAGTCTTTGTAGGTTTTGTATTTCTAGGACTTGTCCATTTCATGTAGGTTATCTGATTTGTTGGCATACAATTATTCTTAGTACTCTCTTATTATTTTTATTTTCTGAAGAGTGGGCAGTTATGTCCCCATTCTCATTTCTGATTTCAGTAATTTGAGTCTTCTATTTTTTTTCCTTAGTCTAGCTAAAGTTTTATCAATTTTATTGATCTTTTTAAAAAACTTTTGGTTTTATTGATTGTCTCTATTGTTTTCTATTCTCTGTTTTGTTTATCCGAGCTCTGATCTTCATTATTTCCTCCTTTCAGCTAGCTTTCAGTTTAGCTTCTTTTTCTAGTTCCTTAAGTTGTAAAGGTAGTTTGTTAATTATTTCTTTCTTTTTAATGTGAGCATTTATAGCTATAGATATCCCCTTTAGCACTGCTTTCATTGTGTCCTATGTTTTGGTAGGTTATGTTTTCAATTTCATTAGTCTCTAAGTAGTTTCTAACTTCCCTGTGATTTCTTCTTTGAACTATTGGTTGTTTAAGAGTCTGTTGTTTAATTTTCGCAAATTTGTGAATTTTCCAGTTTTCCTTGTGTTATTGATTTCTAACTTTGTTCTGTTGTGGTGAGAGAAGATATTTTATATGATATACAACTTTTAAAATCTGTTGAGACTTAATTTGTTATGCCCAGTATATTTTTAACTTACAATATGATAAAAATTATTTCTAATATGATTTGAAATCTTATGATGTTGGATATGTTTATAAATCAAATGTAAAAGGCTGCTTTCTCTTGATTTTGTATTATAGATCAGGCTGACATTTCATTACATCCTAATATGTTTGTTAACCTTAATGAAGTTTCTTTTCTCCTCTGTTTTTCCATGAACTATTGCATTACATAACTAAAAGACCCCTATATATCATGGACATTTCTAGAAATTGGTTAATTCAGTAAAGTGATCTTGCTTCTCAAATACAACTTATAATAACTAGTATGTCAGTAAATCCCACTGAATATTAAACTATTTTATAATGTACAGCCCCAAAAAAAACTAGATATCAAAAAATTGTAACTCTCCTAGGCTTGCAGGTTTTCAAAGATCAGGTTGAAGATAAGTCTGAATACTTTTAGGGAAGATTTGTTTCTCACACTTCTCTGCTCCCATTTCAGCTTTGCTGGAGCTGTGTTAACATTATGAATAATGCCAATACCAAAATAAAATTTGAAGGCAACCTACAAAATTCATAGCGATATCAGAGGGACTGTGGATGAAGAATTGGATTAACATATGAGAAGTTGTAGAAGTATGACTAAGAATGTTTAATATAAATTCTGATATTGGTGACAATGTTTCATGTGGACAGTTTATTTGGTAGTATTTCTGCCATGATGTTACTGATCACAGGTTGATTGCTTAGTTGGTATGTTTTTTGTTCATTCATCCTTGAAATAAATAATTGATTTCTTAAGATAAAAGAAAATTGTCAAAAGGTCATCACTACAGAATTTCTAAAATAACTTTTTATTTTTTTACTAAAAATAGTTGAATCCATTAAAAATTAAACAGACTTAGAAAGTGTGATTCTAATACTTTGGTCTCTCTCTGTCATGCAAGTTCCTGAAAACTCTATTTAAGGGGTAAGAGGATTATAGTGGTTAGAATTTGAAGAGTAAAGAGTTTGGTCTGCGTCACCATGTCATTTGCTTTTGTCCATGTATTTTTTGGGCTCTGGCTCTGGAACAATATGGTGAAACATGGGAATAACCAAAACTTTGTGAAATATGTTTACAAAGAAATGTCTTCTAAAGATGGCTCATTTTTTAATTTCAAGCTGGATTGAGATAAGGTGTGTTAATGCTCAATTTAATTTTATCTGGGGTTGTGTAACTAAATGGTTTTTTTTTACCTTATAAGATATTATAAAATAGATTAGCCTTTTTGTGGTCCATTGCTAAAATGGAAATAAGTAATTAGATTCTTTGGAGTTTGAGGAACAATGCTGGGCTGGTGTATCATTGTGGGGGGTTGAGGTAGGAGTATTTTATGCTTTAAACTAAATCACAAAATAAAATAAATATCCATTGTTTTTGTCCTTCATCTTGTAACTATGGGTATAAAAGAAAAGATTCATAATGGCAGATAATGAATTAATGGCACTAGTCCCTTAGCTAAGTCCCTTCTAACTTTCAAAATTATAGGTCAGAGTTCTCCTTTGCTTGTTAACTATACTACTTTACCACCTGTGGGAATTTTTGTTATTAAGTAATTGTGGTGGGCAGGATATGTGTGGAAATGGAGCTTCTTACACTCCTGGCTTATTACACTCTTACAGTAATCCACATTGTGGCAATGAGAAGTGTCAGGCAGTCATCATGTCCAGGAACACACAGCACCATGTGGTCCATTGATTAATCAGCAAATCCCTTCTATTTCCTCACTTTTCTTTTCAAATTGCTCCCAAACTCAAACCCTCTACCAAGGTAACATTTGACAGAATATATGTTGCTTTTTTTTTTTTTTTTTTTGCGGTACACGGGCTTCTCACTGTTGTGGCCTCTCCCGTTGCAGAGCACAGGCTCCGGACGCGCAGGCTCAGCGGCCATGGCTCACGGGCCCAGCCGCTCCGCGCATGTGGGATCTTCCCGGACCGGGGCACGAACCCGTGTCCCCTGCATCGGCAGGCGGACTCTCAACCACTGCACCACCAGGGAAGCCCTACATTGCTTTGTTTACCATTACTGTTTACTTTATTTAAAGATTTCTGTTTTCATTATAATGATATTAATGCACAGGACCTGCTACATGACAATATGGAGCCCTTTGTTTAAAAATATGAAGACTATCTAGACAGCAACAGCAGAAAATTTAACAGGTGCAGGGCCTTTACTAAGCCCAGGGCCCTTTGTGACTGCCCATGAAGCTAACCCAATTAACACCAAGCATCCATGCCAAGATAAATCTGGAGTGTTATCAGGGCAGTTTTTTTCTGAGCTGGACTTTTTGCTCCATTTATTCAAACTCCACTTTTAATTGTGTCTTACTTCATTCTTGTAGTTAGAATGTTGGCACTCTGAAGCCTTCTTCAATTTTTAAATAAATCTTAGTGAGTAAGACGTATCTTCATAACTCTACTGATTTAGGACTTTCTATATATTTAATATAGCATGTGTAGTATTTGAAACTATTTATAATCATTTGACTGTAACTTTACCCATTGTCTAACATTATACACTGTAAAAAAGTTTCTTAATATCTTTTTTCCTCCTAAAATACAGGATATTCTGCTACATATGATCCAATATCACTCTATATGCTACATGATCCTTGCCAAAATTCGTATTTCTTTATATTATTAAGCTAATAATGCATTCTTCATATCACTGTTTCTTGAACAATACTCTCCCTTCATATCTCATTCAATAAATCATATAAATGTAATATTAAATTATGACCTAATTATATCATCTCTTTATTTGTCCACCATTTGCCATTCTAACTTAGTTGCCCAAGCTTTAATATAGAACATCATGTAATTATGTCTGATCAATATAAGTATTTGTTCTAAATAATATTGGGAATGTATATATCCATTGTAGATAAATTTTTAATACTTTTAAAATTGAACTATTAATTGACTTAAATATTTTTAGTTTCAGGTGTACAACATAGTGATTTGATATTTTTATAAATTATGAAATGATCACCATGATTTCATTATACAAAGATATTAAAATATTATTGACTATGTTCCCTATGCTGTACATTACATCCCTGTGACTTATTTATTTTATAACTGTAAGTTTGTACCTGTTAACCCCTTTCACCTATTTATTCCATCCTCTCACCCTTCTCCGTTCTGGCAACCAGCCATTTGTTCTCTGTATCTATGAATCTGTTTCTGTTATGCTATGTTTGTTCATTTGTTTTTTTTTTTTAGATTCCACATATAAGTGAGATCATATGGTATTTGGCTTTCTCTGTCTGACTTATTTCACTTAGCATAATACCCTCTGTGTCCACCCATGTTGTTACAAATGGCAAGATTTTAATTTTTTTATCGTTGAGTAATATTCCACTGTGTTTATATGCCCCTTATTCTTTTCACATTCATCTTGGACAGTTAGGGTGCTTCCATATGTTAGCTATTGTAAATAATGCTGCAGTGAACATTGGGGTGCATATATCTTCTGGACTTGGTGTTTTCATGTTCTTTGGATAAATACCCAGTAGTGAGATTTCTGTATCATATAGTAGTTCAATTTTTAATTTTTTGAGGAAATTCCATACTGTTTTTCATAGTGACTGCATCAATTTATATTCACACCAACAGTGCATGAAGATTCTCTTCTCTGCACATCCTCTCCAACATTTTTTATTTCTTGTCTTTTTGATGGTCACCATTCTGACAGTATGAGGTGATATCATGGTGTTTTTTATTAGTGTTTCCCTTATGACTAGTGATGTTGAGCATCTTTTCAAATGCCTGTTGATCATATGTGTGTTTTCTTTGGAAAAGTATCTATTCAGGTCCTCTGCCTATTTTTAAACTGGATTGTTTTTTTGATATTGAGTTGTATATTCTTTGTATATTTTGGATATTATAACCCCTTATCAGACATATCATTTACAAATATCTTCTCCCATTCAGTATGTTGCCTTTAGTTTTGTTGATGATTTCCTTCGTTGTGCAAAAGATTTCTTAATTTAATATAGTCTCATTTATTTATTTTTGCTTTTGTTGTCTTTGCCTGAGGATACATATCCAAAAAAGTGTTGCTAAGACCAGTGTCAAAAAGCTTACTGCCTATGTTTTCTTCTAGGAGTTTTATGGTTTCAGGTAATTTTCAACACATTTTGAGTTTGATTTTGTATATGGTATAAGAATGTCATCTAGTTTAATTCTTTTGTGTGTAGCTGTCCAGTTTTCCCATCACTACTTATTTAAAAAGCTGTATTTTCCCGTTGTATATTCTTGCCTCCTGTGTCATAGATTACCTGATCATATAAGTGTAGGTTCATTTCTGGCCTCTCTCTTCCATTCCATTGATCTGTGTGTCTCTTTTTGTGCCAGTACAAACTGTTTTGATTACTATACCTTAGCAGTATAGTTTAAAATCAGGGAGTGTGATATCTCCAGCTTTGTTCTTACTTAAGACTGCCTTTGCCATTCAGGGTCTTTTGTAGTTCCATACAAATTTTAAGATTATTTGTCCTAGATCTATGAAAAATACCATTGGAATTTTGATAGGGATTGATTTGAATCTGTAGATTGCTTTGTAATCAACAATGTATGGACATTTTAACAGTGTTAATTCTTCTAATGCATGAGCACAGTATATCTTTTTATTTATTTGTGTTGTTTCCAATTTCTTCCATCAGTGTCTTAAAGTTTTCAGAGTACAGTTCTTTCACCTCTTTGGTTAAATTTATTCTTAGGTAATTTATTCATTTTGTTACAACTGTAAATTGGATTGTTTTCTTACTTTCTCTTTCTGATAGTTTGTCATTAGTGTACGGAAATGCAGCAGATATCTGTATGTTAATTATGTCCTGTGACTTTAATGAATATATTTATTCATTCTAATAGTTTTTTGGGTTTTCTATATATAGTATCATTTCACTGCAAATAGTGACAGCTGTACTTCTCCTTTCTATTTTGGATGCCTTTTATTTCCATTTCTTGTCTGATTGATGTGGCTAGGACTGTATTCAATAAAAGTGGTAAGTATGGACATCCATGTCTTTTTCCTGATCTTAGAGTAACAGCTTTCAGATTTTCACCATTGAATATCATGTTAGCTGTGAGTTTGTCACATATAGTCTTTATTATGTGGAAGTATGTTCCCTCTATACCCACTTTGTTGAGTTTTTTTCATAAATGGCCATTGAACTTTGTCAAATGCTTTTTCTGCATCTAATGAGATGATCGTATAATTTTTATTCTTAGGTTTTTTTTCTTTTTGCTGTTCTAAATTGGGTGATTTCTACTATTCTGTCTTCCAGATTGCTAATCCCTTCTTCTATATCTTCTAATCTGCTGCTGATTCCCTCTAGTGTATTTTTCATCAAAGTTATTGTATTCTTCAGCTGTAAATGGTTCTCTCTTATATTTTTTATTCTTAGTTGAAGTTGTTTTTTTTTTTTGTGGTATGTGGGCCTCTCACTGTTGTGGCCTCTCCCGTTGTGGAGCACAGGCTCTGGATGTGCAGGCTCAGCGGCCATGGCTCACGGGCCCAGCCGCTCCACGGTATGTGGGATCTTCCCGGACCGGGGCACGAACCCGTGTCCCCTGCATCGGCAGGCGGACTCTCAACCGCTGTGCCACCAGGGAAGCCCTCTTAGTTGAAGTTTTCACTGTGTTCCTCCATTCTTCTCCCAAGTTTAGTGACTATTTTTATGACTATTATTTTGAACTCTTTATCAGTTAAATTACTTATTTCATTAGAGTTTTTTGCCTGGGTTTTAATCTTGTTCTTCCATTTGGAACATATTCCTGTCTCTACATTCTGTTTGACTTTCTGTGTTTGTTTCTATAAATTAGGTGAAACAGCTACCTCTCCCAGTCTTGAAGGCATTGCTTTGTGTAGGAGAGTCCCCTGTATGGACTCCAGGTAGACAGAGCTGGAGTGCGTGTGGGCCAGTAGGTCCTATAGTATGCCTTGCCGGGGATGCCCTGGTGGGTTGGCTGGAACTGGAGTAGGTGCACGCCAGAGGGGTCCCAAGATGTGCTGTGTCAGGCCCACCTTGGGGAGCTGGCTATAGCTGGTCTGGGCCAGGGGTCTGGGGTACACTGGGGCACCCTTGATGGCCTAGCTAGAGTGCTGGATTGTGTTCCTGCCCACATTATCAAGGTAGAGAGGCAATGCAAAACTCATACTCTCTGGTCCCTCTGATCCTACAGAGAGTTCCAGCAGTTCCCCACCTATTTTGCAGATGCTCTAGGATTAGTAAATGTGTTTCCTTCGCATGTAGTTTAGGTGCCCTTGAAACTGCTGTTTTTTCACTGTGCCCCTGGCAGGTAACTCTACACATGGGCCCCTCAGTGATATCTCGCCCTACTGCAGGTCAGTGTATCGGAGGTGAAGTTCCCAACAGTACCGTGTCTTCATCTCTCCAACCTGTCTCTGTTTGGTCCCTCTAATATTTATTGTGCAGAAGCTCTTCAATCAGCCCTCAGTTCTTCTTCAGGAGGAATTGCTCTGCATGTAGGTGTAGGTTTGGTATGTCCATGGGAAGAGGTGAGTTCAGTGTCTTTCCACACCACCATCTTGGACCAGAACAACTCCCGTTACAGCTAATTTTAAGTGTCCTTGTTAATATTTCTGTGGCAGGATTGTTTTTTTCAATAATCCTTAGTAAATGTTGGTACAGTTTGAACATATCAAATGTAAAATCAGCAATATTGGACAGTTTGTTTCATTTATGAATTTCTTATCTGTCAAAGGTCAGCTTTTGACACCTGTGTTACTTGTGATAACCTGGGAGGTTCTTCAGTATATAATGATACCTTTAAATATGTCTCTGAACAAAGCCTTTGAAAATATTGCTTTTTTGGTCTCAGTGCCTAAGCCTTAACCAGTGCCTGATCACACCAGGCCCAAGTCATTTTGTCAGCATCCTTCACACCCTCCCTACCTCCTGTCTCTCACCATTCAATTTCATCTGTATTCCAATTTCAGGTTGATAAAGTTGAAGTACTACCATCCTCATGTATCATTTTGAATTAGTAATATAAGTACCTCCTGTGTCTGTGTTTGAAACTTTGGACTTTACATTGGACTTGCTCTTTTTCTTCATAGCATGCATCTTGGTCTGAGCACAGAGTTTATTTCTGTCTTTCTCTACTTGTGTCAAGCACCTGTTTTATTACTTCTTGTTCTGCCAACCCATATTTTCTTACTCTTTTAATACTTGTTCTCCCTTTACAGCCTTCACTATTTATTTCAGCTTATATTTTCTCTCACACATCTTTAAACTTGTGTCATCTTTGTAATAACTACTAGAATTTAGTACAGTTGTCCCTTGGTATACATGGGATTGGTTACAAGGGCCCCCGTGGATATCAACATCTATGGATTCCAAATTCCCTCATATAAAATGGTGTATAACTGTCCACCCTCTTCCACAGGGTCTGCACCCATGAATTCAACCTACTGCAGGTTGAAATTCAATCTGCAGTTGTTTGAATCCATGGATGTGAAACATGCAGATACAGAAGGCCAACTGTACATTTATTGAAAACATTCCACATATAAATGGACCTGCACAGTTCAAACCTGTGTTGTTTAAGGGTAAACTGTATTTAATTTTCTTCTAGTTTGTATGCATGGAGGGAGGGTATGGGTACTTCATTTTTAAAATAAACATCTCCTTTTACTCTCCAAATATATCATTTCAAATATAACATAATTAAATATATAAATTATTAGGATATTTTCTCTCTCTTAAAAATCATCTTTGCTTTGCAGACCATCTGCACAGAAATATGTGTTGCTTATAAAAGCCACATTCTTGACCTCTTATACTCCAGCTGTTATCACGATGTATACATTGAAGAAGTAACTAGCTATGAAATAGTTGTTAGAGGGGTTCTATTAAAACCTCAGTCTTTAAAATTTTGGCAGATCACAGCTTTCTAAGGAGAGGAAAGAAAACCTACATGAATGATGATGATATAATTAGTTTGTTATTATAAAAATAAAATAAACCTATTGCTTTATGGCAATGGATTTCAAATTCAACAAAATATATTTAGAAACAAGGTGTAAAATGTAAGTAACATGAAATAGGAGGAATTACAGCTAATATTTGTCAGGAGATTAATGTATACACATCTTACTGGCTGCTGTAGAAAATACAGTAGCATGTATTGTAAAGGTTAGAAATCTAATTTTATGAATTTTGTGTAGATATAGCAGTAGTAAAATTTAACTGATTCTTGATAACTATAATCTAAGTAATCTGTTTACAGACCTTTCTCTTACCTTTGGTTAGATTCTTGTGAATTTATAAAATTATTTACGATATTTTCAATTCAAATGGCATGAGACCTTGGAAACACAGGGTACTAGGGATCAATATATAATAGATAAATGACTTGAACAGGTGGTACTTAATGCTTTTGCACGTTTTGGTCACTTGGGAGAGTTCATAGTTACTGAAGTTAATACCAATTAGAATAATGTTCACCTCAGTGACTAAAGAAACTAAGTCAAAAGACACCACCTCTTAGAAGAAAGCACAAACAGTATACCTAGTGTCTTTAATTCAGTTCAGATTTCAGCCTGTCAGCAACAAGCTAAGTCCAGCAATAAGTTAACATTTGGGGATAAAAAGATTAAGGCTCAGCCTTATCTTTTAATATGTGCTACTTTTGAGGCGAGAGATCATCAAACACATTAGTGTAAGGTAGAGGACAAAGCCCTGGAGTGAAAAATACAAAGTTTGACTCAGATTTATTGCGATGTCCAGCAAGGCAAGTAACTTGTTCTCTGTTAGCCTCAACTTCTCGATTTGCTACAGCTAGGTACTTTGTAGGTTTTCCTCTGACTCAGACTTTAGTAGGGGTTGGCTTAAAGCAGTTTCTCTTTCAGCACTAACTTCATTTCTCTAGCCTTACTAGACTTTAGTCATGAATGTCAATATGCCATTAGATATTATACAGACACAAGCCTCCTTGAAGGTGGTCGAGTTTAGTGATCAAACAGGTTCTTAAGATTAATGTCTGGGTTCAAATCCCACATCCTCTACTTTCTCACTGTATGATTTGGACAAGCTAGTTATTCTTGGAGCCTCATTTTCCTCATCTGGATTGTTCTGAAGATGTTAGAACTTTAAAAATATATATAAGATAAATAAAATTAAACAATATGTAAAAAATGTAAGTCTCTGGCATATCCAAATCCTCAAGAATATTGGCCGTTATTATTATTTAGGAATACAAGAATAATGGAGTTTGACCAAGAGATCCTTGATAAATTTGAGTCAAATGGAAATTTTCTTGCTTCAGGGATGATTGAGAAAGCCGGACTTCTGAAAGAGCAAGGGAACTTTGGATAATGCATGGGAGGAGTGATAAAAAGTAATCAGTTCAGAAATTCAGAAATCAGTTCTTCGCTATTCACTGGTTAAGAGGATGAAGTTGTCTCATGTATGTATGCTAACTTTGGAACACAGGAAGTATGCCTGAGATTTATAATACCTTAGGGATAACTGATACATCCAGAAATGCTCAGAATATATAAAAACAAAGGTATTCTAGGTTTTTACAGTTCCCCTAAACTTAGAGTTGACATTTCACTCCTCTGAAATGATTGAAAGTGGGAAAATAGCATGTTAAGCATTTACTCCTTTTTTAGAATAGTATAAAGAAAAAAACTAGCAACAAATAAAAAATATTCATATATTTGTTCATTTTATAGCAACCCTTTGAAATTAAAGATCGCTTCGCATTCCTTTAAGAAATTTACATACAAAAGACAACAGCAATATTGGACTCCCAGGCTAATATCGTTCACCTCCTGAGAATACACATAAGGCTTCAAGAGAAGTGATTTGAGCTTGTGCTGTGTCACCATAGTTGGGGGAAAAAAACAAACAGATTCACTATACATGAAAATGTCATGAGTGATAAATGAGGGGGTTGTAGATGAAGAGATCATAGGAGATCATCTTCTGTGAAAAATGCTTTCCTTCATTTTTGGGAAATTGGAGTAGTAGAAATTAGATTAATTCTTGGTAATTTTGATTAAAAATGCTGTATATTAAAAGGAGTGTTCTTTTCTGTGACTACTTTCTACTTCAGATTCCTCAGTAAACATTAAGATGACAGTTAATTTCCTTTAATCAAAGCTTATCGTGAAGACACTACAAAATGCGTTCTCAGAATAATTGTTCTAAGCTAGGATCTCCGTAAATCCAAAAGTTAGTCATGAATTATTAAATGTTACAAAAGAAAAATGAAATATGCAGCTTTATTTTTAAAAAGTAGAACTGCAATGTTTGAACAACAAAAAGAAATGATAATTCTGTGATATGATAGAGATGTTAGCTAATGCTATAGTGGTAATTATTTTACAATATATAAGTATCAGATCATCACACTGTACACCTTAAACTTACACGTTATATGTCAATTATATTTCAATAAAGCTGGAAAAAATAATTCAAGATTGATGGATATTTTTTCTCAGCACTTTGAGGAGATTTTTATTGCCTCCTATAATTTTAAGACACTTTATTTTTTTAATTTTAAAAGCGAAAAACAGAAATCTAAAAGTATACAGTTAATAGGTTGACGATGTAATGGGCCGAATTGTTCCCCAAAAGATGTTAAAGTCCTAACCCCCAGTACTGTAAATGTGATCTTGTTTGGAAATAATGTCTTTGCAGATGATCAAGTTAGGAAGAGGTTGGTAGGGTGGGTCTTAATCCAATATAACCGTGTCCTTTCAAAAAAATTTAGACATAGTGACACGCATGCACAGAGAGAAGATGATGCGAAGACACACGGAGAACCTTGTCTCCAAGCCGAGGAATACTTGAGGTTACCAGAAGCTAGGGAAGAGGCATGGAACAGACTTTCCCTCACAGCCTTTAGAATGAACTAACCCTTGAATACCTTGATTTTGGACTTCTTCCTTCTAAAACTGTGGAGTATTTATGATGTTTAAGGTACCCCTGTTTGGTACAACACTTTGTTATGGCAGCCCCAGGAGATTAATCTAGACACATATTTTAATCAGCAGAAGTAAAACCAGGGAACACCAGCACCTCCAGTTATCCATGAAGTACCCTAGCATGTCTTTCCTGGGGTCTTTATGAGGCACTGCAAGCATTAAGTAGCAGTTTTGTAGACCACTATATAGACCCACCATTTCCTCACTCCTTTCCTGTACTGGCTCTCCCCGACAAATATCTGCAGTGCTTACCAGGCAGTAGTTTTATTTCTGCTCGTGATGCTAGACGCTGTGCCCTCTCTGAATCATGACAGCTCCCAACTCTCTAGGTAAATACCAGTGGACATAGCCACTGATGTGCTGGAGTCCTCAGTATCTTATATTCCATGCAAAAGTACAAAGAAGAGCTCTTTCAATTCCTACTGTTGTATTTAACACCAGGCAGGTGTCCAGGTAGTGCCATCAGTGCACCAGTGACTCAGAAATGTCAACGAAAATTATTTTCTGTTTAATAAGGTCACACTATGAAGTCAGACTTATAATCCATGAGTTCCTGGTTTTTTAAAATGCATTTTCCCAAGAGAATCCTCAAACCCCTACACAAAGACAATTTACCAAACATGGTAGTTGTTAGAAATGTCAGGAATTGAAAGAAATAGACTCGGGACTTCCCTGGTGGCACAGTGGTTAAGAATCCGCCTGCCGGGCTTCCCTGGTGGCGCAGTGGTTGAGAGTCCGCCTGCCGATGCAGGGGACACAGGTTCGTGCCCCGGTCCGGGAAGATCCCACATGCCGCGGAACGGCTGGGCCTGTGAGCCATGGCCGCTGAGCCTGCGCGTCCGGAGCCTGTGCTCCGCAACGGGAGAGGCCAGAACAGTGAGAGGCCCGCGTAACGCAAAAAAAAAACAAAGAAATAGACTCAAAGTGAGACCTCCCCAAAATATATATCAATGGCAAATAAGCACTGAAATTTGCTTGAAATCATTAGTCATTAGGAAAAATACAGACAAAAACCACAATAAGATGCTACTATATGGTTACTAGAATGGCTAAAATGAAAAATCACACAAGACAGAGGGCTGATGAGGATGTAAAGAAATGTAAACCCTCATGCATTGTTGGTGGGAATGCAAAATATTGTAGCTACTTTGGAAAACAATAGAGAAGTTTCTTTTAAATATATATTTATCATATGACTCAGCTCACGCCTAGGTATTTACTCAAGAGAAATGAAAACGTGTTCATACAAAAACCTGTTTGCAAATGTTTCTAGCAGCTTTATTCCTATAGCCCAAAATTGGAAATAACCCAGATGTCCATCCGTTGGTAAATGGATAAACAAATAGAACACTACTCATTAAGAAAAGGAATAAATCATAAGTATATATGTAACAACATATATAAATCTTCAAAGCATTACATTAAGTGAGAGAAAACAGAGAAGACTGTATAGTATATGATGCCATCTGTATGATTTTCTGTAATAAGCACAATTCTAGGAAGAGAAATGTGATTGTAGTGGCCAGGGACTGGGTGTGGAATTGGGATGAGGATTGATTACAGGGGGGAACAGGGAACTTTCTAGGGTGATGGACATGCTCTGTGTCTCCATTGAAGTGGTTGTTACTGTAAACATATATCAGTATTCATCAAACTAAACATTGAAAAGAAGAAAATTGTGTTATATGTATATTGCACTTCAATAAATAGCAATAAAAATTGGATTTTTACCACAATACAAGATGTCATAACAAGTCCTAAATCCCTGTAATCAAGAGCTGGACTAAAGTCATAATGACAGATGAAACCAGATTGTTACCTTGAAAGCAGAAAGTATAAGAAATTCTATAGCTCGGTATTCCTATGATGGTAGCAGTAGGAACTGAAAATTCTTGGGTTTTGGTTTTGTTTTGTTTTGTTTTAGGAGGGGAAAGGGACTCTTCGAATGAAGGGGGTTAAGGAAGCAGCAACTATTTATTTTGTGTGAACAGTTATATAAACTCAACATAACAGTTATCTATAAAAAATACTTTGGAGAGAGCCTAAAATCCCATCTGCTTTTTAAGAAGTGTATCATGGATAGACTTTATCTGCAGAATTTTTGCAGATTTTTGGGAAGCCAATAATTTCCTCTCTATATAGGTATCCCTAATTCAGGCTTTGGAAACTAGTGTTTCTAAATCTGCAACAAAATGATCCATAATTTAATCATGAGACACACAATACTTTTCAAGATGACTCCTTTTGAGTGTTGAATGTATGTAGTTGATACAGCCGCTAACAGAAGAAACAAAATTTGGCAGCTTTGAAATTTTAGTCAAATATGTAAGACATTGTTTTATTTGATGGCATAGCCAAAAAATAGAGGAGTTCCCATGCTTCTTTTTAAAAATATTTCACATAACCTAAGGAGCTATAAATCACTGGCTAAGATCTAAATACATACATGGTTTGTTAGGAAACAAACAAACAAAAAATCCCATGTTGAAAATAATGAGGAAAAAATAAAAACAAGCTTGTTTTCTCCATTGTTCTTTCATTGTTATTGTTGTTTCTTTAATTTTTTTCAGCATTTAAGTAATATATCATAATTTTTTTACAGATCAATACTAGATTAATAATATTTGTAATTTCAGGACTATTATGTTTTCTTATACCTGAATCTTCAGATTGTTCTTGAATAATTTAAATTGTGTTTTCAGGTTACATTCAACTTTGTTCTGATTTTATTAATATTTGAAATTGTTGTTTGAAGAGGAAATGGTATGTGATAGTGGAAATGGTGAGTGCTTTTAAATGGGGAATCCTGGATAGTCAAATATTGGTTCAAATTCTAGACCTTCCAGTTATGGCTGTTTCACCTAGAAAGCAGTGATGTATGTTTTGCATTATCTTTAGCCTTAATTTCCTCATTTGTAACATGGAAATAAAACATTTTACAAAATTGTATTGATGATGGAATGATATCTTACATACTTAGCACTCAGTAAATGAAAGCTGCTGACTTACTTATTGATCCGTTGATTCATCTAGCTGTTCACTTACCCTTCCTTTATTTTCTTTTCTGCAGACAAAACAAGGTTCAAGTTCAAATTCTAGACTGATATTGTATTAACTCTGTGACTTTTGACAAGTTACCGACTTTTCAAAGTCTAAATTTTCACATACATAATAGATAACTTATACCGTAAAGGAATATTATTAATATTTTAGAAAGTATATGTAAGAATCTAGCTTTGTGCTTGGAACATAGTAGGTGTTCATTTATAATATTTGCTGCTATTTTAATTTTTAGACTTATACTACATAGATTGTTTTAAGATTTGACCTTTTTAAAATATATTTTTTATTGTTTAAAACATATATTTTCCTGCATCAAAGCTACATCAGAAATTAAATGAAAATTTAATAGTTTTAAACAGATAATTGTCATAGTGATTTTTGAATAAAAGACAAAAATCTCTAGGAAAAAATAACACAAAAATTATTAATGGTATGTTTAAGACAAACTACATATATGAGCATTATACATATGCTGGAAATGACTAGTTTTTAAGGTGCTGGTCATGAGGTGTTTTGATAATTGACATTATTCAGATAATTATTCTAATACACGAAGTGTGTCAAAACCATGGATAATGAGTTTAGCATAACATTTTTATCTGCATTGGTTTGTTACTTTATCCATTGTTACTGAATACATTGTGGTTATGCATTGTTATTAATTGTATGCATAGAATTTTTAAAAAGTGTTCTTATGTAAATGAGATTATTTTACAGTATTAAAAGTACTATTTTCAGGGATTGTCACTTTTAACATATTTGTCTTATGAGATCAATTACTTAAGATTTTTTTAAAAAATGAAACAGATCCCATTCAAAGTGAATATTTTTATTTTTAATTACTCATAGAATATCCTCATTAATCTATGATACTATACATTTTTCTTAGTAAAAGTTTTACCTCAAAATAACTGCTTATCCAAATCATACTTAAATTGGACTTATATTTTAAAATAGATGAAAAGCAAGTATTTCCACAGAGATAATCTTAAAATACCTTTTTGTGGATCTGGAAATAAAATAGTAAAAAAGAAAGAAGTAAACAATGCTACTTCTAAACATATTGCTGCCTCTGACATCAGAGGTAATTAGAGGAAATTAAGACAAGTGTATGGTATCATAGATGAATGAGGATACTCTATGAGTACCTCAAAATGAAAATGTTTATTTCACACAGGAGCTGTATTTCATATTTTCAAAAAATTTGAAGTACAGTTGAGCCTTGAACAATACGGGTTTGAACTCTGTGGGTTCACTTATACATGGATTTTTTTTTTTTTTAAGTAAATACTACAGTTCTACAGAATTCACATTTGGTTGAATCTCAGATGTATAACCACAGATATGAAGGAACTACGTATAGGGAGGATTGCCTGTAAGTTATTCATGCATTTTCAACTGTGTGGAGGGTCAGCATCCCTAACCCCTGCATTGTTCGAGTCAACTGTAATTTAACTCAAAAGAAAAAGAGATATTAAAATATGGATAATCCCTATAAGATAAAAACGTTCTCTCAAAAAAAATCTTTGGAAATGGCCTTGTTGATCATTTTAATTTGTAAGAATGCTTTAAAAAGTCACAATAGTACAATTAATTAAGGTAATTAGAGGAAATGATAAAGATAATGCAATGTTCAACAACTTCTAAAATTGCTGCTAATTTCACTTCTAGTTTTTACTAATTTCTATTCATACTGGTCTAATTTATGCTTCACTTTTTAATGAAGAATTGTACTATTAAAGGCAAGCACAGCTCTAAGGATGAGATGGTTTGACTTCTCATGATACAGTTTGGGGTAAACTCCAAAAGGCTTAGTACTAACAGTGTCAACACCACTTACTTCCAGCAAACACAATATCATACTTAATGTGAAAAAAAAAATCAGACTTCTGCGGTGTGCCTTGCTAATTGAAATTCTTTCTATGAGGGCAAATACAACAGGTATTTGGAGCACCAAAATCCTCTGAACATCAAAGTTTCAAGCATGCCTTTAGATTGTAAATTTCTGATTTTTTACCTAAGAAGACACATTAGAATTTTCTTTCTGTTTTACTTGTTAGCATATACAAATAGTATATTTCCAGTTACATTTAGTTCAGAAAGCTCCCAAACTTGTTGTCTTCCAGATCAAGCTTAAGATACTCAGTTGTTGCCCAACTTTTAGGTGTGCTCATTTTGTTTTTCAGCCTTGACTTTGGAGGAGTTGGGCACATTATGATATTTCTGTGAGCTTGGAATGAGAAAGAAAAGCAGTTTAATTCAGGAAGTTTAATACTTGGTTCCCAGTTTTGTAGAATGTTATGGTTTACTATTTTCTTTCCACTTAACAGAAGGCATTTTGCTTCTTACCCAGATGCTGATCACAGATTTGTTACTGCCCTGAAAACATCCCTCCACTTAAAATTGCCTTCTTTTTTTCTAAATTTTCTGAAGAGCAAGGGAAATTTGTGAAATATCAAGAGAATAGTGATTTCTGCTTCTTTCAGAAAATCAGGGTAGGAAATCCTAGGCGTAAAACATACAACCTACTCTTTATTTTTCACATCTTTGTTTAAAATAAATTTTAAAAAATAATGGTAAAAAAACATACAAGCTAGTTTCATATTGGTTTATTTTATTTCTATTTATGGACAATATTTAAAGAAATTCTCCTTCGTATACATATTACTTTGGAAAATGAAAGTATATAAGAATGCTAGTTGCTGAAGCTTTTGTGTTCTGGAAGAGTTCATGAGTACTTCTTTAAAGGTTGGCACAAAAGAAGAAAATTTATTTCCAACATTTTAAGCTTTGACTCTACACTGTAGTTCTTTTTTAATGACATAAGTTAGTTTTTCATTTGAGTTCTTTATTGAAAATTGGTCCACTTATTTGCTGAAAAGAAGCTTTAGTTTTGCATTTCTCTTTTATTGGTCAATGATTAAATTCTCCTGTGTTGTAATGTTTCACTGATATTCAAGAAATTCTAGAAAATTCATTAAAATTATATTGAGTTGGACAAATGTAGACACCTGTACATGTGAAAACCTTTTCTATAGAAGTGTCTTTAAAAATTAGTAAAAATCAACTTAGAAACCTAGCATGCTTGGGACGTGAGTGAGTCCAGAGGAGAGAGGTACCAGGGGAGGTCAGACAAGGAGGCATTGGAAGGGGATTTGAATTTTATAATTATGATGAGGGCCAGTGGGCTATTTAAGAAAGGAATTGACAGGACTTGAACATACAGAACTGCGTGCTCTGTAAATGTAGCAGTGGTAGTGCTGCCTGTCTCTTGGTCCCCAAGCCAGAGCACAGGCTCCAAATGAACAATTCCTCCTCCACTGATGAAAGGGGTTTACCCACTCACCTAGAGGTATGACCTTCTTGGCATCACTGTGAACTTCTTGTCACTGTCCCAGAGGCTTCAAATTAACATTCATGACCTATAAAGAGCCTGATTTCCCCAGGGTCATTGAACACAGTGTTTGGCCCTACTAGGCTGAAAGCCATACAGTATAAATTGTTTTGCTACCGTTTCTAAACATATCTACCTAACTGATTTACTGTGTTGACCAGATGCTCACCTTGAGTATGGGTGTGTTCACAAAAATGTTTTTTAAAAAACATTTTAAAAAGCACAGTTTTATGTATGATTAACTTTTTCCTATCAAGATGCTAAAGGAAGATGTTGAAGTCCCTTCCTATTGTAAATTCATAGCAATGTATGAAATGACTTAGAGAAAAGTGTTGGAATGAACTTAATTACAATTGCCATCTTATAAGTCCAGACATGTAGGCTGTTGAAATTATAGTTTTGAGAAATTCGCAGTGTAAAATTTTGATATGAATGTGCAGAGAATAAAACAGATATGGCACACCTTGAACTTTTGAACTCACGTAGTTTTTTATGTATAAATTTAGTCCAAAATATTACCCAAAATGCATCCTAAAGCTTGGAGATGTTTGGAAAAGAGAAGACCCCCTAGAGCCCAAAATTATTAGGTAGAGTCTGTAAATGGACACAGAAAATATAGGTTCGGGGGAAATATAGGAGGAGAGCAAAAGTAGAATTTACAAATGGGGAGAAATGAATTTAGGAGAATTAAAAACAAAGGTAGAGAAAACTCTGAAAGGAATCTCAACATAGCATTCGTGTGGGCATTGTGTTCCTCAATTAAAATTTTAAGAATGCAATATTGTTCCCAGCTGTCTGTCTCCCTTTCAGCACTACAGCTCAGTGACTTCCTATTATGGCCTCATCAGTTCTCTTCTCAGGAAGTAGTATTACGCTGATTCAAAGCTTAGTTGTTCAGTGAGAAAGCAGTTATATCCAGAATTTTTAATGTCTATTTTAATTTATAAGGAGTGATACAATTCTTGCCAAGCAAGTAATCTGAATTCATCAAGATTGAATTTTATTTTATATCTCTTGAGAGGTAGTGAACCACTCTTTTGGGGAGGCATACATTAGGATGATAGCCAACATCCATTCACTCTAAAGTAAAGCCTTGTGTATAATAAATTATTTGTCATAATTCTAGGGATGACATTTTAGCACTTACAAACACTAACTGTATTATATTTCAAGAATAAAATATTAAGCTATATCTTTAATGTCAAAATAATGTTTAAAGAAAAACTGTAACTGTAGTCTCTAATATATTAAAATGTGGTTTATTACATAATATTTTGTGTGTCAATCCCTACAAGAAAAACAACTTTTTAATATTCAAATCTTCTTTGGCTTATGCACAATAAGACTTGATAAAATATTTAAGAAGTATAAATATTTGACAGGATCTGTTTCCTTCAAATTAGTTTTTAATTAATTCAATAAGCATTAATTGATGACCTGTTGCATACAGTGCATTTTCCTCGTACTGGGTATATTTGATTTTTGTCCTGAGATCATGAATCAGATTTGTTCCTGGAGGATGTGATTTATTAAATGTTTGAGAGGTTTTTTCTTAATGTAAGCAAACTAAATAAGTTAACAAATAAATGCCTAAATTCCTAAAAAAAAAAAAAAGTAGTATTATTTTGAGAAATTATGTAGCTTCTCCAATCTCTAGTTTCTTCCATTGGGAAGAATACCTAGTTCAGAGTTAAATGATATATAAGGGCAACTGGAACATAGTAGGTAGTTAATAACTTGAGTTGATATGAATCTCTGCCCTCATGCATTGTATTATCCTGTGTACTCATAACCTTTAAATCTGTTATATTCTGGTCTTGGACTCCCTTTTCTGTAGCCTTATATGTTTAGATTAGATTAGGATAAAAATAGCATTATGTAAGTTTTTCCTTAACTTTTTCATGGTTATTTTCAGATTTACATTTCCCTGTTGACCAAATTATAAATGGCTACATATAAAAATATACCTTTCTGGAATGTTTTAGCTTTTAAAATTTTAAAGCAACTTATATGCATTTATATGCAAAAATGATATGAAATATGCATATATTCACATATTATATTCATCTGAAAGATATCTACTGAAATTTAGAGTTTGCAGTTATGTTACATAGAGTTGAAATTGCAAATAGAAAAAAGACATCCCAAAAATTGGGTTGAATTTCCACCTCAGAATTATATGCAGTCCCTCATTAATAGAACGACAGATTTTGTGAGTTTTAAATTAAATAGTTTGTATATAATTACATTTTATACAACTGTATCCATCAACAATTTATATTAAAGACTAAATTAAGCCATACATCAGATGAAAGATAGCAAATTTCTTGTGTTCTGGTGTGGGAAGAAAAAGACATTTTTAGTACACAATTTACTATGCAACACAAAATGGACAGATGGTATGCACAATCCATTTGTTGAAAGGCTCCTAGTTCTGTGCATTGGAAGAAAACTAGGTGACAAGTTAGGCAGCAGTTTTATCTAAGACATTTTCAAATTGCATATAACCTGAAAGATCTCGAAGATGGCTTCCAACTAAAACAAGCCACTCTTAATCAAAGGCTCAAGATTACACTATTAATAATCACAAATATTTTGTGATTTATATTTTTCAGGCTTAAAATATTTTTCAGGCTTAAAAATCCCTTCTCTTCTCACTTTCAGTTTTTACAGGAGTTTTGCTTACAAAATCTTATGGTTTTTTTTTCCTCTTTACTGGATGGATTGGCAGCAAAGGTGAGAGAATAACTCCTTGCAGTTGGTGATTTTCCCAAGAGCACAGAGCTGGTAAATACACCACGTGGTTCAAATAAAACATGAAAATCTAGTAGCGGGTACCTAAAAATGAGCAGCATTGCAACTATTGTAATAATAAAAATATCCCTCATTTTATTAGTTTGGCTGATTACTGCAATAATCATGGATTCATGCATTATACTATGAGAGAATTAAAAACAAAAAAATTCATGTTTTTAATTTTTTTTCTTTATGGTATGCATCTGCTTGGGACAGACTATGCTTTTTAGGTGAACAACTTTATCCTGCAGTAAGAATCTCTAGAGATGTGTGATGTCAGAACTCAGTTGGACTTGATAGTTTAAAGTCTTTGTAGTAAAATACTGAATCTATTCCTAAACAATATGTGAATGAGATTTGGCATAAAAACGATAGTATACTTTAACATATTGGTGTCTAGCTAGGGTATTAATTCACAAGAAAAATATTTGGCAGTTTCCAGTGTCAGACATTTATTTGAAATCTGTCTGTCTTTTTGGTAGAGATACTTTAAATAAGGAATCTGGGGAAAGAATTATGGTTCTATGTTGACTTGAAGAAGAAGACTGCTCACCGAACTTATTTAAATGGATTATTTTTTATTAGTTTGGCATAATCTCAATTTTCTAGAAAAACCATAAACTGGAATATGCAGACTCTCATGCTGTGGACCATATTGAAAGACAGTAAAAAATTGAAATAAAATGCCAAGATAGCGATGGGTACCCATCTGTGCCTAGTAGGATCTCAGTTTTACCTGAGCACCCTTCAGTACTTGAATATGTCCCAGAAGGCAATGATTTTTAATACATGCTCACTTTTTCTATTACTGAAAATAATTTACCAGGGAAAGGGGGAAAATGAAGGCTAACTTATTAAGAGGGAGCCCAAATAGTGGATTAAATCTAGTACAGAATGGCAGGGGATGAGCAACTCTGTGTTAAAGCTCATTTAAAATTCTATCAGCCACATGAAGTTTCAGAACAAAAGAAAACAGCCTGTTTCATACTGGTGGTGAGCAACTGCGGGCCAGTATGAAATGTGATGCAAAATGTGGATGAGGAGTTAAGGAAAAAAAACATTCTATTGATTTTCATCCTCCTTCTGGTTCTTAGCCAAATATAACAATTTGTTTCATATTTTGCGTAGGGCACCTTCTATGGCAGCAGTTTCTTGCTTTGACGAACGTCACTTTCTTAACAATAAGGATGTACAGAAAAGTAGCCAGCAATTCCTCTAGCTGTGCAGAAGTCCCTGCTGGGGATTGAAGACTACCCATTTCATGACAAGTCATGATAATTTCCACTATTAAAACCAGTAGAGTATCTATTTGACACAGGTTGACAAAGGATAGGTCCTGGTTTATTCTTGAGATCCATTTTACTCTAAAAAATATCCTGATTTGTCAAACAAATTTTATCATCATCATACCTAAGGCTCATGTGTTCCCCTTACAAGAAATGCTGGTGTTACAATTTGGCAGCAAAGTAGAATAAACTTTGTAATTTAGGCAAGTATGAAATGATATCTGAACACCACCTCTGTCACCTTGCACTTATCAGGATGTTTGCTAAGGCAATGGGTCTACATATTTCACCATAGTTGAATAATCTGCACGTAGCAGATTATTCATGTACACACCAGTCAACATGTACACACTCATACTATGTCGTAGCAGCCTTTTGGAAATGAAAGTTTCTAAAATTCAAGTAAAGTGGAGCACAGCTGTATAATATTGTCTTATTTAAGCTTTAGAGTTTTTTTAAGAGGTATGGTTCAGGTGACTTATGAAAGGGATTTTTCCATTTGAATAAAACCTAAAACCTTGTATATGTCTCAGATCTTCCTTTTATAGGGACACTAAGAAGCAGTCCAGAGTGTGTGTGTGTGTGTGTGTGTGTGTGTGTGTGTGTGTGTGTGTGTGTGTATGTGTGTGTGAGAGAGAGAGAGAGAGAGAGAAAGGATACTTTATCAGATTTTCTTGAGGAATACCACTTAAATAATTAATTTTCTAACATTTAGGGGTGTTGGTATTCCCCCTTTTCCAAAAAACTTGTAATTTCCCTTCAGGGTCCCTCTAAAACATAGGTACATAAGTATCCTGGGATGTACACTGAAATGTTGTTAGTACATAGAAAAAGAGGGATGGGTGAATAAAATTTAGTCTATAGACTATTGTACAAGAGTTAGAAGGATTAAACGATATATATCAATCAAATAGGTCTTAAAAAATAACATTGAAAATGATAAAAATTGAGGTAAAATTAAGTGGATGTCACAAAGTTTTATGTAAAATTAAAAATGAAAAAATATTACAAATATCTATGGATATATATTCAAGTAAAAATGATTAAAACTTTATAAGGGAAGGTTAAATATACATATATTAAATAAGAATTAGCCTTTTGACTTGTTGATATTTTGAATTTGATTACTATTTCATTAATTGTTATTTTTAAAATAATTTTCCTTTCCTTTTCTTGGGTTTATTTTGTTATTGTTTCACTAATGTCTTAAGTTAGCAGTTTAATTAATTTATTTTCAGGGTTTACTGATTTCTGGTATGTTTTAAATATGCCTTATGTATTTTCAAATATATAACTTTTTTTTGAATTACTGATTTTTTTTTTTTCTGATTTCTAATTTAATTGCATTGTGGTCGGAGAAAAGGTTCTGCATGATAATTTCTTGAAATTTTCTGACATTTCCTATATGGTCTTGGACATGGTCAAGTTTTGTTTGAAGTTTCATGTGTATCTGAGAATAATGTTTATTCCTTGAAATGATGTAATTGTTGATTTCTCATATACCTATAATATTTCCTTATATATTGTGATGGCAAGTTATTAGAGTTTAGAATAATTTAGAGTTTAGAATAATTTTTATAAATTGAGTCGTTATCATTGTTTTGTGATCTTTTCTATACTATTCAGGGTTTTATGCCTTTAAGAAGACTCTGTCATATCGATATAGATGCACCAGCTTTCTCTTGGCCAATATATACCTTACCTAATTTTCTATCCTTTGTCTATTAGTTTTCTCATGACCTTATGTTTAGGTGTGACTCTTGTAAACAGTGCAGTCCTTTGTTTTTTTCTTAATTTAGTTCACCCTTTAATGGTAAATTTAACCCATTTATATTTGTTAGTATTACTTCTTATATTTGGATTCATTACCATTTTATTTCTTGTTTTGTATATTTCTCCTTTGTTTCACTACTTCACCTTTAATGCATCATTCACATTGTTTTTATTTTTTTTTCGGATTTAATTTTTCCCCTCTATTGTTTTAGTAGTTACCATTCAACTTTAACAGGTATATTTACCTTAAAGTCTGTGTTAATCACTATTTCTACTCCTATTTGTATAACACCTGGACCTTAGAATTTTAAAAATCAAATCATCATCTGTCTAATCTTACTTATCATTGTCCTATATTTTAATTCTATATTTTCTTTCTCCCCCAATTAGATATTTTGTTGTTTCACACAGACCGTGCGTATTTAGATTTACCCACATGCTTACCACTTTCTTTGCTCAGCATTACTTATTGCATCTCCAGCTTTCCTTCTGTGCTTGTTTACTGTCTTTCAGAAAGTTTTTTTAAAGTGAATATTTATTGGAGGTAAATTCATTCACTTTTAGCTTACCTAAATAAGGGTTTAGTTTTTCTTTTATATTTAATTATATTTTATTTGGAATAATTTCAAACATAGAAAATATGTAAGAGTACAAATAATTCATTCATAATCTGTACCTATAATCCCACTTGTTTACTTTTTACTAAATGTACTTTATCATCCTTCCACCCCCTCTTCATTTTCAGCATTCAGTATATTACCATGTTGCCAGGAAGAACTGTTTTTGTTATTATGTGACATTTTTACATTAGCCTGGCTTATTTACCAATGCAGATTTCCAAAGGAGAATAGTAGTGTAACTATGTGAATCTCTTTGTGGCTTTTTGTTGAAATGGAAATGCAGGTCTGAGAGATTACTGGTTTGGAGGAAGTTCACACAGAAAAAATGTATGACCGTGTTTCTATCATAGCAGCAGTATATTTGTATTATATTATTTTGTTTCCTTAGTCATTTACATTTTTTAAACTCTTAAATCCAATTAACTTGTATACAAAAGTCTACACCATTTTTATCTACTAATAAGAAGATAGAATAATGGATTGTTTCTCCCAAAAGTATTATTCATTTAAATGGTTGTCAACTGCATATTTAAAGGGTTGTCAACTGCATATCTAACTGCTCAATATAAAATATAGCATTTAATTTCTATAGTAACAGCATTAGTAGTAATATTTTCCTCTTCTCGTATAAATGAAGACATAGTTGCTCCAGGTTACAGAGCTAAAAAGTGGCAGATTAAATTCAAATCCAATCTCTCTGATGCTAAAACCTGTGTTCTTAATCATTATACACTCTGTCTCCAATTTTATATTTAGGTAATATATAATCTAATTAGATTATATATTACCTAAATGAGATTTCACAGGTTTAATATAAAAATGTATCATTTAACATTATCTCAATAATAATATGCATTGTTTCTGTACAAAGTGGGAAATGCTATACACAGTCGAATGTTTGGTTAATTACACACTGTAAATGGTTGCTCAAATGAACTACTGCTTGATAAAGTATGAAACAAATCTTAATCTGTAATATGCATTTAAAAATAGCATTTATAGCTTTAAAGTTAGTCATCACTCGTTTCTGAAGTAGAGAGGTAAGAATCTGCATCTGCTTAAATCTACTATAATTTATAAACAGAGATACTCAGTTGGTCCTCTTTTATAAGGGAGATGCAACTTGGCAAGATATTGCAAAAGACTTAATTTAGGATATTAAAGGAATCATGTTAACTGATGGTTATGCTTTATAACTAATTTTATTTTTTAAAAAGTCCTGAGCTGTATTTCCTTTGTATTTATAAGGTATAATTTTTAAATGTTTTGGCTCATTTGCACGTGGCTGGTTTCTGAATTTTAGCACAATCCAGTACTTAGTTTAGTGTAACCTCTGGTGTACCTGCCAAATATTTTAAAAGGATGACTATAAGATAGAAATTAAGATTATAACCACACATTTTCAAGCCTAAGCTACATGGACAGAGCATTAGAAAATGAAAATAAGAAAACATTTCTGTTGCAGTTTCATTTCTGTTGCAGTTTAATAATATGGAAAAAATATTTATGATGATGTTTAACTTGTATCCATAATATTTTTAAATGTTGCATTGCATAAATTTTGGGAATTTTGTTGAAAATGTATGCGTGAACTAGGTTTTGGAGTAATTGTGCTCTTTGTATTGGTGAAATGTGAACTGCCATGTCTTCATATGACCACTTGATGGAACTCTTTCATTTTGCTTTCAGTAGTCTCCAAGCAGTGACAGCCTTAAATTTCTGGCAAGGTATGAGGGAATCTCTTAAAAAAAAAAAAAAAAAAGCTTAGAGGAACTCATTATTTAACCTGCTATAGGATTATAGTTCTCTATACAATACTAGCAAATCAATATGTCACTATAAAAGAATAAAATTCTACTTTATCTCAAATGAATTTTTGTTCCCTTGCTCCTTCAAGAAATTTTTACCGAAAGCAAATGTTAAATTATCCTAAATATTTTAATGTAACCTTATTCAAAATATTATTTTTTTTGTATAATCAAGACAGAAGCTCTATATCTGCCATGTCTTTAAAGTTAATAGTCTGTACAAATATTATCAGGAAATTTTGCTAGAAGCACACCCAGGGTCTGTGGGGTTAAAGGTTGTTAGGTTTATAGTTCCTAGCAATTATCTCAGTTGGGGAAGGTAGTTTGGGAAGGGGAGAGATTGCTATAATAAAGCCAAGTTTCCAATTAAGTCGTATGAAGCAATTAGGAATAACTAGAAGTAAAATTCAGAGAGAAAATCACAGTATTTTCATTTCCACAGTGTCAACTATACATCATAAAAAGGGTGGTGGATTAGGCATCAATGACCTATTTGTGACCTTGTCACTTAAACTTTCTGAAGTTTTACATAAAATAGAAATAATTATATGGTCTCTTGAGAGGTCCAAATATAATAAAATTCACCATCATAATATACTTGTAAACTTTTAAAAACATCATATATATGTTAGTTGTTGGAATTACTACATTGATGCAGAGAAAGTACACAGTAAGTGTGTCAAGAAGATCTTACAGAGAAGGCCAATCTTCAGTGATTCTGTACTGCAAAATCTTTCGCATCTATAATGTTCCATAAAGCCTGGCAGAAATCTGAATAAGTGAGCACTCTTAAGTTTACTGTTCTTTAAGTGATCTCTGCTACTTCAGTGGCATCTACTCTTAAGCTAACTGTTGCCAAATCCATTTCTCTAGTTCTGAATCTCCACCCTAACTCTACTGTTCTATTGGCTATTTTCTCCTCGATATTTCAGTCATTTCAATTTTGCAAAAACGTTGTATCCACTTTGCTGATGTACATTTTGTTCTCCAAATTGGTGACCATAATTTTCTTTTTCTTTCTGTTACCTAGCCCACAGTAGTAAGCAAGCAATTAACCACTGAATGAATAAAACATTGTGAAGATCAAAACATAGCTCAGAACAAATGTTGATAATGTTAAGCATTAAGTTGCTTTATTGTTATTCAATTAGGTACTGGTTTATATAATATTACTTTCGTTTTGGTGACTGTATTTATTTCTGATCTGTACAAAGCATTGAAAATATAAGGCAGTAAATGTGCCTTTCTTTTCAGGTAGTATGGAAGAATTTCCATTGCTGCACTAATGACAAAAATTCAATTAAATCTCTTTTAGGGATAAGTTAACAAATATTATTAATATTTTTCCTGTATGCACACTTTCTCTCCTTGAATTATTGGCATGAAGGAATTCAGTTAAAGAAATGACCTTCCATGTGAAAAGCTGTAAAAATAAAGTCTGTATTAGTCTCACTTCAAAATAAAGCTATAAGGTCAAATATATTCACTGTACCAAAAATTACAAACGGTTTCTATACGCCTGTGATATGCCATGTACTTTTGAAGGTGTTGTGGATAAAGTAACGAACAAAAATAGACATGTCCTTACTCTCGTGTAACTTGTGAGGGAGGCCCAATATCAACAAGTATCTTGTTTATATTTTATTTCAGGTTATGATAAGACTATCAAGAAATGTGAAGCAGGGCGAGGTGTGGAGTAACAGAGACTGTTTTTTCTAATGGGTTGTCAGAGAAGATTTTTCTAAAGAAAAACTTCGGGGTAGATACCTGCATAAAGGAAAGAAGAAAGTCTTTTAGAGAAAAATATCAGGCAGTAGGATTTGTAAGACTTTGAGGTGAGACCATTCTTGACATATTTGAAGAAGAGCTTAGATGTCCAGTGTGGTCCAAGCAGAGGGAGCAGGAAGTGACAGATAATAAAGTGGGAGGTTGAGGCAGAGGCCAGATCTCCTGTGACCTGGTAGGTCACAAAAAGGAGTTTGAATTTTATTCTATGTGTGTAGGAAAGCCATTGAAAGATCTTAATAGAGAGTGGTTACAATTGAATATGTAAATTTTGATGTCACAAGTATAAGAAGGATGGAGTTTAAAGCTATGTCGTTAGATATTACTTGTTCTCAAACTTTTTGGTCTCAGGACCCCTCTACACTTAAAAAAAATATATTCGGTACTCTGAAGAACTTTTGCTTATGTGGGTTTTATCTCTTAATATAAATTAAAACAGAAATTCTCAAAATACTTATATATTAATTCATTTAAAAATAAGAGTAATGTGCTCTTAATTGAATAAGATTTTTATAAAGAGTAATTATATTTTCCAAAACAAAAAATAGTTAGAAAAAAGGGATTGCTTAAATTTATACATATCTACATATTTCTTCAATGGCTTTGTAATAAAAGACAGCTGGTTCTCATATCTGCTTCTACTTTTAGTCTGTTGAGATATCATTTGCCGTGTTGCCTTTGAAAAATCCAAGCTTGTAACTGTGAGAGAATAAAATAGTTAAAAGGAAATGACATCTTATTATTGTGAAATTGTTTTGACTTTTTAGATCCACTCAGGGACAGCCGAGCATCTCTAGACCACACTTTATGGACCTCTGATTGAGAGACTGATTATAGAGAAGAGATATCTTAGGACTAAACTAGGACAGTCCAACATTTGGAGTATGAAGCAAAGAAAGTTCTAGAAAATGACATTTAGATTATTTTTATAGTTCTGTGGAAGTGTTTTTCGTGAATCCCAGTTTTCCATTTGGTCAGCATATTTTTCTTTCTAGGTTCACACACACTTAACCTTTCTATTGACTGTAAGGAAATGTATACATGTATGCCCTAATTCTGGTATAGCATAAGCTGTTTTTTAATAATGAGAGCATAATTTATAGGTAAACATGGGTCAATCAAAGGATGCAGATATAGGTACTAAAATCAGTAAAAAGGGCACATTCCATATCTTTTTTTCCTCATTTACCAGACTTAAAATTTCTAGTGGACAGGATATCACTTGTTCTTTCTGGGATCCTTGATATTACAGTACTTGTCATAGAGTAGGTGTGCAATGCTTATAATTTGTGAATGACTTAATTCCAAGGGACCCCACTGAACAAGAGCGGGCTTATGCTCCTCATTCCCGAGGAACAACTAGAGGTGAGGCCTTACTGGTGGCCATGCAAGGCCGTTTCTGAGATGCCAGATCTAATATCATAAAAATCAAGTACGTGAAAATAGAATGAAACCTGGCCTTCTCTCTTTTCTTCTGGAGATGAAACTAATGATGTTCTCAGAAAATTCCCAGTCAAGATTTTGGACAACAGCTAAAGATAGAGTTACTCCATTAGAATAGGATTTTCTGATAAATTAGAGGACACTTATTTAAATTTGAACTTCAGATGAACCACAGGTAATTTGGGACATGCTTACACTAAAAAGTTATTTTTTGTTTGGGTGAAATTTAATTTTAAGTGGGCATCCTGTACTTTTATTTGCTAAATCCAGTAATTCTATGTTAGGAATACTTTGGGTATATGAGAGTGAGATAGACTTTCTGGAAACCTCCAGTGACCTACTTTTGTTAGGCCATCTATCAAAGTCAAGGAGCTGAGAAGATAGATGAGTAGGGCTAAATGTTTCAGGCAGTTGGGAAAAGTGTTTGGATGGAGTGTCTTTCAAGAAAAGGAAAAGAAAGGAAGGTAGCCTTAGAGAGAAATTAAATTGTCTGTTCTTAGACATGATTTTATTAAAAATATATTGGATTAGAAAAATTGATGCTTTCTCAGATGAGAAGAAAGCCCCATGTAAGCACAATAGATCATGTGAGGGAGATAAAGCACTTGCTGTAGAATTAAACTGTATTCAAATATATTCTGATAAAGCAAGTATGAGAGAGGATAGATAATACTACAGGAAACTGTTGACTGACAAAAATGCACGATGTGAGAGTTAAGTTTTATTTGGGACAAAATGAGGACTATAGCCTGGGAGACAGTCTCCCAGATTGCTCTGAGGTGCTAGCTCCTAGAAGGTCGGGGGGAGGTCAGTGTATATGTGACTTTAGTGAAGGCAGTACATGCAGTCAAGCACACATTTGGGCAGAGGCTTGCTGCTGGTCATGAGGAGCAGATGTCACCATTAATGATTTAGTGCTTTTCTAGATATGAGGAGATGCAAGAATTTGGGCTCATGAAATCTTCTCTTGAAAATATCTGACTATCTGAAGGCCTTTTCTGCCAGTTTTCCCCAGAGCAGAGTGCCTCATTCCTGATCTCCACCCTGAACACCTTTCATGGTGTGTTAAATGTCAGCAACTGCAGTGGCTAGTGACTTCATCCTCGTAGAGGCAGACGGCAGGTGACAATTTTTAGTTGGCAAAACTAAACTGGTCTTCTTCTCTGAAAAACAGTGGGCTCATGTGACCTGTGGAGGGCCTAAGAGATTCATAATGAGAGAAGATGTAGATTCAACTAAGAGTTACATAACATTTTTAGCAGTGATATATGCAAGAAAAATCAAGCTTATATGAAGTAAGAAGTAACAGAATTATTCCCAAATTCGTGATAAAGACATTAAAAAGTGCCATGACTGAGAGAACTCCAGGGTCCTAAGAGACTCATTAGCAGATTCTAAGGGAAATTGCTAATGAATAAGAAAAGCTGTTAAACAGACTTTGAAAATCTCCGAAGAACTGGGACATGCTTTAAAAAAATCTTGAGGTAAATGCAATATGATAAGATTTAGACAAAAAATTTAACTATCTTAGGGTATAAAATTGCAGTGGTATTATAGGCTGTAACATGTCAAACACAAATGCCTTCAGGATTTTGAATATTGTTTAAAGAGACCAAAAAGAAAGAAGACCTTTCTACCAAAAGTCGCTACTATATCAAAACCTTAGAATATCTTAATAACATAAGCAGCTGACTAGATTCAAACTGGATGAGAAAAATGCAATGGTTGCAAAAATTTGATGCGGTATTTTTATCATCAAAAAAAGGCATGGGCTATTTGAATTTGGTCTTTAAGTGTAGCTGAGTGTTTGGAATTAAAATCAGATCTCTAGCATCCTAACTCTGCTGTGGTGACTTTTGGGGGCTATTTTCTGACAATGATGCTGTGATGTTTACTTGCCAAACTACTTGAAGACCAGTTTTTTGGTTATTCAAATATCAGCGGTTGAAATTCATCATCCATTATATATATGTGTGTGTCTATCTATCTGGCTATCTCTGAAATACAAAGCAATTGCATATGGAACAGACTTATTTAGCTTAACTAAAGCTGCAGAAGAGTAGAGGGAGATTGGTTCAAGATGGTAGAGTAGAAGGACGTGCTCTCACTCCCTCTTGGGAGAGCACCGGAATCACTAGTATCTCCTGAACAATCTTTGACAGGAAGACACTGGAACTCACCAAAAAAGATACCCCACATCCAAAGACAAAGGAGAAGCCACAATGAGACAGTAGGAGGGGCACAATCATAATAAACTCAAATCCCATAACTGCTGGGTGGGTGTCTGATAAACTGGAGAACACTTGTACCACAGAAGTCCACCCACTGGAGTGAAGGTTCTGAGCCCCACATCAGGCTTCCCAACCTGGGGGTCTGGCAAAGGGAGGAGGAATTCCTAGAGAATCAGACTTTGAAGGCTAGCGGGATGTGATTGGAGGACTTTGACAGGACTGGGAAAAAATAGACTCCACTCTTGGAGGGCCCACACAAAGTAGTGTGTGCATTGGGACCCAGGGGAAGGAGCAGTGACCCCATAGGAGACTGAACCAGACCTACCTGCTAGTGTTGGAGGGTCTCCTGCAGAGGCAGGGGTGGCAATGTCTCACCGTGAAGACAAGGACACTGGCAGCAGAAGTTCTGGGAAGTACTCCTTGGTATGAGCCCTCCCAGAGTCTGCCATTAGCCCCACCAAAGAGCCTGGGTAGGCTCCAGTGTTGGGTCATCTCAGGTCAGACAACCAACAGGGAGGGAATTCAGCCCCACCCATCATCAGACAAGCAGATTAAAGTTTTACTGAGCTCTGCCCAACAGAGCGACAGCCAGCTCTACCCACCACCAGTCCCTCCCATCAGGAAACTTGCTGAAGCCTCTTAGATAGCCTCATCCACCAGAGGGCAGACAGCAGAAGCAAGAAGACTACAATCCTGCAGACTGTGGACAAAAAACACATTCACAGAAAGATAGACAAGATGAAAAGGCAGAGGGCTATGTACGAGATGAAGGACCAAGATAAAACCCCAGAAAAACAACTAAATGAAGTGGAGATAGGCAACATTCCAGAAAAAGAATTCAGAATAATGATAGTGAAGATGATCCGGGACCTCGGAAAAAGAATGGAGGCAAAGATCGAGAAGATGCAAGAAATGATTAACAAAGACCTAGAAGAATTAAAGAACAAACAGAGATGAACAATACAATAACTGAAATGAAAACTACACTAGAAGGAATCAATAGCAGAATAACTGAGGCAGAAGAATGGATAAGTGACCTGGAAGACAGATTGGTGGAATTCACTGCTTCAGAACAGAATAAAGAAAAAAGAATGAAAAGAAATGAAGACAGCCTAAGAGACCTCTGGGACAACATTAAACGCAACAACATTCACATTATTAGGGGTCCCAGAAGGAGAAGAGAAAGAGAAAGGACCCGAGAAAATATTTGAAGAGATTATAGTCGAAAACTTACCTAATATGGGAAAGGAGATAGCCACCCAAATCCAGGAAGTGCAGAGAGTCCCATACAGGAAACACCCAAGGAGAAACACACCAGGAAACATAGTAATCAAATTGGAAAAAATTAAAGACAAAGAAAAATTATTGAAAGCACAAGGGAAAAATGACAAATAACATACAAGGGAACTCCCATAAGGTTAACAGCTGATTTCTCAGCAGAAACTCTACAAGCCAGAAGGGAGTGGCATGACATACTTAAAGTGATGAAAGGGAAGAACCTACAACCAAGATGACTTCACCTGGCAAGGATCTCATTCAGATTTGATGGAGAAATCAAAAGCTTTAGAGACAAGCAAAATCTAAGAGAATTCAGTACCACCAAACCAGCTCTACAACAAATGCTAAAGGAACTTCTCTAAGTTGGAAAACACAAGGGAAGAAAAGGACCTACAAAAACTAACCCAAAACAATTAAGAAAATAGTAATAGGAACATACATATAGATAATTACCTTAAACGTGAATGGATTAAATGCTCCAACCAAAAGACGCAGACTCACTGAATGCATACAAAAACCAAACCATAAATATGCTGTCTACAAGAGACCCACTTCAGACCTAGGGACACATACAGACTGAAAGGGAATGGAAAAAGATATTCCATGCAAATGGAAATCAAAAGAAAGCTGGAGTAGCAATACTCATATCAGATAAAATAGACTTTAAAATAAAGAATGTTACAAGAGACAAGGAAGGACACTACATAATGATCAAGGGATCGATCCAAGAAGAAGATATAACAATTAGAAATATATATGCACCCAACATAGGAGCACCTCAATACATAAGCAACTGCTAACAGCTATAAAAGAGGAAATCGACAGTAACATAATAACAGTGGGGGCCTTTAACACCTCACTTACTCCAATGGACAGATCATCCAAATAGAAAATTGATAAGGAAATATAAGCTTTAAATGACACAATAGACCAGATAGATTTAATTGATACTTATGGGTCATTCCATCCAAAAAGAGTAGATTGCACTTTCTTCTGTAGTACGCATGGAACATTCTCCAGGATAGATCACATGTTGGGTCAAAAATCAAGCCTCAGTAAATTTAAGAAAATTGAAGTCATAGCAAGCATCTTTTCTGACCACAACACTTTGAGATTAGAAATCAGTTACAGGGAAAAAAATGTAAAAAACACAAACACGTGTAGGCTAAACAATATGGTACTAAATACCCAAGAGATCACTGAAGAAATCAAAGAGGAAATTAAAAAATACCTAGAGACAAATGACAATGAAAACACGACGATCCAAAACCTATGAGATACAGCAAAAGCAGTTCTAAGAGGGAAGTTTATAGCAATACAAGCCTGCCTCAAGAAACAAGAAAAATCTCAAATAAACGGTCTAACCTTACACCTAAAGGAACTAGAGAAAGAAGAACAAACAAAGCCCAAAGTTAGCAGAAGGAAAGAAATCATAAAGATCAGAGCAGAAATAAATGAAATAGAAATAAAACAATAGCAAAGATCAGATCAACTAAAAGCTGTTTCTTTGAGAATATAAACAAAATTGATAATCCATTAGCCAGACTCATCAAGAAAAAAGGGAAAAGACTGAAATCAATAGAATTAGAAATGAAAAACGAGAAGTAACAACTGACAATGAAGAAATACAAAGGATCATGAGAGATTACTACAAGCAACTCTATGCCAATAAAATGGACAACCTGGAAGAAATGGACAAATTCTTAGAAAAGCACAACCTTGTGAGACTGAACCAGGAAGAAATAGAAAATATAAGCAGACCAATCACAAGCACTGAAATGAGACTGCTGTTAAAAGTCTTCAGGCAAACAAAAGTCCAGGACCAGATGGCTTCACAGGCGAATTCTATCAAACATTTAGATATGAGCTAACATCTGTCCTTCTCAAACTCTTCCAAAATATAGCAGAGGGAAGAACATTCCCACACTCAGTCTACAAGGCCACCATCACCCTGATACCAAAACCAGACAAATATGTCACAAAGAAAGAAAACTACAGGCCAATATCACTGCTGAATATAGATGCAAAAATCCTCAACAGAATACTAACAAACAGAATCCAACAGCACATTAAAAGGATCATACACCATGATCAAGTGGGGTTTACCCCAGGGATGCAAGGCTTCTTCAATATGCGCAAATCAATCAATGTGATAAACCACATTAACAAATTGAAGAATAAAAACTGTATTATCATCTCAGTAGATGCAGAAAAAGCTTTTGATAAAATTCAACACCCATTTATGATAAAAACTCTCTAGAAAATGGGCATAGAGGGAACCTACCTCAACATAATAAGGCCATATACGACAAACCCCCAGGGAACATCATTCTCAATGGTGAAAAACTGAAAGCATTTCCTCTAATATCAGGAACAAGACAAGGATTTCCACTCTCACCACTATTATTCAGCATGGTTTTGGAAGTCCTAGCCACGGCAATCAGAGAAGAAAAAGAAATAAAAGGAATCAAATAGGAAAAGATGTAAAACTGTCACTGTTTGCAGATGACATGATACTATACATAGAGAATCCTAAAGATGCTACCAGAAAACTACTAGAGCTAATCAATGAGTTTGGTAAAGTAGCAGGATACAAAATTATGCTCAGAAATCTCTTGCATTCCTATACACTAATGATGAAAAATTTGAAATAGAAATTAAGGAAACACTCCCATTTACCACTGCAACAAAAAGAATAAAATACCTAGGAATAAACCTACCTAAGGAGCCAGGAGACCTGTATGCAGAAAATTATAAGACACTGATGAAAGACATTAAAGATGATACAAACAGATGGAGAGATATACCATGTTCTTGGATTGGAAAATCAACATTGTGAAAATGTCTATACTACCGTAATCAATCTACAGATTCAGTGCAATCCCTATGAAATTACCAATGGCATTTTTTACAGAAGGAGAACAATAAATCTTAAAATTTGTATGGAGACACAAAAGATCCAGAATACCCAAGGCAGTCTTGAGGGAAAAAAACGGAGCTGGAGGAATCAGACTCCCTGACTTCAGACTATACTACAAAGCTACAGTAATCAAGACAATATGGTACTGGCAGAAAAACAGAAACACAGATCAATGGAACAGGATAGAAAGCCCAAGGAAAAATCCACACCCCTATGGTCAACTAATCTATGACAGAGGAGGCAATGATATATAATGGAGAAAAAGACAGTCTCTTCAGTAAGTGGTGCTAGGAAAACTGGACAGCTACATGTAAAAGAATGAAATTAGAACACTCTCTAACACCATACATAAAAATAAGCTCAAAATGGATTAAAGACCTAAATGTAAGACTGGACACTATAAAACTCTTAGAGGAAAACATAGGAAGAACACTCTTTGACATAAATCACAGCAAGAGCTTTTTTGATCCATCTCCTAGAGTAAGGGAAATAAAAACAAAGTTAAACAAATGGGACCTAATGAAATTTAAAAGCTTTTGCAAAACAAAGGAAACTACAAACAAGATCAAAAGACGAACCTCAGAATGAGAGAAAATATGTGCAAAGAAATCAATGGACAAAGGATTAATCTCCAAAATATATAAACAGCTCATGCAGCTCAATATTAAAAAAACAAACAACCCAATTCAAAAATGGGCAGAAGACCTAAATAGACATTTCTCCAACGAAGACAAACAGATGGACAAAAAGCACATGAAAATCTACTCAACATCACTAATTATTAGAGAAATGCAAATCAAAACTACAATGAGGTATCACTTCACACCAGTTAGAATGGGCATCATCAGAAATCTACAAACAACAAATGCTGGATAGGGTGTGGAGAAAATGGAACCCTCTTGCACTGTTGGTGGCAATGTAAATTGATACAGCCACTATGGAGAACAGCATGGAGGTTCCTTAAAAAACTAAAAATAGAATTACCATATGACCCAGCAATCCCACTACTGGGCATATACCCAGAGAAAACCATAATTCAAAAAGACACATGCACCCCAGTGTTCATTGCCGCACTATCTACAATAGCCAGGACATGGAAGCAACCTAAATGCCCATCAACAGACGAATGGATAAAGAAGTTGTGGTACATATATACAGTGGAATATTACTGAGCCATAAAAAGGAATGAAATTGGGTCATTTGTAGAGATGTGGATTTATCTAGAGACTGTAATACAGAGTGAAGTAAGTCAGAAAGAGAAAAACAAATATTGTATATTAATGCATATATGTGGAACCTTAAAAGTGGTACAGATGAACCTGTTTGCAGGACAGAAATTGAGACACAGATGTAGAGAACAAAAGTATGGACACCAAGGGGGATAAGTGGCAGTGGGGGGCGGGTGGGTATGATGAAATGGGAGATTGGGCTATACTGATGTGTATAAAATGGATAACTAATAAGAACCTGCTGTATAAAAAAGTAAATAAAATAAAATTTAAAGCTGCAGAAGTGGATATTTAGAGGATAAGAACAAGGATTTAATATATTTAGTATTTGTTAAAAAAAATTTCCATTACTTTGAAACCAGAAAAGAGTTAAAATTAAAATAGAAATTATCATGGAATATTAATAAAACTTTATCATTTCTATTTGCTTTGCTCAACTGGGTTTGGTAAGTGTGCAGTAGAATCATGGTATTTCAGTAGTGTCTCATAAATATTTGAAAATCTATAACGTAGCACTGTTAAAATTTCTAGTGTACAAACTTTTTAAATGCTATGGCATGCTGGCTTAAATCATTACATATTGGGGTACTCCATACAGACCATAATGTTTTTCTTAAAGCAACATTCGTATCACACACATTGAAGCATGTGACACTATATGACATCGTGTTTTTAGGAGAATTAATGTTTTAATATTACAGTGCATAATATGTTGTAAAACTTTGTATTGAAACTTTAAAGAGAAAAATAAGAGAAAACTGCACACATTCTGACTGGTTTTCACAGTAAGAGTAAACAAAACTTCTAAAACATCATGAAGTGGATATAACAACAACAAGCAAAGCAGGGGGGGTATATTCATTTTTTCTTTGCTTCCTCAAGGAAAGATTAAAAAATTTTTTTTTATCATAGCTGGCCTTCACGTCTAAAGAAAAACAAGTCTAATGTTTTCAATGGATTTTCTAGTATCTGTCTTTGGCCAAGATTCCTGCTTGGTCTGGCCTGATTCATCTGTGGCAGACATACATCACTGTGTAGGGTTTGCTGTGCTGCTATTTCTTCTTCTTGGTGTGAGTGTTGAAAAGGCCATTCCTGTGTATCCTGCTGTGTACAGGGCCTGCTACTGTGGCTTTGCCTCTGTGTCCTTCATGCTGTGATGCTTTTGTACCAATTGAGCCCACAGATACCTTCTACATGGCAGCCTGGTCTGCACTGGGGTGTCTCTTTGAAAAGGTAGCATGAAGCATGTTACCACTTGTATTGATTATCTGTTTCTGTGTAATCACCCAAAATGTAATGGCTTGAAACCACAGCTATTTTATTGCTAATGATTCCATGGGACAGTGATTTGGGCAGGCCTAAACAGGGAGAGCTTATGTATACTTGACAAGGTTCTGGCTGGAGAGCTGAACTGAAGCGGGTAGATTCAACTTGACCTCATTTACACATCTGGGGCTTGGGGGTTTGCTGTTGGCTGGATTGCCACTTTTGTCCTCTATGTAGACTCCTTCTCTACTGTAGTCCCTCCTCCTCCAGGGCCTGTCTCTCCATGTGTCCACCACCTCTAGCAGGAAAACGTGCATTCTCTATGTGGGAGTTGGGTTCCAAGATGGAAAGTAGTAGCTAGAGGACCTGAGCTCAAAATCCCAAAGCATGACTTTTGTCACCTTCTGTTGGACATAGCAAGCCACGAGCACAGCCCAGATTCAAGAGTGGAGGAAGCAGACTTCAACTCCTGATGGGAGGAGTGACACACTTTACAAAGAGGCGTAGGCATGTTGATTGGTAGATGGCTCTTAACCTTTAACCAGACTGCTTTTAGGAATGACTTGCAGTGGTCTTTGAAAAGGGACCACTGCATCTCATAGCCTTTTCCTTTGAGGGGCAGAAGCATGAACTTCAAGTTTTTCTCTCTGTGATTTCCTGAAGAAAAAAAAAAAAAAGTACCTGGTTGTTTGTGATTACAATGTTAAGTAAAAAATAGTTTGAAATTTCAGTCTAATCACCTTCTTCTCAGATAGCTCAGCTGGTTAATTCAGGGGAACTACATGCTTCTGTTGGTCTTGTATTTCTCTCTTCGAGGTAAGCAAGTCACTTGTAGTGATTTTAGATGGTAAAATGTGGAGATTTGGGTGATATTTCCTTGGAAATAAGCACACTCAGAACTGAATGAACAAAATTGGAAATCCATTGTTGCAGGAGGGAACAATGTTCAATACTTCATAACTGGCATCAATTCTGTTTGCTGGAATTTTTTTTTTGTGGGAGTGAGCAGTACTTATTTGCAGGTAAATTGCACAATTCTACTTCCCAATTCATTTAATAAAGAAACTTTTTGTCTCACTAACTTGAATCTATGTTTATGTGATGTCGTGCTATTGTTTGCTTAAAGCCTTTCAGTGTCTTCCCATGGCACATAAAAAAGAGTGGAAATTCCTTGGTGTGACACTGAAAGCCCTGACTTGTTTCCAGATATAATTTATCATGCCCCATCTCTCAACCTATACCTCAGCCAATCAAACTTCTTGTACGTCTCCCACTTACAATGTGGGTCAAACCTGTAAGACTCTGCTATTTCAACTCTCCCTGTTGGAGCATCTTATTTTGGTCCCTGACAAATCATGTCCAGAGACACTGCTGCTCTTTCTAGTCTTAGCTCAAGTGTTAACTCTTAAATAAATCTTCCTTAGATTACCTTTTCTTATTGTTACCCAACTCAGGTTTGGCTGCTCACTGATGAAAAGCCAGTAATTCGAGAGGCAAGTGTCAATAGAGAGTAAACGTGATTTAATCATAAAAGCCCATAATCTGGGGAGACGGTAAACTTGTGTCCTGAGGCCAAGTGAAGATTCTCCTCAGCCATGACAGTTCTTAAAGAAGAAAAAGCGGGAAGAATCTCAGTGACTCATCGAGGAAGGAGGTTGGGTTCTTTATCATTCTCCATTGCATGCAACTGGCTGACTCTCTCTTCATATACTATCTTGCCCACATGATCTGCCTGCAGGATTGCTAAGGGGGCTGTTGATGGGGGCAGGGAGAGCTAGTCATTTTTTAAAATTAAATTTTTTATACAGCAGGTTCTTATTAGTCATCAGTTTTATACACATCAGTGTATACATGTCAATCCCAATTGCCCAATTCATCACACCACCATCCCCACCCCCCTGCGGCTTTCCCCCCTTGGTGTCCATACGTTTATTCTCTACATCTGTGTCTCAACTTCTGCCCTGCAAACCGGTTCGTGTGTACCATTATTTTAGGTTCCACATACATGCGTTAATATACGATATTTGTTTTTCTGACTTACTTCACTCTGTATGACAGTCTCTAGATAAATCCACATCTCTACAAATGACCCAATTTCATTCCTTTTTATGGTTGAGTAATATTCCATTGTATATATGTACCACAACTTCTTTATCCATTCGTCTGTTGATGGGCATTTAGGTTGCTTCCATGACCTGGCTATTGTAAATAGTGCTGCAGTGAACATTGGGGTGCATGTGTCTTTTTGAATTATGGTTTTCTCTGGGTATATGCCCAGTAGTGGGATTGCTGGATCATATGGTAATTCTATTTTTAGTTTTTTTAAGGAACCTCCATGCTGTTCGCCATAGTGGCTGTATCAATTTACATTCCCACCAACAGTGCAAGAGCATTTTCCCTTTTCTCAACACCCTGTCCAGCATTTGTTGTTTTTAGATTTTCTGATGATGCCCATTCTAACTGGTGTGAGGTGATACCTCATTGTAGTTTTGATTTGCATTTCTCTAATAATTAGTGATGTTGAACAGCTTTTCATGTGCTTTTTGTCCATCTGTATGTCTTCTTTGGAGAAATGTCTATTTAGGTCTTCTGCCCATTTTTGGATTGGGTTGTTTGTTTCTTTAATATTGAGCTGCATGAGCTGTTTATATATTTTGGAGATTAATCCTTTGTTGATTCATTTGCAAATATTTTCTCCCATTCTGAGGGTTGTCTTTTCATCTTGTTTATGGTTTCCTTTTTTTGCAAAAGCTTTGAGTTTCATTAGGTCCCGTGTGTTTGTTTTTATTTCCCTTACTCTAGGAGATGGATTGAAAAAGCTCTTGCTGTGATTTATGTCAAACAGTTTTCTTCCTCTGTTTTCCCCTAAGAGTTTTATGGTGTCTGTTCTTGCATTTAGGTCTCTAATCCATTTTGAGTTTATTTTTGTGTATGGTTTTAGGGAGTGTTCTAATTCATTCTTTTACATGTAGCTGTCCAGTTTTCCCAGCACCACTTTTTGAAGAGACTGTCTTTTCTCCATTGTATATCCTTGCCTCCTTTGTTGTAGATTAGTTGACCATAGGTACGTGGGTTTATCTCTGGGCTTTCTATCTTGTTCCATTGATCTATGTTTCTGTTTTTGTGCCAGTACCATATTGTCTTGATTATTGTAGCTTTGTAGTATAGTCTGAAGTCAGGGAGTCTGATTCCTCCAGCTCTGTTTTTTTCCCTCAAGACTGCTTTGGCTATTCGGGGTCTTTTGTGTCTCTATGCAAATTTTAAGATATTTTGTTGTAGTTCTGTAAAAAATGCCATTGGTAATTTCATAGGGATTGTATTTATCTGTAGATTGCTTTGGGTAGTATAGTCATTTTCACAATATTGATTCTTCCAATCCAAGAATATGGTATACCTCTCTATCTGTTGGTATCATCTTTAATTTATTTCATCAGTGTCTTATAGTTTTCTGCATACAGTTCTTTTGTCTCCTTAGGTAGGTTTATTCCTAGGTATTTTATTCCTTTTGTTGCAATGGTAAATGGGAGTGTTTCCTTAATTTCTATTTCAGTTTTTTCATCATTAGTGTATAGGAATGCAAGAGATTTCTGTGCATTAATTTTGTATCCTGCAACTTTACCGATTAGCTCTAGTAGTTTTCTGGTAGCATCTTTAGGATTCTCTATGTATAGTATCATGTAATCTGCAAACAGTGACAGTTTTACTTGTTGTTTTGCAATTTGTATTCCTTTTATTTCTTTTTCTTCATGCACACTTTCATAGTGTGCAGTCAGGAGAGCAGAAGTTAGGAGTTAGGTTAAATTGATTAGTGATCTCATTCCTATAATTAGGTTCTTTTAAGTTTAGAGGGGAACAGAAATGGGCAAATAGGAAAAGGGCATTAGTTGCTTTCATTATGTTGAAGTGGCTGTTTTTTCTCATGTGCGCCAATTTCCAGACTTCCATACATTTCTATCTTTGTATGTATTGCATTTAATTATTTGTCTTCCTCTGCCAGGTAACATGCAGTATACCTTTTTATTTCCCCTAAATCCTCTCTTCCTCAGACAATGCATGGCATATGCTTGGTATTTAAAAATGATGTTTGTTGAATTAATGAACCTATACTAAAATCCTTTTTGATATTAGACTTCTCCTAGATAGGTCTCAAGCAGATACATAGTATTATCTCAGCATGGATTATCCCGGTATGATTTAGAAGAGATTACTCATGTATCATGTTCTGTTTTTTAATCAAGACTTGAAACATGATTAGAAGCTGAAGATATGCTAGGCTGGATTTTCTCTTCTATGCCATAAACTAATCAGCAGGCTGTTTAAGAGCAGCAAGAAAATCCCTTTTTTCTTTCAGAAGTCTGTTAAGACGCAGTGTTTGAATTACTTGCTTTTCAAGGCATACATTAGTTGAGTGCAGTTAAATAAAGGAATGTTGACTCTGCAAGCCATATTACACAGAGTATGTTTCACAGAAATGTACCTTGATATGTTACATAATTCCCATCTGCATTTGGAAGTCTTTGCTCATTATCAGTTGGAACCGATCTCATCCAAAAGTGACAGTCCTGATGGAAATTTTCATTTGATCCTAGAAGTTACATCTAAGGCCACAGTGTTGGCCCATTTCTAATGCATGTGCCTCCTTCACCCTCTACCATGGATTTAGCTCCCCCTTTCCACAAGAAAATACAAAACCCCAAAATCATTTTGTTATCTTAACATTCTTCAAAACTGTTTTCCTCTTCCTTTTCCTTTCACTTAAATTTCTAAAGCTAGAGTCAGAATGGTTACTCCTGGGGCTGAAAAAAAAATAGTTGATATCCATTATTATAAACTACTTCACATTTCTTTGAAGTAGTGTTGGTGTAGTAGAAAACCGTGCATTTAGGGATCAGAAAGAAATTAGTTCAGATTTTAACTATGCTACTTTTTAACCAACTATTTGTGGCAAGTTCCTTCTTCTTTCTCATCTACAAAATATTCTTTATCCCTGAGTACTGCCATTCACCCAGAAGGTCAAGATAAATCTTGCTTCCATTTGTTTCACAGTTTTTAGATGTTTTACCATGAGGAACTTAGCCCTGCTTGTTTTGTAGCTTAGTTGTTTAGACAGCTTCAGAAAAGCAAATTATTTTGCCATCCTCTGTGTCATCTTCTGTTTTCTATTCCCTATTTTTCATTGAGATTTTATTCTTCCTTCTGGTAATAGGTACTTACCCCTCTCCATTGTATCCCAATGGGCCTTTGAAACTAATCCTAATTGTATGTCCTGCCTATCAAATAACTTATTCTTTGGGTCATACAGCTTTATTCAGCATATACATACATATAACTTTTTCTGCATATAAAACCTTATGCTAAGCACTGGAGATAGACTTTTTCCCCTTCTTGGAATTTATAGTCAAACAGGAAAAAAAAATGAACTGAAGAATTATATAAATTAGTTAAATTGCCATTTAAATTAACATGAAGATGAAATGAGATTCTAGACAAAATCCCTGGAATACTCTGAAAAAAAAATGAGTGATGGATTTTCTTTAAAAAATATCTCATATAAATTGAGACTTTAAGAATAAATACTGGGGCTTCCCTGGTGGCGCAGTGGTTGGGGGTCCGCCTGTCGATGCAGGGGATGCGGGTTCGTGCCCCGGTCCGGGAGGATCCCGCATGCTGCGGAGCGGCTGCGCCTGTGAGCCATGGCCGCTGAGCCTGCACGTCCGAAGCCTGTGCTCCGCAATGGGAGAGGCCACAGCAGTGAGAGGCCTGCATAAAGCAAAAAAAAAAAAAAAAAAGAATAAATACCAATTTGTCTCATGGAAGGGGTTAGGGAGAAAACTGGATTGAATAAAATTAAATAGAGGAAGTTGGGGAAAAAAGTGAATCACAATGTGCAGAGCTTTGGAAGAGTCATGTTAAGGATGTTTTACTTTTTCTGAAGGGCAATGGGAAACCAGAGAATGGTTGCAGTAGAAGAGTAACATGCTGTAATTAAAAAAAAGAAATTGCATTCTGGAACAAGAATGTGTGTGGAACAAGAAAAAAAAAGTGTCTTCTTTAGGAAAGAGCAGGAAGTAGAAGGAGTCATAGGTAGAATTCTACAATTCTCTATGTCCAGGGCTAGAAGACATGTCTGTTATAGATACAAATTTGAGTTACTGCAGCCTGTAATTATTAAAAGCATGGGAGATGAGATTGACTTGAGAGAATATACTGTAAGATGAGGGGCGAAAAGAAACTATGAGGCACTCCAAAATTTAAAAATTGGGTGGAGTAGGATCTGGCAAAGATCAATCTAGAAACAGGGGCTGTAGAAGGGTGAGGAACATCCTGAGAATGGGGTTCCATTGTATGGTGGGTGTTATGATAACAGCCCTCTTTGGGGTTTGCTTCAGCTAAAAACACGTGCCATACATGAGGTTACATCTACTCTAGGGTTGCAACCAACGACTGGTTAATATGGGCGTATTAAGACCCAGACCCTTGCTTCATCTTGGACTGGGCCTGTATACAACTCTGATCTGTTAGTCCAGCTCCAGGTATCTCCATGCACTGCATGAAACCCAGTTTCTTTCCTTGCCTTATCATGCTCTTCTCCCCTTCTTTCCTGGGTACTGATCCCAAGAGAATTCTGTAATAGATATCCTTCTTGTTAATATCCATCTGAAATCTCCCAGGGAATCTTGAAACCCAGCCTGAAATATGCCAGGTAACCCAGCCTAAAGTGTGTGTGTATGTGTGTGTGTGTGTGTGTGTGTGTATATATATATATATATATATATATATGTATATTTGTTTATTTATTTTAAGAAAGAAGGTGTGCTGGATTGTGTCTGGTAATCTTACCCATCTTACCCAGTCAAGACATGATGTCTGGGATAGGAAAAATAGTGACTAACTCTTTGGTTCAGTAAATGAATGCAGCTATTTAGGTTGAATCATAAAAGCAGGAATGAGAGGAACATATAAGAGATAAATATTTAGGATGAGGGATATTGACAGTCGTATGGAAAAGCTTAGCAGAAAAACATAGGCTCAGGAGAATGTGGGGTACATGGATGATTTAAGATGGAAGAAACCAGATAATTGATTCTGTAATACATCTGAGCAGATAGAGGAAGTGGTCAGAGTACAGATTGGTTGTAGGTTTGTTTAGAGAAGGATGCAACACAGTTTCCTGTTCATGGATTCTATTTGTCTCAAGGAAGAAAGAGGCAAAGAGTAAGGAGAATAGAGGGGATTCAGAGGATTGTATAAATGGGGAAAGACTGAAATAGTCATTCTGAAGAGTGATGGATTGAGTCAGAAGAAAAATACAGTAATTTTTCTAAGCATTGGTAGTCCAGTTGATGAGAGCACTGGTAATGAGTACACATGTAGACAATCAAAAATCCTTCTATTTGCTTTCTTGTCTAATACAAATGCCATGCATTTGGGGTTGCTTGATAAGTGGTGCTTGTGATGAAAACGTCTGTTTGTTTTTTTTTTTCCCGTTCCCTTAAGAAAAAGCCATTCAAAAAAACTTTCAATTACCTTTCATTAACAAGCTTACATAAGCATCTCTGTTGGAATACTCCTATTGAGTCTTATCTTTACTACACCTGTCTATAGGGCAAAATGAAGGAACATATTTGACTAATAAGTTGAAAAAGGGTTCGTTGTGAATATATAATAAGCATATATGCTTGTCAGTCTAAATTTACCCTTTTTAGTCTCTGTAGTTTAAATGTGTCTGATGAAGAGAAGGAATATATGTGTATAATACAAGGATTGGGTTTGAGAAATGCACTTCTGTAGGAATCTGGGTTGATGGGCGGCTCAGATTCATTAGTATCACATGCAGAGCTGATCAAAATCTGCCACAGAAGATAAACTACGTACCATCTTGAAGTTCCTTTGAATTCCATAGATTGCATGAAAGGTGATTTATTAGTCCTCTATTAAATATCTTATTTTTTAATTAAAATGAATAGAGCCCTTTTTATGATTTTGTTCTTGTCTTTTTGTGTGAAGAGAAAACTTCTGGAACTTATTCTTAACACTTGATATTCAATTTACTAAATTTACAGATTTAGAAAATTATCCTTCCTTAGGCTTTTCATTACTAATTTTACTTATAAATCTATAAATGTTTAGTAGTTATTTTAAGGGTTTTGAATAATATTTAATCTTTTAATAAAGGGAAAAATCTTCAAATATTTTTAAATTCATTAATAAATTTAAATAACATTTTATTCTTAAATGCTTCAATTTTCTGAAAGTAAAATTCTGGGTATCTAAATAACTTTTATAAATCTAATTAACAAATATAGTGAATCAAAATTTCTTCTGGTTATTCCAAAACAACATATAAACAATAAGATATCAACATAAAATACTGTGTCTAAATCAAGCAATTAATTGCATATTTTAAATTTGAAATTATGAAGCTATCATTATAATTCACAAGCATTTCTAACTGTAATACACTCTTCCATTTTTTTTCTTTTAATAAATTTATTTATTTATTTTTGGCTGCATTGGGTCTTTGTTGCTGCACACGGGTTTTCTCTAGTTGTGGTAAGCGGGGGCTACTCTTTGTTGCACCGCGCAGGCTCATTTCTCTTGATGCAGAGCACAGGCTCTAGGCATGCAAGCTTCAGTTGTTGTGGCACACAAGCTCAGTAATTATGGCTCACGGTCTCTAGAGTGCAGGCTCAGGTGTTGTGGCACACGGGCTTAGTTGCTCTGTGGTTTTGTGTGGTCTTCCTGGACCAGGGCTCGAACCTATGTCCCCTGCATTGGCAGGCAGACTCTTTACCACTGCACCACCAGGGAAGTCCCTCTATTCCATTTTTAAGTTCTTCAATTTGCTATATCAACAAACAACATTTCCCTGATAATTTTATTCTTATAAGAAGAATAAATAAGGTGAATCCAAAAGTTTTGTAAATATCGCAGTACTATTCATGATAAAAGTAAGATATTTAAAATCAAATATCTATATAAAGTATTCAGTTGTACATTTGTACATTTGATAGTCTACGTTTCAACCATTACTCTCATGGCTAGTTTCTCTTAAATACTACAAATATATATATTTTCAAATATACATTGATTCCTTCCTAATTCAAAACTACCTTCCATGTTTCTAAATCTTTTAAATATTTCTGTATTTAATTGTAAATGCTCTTGAGTGGGAGGAAATATATACCCTTTAAGAATGAAATCACCATCCTGGTAACTGAAGCTACTCAGATTACTCTGTACTTAATTCTCAGTCTTTCTGCTGAAGAAGATGGTGTCATGCTACAATGAGTGTGGTGTGTTATGACTAGTGACGTTGACCAGAAAATTTATTGACTGGTCTTTTTTCTTTTCCTTTTTCTTGGAGGGGTGGGTAGCTACTAATGGAAACCTATCCTATTTAGAGTTAATGTCAGAGACTCCAAGCCTCAAGGGGGAAGTCACAAAACTCATAGCTCCTGGACTCATTTGGCACAGGTTTTCTGATTCTCCTGTCCAGTCATGGAGCTCTGCCCTACCACCCACGTTGTCCCCTTGTTTGTATATTGAATGTATAATTTTAGCTCTTAAGAAATGTGTGTATGTTTTCCAACTAGATTTTAAAAGTTTGTTGAAATCTCAAATGGTTTGTTTCCATCTAACTTTAAAGAACTTGGAATTAAATGGACTTTTATATTTTTTCATATTCTTAGTACCACAAAATACTTCCAGATATTAATCAGATGAACTGAAATTTGTATATATCATATAGCTTTTTATGACTTGGGCTTAAAAATTATAAGGTCATTCTGTTGACATTTATTTAATTATTGCTTCTAAGATTTTCTTTGGATTGATCCCTACATTATTGGCAGTTGGAAATAGAGAATGCTGTAATTTTGCTTGTAGTGACAGAAACACATGGCTATTCATTGACATATCAGTGTACTTCAACTTTAAAAGATGTTCAGGTGATGCTTTTGTTTTTCTTGATCATCTGAAACCTCAGAGTTGCCAGCACCTGGGGAGGCGTGTGTGTATATGAGAGAAAGAGATAGAGAAAGAGACAGAGACAGAAGAAAAACAAATGTAGATTATTCTGAGACTTTAAAACCTTAAGAAAATCATAAAGTCTTTGGCAGGCAGCAATCGATGTACGTCTTCCAAAGCTTATTAGCTCATTAATCTCAAAGAAACAGACACACAGAGTAGGGGAAAAAAAATATATTAAACTGCCAAAAACAATGTAAAGGGGTTAACTGCATCTTACTTTTAAATATAGTTATTCTGTATTTTTGAAAAAGTTGGGTAAAGGCTTCTAAAAAGACAGGTTGTAGAAAGCACAGACTACCTCATTAGTACAGTGACATGATTTTAAAGAAATGAAATGAGCAAAAGACTTGATTATTTAATGTGTGATATACCAGGTGTATTTAAAAACTTTGATAAAAGTTCTTTTCTAAACAGTAACAGATGTTTCCAGGTGTATAGAGGTGTGAATGGATATCAGAAATTAAAATAGAAACTGAACGGAAAAGCTGTGCTACTATGGAAAGTTTATACATTTAGTAACTGTGTTCCACTGAGGAAATATTTTAATGCTGCATTGTATATATACAGTTATTCACATCTGCCTAAATGTTTTTTATTTGACATTCACAAAATTTAGATTTGTTGCAATACTATTTTTACCCTTAATAAACTGTTTCTGAGTCTTAGAAATGAAAAAGGATGGAATATCCAAATATCTAAAGTAATGCCTTTGACTTCTAAGAAGTTATTAAAATCTTTCGAATAAAAGTTTTTAAAGCACATGGATAATTCTAGTCTACTGCTTTCACCCTATAGACCATCATCCTGTAGATTTTGTCCATTAATATTTAGGCCCTTACATGTGCTTTCAAGGTGTCTTTTTGTGCTTTTAAGGTGTCTTCTTCCTTTTGTCCTATTGGTCCTTGGAATATTCCTTCCCTTTGCACTTGGAAGTGTGTTATCTTGGGCCCTGGAGTTTTTATTGATCTTTTTTCATCACTGCTCTGTTTTTTCTCCAGTGCTAGGCCCTGGTAGGGTCTCTTACAGGTGAGAAGGGAGAAAGCACAGCCCTAAATCTACTGACACATGGGAACCAAAAGTCATCCTTTAGGTTACAGAATTTCCCTTAGTCCTTATCAGTCTTGATCGTCTGTTCTCCAGGGCTGGGGAAGAACTAGCATTCACTGCAGCCTGCCTGGATCACTCAGCCTTTGGTAGTGGAAACCCTGAGCTGCAGACCTTAGCCAGCTCTTCAATGGTAGAAAATACAACAATGTCTACTTCCACTCAACTCTGGCTTCTATTCTAGTCTTCAAGAAACAATCATTTACTTAATCAACAATTTATGCTGTGGTATCATAATAAGCATGGGATAAATATCAGTGGGCAAACAGTATCTCCCCTTTTGGGATCTGCATTATCATGGGACCATGGGAAGATTGCCTTTCAGTTACTCACTCGGTCCTACAGTGGTTCCCCTCCACCCCATGCATTTTGTCTGTCTCCTTCCCTATTGCTTCGTAAAATTGCACTATGTTGAGTGCTGGTGTTTTACACCTAGTGCCCCATAAAGAGATTTTTTAATATCCCTCTATTGGTGATAATTATAAATGACCATTTTATATGTAGTGGTAAATGCCTGTAAAGTCGGAAGAAAAAGGAACATTATGTTGTTCTCATCATGGGTGGGAATGGACACCATTAAACTCCTCTATAACCCTTTTTCTGCATTTCTGCCTTAACAAGGGTAAATGCAGAATGAGGCAGCAAGAATGATGTGGGGTCTTGGAGCAAGGACTAAAATCTATGACAAAGGTGTGATGAAGATGACAAGGGTAACATTCTTCCTTCAGTGCTTTGCGTTCTTCCTAAGACTATGTCCTCATCTTCTCCAAAGAAGGACAAGTTCTATTTAATTAAGAGTGTAGGGGCGAGGAGACTGTGAGGGCGGGAAGACTGAAATGTAAAGGAATTCAGAAGATACTTTCCAACTGCTTCCTGCCATTCAAGCAACTCCTTCATACAGCCCATGAAGTACAGATTTCCAGTTCTTGGGAGGGAAGGAGACCTTCAAGATGGTGGAGGAGTAGGACATGGAGATCACCTTCCTCCCCACAAATACATCAGAAACAACTACATGTGGAACAACTCCTACAGAACACCTACTGAACGCTGGCAGAAGAACTCAGACTTCCCAAAAGCCGTGTGGCCGACAGGGTCTTGGTGCTCCAGCAGGGTGTCAGGCCTGTGCCTCTGAGGTGGGAGAGCTGAGTTCAGGACATTGGTTAAACAGAGACCTCCCGGCTTCACATAATATTAAATGGCAAAAGCTCTCCCAGAGATCTCCATCTCAATGCTAAGACCCAGCTCCACTCAACGACCAGCAAGCTACAGTGCTGGACACCCTATGGCAAACAACTAGCAAGACAGGAACACAACCCCACCCTTTAGCAGAGAGGCTGCCTAAAATCATACTAAGGTCACAGACACCCCAAAATAATACCACTGGACGTGGTCCAGCCCACCAGAAAGACAAGATGCAGCCTCATCCATCAGAACACAGGCACTAGTCCCCTCCACCAGGAAGCCAGCACAACACACTGAACCAACCTTAGCCACTGGGGGCAGACACCAAAAACAATGGGAACGACGAACCTGCAGGCTCTGAAAACGAGCCCCCAAACACAGTAACTTAAGCGAAATGAGAAGACAGAGAAACACACAGCAGATGAAGGAGAAAGGCAAAAACTCAGCAGACCAAACAAATGAAGAGGAAATAGGCAGTGTACCTGAAAAAGAATTCAGAGTAATGATAGTAAAGATGATCCAAAATCTTGGAAATAGAATGGAGAAAATACAAGAGATGCTTAACAAGGACTTAGAAGAACTAAAGAACAAACAAACGATGAAAAACACAATAAATGAAATAAAAAAATTATCTAGAAGGAATCAATAGCAGAATAATTGAGGCAGAAGAATGGATAAGTGACCTGGAAGAGAAAATAGTGGAAATAACTACCACAGAGCAGAATAAAAAAAAAGAATGAAAAGAATTGAGGACAGTCTTAGAGACCTCTGGGACAATGTTAATCACACCAACATTCGAATTATAGGGTTCCCAGTAAAAGAAGAGAAAAAGAAAAGGACTAAGAAAATATTTGAAGAGATTATAGTTGAAAACTTCCCCATTATGGGAAAGGAAATAGTCACTCAAGTCCAGGAGGCGCAGAGAGTCCCATACAGGATAAATCCAAGGAGAAACATGCCAAGAAACATATTAATCAAACTATTAAAAATTAAATACAAAGAAAAAATATTTAAAGCAGCAAGGGAAAAACAACAAATCACATACAAGGGAATACTCATAAGGTTAACAACTGATCTTTCAGCAGAAACTCTGCAAGCCAGAAGGGAGTGGCAGGACATAATTAAAGTGATGAAAGGGAAAAACCTACAACCAAGATTACTCTACCCAGCAAGGAACTCATTCAGATTTGACGGAGAAATTAAAACATTTACAGACAAGCAAAAGCTAAGAGAATTCAGCACCACCAAACCAGCTGTAAAACAAATGCTGAAGGACCTGCTCTAGGCAGGAAACACAAGAGAAGGAAAAGACCTATAATAACAAACCCAAAACAATTAAGAAAATGGTAATAGGAACATACATATCGATAATTACCTTAAATGTAAATGTAATAAATGCTCCAACCAGAGGACATAGACTGGCTGAATGACTAGAAAAACAAGACCTGTATATATGCTCTCTACAAGAGGCCCACTTCAGACCTAGGGACACATACAGACTGAAAGTGAGGGAATGGAATAAAGATATTCCATGCAAATGGAAATCAGAAGAAAGCTGGAGAAGCAATTCTCATATCAGACAAAACAGACTTTAAAATAAAGACAGTAACAAGAGACAAAGAACGACACTACATAATGATCAAGGAATCAATCCAACAAGAAGATATAACAATTGTAAATATTTATGCACCCAACATAGGAGCGCCTCAATACATAAGGCAAATGCTAACAGCCATAAAAGGGGAAATCAACAGTAACACAATCATACTAGGGAACTTTAACAACCCACTTTCACCAATGGACAGATCATCCAAAATGAAAGTAAATAAGGAAACACAAACTTTAAAAGATACATTAACACGATGGACTTAATTGATATTTATCGGACATTCCATCCAAAAACAACAGAATACCATTCTTCTCAAGTGCTTATGGAACATTCTTCAGAATAGATCATATATTGGGTCACAAATCCAGCCTTGGTAAATTTAAGAAAATTGAAACCATATGAAGTATCTTTTCCGACCACAACACTATGAGACTAGATATCAATTAGAGGACAAAATCTAAATAATACAAACACATGGAGGCTAAACAATACACTATTAAATAACCAAGAGATCACTGAAGAACTCAAGAGAAAATCAAAGAATACCTAGAAAGAAATGGCAATGAAAACACAATGACCCCAAACCTATGGGATGCAGCAAAAGCAGTTCTAAGAGGGAAGTTTATAGCAATACAATCCTACCTCAGGAAACAAGAAACATCTCAAACAACCTAAACTTACACCTAAAGCAATTAGAGAAAGAGGAACAAAAAACCCCCAAAGTTAGCAGAAGGAAAGAAATCATAAAGATCAGAGCAGAAATAAATGAAATAGAAACAAAGAAAACAATAGCAAAGATCAATAAAACTAAAAGCTCATTCTTTGAGAAGATAATCTTAGGCAGACTCATCAAAAAAAAAAAGGGAGAAGACACAAATCAATAGACTTAGAAATGAGAAAGGAGAAGTAACAACTGACACTGCAGAAATACAAAGGTTCACGAGAGATTACTACAAGCAACTATATGCCAATGAAATGGACAACATGGAAGAAATGGACAAATTCTTAGAAAAGCACAACCTTGCGAGACTGAACCAGGAAGAAATAGAAAATATAAACAGACCAATCACAAGCACTGAAATGAGACTGCTATTAAAGTCTTCAGGCAAACAAAAGCCTAGGACATGATGGCTTCACAGGCAAATTCTATCAAACATTTAGATATGAGCTAACACCTATCCTCCTCAAACTCTTCCAAAGTATAGCAGAGAGAGGAACACTCCCAATTCATTCTACGAGGCCACCATCACCCTGATACCAAAACCAGACAAAGATGTTACAAAGAAAGAAAACTACAGACCAGTGTCACTGATGAACATAGATGCAAAAATCCTCAACAGAATACTAACAAACAGAATCCAACAGCACATTAAAAGGATCATACACCATGATCAAGTGGGGTTTACCCCAGGGATGCGAGGATTCTTCAATATGTGCAAATCAATCAATGTGATACACCATATTAACAAATTGAAGAATAAAAACTGTATTATCATCTCAGTAGATGCAGAAAAAGCTTTTGATAAAATTCAGCACCCATTTATGATGAAAACTCTCCAGAAAATGGGCATAGCGGGGACCTACCTCAACATAATGAAAGCCATATACGACAAACCCACAGCAAACATCATCCTCCATGGTGAAAAACTGAAAGCATTTCCTCATATCAGGAACAAGACAAGGATTTCCACTCTCACCACTATTATTCAGCATAGTTTTGGAAGTCCTAGCCATGGCAATCAGAGAGGAAAAAGAAATAAAAGGAATCCAAATAGGAAAAGAAGAAGTAAAACTGGCACTGTTTGCAGATGACATGATACTATACATAGAGAATCCTAAAGATGCTACCAGAAAACTACTAGAGCTAATCAATGAATTTGGTAAAGTAGCAGGAAACAAAATTAATGCTCAGAAATCTCTTGCATTCCTATACACTAATGATGAAAAATCTGAAATAGAAATTAAGGAAACACTCCCACTTACTACTGCAACAAAAAAGAATAAAATACCTAGGAATAAACCTACCTAAGGAGACAAAAGACCTGTATGCAGAAAACTATTCGACACTGATGAAAGAAACTAAAGATAATACAAACAGGTGGAGAGATATACCATGCTCTTGGATCGGAAGAATCAACATTGTGAAAATGACTATACTACCCTAAGCAATCTACAGATTCAGTGCAATCCCTATCAAACTACCACTGGCGTTTTTCACAGAACTAAAACAAAATATTTCACAATTTTTATGGAAACACAACAGATCCTGAATGGCCAAAGCAATCTTGAGAAAGAAAAACGGAGCTGGAGGAATCATGCTCCCAGATTTCAGACTATACTACAAAGCTACAGTAATTAACACAGTATGGTACTTGCACAAAAACAGAAATATAGACCAATGGAACAGGATAGAAAGCTCAGAGATAAATCCACGCACATATGGTCACCTTACTTTTGATAAAGGAGGAAAGAATATACAATGGAGAAAAGACACCCTCTTCAATGGGTGGTGCTGGGAAAACTGGACAGCTTAAAAAAAATGAAATTAGGACACTCCCTAACACCATACACAAAAATAAACTCAAAATGGATTAAAGACCTAAATGTAAGGCCAGACACTATAAAACTCTTAGAGCAAAACATAGGCAGAACACTCTATGACCTAAAGCACAGCAAGATCCCTTTTGACCCACCTCCTAGAGAAATGGAAATAAAAACAAAAATAAACAAATGGGACCTAATGAAGCCTAAAAGCTTTTGCACAGCAAAGGAAACCATAATCAAGATGAAAAGACAACCTTCAGAATGGGAGATAATATTTGCAATTGAAGCAACTGACAAAAGATTAATCTCCAAAATTTACAATCAGCTCATGCAGCTCCATATCAAAAAAAACAAACAGCCCAATTCAGAAATGGGCAGAAGACCTAAATAGACATTTCTCCAAATAAGATATACAGGTTGCCAAGAAACACATGAAAGGATGCTTAACATCACTAATCATTAGAGGAATGCAAATCAACACTACAGTGAGGTATCACTTCACAGCAGTCAGAGTGGCCATCATTAAAAACTCTACGAACAGTACATGCTGGAGAGGGAACCCTTCTGCATTGTTGGTGGGAATGTAAATTGATACATCCACTATGGAGAACAGTATGGAAGTTCCGTAAAAAACTAAAAATAGAGCTACCATACGACCCAGCATTCCCACTACTGGGCATATACCCTGAGAAAACCGTAGTTCAAAAATAGTCATGTACCACAATATTCATTGCAGCTCTATTTACAATAGCCAGGACATGGAAGCAACCTAATTGTCCACTGACAGATGAATGGATAAAGAAGATGTGGAACATATATAAAATGGAATATTACTCAGCCATAAGAAGATACGAACTTGAGTTATTTGTAGTGAGGTGGATGGACCTAGAGACTGTCATATAGACTGAATTAAGTCAGAAAGAGAAAAACAAATACCGTATGCTAACACATATATACGGAATCTAAGAAAAAAAATGGTTCTGAAGAACCTAGGGGCAGGACAGTAATAAAGACGCTGACGTAGAGAATGGACTTGAGGACACGGTGATGGGTAGGGTAAGCTGGGACAAAGTGAGAGAGTGGCCTGGACATGTATACACTACCAAATGTAAAATAGATAGCTAGTGGGAAGCAGCCACATACCACAGGGAGATCAGCTCGGTGCTTTGTGACCACCTAGAGGGGTGGGATAGGGAGGGTGGGAGGGAGTCGCAAGAGGGAGGAGATATGGGGATATATGTTTATGTATAGCTGATTCACTTTGTTATAAAGCAGAAACTAACACACCATTGTGAAGCAATTATACTCCAATAAAGATGTTAAAAAAAAGTGTATCAGAACTATCTTTAATTGGTGTAAACTGTAGACAGATCTTCAGGTGTATTGGTTGGAAAATATCAGGTGACATTTACTACTGATATTATTGTAAAGATATACATGGGAATCTGGGGCTCGGTTGAAGTTGTGCGTCCGGGGAAGATAAGCCACAGTCATAGGGATTCATTTACTTATTCAATAAATAGTTTTTCAAGCTCTCTTACATTCCAGTATAGTAGGCTCTGGGGATTCAAAAATGATCCAGAGAGTTAGGATTTTAACCTCATCAGCTCAGAGCATACTGGGGGAAATAGACAAACCCAAATAGCAATGTACATAAGTAAGATACTTACAAATTGGGGTAAGTGACATGACTGAAATACACAGGGGGGAAAAATAAACCTCCATAAGAAGTTGCATGTTGTGTATCGGAGACTTGCATTTAAAAAAAAAAAAATGCATCTTGGTAAGCCCTCGCTAGGGAAGCTGCATTTCAACTGGGACTTGAAAGGTTAGGGTGGGGTGGGGGTGTGTCCTTGGTAGCAATAAACAGGATGTACAAAGCCCTTTTAATTGGAAAATTCCTAGGCTGTTTGAAAAACTGATAGAGGCCAGGTTGGAAGTAGAGTAGGTATGAGAGCAAAAGTGAAACAAGCTATTAAAGTTTTATTAAAAACTACATATGTGGTCTGGAAATACTTAAGAAGTAAAATTCTTAACCTTTGAGAGAACATCATTTTGTTTCCTTCAAAATCTTGTTTTCATGAACTCCTTTCTCATTTTATTTTCACATAAGAAAGCTGGCCATTTACTGCCCCTGTGTGGCGAACTGCTGCATTACATTAGTCATGCTTCTGGTGTGAAGTCTTTGAAGCCTGATTTTAGTAAAATTCCTGCACACATTTTTCAGCTAATAAGAGTCACTTCTAGCTGCTATGATTCAGATTCTAATATATAAAATCCTTTTTTTTTCTTCATTGGATTTGTGTTGTAACACTTGTCCACATTCTCTACTATAGAATAAAGATGCACAGGGAGCACAAACTTTAATAGCTTCAGGAACCAGGCAGATTAAGAAAAAGTGAGTGAAGCCAGACTGGGTCTTATATAGTAGGGTGAAGTAAAGACTGTGGGGAATTTGAAGACACAAATCATAGAGGAACACACTCCATTATACATATTTATTTTATAAACAAAGGATGCCAGAATAAATAAGCCTACGGGCCACTTCTTTTAGTCTGCTCTCAATTTCTACTTCCAACACATGCACCTGAATTAATTTCTTAATCTTTCACTTGACTAATTTACACCTTATTATTTCATACATCAGGTTGTCTAATTCTATTTCCAAGCTGGACATTTTGCCACAAGTTTGTTTTAGAAAGTACTTCAGGCAGTTTTGTTGTTCAAAAGTAGGTACCCTGGGCTTCCCTGGTGGCGCAGTGGTTGAGAGTCCGCCTGCCGATGCAGGGGACACGGGTTCGTGCCCCGGTCTGGGAAGATCCCATACGCTGCGGAGCGGCTGGGCCCGTGAGCCATGGCCGCTGAGCCTGCGCGTCTGGAGCCTGTGCTCCGCAACGGGAGAGGCCACAACAGTGAGAGGCCCGCGTACCGCAAAAAAAAAAAAAAAAAAAAACCTGATACAAAGATGTGCCTCTATTTTTTTAGCTCTGTAGTATGACCCAAGCATGGCACGTCACTGATTATGTGGATACAGAATGATTTCCTGACAGCAGTCCGTAGCTGATGCACCATTCCTTAGGTAGGAGGAACAGTCAAGGCTATAAATATATAAACACCCACAGACTGGTTCTCGTGGCTGCTGCAGCTCTTGCAGTGTTCATTTCTCCACCAGGTCCCTCACAGCCTGTGTCCGTGCTGTGTTCTCCTCCTTCTCTACAGATGCCCAATGGGTCCTGTTGTTTCCAGATCTTCTTTCTCTTCATAAGTTCTTCCTTTTCTCCACAGCTGACTTTTCCAACAGAGTTCAGTAGGTAAAAGGGAATTTACAAAAGCTTACTCTAATGAATGTAGCTATAATTTTAAAAAATCCTAGCATTCTTATACTTTTCATTAAACAGTGGAGCTAGAAGAGCAAAGTCAGCAATTCCTACAAAAAAGCTCTTCCTTATAGCTGACTCATGCTTTAAATGTGCAAGCGATATACTGATAATCTGCGATCAGCTTACCCTATATCATGCGTTGAGTTCCCTTCTTTTCTTTCTTATTTTATTATGTGTATAACTTTTCTTCTCCCTAGATGAATCGTGTACTGTTTGTTATATTTACTTGTTCTTATAATTTAAAAAAGTAACCAAACACAAGACAAGTGAAAACATCACTCACTTATTCAGTGCCTAGTCTAAAAAATAATAATTTAAGTTCTTTGAAACTCTAACATATTTTTTTTCTCATATTTGTTTTCTTCATTTTCATAATGAAATACTTTGTACCTGTGTACACATTACTACTTTGTACCTGTGTACACATTACTACAAGAATAAGAGGTTCCAGTTTACAGTCCATCTAAAGGACCAACCAGTGTCATACATCTCAAGGAATTCAGCTGATGAAATAATTACAACTAATCAAGGAATAAAATTCTATTCTCTGTAGACTTTATTTTCAAATATTTGTTAAACAATAGACTATATTGTAAAATTTTTTAAGAATTCTTTTAGTATACAGATCAGTGTTTCTTATAGGTAAAATGTCTGTAGTAAGTATGGATTATATTTTTGAGTTTTATAGAAGATTGCAAATAAACAATACAAAATAAATGTGTAGTTTATGCAGCAGCTATGTTCATGCAGATTTGGAGGGGCTATAAAAAGAATGAATATTTCAGAATAGACCTGGTTCACTTATACTATATGTATTATATCATCCTTTCATATCATTAGGTGCCTTGCACTTTAAGTCTGTGACAAACCATGCTGTACTGCTGTAAATTTAATTGATAAAGATCTGCTTAAAGTTTTGAAGAACTATTGTACAATAAAGGAAATTTCATAATGGAGTGATTTAAAGTGAAATGATAAGAAGCATTAAAATGTATCTATAAAAAATCATTCTCTAATATACCTCAGATCTGAAATACCATTTAGTTTTTGTATGAAGTGGGGATGCAAATAACCATTTCACACAACACACACTTCCTGTCTTATTCAATAGCAAATACCACAGACTGGATGGCTTAAACAACAAATATTGATTTCTCACAGCTCTGGAGGCTGAGAAGTCCAAGATCGAGGTGCCAGCAGATTTGATGTCTGGTGAGGAGCCACTTTCTGGTTTGCAGATGACTGACTTCTCTCTGTATCCACACATGGCTGAGAGGGACAGTTCTGGTCTCTTCCTCTTCTTCTAGGGGGAACATATCCCATCATGGGGGCCCCAACCTCATGATCACCTTCCATCTCCTAATACCATCACACTGGATGTTAGGGCTTCAACATAGGAATTTGGGGGGGAGAGGGTGGGACACATTCAGTCTACAGCACTTCCTAAACTTAAGTTCTTAATCTATTTTTAAAACCTATGCATAAACAACTATCTCATCTGATATGGTAGGTGCTATAACATTAAGAAAAGATTGACTTGACCCTGGAAATGGAGTGGAAAAGAAATGGAAGTCTTCCAGAAAGAGTTGACAATTGTGTTTAAGTTGAGAAAGAGATAGTAGAGTAAAATAATCCTAACTTCACCCTTGAAATAGCAGCAAGTATTATCACTTCACCTAACAAATGTTTCTGCTGGGACTGATGCATGCAAATGTTAATAAAGATGATTTTTGTTCCATAGTAAAATTAATAGGTAAAATAAAATAATGTCAGCTCCAGGATTTAATATCTAGTGAAGAAATGCTAAATTAATCTATATTAATAATGTTTGATTATGCCAAATCATACACCGATTATTTCATGTTGCTGTCCTGGAGATTTCTGAGTTAGATTGTCAGCATGATACACATTTTGCATTCAGTATTTCCAAAATTTAGGTTATCGCCTCATTTTCTGATTAAAGTAATCTTCTCAGGGATACTGTAATGATGGAGTTGTTTTATTGCTGCATTATGAAACAAAGTATATAAGCCAGAAAACTGTTTAATCTTACACAATCCTGACTTCTTTTCATAGACAATTTTACTACTATTGTTGTTTGTGGTTTTCAAACTGGAATTTGCACTTGTAAAATCTGATATTCATATCATCAAATCTGATATAATACATTGAGGTATCTCTTTGCAAGTGATATTTCATAAAATTCATTCTATATTTGGGAACAAGTGTATAAAAAGTCATCACCTTCAAAGCAGATAATGGTCATATTTCATATTATACTGAATGTGGATAATTTAAATAGTTAAGATGTTAATATCTTGATTCTGCTTCAAAAATAGAATATTTTGTTATCTATATTTGAAAGAAACTAGTTTTTTTTTAAATTAAACTTTAATTTGGGGGTAATTATAGATTTATATACTGTTATAAAGAATAATATAGAGAACTTTCATGTACCCTTTATTCAGTTTCCCCCATTGGTAATACTTTGCAAAATTATAGAATCAATACAATATCACAACCAGAATATTGACAGTTACACATTTCACCCAACTTATTTAGATTCAGGTTTATATTTTACATTGAAGTCTACAATCCACTTAGCTTCTCTTTTTTTAAATAAAGTATCTGGGAGCTAAATCTACTGACTTGGTTCTTTAGTTAAGTTTTACCTCTAATAAGTCAAATTATACTTACACAACTCCATTGCAAGTTGCTTCTGAAGTTAAATTTAAATAAAACCTTTAAAGGGAAGTCTAAGAGATTTTCCAGCTATAAAAAGGGATAAAGTTGCATCGTAGAGGTTCTTTTTCCTTACATTTCAAGACCTAAACAATGTTTTATACTTTGAAAGTATATATTCATCAATAAGCGAAAAGGTGTCACAACTGTGATGAGAATAATGGCATGCATGTATGTTTTAGCATTTGGATTCATCCTATGTGAAAACAGTTCTTTATAATTAAACTATCATTTCGTACAAATAGAACTCATAAGAGATGTTATGGGGTGCTGTAAAAGAACAATTTATCTTTTATAATGTAAAATACATGAGGGTAATAGTAAATAAAATATAATGTACTGCATTTGGCACTGGACTTACTGTACATTTACCTGAATGGGTTCATTAACCTCTCCCACCCATCTTCTCTATTTTGGAAACTAACTTTATATTACAGTAATAGTTAGGCAGATTGAAATCCTGCCTCACTGATGTTGTCTTCTTGTATGTACTCTTAGTGATGTAGATTGAATGATCCAGCAGATACAGTGTGACTTGGAATATGGGTGTTCAGAACAAATGTTAACAAACATTTGCCTGTTTACTCAAAGTACGATGCAAGCATTCTAAAATGGATAACCTTTATGTGACATACCTGTATCAATTGTATAACAATTTAATCTATTTAAAACTAATTTTACTAAGGATGTTAACAAACAATGTGATATGGAATTTTAAGTTTTATATCTTTACAGAAATATATTTTAAGTCACGCCTTTCAGTAATTGATTTTTTTACTTGAATATTTAAACATTATACTTAATTAAAATAATAGGGCAACCCTTGTAGTAAATTAATCCTGACTTGGTGAGGTGAAATGTATTAGTTTAATTTAAATTGATATAAAATATTTTATCTGAATTTATTTCTATAGGCCACATAGAGAAAGCATGGAAATGATTCTAGGTGATTCTTAACATTTTAGTGGGTAATGCCCAGGTGTATGTGACGCCCAACTCAGATATACTCAACCCACCTTAACAGTCTGAAGTTATCTCCACATAGCCGGCAGTGTGGCCCAGAAAATCCAAGTGCTTACTATAAGATCCACTGGGATTGATAAATTGGTATACTGACAATATGTTGGTGTTACCATAATAATATCCTCAAAATCAGTTCCTTGTCTCTGAACCAGAAGAGCAGATATGGCTGAGGACATGTCGGAAACTAGGTTATAAGGCAAGCTTTTATTTGAAGCATTTGTTTTCCCTGAAACGTGTCTAGAACTCTTCTCTGAAGGAAACATTGATTATGGTGAATGTCACCACAGTGGAAATCATATGGGAAACATATTACAGCAAATGGTTTATTATCAGAATTACAGTTTCCCAAATGGACACACAATGGTTGTCTTCATTGAGTATCCAATTTTTAAAGTTGCATTTATTTTTAACACAAAATTCCTGCCTGCAAACCATTGAAAGAACTGCAGTGAATAGAATAGCGTATTCACCAGTGTAAGATGTAATCTCCCCACCCCCCCAAAGAAAACCAGGATTTCTTTCAGGAAGAGCATAAATAGATGCTTTCCCAAAGCTAGGAGACTTTACCTAAGGCACTCCTCATTTCTGAGTGTCCTCTTCTGCCCATTCCCACCTCCAGAACCTGACAAGTCTACTTACGAACATGTCAAGTCAGTTGAGGAATAAACACCAAAAAGTAGGAGATGCAAGAGTGACAGAAATTTAGACAGAAATTCAGAAGTGGACGTCTAAAGTTAATTACATCCCTGTCATTCACTGTCATCATTATGACTTTCATTTTTCTATCGAAACTAATGTATGTTTCCTACTTTTTTCTCTGTGTGGTTAATGTCTTCTTATTTTTAGTTTAAGTTTCTCTGAATATAGATCCATAGTCACTTTTTTGAAAATAATTTTAAACATGGAACCTTGAAATGCATTTTTTTGCAAATTTTATCATGAAAAGTTTGGGGGAGGAGCTTACATTTCATTACCAGTCATCTTGGTATCCTTCCTCAGGCATGAGCTTGTTACTTCACACACCCTGTGTCCTTTAATTCTTGAGGCAAAGTTTGGGGAAGTTGAGAACCTGGGAACATATTCTTAAACTGGTTATCAGTCTGAAAGGGCAGACCTCATTTATTGTTACCACCGGCTTTTAAAAACAAACTTGATTCACTGCTTTACTAGTGAGTTTCAGCTCCTGGTGGTTCATTCAACATTTGGGGATTTAAAAACACATATTTAGACAATATGAAGATAAAAATATTGTCAGACAAAAGTCATCAGTCTATATAGTATCTTCCTAATACTGACCCTGTAATATAAAACCTATATTCTTTCAGTCGTATGGTATTTTCTTTAAAACTTGGTGATTTTTATAGGAAGAATCATGTTGGGTGTATTTAACTGTAATTATATGTTCTAAAAGAGTCCCTAAAATAAAATTGAAAAAGCACACACACTTTTAAAATATTAAAGCTTTGTTACCTTTTCGGATGGGTGGTTAGAAGAAAAGGAAAATGGAAAAGTTTTTAAATGTATCTCTGAGACTAAGGCAATTGCCTTTAAAATATTTAGCATACACTTAAGTTTGCTTTTTGTAGGATTCTGGGGAACAGCTGTTATAGTAGGGTTGGAGAAGTCCATGATAACTTAAGGAGGTAAAAATCTTAAACATATATAAGTAAATTATGAATTAAGAGGTGGCAATGGGTACCAGTTTAAAATCTGCAAATTGATTTACTATAGACATGCCTATAGTAGAAGAAAGTATAATGTCAGATGTAGTAAATTGCAATTCTTGGACATATAATATGTTAGGAGTACACAGTTTCAACTGCCCCCATTAAAACAAAGCAAACACAGATAAAAATTGTGTCTTCATAATTATGTTTTTTTTGTGTGTGTGTTTAAATTCTGTTATTGACCTGAGTATTCTGCCTACTTATCTCTGGGTTTCCCCTGATTTTCTAAAGACTAATTAGAATCAAGACAAGACTGTAGAATATTCTGTCGTGAGAATCTGGATTCCCTTTCATTGTGTGTAAGATTTTTAAGTTATCATCGCCTCTCTGCTTCTATAATCTTTTTTCTTCATATTTACTGATACACTACTTGGTTTAGGCAGGCTTACTCATTTGTGAACTGCCCCCCACCCAATCACACACACGCTGCACGGTTCCTGGGACATAGTAGCAGTTCCTTAAATGCATGAGGACCTCCCGCCCTTAGGTTTACACCACATGGTTTTTGCTTCAGTAATCCAGTCTGTGTAATCCCTCAGGAGGAAAAAAGGCTTGCCCTTAGAGATGTTAGCATTTGGAAGCATTGGAAGTTAAAAGATTTTTAAAGGAGACAGACATTCTCCTTAAAGTGCTTAAATACCACTTATATAAACATTCACTTTATAAACATGTTCTCGGTTAATATTTGTCAGTGTCGGGTCACGGGAAGAGGTTGTGCTACCCTCTTCTGCATTGGGAATGATCCTCAACTTGGTAAGCTTTCAGGGTGACATTTAGATGGAACTTTTTAGAAATATATCACTTTCCCGGGAAAGTACTGCAGAGTAGGACAGATTTATAGAGCTGGAAGCCTATTATGCAGAGCTGTAGATCACTGCTGTCGACCAATGAAACCAACTTTTTTTTTTTTTTCTTGCAAATATTTACCAAATGTCCTTTGTCTTGTCTTCCCTTGTCAAAGTAACAATTCAATTTGGGTTTTTTTGGTCTGAAAATTCAGATTGCTCCTTATTTTAAATCATGTTTCTTGATTTTTGTTCCCAATCTCATGTGTTAAACAAATATTTTTGTTTAGCTATATTTGTCTGGAATGATAGATTTAACAGCAAAGCATAAATGTAGACAGGTAGTTAAAATCCGGTACAATAAATCATTGCATTTACCATGTGTTTGTGAAGGGATATGATTAAAAAGAAAACATGTATGAAGTAGAAAAGCAAATCCAATGAGGTTATTTTAGGAGAGCAGTATTAGAAGGTTTAGAATTGTAATCATTATACAGAACATTTTTTAAAAATGGGCACCCTAAATGCCCATCGGCAGACGAATGGATAAAGATGTGGTACATATATACAATGAAATATTACTCAGCCATTAAAAGGAATGAAATTGGGTCATTTGTAGAGACGTGGATGGACCTAGAGACTGTCATACAGAGTGAAATAAGTCAGAAAGAGAAAAACAAATATTGTATATTAGTGCATATATGTGGAACCTAGAAGAATGGTACAGATGAACCAGTTTTCAGGGCAGAAATTGAGACGCAGATATAGAGAACAAACGCATGGACACCAAGGGGGGAAGCGGAGGGGGAGTGGCGGTGGTGTGGTGAATTGGGAGATTGGGATTGACGTATATACACTATTATGTATAAAATGGATAACTAATAAGGACCTGCTGTATAAAAAAATAGATAAAATTCAAAAATCCCCCAAAAAAGGAAACATCCTATAGTTATTGTTACTCAATATGTTTAAAACTTCTAATAACTTATTCTATAAATGTGATAGTGCCTTTTTTCTATAAAGCACCTAGTTTATAATTATAAAACTTATAATCTACTTGTTGAAATAAAGTGGCAATTACCACTTGTCAGAGAGCATTACATATAAAATATCCCAGATCATGAAGCAGCTTTTTACTATTATATATATATGATTAAAACATTACCAACTCAACATATTTTGCTGTGTTTTACAAAAGAAGCTAGAAAACCCATTTTTCTTATATGGACATGCTATTTGAAGACTTGAATATTATCACTTACCTTAACTGTAAATCATTTCCATGACCTTACAATCTGAAAACTAACTGGAGGGTGGTTATTAGGAATCATATCCATGTTGAATGTTCATTTATATATAAATGGAATGCTCTTTTGTTGACAGATTCAAATGTGCTTTTATGTACATCGGAAATAGAAAAAAAACAATATGGGTATTATGCTAATATACATACACAGTGAGGGGACAAATAAGCATATTATAACCATAGCCTTTTAACAGATATCTTACATTGCAGTGTATAAAACTCTTCTTCTGTTGCAGCTAAGGTTCATAAAATTATTCTAGAGTGAGTTATCTTAATCAGCACTGGACATTTTGACTTGAATTATTTTGTCTAATGGAAAAAATTGGCTTCCTCAGAAGGTGGTCATTTTGAAGACTGGCAGCTATTTCTGGTTGCTGACTTCCAATGAGAATTTTCATCCCTAATAACAGGAAGTGTAAATAAAATATGAAGGCTTCTGGCTAATTTGGGTCCCATTACAACTAAGTCACAACTCCACAATTTTTGCTTAAAGTGTCACACCAGTGGTATGACTATTTCAAGTTTTTTCAAGTCATGAATAGGCATCTCTTACTGTTGTTTCATGAAAGATAATTAACAGATCTTGCCTGTGATTCCTAGTTTGGGAAACTGATTTATTACAGACAGAGAAATAACAGAAAATAAGAAATCTTGAACTTTGCTGTCTCATGATCATTCCTCTCCCCACTGTGGAATTTGATTTGCTGCCCATCTTGGACATCATTTAATGTTTCAATACTAGAAGTTGTAGAAGTATGTTCTTGCTACAGTTTCATCCCAAGAACAGGATTATTGTAAAACTCCACTATATTTGAGGGTTTTATTTTCCCTAGCATGGTTTTCAGTTGCCTAGAAAAAGGCACGGTTATTAGTTATGTTGTTCTCTATTATAAAGATTGTGAAAAATCAATGTCAAGGTGAATACATCTGAATAATGCAAATCCTCATCAACAATTTAATGTCAAACTTTAAAAATTTTGCAATTATTGATTGCTGCTAAAACCAGTTTTGGAAACCAGAATCGTTTTACTGAATAAATTCATATAAAGTCTGTGCTTCCTTTTAACACCTTCATCCTGCCAAGTTAATAATTAGGGAATAAGTTACATTTCAACTCAGTCGTTTAAATTTTCTGTTTTTCTTTATGCATAGCCTTATTGTTTAGTTTTCTATCAGGAACTCTGGCAGAATTTGCTGTATCATGCTACTTCATTAATGTTACTCCTAAGGAATGATAGGTGTAAGAGTAACCATACAGTTTCAGAACATTAGTGAAATATTGTACCAGGTTTTGTCAGTCGTAAAATGAGCTACTTTAAATCCTAGCTTCTCTCTTCTTCTACCAGGGAGGTAGTGTTGGTGAGAAGGATTATTCATGAATGAGTGTTTCATAACACTCAACCTTCTCAGGCATTCTTCTTTCTAATTATAATTAGCAACATATTCTTATACTACTGGCTTTGGGGCCTGAAGTTAGGTCCTTAAATTTGTGAGCCTGGGATAGACCTTAGGTAACTTTTTGGTCATGCTTTACATTCTAGACATGAAGAAAATGAAGTAGACAAAGGTGAAGAGACTTCCGCAGGCTCATGTTGGTATCACGACTTGGACTAGAGTTCATTCCCAGGTCCTTGAAACTCACTCCCCCACTACCCATCAGTTCACACACAGATTTGGTCACAAAAAAATACATTAATTGCTATGACTGTGTTGAGCATCGTTTTTGTTTAACTGATTTTAATTGTCTTATTGGGAGCTTATATCATTTGAGTTTCTCAGTTATCTTACCTAACTAACTTCAGTTAGGTTAACTCTAGCTAGTTGAGGCAAAAAAAAATTTAAACAAAAAAATTTAAAGGACTAAAGGATATTAGGAATTCCCACAAACTTTATTTGGGGCAAAAAAAAAAGCAGATATGGAGGTTGTGCACCTAATAACATTGCCAAAGCTCACCACCAGACTACTCTAGTGGAGACGGTACCACTGTTCCTGCACCACCTGGGGTGCTGCTGAGCCAGGGCACAGGAAACTACTGCCAGGCACTCTGCCTCCATACCTTCTAAAAGGTGGATATCTGTCTGCCATGCTCTGGTACCCTCCTCAGAATGGAGTCTGGATAGAACCACCATTTTCAAGAATCTCTCCTCCAAATTGAAATCTCAAGCAAACTCATCTATGTTCTATGCCAGGGAAGATGAGTTTGTGCTTTATACTTAGACAATTTCTAAGGTAAAGCTTTTCCCAGAGTCAGGCACAGTATTCGAGAAGTACAGCTGAACAGTGTTAACTATAAGGCTGTCAGATCATATTTTTCCCAAAGAGTTGCTTCTAGCCCACAAGTTGATGTAATTTTGGATGGTTAAAGAGCAGGGAAAACAATAAGGAAGATGCAGAATTATAAAAATTATATATGTTGGAGTTGGGTAAGGAAGAATTGATGCCACACACTGATGGTAATATGTATCTCTGGAGCTTTTTGAAATAATTAGAATTCAGTTAAATGATTTCCTATCCATAAGTTAGAAGTCAGTTGATTTCAGTCCTGTGAGCCTATATGAGCAGAGGGCTTGGTGGAATCAGGAAATTGAGATAATACGTTTGGGTTGTTAGAAGCCTCTAATGTTGTGATAATCTGTTACTCACGAGAGAAAACAAAGACACATGATGAAGGTCACACAGCTGATGAGTAGCTGAGGAAATGATTTTATCTATGAAGTTTGACTGCAAAGCCTGTCTTTTCCATTTGACTCTTTCCTTTTAAGCTAGAGGAACCAGCAATAAGTCCAGAAGAGCTGTCACAGGCCCCTCGTACTCCAGACCAGGCTCTTGGGTGGTACCACTATCACTAGAGAATTGTAGTTTTGTCCTCTGATGACCAAATTTAAAGGCCAGTTATTGACGATTTAGAATTTAATTCAGTACTAAGGCATAGTTAGCTCTCTAACCTTTAAAAAAAAACAGGAAAAAATTTTCTATTATTTTGATTCTGTTAGCAAATATATGTACTTCTGAATCAGGTCCTTTTATTTAAAGATTTTCTTTTTATGCAAAATACAATTTTCTGGTCTGAAATAATAATACAATGTAAGACCACAATAGATCTAAGATATTTTAAAGGGAATACATACCTCTTAATACCTAATTTTTCCAAATTTTGTGTCATATATACTATGCTGTTATCAGGTAAATATGTGATTTTTGTTTGTTTGTGCTTGTCCCATGTCTTTACCACAAGTGTAAAGCTATATATGTGTGTGTATATAGATATGTATATATATATACACACATATGCATATGTACACACATATAAGTATATATATACATACACATAAGCTATATATAGTCATTAATATATTTGCATTCAAAATTATTATATTTGAGTTACTTATCAACATTACTTAGATAAATTGAAACAACTTCAAAAAAGAAATGAGAAAAAGTGGCTATTAAATATAATATCATAGGAAATTAGTATAGAAAACCAAAAAATACATGGCCTGATGAAGCTTTCATTAGTATGTTGACAGCCGTAAGCTATTTATCCCTCTATTGTCAAAGTTAACTAAATTTCCTTCAGAAAAGTGCATTAAAAAGGTCACTATGTTTGCTCATCTTAGAAATATAAAATATATTCATTTTTTAATTGTAAAATAGTCATTAAAGTTTATTCTTGGGATATTATAAATAATTTGAGGGCAATTGACAATTCTAGGAAAGATGGCTACTGAAGGGCTTTTTAAAAACTGTATAGTAATATATCATTTTTATTATTGTTTTTAAAAGTGTAAACATTTTGTTGAATAATACCATTTTTAATTCCCAATCTGTACACTGATAATTAGCCACTGATTTTTCAATATTCTCCACTATAAGAAACAATGTCTTTAGCTAAATCTGTGTACAAAACCATCAGAAGCCTAACTGGCATCTCTGTAGGGAATAAAATTTTTCTAAATAATTAGCTTTCCTCCAAAGTGATACATATTCCATAGTAGGAGGGCATGAATGGGAAATATTTAATAAAATAATATTTTGAAACACAAATATGACACGATGCTAATTTTTTTATTTAGACATATGTATGCCTATATGTATGACACACACTCGAGATTTTACTTAGACGTGTTGATTCATTTAAGATGTTATTCCATATGTTGTCTGTAAGTATTTTAGATTAACTTTTCAAAAAATGGTCTTTATAATGAAAAACAGTCTGTCACATGAGAGCCCAGGGAGTAGCATTCTGTATTCTTGCATTAGTCTGTGCTTTCAACAAGTGCTCTTAGTCAGTGTTTTTAATGAAACCTATCTTGGATTTAGGGTTGTCTTGCTTTGTGCTCCAAGAATCCTTACTTCAGGTCCTTCTAAGTTATAACAGCCTCTACAGAAGGCACAATTTATCATCTAGCTTTTATACAAATGTGACATGATCTCATTATATTTCTGCCACTAGATTTTATCGCTTTAATAATCCATTGCAATATTTATAGAATGGCATGATGAATCATATTATATTTATCCTATCATGCAACAAATAGTATGACATACCAATAAACCAGTCCATTTTAGAGAGTGTTAAAATTATTCTTCTTAAACTTGCATCAAAATGATGTGTCACCATAGCCTCTTAATCAAATGTGTAGTCCTGCACAACTGTATACTTTAGAATGGTTAATGCCTATGGAAACTCAAAATTATTTCATTATTTTCTAATTTTTTACCAAAGTGAACTTATTTGACTATACAAAATATTAAATTCCAAAATCAAATATTTCTGTCTTATAAATGAGCTATTATCCTAAGATTATTATAGCTAATGAAAGACTAACAAAAAATTATACACACTGAGATGTCTGGTGAACATTTTTCCTATTTGCAAGAATGGATTGGAGGAAAAACTCTATTTTAATAAAAAGAATCCTTAGAAAAGAAAGAAATATAGAAATATGGTTTAAGCTATCAACTGTATAGACAAATAGTTTCACATATATAAAGGGGTGTAATCAGACGGACTAAAAGGTAACATCAGAAACTGGATATTCAGATACTTGGTTTCACTGTTACTTTATAGTTAATTCTTTTTATTCTCTTTAAAATTCATTTACTGAATTTTAAGAATTTAATATTTTATGTAGATATCAAAAGATAAGCTGATATATATGGTCAATCCAGTTAGCCTAGATGGTGGCAGGATCTTTTGGAGTCCAATTGCTATTATATTGGATGTATATTTGAGGGAAACAACTTCTTTTCTACTGTCTTTTTGCTTTAAAGTCTGTTCTTCACAAGCTCTTTAGAAACAAAGACACTTCCTGTATGGATTGAATGTTCCTGTCCTCCCAAAATTTGTATGTTGATATTCTACCCACCAATGTGATGGTATTAGGAAATGGGGCCTTTGGGAGGTAATCTGGTCATAAGGGAGAAGTTCACACTAATCCATGAAGAACTAATGCCTTTATAAAAGCGACCCCAGAGAGCTCATTTTTCTGCTGTGTGAGGATATAGTGAGAAATCAGCAATCCGCCAAAAGAAAGCTCTCACCAGAACCCGATCATGTGCCCTGATCTTTCATTCTCCAGAACTGTGAGAAATAAACTGCTGTTTGTAAGCCACTCAGTCCATGGTAATTTGTTATTGCATCCTGAACTGAGCACTATGTCTACTTTCCATGGATATTTCCAGCTTGTAACAGCAGCGCGATTCCAGGACCCCTAAGGTGTGTGGCTGAACCAAGAAGCCCGAGGGAGTAGCTGAGCACAGTGGTAAGGGCATGGATCCCAGAGTCAGCCTTCTCGGTCTGAATCCCAGATGCACCACAAATCAGAAGTGTGGTCTCGGGCAAGTCATCTAAGTTATATAGTCTCTCAATCAGTTCCCATCTTTTAAAAATCAGAATAATGGGTAATGCAGCATAGTTCATAGATCTGTTGTGAGATTAAATAATTATTGGTTGTTAAGGCCAGAGGACAATACCTGCATAATAAACATCAGTAAATAGTAGATATCATTCATAATAGCAATAGAGAGTAAGAGGAATTTGTTTGACCAAATGTTTCAAAAGTCTGGTAGAGACTAACAACAAAATTTAATCAAGCAGCTTAGGAAATGCCTTTGTTTCTTAACTTTTCCTGACAGTAGAGCAAACTAGAGCCTTGAAATTATTTGAAAACACTGTGATTTACCTTGCAATCCATACAATTTACAAAAAGTTTTTTTTTTATATTCTTCTTTATCCTGTAATGTTTCATTGTACTTGGTGTTACAGGAAAAGCATCTTCTAGAGGGCATGGTTCCTTCCTATTACAAAGTATGAAATGTATCTTTCCTTTGTAGAGCTTCACAAATGTTCCAATCACCAAAATTTATTTTGGCCTTCTACTCTTACCATAAAGAAATCTAAGTGGAAAAAATAGAATGTACGCAATGATATATTATTTAAGCACTTATTATTTTAGGATTTTTACACTTAGGTAAGTTCAGAATTTTCAAAGGAGTGGACAGTGTTTGAGGTCAAGCCCTAAACTATCACATTTTCTTTATTTATCAGACATAATATGCTTCTGCTGTGTGACAGACACTGATTTAGGTACTGAAGATACAGCAGTGAACAATAGACAAAAAGCCTTTTCTTCCTAGAATCAACCTTCTAATGTGGTAAGGCAGTCACAAAGAAAATAAAACACATATGTCATGTGATAAGTGCTAAGGAAAGAATATATATGGAGGGTAGGGATACAGATTGCAGTTTTAGATAGCATGGTCAGGGAAGGCCTCACTAAGCAGGTGTCATTCAAACAAAATCCCAAAGGAAAAGAGAGGGCAAGCCATGCAGCACAGCATGGTGATTAAGAGCACAGCCTTAGCAGGTAGAAAGCTGCAGGTACCTGATGTGTTCAAGGAAGGGTAAGGGGTTCTGTGTGACTGGGCTGTGCCGAGCCAGAGGGACAGTGAGAACAGAGAGAGGTAGAGAGATAATGGGCCCCAAATATGCAATTCCTTGTAGGCCTTCGTAATGTCTCAGGCTTTTACTTTGAATGAGATGGAAAGCCACTGGGGAGATTTTAACTAGGCAAGCATCATGATCTGGCTCATGTGATAACAGGATCCCTCTGGCTGCTGTGGAGAAGAGACTGTGAGAGGCCAGGGAGTCTTCATAGGAAACATCAAGCCTGCCACTGTGGACTAGACCCTAGATCTCTCAGGGACATGATTCCACCAACTTTCACATTTCTTCGACAATTCTCCTCTCTCTGATTAATAATTTTCTTCATATACAAACATGCTACAATTTTTCTCTAAAAACAGAACACCTTTCCAGATCATATAACCCTCTCGAGATAGTGCCTCCTTTCTCTGATCCCCAGAGCAAAACTGCAGTAGTATTTGGTACCCATTGTCTCCAAATATTTTCTTCATAGTTTCTGTTGATTCCACCCCAATATGTCTTCTTTGCTACTTTGCAAAATTTGTTTTTACCAAGGACGACATTGATCTCTGTATTCTTCAACACTCAGTCCTTTTCTCGGCATTTGACACGGGTAATCATTCACTTCTCCTTGAAACATTTTCTTCATTTGGTTTCCAGGACACTACAGTCTTGCTTCTATCTACCTGATTAGCTACTGCTTCTTAGGCTCCTTTGTTGATTTCCCTTGTCTTCCCGATTTTTAAACTGCAGCATGACATAGCTGAATTCTGGCACTCATGTCCTCTATCCAAACTCATTCCCTTCTTGATCTCATGCTTTAATTCCTATGCATATACCACTAACTTCCAAGTTTTTATCTCCAGTTTTTATTGCTCTGCTGAACTCCAGAATTGTATATCCAACTGCCTGGTTGATATTTTCACTTAAACTCTAATAAGTAACTCAACATTATTATTTGCCAAATTGACCCTCCCATCTTCCCTCCCAAACCTGGTATTCCCACACTCTCAGTAGATTAATTCCATTCTTCAGTTATTTAAGTCAAAACCCATGAAGTCATCCTTAACTGTTGTTTTCCTTTTGTCCCATACTCAGTCCATCAGGAAATCCTGTCAGTCTACTTTTAAATTGAACAAAAAAATCAAGGTATTTTACACAGATATTGCATTTGTCCAGGCCACCATCAGCTCTCGATGAAATATTGCCATAGTCTCCTACCATTTGGGTCTCTTAATCAACAGCAGATGAGGCTAGGTAGCAAGTTTATTGCTAGTTTTTTCTTTCTGAAATGATGATTATTATAATTTGGTGAGTCTGAAATAATTATAAATTATGCTACCTCATTAAAAGTATTTCCTCTACGTCCTTTATGATCATTACAAACATCCTAAGCGTACTTTACTAAAATCTTGAGAGAAATTTCTTCCTGTGGTTCATTTTCAGTGGTGGTCTCTTGCTCAAGAACAATGCACAAATTAGAGGAGTTAGCTAAGAAAAGTCTAAGCTGACTAAATTCAGAGAGAAGAGGGCTGTTGCTTTACTGGGATTTGAAATGCTTTGAGAGTCAGTGTCACAAGAACAAGTGGATTATGCATAAAGGAAACGTTATAAGTATCTCATTAACGATCTAGTTTTTATAATCCATCTAATTAAGTGTTGCATTCCCTGGGTCAAAGGTAGCAATTTATGATCCATAATTTCTACATTGCTAAAATTTTTAATTTGGTCATAACATTTACTGGTTTTATTCATAATTGCATTTTTGGGACATATAATTTGAGTTGATAATTTAATCTATTCAGAATCTTCAGATAAACATCAGATGGTTCTAATAAGTCACTATTTTATTTATCTCAAGTTGCTTCATCATGAATGTTCCCTTAGGTCTCATGTTTGTCAAAAGTTATTCTTTAGGTTCTCATAAAATACTTTTGTAATTAGAATTCCCCCATCATTTTCAAAGATAAATGGAAGAACTTAGAAAATTTGGCCTCTTTGCTGCTTTGACATCCTACTGAATTACTACCAAGTTTCCTAAAAAAGCCATTATCTCATTAGTAACTATCTCATTTATAATATATTATATTAAATATAAAATGTTATGAACTAGTAAGGTTATCTGGCTTCATGCTACGTAATTGTCCCCTTTAATTTCTATTTCAACTGGGTTTATGTGCCTCGTGACATATAGGATATATTTATATTTTTAAGTATTTTTTATTTTAGTCAGATTTCATGTTCTTCAAATACAAGTTCTTGCTTTGATTTATATCATCCTTGTGAGCAATTTGCTCATTTTCTAATGGAGTTTTTTGAGATCATATATAAATTAAGGAAAGATGTTGCCATTTAAATTCACTGAGAGAGATACTAGTAATGAATGACAAGTTTAGGAAAGAAAACAAAATGCATTGATACAAATGAAACACAGTGTATTTAATGATTATAAATTTTTATGATTAATGCTGATTTTTAAAAATAGAAACACACGTAGACTTGTAGATTCTTTTTTCTTTTCTTTTTTAACATTAGAGTTCATTCATTGTGTTGTACATCCTACGGGTTTGGACAAATGTGTAATGACATACATCCATGATTGTAGTATACGGAGTAGTCTCACTGCCCTCTATGCTCCACCTATTCACCCCTCCCCACTCCCCAATCCATGGCACCCACTGATCTTTTTACTCTCTCCCAAGTTTTGCCTTTTCCAGAGTGTCATATAGTTGGAATCATACAGCATATAGCCTTGTTAGATTGGCTTCTTTTACTCAGTAATACAAATTTAAGTTAGACTTGTAGATTCTTAATGTCAAACTCATGACTCTTTCTGGTAGTTTAGTCTAGCTTTGTCCATTTTCTTCTTTGTCCATTTTCTTCTCCAAAAGACTATTTTGGGGAACATAACTTCAATGTCAAAGAAAGCCTCTTAGTAGTTATCTCTACAGTATATATTCTCAAATCCATGTTATTCCACTTCCTTTTGTACTTTGTAAGCCAGTGGTTTAGGACATCAAAAAAAAAAAAAAAAACCCCGAAATTGATGTTTCTCAAGTCACTTGTGATTTGTTCACACACATTGTGTTTTAGAATTCTGGGAGTGTTTTGGTGGATTTAAAGATTGATTTGCCCTGTAACACTACATCTAAGAAAGTTTTTTCTTGGTTTTTAAATCTCATCTCTGAGGCTAGATAATAGTCTTTCTTTCCAAAAAAAAATATATTCTTTGGATTTTTTTTTCCTTTGAGGAACATCAAATTCTTAGTTCCTAAAGGAAAAGAGATTCAAAACATTGTGTAGAAACTTTTTCATCATTTTCTCCCTACTTTGTAGAGCAATATTTCAGATGGTAGCTAATACTGCATTTGTCAATTGAATTTTTTTAATGTTAGGATGAATATAAAACAAAACTTATAGATAGATACACTGACCAGTTCATTCAATAAGATGTTTCCTTTATTTATATACCTAGATCATTTTTTTAACTTTCTATTTTATATTGGAGTATAGCCAATTAATCCTAGATCATTTTTGTTAATATAGACAGAAAGACAGCTTAGATACTTGGATCATAACCTAGGAATTCTATAGAATTCCTTTAAAATATGTACATATAATTCTAGACTAAATAAAAGGTTTTTTTCTTGAGACCTTTTGTCCTACCAACTCCCCCTAGTATTAGAACATCTTATATTATGACTTAAGGTGTAATTCAGAAATAATTTTCTTTAATGTAATACACTATTCTTAAAATGAAACCAATATAATTCAACCGAATATTTAATAAGACCCTCACTGGTAAAGATCTAAGGAAACATAAAAGATGACTGATATATGGTCATTGGTCTCAAGCAGTGTTTCATGGATCCTTGGTGTAGGAATGTAGGCAGGCCTTGGAGGCAAGTAGAACTAGGAGGCAGAGAATTGACGATTGTCTCTTTACCTATTCAGACCTCAGTTCCCTCATTTGTTGTACGGAATTAATAATAAAATCTACATCTCAGGACTAATGATGTGATGTATATAAAACATTCTTATACTCTGATAAAGCAATTTTTCAGTGCTCCGTAGTAAATAATTATGTTTGTACTTTGTTTTATTTTGTTTTCCTTATACTTTCCCCAAGCACTTGAATTAACTGTTGGGGCCAGGGTGAGAAGACTGATCTGCCTGTTGCTCTAATACCTTTGCTCAAATGTAGAGGATGTTGCTCTCCACAATTTAAAGCCTAGCAACTTTATTTTATATGTATGCCTTTCATATTTTCAAAACATTTGAGACACTAAAAAATTACATCTAATTGACTTGTAAACTTTTTAGTATAAATATTATTCTTCATTAAAATGCTGAATCAACTTAAAATTAAAGCCAATAGAGAGAGGACAATTGTATAAAAACTAAAAAATACTCAATTAAATTGGAGCATAGTCAATGGCATCATCTGGGATATTAGTTGTTATAGGTGAGCCTCGAATTATTATAGATGAGTCCTGGTTGTCAGAAAATTGAGTCATTGTATGTTATTATTTTATAAAAATAAATTCTATAGGCTTATCTAGAGAGATGAACCATGTCCTGACAAATGTGAATGAAGTTTCCCTTTTAAAAGCATTCCTAATGCGTGCATTGCCTTGAACTGGCACTCCAATGTGGACTCTCTGATAGACAGGTGGACACGTGAAGCTGAGATTCAAGGCCCAGGAATAAGCCTCTTTTTTTTTTTCCCCTTCTAAGTCATTATATAGTACGGCAGGAGTTGTGGAGAGAAGTCAGGCCCTGATTCAACACTTCACCTCTGCTGCACAGAGGAAGAATGAGTGATAGAAAGCCCCTTACTTCAAGTGGCTGGGACCAGGAGAGGTGGTGAGCCCTACGGCTACCCATGGTTTTATAATATTCATGAGCCTGCCGCTAGTTAATGGAGCCTATGTAGTGGTAATGTATTAACAAATAGGTTTAGTATTTCCTCCCTCCTTAAGAGAAGTGACCAAAGACATTGGAAGAGAGACGAACAGAAATGCAGGAGCATATCTTCTCTCTGAATTTATTATCAGGAAAAACAGATGATTGTGAGTATAAATCAGACAATAAAATGAAGTTAAAGTAGTAAGTAAGTTAGATGTACTGATGTACTAGATTAAATGCCTGTTATTAATCTGGTGGCATTTGTGTAAAGTAAAATACAAGTTCCTGGTAAAATAGTCAATATAAATAATACACAAAGGCAAGTAGCTCGAATTTGCTCCTTTTTTTTAAATGCTCTCTTCGGGCATGGCCCTTTAGGGCGTATGTAAAGAAGATGCAAAAATAAGTTGAAGATCAATAAAATGGTAAAATGGTATCTGTAAGATTCGCCCTGCCCCCCCTCCCCAAATTGCTCTTTAAGCAAAGGTTCATGAAATGATGGCAGTTCTGTATAGGTAAAAATTATTAATACGTGACAAGTTTTTCACATTCACTCAAAATATATTTAGGAGGAGAGAGCTAAACCAGAGGGAGCGAATCTGAACAAAAATAGAAGAGTTTCAGACACAAGTGCTAATGTATGAGCTTGGTCGTGTTTAGCCTACTGAATTCTTCGTTGAAATGGCGTATCTTTCCTGTGCATTACCTTGCCCCCAGCCTGATGGAATCATGCTCTGCTGGTGTGGAACTGTGTCATGTGTGCTTTCTGCACCAGTGCCACCTCCTGATGGCTCATCCAGTATCGAAGATGAGTAGCTTCCGTAGCCGATAGTGCCCAGGGCAGAAAGAAGAATGTGGGTTTCTTATCAGGGAGCCAGGGGAAGGTGGTGATATCTGCAGACTGGATGCAACAAGATTGGGGGCAAACACTATCTAGGCATCATTTACACAACTAGGAATCTCTGAATGCTGCCCCTCTTCTTTTAACTACTGTGCAGAGTTAAGTAAGGAACAGTACAAACAGATCTCTTGAGGACTATTTTCTTGCTAGGGTTGCTACCTTAGATATATCGAAGAGCCTAGACGTGCTACTTCCAAACCAAATTTATAATTTCTTAGTAAGCATGAATGAAATATAACGTTTTACATAATGTAATGACTTTTTTTAACCAGGTACCTCTTCCTTCACCTCAGTGACTCTGTACAATATCACAATAATGTTAACAAACAAAAGAGCATCTGAAATCTGGTCATGTCTCTGCCCTCAGTGGCTCCCCATGAGTCCATGGAAGGGGAGTGAAATCAAATGGAAAAGTTACATTTATTTCATTCCTGTAAAGACTAGGCTTAATGCCGGGAACTCTGTGTTGTTTTCATGTTTAAGTGTGATAATAACACTATGAGGCAACTATTCTTATCCTTATTTAAAGAGCAGATGATAAAATAGTATCAGAAAGTTTAAATAATTTGCCCCGGATTTTACATAACTAGTTGAGGAGAGCTGGGGGGATTCGAAGCTGTCCAACTTTAAATTCTGTACCAGTTCTAAATCATTTACCACTTAAATTGTTTTAAGAAATACTTCACGTTGAAAACCTTTCACAAAGCAAGAAAGTTATTGAATTAACGTTTATACGTAAATTTTAGCAAGAGGATGTGGTCCTTTTCATGTGACTTCAGTTTTACCCAGATTGAGATGCTTTTCCAACATTGGTTTTAGGTGTGATTTGCATCTCCTTTACTCCCATTCAGCTTCTATCCGAGATCAAACGTGTCCCTTTGCTGGATGACTAACTTGAGTAATATAAGTCAGTACTCATGTACCAGATTTTTTTAGTCAAATTGCTGTCCAGAAATAACTGCCTTATAAGGAAATTGCTCAGGGCTTCACCGGCACAGCTGTTTTTAGTCTTGACATGCCAGCAAATAAATCCTCTGTCCCTGTGACCAAAAAAGACCATGTTAGCTCACAGTTGACTAGGGCTGGCATTTTAGCATAACACAAAGAATTGAAATCCTAAAGAATCCTACTGACATTTTGCAGTATGTGCATTCTTTTCATGGAGGGTGGAGGTGCTTCATTTATGCATTCTAAGGAACAAAATTTAGCTAATAATTAAAACTAACCCACATAAAGTCTTTTATGCAGGCTATAAAATTAATTTTATTACAGAAATTGCATTACACTTAGCAGCTGATGACCTTATCTTACTTCAGTAATGCATTTTTCATTAAAATGAAACATTGTGTTTCGGAAGCAGGAGCCAAGAATCAGGAGTTGAATTGAAAAGGGCCACATGTATTATGTAGAGTTGCTGTCTTCCAAAAGAGCATAGCACCTGGTGTTGCTCAGTTTATTACTGCATCAAGATGAGCAGATCTAAACTCTAATTAAAGAGATGCCACACATTGTCTTTTTACAATTTGGGTGACTTTAATTGTTGTATAGTCAAACCAGCCTTGGTAAATTATCACTGTTGTTTTGGTCTTTTATGTAAGCTCTGATGTCTAGGTTGAATTTATCATGAAGTTACAGTATTGACTATATTTCCACTAGTCAGTATTTCTCTGTTTAATTCTGGCCGTGCCTAGGTACTGTAATGTTTTATTTGCTGGCAGTGCAAAGTGACTTTTGTTTGTTTTTATTTTAGTTATTGTTGATAACTCGAAAGATATGATTTTCTGTAGTACATGACAAATACAGTAGGAATGGCAACTTAAATAATTCATGAATGGAGTGATTGTATTTTAAGTGTTTTTCATTATGTATAGAAAAGCAAAACATGCTACTAGGAATTAGGGTACTTTGAAGTCTTACGTAAGTTTAATAATCTGTTTTAAAACCTTAATGAATTTTCAGTGTTAGGATCTTTCTTGAAGTCTAAATCAAATCACTTCATATGATTTGAGTAGTATTTTTCCCGAGTTATTATTATAAAAATAATAGAAGTATTATATAAATGACTGCCTAGGAAACTCATCTGGTTACAAAACACTAAAATTTAAAGATACTTTTAGATGTGAGGACAAAAAAATGGGTAAATGTTAAAATAACCGTAGATTTTGAAATGTAATAAAAACACAGTAGGATAAAATAAGAAATAATAAAGAAAATGGATTTGTAAGGGAGAGAAAGATTTAAAGAGAGATTTTGTTTGAAAGCAGAGATAAACACTAGTTACCACTGATAACCATATCCCCTTCCTTCCAAAATAAAACAAACAATCACAATTTCTCCATTTCTTAGAACGAATGGCCAGTGCAGATTTACTGCTCATAACCCTGCCTTCCATCTCCACTGCCCTTTCCTGGAGCACTGCTTCATTTTCCAAATTAAACAATGCTGGAAAATATTTTTCCTTAGCACTGATTAGAAAAGAATAAAAAAATCATACACTATTCATATGATAGAGTTAAATAGATACAGTATCATAACAATTTATATTTTCATTTCTGGTTGTGAGTTAGGTCATTTTCTTTTGTCAGTGAGTCTGAGTTGATATTTTAAAATTGTCCCACTACTTACACCATAGAGTTATTTTATCGAAATGAATTTGGATGTATTTGGAGGATTTTACACTCTTTTGCAGGATAGAATCCTACTGTTTGATTCAGTAGTAATGTTATTGGTTTGTCTAGTATCTTAACTGGTGAAATATAATATTAAAGGGTTAGAAAAGCAAAGATCTTGGAATATGTAATTGGAATAGACAATATATTCTGAAGTAACTTTTAGTGTTTTATTTTAGAGAGAAACTATTCTATTTTCACATTTCATATTCAAATTAGAGCTTTATTCATTCTATTGAAAATAATTTTATCCTACAAACGATGTGTTTTAATCTTAAAATCCTTATTTAATGGAGTTCTACTGTAATTAGAAATTTAGTTTTGGGAATCTTGTTCAATAAAATGAAACCATGAAGAATTTATGGTGAAATATTAGCTGATCTAAATTCAGTTTTAAAGTAAGGTCTGACCAAGAGTGCTCAAATTATAAAGGAATAATTGTAAAAGAAACTTTCTATAAAAAGTCCTGAAAATTGGCTTCACCAAAAACATTGTCATCAGGAAAATGAGAATGAAAATGTGACCAATACATTCCTGTTTGTTGCCCTTAAATATTTCACTCAGGAATGCACTAGAATGAGGTAATATAAGTTGATCTTCATGTAGACATAATGTTTAAATGGCTTCTCTTTGATATGGAAACATGACACCTTTTTGTTTCTCATGTTTAGGATGAGATAAAAATCTAAGTGACCCAGCTGTCAGCGCACAAGCAATTTAATGAGGACAAGCCATTCCAATCAGGGTTTGCAGGCCTCAGCCAGGAAGCTGATCAAAAACCTAGCCATCAGGCCTATGCCCAATGCATACTGACTATCAGAAAATGGGGTTTATTTTTGGTATCAACACTCACTATTCCTGGTTGCCACCAAATCATAGCAAGACCTCAAAACATTTACCATTCAGTCCTGATCTAAAATTCAAACACGGTGGTTCTTAATGCTCTCTAAAACCAGCTCATGCAGGACCTTCAGGTGGGAAGGAAAACTGGAGGCTGGGTTTTATGCAAAAATCAGGATCTTAGACTTTGTGGAAGGTCCTACTCTCCTAAAGAATGTATTCTCTTTTTTTTATTTCGGTGAAAGACACTAATTTCTGTCATTTTGGGGTTTCAGATCTACCCTGTTTGCTAATCAAATTAGCATAAAATTGCTCTGAAGAGTTGCTTACAGAGTTTGTCTACTCACTTTCTATTCAAGTGTCACATTTATAAGTGAAAGTTTCTTAAGATGGGTTGTCAGTCTTATTTTCATCATTTTCACCTCTTTGAGGGGCAAATTATCTGTTAAATTTAGGGTTTCACCATCTAGACTACATCTAAATATGCCAAGGATATGTAGGTAAGGTATGTAACTCTTCATGCAAACAAAGCATAGAAAATAGGTCATTTTTTTTCCTTTGGAGCACTAGAATTGCCATATTTAAAGTATCCTTAGAGAATATTTCTAATCCCTTGATTTTGCCAATATCGAATGCAATTATACTGTAGTTTGTCCTATTAATATTCTTTTTTAAAAATACTCTCCAGTGCTGGAGAGACTGGCTTGTTTATGGAAAATGTAGCAATTGATTGAAATTTATAGTTTTCCTTAAAAAAAAGAAAGCCTTTTCAGGACTCTTTGGCAGGAGAACGAAGAACGTTAGTGGCCCCTTTGAAACCACTTTAAGTGAAATTCATGAGAATTCTTAAAATTTTGAGTTTTATATTTTTTATGAAATATGTATGTATATACACATATATGTGTTCTAAAACATGTACAAACTACATTGTTTCTTAGGCAGAGATTACTCAGATCTTACTTGATGGAAATTAATAATCTGTTACCGAAACATAACATGGATACTTAAGTTTTATCCCATCTCTGCTTCTTAATAGATATATGAATGTCTGTAACTGAACCTATCTGAACGTGTTTTCTTTGTAAACTGAAAAATTGTACCTTAATAAAGAGATGTTGGGAAGAGTAATAATATTTGATACTATGAGCTTGGTTCAGCCTTACAAAGTTAAGTGATTAATAAATGGTAATAAGAATAATAGATAACTCATTGTTTTACTACTTCCCAATGCTTGAATGTCTACCATAGAAGGATGAAAATGAGAAATTCATCTACAGGGCGGAAGCAGAAATGAACACTTTCAGGTATGCCTCACTCCACTCAGCCCCTGCTCAGAAATTTGCCATCAGAAAAAAGCCCAAATCTGAGGCTGCTGGAGCTTTCGGTTCCCTTTTTCACAGGTCTTATTTCTCCCAACTTTGCTGCCACAAAGAGAAATTGGTGTGTCTGTGCATGCACGTACACACACAGGAACAGGCACATCAGAAACACATAAAGCAAAGATAAAACCTCAAGAGCAAAAATCTTAAACGCAGAGAAATACACGTGCATGTAGAACCCAGTTTCCTTTCCTGATAAAATAAAATCAAGCCATAGATTTTGGCGACTGGAAAAGGTAACTGAGCCCACAACCCCTAGTTTCTTTTCTTCACCCAAGCTAATTGATTCAGTCAACAACCATTTATCAGCTATCTTTATCTAACTCTGTGCCATATGCTCAAATAAGTAAAAGTCTCTAAAAGTAGGCTGATGTAAGATATAGAGAATCCCAATCCACTGTGTTACATGCCATGACAAGGCAGGTGTAAGAGATGGTGTGACCACTGCCATTGCTAGAAGTTAGAGAAGGTTGACCAGAGAGGGTGAGATGAATCCTTAAACGTTAAGATGAAGTTTAATGGACAGAGAGGTGGAAGTCTCCTTTAGATAAAGACAAAAAAAACTAAGTAGCTTGTGTAAAGGCATAAAAGGGCATGATGTGTTCAGAGAACTGTGGGGAGTTGAGATGATGAGAGTATAGGATGCACAGAGGGGAGTGAGGAACAGGGGCAAAAGGGAAGACAGCCATGTAAAGGAGGATGAGTTCTAGGCTACAGGTAACAGAGCTTCCTCAGTAGAAGAGCTGCCTGATTGATCCTTCCCTTGCAAAAAACAACCCTGTGTGACATGGAAGAGATTGTTCAGGAGGGAGTGACAATTTGGTGGAGACCAATTACAGTAGGCGGGAGTGACGAGGCTTTTGTCCTTACCTTGTTCAGATCTCTACTCAAATATTGCCACTTTACATAGACAGACCCTGATCACCTTATCTATATAACAACCCCTGCTACTATTTATCCCCATTTTCTACTTTATTATTTTTTTAAATATAACATGAAGAGTTGAATTATGATTTTCCCACTAGAATGTAGATTTTATTTGTGGAGTTCAATGCCATTGACTTGATGACAAGAATGTTGCCTGAGACATAGTAGCTATTCAGTAAATACGCTTTTATTTCTGGAAAAATGCTTTTTTGCAAATGTGATCTTACGAGGACATGAAGTAAGGCAGTCACCATGGGCATGGAGTAGACACAATAGCCTCAAGACGCTTTTCTAAATTAAAATCAACGAAATGTATTGGCAATATGGTGGATAAGATAAGGTGGAAAAATGAATGAAGGGACTTCTTCATTCCAAGAGCCAGAGATAGAATGAATTGTGACCATCTAAATAGAAGGTAATAGAAAGAATAGGTTTGAGGTGGAGATAATGAGATAATGAATGATAATGAATGGGACATGTTGAACATCAGTTGTCTGAGGGCCAATAGAATTATAGGCCTGGAACCTGAGAGAAAAATCTGAGATTAAGGTAGAGATTTATAAATGATCAAAAAAGTTGATGGCAGTAGAAGACATCAGTATGGAAGTCATGTAGATAGAAGAGGAAGATAACATAGATACTGTAAAGTTTAGAGCATCTGGGAAAATATTAAGACTGGGAAAGAAACTAATAATATTTTTTAAATGAGTATTAAGAATAACAAATAGGTGGCGCAGTGGTTAAGAGTCCGCCTGCCAATGCAGGGGACACGGGTTTGATCCCTGGGCTGGGAAGATCCCACGTGCCGCGGAGCAACTAAGCCTGTGTGCTACAACTACTAAGCATGTGCTCTAGAGCCCGCGAGCCACAACTACTGAGCCCACATGCCACAACTACTGCAGCCTGTGCACCTAGAGCCCATGCTCCACAACAAGAGAAGCCACCGCAATGAGAAGCCCACGCACTGCAACGAAGGGTAGCCCCGGCTCGCCACAACTACAGAAAGCCCATGCACAGCAATGAAGACCCAATGCAGCCAAAAATAAATAAATAAATAAATAAATTAATTAATTAAAAGAATAACAAACATGTCATCATTTTAAACCAGTGTTTTTTGGAATTGAAGGACGCATTGGGAGTCTTTGAGATTGACCACCAGTTATCATGGGGACTTAACACTTTTTTAAAAAAGCAACAGCATGAAGAAGAAAAAATAGCACTTTTTTGCCAGCGTATTTTGTGGGGTTTTTGCATCTTAAAGTAGGGAAAGTTATTAAGTTTCTAGATCTCAAAAACATGTAGGCTAATGACTGAGCTGAATTTCTTTGGCAAGCATTAAGGCAATGGTGATACCTACACAGTGCTCGTCTGTCTCTCACCAGTGACCTGATAGGTCCAGCATCGGAAGGGGGGACTCTCTTGTTTGTAAAGCTTACACCTTCCTGGTTTGCTCTCTGTCCAGTTATCTTTCGCTTAAAGACGTCTTTGGCTCCATATATTACAAAGCAGAAATAATTGAGCCTTTAATTTTTCTTTAACTCATGTTAGCATGTACCCTCTCTCAGGTGCATATCCTCTTCCGCTTCTCTAAATAGGCCATGAAAATTCCATTAACAGCAGCCTCTACAATGATAGCAAGATGATGGTTATTACTCCTGAATGCTTATTAAAGAAGCATTTGGAAGCCATCCATCTGTTGGTAAGCTTGGTCCAACTTACACCTGGGAAACTGTCCCTTTGCTAGTTGCAGTCTGTTGTTTGTAAGGGGACTGAGAGTGATTGCTACAGTGATAGGGAAAAAACCCCATACAGAACCAATGATGTTCAAGACTTTTGTGGGGGTTTTGAGATAAAGGCGGACACTTTTGTGTTCTTTGCTGAGAGAATGTGAGAAACAGCTGCTGCCATCTTGTAATCATGAAGGTAACAGCCTGAGTATGAAGCTAAACAGAAGACTATGAATCTGAGAAACAAAGAGAGAGGAAAGCATTGCTAATAAGCCCTTCATAAAGTTACATGTAGACTTTTCAGTTATATGAGCTAAAAATTTGCCATTTTACTTAAGCCAGCTTGTTTGGTCTTTCTTTTCTCCACAAGCAACAGAGTCCTAAATAATACACGTATTATGTGCCATTAATTACGCTATGCATTTTATAAGCATTATATCGTCTAATCCTCACCACAATTCTGCGAGGCAGTTATAATCATCATATTACAGATAGGAAACTGATGAACAGAGAAGTTAACAGACTTCATCCGCAAATCACATAGTTAATTGAGGTACAGCTTCAGAATTTGAACTCTAATCCTATTCTAAATCTTACATTTAAGTACACACAGTACTATTACATCTGTCTTGACCAGAATTTAGCTCCACATTAGAATTTCCACCGTAATGTCTGGCTTATATGTCCCTCAAAGCTCTGACTCATACTAGTTTCCCACCTACATCTCCTTCTTATGTCCACAGAATAGTGCAAAAGTACAGGGTTTATATGTCTCTATCTATGTACAGTGACTGAAGGATTTCCATCTCATAGAAAGGAAACTCATTAATAATAGTCTTTGCTGCTTAAGAGGCAGTTAGAATATTCTCCATGGACTCATTGAATCCTCAGTCCACACTGTAGTCTATGGAACATATGGAAACCTAATTTAATTAAATTAATACAATAAACTGAAGTATTTAGAGATTCAGAATATATCCAAGTTAGTACCAGCTACATTAGTTGGATGATCTTTACATATTTTTCTGTTATAAAACCTCATGTAACACCTGTGCACTTGGAAATGCTGAGTGTTTGTGTGCTTAACTCCTGTTTATAATCTGCTTCAGTGTTTTCATAACACAAAGCCTCCAGTTGATATATATGTGTGTGTATATATATATACACATATATATGAAAATGTGAGTATATGTATAAACATATATTTAAAGGTATTTCTAAAACTCATAAGAACCATCAGTCATACTAATAGACCTACCTATATTTAGAAGATAGTTTATTTAGGGCTGGGAGGAAGGGGGATTAGATGAAGATGGTCAAAGGTACAATCTTCCAGTTATAAGTTAAATACTAGGAATATAATATATAACATTAATATAATTAGCACTGCTGTATATTATATATGAAAGTTGTTAAGAGACTAAATCCTAAGAGTTCTTACCACGAGGAAAATTTTTTCTTTTATTTTGTATCTATATGTGGTGATGAATGTTCACTAAACTTATTGTGGTAATCATCTCATGATGTAAGTCAAACAATTATATTCTGTGCCTTAAACTTATACAGTGCTGTGTATCAATTATATCTCAATAAAACTGGGGGAAAAAGACAGTTAATTTGAAGGTGGTTCTGATGTGTGATTTGGCTGATAATCTAATGAGTTGCACACGAAAAGGTACAAACAGATGTGAGAATAAACGTGTAATTAATATGCAGTAATGTTAACTGATATATACATCAATATATAGAGACTATAAACACATTTTGATATCTATATCATATATATTGATATATAGAGAGAATATATAAACATATTCCATATATTTATAAATATAGAGAATATATAAACATTCCATATATTTATAAATAAATATAGAGAATATATATGGAAACATATGTACAGTTGACCCTTGAACAATACGGGTTTGAACTGTGCAGGCCCACTTATATGTGGATTTTTTTTCAATAAATAATACAGTACTCCATTATCCGGAGTTGTTGGAATTCATAGATGCAGAAGTGGCGATATAGAGGGCCAGCTATGCGACTGGAGCAAGAATGGATTTTGGTATCTTGCCGGGTTCTGAAACAAATCCCCAGTGGATACCAAGGGGTGACTGTATGCAGACTTTCGACTGCACAGGGAGTCGGTGTGCCAACCCCTGCATTGTTCAGTGGTCAACTGTATTTTTATATATACATATATGTGTATGTATGTATTATATATTATATGTATTTTTTAAAATAAAGAAATCCTTTAGACTTCCAGTTTCAATTTGTAAAGAGTTCAGAAGTCATCACTCCATCCTCACAAGTAAAAGATGTAACAGACTGAAAAATCAACGCCTTGGATCCATCAGAGAAGTGAGGTCACAGGAAAAATTGCTTTCTTCATAACTTGAGAGACAAATAGGCAGGTCTAGAGAATCACAACTTACTGGAGCAGAAACCTCTATAGAAACCAGTGCCAGGGGAGGAAAACTTGAACTATAATTGATGAATTGCTGGCAGCTCAGTGTGGACAACTGTGGGAGTTAAAAACTCCGGGGGACCCAGTCATGGAAGGACTTCATACTTTTGTGAGTTTTACCTCCAGTATATCTACTAGGTCCTCACAGGATATGCTGGAGAAAAATCCCCTTATGTTTCTGGAAGGGAAAGCGAAAAGGAACCATTGTTGACATAGGCCAGAGCATCTTGTTTGTCTTAACACAGGCCTGTTGTCAAGAGAGACTATTTTACCAGGGGCTAAAGTGTGGAGTTTTAGCAGAGCCTAACCTAAGTAGGGAAGAGAAATAACCACCTCCAGCGATGTCTAACCTTCCATGTAGGGGAAGAGAAATACTCAATTTAAGCAACTTCTAACCTTCCTGTTCCACCTAAGGGGAAAAAAATTGACGTATACCGGTTGAGGTGCATAGTCCAAGGACACACAAGCTCACTAAAACTCTGACACTCTCACTCATAGGACTATAGAATGCTACCCCTCATCCTATACCTTGCCGCTACATTACTAAAGCCTGCTTAATGCAGTGCATAATGTCTGCCTTTTAACAAAAACTTATAAGGCATACTAAAACAACAACAACAAAACGCCACACAGCTTGAAAACACTGAACAAGCATCAAAGTCGGAGTCAGATATGGCAGGAATGTTACAATTATCAGAAGGAAAATTTTTAAAAATATGCTAAATATGCTAAGAGATTTAATGGAAAAAGCACACAACATGCAAAAACAGATGGAAAATGTAGCCAGAGAGATGAAAATTCTGAGAAATATTAAAGAAAGAAATGCTAGAGATCAAAAACAGTGTAACAGAAAAGAAGCATGCCTTTAGCTCATTAGTAGACTGGACACAGCTAAGAAAAGAATCTCTGTGCTAGAGGATATGACAATAGAAACTTCCAAAACTGAAAAGCTAAGAAAAAAAGACTGGAAAAAAACCCAGAATATCCCACAACTGTGAGGCAAATACCAAAAGTTTGTATATATATGTATAAGTATACTCATGTATAAGTGAAATAAATGATGTCAGTGATACAAGGGGTGGGAGGAAGAAATTAGTAATATTTTAATTAGAAGGTACTCATGCTACCTATGAAGTGGTATAGTGTTATCTGAAAGTGGACTTGAATTACTTGTGTATATATATGGCAAACTCTAGGGCAACCATACAAGCACACAAAGTACAAAAAGTTATCATTGATATGCTAACAAAGAAGAGAAAATGGAAACATATAAATGCTTGATTAAAAACCACAGAAGGCAGAGAAAGTGTGGAAGACAAAAATAGGAACAAAGAATAAGGGCAACAAATAGTAAACAGTAACTAATATGGTAGGTATTAATCCAACAGTAACTAATATGGTAGCTAATTAATCCAATTAATCAGTAATTATCTTAAACATCAGTAACCTAAATATAACAATTAAAAGACAGAGAATGTCTTTTAAAACAACTTAGGGCTTCCCTGGTGGCACAGTGGTTGAGGGTCCGCCTGCCGATGCAGGGGACACGGGTTCGTGCCCTGGTCCGGGAAGGTCCCACATGCGGCGGAGCGGCTGGGCCCGTGAGCCATGGCCACTGAGCCTGCGCGTCTGGAGCCTGTGCTCTGCAATGGGAGAGGCCACGGCAGTGAGAGGCCCGTGTACTGCCAAAGAAAAAAAAAAAAGAACTTAAAAGGCAGAGTTGATCAAAACACAAGACCCAACTATATGTTATTTCCAAGAAACACACTTTAAATGTAAATACACTCATGGGTTAATGGTAAAGGGATGGAGAAATATGTAACATGCTACCATTAATCAAAGGAAAGCGTAAGTAGTTTTATTAATCTCAGACAGTGCAAACTTCAGAGCAAAGAAAGTTTTTCAGGATAAAGAGGGGCATTACATAAAGGAGTTAATTCTCCAAGAAGACATAAAAATTCTTAATGTGTATAGGCCTAAAAAAGGACCAAAATACATAAGGCAAAAAGTAATAGGACTGCAAGGAAAAATACATGAATCCGCTATTATATTTGGAGTCTTTAAGATCCCTCTGTCAGAAATGGTTGTATACAACAGGCAAAAATCATTAAGAACATAGATGAACTCAACAGCACCATCAGTTAACTGAATATAATTGATATCTATAGACTATTCCATCCAACAACAGCAGATTACACATTCTTCTCAAGCTCATGCGTTACATTCACCAAGATTGACCACATTCTGGACCATAAAACATATATTAACAAATTTAAAATGCTAGAAATCATACAGTGTTTGTTTTCAGATTATAACGGAATTAAACTAGAAACCAATAACAGAGAACTGGAAAATCCCCAAATGCATTGAGATTAAAATAGACATTTCTAAATAATACATGGGTCAAAGAAGAACTCTCAAGAGAAATGAATAAATATTTTGAAATAAAATAAAAATACAGCATACCAAAATCTGTACAATGCAGTGAAAGCAGGGGTTAGAGGGAAATGCATAGCATTTAATCCATATAGTAAAATGAAGAAAGATCTGAAATCAATAATCTAAATTTTCTTTTTAGTAAACTTGAAGAAATACAATTTAAGTCCAAAGTAAGAAAAAGAAAAGAAATAACAGAAATTAGAGCAGAAATCTGTGGAATCAGAAACAGGAAATCAAAAGAGAAAATCAACAAAATCAAAAGCTGTTTCTTTGAAAAGATAAATAAAAACCTGCAGACAGATTACCCAAGAAAAAAGAGAGAGGACACGAATTACTAATATCGGACATGGAAAGAGAGGACATCAGAATAGATCCCATGGATATTAAAATGATAATAAAGGAATACTATGAGCAACTCTATCTCCACAAATTAGATAACGTACATGAAATGGAACAATTCCTTGAGAGACACAAGCTGCCAAAGTTCATGCAAGAATATATACACCATCTGACTAGGCCAATATCTATGGCCTGGTCAGATGGTGTATATATTCACAATGGAATCAATATTTAATAACCTTCTAAAGCAAAGTGCCAGGCCTAGATGGGTTCACTGGCGAATTCTGCCAAACATTTAAGGAAGAATTTGAACCAATTATTTACAATCTCTTTCAGAGGATAGAAGCATAGGTAATACTCCCTAATTACTCATCCTCTGATGCCAGTATTATTCTAATACCAAAATCAGACAAAGACATTACAAGAAAAATAAAGACCAATATATCTCACAAATGTGGATGAAAAAATCCTGAGCAAAATTTAACAACTCCAACAATGTGTAAAAAGAATTACACACCATGAACAATGGGATTTATCACAGGTCTGCAAGGTTGGCTCAACATTGAAAAATCAATTAGTGTAATCTATTATATCAACAGACTGAAAAAGCAAAATCATATAATCACATCAGTAGATACAGAAATAGCATTCAGCAAAATCCAACACATATTTATGATAAAAACTCTCAGTAAACTAGGAATAGAGGGAATTCTCTCAACTTGATAAAGAATATCTACAAAAAACATTCAGCTAACGTCATACTTAATGCTGAAAAACTCAAAGCTTTCTCATTAAGATCAGGAACAAGGCAAGGATGTTCCCTCTCACCAATGCTTTTTAACAATGTACTAGAAGTCCTAGCTCGTACAATAAGGCACAAAAAGGAAATAAGAGGTATACAGATTGGGGAAGAAGAAGTAAACCTGTCTTTGTTGAAGATAACATAACTGTCTCTGTTGAAGAACTGAAACAAATCAATAGCAACAAACAACAAAAAACCCTCCTGGAACTAATAAGTGATTATAGCAAAGTTGTAGTACACAAGGTTAATATATAAAAGTCAATTCTTTTCCTATATATCAGCAATGAACAAGTGGAATTTTAAATTAAAAAAATACAATAGACAGACAATAGAATATTATTCAGTGCTAAAAAGAAATCAGCTATCAAGCTATGAAAAGACATGGAGGAACCTTAAATACATATTACTAAGTGAAAGAAGTCAATCGGAAAAGGGTATATACTCTATATTTCCAACTACAAATATAAGTTCTGGAAAAGGCAAAACTATGGAAGCATAACATAATCAGTGGTTGTCCTTTGTGGGTGGGAAGAGCTGAATAGGTGAAACACAAGATTTTTAGGGCAATGAAACTATTCTGTGTGTACTACAATTGTGAATACATGCCATTATACATTTTCAAAACCCATGGAATATACAACAGCCCGAGTGAATCCTCGTGTAAACTATGGACTTTGGGTGATAATGATGTGTCAGTGTAAGTTCATCAACTGTACCAAATGTACCACTCTTGTGGGCGATGTTATATATTGGGGATTTTTATGTGTGTGTGTGTGTGTGTGTGTGCGCGCGCGCGCGTGCACACGCGTGTGGACAGAAAGTAGATGGAAATTCTGTACTTTCCATCAATTTTACTGTAAACCTATAAATGCTCTAAAAAATAAAGTTTATTAATTAAAAAAATATATGTATACTTTAAAATTGTTAGAATTTACTTTGAGTCACCCAAACTCTAGCTTGACCATAGAGGTGAATAAGAAACATTCCACTTCTCCTTTATCTTTGTGTCACTGATTCTAAATTTCTATCCAATATTATGGAGTCTGATAAACCTTTTTTTCTTTAATAGCTGTGGTATTTGATATTTTATATCAAAAGTAATGGCTAGTGCTGTATCTTCTATGTCCTAAATTAAAGAATTAGAATTTGTGATTTGTACTCTCTCAATACATTTATCTTCTCTCCACTAGGGTCTTTCTGGATATCCCCAGGTATGTTACCAGGTACACTACCCGTATGAAATATTCTTTGAACTGGTTTCTGTTAGGACCATTCTCTTTGCTTTTAGTAGATTCAGGCTCTTTAGCTACCTATTTTATAAAATTTCATCTTAGTGATACATCCTTTGTTTAAGAATGGTTATCAGGACATATTTAATCTGTGAAACTGTTTCCTAAAGAACTGATATTAAGAGTTCTTTTTCATTTTGAAAATTAGTAGAAAAATGCAAACATATTCAGTGACTCGGACAACCTTGACAAAAGAGCAATTTAAAGAATTTTCTTGATAGAAATCACTGAACACTTTCATTTTTGCATTAAAAAAAATCTTTCTCAAATCACTTTTTATTTAGCATGCTACTTATGAAGATATTTTGCATTATAGCCCAAATGTAGAAATCTTATCCCCCCTTTTCTGTTGAGTAAAACATGGTTGATTGTGTCTGTTTTGGGATACTTGTGAGATGTAAATTTGATTTGAACAAAGGAAGTTGATTTGCATTTTCAAGTCTTTATATTTGTCTCTTTGTGTAATCATCATTGTGTTTCTGTTGCCTTTATGTAAATTATATAGATTCTGTCCATCACAAAATTTCGTACTTGAAAATCCCTGATGTCATCAGCTTGCATCCTCATTTTTTCTTGTATGTGATCGATCTTATATTTACCTGCTCTGTGTTCTGGGTGCCCTTTCTTCTTCATAAGATGTGGATGTTAAATAGCATTTGAAAATAAATTATCTTTGCCCCACAAGAAAAGATTTGGCATTGGTTATTTGGAAGATTTCCTTTCTGTCAGACATGCATAATGCATGTATTTATTGAACACTCATACAGGCCTTCTGAAAAAATAATAACATTTATAATGTATGATGTGCAATATAATACATATCTTCATTATATATGTATGTAATGTATATAATATTATGCATAAGACATAGATCATCATTATATAGTTATATACATATAGTTTCTTATAATTTTTTAAAGATAAAGGTCCTCTGACCTCATTCTTCCCAAGAATTCAGGTGGATATTTTTCCTAACAGGTAATGTACTAAAATGTCCAGTTGGGGCTTTATGTCATGGTGGTTTCTCTATTTCAGTTAACGAGGGGAAGACCATAATATGAATTTTAATTTGTATAAATGTTTACATCAGAGGCGTAAGTGACATAGATAAGAAAAAATATAGTAGAAGTTCAGTGATAACTTTGGAGAAAAGTTTATGGCATTTTATACTATTTTTGTACTATCAATTTTTATGATGAATGTCTCTTTCACAGAATCTCTTGTTCAGATTCATGAGTATAAGAATTTATAACAACATAGTTAAAAATATCAGTAGGGCTTTCCGATTAAGATATCAGAAATCTAAGGGCTCTGATTTCACTCTCAGATTTGTGAAAAATTTAAGTCATTGGTGAAATACACGCCAGATCTACAATAACCACAAGCATGTGAAGCCCTGAGCAAAAATGGTAGAAATGCACTGGAAAATGTACCCCACCACACACACAGTATCTAAAGAAATAAACAAGCAAATGGACCCCTCAAAAGAATCTAAAGGCTATTCTTTCAACATTCTTAGTTTTGTTTATCTACCTTACAGGCAGGGGCATTTCAGTAACCAGATGGATGGAGCAAAACACTCATAACCCTCAATCGCAAACAACCCTCCTTAATACTACTCTGGAATAACTCCCCAACAGTACAATGCTGCTAAATTAGAAATATGTGGGGAATTTAGTTGTGTTTTGAAAGATGTAGAGTCAGTAGTGAAAAAGGACTGGGTTTAAAAGATTTGTGGGAGAAGGATGCCCCAAGTTTCTATCTATCAAGAGAAACAACTACTCTAGACTACCCCATCATCTCCACAGTGAAATTAAGCCTATAAAATTCCAGAAAGGAGACTCCATTACCTTCTGTCATCAAACCTGATGATTGCAAAAACATTGCTTATTTTAGGGTAAATAAATAGGGAAAAAGGGAAACCGTACAACCCACCAACATGCTTAAAATATAGAATATAGCCTTCGAGATATTGAAGGAGATCCTTCTGAAAGATGCTTTGTAATATAATAAAAAGAAATTCAGCTAAGTTGGAGGTCATTAAGCAGAATAGATGAGATAAGACAATAGACTGTATAAAAAGTGAGCTGTCTAGGAGTTAGGTGGCAGTAAAGATGATACAGTGTAAACAATAATCACAGAATTATTGCCAGCATCCAAAGCAGTAAGAAGTGGAATTAAACTGTAGGAAGAATGCAGAAGGCACACGTAAGAGTAGAGGAGTAAGGAAGAGACTAAAATGCAAAATATGCACAAGGAAAAGATGGTACAGTAGACAGAGAAAGCAGATCCAAATATATTGTTTTGTTACTTAGGTTGACATTGGAACACATGGAATATAAGCGATGGTTAAAGACATGATAGAAGAGATCTTAATGAGCTGAGGCAAACTATGAGTTGAGTTGAAAAGGTTCGTTGTGTAACAGGACAAATTAATAAAGTACTAGGGATAAACAAGCAATTTTTATTTCCAGTAATAAAAACATGTCATCACTGAACAAAAATGAAAGAATAATTACAAAAGGAAAAAAATCAAAATTTTTGTGTACATCTCTGCAACACTAAATAAGAGAAGTGAGCAGTGCTGAGCTGAGCACTAATATTTTGATCCAAATTATAAGCCAAATAATGAAAAATCGAAACTCAATGGTTATTTGTATATGCAGGAAGCAGTAATCTATTCTTAGCTGCATAGGGTCATCTCAGATAATGAGGCCATTGAGTATCAAAATGTGTGGAATACAAACAAAACTCTACCCAGAGTATAATGTATACTATCTATACCATAGTCTATGCATGTGTATGACACACGTGCTATGAGCAATATATGACTCATAGTATGTTTGACACACACACTTACATATACACACAGACAAGATAATCATCTGGTAAATTTAATGAGGAAAAAAAACGCAAAAGAAGCTAAATTAGGAGTGGAAACTGCAGAAACAAAAATGTAGAAAGTAAAAAAAGACTTCCATGTCTTTTGGTATCCCGGGATCCACCACATTATCCATCTCCATCCTGCTTTGGGGGGGAATTTGCACAACCCTGGGATGTTGTAAACACACCAGTCCAGGAGTGGACTAGTACCAGTCCCCATCTGTGGTGTCGACCATAATAAACATTTTTTCTTTTTCTTAAAACAAAAATTCTAAGCCAGTAAATTTGACGATGTTGACGGCACCAATGATTTTATAGACAATAATTTATCGAACATTGAACAAATAGCAAATCATAATATATAACTGACATTTTAAAAGGTTTTAAAGAATGTCTTCATTCTATACATCATGACAAAATAATCTCTATATCCAAGTAATTAAAAAGAACCCTTATTGATTGGTTTCTACAAGTAATTATCTTCCCATGCGTGCAATGCACACGGCTGGAATATTCATTCATAGGCAGTCCTAAGATTCAAAGAACCCTGTGATTCTGAACCATCTTCCATTATAGACCTCAGGCTTACTTAGGCCACCTTTATGATCAGTTATGTTTTAAGAAGATTCTCCTGCCTCACATTTTAAGACTGAATGACTCATGAATAACTTTGAGATCCTAAATTAGCCAACCAACGTAACATGGGTCAGAAGAATATCCAGCAAAAAAGTACTTTAAGAATAAAAGATGTTAAGCTAATCTTTAAAAAAAAAACTGAAAACTATCCAAAAGGGATGTATTTTATGAGGAAGTTATGTTATTATTCCAGAAGGAGATCATATTATCTTGTTTAAATTAGCCCCAACAAAAAGGTTAATAACATATGAGAATATTCAGCATGACTCAGTGATAGCGACTAACGTATTTGGGCTTATTTACTTATTTTAGGTTTGGTTTATTTGTTTTAGATTTTTACCTATTTAAATTTCTATAGATTACTGGCAAAAATAGTAAAAATAGTAACATTTAGCACTTACTGAGCATCCACGATATGCTAGGCCCTCTGTTAAGTGTTTTACAAGTATTGCCTCATTTTATCCTTACAGTAACACCACTAGGTAGGTATTGCTATTATCCTCATTTTATAGAAATGAAAACGGAGATATTCGTTTTTATGAAAATTCAACTTGTCTCAGGTATCATGATAGAGACTAGTTAGTTAATCAGCATTCAGCATGAACAAACGTGCCAGTATCCCTGCCTTTGGTATATGTAGTCTATCGAGAAAGGCATTAGGAAAAATAGTTGTGGGCAGACATCATCTAGTAAAACTCTCTTCCTCTGCTACATGGGAATCTGACCTTTGGTTAACACTCTAGTGTTCCCCTGGAAACCTGATAAGCATAGATTGTCAGCTATATAATTCAACAATATTACTTAAAATTACAGATGACCCCAAGTTGGGCAATTGCATCTGTACTGGTAGGAAATGTAAAAGACCTATGAATAATACATCATGGAGATGCCATATTTTGGGCTTTCCTAAGTGTGATGTCTCTTGTAATGTACCTTGTGGGAGCCCTATGTGCTGTGGTTCTAGAGTTACTAAAAGAAATACTGGCTTCTTTGGAGTGTGAGGCTATCAGTTAGGGGAGGCCTTGCACCTCATCTCGTTGTACCTGAGTGGCTGCTGGAAGGCAGGATGGGTCAGGGACTGCTTCAGGGACTCATTGGGAGAAGAGCTCTTGATGCTGCCCTGCTGCCCAGCTGTGGTTCTTCAATATCTTTTTGTATAGATGGGTTCCTAGAATGTCTTGTGGTAGTCTGAATACTATTTACACCTAAGGGGACTCTAGTGAGTATTTTGATAGGCAAGGTATGGATGTGGCTGATGAGGGTAAGTATTTTGATTAGGAAAGAAAGAGGAAATGTCCAAGAGTGGAGGTGTAGCAGTCGAAATTAAAGCAAAACAAATTTAATAGGGTGTCAGGGAGGATCTCATGAAGGAAGTGGCCTTTTATAAAATACCTGAAAAGGGTAGATAGTGAATCACATGCAGGACACAAGTAATGGGGAATACAAAGTCCATGAAACTGTGAGGGCTGGCACTCTTTTGTTTACCCACTTTTTCTCCAAAATAGATTATAGCACTTGATAAATAAATTAATGAATATTTCCAAAGTCATATAGCTAAAAAGAGAAAGAACTGGATTTAGGAATCTGGAAGCTGTGACTTAAGCTTGTCTTTATCTCCACTAGTACATCTGGGAAATCTAAAGAACAATGAAAAACTCTGCATAGTTCAACAAGAATCAGCATTTGTTGGTACACAGAAGAACATAGCACTTTTTGACACCCTGAAAGTTATCCATTTGTTTGCCAGGGTGAGGTCCTGGTTCAGTTCAGCAGCTTTTTGTATTCAAGAGTGTGGTTCACTACTGTGATGTACATGTGTCTGTTTTGGTGTCATCATGCACATGTTGTATGATTAATATCACATTTAGTATTTGTAATGTAAAACATATCAGAGTTAAAAAGATATCGTCTCCAATTTTACAACAATTGTTTTTCTGATTTGAAATTGAATTTCTGCTGCAAAAATTTTGAATTGAATCTTGAATTCTGTTTTAAGAAATAGAATGTACGCTTCTATAGAGAATATTGATAAGCCAGGTAAATTTCCAAAGAACACACATTCACCAGAATGCAAAGTATCTCTGTGTTTCTAAATTTTTACATGTTATGAATGTGATTTTTGGTATTTAAGAACTTGCAATTTTTTAAATTACTAATATAATTTCTTTGTATTATTTTTAAGTTAAAGCCTATGTTATACTAAGCACTGATGAGATAATAAATAAAATCATTATGCAAGCCAGTTTATATAGATCCATATATATTTAAAGATCTGTGCTGGGTTCACCATAGGTGTCCTACAAAGACTAGGAAGGTCATTAATCTTTTTGGTAAAATAGAAGTCAAATGAAACATAAATAATTCCTATCATGACCAATTCATAGATTTTACACCATTGATTGATACGTCTATAGGAAGTTATCATTTAAGACATATAATCCAGATAAAACAAGGGCAGATTTTAATTTGAGAAATATTGGCTTTTAACAAATAAACCTTATGATCTAGGAGGTAATGACTACAAATGGTTGCTTTCAATGCCATGGCAGTGGGTCCATTATTCTTTGTGCATTAAATAATGAAAAGTCTCAAGTTCGTGTTCTGAAAGCTGTCACCTTTCAGCTATTGCATACACCTCTTTGTCTAGAGGGCAAAGTGAACAACATCTCGTATTTTTCTTAGGCACTGTATGAAAGCATTAATTTCCTTCTGCTGCTTGGACGGAACGCAGTGCTTTGGGGCAAGTCAATGCAAAATGATCACATTTTCGCTCGTCATCAATATAGCTGGTTGACAGTGGGCATCTATTTTTCATTCCAGCATCCAGTAAAATAAAATGATATGTGGATTTTCTTCAAAAGAGGTGCTTTTAGGAAACACAGATGAAAATAGCATTTTTAGCAAGCCACTGAGAAAGTTGGCTATTACTGCAACTCCCTGGCTGCAGAGACAGATGTGAGTCTGGCGTTTTCTTTTCTCCTCTTCTATCTCTCTCAATGGAATAATTTAAAAATCTGTATCTTTACTTAAGGAGTTGGCTATGAATCATAAATGACAGAATTAGTTTTTAAGGATAATATATTTAGTCTTTGCGGTGTCTCTGTGGACTCCTTGACTTCTAAACACCCATTATGTTTTAAGTGAAGAGCACAGATCTGCATTTTGTGCTGAAAAAAATGTAATTACTAAATTGCTGCAGGTCCATTTTTTTCTAAGTCATGAATTTCCTACTCATGAGAGTTTCTAAAAAATGAAAAAGCTAAATTATAGAAAATGTCTCAAATTGCAGTTAGCTGATTTTGACGGCAAAGCAATGGATATTTGATGTTGAAGTTGAAATGTTAGACTGCCTGGAGAAAATGACTAACAAAAAAATCTGACTTTCATAAACTCCACATTATAGGATTCTGTGAATTTCACACTCATACCAAAAAGGTATATTTTACTTGTTCAAATTCTACAAAATTTGATGGATTTTTTTGCATTTACTTAAATGGTTAGGAAAATGACTCATCAAAAACAGAAGGGAAGGAAAAGAGGGAGAAAGGGAGGGAGGGGGGAAGAAAAGTTGGGAAAAAAGAGAGGGAGGGAGGGAGGAGAGAAGAAAGGGGGTTTTAGGGCTGGCTGATTCCAAGTGCAGAAATTGCTTTGCTTCTGTAGCCCTGGATTCTCTCACTGATATATGGGTCAAATTTTCAGCAGTTTTTGTCAGGGTAGTTTTCATTTGTAAGTGAGGGAGAGGATTAAAAGTGATGGTTCTTATTTTGTTTCGGAAGTGTCCTGTTTGTGTAGGTTTGCAAACAGCACAGGGCTCATGGGGTCATGAGTGTTTTTTAACCACCAGAGGAGAGTACTGAGAAGATCTCCTGGAACAGACTTCTGTAATTGTTTATCATTCAGTTACTTGGCACCCATGGTTCCCTTGGTAATCCTTGCAGCTTGATTGGTTTAATGTCTAGGTACCGACTGATGGTATTGTGCATCTTGACTGATTTTAGAGTAACAGTTTGAAAGTGAAACATCATAATTGGTTTCCAATTCAATGGAGTCACCACAATTTAAAACATTATCTTTTGTTATTTGTAAATAATACACGAACACATTATGCTGATAAAGGAGTCAACCAATAAATGCCTATGTGGAGTTAAAACACGAAAACCGCTGTTTATGTGCTCCCTGCAGCCTCAAGACTCTTTAGAGTTCAATATTTCTTCAATATTGTCTTTACCTTTCCAGTTCTATTTCTGTACACTTATAAACCTTTATATGCACCCACAGCTAGTTTTGTTTATTGAAAAATATAGGATCATATTGCATGTTGTATTAATTTTCTCTTGCTACAAAATGAATTACCACAAATATAATGCCTTATAATAATATAAATTTATTAGCTCACACTTAACATAGCTCTGAAATTATCTTTTGGGTCTCACAAGCTGGAATCAAGATGTTGTCCAGACTTAGTTCTTACATGGAAACTTGGAGGAAGAATCTGCTTCCCAGCTCACTTAGGTTTTTGGCAGAATCCATTTCCTTGCAGCTGTAGATCTGTGATCCTTGTGTCCTTGCTAGCTATTGGCCAACGGCTGTCCTCAGCTACTGGAGGCCACCCAGATCTTTTGACATGGCCCCCCTCTAACTTCAAAGCAGCAATGGTATTTCAAGCTCTTCTCATGCTTCAAATATCTCTAACTTCCCTTCTGTTCTCAGTCAGGAGAAAGGTCTGCTTTTAAGGGTTTATGTGATTACATTTGAATCACCTGGATAATCCAGTATAATCACTTCCTTTTAACATCAACTGATTAGTAGCATTAGTTACCTCTGCAAAGTCCCTTTTGCTTGGCAAGAAAACGTATTCCTGGGATGTAACACCAGGGCAAAGTGATTATGGGGTCCAAAATTCTACTACCACACTTCAATTTTTGTGCAATTTGCTTTTTTTTGTTTTTTTTTTAACTTAGCAATATGCCTTTGAAATCTATCTGTAGATCTGATGTTTCTATTTTTTCCTTTTTTATGGCATCACTATATTTCTTCCAGAGCATGGATATAGCATAGAATATTTAGTCATTTCCCTACTTGTGGAAATTTTAGTTAGAACGTGTTTAGGTAATAATATGATATGAGGCAATGTAGGTTAGTGGTCAAAAAAAACCCTTAGATTTCTGAAACTTAATTGCCTGAGTCAATTAGTGGTTCCAGTACTTTAGTTAGTGTGTGACCTAAATCAGCAATTTGACCTCTTTGGACTTTATATTTTGCTTGTTTATGGATAAATACTATCTATTTCACACAGTCAGTTGGGGGATTAAGTACCATAATAGAGGTAAAATTGTTATCCTGATATAAAATATGCACTGGCACAATGTAAGTCATTACTGTGCTATATAAGCACGAGTATTTCTAGGGTGTAATTTCCTAAAAGTGGGATTTGGATCAAAGACAAATGCACTTATTTTGCTAAGTGTAGAAAAATAAGACCAAATCGCTTCTTGATAAGTACATCCCAGGATGTACTTTTACAATGTAATTGTGGGATATAGTCATGAGCAAAACAGCGTGGTTCTTGCTCATTGAATTTACAGTTTAATAATTTGTCAGTAAATTAACAAGATAAGCAAAAAAATTTTAATTATAAATTGTGATTAGTGCTGCATAAAAAGGAACAGAGAATCAAGGAAGTATATAACAGGGAACCAGGTCTTGTCCAGAAAGTCATTATCCTAAAGATAATGTTAATTTGGACTAACAAATTAAGGGTAGAAGAAAGATGAGTTTACTTCTCAAAGGAGATAAAATTAGCAAGGCTTCCCATTAAATTGAATATAGATGTAATAATAATATCATCATCATCATAGATATGCAAGGAAATTATCAAAATAACTAGGTTTTTACCTTGTAAAACTATATAGTTAGTGTCAGTCATTGAGATAAGTGAAATTAGAGCAAGTTCAAGTTATGAGGGGAAGATCATGCTTTTGAACGTAGGTAGTCACGTTGAATTTGAGGAGCCTCTGAGGCACCAAAGGAGAGATGTCAAATATACAGTAAAATATAGAGAACTCAGAAGAGGCTTAGGCTACAAATAGATATTTTGAAGTCTTGGTTTTGAGGACTTAATTAAGCCATGGGGATGGATGACATATCATGTTGCTCTTTACAGACTAGAGCTGTACCATTTGATATAGGAAACACTAACTGCGTGGGGGCTATTTAGCACTTGAAATATGGTTAGCCTGAACCTGAAGTTATTCCAGATTTCTAAAACTTAGTAAGAAACAAATTATGCAGAATATCTCATTAATAATTATTTATATTGATTGCATCCTGAGATGATAATATTTTGGATATACTGAGTCATTAAAATTATCTCATGTTTCTTTTGACATTTTTGTTGTAGCTACTAGAACATTTAAAATGATACATGTACCATTTGTGACTAATATTATACTTCTAGTAGATAATGGTGCTATAGTAACAAAAGAGTGCCTAGACTTGACTTTGAAAAAAATCAAATATGTATTTAATGTCTTGGTAGAGAATGCTTATCTGCAAAAGATACTGTGAAAGTGCAATCAGAGTGCAAGAGAAAAATCATACTTACCTAGAAGCAAAGAATATAGTACCTTTTGAGACAAAATATTGTTCTTCATTGAGTATTGCTCGGAGGTCAAGAAAGGTATAATTGAAACATAATCATTGGATTTGGTGACTAGGGATTTTTATGGAGGTAGTGACATTTATGTTGGTGGCGAGGGATGAAGTGGGGTCACGAATGAACAGAATGTAAAGATTTCAACATTAGGAGGGCAGACAAATCTTAGAAATTTGGTTTTAAAGGGGAAGTGGGATGAAAAGACGTGTTTTGAAAAACTTTTTTTTTTAAACTTAAAAAAATTTTTTTTTGGCTGCGTTGGGCCTTTGTTGCTGCGCGAGAGCTTTCTTCTAGTTGCCGCAAGCGGGGGCTACTCCTCATTGCGGTGCATGGACTTCTCATTGCGGTGGCTTCTCTTGTTGTGGAGCACAGGCTCTTGGCGCGCGGGCTTCAGTAGTTGGCACTGCGTGGGCTTAGCAGTTGTGGCACGCGGGCTCTAGAGCACAGGCTCAGTAGTTGCGGCGCACAGGCTTAGTTGCTCCGCGGCATGTGGGATCTCTCCGGACCAGGGCTCAAACCCGTGTCCCCTGCATTGGCAGGCAGATTCTTAACCCCTGCACCACCAGAGAAGCCCAAAAGATGTGTTTTAATATGAAGAGACTTGAACATGTTTAAAACCCAAGGGACTGATCCAGAAAAGAAGGAAAGGTCCCAGGTGCAGGAAGAAGTAGAAATAATGGATAGTATATAGATTCTGTGAAGTAGAGGAAGACAGACTTCCTACCAGAGCACTCACCCCATTGAAAAAAACTGTGTGTTTATTTATCTGTATCTATCATTAGACTGTAGCTCCAAGAAGATATAAACCATATCTTTTTCCTTGTCTAGTTGTCAACACCTATTATGAAATGTAGGTGTTTCAAGGTGTATTTACTTCTTCAAAGTATATTTACTACCTGAAGAAAACTCAATTGCTGGATATATGTACATTTGCTATGTGGATTATGATCGCAATGAATCTTCTTAAATGTGAGATTGTTATTGAGGAGAAGAGAATTCTGGGAGTTCGTAATGCACAATGGGGAGAAAGAAGAGGAGGGCATTGGCATCATTATGTTTATATATGATTATTTTTTCATATCTACATTCTATCTACAGACCCCATGGATGCCTAGAACAATGGAAACTGGGAAGCTTAGTAGAAATATATTAATACCAGGGTAGGGCCTGCCATAGGGTCAATGAAAAAGAAATGAACAAAACCCAAGCTGCCTACCCCTGCACTCCTTCAACTCAAGGCAGTTGGTATTAGTAGGCTTCTTGATATCCACTATGGCTCTATTGTAGGCCCTAGCTAGGTTAAATCATTCTGTATCTTTCCATTTTAATAATGTCTCCTAGTCAAGCTGCTGCTATTCAAGCCATGTATATGCCAAAGTTGTCTGCTAGGACCAAGCTACCCATAAATCTAAATGAATATGAGAAAGATATATTGTTTGGGAATGATGTAATGATTAGACTTTCCTCATTTTCTCCTTCTCACACTTACTGCATGTTCCACTTCTCCTGGTAATATATCTTCTCTGTTAGTCTTAGTTAGACATGATGGAAACATACAAAGTCCAGGAACTATGTTGTCTGAACAGTGGTCTCAATGTTATAGATCATATACTCATTGTTTTCTAGAAAATGAATTTGGAAGAAATACGAGAGAGTTCAAGAGATGCTATATTTTAAAGAGATAATATTTAATGAGAACTTACATTTTCCAAAAATTGATGTAAGCATTTTAGAGTAATAATTCATTTCCTCCTGAAACCAACTTTGGGGGTAGATACTGTCCTCATTGTCATTATTAGCATCATTATTATCCTCATTTCATGAATGAGTAAGGAAAGACACAGAAACTAAAACTGAGATTTGAGCCCAGATACTCTGACTGTAGCTCCCTAACTTGTATCACCTAAGTTCTTCAGATCTGCTATAGCCAGATGGAAATAAGGATTTAGTAGTTATACTCACATAATAACAGGGAGTCAGTGATCTTATGAAGTAGGTTGAAGGCATTAAAATATTATTTTAAACTATAAAGGAAAGAAAGGTAGGTAGGTGGAACATTGCCTTCAGATCTGTTCTTAAATACTCACCTTTCCAACATGCAAGTGTAGCTTTATCAACAAGTTAAGCCTCTGTTAGTCTTGACATTCTCCTCTGTGAAGTCAGTTGGACTAACTGTCAATAAAGTCATTTGGAGTCATAAAATGATGGAACTCTTGAATATTCTTGGACTATACCAATTAATAGATTTCACATTTAAAATAATCATCTTAGCAAGCAGGCTACGAGATAGTAAATGACGAATATGTAAGTGGAAAAGGACAGTATCTCACATTTGCAGTGAAATTTTTATGAGAGAAATCTCTTTAATTTTCCTTCTAAAACATTTTTAGCAAGGATGATGGATGACTAATAAGATGTTAATTGTTCATGTCTACTGATTAGGAAACTTACGAAGGGTTTTTAGAGCATCGATTTAATAAGGAATGACACTTGAATCTTTACCCATAATTAGCTTATTACATTTGGCTGCTGTTTGAATCTGTGCTATGGGAATGATTTAAAGAGATTAATCTTTTTCAAGGACCAAGTAAGCACTGATACGTGACCCTAGAACACCTTCCAAACTCACTGAAACAATGATGATACTGATTCTGTATGGTATATTGATAGGTTTGTTAGGTTAAGGGGAGAAGCAAGAAATCTAGAGCTTTTAAGGTAGATCATAACTTCTCAATATCAGTTATTAAAAGGTTGCACAGTAACAGCCTTTATGCCTCTCTGAATGGGGAAAATTTCATGGAGCTGAACAGTGGAAAATCCATTTTTCAGTGTGTACATCAAAAAAGAAGCTGTTCTGTTCTTAGCCAAAACTTGTTGGATATAAACCCTCCTTTCATCTCAGATTGACAGAGAACTGCCAACAGCAGAGGAAAGAGAATAAAGTGAGAGTGCTCAGCTTAGATAAAGAAAACTGCAGACATATTTTCAAGAATAATTTGACAAATACTTGTGTGCCTGATACCCAGCTTAAGAAATAGAACATTATGAGCAGAATTAAGGTCTCAGTGTTGCCTGAGGTTGGGGTATATTATTTTCAGGCATATCTTTATACTTCTACTGCATATTCATGTATCCTTAAACAATATACGTATGTTTTCTCATTGTTGGAATTTGATGGAGCTTAATAAGTGACATTTTGTCTTTGCTTGAATTCAGAACCAGTTGAGAACAGATTAAGCGGCTGGGTAGGTAGAGATCACTTGATATCTGGTTAAGAGGGTGAGGCTTAGTTGTGCAACAACAATGAACTCTTGAGTTCTGACTTCCAGAGTCAGAGTAACCTTCTCATTGCCTAGAAGGACAGAACAATCGCACACCTTGCTATATGGAAGGAAATGGTACTGCCCGTAGGAGCGGATCAGAATTAATCTCTGTGAATTCAGCTAACTCCCAAGAAGGGTATCTGCAGAAAGGACACAGGAATCACCAGGGAATTTCTTTGTCCATAACTAGCGAGGGTTTTCACCACCTACTTCCAATAAGGAGGGAGGGAAAGGTGACTTCACAGACCCACTGTATAATAATAATATTAGTTATTGCAAAAATCTATGTATAACTGAAAGTTCTAGTAAAGTAGACAGAATTTTATTTCAGGTTATAGGCTTAATAGTTATTTTTTCCCATCTTCAGGAAATTTTAAGTTTATCTCTTGAGATAATATTCTGTGACTGGATTAGTGAACTGAGTGGACCCGGTATGACTGGTAGGGACAAGATTCTTCAGTCTGAAGTTGGAGAAGGCAAATGTGTAGGGTTGCTCACAAAATTCTGTCCTATGTGTTTTATTGATATTTTTGCCTTACTGTGCTACATGGTCGGGCTGGATAACTCAGAGTCAAACATATATATTCCTTGCAACGAAATTAATTCCACAAACCTAAAAACAAAATAATGTTAATCTGTTTGAAAGTATACATTGGAACATTAATTAAAAATAAGAACATATATATTATATGTTATATAGAACATATATATGTTATATGGATAGGCTGTGCATTAATTCAAAATAAGAAAATGTATATAAATATATGTCCTCAACTTACCACTACATGCATAGCTTTTGAATATTTGCTTAGTATTGAATAAAAACTCCTCTCTTTCCCACTGTTTCCACACCACTCAAAGTTAGTTTAATTGAGCTGCTGAAGGGTTTTGACTTATGGCTTATTTACCTTCATAAAAACCAGGTAAACTTACTTTCTCCCATGGCCTCAAATAATACCTGAAACGCCAAGGGACTTTCTATTTATCCTGTATGGTTCGTCCCTTGTCTGTTATCATAAAGTGAATTGTTAACACTGTTTGAAGGCTATTCTTGGGTGTGGTATCTTGGAATCATCTAGTTCGATGCCCCTCTATGTGGACGTAAATATACCTGGGTATTTATTCATCACTGTAAGACAAAATAGGAAATAGAACTAATCAAAAATCAAATTGAAGTATCACTCAAAGGAAAGGCTACCACATTATATCTGTATAGCTTTCATAAACATTCTCTCATTTGAAGCACACAGTAGAATGAGTACATGTTGCCATTACCTTCATTTTACAGAGGAGGGGGCTAACAGGGATTTGTTCAAGTTGAGGTAGTCACAGTTTTTACCCCCAGCATAGAGCTGAACAAGCTGAGGCACAGAGATTTAAGTGATTTATCCAATGTCACACAGCTGGAAAGGAAGTTAGGAACCCAAGTAGTCTGACTTCGGCACCAGTGTTCATAACCGCTACACTGTTTGAGAGGAGCAATGGGAAGACACATTTCTTTATTCAAGTCAAATTATATTTACTTACACTGAAAAACAGCTCTAAAGCATCAAAATCTAGTGACTTTTCTCCTCAAGCGTCACTTTATTTAATTCTAGTAAAGCGTTTGATGCCTTTGGACAAATTCTCTTCTTAAAACATCCTGTCCTTGGCTTCCACGTTGAGGAAAATAATCTTATATTTGTATACTGTTTTACAGTTACTTTTATGTACACGGTTTTATTTTATGTATATATAACTTGAGCTATGTTAGGAAAATTTTGTGATTACAGTCATACAGATGAGGAAATTAATGCACAGAGATACTCAATAACTGGCTCACAGTTGCACAATTGTAAGTGGAGAAACCACATCTAAAACTGCTACCTTAAATACTTGGTCATGTACGGTGTCCATTATAAAATGTTGCCTCCTTAAATTTTTTTTCCAACTGAATGAATTAGATACTCTTAAAGTTAGTATTTATTTTACTCATATTGAACCATCCCTAAATTTGTTGATTATGATTGGATTTTACTGAGGTTGAGTTTAGAGTAATTGTCATCCAATATGAGTAAAGTATCCTGTGTTTATAGAGATCAGGAATGTATGGCTTACTACCAAAAAAACAGGATATATTATATACTATAATATATGCAGATACCACACTTAGGGATGTGGTATCTGTGTATATTAGAAAGAATAGCATAATTTATTTATCAGATTCTCTGTGTACAAATGTAATATTGGCAATGTGTAATTTATTTCTTAGTCTTCCTGATGACTTTATAACAGCCTACTGCCATCTACTGGGTTCTGTTCAGAACTGTCATGTTAATCACCAGATTAAAACTAAGTTTTTATGAGTTTAGAATCTGATAGCTTGATATTGAGATTTAATTGACTTTTAACCTTGCTTTACATTATAGGTTCTGAAATTATTTAATGGAAAACTGGTTTAGTTCTTATTTAGTATAAATTATCATTTTATCTCGTAGGAAAATTGGAATTCAAATCTCACCACTGGATTACCTTTAATATCATCACTATGATTCTTGTATTCCTATCAACTATTTTTTATTTGTTTTATTTAAACCTTAGATTTCAAGAGTTTTGTCAAAATTTTCTTATTCTTCTGTATTTTAAATTATATATGCTATGGTTACTTCCTCTATTTAAAGTGGGAGATAAAGTCTTAAACTAGCCCAAATCTCCAACAATTCTTCACCTCTAATGAATTAACAATAATAGTATGTAATTTTAATTTATTCAAAAAATAAGTACTGTTATAAATAGAATTGTTGATTTTTTTGTATACAGAAACATAAATCATTCACTGGATACAAATTACTATGAGTTTTTAATCAAATTCTCCTGATAAAATTTAACTAATTTCAAAGTTAGAATTTTGTTTTTATTTACATTCTGTAAGTGTTATTTTGTGTTTAAACTAGGATTAGAAGTCTGCTCACATTATATATAAGAATGTAATTTATTTATTGATCAGGTATATTAGATAATAGAGAAATATTTGTTACTACTTGTATATTTTTTTCAAAGCACTTCCTTGTACCTTCTTTCATAAGTAATAACTAACATAAAGAAAATGTTCTCCAAAATTACTAATAATTGGTACTGATTTTTAAATACCTAGCTATAAAAAACTTATTTCCAGAGGGTACTCTGATACTACTTATAGTCCAACTCATAAGCATGATAGAGCCCACAGTATAATAAACTATGATACAGACAAAGTGCTCCAAAAATGAGTTTTAAAATAATATCTTCCGGGCTTCCCTGGTGGCGCAGTGGTTGAGAGTCCGCCTGCTGATGCAGGGGACATGGGTTCGTGCCCCGGTCAGGGAAGATCCCACATGCCGTGGAGTGGCTGGGCCTGTGAGCCATGGCTGCTGAGCCTGCGCGTCCAGAGCCTGTGCCCCGCAACGGCAGAGGCCACAACAGTGAGAGGCACGCGTACCGCAAAAAAACAAAAACAAAAACAAAACAAAACAAACAAAAAAATAATATCTTACCAGATGAAATTGCTTTTTTTATAGCTATATTAGAATGCTTCTCTCAAGTTGCAGAGAAACCATGACTGAAACCATTTTGTAGGAACAAAATTGGGAGCAGTAATGGAATAAAAATAAAAAATTAAATTATAGCAGTATTGGTATGAAGATTTAGAAGGGTAGTGAAATGCAATATTTCAGGTACTATTAGTAATTCCATATGTGACTTGTGTGGCAAAGTATGCATAGCAAAGTGATATCACCCTAAAGAACTTCCTTTGCAAAAGTCTTTGTATCATCACTCATTCCTCCATTTCTCCTTAACGCCACAGGTAATCATTTACCGGGAATGTGTTGCCTCCTACTTTCTACGCTTTCCTTTTCTCCTTGCTGCTGGCTGTCTTTCCATGTTACTATTGATGTTGCAGTAACTTTCTGATTGGTCTCCAGTCCTCCAGCTTTCTATTTCTCCAGTTCACTTTCCCCATGGCCCAAAGCTAAAGTTGAAGAAAGAAAGGAGGAAAGGAGTTAGGACTGAAAGTTTGTCATATGCCAAATACTTCTCTGAACACTTTACCCAAATTTTCTCAACCCTTGTGAGATAGACTAGTCCCAATTTGCAGGGCATGAAATTGAGTATTAAAGAATTTCCACGGCTAGTCTAAGTTTACATGGCTAGTAAGTGTCAGAAACAGGATCCATTCCCAAGTCCCCATTCCATCTGTCCCAGACTAGACAGATGAGAAGGTACGTACAGTGTCATATTTCAACATCACTTTATACCTTAATAATAATATCAATAGTTTATATAGTTAACCCTTGAGTAATGCAGGGCTTAGGGGCACTGACCCTTCATGCAGTCAAAAATTGATAAATAACTCATAGTTGGCCTTCCCTATCTGTGGTTCCTCCATATCTGCCTGTGGTACTGCATCCATGAATTCAACCATTGTGTAGTACTGTAGTATTTACTGTTGAACAAAATCCACCTATGAGTGGACCTATGCAGTTCAAACACCTGTTGTTTAAGGGTCAGCTGTACTTACACAGCACTTTCATCTTACCAAGCATTCTTTTTTTTTTAACAAAACCACCTTTATTTTGTCTTCAAAGAACAAACTGTTCTTCTTTTTCTAACATAATCATGATTAACTTACAAAAACAGGCATTTACAATGCATCTTCAAAGCATTTCCCTTTAACAGAAAACTTGGCTTCACAGACTACAAACATTAAAAGGTTATAAAAAAATTCTATTTTGTTGTCATTATAAAACAAAACAGAATCTAGCATAAGTCAAGGAAGTCCATTCATACTTCAGGTCCTTCTCCTCCAGGAACCAGCATTGTTATATTATTTCCATTTAGCAAAATTTGATCTAATTTAGTAATTCTTCTTCCTTCTGGTGTGATTTCAAAAGTCATCAAATCCCAGAAGTGTGCCAACAATCTCCTTATCACTCTTCATCACAATGTGAATCCTTGATCCTATACACTTGTCTACAAGCTCTAGAGGGAGAAGCTGTGACGGGTTGGTGGTAGCGTTAGCCACCATGGCTATGCCGGAAGTGGTCTGCCCAAGCATTCTTTAATATTTTAAGTATAGTAACTCATGTAATCTTAAGGATAACCCTATCGAGTAGGTACGACTATTATTCCCTTTTTCCTGATGAGAAAATAGGGCATAGAAAGTTAAATAGCATGACCAGTATTAGAAAGTAAGTATATAGTAGAGCAGGGATTTGAACCCATGTGTTTCAGCTACAGAGTCCATGATCTTAACTATGGTACAAGATCTGGTTGTTGCTTTGAACATATTTTTTAACTTGAAACTTGAACAGTCTAATGATTGTGTGTGGAAAAATATTTTATGGATTAAATATAAAATGGAAATAAAAATGATATTGAGGTCTTATAATTAAAGGTCAAATAGGAAAATAAATTTTACCAATTACCTATTTAAGAACTGTGGAAACTTGAGAGGGACTGAAGCCCTTTTAAAATCTCTCAACTGGGTGGAATTAGGATAAAGAAAAGCTTTGGAAATATAGAGGGAAAAGGTAATTATGGGACTAACAAAATATGTCATGCTTAAGAAAACTGAAGAAATAATGAAATCAAAGTTACATTAATATTCGTACAAACGGATCATTTTTTCCTGGTTTGAAAAGAGTCTTAGTCATAAAAATGCTGTTTAAACCTTGCCCACTTTGACAAATAGTAAAACTTCACATTGTTTTATAGATTTTCAAACTTAGCTGAAGAATAGTGTCATTTTTAACCTAGTCTGCTGTGAACTGAATGTTTGTGTTCCCCAAAATTCATATGTTGAAGACCCTAATTCCCAATGTCATGGTATTTGGTGTGTGGCCTTTGAGTCATGAGTGTGGAGCTTTCACAGTGGGATTTGTACCCTTTTAAGAAAAGATAGGAGAGATCTTGCTTGCTTTCTCTATCCACCATGTGAAGACATACCAGGAAGAGGGCCCCCATCAGCAACTGAACAGCCTGAGGTCCTTGATCTTGGAATTCTCAGCTTCCAGAATTGTGAGAAATAAATTCTGTTGTTTAAGCCACCCAGTCTATGATATTGCTGTTTTAGCAGTTCTGAATAAGCTATAGTCTTCTAGCCAAGCAAACTCTGACCTGAGCAAGGAGACTGTTGGTTTTGCTGAAAGTTTGGTTTACCTAGTGTTATGTGTTGAATTGTGTCTTCCAAAATGATATATTGATATTTTAATCCCTAGTGTCTCAGAATGGAACCTCATTTGGAAACAGGGTCATTGAAGACGTAGTAGTTAAGATGAGGTGACACTGGAGTAGGCAGGGTCCTTAATCCAGTATGATTTTGTCATTATAAAAAGAGGAGAGAGAAAAGTCAGAGGGCAGACAGCCATGTGAAGACACAGATGTACAGGGAGAACACTGTGACAACAGAGGCAGAGGCTGGAGTTATGCAGCTGCAAGCAAAGATCACCAAGCATTGATGGCCACCACCAGGGAGGCAAGAAGGGATTCTACCCAGACTCTCAGAGGGAGCATGGCTTCATTGACACCCTGATTTTGGACTTATAGCCTTGAGAACTGTGAGAGTATAAATTTCTATTATATCAAGTCATCCGAAGTGTGGCACGTTGTTTGGGCAGCCTGAGGAAACCGTTATCCTCAGCATCATCCCACACTCATAGAGAAAGAGGCTCTTGATCCCATGCCAGCCAGCTAGCCTTAGAATCTCTTCTACCTGTGAGCTTTCTATTTCCATCCATTACAATCATATGCCATTGCCCAGAATGGTTACGTTCAGAACAGGGAAAACCCTTTTTGAAAACATGTGGCACGTTTCAGCACATAAAAGATTTAAGTTATCCGCTGTCCTGAAAAGACCCTGCCATGTGATCCACTTTGCAATTATCTTTCCTTTCTCCACCCAGAAGGGCAAAGAGATGCACCTACTCCAATTGGAATGTTAGCTACAAAGCTACAGGAGGGCAGCAACTCTCTCTCACTCTCTCTGTCTCTCCCTGATTGAATCAATTAATAGAGAAATGATTTGTCAGAAAGGAAGGACCTCACTGACTGTGTAGCTTCCTAACCGGTCTGATAACTGTATGCTTCTCAGAACTGGCGCAGATAGTGGTCTTATTACCTACCACAAACACATGTATATCCTGAGTCACTTTGAAATAGCAGATTCCTATCCAACCCTCTCACCCTTAAGCTATCATGATGAGCTGAGAACTCATAAAGGGACTCCCATTCTATCCAACCATAATATTGTATTCATAGCTCTCTTTACCTTTTCTTTCTTTCTTCATCAAAGCTCCAGGAATATAATTTAATGTCTTCTTATTTCCAGATAGTTTCCTGTCTCTTGGGAGTCCTCTTTTCCAAAGATTGTGCTGGAAGAAACTAAACCTTGACTGTTCCGTACCTTTATTGATAAAGTGACTTTTTCCCGCCATTGGTTTTAGGAATTTGGTGAAATATATTTACTATTATTATCATGGACAGATTGCCAAAATTTCAGAATGCACATTTGATTCTTATATTGAAATATAACTAATCTAGGGATGTTGTTTCCATTCCTCTCTTCTTATCTAATCTTGCAGAAACTCAAAAATCTTAATAATATTACCAATTATTCCTGGGTTATAGGCTTGTTCATTTGTTTTCTTCTTGAATGAGAAACTTCCTGTTATATAGAAACCTCCTCATCTGTAGATAATGTATCTGTTGAATTATAGTGAAACTATGGATATGAAATTTAAGTGCAACATTCTTAAAGAGTATAATTTCTTTCAGAAAAATTCCTTACTCTAGACAATATCTGGGGTGTTCAACCCCTTAAGAGTTAGAAAAATTCAAATTAGATCATTCTTAGTCCAGAAGCAAAAGAAATTGCTTTCAGATAATTTTTAAAATATAATAGGTATTCATATGATTAAGATTTTACAATTCATTTTTGCACATCTATTTTTTTCTAGCTTTATAGTGAAATACTGCTAAATTTTATAAAATAGTATTATTGTGGCTTTATTTTACATTTAGCAGGCGAAATTAGTATATGTCATTGAAAACTTTAAAATGTAAATGGATTGTTTTTCTAAATTATAGACTATTTTTTTTTTTTTGCGGTACGTGGGCCTCTCACTGTTGTGGCCTCTCCCATTGCGGAGCACAGGCTCTGGACGCACAGGCTCAGCAGCCATGGCTCACGGGCCCAGCCGCTCCGCGGCATGTGGGATCTTCCTGGACTGGGGCACGAACCCTTGTCCCCTGCATTGGCAGGCGGACTCTCAACCACTGCGCCACCAGGGAAGCCCTATAGACTATTTTAAAACTAAAATTTCAATAGACTATGATTGATTGACTTAGGAAATTTCTTATTGAATAAATGTATGCTCAGCCTGAATCTGTCAACACAATTAACTTGTATTAATCTTTAGTGGAATAATGTCTACAAGTAAATTTATTGCCATATGTTTGCTGGGTTGCTATATTCATAGGATTAAAAATAAATGAGAGATAAAAAGATGAGAATAAATTTTATTAACTCTTGGTGGAAAAACATAATTAATTATTAAAGATTTATATAATTATTCTTCATTATGTCCAACAAATGCATATAAGGAAAAGATTTTAATGAAGATTAACAGAGGCCCAAAGCAGCTGAATTCTAAACATGGGTCTGAAAATCATTTTTACAGTGGTGGTAAATGTGAAGTTCAACTTGTATAAAGATCTTGGGTTATGATTTAGGATTAAACCAAGAAAAATCGTCCTGATTATTGTATTGAGATTTCACTGAAGGCACGGGCTTTTGTGTTTAGGTCTGAGACCCTGTCATTAAAAGGACAAGCAAACCTTTACCGAGAGTATTCTTCACAGTAAATGTGTGAGCTGACTTTCAAAGACTGCCCTTTATGTTGATCTTGTCTTCAAAATCATGGTAGACAAAGGGAACTAAAACAGGAATAAAAATATTAAGATTGAGTCATAGGAGTATCAGAATATTTGAAGTTTAGAATTGTATTGTGCACCATTTCAAAATTAATATGTGCTTATAAAAGTTGAAAAAAGAGAGTGAAATTTAAAAAAGTATACAAATATAGACAAGTCACACAAAGGCTAATATTTTTAAAATGTTGTTCTAAGCTTTTTTCCTGAGAATCATCTTCGTTGTTGCTAAGATATTTCATTAACTGAGAAAAAGTTTGTGTTTTATATTTTTTGTGTTATACTCAACCAGTATGACACTTCTACAGTTATTGTAACCAGAGAAGAACCAGTGCTTTTTTTTTAGTTTTTATTATTGGTGAGTCATTGGGAGGTGGTATCTATCCCTCCTGCCTCTGCACTCTCTACACCCTACTTCCATCCTCATGAGGAATAACACTGCTGTATCGCTCTTACATGGGAAAAGTGAGATAGAGTACCTCACAGCTGGTCGATACACATACATTCACACACACACACACACACACACACACACTCACTCACTCACTCACTCACCACTTGAACAATGAAGACCTTCCTTCCCATAGAAGAAATAGGTAGAGTAAGGACAAAGCTGCATCAAATGTGTGTTCTGCTTTCTTCTGTAATTTCCAAGCCTAGTCTGAGGGTAGGATTATTATTAATGTTTATAAATTGCTTGTTTTAATAGTTAATAGCATCACAGGGCAAAAAAAAAAAAGCATAATTGAGAGGACTTTAGAAAGGATACAAAGAATCAACTCCCCAATGCAACTGTATCGGTGTATATCTTTCTGATCATTAATTCTAGGTATTTTTTAAATTTTAATGATTTTATACAGTTTTATTACTGGCAATTTCTAAGTTGCTACTTGATTTTCATTATTTTAAAATTTGTTACGATAAATTGAATAACTGTGTCATAATTTACATGACCATTGCTCTATCATGGACTGTTTCATGAAATTCTAGAATAAGCCTCTCTGTATATTTAGACTTTTAAAGATCATTTTCTTTGGGTAAATTTAACAATGTTTAATTGGTAGATCTAATCCATGAAAAAATATTTAAGTCTCTTAATACATATTGCCAAATTGCCACCCACAATGGTGTTCCTGATTTTTTTTTTAATATCTTTATTGGAGTACAATTGCTTTACCATGGTGTATTAGTTTCTGCTTTATAACAAAGTGAATCAGCTATACATATACGTATATTCCCATATCTCCTCCCTCTTACGTCTCCCTCCCACCCTCCCTATCCCACCCCTCTAGGTGGTCCCAAAGCACCGAGCTGATCTCCCTGTGCTACGCGGCTACTTCCCACTAGCTATCTGTTTTACATTTGGTAGTGTATATATGTCCATGCCACTCTCTCACTTCGTCCCAGCTTACCCTTCCCCCTCCCTGTGTCCTCAAGTCCATTCTCTACGTCTGTGTCTTTATTGCTGTCCTGCCCCTAGGTTCTTCAGAACCCTTTTTTTTTTTTTTTAGATTCCACATATATGTGTTAGCATATGGTATTTGTTTTGCTCTTTCTGACTTACTTCACTCTGTATGACAGACTCTAGGTCCATCCACCTCACTACAAATAACTCAGTTTTGTTTCTTTTTATGGCTGAGTAATATTCCATTGTATATGTGTGCCACATCTTCTTTATCCATTCATCTGTCAATGGACACTTAGCTTGTTTCCATGTCCTGGCTATTGTAAAGAGAGCTGCAATGACCATTGAGGTACATGACTCTTTTTGAATTAGGGTTTTCTCTGGGTATATGCCCAGTAGTGGGATTGCTGGCTCGTATGGTAGTTCTATTTTTAGTTTTTTAAGGAACCTCCATACTGTTCTCCATAGTGGCTGTATCAATTTACATTCCCACCAACAGTGCAAGCAGGTTCCTTTTTCTCCACACCCTCTCCAGCATTTATTGTTTGTAGATTTTTTGATGATGGCCATTCTGACCAGTGTGAGGTGGTACCTCATTGTAGTTTTGATTTGCATTTCTCTAATGATTAGTGATGTTGAGCATTCTTTCATGTGTTTGTTGGCAGTCTGTATATCTTCTTTGGAGAAATGTCTGTCTAGGTCTTCTGCCAATTTTTGGATTGGGTTGTTTGTTTTTTTGATATTGAGCTACATGAGCTACTTGTAAATTTTGGAGATTAATCTTTTGTCAGTTGCTTCAATTGCAAATATTTTCTCCCATTCTGAGGGTTGTCTTTTCATCTTATTTATGGTTTCCTTTGCTGTGCAAAAGCTTTGAAGTTTCATTAGGTCCCATTTGTTTATTTTTGTTTTTATTTCCATTTCTCTAGGAGGTGGGTCAAAAAGGATCTTGCTGTGATTTATGTCATAGAGTGTCCTGCCTATGTTTTGCTCTAAGAGTTCTATAGTGTCTGGCCTTACATTTAGGTCTTTAATCCATTTGGAGTTTATTTTTGTGTATGGTGTTAGGGAGTGTTCTAATTTCATTCTTTTACATGTAGCTGTCCAGTTTTCCCAGCACCACTTATTGAAGAGCCTGTCTTTTATCCATTGTATAGTCTCACCACCTTTATCAAAAATAAGGTGACCATATGTGTGTGGGTTTATCTCTGGGCTTTCTATCCTGTTCCATTGATCTATATTTCTGTTTTTGTGCCAGTACCATACTGTCTTGATTACTGTAGCTTTGTAGTATAGTCTGAAGTCCGGGAGCCTGATTCCTCCAGCTCCATTTTTCTTTCTCAAGATTGCTTTGGCTATTCAGGGTCTTTTGTGTTTCCATACAAATTGTGCAATTTTTTGTTCTAGTTCTGTGAAAAATGCCATTGGTAGTTTGATGGGATTGCATTGAATCTGTAGATTGCATTGGGTAGTATAGTCATTTTTACAATGTTGATTCTTCCAATCCCAAGAACATGGTATATCTCTCCATTTGTTGCTGATTTTTAATAGGCAAGTTCGAACGTCTTCCTATTTATAACTCAATAATCGAGCTCCTTTGGCTGAATGTGAATGCCTCTGAGCAATGAGCTAAGGGTACCTTACTTTGTTAGTTGCTTACATTTTATTTTTCCTTTTATAAAAGAGCCATGGTTTTAATTTAGATTATTTATTTATTTTTTTTGTGGTACGCGGGCCTCTCACCGTTGTGGCCTCTCCCGCTGCGGAGCACAGGCTCCGGACGCGCAGGCTCAGCGGCCATGGCTCACGGGCCCAGCCGCTCCGTGGCATGTGGGATCTTCCCGGACCGGGGCATGAACCCGTGTCCCCTGCATCAGCAGGCGGACTCTCAACTACTGCGCCACCAGAGGAGCCCTAGATTAAATTTTAAAGAAACTTTGTTTTGTATTCAGATGAAATTACCTTGGAGCCTTAGTACTTTGTAAACATCTAAACTTTAAGTGTTTGATGGCTTTTCATGAAATTAATACCCTGGGTATTACTAGTAGAATGAATAGATTCTATCCAAGAACAACTGGTGTTACATTTTTGTGATTATCATTTACAACCTTTCTGTGAAGGTATAATATTCGTAATAGCAACTACATCAACATTAATTAATATTTAATGGCTGCTTAGAATATGTCAGAACGTTTATTAAATTCTTTAAATGTGTTGTTTTATGCACTTCATAGCAGCGCTTAAGATAAAATACTATTTTTAAAGTTGACGAAATTGATCACTAAAGTGTTTAAGTGATATGGCTGAGGTCATCCAGCTGGTAAGAGATCAAGTTAGAGTTAAAACCCAGATGAGTTGGACTCCAAAGCCCATGTTATTTTAACTTTATTACACTAAAAATTCATAATTTTAGCTTCTGATAAGATTAAGAGACATGGTTAGTGTAATCATGGAAAAATAATTGCACAAGCAATATCAATTTTTATAAAACCATACCATGATCATTTGTAAGTGCTATCACAGATATTTAAATATTGAAAGGCAAATTTCTTGGGCACTTGGAGTGTGATACTACTCCTAGGTGAGCTTTGCTGTCATGTGACTAATCAAGATGACTTTCAGTTTAGTGAGGTTATGATTTATGTTAGTTCCTGGATTTTAAACAGATGGTTGTTAAATGACTCACTCAACGTGGCACATGGTTGTGTGGAACTAGTACGTGCATGCCTCATGCCTCCAGCAAAGTGTCACTGTAAAGCTTCGGAGACTGCTGTTCCTGAACTGGTGAGCAAATCTTCTGGATGACCTCTCTGCACTTAACCCACTTGTGGGAACATTCTCTGCCCATGTGTTATGAACAGTTGTCATGTTAGAAGGTGGTTATTGGAGTTGTCTGCCGTATAATGATGAGTTACTACAAATACTAATATTGGAAGCCTTAAATGTAATCTCCACATGCTATGTTTGTTAGCCAGTAGTCCTCAAAAGTTGATTTATAATTCAAAAATTTTAAGAATCCCCTTTTGAAGGAAAAAATTTCCCTGAAATAGCAATAAACTTGATGCTTAATGAAAATGCTATGGTTAGAAACCTCAACTTTTAATAAATCACTATAGATTGTAAAGAATAACAACACTAAGTTTGAATTAAGTTACTTCCTTAGAAATGCCATTTGTGGGACACTTATAGTCTGTTTTACTCCAAGTCCCTGAGATTACCATTTATATTTCTAGTAAATCCCCTTCTCGCACCATTATAGGCAGTAATCAGAAGGACAAAATAAGAGTGTGATAACAGCAGATGAGAACATTTCAAATCCACTTTGTGTAATACAGTGTTTAATTCCATCTTTTTTTATTTCTTACATTTTAATTATCTGAAATGTTTTCACCCTCATCACTATGGGAGGATTCTCAAACTGACTTTGCAGATAAAGATTTGGATTCAAATCCAGGCTCCACTGTTTACTCACTGTATTAGTTAGAAAATCCATGTTTTCATCCCCAGCTGTTTGATGTGTAAAACTGGTGTAAAAATAGATCCCTCCATATGATTATTATGAGATGCAAATGCAATCACATATGTAAAGTGCTTAGCAAAGTGAGTATAATTCTTAGTATCATTAATATTAGTGTATCTAACACTGCTCTAGAAAATTTTAAATTAATAACAAATCTTGATTATTCCCCTAATGGCTCTTCCTGGCGTTAGTTCTCAGAAGCAGCTCTCATGCAATTCAGTGCTTCTGCTCGTGTGTCTATTAATTCAGCCACATAGACATCTTGCACCTCAGTTTCAGCAGCTATAGATGATGGCAGCCACTCTCTTTGAGGTGCCCTCAGGGACCACAGCACTGGATTTCAAGTATGCTATGCCACATAGATTTCAAAGTTTGCGATCCCAAACGCCTCCAAATTTGTTGGAAATTCATATATAAAGTTTACTGTAGACTTTTTTTTAAAATTGGGGTATAGTTACTTTACAATGTTGTGTTAGTTTCACCTGTACAGCAAACTGAATCAGCTATACATATACATATATCCCCTCTTTTTTAGATTTTCTTCCCACTTAGGTCACCACAGAGCATTCAGTAGAGTTCCCTGAGCTATACAGTAGGTTCTCATTAGTTATCTATTTTATACATAGTAGTGTATATATGTCAATCCCAATCTCCCAATTCATGCCCCCTCCCTTTACCCCCTTGGTCCATACATCTGTTCTCTATGTCTGTGTCTCTATTTCTGCTTTGCAAATAGGTTCATCTGTACCATTATTCTAGAGTCCACATATATGCTTTAATATACGATATTTGTTTCTCTCTTTCTGACTTACTGACTTACTTCACTCTGTATGACAGTCTGTAGGTCCATCCACATTTCTGTAAGGATATCCCACTAAAATGAGAACACCGTCAACTGGTTTCAAGCAAGACTCACTAATAAGCAGTGTCAATATCAGGTCTAGAGTTTAGAGAAGTAGAATAACTCTGGAGCTGGCAGCTTTTGTTCAAATCCTAGCTCTGCCCTTCACTTACTATGAGAATTTGGGTAAGTCACTTAATGTCTCTGTGCCTGTACCCTCATATAATACCTCAAAAGAATATTGCTAGGATTAAATGAGTGGATTTTACATTAACTGTGTAGAAAAAGGGTTCCAGGTGTAATGTAAGAACTATGTGTGTGTTTGCTGTTGTTTCTGATCTTCAAGTAAGTATTCCTTCTAGTTCCCTCTCCTTGTAGGTGCTCATAATGGATTCCTCAAATAGTCAGAGGGACAGAATGAGTTAACATGTATGACTCTGATCCAGTCACTCTGCTATACCCTTTCTACATATTTTCCACTGAATATTAGCAAACTCCTTCAGAGATATTAATGTCCACATTTTCCTGATGTAGACTTAAGAGGATTAGAGCCAGGGGGTAAACCTAAATCTTTTCAGGTCCTAAGTCCATTCTATTTTCATGACTTTCAGTCATGTCATGCAGAAGATTTTGAACATCACTATTTTTATAAACGTTTCAGTTTCTCAGATCTTAATCCTTCCGTTACCAGCTTTGAGCGCTCTGGTAATATGCTAACATTGATTTGACCTTGAATTTCTCCAATACCACAGACATCTGAGCACCATCCATGAACTCTTTAAAATACCTTAGCAGATGTCATATTGTTACCAGATAGAAGTTTCTCTTAAGATCCTTGTGTGTGTGTGTGCATGTACACGTGAGCACAGCCAATATTCTCACCCTTAATTTGGCTGCTTTTATTTTTTTGACTTGAGTAACAGGTGAGTTTAGTGAAAAATTTAAAAGCAGAAGCTTCTGTTGCAGATATTAAAGTTTTGCCCTCAAGTAATCATCCTAGCTGGTAGATTTCTTCTATGAGCCTGAGGCTTATACCAGTAATAGAAAAATTGAAAATAGAAATGGATTATGCAATATCATGGGCTAATGAAGTACGTTAAAATGCTGCTTTCAGAAACTACTTATTTGCAATTTTTAAGAATAATTGGTGGCATGCCAAAACTTTTTTAAAAAATATGGTGTAGAGTAGAAACATAGATAGGTGTTTGACATTGAGATGAGTTCTCAAATGCATGGAGAAGCTCCAAAGGTAAGATCTAATGTCACAGCACATTTCATGTAGGGTGAAATCCATCTGGGAAGCATCTGCTTATTCATAGTTTTATTTGTTCTGAGAGTAATGCCATACAATTTTTAGTCCATTACTATGGCTATTTTAAAAACATTGAAGTTGAAGAAACTGCCTAAAAGAATTGGCCTTTTTCAAGTCTGACCTTAACTCATTTGGGAATATATAAAATCTATACAATTCAACTAGGATAAAACTTATACAGTGATTATTAATTGCTTGTGCTTTTTGTTTCCAAAGAGAAATTATGGGACACCAAGTTCGACAAGAATACCTTCATGGGTGCCATTGAAAATTAGTCAGGAATGATGAGTATTTTATACTTACGTAAACTAGGCAAACAGCCAAGCACTTTGTTTCAATAGTATGTCTGTTCCTACTTCATATGAACAATTTTGTGTTCTGTGGTTAAGACATTTTCTTTCCCTCTTCTACTAGTTTCATAATAGTCAGCATTTAACAGATACAGATATACTAGGTTTTGCAATTCAATAGTAAGCAAATTCTATGTTCCCGGCTCTCTTGAAGCTTATATTCTAGTGTAAGAGACAGAGGTCAAAGAGGAAGGACTCTAACACATTTTAAATGAAAACTATGGTAAGCATTTTATAAATTTCATACATACATTTGATACATAAATTTCATTCTAAAAGATAGATGTGACATAGTCTTATTGGCCAAGGAAAGTTTCCCTGAGACCTGGAAGAAGGGCAGGAAGAAAGAGCAAAATTTTTGATTTTCATAAAAATAGAGAAGTAGAAAAGTGGATGACATCATTCTTTACATTCTACTATGGTGGGGGAGTAGAGGGAGGAGAGAGAGAATCAGTCTCCAACTGCAGGTAAAATGGAATACTACTTGGAGAATCCTGCAGCAAACTTTATCAGTTGTTTGTTGCAATGGTTTCCAACTGTTAGTCTGTTATGCAACCCTATGTAAATGATGGAAAAGGCTAGAGAGTTATCCTCAACTTGGGGTTTTAAAAAGATATGTATCAAAATCCTGGTTTGTTTGCTAGTATTGGGGGAGAATCCTGTCTCTTGAAAGAGCCTCTTCGGATATTTAATGTGGAAGTATCATGCACTCTCCTCAAATCAGAAAGAGGGACTAAAATGTAATAGAAATGAGATTGTCTGTCCCTTTCTCCTCAAAGATTTTGAGATGAGGAAGCATGGTAAAACTTGAAACCTCCAAGGATTGTGGTACAGCCTCTCTCATTACTGAATCACACTTGACCCAGACTGTTATGTGAGGTACAGCAAGACTGTACTAAAGAAGAAAACATTCCACGTATTCATCTCTAGTAAGCTTATTTGCCTGTTTCTCTTAAATCTTCCCACATAAAACTGTATGTGTTTCTGAAAAAATGTAACTCTTTTCTAATTTTAGCAAGAAGAATTTATAATATATTTAAAGACATGTCAAGTACAAATACTATTACTTGTATTACCATACATATTTCTAGTACTACTAATCAATAAGAACAGTATTATAAAAATGGGCACCATTTATCTGAAAAATCTGTGCCAGTTTCTGTGCCATGTAAAGAATGCCAGGTTTCTTTGATGTTTTCAAAATATAGGGCAAAAACTGTTTACATGATCAAACCCTTTTGCATGGGACATCATGTCTATTGGGAAAATGAAGAAGAATCTCCTTCAGATGCTTTTTTAAAACATCTGCCCTTGGGAAATGAATGCAATATGGGAATGTAGTGGATAGAGAGAAAAATAATATATAGAAATTGTTTCTCGCCATGTACACCTGAACAAAATGAACTGTGTTAAATTGCTTATGTAAAGTAGGAGAACTGTTTCCATTCATGAATAAATAGCATTTATAACAATTGCTGTTCTAAACTAATAAGTGAATTCACTGTTGGTTCATGCTCCAAATCAATTTTGGATGAGTCAAATTAATGAGATATTGCACTATTATAATGGCTTGTTCAACACTTCAATTAAAATAGGAACAATAGATAAAACATTATTTTGGACTGTGAATAACTTTCATAAAAATTTTTGACTATAGTTCACTTACTTAACAAATAATTAAACAATAATTAACAATTAACAATAATAAACAAAAATTTCTTGATCTTTATGAATAGAATGCCAGTAAGATTACACATATTACAAAATTATTCCCAAACTCAACCAAATTACTAAAATGTAAGATTCTCTTGTTAGAATAATAGGTTAACAGCTATAATTTGTTAGTGACCCAATAGAACATTAAATCTTCAAATAATTATTTATTTTAACACATTTATTGTAGTACAATTACTTTACAAAGGTGTGTTAGTTTCTGCTGTATAGCAAAGTGAATCAGCTGTACGTATACATATATCCCCATATCCCCTTCCTCTTGTGTCTCCCTCCCACACTCCCTATCCCACCCCTCTAGATGGTCACAAACCACAGAGCTGATCTCCCTGTGCTATGGTGGCTGCTTCCCACTAGCTATCTGTTTTACATTTGGTAGTGGATATATGTCCATGCCACTCTCTCACTTCGTCACAGCTTACCCTTCACCCACCCCCATGTCCTCAATTCCATTCTCTATTTCTGTGTCTTTATTCCTGTCCTGCCCCTAGGTTCTTTAGAACGATTTTTTTTTTTTTTTTTTTTAGATTCCATATATATGTGTTAGCATACGGTACTTGTTTATGACAGACTCTAGGTCCATCCACCTCACTACAAATAACTCAATTTCGTTTCTCTTTATGGATGACTGATATTCTATTGTACATATGTGCCACATCTTCTGTATCCATTCATCTGTTGATGGACACTTAGGTTGCTTCCATGTGCCGGCTATTGTAAATAGTTCTGCATTGAATATTGTGGTACATGACTCTTTTTGAATTATGGTTTTCTCTGGGTATATGCCCAGTAGTGGGACTGCTGGGTTGTATGGTAGTTCTACTTTTAGTTTTTTAAGGAACCTCTATACTGTTCTCCATAATGGCTGTATCAAGGTACATTCCTAGCAGCACTGCAAGAGGGTTCCCTTTTCTGCCCACCCTCTCCAGCATTTACTGTTTGTAGACTTTTTAATGATGGCCATTCTGATGAGTGTGAGGTGATACCTCATTGTACTTTTGATTTGCATTTCTCTAATGGTTAGTAATGTTGAGCATCCTTTCGTGTGTTTGTTGGCAATCTGTATATCTTCTTTGGAGAAATGTCTATTTAGGTCTTCTGCCCATTTTTGGATTGGGTTGTTTGTTCCTTTTATATTGAGCTGCATGAGCTACTTGTAAATTTTGGAGATTAATCCTTTGTCAGTTGCTTCATTTGCAAATATTTTCTCCCATTCTGAGGGTTGTCTTTTTGTCTTGTTTATAGTTTCCTTTGCTGTGCAAAAGCTTTTGAGTTTCATTAGGTCCCATTTGTTTATTTTTGTTTTTATTTCCATTTCTCTAGGAGGTGGGTCGAAAAGAATCTTGCTGTGATTTATGTCATAGAGTGTTCTGCCTATGTTTTCCTCTAAGAGTTGTATAGTGTCTGGCCTTACATTTAGGTCTTTAATCCATTTTGAGTTTATTTTTGTGTATGGTGTTAGGGAGTGTCCTAATATCATTCCTTTACATGTAGCTGTCCAGTTTTCCCAGCACCACTTATTGAAGAGGCTGTTTTCTCCATTGTATATTCTTGCTTCCTTTATCAAAATAAGGTGACCATATGTGAACGGGTTTATCTCTGGGCATTCTACCCTGTTTCATTGATGTATATTTCTGTTTTTGTGCCAGTACCATACTGTCTCGGGAGGGAGCCTGATTCCTCCAGGTCTGTTTTTCTTTCTCAAGACTGCGTTGGCTATTTTGGGTCTTTTGCGTTTCCATACAAATGGTGAAAATTTTTGTTCTAGTTCTGTGACCAATGCCAGTGGTAGTTTGATAGGAATTGCACTGAATGTTTAGATGGCTTAAGGTAGTATAGTCATTTTCACAGTGTTGATTCTTCCAATCCAAGAACATGGGATATCTGTCCATCTGTTTGTATCATCTTTAATTTCTTTCACCAGTGTCTTATAGTTTTCTGAATACAGGTCTTTTGTCTCCTTAGGTGGACTTATTCCTAAGTATTTTATTCTTTTTGTTGCAGTGGTAAATGGGAGTGTTTCCTTAATTTTTCTTTCAGATTTTTCATCACTAGTGTATAGGAATGCAAGAGATTTCTGTGCATTAATTTTGTATCCTCCTACTTTATCAAATTCATTGATTAGCTCTAGTAGTTTTCTGGTAGCATCTTTAGGATTCTTTATGTATAGTGTGTCGTCTGCAAACAGAGACAGTTTGATTTCTTCTTTTCTTCTTTGGATCCCTTTTATTTCTTTTTCTTCTCTGATTGCTGTGGGTAAAACTTCCAGATCTATGTTGAATAATAGTGGTGAGAGTGGGCAACCTTGTCTTGTTTCTGATCTTAGTGGAAATGGTTTCAGTCTTTCACCATGAGAGCGTTGTTGGCTGTAGGTTTGTCATATATGGCCTTTATTATGTTGAGGTAGGTTCCCTCTTTGCCTGCTTTCTGGAGGGATTTTATCATAAATCGGTGTTGAATTTTGTCCAAAGCTTTTTCTGCATCTGTTGAGACGATCATATGGTTTTTATCCTTCAATTTATTAATATGGTGTATCACACTGATTGATTTGCGTATATTGAAGAATCCTTGCATTCCTGGGTTAAACCCCACTTGATCGTGGTGTATGATCCTTTTAATGTGCTGGTGGATTCGTTTGCTAGTGTATTGTTGAGGATTTTTGCTTCTGTGTTCATCAGTGATATTGGCCTGTAGTTTTCTTTTTTTGTGACATCTTTATCTGGTTTTGGTATCAGGGTGATGGTGGCCTCGTAGAATGAGTTTGGGAGTGTTCCTCCCTCTGCTATATTTTGGAAGAGTTTGAGAAGGATAGGTGTTAGCTCGTATCTAAATGTTTGATAGAATTCGCCTGTGAAGCCATCTTGTCCTGGGCTTTTGTTTTTTGGAAGATTTTTTCATCACAGTTTCTATTTCAGTGCTTGTGATTGGTCTGTTTATATTTTCTATTTCTTCCTGGTTCAGTCTCGGAAGGTTGTGCTTTTCTAAGAATTTGTCCATTTCCTCCAGGTTGTCCATTTTATTGGCATAGAGTTGCTTGTAGTAATCTCTCATGATCCTTTGATTTCTGTAGTGTGAGTTGTTAGTTCTCCTTTTTCATTTCTAAGTCTATTGATATGAGTCTTCTCCCTTTCTTTCTTGATGAGTCTGGCTAATGGTTTATCAATTTTGTTTATCTTCTCAAAGAACCAGCTCTTAGTTTTATTGATACTTGCTATCGTTTCCATCATTTCTTTTTAATTTATTTATGATCTGATCTTTATGATTTGTTTCCTTCAGCTAACTTTGGGTTACTTTTGTTCTTCTTTCTCTAACTGCTTTAGGTGTAAGGTTAGGTTGTTTATTGGATGTGTTTCTCCTTTCTTGATGTAGGATTGTATTGCTAAACTTCCGTCTTAGAACTGCTTTTTCTGCATCCCATAGGTTTTGGGCTGTCGTGTTCTCATTGTCATTTGTTTCTCGGTATTTTTTGATATCCTCTTTGATTTTTTCAGTGATCTCTTGGTTATTTAGCAGTGTATTGTTTAGCCTCCATGTGTTTGTATTTTTTACAGTTTTTTTCCTCTAATTGATATCTAGTCTTATAACGTTGTGGGCAGAAAGGTTACATGATACAATTTCAATTTTCTTAAATTTTCCAAAACTTGATTTGTGACCCAAGATATGATGTATCCTGGAATATGTTCCTTGAGGACTTGAGAAGAAAGTGTATTCTGTTGTTTTTGGATGGAATGTCCTATAAATATCAATTAAATCTGTCTTGTTTAATGTATCATTTAAACCTTTTGTTTCTTCATTTATTTTCATTTTGTATGATCTGTCCATTGGTGAAAGTGGTGTGTTAAAGTCCCCTACTATGATTGTGTTACTGTCAATTTCCCTTTTTATGGCTATTAGCATTTGCCTTAAGTATTGGGGTGCTCCTATGTTTGGTGCATAAACATATACAATTGTTATATCTTATTCTTGGATCGACCCCTTGATCATCATGTAGTGTCTCCTTCTTTGTCTCTTGTAATAGTCTTTATTTTAAAGTCTATTTTGTCTGATATGAGAATTGGTACTCTAGCTTTCTTTTGATTTCCATTTGCCTGGAACATCTTTTTCCATCCCCTCACTTCCCATCTGTATGTGTCCCTAGGTCTGAAGTGGGACCCTTGTTGACAGCATATATACAGGTCTTGTTTTTGTATCCATTCAGCTGGTCTGTGTCTTTTGGTTGGAGCATTTAATCCATTTACAGTTTAGGTAATTATTGATATGTATGTTCCTATTACCATTTTCTTAATTCTTTTGGGTTTGTTATTGTAGATTTTTTCCTTTTCTTGTGTTTCCTACCTAGAGAAGTTCCTTTAGCATTTGTTGTAAAGCTGGTTTGGTGGTGCTAAATTCTCTTAGTTATTGCTTGTCTGTAAAGTTTTTAATTCTCTGTTGAATCTGAATGAAATTCTTGCTGGGTAGAGTGACCTTGGTTGTAGGTGTTTCCCTTTCCTCACTTTAAATATGTCCTGCCACACCCTTCTGGCTTGAAGAGTTTCTGCTGCAAGATCAGCTGTTAACCTTATGGGGATTCCCTCGTATGTTATTTGTTGCTTTTCCCTTGCTGCTTTTAATATTTTTTCTTTGTATTTAATTTTTGATAGTTTGATTAATATGTGTCTGGCGTATTCTCCTTTGATTTATCCTGTATGGGATTCTCTGTGATTCCTTGACTTGATTGACTATTTCCTTTCCCATATTAAGGAAGTTTTCAACTGTAATCTCTTCAAATATTTTCTCAGTCCGTTCCTTTTTCTCTTCTTCTTCTGGGACCCCTATAATTCGAATGTTGATGTGTTTAATATTGTCCGAGAGGTCTCTGAGACTGTCCTCAATTCTTTTCATTCTTTTTTCTTTATTCTGCTCTGCAGTAGTTATTTCCAGTATTTTATCTTTCAGGTCACTTAACCATTCTTCTCCCTCAGTTATTCTGCTATTGATTCCTTCTAGAGAACTTTTAATTTTATTTATTGTGTTGTTCTTCATTGTTTGTTTGCTCTTTAGTTCTTGTAGGTCCTTGTTAAACATTTCTTGTGTTTCTCCATTGTACTTCCAAGATTTTGAATCATCTTTACTGTTATTACTCTGAATTCTTTTTCAGGTAGACTACCTATTTCCTCTTCATTTGTTTGGTCTGGTGGTTTTTACGTTGCTCCTTCATCTGCTCTGTATTTCTCTGTCTCTCATTTTGCTTAACTTACTGTGTTTGGGGTTTCCTTTTTACCAGCTGCAGGTTCATAGTTCCCGCTGTTTTTGGTGTCTGCCCCCAGTGGGTAAGGTTGGTTCAGTCAGTTGTGTAGGCTTCATGGTGGAGGGGACTGGTGCCTGTGTTCTAGTGAATGAGGCTTTATCTTGTCTTTCTGGTAGGTGATACCACATCTGGTGGTGTGTTTTGGGGTGTCTGTGAACTTATTATGATTTTAGGCAGCCTCTCTGGTAATGGGTGCGGTTGTGTTCCTGTCTTGCTAGTTGTATGGCATAGTGTGTCCTGCAGTGGGGCTTGCTTGTCTTTGAGTGGAGCTGTGTGTTAGTGTTGGAATGGAGATATCTGGGGGGGCTCTCGCTGATTGATACTACCTGGGGCTGGGAAGTCTCTGGTGGACCAGTGTCCTGAACTCAGCTCTCCCACCTCAGAGGCGCAGACCTGGCACCCGGCCTGTGCAACCAGACCCTGTCAGCCACACAGCTCAGAAGAAAAGGGAGAAAAAAAGCAAGCAAGAAAAAAAATAAATAAAATAATTCATTAAAATAAAAACATTATTAAAATAAAAAGTAAGAAAAGAAAAGAACACAACCAAACCAATAAAGAAATCCACCAGTGAGAGGAAGTGCTAAAATCTATACTAAAAAGAAAACAAAAAACGCACAGACAGAACCCTAGGAAAAATGTTAAAAGCAAACCTATATATACAAAATCACACAAAGAAGCATACAAATACAGACTCACAAAAAGAGAAAAAGAAAAAATTTATTTATATATATATATACACATATATATGTATAAAGAAAAAAAAAGAAGAGAACAACCAAAACAAAAAACAAATTTACCAATGATAATAAGCTCTAAATACTAAGCTAAGATAAACATAAAATCAGAAAGAAATTAGATACAGAAAGCAAACCCCAAGTCTACAGTTGGTCTCAAAGTCCACAGCCTCAGTTTTGGAATGATTCGATGTCTTTTCAGGTATTCTACAGATGCAGGGTACATCAGGTTGATTGTGGAGCTTTAATCCGCTGCTCATGAGGCTGCTGGGAGAAATTTCCCTTTCTCTTCTTTGTTCGCACAGTTCCCTGGGTTCAGCTTTGGATTTGGCCCCGCCTCTGTGTGTAGGTCGCCTTAAGGCGTCTGTTCTTTGCTCAGACAGGACGGGGTTAAAGGAGCAGGTGACTCGGGGGCTCTGGCTCACTCAGGCCAGGGGAAGGGAGGGGTATGGATGTGGGGCGAGCCTCCGGCAGCAGAGACTGGCATGATGCTACACCAGCCTGAGGCGCGCCGTGCGTTCTCCTGGGGTAGTTGTCCCTGGATCACAGGACCCTGGCAGTGGCGGGCTGCACAGGCTCCCAGGAGGGGAGGTGTGGATAGTGACCTCTGCTTGCACACAGGCTTCTTGGTGGCAGAGCAGCAGCTTTAGCATCTCATGCTGGGTCTCTGGTGTCCACGCTGATAACCGTGGCTCACACCCATCTCTAGAGCTCTTTTAGGCAGTGCTCTGTATTCCGTCTCCTCGTGCACATCGAAACAGTAGTCTCTTGCCTCTTAGGCAGGTCCAGGCTTTTTCCCGGATTCCCTTCCAGCTAGCCGTGGTGCACTAACCCCTTCAGGCTGTGTTCACGCTGCCAACCCCAGTCCTCTCCCTGCGCTCCGACCGAAGCCCGAGCCTCAGCTCCCAGCCCCGCCAGCCCCGGCGAGTGAGCAGACAAGCCTCTCAGGATGGTGAGTGCCGGCCGGCACCCATCCTCTGTGCAGGAATCTTTCTGCTTTGCCCTCCGCACCCCTGTTGCTGTGCTCTCCTCCGTGGCTCCGAATCTTCCACTCCGCCCCCCCCCCCCCCGCGTCTTCAGCAGTGAAGGAGCTTCCTAGCGTGTGGAAAACTTTGTCCTCCTTCACAGCTCCCTCCCAGAGGTGCAGGTCCCGTCCCTCTTCTTTTGTCTCTGTTTTTTCTTTTTTTCTTTTGCCCTACCCAGGTACATGGGGAGTTTCTTGCCTTTTGGGAAGTCTGAGGTCTTCTGCCAGCATTCGGTAGGTGTTCTGTGGGAGGTGTTCCACGGGTAGACGTATTTCTGGTGTATCTGTGGGGAGGAAGGTGATCTCCACGTCTTACTGTTCCACCATCTTGAAGGTCTTTCAAATAATTATTGAGTTAAGGTCATTCATAGGAATTCAGAGGCAAGCTTAGGGTTAATGTTCTAGCAAGCAGTTGGACTTTTAACATTTGTGAAATGTCATATTATCATGGAAAAAGAACGGCATTCAAAATAGGAGCCAACTTTATTTTACACTGATACATTCTCTGGAATTTTGAGTAGATACCATCACTCATCGTCGTAGAGCAGAAGGGGATTTTAAAGACCATGTATGTCCTACCTTTTTTTTTTCTTTTTTTTTAAATGCTGATATTTATCATTATCAGATCTCATCACTAGTGCTACATTGTCCCATATTTGAGTGGTGAGGCAACATTCAAACTTATGTTCACAGAATTCCTTAGTCTTTTTTTATTTTGCTATGTAATCTGATTTTTCTGACATTAAACATGTGACTGTTACTTAAGAAGTGTGATTGTTAACTCTATAGGTTATTTTTATGTGGGTTAAAGTATTATATACAGACTTTCACATACTTTTAAATTCTCATTTAGACTACTTAGGTAGTTTTGATTAATAAATGATGTAATATTTCTTTTCCCTCTTAAGATTCTAACATGGCTAGGACTGTTCTACCCTAAGAACTTAGCCCCATATTAATCATTATAAGAAACATTCTTTATGTGCGAGTAAGATGACAAATTCTACCTGTTCTGCATCTCCCAAACAAAATATCTCATTCATTTGAACCCCTTAGAAATTTCTATAAAACTTCTCTTAAGATATATGAAGTATTATGTGAGTTCCTTCTGCAAGGGTATGTTTCTTTCCTCTTTCTGTTTTTCTCATTCCCCATCCAAACCAGAGCAATACCCACCTGAAATATTAATACTTAACTCTCTGATACCGGTGCTTGATACAAGCCCTTACCAGATTGATAGCCACATAGTAAATAACCTAAACTTTTTGAGAAGTCATATTGAGAGTATAGCAGTGATAGGTGAGATGGGAGAATAAAACAGAACATCTTATTATTAGATAGATTTGTATTCCAGGAATGAAAGGGATGCAATGAAATTATTGAAGCTCTAAAAGTAGAAAATGGTGGTTACTGCGCTCAGGGTCAAGCATGCCATTTGATGAGAGCAGCAATTTCACGGTCAGTGGAACAGAGTACATATGGTAGAATTATTTCCCCAGTAGTAGCAATTTGGATGATTACTGTCTTTAATATATTGGTTTACATTTAACTTTTCTAGTTCAATTTTTAGGTTCAACATAATAAAGTAATATTAGTAAAATAGTAAGGAAGGAGGAGGAAAACAATTGTTTAACTGTGAATAGCAGAGCATCTGTGTGATTCATTTCTAAATTCCTTGTAATCAGGGAAAAGAATTCCTGTGTTCTGTTCTAAAAATAGTGCAGTATTCTGTTCTAAAAAGCAGATGTATGGCTATTTGTTACTGATGTTGGACAATTTCATTTATAAACTAATGTGTTTATGTAACAGCACTGGATCAAACTTCCACCATCTGTGTTATATTCAAAAGCTTATTTGGGACATGTGCTGCCTACAGTACTGAAACAGTTCCTTTGTTTTGCTAACAATTGGGGTTGTTGTTCTGTATGATTGGACCCTGGCATTTTACTCTTCATTTACCCTGGAGAAAATCTTGTTATCCACATGTAATTCACTGAGAGACATACAGTGTTCTTTGATAAATTATGTAAGACATTCATGTCACGAATACTAAGGTATGTGTCTTAATGGAACTCGAGAACCAGAAGGTCCCTTAGAGGCAGATTACCTCTAAAGTGTGGGTAACTCCACTGTCAACCAGATCCTCTGGGTTCAGATTCTCATTTGACTATTGGTAGCTCTGTAAGTTGGGGAAGATATGTAACTCTCTGTGCTTCAATTTATTTTCCTTTAAATTAGGCTTAATAATAATATTCATCCTCATGGAATTGATGTGAGGGTTAAACATTGATACAAGGAAGATACCTGTAACATTGTATGTAAGCAGTATATAACATTAGCTATTATTTTCCAGTTTAACTTTCTCAGTTTACAGGTGATGGAAGAAAGACTGATGCTTTGAAAGGCACTGATGACTTATGTAAAACAAACAAACAAACAAACGTACAAATTTGGAATCGATCAACAGAGCTTAAATTCAGTTCATCCCCTTCCTAGCTGTGTGGCTATGTGGCTTTTGTAGTGCAAATGTTACCAAATGTAAAATAAGAGAAAGAATATTGTATTCTTAGGAGGTAATTTGTGGATTGTGTCTAAGAAAATATTTAGGGTTTCCTTATTTTTATTTTTCTGGATATTTTCAATCGTATGTGGGATTTTCTCTATGACCCAAGAAGAGAGATTGCAGTTTTTGGTTTTCAGATGTTTTTATTTGTTTTTTGTTGTTGTTATTATTATTACTTGCAGAGTGATGAGAATATGCATACTATCTTTTCCTACTTTGGGAAGTTATTACATTTTTCTTCAGGGCTGAAAATATTGCCGCTTTTGGTAAATAATCAGTGGATACTTGAAAGCAGGTTATGTTCTGTTCTCTTTTTCAAGATACAGAGCTTGGTATACACTGTTGGATGTTTATGTTATTTAGATCTTCTTGGTCCTTATTTTTATCCCTTTAATTTTCAGGGATGGAGAGATAGGACTAATGCATTTGTCCTTTTCTTCCTATGTGTTCTCTCTAGTTTGCTTTATGCCTGTTGATGTTGTGGTATTATGGGCATAGGTATTCATTGTGAACTACAACTTATAACAACAAAAAAATACCCTCCATAAATTTGTCTAATGTTTCCTGGCCTGACTTAATGTTTGCATGGTAAAAGATTTCAATCCTGGATTTCTTTTTGTGTGATTTTTTTGTATACTTTGACATCTTGGTTTCACTTTTCTAAAGTATATTGTATAAGGTGTATTTCTTATAGAGCCTATAGTTGGGTTTTATTTTGGGAAAAGAAATATAGAAGTCTTTTATTTATTATGTGAAACTTATATGTGATCTTAGTTCCAGCATGTCATTTTATGTGTTATAGTATATTTTATTTAGGTTTTTGTTTTTCTATTTATGGATATAATTTTTTTCTAATGCTAAACTTTATCACTATAATCCTATAGAACTATATGTAATATTATTAATCCTTTATTTTTAAATAGTCTCTTCTTCTTACCTGAACATTTCATTTTGTAATTTTCTTCTGTTTTGTTACTGTGATTGTCTTCTTTAGAGAGCTCAACCAAGCTTATGAATTTTCTTTGATTATTTTCTATATCTGTCATTTTAATTTACCTTTTCTCTTTTTAAACATTTGTACTCATTTAAACTATTTCCACTTTCCTATTCTGTTTCAATTTTTGTATCCTTTGTTTCTTCGTGTTATTTTAGCATTTATCTATTTCCTGTGCTACATTCAGATTCACCTTATTTCTATGATGTTTTTATATTTTCTTGCATTTTTTATTGAACCCTCTGTCCCCCAACTCAATTTTTAAATCTCTCCTGATTGTTTTGTTATTTATTCCCTGAACTGTTGGCCTTTTGCCTAGTGTTCTTGATTCATTGAAGGAATTATCTTTTTATCTCAGTGGTGAAAATATATGGTCACAATTTTTATCATCTTCATAGCTGGGAATTTGTCATTTTCTGTACATGCTTCACCTGTTCTTTCACTCCTTAAAAAAAAAAATCTTTGTACATATGTTATTCAGAATTTTTTAAATTATGCATCATTGAAGGGAGGATATTTTCATAGATCAATTATAGTTCAGGTAGGGGGTAGGGTAGGGGTTGTGTAAGGCTGGGTTCAAGGCTAATTATAATCATTATTATAATACCAAGTTTCTTCCGTGTAAGTTCAGTTTTTCTTATCCCCAACGAATGAGGTAGGCAGCTTCATGGGATTTTGTTTCTATTTTTTCTTTTTATTTCATCCTTTTTTTTTTTTTTTTTTTTTTATAAAGCAAGGCTCCCTTTTCTTCTGTAATCACTATGACAAACTGGTTAACTGCTTTCTGGAAAGATGACTTATGAATTAATTCATTAGTTAGCCTTACTTCTTCTGTTTCTCAGACCGAAACCAAATTCAGTACTCTTCTGCTACCAGCCAGTATAAGTCCTGTTCCCATTGTTAAAAAAGAGAATTCCAAGTTTGCTACTCCTGGAGTGGCCCTCACCTTGAAGAAGTTCACTTTTTCTTCCTTTCTAAGATTCTCCATGCTTAGTTCACACTCCTTGATATACTATCTTCTTCCTACACCTTTCCCTACTTGATCTGTGTTGCTTTGGGCCACAAATCTACCTATGGGGGGAGAAGGGTTGGGTTATTATATGTTTCTCAATTTTCCCAAAATATGAAATTACCTTTTCTGTTGTTTTTTGTCGCTTTTTGGATGACTTCTTAGAAATTTTTTATTTTTTGCTCAGATGTTTAAATCCATATATCCATTGTTATACCTGTTAGTACAAACTCATTCAGTGAAGAAAACTAATCACTAACTTAACAAGATTCATTTTAAAAGTAATGAGGTACTTTTCCTTGTTTAAAAAAACAAACTGGATTAATGTCAAGAAAGATGTATAAGAAAATAATCATGCTTAAAGCTAAATGTTATTTTTCTTGAATGAAAAAAAAAATCAAATTACCTAATTCAAAAAGATGGAAACTATCCAGGAAAGTTTAGATTCTGAAGAACTTCCCTGGATCCAGTTAGTGTTTCTGCTGTATTCTTTCCTGATTTCAAGGAAACATTTTTATACTTCTTACCTTGAATAGCATTTACAATTCATTATTGAGGTTCTCTGGGATTACTTATCTCATGATAACTCTTATTACTTATCTTATGATGAGTTCATCTAGTAATCTTTACTCCTAATATCTCCTAAGATTTGCATTTTGGAACTATTTCTATGCTAAGGTTGCTTGGCATAATAACATTAGGATAAATTTACAGACTATCCTACATATTAAATTAGTGACCAGAATAACACTTACCATAAATTTTCATACTCACTAATTGACATAACACACATAGGACATCAGAGTCAATGAAAAAAATTATTTTTTACATTGTTTTTTCAGCTTCTATAAGTACTTTGATGAGTACTATTAATGTTCATGAGTGCCAAACAGAGTTCTATGCAATGAGATTGTAATAAGACATATCAAGCTAGTTCAATAAAGAAGGGTCAGGGTGAACTCATCTCAAATAAACATAGAAAAATGTTTCACAATTAAAACCTGGTGTCCAATACTACAGTTTTTACTGACCTAAAGAAAAATCTGCAAAGTAAGCACTTGTAATAGCATTTACCAATCTAAACATGGAAATATTTTTAAGTTAAAATTGTAATTTATGTCTGGGCTTTATACTCTACTGCATCAACAATTTTGTGATTCTGCACTTCCCCCCCCCCCACCCCCATAAGCTTGTGTATTCAGTTTAACTGATGGTTTATTTATTACAAAGAACTGTGCCTTAGACTGTTAAAATAAATATAAAGGGAAAAATAGCATTGTCAGCATTTAGTATCAAGGATAAAGAAGTAAACCAGGCCAAGCTCTTAGTTTCTAAGCTTAAAGAATGTGATTATTTATCAAACAAACATTAGTTTGAAAATAGGAGTGTCAATGTAGACCAGTCTGCTAATCTGTAATTGTTGCAAGATGTTTGCTTCAAGACAGGAAAGAATTTAAATTTTATCATCAACACATTTATTGAAAAAGCAGTGTCATCATGGCTCCTATCAAGCTAAATTTAATTGAGGAATATAGAAATAGAAATATAATTCCTGTACTCTATGGGGTTAGGAACCACAAGCTCCGGACTTTTGAGGGAATGCAGTATCACATGAAAATTATTTCTAAGTCTGCTGTTGGATAGTCATCATCATTAAGCATGATTACTTGCCTTCTATTTATAGATACAGAGTAAAAGAGTTTTAAGTTTGGCACCTAGGGTAGTTAAAGTATATTAATGTCTGTATATCTGATGTCATTCATTTGGGAAAACAAAAGACTTGTTTGGGACTGAGCATCTCTTTACTATATTGTTGTGAAACGGCCAGCCACATTCCTTTTACATATTTACTTCCAGATAATGTTTGATACGTGATGTAGGGTAAGTAGGGGAGGGACTATGTTGTGGTCAAATTCTATCATCAAAGATTCTTAGTCATAGTGAGGGAGCTTAGACACTCAGGACTTCCTAGAGCAAAGCTTTTTCTTAAAGATTACCTGTCACTGTGATTTTATTTTTACTTGTGGGAGAGGTCACCAGTCTTTGTGAAGTTTTGCATTGATCCATCCACATCAACCACATTACCACCTACATCTCTACCACAGTGACTTCGTAGGCCACTTCTGAAAGCTGGAAAATTTTCTTGTGGAACTTTTCACTAAGTTATATCCCATTTCATTCCTTAAGAGCCATCAAATTAATAATCATAGCTCAATTTGTAGGAGAACTCTTTGTTGTGATATATTTAAGAATTTTTTTAGATTTAACAATACTTTGTTTATTGCTGTAATGAAAAGATCAGGGTAAAATGTCACCAAATTGTATTACTTTAAAACAAGTAGACTATAAAATAGGATGAAACTAACATATATAATTTTATAAAATATAAATATTTAAACAGTTTGACTCCTATGATACAGTTGGACAACTTCATATGGAAAACAAATCAATATTTCTTATCCTATGACCAAAGAGTTACAGGCTTTCTTGGATATGATTTAACATATAAAGCAACAACAAAACTCACAAAAAACAACACCAAGATAGTAGATTGAAATAAACTTCGGACAATCAATCAGTGGACATCTGACCTTTATCAAAGAGTAACTTCTATACAATTTTTTTAGGATTATGAGTTCAATTTATAGATTATAATGCAAATTGCCATGTTACAACAATAGAAAATCTGTTGTACAAAACTTTCCCAGAAACAAAATGCCTGGATACTTTCAAAATTACAGAGGGTAAAATGATCATTTTAAAGAACCGGATGTTCTTCAAGCATTTTCATACCAGGAAAAGAGTAAAGCGGAAGCACTGAAGTGAGTGCCATTTATACACAGGTACATACTGTATATTTGATTAGTTATGCTTAATAGAAAATGTGTCCTTTACGGCACAGAGCTCTTCAGATTTCTCTTATAAAAAAAGGAGACATGAAGTGGATGATCTTAAACAAAGAACTGCTCAGTTTCTAGCCTTTGGAGGAAGAGCACATAAATCTTTCCTCTCAGACCAGTGACATTGTATTAATTTACAATAACTGTTTTCTGATTCAAAATCTACTTTGGGGAAACCTTTTAGGAAATTATCTTGCCTAGCTGAAAAGATGAGATCTTTAATAACTAGTCCTTTTGTCTAAAGAAAGTTGATGTGCAGGCCCACTCTTTCCCTGAAGAAAAGGTTATCCCCAAGGATGTGTGTGTGTGTTTGTATGTGTGTATGTGAATGTGTTTGTGTTTGTCTTTATATGTATTCTCTGGACAAGAATCTTACTCAGGTTGGAAATCTACATACAGCCATTTTGGTTGGGTGATGCCAGCCAAAACGTCTCCACTCACTGATACTAAGTCAAGAACTATAAACTGCTACTTCTTTTGATAGCAAGTATTGCATTGTACATTTATTTTAAAAAATAAAAGAGAATTTAAACATAGTCATTCAGCGCTTCGTATGTAGTTGTGTGTCACTCCTTGGAAATACTTTGAATCTTTTTTTTTTCTCATAATAAGAGGAAGGGTGACAATTGCAATTATGATTTAAGCGTTTGGCATACAGTAATAACTTGTGAATCGTCATGGTCTGTAGCTACTGGTCTCCTGAAGTTCAGAGATGCAACAAGTTTATTTCTGTGAGGTTATACTCTATGAAAACACAGAAGAGAATAAAACAAATGATTTGCCATTTCAAAAAATAATCTCAAGATCCGGGTACTTTTTTTTTTAACTGAAATTCGAGAGTGTGATTTCCATAGCTGCATTTTCAGTGACTTTGACAAGGATAATATGGTTCACATTTCCATCTATTGATGACCAAAGGCTCTGTTCAAATGATGTAAAAAATATCCTCTGCCATTTATAGCAAGAAAGTAAAAAGAAAACAATTTGCTGCTATACACTAGGGAATAAGATGACATACACTTTAAGGAAATTAAACTTTCATTTTATATAGGAGAATTCCAGGATGGATTTTACTTCAATATCATATTCTTAAAAGAAAGGTGTTCATTTCTTGTATTCAGATATGTCTTTGTAATTGGAAGCCAACTGAAATACAGTACTCGATCTCATAGAATTTAACCCCAGCAAAACTAGGCAATAATATTAATGCTTCCATTTGTAGAGTACTTTAGAATATACACGGGTGCTTTCACATTTATAACTTTATATTTAAGATGAAACTGAGTTTAGGAAAGAGAGCTCTTCTTATGTCTATTTGAAAAGGAATTAAACATGCCCAGTGAGGCGCTGTGACTGCTAAAACCCATAGCTGGAGAGGTTTATGTGCTAAAAAAAGCATGGTACTTTCATGAGAGCACAGAAGAGCCTAAAATATTAGGAGACGTGCCTCTATAGCCAATAACCTTGATGACTGAGGTCATTCCTCAAATGCTTGGAAATTTTTTGGAATATTGACTTAATTCTGCTTGATACTAATTAACAGAGTTATTTCTTGATCCATGTCCTAGCATGAGGATATTTTCATATTTTTTGACTATACCTCCAGATCATATTAACATATTTTAGTTGCAAGGTCTCTCTTATGCTATAGGACCTGATTCATCTGAAGTGTAAAAATAACATAAGCTAAAAGAAATTTTAAAAGAAACATATGAGAAGGTTCTTAGCTGCTAGTCATTGGGGATTATATTAAAATGATGGTGAAATATCTTCACCCTTCAGATTGAGAAAATAAAGTCTTAGGTATCAGTTTTTGAAAGGATGTGAAGAAATGGGCATCTTCATATATGCTTTGTGGGAGTGTAGAAAGTACAACTCTGCAGAGCAATTGTCAGTATCCAGAGAAAAATGGAGATGTATATAGATTGCGCCCCCAACATTCCACATTAGAAACACTTAATGAGAACAAGACTTAGATTTGGACATTTATTGCAGTGTCGTTTGTAATAGTAAAACAGTTGAAATAGTGTTTATGTTTATATTGCTATAGTCTCATTTGATGGCATGTTTCTCAGTTAAAGGAAGGAAATACATGTTCATAAAAAAAATTTGAGAGGTCAAAACATTGTTGAATGAAAAAGGAAAGATGTAAAATGTTGCATAGGATATTATAGGATATTATTTACATATATTTAAAGAACTTGTATACTATATATGTATATACACATATGTCCATATATTCATATGCATACACACAATATGTATAGGTATAGATACACATATTCTAGGTATCGTGTATCTGTTTTCAAGGAAGAAAGACAAGCAAAAAAGTAACACCACTAGCCCTTCCACCAATATCTCCTTACATCTTATTGGCCACGAGCAAGTCACATGGCCACCACTAATCAGAAAAGAACCTGGAAAATCAACTGTCTTCAAAAGAGGAAGAGGATTGTTGTCATTGGCTGGGACTAATCATGGTTCATTCATGTTCCAAACAAAATGAGCATTCGGTAGGCAAAAATGGAGGATTTAAGCAGCCAGTCGTGTGTGGCAGTTAGTAAAACACACTCTTGAATATAGTTCTATTTTTTTCAATATTTAGTGATGAAAATACCCCTTGAATCCCCTCCAGATTTCAAGCTCTTTTTGCAGAGATCCTATATTTAATGTTTTTTCTCATGTCCCCAGGGCATTCGGTGATGGAAATATGCAAAGCACTAAAAAAATACTTGTTGATTAAATAACCCTAAGAGGAGACTCACAATTTTACGAACGAGAAATTTAACTTAGTATTTCATAAAAGTTTTCTGGACCACAGTTGTCACACTGAAAAAAAAAAATCATTGAATTCATTTATATAGTATATTATGTCATTTGTGCTAAATTTTAAAAGTACTTTCTACTATTCTTTTTTTTGCATAACTGCTTGAGATTGAAAAATCTACTTATGATACACTATTACATTACAGCATAATGTCCATTCATTGCAGTAGAATTTATAAAAAGATAAGGACACAAGATCAAGTCCTATCTTATCAATTCTTAAATTAGGAATTGCTTTATTATCCAAGACATCTTGAAGACCTAGGTAGACTGTCTCCTTTAGAAATTTAACAGAGACTTTATATATTATAACTTTTTCTTAGGTTGGATTCCCGAAAAAAAAAAAATCTGAGACAGAGATTTGTTTTCATGAAGTTACTGGGGAGTGAACTGAAAACAAAAACCCATAAGGAAAGGAAGGAAGCAGGATTAAGCAGGGCAAGATGTTCAGCCACCATATGTGGTATCAACTTTGGCAAGTGCTCTTCCTGGGGAGGTACTCAACTGGGACCTTTCAGCAACTGACATGTATAAAAGCTCAGTCCTAAAGAGAATAGGGACAGAGCACCTCAATATTTTTCTGTACATGTGCTTTCACTGGTCACTATTACTAAATTCCCAACACAAATAGCAGATGAGCATTGATACTTTTGCTCCGAGTTTTAACTGTTTTGACATAAAGCAAGTCAGTACTTAGCATTCTTCCAAGCATTATTGGAGCAAGATTATATTATTTTCAACTTAGGGATTATAGGCACAAAATTTTGTAAATTGCAATGATTATTAATTGTTTATTTCACAAGTATCTATCAAATGAAATGTCCCTATTAATTAGAGAATAAAGTAACTCAAATCAGAAAAATTAAACCACAGTGACATATAACCATATATCACTAGCAAACTTGAAAAATAACTAAATAATAGCAAGTATGAGCCTTGTGAAAATTCCAGTAGCCTTCTGTGTAGAGTCCAGAAGACCATCCCCAGATTCAGTGATTCACTGGGAGGCATCACAGGATGCAAAAAATAGGCATATCACAACACATAGGTTTATTACAGCAAAAGGATGCAAAGCAAAGGGAAGATGAATGGGGCAAAGTCTACAGGAAACCATACTCAAGTTTTCATGAATTCTTTCCCTTTGGAGTAAACAGGAGGTACTTAATTCCTCCAGTGTCAGATTATGACAACATGTGTAAAGAAAACCATAAGAAATTCAGTGTCCAAGGTTTGTTATTTCTTCTTGTTTTGTTTTTAATATTTCCCTCAACAAATTTACTCATTAGGTTTTCTTTCTTTTTTTTTATTAGACATTTTGTTTTGAGCAGTTTTAGGTTCACAGAAAAATTGAGGGAAAGGTAAAGAGATTTCCCATAGACTCCATTTCCCTCCCACTTACATAGTCTCTACTGTTATCAATATCCACCTTGGGACTTCCCTGGTGGTGCAGTGGTTAAGAATCCTCCTGCCAGTGCAGGGGACATGGGTTCGATCCCTGGTCCGGGAAGATCCCACATGCTGCGGAGCAACTAAGTGCGTGCACCACGACTACTGAGCCTGCGCTCTGTAGCCCGCAAGCCACAGGTACTGAACCTGCGCACTTAGAGCCCGTGCTTTGCAACAAGAGAAGCCACCACAGTGAGAAGCCCAAGCACCACAATGAAGAGTAGCCCCTGATCGCCGCAGCTAGAGAAAGCCCAGGTGCAGCAACGAAGACCCAACGCAGCCATAAATAAATTAATTAATAAAAAAAAAATCTACCTCAAGACTGGTACATTTCTTACAATTGATAATTTACATTGATGCATTGTAATCCCCCCAAGTCCCTAGTTTACATTATAGTTCATTCTTGGTGTTGTACAGTCTATGGGTTTGGGTGAATGTATATTCCAGATTGTGGCCACTCTAATAGACATGCAGTGGTATCTCGTTTTAATTTTTCTCACCATTAAGCACAATGCTAGCTGTAGGGTTTTAGTAGATGTTCTTTACCAAGCTGAAGATGTTCCCCTCTATTCCTAGTTTACTGAAAATTTTCATCATGAATGGGTGCTGAATTTTACCAAAAGCTTTTTCTACATCTATTGATATAATCATGTGTTTTTTCTGTTTTAGCCTGTTGATTTGATAGACTACATTAATTGATTTTTCGGTGTTGAACTAGCCTTGCATACATGGGGAAAAAAATCTCACTTGGTCGTTATGTATAATTCTTTTATTATTATTTTTTTTGCGGTACACGGGCCTCTCACTGTTGTGGCCTCTCCCGTTGCGGAGCACAGGCTCCGGACATGCAGGCTCAGCGGCCATGGCTCATGGGCCCAGCCGCTCCACGGCACGTGGGATCTTCCAGGACCAGGGCACAAACCCGTGTCCCCTGCATCGGCAGGCGGACTCTCAACCACTGTGCCACCAGGGAAGCCCTGTATAATTCTTTTTATACATTGTCGGATTTGATTTGCTAATATTTTGTTGCGGATTTTTACATCTATGTTCATGAAAGACATTGGTTTGTAGTGTTCTTATACTGTCTTTGTCTGACTTTGGTATTACAGTAATGTTGGTCACATAGAATGAGTTAAGACATATTTCATCTGCTATCTTTTGAAACAGATTGTAAAGAATTGGTATAATTTCTTCCTTAAGAAATTAAGGAATTAATTTGTCAGAATTCACTACTCAACCCATCTAGGGCTGGTGCTTTCTGCTTTGGAAGGTTATAAATTATTGATTCAGTTTCTTTAATAGATATAGTTTTATTCAGATTATCTATTTCTTCTTCTGTGAGTTTCAGCAGATTGTGTCTTTTAAGAAATTGGTCTGTTTCATCTAGGTTATCAAATCTGTGGGCATAGGATTGTTCACAGTATTCCTTTATTATCCTTACAATATCTGAGGGATTTGTAGTGGTGTTCCTCCTTTCATTTCTGATATTAGTAAGTTGTGTCCTCTCTCTTTTTTCTTGGTCTGGCTAGAGGCTTCTCAATTTTATTGATCATTTCACAGATCAAGCTTTTTTAAAAAAAAATTATTTATTTAGTTTTGAATTTTATTTATTTTTTTATATAGCAGGTTCTCATTAGTCATCAGTTTTATACACATCAGTGTACACATGTCAATCCCAATCACCCAGTTCATCACACCCCCACCCCCACCCCCGGCCGCTTTCCCCACTTGATGTCCATACGTTTGTTCTCTACATCTGTGTCTCAATTTCTGCCCTGCACACCAGTTCGTCTGGACCATTTTTCTAGGTTCCACATATATGCCTTAATATACGACATTTGTTTTTCTCTTTCTGCCTTACTTCACTCTGTATGACAGTCTCTAGATCCATCCATGTCTCAACAAATGACCCAATTTTGTTCCTTTTTAAAGCTGAGTAATATACCATTGTATATATGTATGACATCTACTTTATCCATTCATCTGTCGATGGGCATTTAGGTTGTTTCCATGAGCTGGCTATAGTAAATAGAGCTTCAATGAGCATTGGGGTGCATGTATCTTTTTGAATTATGGTTTTCTCTTGGTATAGGCCCCGTAGTGGGATTGCTGGATCATATGGTAATTCTACTTTTAGTTTTTTAAGGAATGTCCATACTCTTCTCCATAGTGGCTGTGTCAATTTACATTCCCACCAACAGTGCAAGAGGGTTCCCTTTTCTCCACACTCTCTCCAGCATTTGTTGTTTGTAGATTTTCTGATGATACCCATTCTAACAGGTGTGAGGTGATACCTCATTGTACTTTTGATTTGCATTTCTCTAATAATTAGTGATGTTGAGCAGCTTTTCATATGCTTCCTGGCCATCTGTATGTCTTCTTTGGAGAAATGTCTATTTAGGTCTTCTGCCCATTTCTGGATTGGATTGTTTGTTTTTTAATATTGAACTGCATGAGCTGTTTATATATTTTGGAGATTAATCTTTTGTATGTTGCTTCGTTTGAAAATATTTTCTCCCATTCTGAGGGTTGTCTTTTCATCTTGTTTATGGTTTCCTTTGCTGTGGAAAAAGCTTTTAAGTTTCATTAGGTCCCATTTGTTTAATTTTGTTTTTATTTCCATTACTCTAGGAGGTGGATCAAAAAAGATCTTGCTGTGATTTATGTCAAAGAGTGTTCTTCCTATGTTTTGCTCTAAGACTTTTATAGTGTCCGGTCTTACATTTAGGTCTTGAATCCATTTTGAGTTTATGTTTGTGTATGGTGTTAGGGAGTGTTCCAATTTCATTCTTTTACATGTAGCTGTCCAGTTTTCACAGCACCACTTATTGAAGAGACTGTCTTTTCTCCATTGTATATCCTTGTCTCCTTTGTCATAGATTAGTTGACCATAGGTGTGTGGGTTTATCTTTGGGCTTTCTATCTTGTTCCATTGATTTATATTTCTGTTTTTGTGCCAGTACCATATTGTCTTGATTACTGTAGCTTTGTAGTATAGTCTAAGGTCAGGGAGTCTGATTCCTGTAGCTCCACTTTTTTCCCTCAAGACTGCTTTGGCCGTTCGGGGTCTTTTGTGTCTCCATACAAATTTTACGATTTTTTGTTCTAGTTGTGTAAAAAATGCCATTGGTATTTTGATAGGGATTGAATTGAATCTGTAGATTGCTTTGGGTAGTATAGTCATTTTCACAATATTGATTGTTCCAATCCAAGAACATGGTATATCTCTCCGTTTGTTGGTATCATCTTTAATTTCTTTCATCAGTGTCTTATAGTTTTCTGCCTAGGTAGGTTTACTGTCTCCCTAGGTAGGTTTATTCCTAGGTATTTTATTCTTTTTGTTGCAATTGTAAATGGGAGCGTTTCCTTAATTTCTGTTTCAGATGTTTCATCATTAGTGTATAGGAATGCAAGAGACTTCTGTGTGTTAATTTTGTAACCTGCAACTTTACCAAATTCATTGATTAGCTCTAGTAGTTTTCTGGTGGCATCTTTAGGATTCTCTATGTATACTATCATGTCATCTACAAACACAGTTCTACTTCGTCTTCTCCAGTTTGTATTCCTTTTATTTCTTTTTCTTCTCTGATTGCCATGGCTAGGACTTCCAAAACTATGTTGAATAATCGTGGTGAGAATGGACATCCTTGTCTTGTTCCTGATCTTAGGGGAAACGCTTTCAGTTTTTCACCATTGAGAATGATGTTTGCTGTGGGTTTGTTGTATATGGCCTTTATTATGTTGATATAGGTTCCCTCTGTGCCCACTTTCTTGAGAGTTTTTATCATAAATGGGTGTTGAATTTTGTCAAAAGCTTTTTCTGCATCTATTGAGATGATCATATGGTTTTTATCTTTCAATTTGTTAATATGGTGTATCACATGGATTGATTTGCTTATATTGAAGGATCCTTGCATCCCTGGGATAAATCCCACTTGATCATGCTGTATGATCCTATTAATGTGTTGTTGTATTCTGTTTGCTAGTGCTTTCTTGAGGATTTTTGCATCTATATTCATCAGTGATATTGGTCTGTAGTTTTCTTTTTTTCTCCTATCTGTGTCTGGTTTGGGTATCAGGGTGATGGTGGCCTCATAGAATGAGCTTGGGGGTGTTCCTTCCTCTGCAGTTTTTTGGAAGAATTTGAGAAGGATGGGTGTTAACTCTTTTTTAAAGGTTGGTAGAATTCACCTGTGAAGCCATCTGGTCCTGGACTTTTGCTTGCTGGACGATTTTTAATCACAATTTCAATTTCATTACTTGTGATTGGTCTGTTCATATTTTCTATTTCTTCCTGGTTCAGTCTTGGAAGGTTATACCTTTCTAAGAATTTGTCCATTTCTTCCAGGTTGTGCATTTTATTGGCATGGAGTTGCTTGTAGTAGTCTCTTAGGATGCTTTGTATTTCTGTGGTGTCTGTTGTAACTTCTTTTTCATTTCTAATTTTATTGATTTGAGTCCTCTCCCTCTTTTTCTTGATGAGTCTGGCTAATGGTTTATCAATTTTGTTTATCTTCTCAAAGAACCAGCTTTTAATTTTATTGATCTTTGCTGTTGTTTTCTTTGTTTCTATTTCATTTACATGTGCTCTGATCTTTATCATTTCTTTCCTTCTGCTAACTTTGGATTTTGTTTGTTCTTCTTTCTCTGGTTCCTTTAGGTGTAAGGTTAGATTGTTTCTTTGAGATGTTTCTTTTTTCTTGAGGTAGGCTTGTATAGCTATATACTTCCCTCTTAGAATTGCTTTTGCTGCATTCCGTAGGTTTGGGGTCTTCGTGTTTGCATCATCATTTGTCTCTAGGTATTTTTTTGATTTCCTCTTTGATTTCCTCAGTGATCTCTTGATTATTTAGTAACGTAATGTTTAGCCTCCATGTGTTTGTTTTTTTTACGTTGTTTCCCTGTAATTCCTTTCTAATCTCATAGCGTTGTGGTCAGAAAAGATACTTGATATGATTTCAATTTTCTTAAATTTCTTATATCATATTGATATGATTTCAATTTTCTTAAATTTATTTATTTATTTATTATAAATTTAAATTTATCTTAAATTTATTAAATTGTCTTAATTTGTGACCCAAGATGTGATCTATCCTGGAGAATGTTCCATGCACACTTGAGAAGAAAGTGTAATCTGCTGTTTTTGGATGGAATGTCCTATAAATATCAATTAAATCTATCTGATCTAATGTGTCATTTAAAGCTTCTGTTTCCTTATTTATTTGCACTTTGGATGATCTTTCCGTTCATTTAAGTGAGGTGTTATAGTCCCCCACTATTATTGTGTTACTGTTGATTTCCTCTTTTATAGCTGTTAGCAGTTGCCTTATGTATTGAGGTGCTCCTATGTTGGGTGCATATACGTTTATAATTGTTATATCTTCTTCTTGGATTGATCCCTTGATCATTATGTAGTGTCCTTCCTTGTCTCTTGTAACATTCTTTATTTTAAAGTCTATTTTATCTGATATGAGTATTGCTACTCCTGCTTTCTTTTGATTTCCATTTGCATGGAATATCTTTTTCCATCCCCTCACTTTCCATCTGTATGTGTCCCTAGGTCTGAAGTGGGTCTCTTGTAGACAGCATATATATGGGTCTTGTTTTTGTATCCATTCAGCAAGCCTGTGTCTTTTGGTTGGAGCATTTAATCCATTCACGTTTAGGGTAATTATCAATATGTATGTTCCTATGATCATTTTCTTAATTGTTTTGGGTTAGTTTTTGTAGGTCCTTTGCTTCTCTTGTGTTTCCCACTTAGAGAAGTTCCTTTAGCATTTGTTGTAAAGCTGGTTTGATGGTGCTGAATTCTCTTAGCTTTTGCTTGTCTGTAAAGCTTCTGATTTCTGCATCGAATCTGAATGAGATCCTTGCCAGGTAGAGTAATCTCGGTGTAGGTTCTTCCCTTTTATCACTTTAAATATGTCATGCCACCTCCTTTTGTCTTGTAGAGTTTCTGCTGAGAAATCAGCTTTTAACCTTAAGGGAGTTCCCTTGTATGTTATTTGTTGTTTTTCCCTTGCTGCTTTCAATAATTTTTCTTTGTCTTTAATTTTTGCCAGTTTGATTACTATGTGTCTTGGCGTGTTTCTCCTTGGGTTTATCCTGTATGGGACTCTCTGCGCTTCCTGGACTTGGGTGGCTATTTCCTTTCCCATGTTAGGGAAGTTTTCAACTGTAATCTCTTCAAATATTTTCTCAGGTCCTTTCTCTCTCTCTTCTCCCGCTGGGACCCCTATAATGCAAATGTTGTTGCGTTTAATGTTGTCCCAGAGGTCTCTTAGGCTGTCTTCATTTCTTTTCATTCTTTTTTCTTTATTCTGTTCTGCAGCAGTGAATTCTACCATTCTGTCTTCCAGGTCACTTATCCGTTCTTTTGCCTCAGTTATTCTGCTCTTGATTCCTTCTAGTGTAGTTTCATTTCAGTTATTGTATTGTTCATTTCTGTTTTTGTCCTTTAATTCTTCTAGGTCTTTGTTAAACATTTCTTGCATCTTCTCGATCTTTGCCTCCATTCTTTTTCTGAGGTCGTGGATCATCCTGACTATCACTATTTTGAATTCTTTTTGTGGAAGGCTGCCTATCTCCACTTCATTTAGTTGTTTTTCTGGGGTTGTTAAACTTAGATTGCTGATTTTAGATCTTTCTTACTTTCTAACCTATACATTCAGTACTATACATTTTCCTCGAAACAGTGCTTTTGCTGCATCTCACAAATTATGGTAACTTATGTTTTCATTTCATTTCATTCAAAGTAATTTTTTTTTTTTTTTTTTTGTGGTACACGGGCCTCTCACTGTTGTGGCCTCTCCCGTTGCAGAGCACAGGCTCCAGACGCACAGGCTCAGCGGCCATGGCTCACGGGCCCAGCCACTCCGCGACATGTGGGATCTTCCCGGACCGGGGCACGAACCTGTGTCCCCTGCATCAGCAGGCTGACTCTCAACCACTGCACCACCAGGGAAGACCCAAATAACGTATGGGTTCCTCTTTAACCCATATGTTATTTAGAAGTATGTTGTTTAATATGCAAGAGTGTAGGAATTTTCAGTTATCCTTCTGTTATTGATTTCTAGTGTAATACCATTGTGATCTGAAAGCAGACATTGTAAAATTTCTATTCTTTCAAATTTGTTAAAGTGTGTTTTTCGACTCAGAATGTGGTATATCTTGGTGGATATTCCATGTGAGCTTGAGGAAAATGTGCATTCTCCTGTTGTTGAATGAAGGCTGTATATGTCACTTATATCCAATTGATTGTTTAATTTAACTGCCTTTACTGATTTTTCTGCTTACTGGATCTGTCCATTTCTGATAGAGTGGTATTGAAGAAGCCTCCAGCTATGGTAGTGGGTCATCTATTTCTCTTTGCAATTCTATTATTTTTGCCTCACATACTTTGACACTCTTGTTAGGTGCTTACACCTTAAGGATTGTTTTGTCTTTCTGGAGAATCGACCCCCTTAGACTTATGTAGTGCACTTTATTTCTGATATTGTTCCTTGCTTTGAAATCTTCTGTTTGAAATTAATGTAGATACCCCTGCTTTCTTTTGATTAGTGTTAGCATGGTGTATTTTTCTGCATCCATTTATTTTTTAAAAATTATTTATTTATTTATTGGCTGTATTGGGTCTTCATTGCTGCGCACAGGCTTTCTCTAGTTGCTGTGATCGGGGGCTACTCTTCCTTGCAATGCATGGGCTTCTCATTATGGTGGCTTCTCCTGTTGTGGAGCATGGGCTCTAGGCATGTGGGCTACAGTAGTTGTGGCACGTGGGCTCAGTAGTTGTGGCTTACAGGCTCTAGAGAGAAGGCTCAGTAGTTTTGGTGCATGGGTTTTGTTGCTCTGCAGCATGTGTGATCTTCCCGGACCAGAGCTACAACCCGTGTCCCCTGCACCGGCAGGCAGATTCTTAACCACTGTGCCACGAGGGAAGCCCCATCCGTTTATTTTTAATCTATATGTGTCTTTATATTTATATGGACAACATATAGTTAGGACTTGTTTTTTAATTAATTCTGACAGTCTCTGTCTTTTAATTGGTGCATTTTGATCATTAATGTTCAAAGTGATTATTGATATAGTTGAGTTAGTATATACCATTTTGGTTATTGTTTTCTATTTCTTTCACTTGTTCTTTGTTCCCATTTCTTTCTTCAACTCTTTTTTCTGCCTGTGTCCAAGGTTTTTATTGGGCCCATTCACATAGGCACCTTCTGCCTAGCATGTACCCAAATTCTAAACTCAAAGAAAAAAGCAGATGTTCAGCACAAGCTACATTCTGTTTAGAAATAGTTTAGGCACAACAAACCATGTTTATCAGTTAAGAAATAACAGGAACTCTTTCAAAATCCAAGTTCCCAGATGCCAGCTAAGGTCGAAACTTGCAAGCCAGTCTTTGTAAAGATAGCAGTCAGGCATGCTATGTTACTCTTTTCTGCACACCTCTAATGCTTTATTATCATACAGTCATTTTACTTTAGAGCTATGGTTGGGGCAGGGGCCTGATCCCTGACTTTTAACCATCTTCTAAAATATGTAAGACATTTACATTATTCGGCACTCAGTCTGATTAATGTCACTTTTATTATGCCAAATGAGAAGCCACAAAAGAAAGATTTCCTGAAAATTATAGAAAGTGTAACCTTTGCTCTTTTTCTTCTTTGTGGATGAGAAGAATAAAGGTAAGAGAAGGAACATCAGTAAAAGTCAGGCATGTGCATTCGTGGGAGAAAATGAGCCATGAGAAGAGACATCACTGTGTATGGGTTAAAAGCATGGATGTTGGAGACAGTCTGGGGACACTTAGCCTGTGTGGGCCTCCATTTCCTCATCTCTGAAGTGGGGCTACAAACAGTACTTGCTTCATATAGTTCTTTTTGGAAAATAAGTTGATTTTTCTAATATAGTTAAACAATCCCTGGAATATAGCGTTTGTAAAATAAATTAAATGATGTAAAATAACTAAAGTATATCTTTAGAACAGTAGAACAGCAAAATATGACCTAGTTCAACTTAGTCTAGACTATAAAACTGATGTTAAGTCTAGTAATGTAGGAAATATGAAAAATAAATCGTGCAACCAAATTTCTGTTAAGATTTCCTTTGTTTCTCTATTGTCTTCTTCCCCCCAAAACATTCAAAGCTTTTTAAAACATGGTCAGATTTACCCTGGGCTTTTTCATTCAAACATACAGTTTCTCCAGAAAATCATGTTTGTTTGTTTTTTTTGTAAATCGGCAAATGAGTTATATAACTTCTTGGGCCTCTAGTTCACCCATTCTTTTCAATGAAGTTTTAAATATGCAAGACACAAGAAGCAAAATACTTAATGAAATCAAGCACGTTTACCTAGCTACCCTTTAATCCTTATATACTTGCCACTTTGTGGCATTTATGTAGTTTTCTTGTTCACTAAAAGTAGTTCTAATCTCTTTTCATTACCTGCTACGTAAGTTGCTGCAGTTTTGTTGTCAAATATTTTCAGACTTGAACAGTTTTTCACAGCCCTGTCTTTCAGATATAACCTAACAAAATGCACTGAGAGAGGCTGGGGGCTTCTCATGACACTTTCCTCTCTTTGTCTCTAATTTTCAAGTGACAGTACTTTCTGTTTCCTTTCATCACCATTGTCAGAACAGAAAACTGTGGCAGAGACACTCAAGGGTGACCCCAATGACTAAATGTGTAACCCCTTTGAGAATGGGTGGAACCTGTGAGTGCTTCTAGCGACAGAATATGGCAAAGGAGGTGAGATATCACTCCTGCTATTGTTATGTTATATGGCAAAGGTGAAGGGATTTTGCAGATGTTATTAAAATTCCCTAATCAGTTGACTTAGAGTTAAGAGATTATCTTGGGTGGGCTTGACCTAATCAGATAAGGCCTTTGAAAAAGAATCTGGAGGTCAGAGAATCTCTGTCTTGTTGAAAAAGCAAGCAGCCATATGTTTTTCAGCTGCAAGGAGGAGTCATGTGAGCTTGGGAAAAGACCATAAGCTTTCCAAGAGACCTCAGCCCTAGCTGACACAATGATTGTAGCCGTGTGACACTATGAGTGAAGAACCGGGTAAAGGCAAGCCTGGACTCCTGACACATGGAAACTGTGAGATAATAAATATGTTTCATGGGCTTCCCTGGTGGCGCAGTGGTTGAGAGTCCGCCTGCCGATGCAGGGGACATGGGTTCGTGCCCCGGTCCGGGAAGATCCCACATGCTGTGGAGCAGCTAGGCCCGTGAGCCATGGCCGCTGAGCCTGCGCGTCCGGAGCCTGTGCTCCGCAACAGGCGAGGCCACAGCAGTGAGAGGCCCGCGTACCGCAAAAAAAAAAATGTTTCATTTTAAGCTGCTAAGTTTGTAGTAATTTGTTATACAGCAATCAAAAACTAATAAAATAACTACAATGAAACCTATTAATTTTTGAGAAGTATCTCAGGTAGACTCCAAACCTCACAAAAAATAGAATAGACTAACCTGTAATAACAAAAAGATCCGAGCATACAATGGTTCAACTATATGAAGGCAATTGAAAGTTGACCACATAACAATCATGAGCAGTGCCACAGCAACAGGAGGGCTTTGATCACAGTCACTCAGGACCCTGGGGGGCCAGTAGCTTTGCCATCTCTGACCTCTGGCTGCCAAGGTCTCCCTTGGAGTTCCCCCTTCAGTTGGTAGGAAGGACAAAGGAGCAAGGAGGTGTGGGGGGGGGCAGGTTTTATAGGACACACTTCCCTTCTCCTCACATCCCATTGGCCAGAACACAGTCACATGCCTGGTCATACAAGAGCGGCAGAGGAAGATGTGATCCACCGTGTGCTCAGGACAAAAGGGATGTGGATTTTAATGAACGACCAGGCATTTAACACACGCCACAAGGTAGTGATAGAAACTCCTACTGACATTGAAGAAATCTATGCTCAAAACACAGTAACTTAGCCAAGGCCAAATAAGTAAATGGGAGGGATAGAATTTGATAACTACTTTTTTTTTTAATGCTTTTTGTACTAGAACACATAGCCTAAAAGAAAATTATGTCACTGGTGCATTTTTACTATCTTTGTCTTCCCAAAGCTTGTTCCCTTCTATCCAGGAGATAGTTGTGCATTATTCACGTGATGCTGTTATTCCTCCTCTTCTCTTGTTTTCCCTTTCTCTTTAATGCGCAAGCATAATATTTGTATAGGTAGCACCAATACGCTACTTTTGCATAGTTTGTTATAATTTTCCAAGAAGTTTTCTGGATATTCTTTAATAATTCATTAATTCACTCAACACATAGTTTTGTTCAATGAAAGATAAATTGCTAGGGGCTGAGACACAAGCATGTCTGATGTATCACATTTACCCTTAAGAAGATAACCCATGAGGAAGTCACCATTGTTCTGATTTTTCAGAAAACAGATCAGTGATCCCCAATTTTCCTTCACTTGTAAAGTTAACATTTCTTATAAGTAGCTGAGCTGAGGCTAGAACCCAAGTTTCTTGACTTCCGATTTATTGTTTCCTAGAAACAATTTGGGGAAAAATTCAAAAACCTCAGATTTTGTGTTAGTTTTCTATTGCTGCCAGAACAAATTGTCACAAATTCAGTGGCTTAAATTATATAGAATTATTATTAATATACAGTTTTTGAGGTCTTAAATCTAACATGGGTCTCACTGGTTTAAGTGTTGGCAAGGCTGCACTTCTTTCTGGAGGCCCTAGGGGAGAATATGTATCCTGCCTTTTCCAGTTTCTAGAGGCTGCTTTCATTCCTTAGCTCATGGTCACATTCCACCGTCTTGAAAGCCAAGAACTGCAAGTCAGGTTTGTTTTCACATTACATCTCTCTGATCCTTCTGTCTTCACATCCTTCTCTCTGATCGAAGCCACAGTGGGTTCTCCACTCTTAAGGATTTGTGTGATTAGATGAGGCCCACTTGGGTAATCTCCTTCTCAAGGTCAGTATCCTTAATCAAATCTGCAAAATCATTTCCATGTAAGGTACCATATTCACAAGTCAGGGGATAAGGGGCTGGACATTATTCTACCTACTACATAAGTGTAACTATGACTTTGCCAACATATCATTGACTGTAGATGATTGATAAATTTACCTATAATAAATTTCCAAATTTATCTATAAAGAACAGATAAATTTTTAGTCTTTTATGGAGAACTACAGTCAACTGAAAATGCCAAAACACTCATCAAGATATGTGATGCCCAGATAATTGCAGCTTTTTAAACTACCTACTAGACTAAAAGAAGTGTAGCAAAAGCACTTTTATTTCATGTATCATACAGTCGTGATATTTTGTTACTTACAAATGTGGAAATATTTTTAAAAGATAGAAGCTGTAAATATCTGTATAGAACAATGTTGATCTAGATTTAAAATATACATACTTTCACTCACCATATAAATGCAAGGAAAAACATCTTATAAGGTGATGGAACATGTAAGAAACTAGAAAGGTATTGTACATTAAAAGAGAATCTCACATGTAGGATGACATGGCAGGTTAGAATTTTCAGTAAGATTATCTAGTTGAGATCTAGGCACTTTTTGGGTAAAGTTCCTGGAAGCTTACTTCAAGCAGTTCAAACTTTTTCAAAGTGGAAAAATTAATGCATGGGATGATGAGACAAGTGTTTTTTTTAGGGAGGCTATCTAGTGTGTACTACTTGTCCTAAGAATCTGATTATCTTAACATTATAGTGAAATCATGTAAGCATTCTGAGCTCTAACCCTTCTTATTTTCTCTTAATGCATTACCATGTTCAAATGACTATTTTATTACAAATTATGGTCTTTTATAGCACTTCTCAAATACCTCTATTTTTTAGAAGTTTCTGATAACGTTTTCAAAATTCAGTAAAGCAGAGAGTTACCTGAGAGGAAAATCCTTTAATTGATCAATGGTCCACCTGGGTAGACAGATTTATTTATGTGGAATTTGCCCCAAGAATGAGCCACAAGAGAATGTTTTGGAAAGAAATGAGGCTTGCCTCTGATTTCCTATAAAGATTTGAGTTGAAACAGTGTGTGTTCACTTAATCTTGTTAAATGTAGCACAAAACACTAAGTGTATTAGAGCGTGTATTTAAATGATAACAAACCCTGCTGTTAAAGCTAATAGGAAACAGTTCTTTTCTCATTGAGTTTCCACATCCAAGCATTCCTTTAGATATCATTTACTAGGAACTCTTGTGGTTGACTACAATATGCTTTTGAGATGCATTTCTAAGCCTTTGTCTTTCCTTATCCCTAAGCAACAGTTTACTTTTTTTGTTAAAGTGGTAAATTTTGGTGACAGCACTCTACTTAAAAGAATACCCACTAATGCAAAATACACAAATATTTAAACCTAAGTAAGTAATAATGATTGAAAAATAACTGGATTTAGTAACGATGATAATAATAGGCATTAAAATATTGAGACTAACATTTTCTGCTGAGGATTATTTCCTGCATTTAAACTGTTGCATCTGAAGCTTTCTATGCCTCAGTTGAAAAAAAAAAAAATTAAAGTAGCTTTGTTCCTATGTGCATAAACTTATTGGGTTGGGCTTGCTTTGGGGGGTTAGGGGGTCGAGGTTAGGGGGCCTGTGGAAGAATAGTAGAATTCTTAAATTCTTCATCTTTTTCTTCTAAGAGAGTTAGGTTCACTCTGCCTTAAGGCAGGGCAATGAACTCTCTCTCAGGAACCCTTCCAGCCTCAAGCACCTGTGAAGTAAAAAGCATTTATAAAAACTTTAGAACACCTCTTGAAATATATAGTTATAAAAGATAAAGAGTCCCTGAAGCATTTTCTGCAGGGAAGAACCAATATTGTTTATTACCGCTGTGTTAAATTTAACAAGAAAATATCAGGTGCAACACTGAGAAGTGTGTTTCCAAACTCACATTACAACTAATGGAAATCACCATATTCTTACAAACATCAGTTAGATGTGTATGCAAGACTTAAGAGCTTGTTATAAAGCTACCATCATTGATTCTTTTTCATGGCGATTAGAGAGTAAAATGCCATACACCTGTCTTCTTAAATTTCATTCTAATTTATTTGATCAATAAAACTGACATGAGTAGCCAACTTATTGCATCATTTTGGCTTCTTCCCTCTAATAATAATGAATGTGAGCTATATGTTATTTCCCTTGATCAGTCAGCTTTTAACTCATCAACTGACATTCAGTAATCAAATATAAGTAAGTCTCAAAAAAGAGTCAATTTGGGGAACATAAGTGAAAGCTGGAGTGCATTTACACAGAGCAATTATGACATGCTTAAATAGAAAATATTTGTAATAACTTTATATTATCGTATTGGAATATAGGAGCTGAATAAATAATTTAGTCTAAGATCAACCTCACTAGTTCCAGTTTTGTGGGTAAAAAATAAATAAAGCTTAAGGATAATAACAGCTAGGTTTCTTTGTTTTACGCACTATTTCGTTTGCTTTATTTTTTATGAGCAGAGTTAATCCTCAGACTATCATGTTATTATCTTCATTTTACTGATGTGAGAGTAAGCCCAAAATGGTGAAATGGTAAGTGATCAAATCAAGGCTCAAATCCTTTCTGGTGCTGTAGAGGCCGCCCTCTACACTTCCACATCCATCATAAATATCATGTCAATAATTACCTGTGCCTTTCCAGAGATTCCCCGCTTAACAGGATGTCTTCCTTCCCACTTCCACATGTTGAAAAAGTCTGGTATAGAGCTAATGCGTGGATTCCTAGGGAGAATACTTACATTTTTCTACTTCATAAATTCTTTGTTTTTCCTGTTACATTTCAGTGCATCTAGATGTCCATTCTCCTTTGAGGGTGAGAAAAGGAGAAGAAAAGGGTCAATGAATAAATATTTTGATTATAATACCACATCCTCATTATCTGTCTTTGTGCAAGCACTATATGAGATGTGCTGTGAGAGAAGCGATAATAAGAGCTATTATATTTTAATGGGAGAGATGAGACTGTTACAAAATATTAATACCTCAAATTTAACTTAGAAAATTGATGAGACCCAAATATGTATTATATATATTTCAGAATTAAAAGAGACATTACTTCTGGCTTTACTGATCATGAAATAATTTATAAAGTAAGTGATAACCAATTTGGCCCTTAAAAACGTGTGTAATTTTGACAGTAGAGATGGGAAGGAAAGACATTCCAATCAGCAGTAACTGTGTGAAAAGACTTGGGAAAGAACAAATAATAAGGTTTAGTAAAAACACAAGATAGGGGTAGAGAATTAGTAGAACATAATTTGGAAAGCAAGGTAAGTTATATCTAGTTATGTCTAACTTTAGGACTCAAGACAGATTATTTAGGCTTTATGAGATAAGTGGCAGGGTGTACTAGATTTTTAGAGCTAAGTGGTATCTGAGTCCCAGTGAAGTGATCAGCAGTGGCTAAATGAAATATCTCAAGGTTGGTTTGGGGTAGGAGTTAGGGGGAGAGTAGCTTTGTCTAATACAGGTTTTTCCTGAAAGATAGAAATAGAATTACATTCAGATAGAATGTAAGCACTCCAAAGGCAGGGACATTATAAATTTTGTATCCTCAGCCTCTAAAAGTATGTATGGTTCACAGTAGCCAATAATATACATTGGTTAAATGAATGACTGAGAAGGTCAAGATTTTAAGCATTGGGTAAATAAATACCTAAACAGAAAGGGCATTCACACTTTAGTAACTGAGGGGGTCAAAAGAAAGACACAAGTGGAATAACAAATTGATTTAGCAAAATGTTCAGAAAAGAGGCAGTGAAAAGAGAATTTATAAAATGCCCAGTCCGATTAGATGTTTGTCAAGCAGCATGTGATAAGAGTTCCTAACACTAAGATATATACTAGGTACTCAGTAAATATTGGCTGAATTAAGGAATGAAATGACTACTACCCCCCCCCCAAAATAGCAACTACATTGTTAACTGTGGCTTAAGAGGATTAATACAGTTAAATTAGAAGATGAATTGAATGTGGCAGAAGAGATCACAGGCAGTGAGAGTAGTTAGGGGTCTGTTGAGGTCTCAGGAGAGCCACACAGGAGTGATTGGAAGGGTACAGCCCATGGGATTTGACAGATAATCGAAGGTAGAGATGAAGGCATGGTTGAGATCAAAGATTCAGTTGGATGGTACTGATGCCATTAACTAAATAAGGGAAGAGCACACTGGGAAAGGGGTGAATTCTTTTTTAATATGCTGAGCTGAGGTTGTTGTAGGACCTTTATGGAGAGATTACAGGTAAGAGATGTGAGATTTGAATTCGAGTTATAATTCAGGGCTTGTGACATAGATTTGATAGTCATTAGGTCAAGGATTATATTTAAATCCAGATTATATTGAAATCCATGCAAATAAGTGAGGTCATCAAGGAAGAATGATGTAGAACGTAGAATGAAGAGAGTGCTGAAAGACCAACTCTGAGAAATTTGAACATTTAAGGAACAGTAAAAAAAAAAAGGGGAGACAGAAAGAATGGCTAGAGAAACAACATAATCCTGTGTCAAAAAAAAAAAAAAATTCAAGACACTTCCTTTATCATCATCTTTCCACGTGCATTGTTTCATTTAATGTTCAAAAGAGCCTGTTATTATTTGAGGCTGATAAAAGAATTATAGTTGAGATTAAAATCTTGTTTCCTGTGACTCTAGATTGCAAATTCTTAAAGGTATATGATTCTAGAGCTGAACAAAATGGAGACTAAGCAAAGGTGTTTAGACTTAGCAGTCATGATATCACTGGCATCTTTTGAGAAAACAGATTCTATAGAGAGGTGGAAAATGGATCTGTAGTGCAAGAAGTTAGAATCATTGAGCGGTGGGGAAGTAGAGGCAATTATTAGCACTAACACACACAACTCTTATAGACTTAAAAAGACATTTCTAATTACCTATAAATAGAAAGTAGAGGGAGGAATGTGTTACCAATCTTAAGAGAAAAATGATAGACTTCAATATTTGAAGTACTTTAGCTATTTATGAATTTCATGAACCTTCATTTGTGAATATATTATAGCAAGAGGGAAGAATTCATCAGATTTTAAAAGAACTTGTCTCTAAAAAAAGGTACAAAAAATAGATTTGTACTTATCACTAAGCTCTTGGGCTCACTGCAATCAGACATATAAAAAGAAACTAAGGTAAAGCCATTTTACTCAGACTGGTTTATACCTCCCTACATGAATTAAGTATAGGTTTTAGACACAATTGGACTTTTAACATCATGTGCGTGTTGGAGAACTTTAGATTATGGAAAAGGAAATGAACAGTTCCTTGGGTGGTCTTATTTATTGCCAAACTTGGAGTTAATTTACTTCACAGTTCAGTCACACCGAACTGAAGAACAGTCGTGTTTTCATTTTCAGGGTTCGTAACCTGTGGAATATGGATAGACTTCTGCTGGGCCCTAGGACTTGAAATTAGACACAAAATGTTGAATGCATGGACATTTGTACAGGGGAAAGTTCCATGGCTTTCATCAGGATCTCTCACTGCCCATCAATTTCCTTGCTGAGATGAGCATTATCTGCAGTTACAAGCTGGCTTTCAAAAGCAGTAATTTTTAGGGCATCTTTGACTTGGTAAAATGACCTTATAACACAGCTGTGGCTTAAATGTCAAAAACTTATTTTTGCTTCCCACAGCACATTTTTGTTCCAAAATTTCTTTATTTATTTGTAAAATCAAAGCAGTCATACAATTCCTGTGGTAGATGATTTGAGGTACTTTGATTTGGTAACTTGTGAGGAAGAGAAAAACTGGCTTTGAAATCACAAGGTTTTTATTTGGAGAGCTGGTGAAAAATGATTTCCCCTATGTAATAGGCGACAAGGGCCTTCTAACCTTGGAATCTGACTTTTTAAAAAAATATTTCACATGTTAGAAATAGCAATTTCTAGGTTCAGATAAACCTTTGTAACATAAGTTTTCATGAATTGTTAATTTAGAAATACAGGAATAAGAGAAATATATAACCAATCAAAATATATAACCCATGGCTCTGAATTGCAGTGTTCTCATCAGATAAAATTATGTTGAACTGAATAGCCACTGAGATATTATCCAGATCAGGTGAAAAGTATGAAGGAGACCAGTCTGATTAGTAATTCATTGTGACTCCAATGAATTGACTATCATGCATTTTGTCATGATGTTTGTGATTAGCTATCTTTTTTACAAAAATACAAAATTAGTAAGGTTATGTAAAAGAGAAATTGTAGTCTACTATACCATAAATTTTTTTTTTTTTTTTTTTTGCGGTACTTGGGCCTCTCACTGTTGTGGCCTCTCCCATTGCGGGGCACAGGCTCCAGATGCGCAGGCTCAGCGGCCATGGCTCACGGGCCCAGCCACTCTGCGGCATGTGGGATCCCCCCGGACCGGGGCACGAACCCGTGTCCCCTGCATCCGCAGGTGGACTCTCAACCACTGCGCCACCAGGGAAGCCCTACCATAAAATATTATACATGAATACAACTACAGATATATATATATATATGTATATGTAGAGAGAGAGATACGTTTTTAGCTGTATATAATTCATTAGAAATAGACCTCAATAAATTTTTATTTATATTTACTTCTCTGAGTATAAATCCTATTTCATCTAAATGAAGTAAATGTTGTATTCAATAAACTCTATTTTTCAAACTAATTAGATATCCTTAAATTGTTTTTGTTACAGAATAGACAATCCCCAAATTTCAGTACTCTGTTAATTCAAAAATATCACCTGTCCATATTTCACTTTCACATACTGATCTTTGCATTTTTGCATCTCTAGGACTTGTGAATAGTAACTCACAGAAGTTGGTGGGGGGGACTTGAAAATATCTCTACCTAGCTTTTACTCATTTGTTTTTAAGCCTGAAGTTGCGCAGCATCTAGGTACAGTGTGATGCAGGGAAAAGAGCAAAGACTTTGGAATTGGAGACCTGCATTGAAGTCTCCTTTACGGTGTGTACTAGCTTTAAGACTTCTGACATTTCGTTCATTATCTTTGTGCCCTGTTTCCGCATTTTTCAAATGTGGATAATGACATCTATCTTACTTTCCATGCTGAATTGCAGGAGTATTAAAGGTCATTAGATGAAAATGGTGTGTAACCTCCCCCCTCAAAAAAATACATGAACATCCCTGGTGGTGTTTGTAACCATTTTTGCAAAACTCGTTTTTAAAACTATTTTACCTCTTCTCCGTGGCCTCCTCATTTCTACCCTCTCACTTTCCTGTCATTGCACACAGTGTCACAATGTTGTTGATAATCTGCAGTGTCATTTTTTTAAGTTCTTCATTCTTTCTCAGTATTTGTTAGCATGAAAATGAAATGATATAGTTTATTCATAAATGGAAGAATTGCATGGATGCAATGTTCCTGCCAAAGAAGTCAGTGGAAAATAGGATTATTAATTTTATTAATTTATAGGGGTGCAAATGTGCAAACAAATCATTGTTTATAGGTTTTCCATAAGCATATCTTGACCCAGACAAATGATGCAAGTGGAGGAGAAGCCGCAAGAACTGCCAGAGATGAACAGATCCTAGCAGATAAAGCCCTTTGTGGTCATGGCGAATACTTAAATGCAACAATAGTAGGTGTTTTTTTTCTTTATTTTGGTACAGTTAAAGACTTTAGAAATATATACTTATTTCATGAAAATTTATCAAGAAAGCAGTGCTCAGTTCAATCTTCTTTTTGGAGACATGGATTATCCATACTGTTATTAGACTTTCATGAATTCTTAGAAGTCAAACAATGCTATTGTTTAATTTTTAGTGTTCATAAAGGATTACAGTCAAGCTGCATTTTTACATAGTACTATATTTCTACATTGAGGAATTTCTCTAAGGGAAGGCTGGTAGTACCAGGAGTGCAGGCCTGAATTTTCGCCATTATATGTTTGGGAAGTCTTTAATCATTTTAGCTCTCCTAGTTATAACGGAAATTGTGTTGTCCAAGAGGCAATGTCTAGACTTCCCTCATGGCGCAGTGGTTAAGAATCCGCCTGCCAATGCAGGGGACACAGGTTCGAGCCCTGGTCCGGGAAGATCCCACATGCCTCGGAGCAGCTAAGCCCATGTGCCACAACTACTGAGCCCGCGTGTAACAACTACTGAAGACCGCATGCCTAGAGCCCGTGCTCCACAACAACAGAAGCCACTGAAATGAGAAGCCCACTCACTGCAACGAACAGTAGCCCGCGCTTGCCGCAACTAGAGAAAGCCCATGTGCAGCAACGAAGACCTAATGTGGCCAAAAATAAATAAATAAATAAGTTTATTTAGAAAAAAAAGTTTAAGATGCAATGACTGTAGTTGTTAAGAGACAGACTCTGGAACAAGACCCCCAGTTTTTAAATCCTAAATCTACTCGGAGTAAAATGGGGATTAAAAAAAAATACTGATTTCATAAGACTGCTGAAGCTCAAACAAACTCGTAACAGACTCGTGGTACATGTGGCTACCACAAATAATCAGATGTGAACTATGATTATTGTTTATAATTCATAACTGGCTGAATTCTGGTACTATTTTAAATACTTACAGGGGCCAATGGTGTACCTTTACATGTGTCTTATATTGGCAGTCATAACCATTTTTGACACTGAGATTTGATTAAGTGCATATATTTTAAGAGCTGCAAAATTATTGATGACAGATGGGATTATAATAAGGGGTGGCTACCTATAGCCAGTCCCATGAAGGCCATGTAAATGTTTTGTAGAGTGCGTGTGTTCCAGCGTGATGTAGCCTCTCTGATTGATATCTACTTTTAGACCCGTTTCTCTTCAGCAAAGATTTGGCAGTTGTTTAAGGCAAAATAAAAATATTATGGATGAGTTTCTCACAAACAATTTAGTAAAACATTTGGTTTTCTCGATTCTCAGCTGTCAGGCTGCTTTGTAAGTAAACGCACAAATGTTTGAGTCCACAATGTTTGACTCAAACGCATAATGTTTGAGTCCATCTTGTGTTAGACGTTATTAAGTATTTCTCTTTGGCTTCCTGCCCTTATCATATGGTTAATATGACTAATGAAAAAAAGAATACATAGCCTGGATGTCTACTTTTCATAATTTATTTTACTATGGAGTGGAAAAATTTAATTAGATGTTTGACATGTATATATATATGTATATGTATATTCAATGGAGAATATTCCAAAGAGCAAAACTGAAGCTTAAGTTTACATAGCAAACTTTATCTGTGTTAAAAAATACCAAAGAAAATAAAGAATAGTGAAAAGGTTTCCCAGACTCAGTTGCAACATGTGTATGTGGAGGCTTCCCCAAACCAACAAGGTGTCCAAGAACTCAACTCAATTTTGACACTCTCTACTCATAAATAGAATCAGATTCCACAGGCAAAGAGCTCAGTACCACAGGACCACTCTCCACTGTTGTTTGCAGCTGCCGGTTGCAAGCCCAGGTTGTTACCTGTGCTTCTGATTGACCAGCTACAAACTGGAGGTCCCAAGGGTCCCTTCCAATTCAGGATGCCAATCACAAGTCCAGGTTGCTACCTATGCTTCTGACTGACTGCCTATAAATTAGAGGTTCCCATGTATCAAACGCAAGGAAGGGAGTCAAAGAATGCAGGGAAACCCAAGTTTATGCTCTAGATTTCCGACTTACTATAAAAGAATATCAGAGAGACTATGAATCTACAACCATATGAAGAGATGCATAGGGCAAGGTTTTGAACAGAAGTGCTTCTGTCCTCATGAAGTGTGGGCCCCAACAACATAGCACTTGGAAACATTCTGGTTCTCCCTTTAAATACTCTCTGGGGGAGGAGGGGAAAGACAAAAAAGGTGCCCTTTGGGTCTTTCTGTTGTCTTCATTACATAGTCATGACTGACTAAATCATTGGCCAACAGTGGTTGATTCAACCTCCAGCCTCTCTGTCTCTCAACCTGGAAATCAGGGGTTGGGACTGAATATTCCAACCTTCTAATCACAGTTGTAGTTCTTCTGACAACCGGCCTCCACCCTTGGGTGAGACCTAAAAGTTACCTCCCCTGAAGCATTTTCAGGAAATTGTGGGATAGACAGTTAATAGAGTCTGCCACAGGGCTTACTCCCTGTGTCTTTATCAAGTTTTCAGGGAATGGGACAATTACATTTCTGCCACTCAACTTTTCCTGTTGGATTAAATACCATTTTTTCCCTAAAAACTTATTTAATAGTTCTTTAAACTGGAGACAAGGAAGAGAATTGTTAACCAAAATTTCAGCAATGGAGACCTGATTGAAATTAATAGATGTTTATTTGGGGTTTGTTAGAACTGCAGTCTGGGAGACAGAGATTCAAGAAGCACTTGAACTGTGTTCAGCCTGACTACAATGGGAGAGACCTATAATGGCAAAAACTGCAAGGTTACAGTTAGTTTTGTGACTTGTTTATCAAGAATTATAATTGGAGCTGGCAAAAAGTAAGGGTACTTGTTATGGAAGGATTGGTTGGGGTTTGAAGTGGTTGCATAGTTACAAGGAAAGAACTTAGGGCCATAACGCTGCAGATGGCAAGTGTTATTCTGGATACAGCTGGTGCTGTCCTTGGACCAAAGAAAGTTCAAGTTCTCAGTGGCGTTTTAGAGACATGTCTAAGACTAGATCCTCAGTGGCTGCCCAGCTCCATTTTTTGTAAGACTGAATTGTAATTACTGCATTATATTTCAATTTGTTATCAGAATCAAAGGTCTAATGTAATGTGTCTAAATCTATAACATTATAATTAGTCAAACAATAAAACCAAGGCTACTACCGCCTCCAGGATATCAAGAATGGAGTTACTCAGGGAAGGCCATGACATGGGTGAATCAATTTTCACCTAGGATCCAGACTAGAGGTTGCTCTGTTTTAGAAAGAGTAGAATAAAAACATCATCAGATTGTAGCACAATAACCAAACTAGAGATAACTGGCCAGGGATAACAAGCACGACAAATGTTGACAACTCCATCTCCTAATAAGTAAGTCAACAGCAAGCCATGTGACCCAGTCTTTCATCCCTCTCCTCACTCTCTCCCTCCCCCTCCATTCTACTGTAGGCCCCTGAACTTTTGTGATTGGCAGGTTCTTCTATAGTCTCAATCAATGATTTGAATGCTGGCTTGAACTCCTAACATCAAAGTTGACTGTGCAGCCCGCCCAGGTGGAAGCTGTTGCCCCTCTCCCTTTTCTTACCTCGGGACAGGATAGAGCACAGACGTCTGCATTGTGATACTCTCACTGAAGATTTCCACTGGAAAAATTATTTGAACTGACTGCAGCGTTAATCCCATTGTTCCCACTGTTTCTTGCTGCCTGTTCAGCAGCTTTAACCTGGGCTTATGCCATACACAGTTTAGATTCCATCTTTACTGTAATTAGTCCTTACATTTACTCCCCACTTGCTCACCTCATCTCCTCCACCTTACTTGCTGGCAAAACTCTAACCCTGGGTCCACTTAAACTCTTACTTTTTCATAATTATATCCTAACAGTAAAACATTTCTTTAAACAGTTGCTCAACAAGACTAATTGCTTTTACTTTAATTTCATGATCAGGGACCTCAAATGTTGTATTACGTTTCTTTTGCAGACTCAATATTTCCCACTCTAGGGTGACAATTTCGTATGTTTTCTTTCCTCAGACTGTGCTTCTTGGAAAACAGTATCTGTCATCAGGAAAATCCCCTATATCTCCATTCTTTTCTCAAGGTCCTCTCACTTCTACTTCCTTTTCTAAACGAATCCTTTTTCCCTTACTTTTTTTCTAATTTATTCATTTTTATTTTTGGCTGTGTTGGGTCTTCATTGCTGTGCGCGGGCTTCCTCTAGCTGTGACAAGCAGGGGCTACTCTTCGTTGCGGTGCGCAGGCTTCTCATTGCGGTGGCTTCTCTTGTTGCGGAGCATGGGCTCTAGGTGCATGGGCTTCAGTAGTTGTGGCACGTGGGCTCAGTAGTTGTGGCTCCTGGGCTCTAGAGCACAGCTCAGTAGTTGTGGCACGCGGGCTTTGTTGCTCCAAGGCATGTGGGATCTTCCCGGACCAGGGCTTGAACCCGTGTCCCCTGCATTGGCAGGCGGATTCTTAACCACCACGGAAGTCTCCCTTTTTTCCCTTTCTAGTTCTCTCATCTGGAGACTATCTCTGCTACTTCAAATATGTCTGACCTCTTTTATAGAACTCACCTGATTAGACCAGTCCTAATTATGTAATCCTCTTTGGATTATTTTAAAGTCAATTTATTAGACTTAACTATATCCACAAAATCCCTTTACCTTTGCCTAGCAAGGTAACCTAATAGGAGTAATATCCCATCATATTCATAGTCTTCATTTCCATTCAAGGGGAGGGGATTACATATGGTATGTGTGTGTCTGGGGTGAGAATGGGGGTGGGGGATGGTTAAGTGGGAATCTTGGTACCATCTTAGAATTCTGTCCTTACCACAGACACCCACTGGCCAAGACAAAGAGAGAAATTTTGAATTAAAAAAAAATAATAGCACATTTGAACTTATTCACAAAACAGAAATAGAGTCACAAATGTAGAAAACAAACTTATGGTTACCAGGGAGGAAAGTGGCCGGGCGGGGGGATAAATTGGGAGATTGAGATTGACATATGCACACTACTATATATAAAATAGATAACTAGTAAGGCCCTACTGTATAGCACAAGGAACTCTTCCCAATACTCTGTAGTGACCTATATGGGAAAAGAATCTAAAAAAAATAAATAAAAGTGGATATATGTATATGTATAACTTATTTACTTTGCTGTACACCTGAAACTAACACAACATTGCAAATCAACTATGTTCCAATAAAAAAATAATAATTGTAGTTAATTGAAATAAGTTGGATTTGCATTCTTAATTCATAATGCATACTTAAATTTAAAAATTGCAGGATACAGTTATCATGATGTAAAAACAAGTGAATATAATGAACATATTCAACTTTTTATTAATTTTAATAAGTAAAGGGTATGTGCTTATACACATGCTTATTTTGTTTCTCATATCTTTGACTGTTTAGAAAGTATAAATCCATCCTTATTTATGTCCATGTAACTAGGGAAAACAGTTTCAGAAATGACTGTTTCTCATCTTTTTTCTTGTCAAGCATTCAACAGCCTCTCAACTCAATTCACATTTCATAATCTCGCTTCCCATTTCACTGAGAAAATAGAAGTAATTCACAGAAAATGTACTTCCCTCTGCAAAACAAGCAAACCATAACTACCTGCCTTTCTATGGATGAGCTGCCTTTGTTTCTTCTGAGGATAACTTTTCCACATGTACACTCTGTCTTATCTCCTGTCATCCAGGGGAAGACTTTTGCCCCTTTAATTACCTCAGATCTGTCCTAAATCATCCCTCTGCCCTGTGTGTGGGAAAAGTTCCTCAGCATGCCAGCATGATGTAATGTCTCCCAACATAAACAAACAACAAAAGAAAAGGAAAGCAACCTTTCCCTTCCATTGTACTCCTCTATTCCTCTGCTCCCTTTTATAGCAAAATTTCTCAAAAGAGTGCAAAATACTGTCTTATTCAATTTGCCTGTCTCAATCTTCAGCCTAGCCCAGTCAGACTTAATCTCCCCCAAAACCTGCTAAAGCCTCCCTGTTCAGCCCCTAAGAGTCTCCATCATGCCAAGTCTCAGTATTTGATTATCAGCCTCATTTTATTTGAACTCACGGCCTTATTTTAATAAAGGGGTAAAGAGTGGATTCCTCCCTTGGAAGAAATATATCCTTCACTTGAATTTCAAGACACTTAGTTCTCTCATTTCCTCCTATTTCTATGGCTTTTCCAATCTCCTTTTCTGGATCTTCCACTTTGTTTCTGATTGTTTAAAGTTGTGATCTTCTAGGATTCAGTGTTTGGCTTTCTTCTCACATCTCTCTCCATACTCACTCTCAAAGATCTCATTCAGTCACCTACTTTTATTTTGTGTATACCATTTATATGCTAATGACATCCATATTTATCTCTCAGCCATGAGCTCCAGTTTTAACACAGCTAAAACAGAATCCTTGATTCTCTGCCCCCTCAAACCTGTTTTCCTCATCTCTTTAAGTGGTATCAACATTCACTCAATTTCTTGTGATAAAAACCTTGATTCCTTTCTTTTTCTTTTGCCATATGTCCAATGTAACAACAGTTTGACTACTCTTCTTTAAAGATAACCTAGATTTGCCGTTCTCCTTTAAATTATAACCTGGATATGATGAAGAATCTCAAACTCAACAAACTCCCTCCAAGTCTAAACCCCATACCCTTTCTCCTAAGGGGTGAAGCTTTAACAATGTAAATCAGAGCATTGTCACTCCCTGCCTAAACCACCAACTTAGAAAAAAATGCAAGACCAGCCTTGCAGGATCAGGCTCCTGACTGCTTCAGTGGCTTCAGTTCCTGTCTCTCTTCTCACTTTGATCTTGAACACACATAGCCCGTTCCCACCTCTCCATCTGAAACACACATCCTCTAGGACGCCACATGGGAAAACCTCATCAGGGAAAACGTTCCCAGCCAGGTATGAAAATATCACATTCCCCTTTTATCAATTTTGATTTTTTTCTTCGTGGCACGTTTTCAGTATTTGCAAACTTATTATGTATTAATCAGTTTACTTGTTCATGATGTGTCGTTATGATTAGAACTGAAGTCTGTGAGGGTGTCTTGCTGTCACTGAATCTCCATAACTTAGAAAACTGCCTGCCTCGTGGTAACTCTTTGCTGAATGAATGAATAATGGGATTTAACACAGTATAGAATAGGAAACTTCCTTGAATTGAAAATCATACACTGTTATTCCTAAAAATTCAAGGCCATATTCTTCTAAGGTTCCTGGTCTCACCATATTGCTGGGTCTTGCCTCTCCTCTCTTGTATCTTTCCTCTTCTCCATTTTGCCTCCCCGCCTTTCCACTCTACAGTAGTCAGAGAAAAGCTTCAAACTCCCTGCGTCCCTATTAGGAAATTATTTACCATAGCAGACTAGTTGCTAAATCCCTTGTTTCTAGAACTAAAACACTGTATTAAGAAATCCTCATAAACAAGTTTTCCATCCCTAGCAGGGATTATCCTGGTCTTCTGTAATGCTCGTGTGGAAATATTTCTCTCTGTCTCCTCTCTCTTCCTATCTATTGCCTTGTCTTTCCTTTTTCACTCTAAAATGGAATAGCATCATAATAGAGATAAGCCAGGCTGGCTGCTCAGTCAGCCTCCAGAGCCACCAGGGCATGCTACCTCCCAAGGCAGCCTATTCTGATTTCCAACTCTAATTTTAAACATGCTCTTTTTATATGATGAGCTAATGTTTGCCTGGCTGTAACTTTGATCCATTGGTCCTGTTTCTGCTGGCGAGGGCTCCTAAGCATAACTCTTTCCTGAGCAGAAATAGAACAGCTGCTTAACACCTCCCATATGCTATTGCTTTATATAGTTGGAAACTGTGAATCCCCCAGCCTCCAGCACCTCCACCGTACACTTTGTCAGCCTTCTGTTCTCTGTTGTAAATAAATTCAGTTCTGTAGCCTTTCCTCAAATGACCCATTTTCCAAACAGTTCATTACTTCTGAACTCAAGAGAGAGGACCAAGCCTTTTCTGGGCAACTCAGTCATTTCTGGGCTCTTTTATTCGGGGAGGGAAGTACAGTATAAGTAAATAGATTGTGAATTCCAATTTCAGCAACTTAACTAGTTAATTGCAGTTTATTTAAAGTAGCACAAGTGTACTGATTTATTCAATAAACATTATCAGGTGTCTCATTAGATGTAAAGCACTATACCAAGGTTAAAATAAACCTACGGCATCGCCACTGGTCTTGATAACTTTGGTTCAATTTATGCAGTTGCTAAATATTCTTATGAGCTTTAAAATGCCACTTAAGGTTCTTTGGTGCCCAGTGCTTTTGTTAATGGATGCATGAGAGTTTAGTAACATCCTTAATGCACCTCCAGGGTTGTGGTGTCCCAGGGCTGAACTGAAGGGTGCTAAGCCACTAGGCCATCTCTCCCGTGATGGGTTCTGCATTTTGACTCCTCTGGGTAAATGGTAGCTACATTCATTTCATTAACTTGTGGGTTATAAGTTAATTTAGGGGAATATGCTATTATAGATTTGGATGAGTTCCATTAAACTCCATTAAAACTTTTGACTGTAAGATGCATTAATGGAGCTTCACAGTCAGTCAATCAAAAGATTGATGGAGTATGTATATAGAATGGACCATAAAATGGAATATTTGATATGAACTATTAAATCTTTCAGAGGAATTCTTTGGAGGTTTGGTGAATATACATGATTTAATTCTTTTTCCATTTTAGATAGGAATTTGGGGATTGGCTTTCTAATGTATGTATCTGTGTTAATGCTTATGAATGGAAACAATGTAAGATATTTAATTAGGGTTCTCTGTGATTCTATTGTGCTAAATTAGTGCACCAGTTTAAGCTCCCGGTGAACTCTTACAAACTAATATTGTCTGATGTTTTTAAATAAGGAAGGTTTCTGAAGATCTTTGAAATTCATAAATACCTGTAAAATTTCAGGAAGGGATCTAATCTCTGTTTTGTCCCAGAGAGTTGCCAGATACTTCTAATCACATTTTATTTACTTGATATAATTTTCAGGGTAAATATTACTTGTTATTATCCCTATTTTTCACTTGAGAGAACTGAGACTCACAGATGTGTGCCAATCACTAATATAATTGAGTAAAACCAGTATTTAAATTTTGATCTTCCTTATTCTAAATCCCAGAAATAAAACAACTGCTGTTAACTTAATATACCAGGCTGCCTGCTGGGCAATAATGATTATAGTATGATATCCAACATCAGTTATTAGAATGTGTTGTTAGTGAACTATGAGTAATATGAATATTAAATGAATAAATATGAATAATAGTGAATGAATAAATCTCTTGTGCATTTTAGTCCCACGAAAATCCAGTTAAAGACTGAATAGTACAGATAAGGGAAGTAAATTCTCTCTATTATTATACTCTCTATAGGGCTTATGATACTCAAGGAGAAATATTTTATTTGTAACGTAGAGGAAAAAAACTATATCCTAGAGATGTTAAATAATTTGCCCCCAGCTGCACAGCTGGAAAAATGCAGAGGTGAAATTCAAACATACGTCCGCCCGCTTCTCTAAACTTGCTCTTTTTATGCCAGAAGAAATGACTTATGTTTGGCTTCAGTTTCATCTGAAATCAAGTGAATGGCCAGCCAAAAATTAATTAGGAAAGATGGCTATTTTTGTTTTGTTTTGTTTGTTGTTGTTTTTTATTTTGGAGATACGATGAAAACATAATCAGGGGAAGTACCCTAAAGCAAATTTTTTTCCAGGAATTTCTTCTTAAAATAAGAATTGTACATGTTAAGCCATTCTCTTTGTTTTTGTTGGAGTGAGTGATGCTAAGTGTTGCAAAAGACAAACCTCACAATCCCCATGACTTTACACAAAATAGGTTTATTTTTCCCTCACATGGTGTTCATTGTGGGTCAGGTCTTTCCTCTCCAAACAGTCTTCATTTCCACCTTTCAGCTGTCATTTGGAAGCCAAGCTTCCAAAGTCCCCAAAGAGGGATCAAAGAGTTTGGGATTCATGTAGGATGATTTTAAGCGCCAGGCCTGAAAATGATTTACGTCACTCAATGCCAAGAACCTGATTCAAATAGTGACAACCCAATTGCAGAGGAAGCTGATATTCGTACAGGAGCCTATGGGTATTTGGATAACACTTTGAGTCTGTGCTATGCTTTAGCAGAATTTATGTAAAGATTCCTTCTTGGCACCTACTAAACATTCCTAGGTGAACTGGACACTGCTGAGTCACTGTAATGCAATCAGAACTAAGTGGTAGAACATAATGGGTAAGAGGAGATTGCCCTGGCAATCAGACAAAACTTATGCCAATGTTGGGTTCCAGGTTGAAAGGAGAAAATATGACAAAAAAGAAAAAATGTCTTAAGAGGAAGGTGGAGAGATGGGAACAGATATTCCAAATCGGAACACTGCCTTCGTGACTTGCCCAAAGGCAGCAGCCACTTCGCCAGAGACGGGACTTGATATAAGTTTGGTTTACCTTCTCTTTCACTGTTAGAATCTTCATCTTTGGAAAAAGCTAAAATGAATTAAAGGTATATTCTTTGAAATCATCAGGTTAAAACTAATATATTTCTGTAGCTATGTAGGCAGTAGTGGTATGAGTCAATCAACTGCAGTGATTTAGGATGATTGCACTACTCTGAAGATTAGATAGAAAAGTTCAAAGAGCACAATAGCTATAACTAATATAATACTGAAAGGATTTCAAATTGATATAAAGATGGATAAAATAAACAGAGGTTTAAGAAAAGATTGTTATTGCCAATGACAAGACAGCTGTTTAGAAATTATTTTGCCAGCTAAGCCATTTCCAGATCGGATTATTATTAAAGAGTAGTGGAGGAGTTGAGATTTTAGTATATTTTATTTAATTTTTAAGGTACTCTCCATGCTTTCTGCTATATATTAAAAAAAGAATCAGCCTGTTATTAGGTCACCACGGGTAAGTAAGTGAATTATGTCACTATATTGCAACTAGTTTTGAAACATTCTGACATTTCACCACCTTTTCTCTTCTATTTTAAAACAAATAAGCATTTATTTTTCCCAGGCAGATAAAATATGTGTTTTAGGGATAATGACACAAACATATTGATTTTCAGCAAGTGTTTCAGCAGCTGTTGACTTTTTGGTTGATTTTATGCAGTATACTTTCTGGACAGATACATGTTATAGTTATTTCAGTATCATGATTGGTAGCTTGAATAAAGTCATGCCTGATTGAGAACACAGAAAAAAAATGAATTGAATGATTGAAAAATTCCATATTAAAGATATCTGAAAAACTGGTAAATAAATGGAAAGATTTATCCTGCCTTTTTTTTTTCGGCTGTGCCACGCAGCTTGTGGGATCTTAGTTCCCCGACCTGGGCCCTCGGCAGTGAAAGCATGGAGTCCTAACCATTGGACCACTGGAGAATTCCCATCCTGCCATTTTGATATGAACTGTACTATTGACCAAATAATACTTGAGAAATGGCTCTCTATAAAAGTATCACACATAATACATTAAAAAGAAATGTCAAAATTTGAATACCATCACTTTTGGAAGCCCCAGTAAATTAGTAGAGATAGGCCCAATGATTCATGGCTTTTAACATCACAAAAGGATAGACATCTAGATACTATATGCCTCCAGATGACAAAACACACCACCACTTATGGTCTCACAAAAGAGATAGAAAAATCTATTTCAAAATAAAAACAAGAGATTACAATAAAAGTCAGAAGAGTGGTTGCTCTTGAAGGGAGAGAAGGCCTGTGGTAGGGATGTGGTCCACCATAGAAGTAGCTTCCAGGGGGGATAGCTTCAAGATGGCGGAGGAGTAAGATGTGGAGATCACCTTCCTCCCCACAGATACATCAAAAATATATCTACGTGAGGAGCAGCTCCTACAGAACACCTACTGAACGCTGGCAGAAGACCTCAGACCTCCCCAAAGGCAAGAAACTCCCCACATACCTGGGTAGGGTAAAAGAAAAAAGAATAAACAGAGACAAAAGAACAGGGACGGGACCTGCACCAGTGGGAGGGAGCTGTGAAGGAGGAAAAGTTTCCACAGACTAGGAAGCCCCTTTTCTGGCGGAGACTGGAGGTGGCAGGGGAGAAGCTTTGGAGCCACGGAGGGGAGCGCAGCAACGGGAGTGCGGAGGGCAAAGCGGAGAGATTCCCACACAGAGGATTGGTGCCGACCAGCACTCACCAGCCCAAGAGGCTTGTCTGCTCACCCGCCGGGGCGAGCGGGGGCTGGGAGCTGAGGCTCAGGCTTCAGAGGTCAGATCCCAGGGAGAGGACTGGGGTTGGCTGCGTGAACATAGCCTGAAGAGGGCTAGTGCACCACGGCTAGCTGGGAGGGAGTCTGGGAAAAAGTCTGGACCTGCCAAAGAGGCAAGAGACCATTATTTCGGGGGTGCGCCAGGAGAGAGGTTTCAGAGCACCACCTAAAGGAGCTCCAGGGACAGGAGGGAAACGTGGCTATCAGCGTGGACCCCAGAGACGGGCATGAGACGCTAAGGCTGCTGCTGCCACCACCAAGAAGCCTGTGTGCGAGCACAGGTCACTATCCACATCCCCCTTCCGGGGAGCCTGTGCAGCCCGCCACTGCCAGGGTCCCATGATCCAGGGACAACTTCCCAGGGAGAACGCACGGCGCGCCTCAGGCTGGTGCAACGTCACGCTGGCCTCTGCCGCCGCAGGCTCACCCCACATTCCGTACCCCTCCCTCCCCCCGGCCTGAGTGAGCCAGAGCCCCCTAATCGGCTGCTCCTTTAACCCCATCCTGTCTGAATGAAGAACAGACGCCCTCAGGCAACCTACACGCAGAGGTGGGGCCAAATCCAAAGCTGAGCCCTGGGAGCTGTGAGAACAAAGAAGAGAAAGGGAAATCTCTCCCAGCAGCCTCAGAAGCAGCGGATTAAAGCTCCAGAATCAACTAGATGTACCCTGCATCTGGGAATACATGAATAGACACTGAATCATCCCAAATGGAGGAGGTGGACTTTGGGAGCAACTATATATATATATATATATATGTGTGTGTGTGTGTGTGTGTATATATATATATATATTTCCTTTTTCTCTTTTTGTGAGTGTGTATGTGTATCCTTCTTTGTGTGACCTTGTCTGCAAAATTTTGCTTTCACCATTTGTCCTAGCGTTCTGTCTGTTTCTTTTTTTGTTTTTTTAGTATAGTTTTTAGTGCTTGTTATCATTGGTGGATTTGGTTTTAGGTTTGCTTGCTCTCTTCTTTCTTTCTTTTTTTCATTACTTTTTAATTTTTTTATTTTAATAACTTTATCTCATTTTACTTTATTTTTTTCTTTCCTTCTTTTTTTCTCCCTTTTCTTCTGAGCCATGTGGATGACAGGATCTTGGTGCTCTTGGCCAGGTGTCAGGCCTGTGCCTCTGAGGTGGGAGGGCCAAGTTCAGGACTTTGGTCCACCAGAGACCTCCTGGCTCCATGTAATATCAAATGGCGAAAGCTCTCCCAGCAATCTCTATCTCAACACTAAGACCCAGCTCCACTCAATGAGCAGCAAGCTACAATGCTGGACACCGTATGCCAAACAACTAGCAAGACAGGAATGCAACGCCACTCGTTAGCAGAGAGGCTGTCTAAAATCATAATAATGTCACAGACATCCAAGAACAGACCACCGGACACATTCCTGCCCACAAGAAGACAAGATCCAGCCTCATCCACCAGAACACAGGCACTAGTCCCCTCCACCAGGAAACCTGCACAACCCACTGAACCAACTTTAGCCACTGGGGGCAGACACCAAAAACAAAGGGAACTATGAACCTGCAGCCTGCAAAAAGGAGACCCCAAATTCAGTAAGTTAAGCAAAATGAGAAGACAGAGAAACACACAGCAGATAAAGGAGCAAGGAAAATACCCAACAGAGCAAACAAATGAAGAGGAAATAGGCAGTCTACCTGAACAAGATTCAGAATAATGATAGGAAACGTGATCCAAAATCTTGGAAATAGAATGGAGAAAATACAAGAAATGTTTAACAAGGACCTAGAAGAATTAAAGAGCAAACAAACAGTGATGAAAAAACAAACAAACAAACAAACAATGATGAACAACACAATAAATGAAATAAAAAATTCTCTAGAAAGACTCAATAGCAGAATAACTGAGGCAGAAGAACGGATAAATGACCGGGAAGATAAAATAGTGGAAATAACTACCACAGAGCAGAATAAATATAAAAGCATGAAAAGAATTGAGGACAGTCTTAGGGACCTCTTGGACAACATTAAATGCATCAACATTCTAATTATAGCGGTCCCAGAAGAAGAGGAGAAGAAAGGGACTGAGAAAATATTTGAAAAGATTAGAGTTAAAAACATCCCTAATATGGAAAAGGAAAGAGTCAACTAAGTCCAGGAAGCACAGAGCCCCATACAGGAAAAATCCAAGGAGAAACACACCAAGACACATATTAATCAAACTGTCAAAAATTAAATACAAAGAAAACATACTAAAGGCAGCAAAGGAAAAACAACAAATAACATACAAGGGAATCCCCATAAGGTTAACCGCTGATCATTCAGCAGAAACTCTGCAAGCCAGAAGAGAGTGGCAGGACCTATTTAAAGTGATGAAAGGAAAAAACCTACAACCAAGATTACCCAGCAAGGATCTCATTTAGATTTGATGGACAAATTAAAACCTTTATAGACAAGCAAAAGCTAAGAGAATTCAGCACCACCAAACCAGCTCTACAGAAAATGCTAAAGGAACTTCTAAAAGCAGGAAACACAGGAGAAGGAAAAGACCTACCAAAACAAACCCAAAACAAGCAAGAAAATGGTTATAGGAACATACATATTGATAAATACCTTAAATATAAATGTACCTTAAATGCTCCAACCAAAAGACATACACTGGCTGAATGGATACAAAAACAAGTCTCATATATATGCTGTCTACAAGAGACCCGCTTCAGACCTAGGGACACATACAAACTGAAAGTGAGGGGATGGAAAAAGATATTCCATGCAAATGGAAATCAAAAGAAAGCTGGAGAAGCAATTCTCATATCAGACAAAATAGACTTTAAAATAAAGACTATTACAAGAGACAAAGAAGGACACTACATAATGATCAAGAGATCGATCCAAGAAGAAGATATAACAATTGTAAATTCTTATGTACCAACATAGGAGCCCCTCAATACTTAAGGCAAATACTAACAGCCACAAAAGGGGAAATCGACAGTAACACAATCATAGTAGGAGACTTTCACACCCCACTTGCACCATTGGACAGATCATCCAAAATGGAAATAAGTAAGGAAAAACAAGCTTTAAATGATACATTAAACAAGATGCCCTTAATTGATATTTATAGGACATTCCATCCAGAAATAACAGAATACACTTTCTTCTCAAGTGCTCATGGAACATTCTCCAGGATAGAACATACCTTGCATTACAAATCAAGCATTGGTAAATTTAAGAAAGTTGAAACTGTATCAAGTATCTTTTCCAGACACAACGGTATGAGACTAGATTTCAATTACAGGAAAAACACTGTAAAAAATACAAACACATGGAGGCTAAACAATACTCTACTAAATAACCAAGAGATCACTGAAGAAATCAGAGAGGAAATCAAAAAATATCTAGAAACAAATGACAGTGAAACCACGATGACCCAAAACCTATGGGATGCAGCAAAAGCAGTTCTAAGAGGGAAGTTTATAGCAATACAATTGTACCTCAAGAAACAAGACACATCTCAAATAAACAACCTAACCTTATACCTAAAGCAGTTAGAGAAAGAAGAACAAAGAATCCCTAAAGTTAGCAGAAGGAAAGAAATCATAAAGATCAGATCAGAAATAAATGAAAAAGAAATGAAGGAAACAGTAGCTAACATCAATAAAAGTAAAATTTGGTTCTTTGAGAAGATAAATAAAATTTATAAACCACTAGCCAGACTCATTAAGAAAAAAAGGGAGAAGACTCAAATCAATAGAATTAGAAATGAAAAAGGAGAAGTAACAACTAATGGTGCAGAAGTACAAAGGATCATGAGAGATTACTACAACAGCTATATGTCAATAAAATGGACAACCTGGAAGAAATGGACAAATTCTTAGAAAAGCACAACCTCCTGAGACTGAACCAGGAACAAATAGAAAATATAAACAGACCAATCACAAGCACTGAAATTGAAACTGCGTTTAAAATTTCTCCAATAAACAAAAGCCCAGGACCAGAGGGCTTCACAGGTGAATTCTAGCAAACATTTAGATACGAGCTACCACCTATCCTTCTCAAACTCTTCCAAAACATAGCAGAGGGATGAACACTCCAAAACTCATTCTACGGGGCCGCCATCACCCTGACATCAAAACCAGACAAAGATGTCACAAAAAAAGAAAACTACAGGCCAATATCACTGCTGAACATAGATGCAAAAATCCTCAACAAAGTACTAGCAAACAGAATCCAGTAGCACATTAAAAGGATCATACACCATGATCAAGTGGGTTTATCCTGGAAATGCAAGGATTCCTCAATATATGCAAATCAATCAGTGTGATACACCATATTAACAAATTTAAGGAGAAAAACCATATGATCATTTCAACAGATACAGAAAAGCTTTCGACAGAATTCAACACCCCTTTATGATAAAAGCTCCCTGGAAAGTAGGCATAGAGGGAACTTACCTCAACATAATAAAGGCCATATATGACAAACCCCTAGGGAACATTGTTGTCAATGGTGAAAAACTGAAACCATTTCCTCTAATATCAGGAAGAAGAAGACAAGGTTGCCTACTCTCACCACTGTTACCTAACATAGTTTTAGAATTTTTAGCCACAGCAATCAGAGAAGAAAGAACAATAAAAGGAATCCAAATTAGTAAAGCAGTAAAACTGTGACTGTTTGCAGATGACACGATACTATACATAGTGAATCCCAAAGATACTAACAGAAAACTAATAGAGGTAATCAATGAATTTGGTAATGTAGCAGGATACAAAATTCATGCACAGAAATCTCTTGCATTCCTATACACTAATGATGAAACATCTGAAAGAGAAATTAAGGAAACACTCCCATTTACAATTGCAACAAAAAGAATTAAATACCTAGGAACAAACCTACCTAAGGAGACAAAAGACCTGTATGCAGAAAACTATAAGATACTGATGAAAGAAATTAAAGGTGATAGAAACAGATGGAGAAATATACCATGTTCTTGGATTGGAAGAAGCAACATTTTGAAAATGACTATATTACCCAAAGCAATCTGCAGATTCAGTGCAATCCCTATCAAACTACCAATGGCATTTTTCACAGAACTGGAACAAAAAATTTTCAAAATTTGTAAGGAAGCACAAAAGACCCTGAATAGCCAAAGCAATCTTGAGAAAGAAAAACGGAGCTGGAGGAATAAGCCTCCTGGACTTCAGACGATACTACAAAGCTACAGTCATCGAGACAGTATGGTACTGGCACAAAAAGAGAAATATAGATCGATGGAACAGGATAGAAAGTCCAGAGAGAAACCCATGTGCATATGGTCACCTTATTTTTTGATAAAGGAGGCAAGTATACACAATGGAGAAAAGACAGTCTCTTCAATAAGTGGTGTTGGAAAACTGGACAGCTACATGTAAAAGAATGAAATTAGAACACTCCCTAACACCATACACAAAAATAAACTCAAAGTGGCTTAAAGACCTAAATGTAAGGCCAGACACTATAAAACTCTTCAGGAAAACATAGGCAGAACACTCTATGACATAAATCACAGCAGGATCCTTTTTGACCCACCTCCTAGAGAAATGGAAATAAAAACTAAACTAAACAAATAGGACCTAATGAAACTTAAAAGCTTTTGCCCAACAAAGGAAACCATAAGCAAGACGAAAAGACAACCCTCAGAATGGGAGAATGTATTTGTAAACGAAGCAACTGACAAAGGATTAAAGTCTACATTATATAGGCAGCTCGTGCAGCTCAATATCAAAAAAGCAAACAACCCAATCCAAAAATGGGCAGAAGATCCAAATAGACATTTCTCCAAAGAAGATATACAGATTGCCAACAAAGACATGAAAGAATGCTCAACATCACTAATCATTAGAGAAATGCAAATCAAAACTACAATGAGGCATCACCTCACACCGGTCAGAATGGCCATCATTAAAAAAACTACAAACTATAAATGCTGGAGAAGGTGTCGAGACAAAGGAGTCCTCTTTCACTGTTGGTGGGAATGTAAACTGATACAGCCACTATGGAAAACAGTATGGAGTTTCCTTGAAAAACTAAAATTAGAGCCACCATATGACTCAGCAATCCCACTACTGCTCTTATACCCAGAGAAAACCGAAATTGAAAAAGAGTCATGTACCACAGTGTTCATTGCAGCTCTATTTACAACAGCCAGGACATGGAAGCAACCTAAGTGTCCATCGACAGATGAACGGATAAAGAACATGTGTCACATATATACAATGGAATATTACTCAGCCGTAAAAAGAAACGAAATTGAGTTATTTGTAGTGAGGTGGATGGACCTAGAGTCTGTCATACAGAGTGAAGTAAGTCAGAAAGAGCAAAACAAATACCATATGCTAACACATATATATGAAATCTAAAAAGAAAAAAAAAATGCTTCTGAAGAACCTAGGGGCAGAACAGGAATAAAGATGCAGACTTATTTTTTTATTTTTATTTTTTTTGCGGTACGCGGGCCTCTCACTGTTGTGGCCTCTCCCGTTGCGGAGCACAGGCTCCGGGCACGCAGGCTCAGCGGCCATGACTCACGGGCCCAGCTGCTCCGCGGCATGTGGGATCTTCCGGACCGGGGCACGAACCCGTGTGCCCTGCATCGGCAGGTGGACTCTCAACCACTGCGCCACCAGGGAAGCCCAAAGATGCAGACTTAGATAATGTACTTGAGGACATGGGGAGCAGGAGGCATAATCTGGGATGAAGTGAGAGAGGCATGGACATATACACACTACCAAATGTAAAATAGATAGCTAGTAGGAAGCAGCCACATAGCACAGAGAGATCAGCTCGGTGCTTTGTGACCACCTAGAGGGGTGGGATAGGGAGGGTGGAAGGGAGATGCAAGAGGGAGGAGATATGGGAATATATGTTTATGTATAGCTGATTCACTTCGTTACAAAGCAGAAAGGTAACACAACATTGTAAAGCAATTATACTCCAATAAAGAAGTTAAAAAAAAAATCCGTAAAAAATAAAAAAAGAAAGAAATGGCTTCCAGGATGTGTAGCAACGTCCTGTCTTAAAGTGAGCTGTGGTTACAATTTTGTATATGTGTAATTTGTTAAGCCATACATATATTTTTGTGTGGTTTACTTTATCTGTTTTGCAATTTAAAAATTTTAAAACATTTAACAGATATTCAACGTAAAGAGTATCTGAAACCCCATGAAATATTAAACAAAGATGCATGTGAATAGGTATAACTGGTCTGTGAATTTATTGCAAAGAAATCCTAATTGTGAAATTACTTGGTGTCCTTTTTAACTGCTTTCACTGCAGACTATTTTTCTTTCCACTTTTTCCTGTCAAAGAAACTGTTTGGTTACATGGGTTTATTTATTTATTTTTTTTGTGTGTGTTTTTTCATCCGGAGGACATATTGATATTACTAGGAGGCTATACAACACCATTTTGCTTCTCCCTACCTATCTCTTCTCTAAGATTCTAAATTTCAGATCTATCATTTTTGACATTTTTTTTTTGTCTGCCTTACCATTTCCACTGTTAGTTTAAATGTCTTTTAGGATTACTGTTTCTGAATCAGAACGTATTAAGTGTTGTGTTAAATATTATAGAATGAGATGAGGTTTTAAGAGAGTGGCCATGTCCTCCTAAGAAACCCATACACTGAAAATAAGAGGAAATAAGAAAGGAAGAAAATTCTTCCATGTGCTAAAAGTGACAGAAAATAAAAGCATTTCCAAGGTTATTTGTCTAAGCCACACAGTAAAGTTATTTATAATAAACTGCAAAAGTAGCCATATAGGTGTAAAATTGAACAAAAATAGCATATTTGTAGATACATTATAGATGCCTCATAATACAGGCCTATTCTGAATTGGACTCCAGAATGGGAATTTGTAAGACAGTTTCTGATATCAGATAACTAGGGTATATAGAAATGAGTTGAACCCCCATCTGTGCTAAATGTAAGGTGAGGGGGTGAAAGGGACAGATGTACTTGTCAGTGCAAAGATCTTATTGCAGGTTAGGCCTGGGGCTCAATAACAGCCTTAAGGAGGCAGTGCTCCATAACTATAGAATTAATGTTTAAATAAAGAAAAAGGGCTTCCCTGGTGGCACAGTGGTTGAGAGTCCGCCTGCCGATGCAGGGGACACGGGTTCGTGCCCCGGTCCGGGAAGATCCCACATGCCGCGGAGCGGCTGGGCCCGTGAGCCATGGCGGCTGAGCCTGCGCGTCCGGAGCCTGTGCTGCGCAATGGGAGAGACCACAACAGTGAGAGGCCCGCGTACCGCAACAAAAAAAAAAAAAAAGAAAGAGAACCACTATAATTACAGTCTTCCTGCCTGTGTGCATGCCTGGAAAAAAAAAATCCTTATGATGTTTATGATGAGGGAAAATTGGTATCCTCTGAGTCCAAGGAATGGCCATTTTTCTTGGCTCAGGTAATGAACTCCACCCACTCTGTCAAGTTTCTTTGAAATCTTTTCAACTTATCAATAAGGTCTTACAACCACTTTAATTTTAAAATAAATTTTGTTAACAATACTTTGCTGATTTATATGAACCTTCCAACTTTTTAAATTCAAACTTTTCTGAGACAATACTATATTTTGCCTATGGAGGGCTTTTGTAGGTCATCCAAGAGATTTGTGGGTCAGTTCATCCAGGACGCAGTCAGGTTAAATAGAGTATTGTGGGCCAAGTCAGTTAATGTAAAAAATGAAAGTGTTTATTGCAGCATAGCAACCCCCAATGTGTGTAATCTGTAGCTATATAATCAGGAATTGATTGCAATTCTGTTTTCAAGTGAAATGAACTCTGTACTAAATCATAAAGACCTGCATATTTCTGAAGATTTGTGGAATCTGGACCTAATGTGATGGAAGTGCATTTAGGGATGAATCAGGCATATTTCCTCCCTCCAGCCTCATTCCGTAGCTGCCTTTTGTGGGAACAAGGCAATTACATTCCCAGGAACCAACCACATTATTAGAAAAGTGGTGGCCAGGTTCTTCCTATGTTTTGAATCTGTTTTCTTTGTAGTATTGACTGTGATCTTTTGGTGAAGAAAACCTTGTTCATATTCCCATCGGTTTAACTACTGCTCCTAAGTTGTAGACTCCCCAAGAAGAAAGGCCGCTTCTTGTGTCTTGGAATGTTTGTATCGTCTCTCCTTCCAGAACCTGAGGCCTGAAAGAGCCTCAAATTTATGACATCTGTCATGGAACTCATTCTCTTTCCCCAAATCAGAAAACCCCTTTAATTTTTATTTTTTATGTATTTATAATCTTTCAAAGAAGCTCTCCCAGCCAGAATATGTTAATTGTCTCACGACCATGGGAACCAAAAAGTTAATGAGTGAGAAATTTGCTTTATGTTAGGATGTTTTTTTCTATTGCTAGGCAACACTCTCAGTCTAAGCTCATGGTGGATTCTTTCCAGAATCACCTAAACCGGGAACCTCGGAGCCGCCTATTTCACCTTCCTGTCCCCACTGCCTTGTATCAGACCTGCTCCCCAAATTGTTCTCTTCTGCCTCCTTAACTTTCATTCTCTCCATCCTCTCTGTTCTGCCTTAAGACAGGCCCTCATAGCTCCAAAGGCCCCTTAACTCCTCTCTGTGATTTTAGGCTTGTTTCCTTGCCATCCACCCTCCAGACCAGCTGTCTCCAAAGTGAAGTAAAGGATACTTCAAAAGACCTAAGTTCACGTGTTTATGGATACTCTACCTAAAACCTCCATAAATTCATGTAGTTGCATTTGTACTATCTCCACTCAGTTTCTTTGCAACTATTTGATAAGTGATCAAATACACTGAGCAAGTGCTGATAATCCCTTTCCTAAACATACTCAGAATGAAGGGAGGGGTATAGTAAAGTCAGGGTTTTGTTGGCAAATGAGTGATGGGAACATTTATATCTTGAGCTAACTTGAGACATGTAGCCCTGTATTCTTTCTCTTTCTCTGTCTCAGGAACTTGGCAGTTTGGTGAGAAAGTCTTGAAAATACCCTTGTTTTGGAGACTCTAGGATCCTTTTCTGACAAAGCTAATTTCCTGAGTCAAGATACCGTGAAACATTCTATTATACAGTTAGATTATAAAGTCAAGAGTACTAATATCTTTTGCCTCAAATACCGTAAATTCTACATTGTTTTATGTGTAACATTCCGTACAGTAATTCTTATGGACGATGAAGTTTGAGAACTGCTAAACTAGACTAAAAGAAAGAATAAAAAGAACTATACGTGCAGGAGGCTTGCAGACATTTAAACCATTACTCCTTTAAGATAACTATCATACTTCTAGAGGTGAATGTGAGATGTGTAATGAATTTTAAAGTGTTCTTTCTTTCCTGCATGATTAACTCCATTTTATCTAACTATTTACAACCAATTATTTTAATAAAAGCTAAAGACTTGGGTTTTGTTTAGTAAAAGATAGTGGAATCATAGTGCGACTTAATTGAGATTTAGTTAGGACTCTACTCCTGGTATAGATTTGAATATTTGTGTCCCCCCAGGTACATTTGTTGAGTCCTAATCCCACCTCCAACTATGATGGTAGTTGGAGGTGGGAGTTTGGGAGGTAACTGGGTTTGGATGAGAAGTTGGAGGTAGAGCCCCCATGATGGGACTGATGCTCTTATACTGGGATATAGAGTTTAGAGCTCTCTCTCTTCCACGTGAGGACACAGAGTGAAGACTGCTGTCTGTGAACCAGGGAAAGCACCCTCACCATACACCAAATCTGCTGATGCCTTGATCTTAGAGTTCTCAGAATTAAGAACTATGAGAAATAAATGTTAGTTTTTTAAGCCACCTAGTCTGTGGTATTTATGTTACAGCAGCCCGAACTAAAACAGTTATATATCAATGGGAGCCAAACAGAATCACTGCAAATCCTTGTGTGCAGCCTACGAAGTACATCTTGACAGAAAGAACCAATTCTCTTGCTAATACAAAGGATTTCATCACTTCAGACATTCCTTATCTAAAGCCAGTGATAATATTGCACTTTTTGCTTATTAGATTTTTGCCCTAAACCTGAACAAAATGGAGGCTGCAAGAAAACAAGAATTAAAGTTCATACATTTTAAAGCAAATTTTTAAGCTGTTACTTGCAGCATTCTTCAGTTTAGAATGTAGAGTCTTGTTAAAAGCAGAGTATAGATGCAGTAATCACAGGCTAATCCTACAGAAAACTTCCCCATGCCCAAATTGGATTTAATGAATGCAAGATTTGCTCAATATTAGTTTCACGGCAGAAAGACACATTGCTTTCATGCTAGGAACAAAATCACAATGGTATCTGTCAAGTAAATTATTGGACAGTATTACCTTGTTCACCAAACTATGATGCATGAAATACTAATATGTGATAAAAGAGTATAGGGTAGAAGCTAAGTTATTAATAATTTTGATCCAAACTCTTAAGAATTTATTAATACCTATGTTAAGTGAAACTATTATTAGTATAGCAAGATTTTGTAAATAATATTAATATACAAGAGACATGTAAAATATAATCCAGAGAATATGGAATCTTGTGTGTTACATAAGTTGAAATCATAAGGAAATGAGTTATGAGTTTAGAATTGATATTATAGTATTATTAAATGAAACAATATAAGACGATTTAAAAAAGTCTTAGTAAAAGGTTGTATCAGACATTGGGCCCCTACTGGGGAAAGTTATCACAAAGAAGTGGAGATCACCAAGATGAAGGCCATTATAATATCTATACAGCCTGGTCTGGGTTTGCCATTGTCTTATATAAACATTTAAATTCCACTGTGAAACTTTTCCTGTAAAGATTCTGACATGTTAAATACATTTTTTTCCATATAATTTGAAACTGTCAGGCTATCTTACAGCTCATACCACATGGTACTTACTGAGCTATGTGAATCCAGAGGAAAAGATGCTAAAGTTCCTGTTTCTTCTGAATGACAGCAGTTTCACAGATGTTGTATCTTTTTACAAAGCACAATTAGATTCTTTTGGGGGTGGTTGAAGTTACTTTTCATTCTTAGCAAAGACCACTCAATATTTTTAAAAATATAGTGATTTTGGTAACAGAAAAGGGTGAGAGAGTCAAATAGCAAATTTACTGAATACATTAAAATTTCTAATCAAATCTGATCCCTGAGGGGAAAAAGAAGGCAATTTTTATAAAATGTTCTTATTTTGTTTATTCTCGAGTTATTTTTGTGTCATAGGGTATGGTTTTATTTTCTGTTGTGCCTATCGTTGAACATTTGTGTGTTAATGTAAGAAGAATTCTAAAATACATCATTGTCCAATATAAAGTGTAACAGGTTGACAGCATGTCTGAATGTGAGCTAAAATGTTGTATATTTCAGGTTAACATCACAAGTCTCCAAACCAGTGGGTCACCTGAAGGAACTCTGCTTACAGTGACCCAGTGAGTAAGGGTCACTGGAGAATTATGACACGCTTCTGCTCCCTACCTGGGAGAGCCTTTCTCTTCTCATTTTCCTTTCCTCAGAGAACTCCTATTTTATAAACATTTCCCGACATCCCCTGCAAGCATATTAGTGTATTTTCCCGTTTTATTCAAATTGAAGCTCACAAGATGCTTCCCTGTGCTTTCTTGGTGCCCTTCTTTTTACTTTGTTGTAGAATTTATCACATTTCACTGAGTTTTTCACTTGCCTTCATCTGTTTGACTACACAACGCTCAAGAGCATGATTCCCATACGTATCTGTCTCAGTATTTGTTATACTTCTTGATATTTCACATGCATTTGAGCACATTAAATGAAAGAGTGACCTCTGAAATTTCATTTAAGTCTCCGTCTGAATTTTTATCTCACTTAAATCAATATATATGTGATTATAATATATATTTTGATATGCGTGTTATACATCAGGCATTGATAATATTATGTAAAATTTTTAGTTTGGTAAGCTTGAATTCCTACTACCCTGTGCTACTACTGAAAAAAGTTAAGTTTTAACTAATTTGGATGGAATTGTTTGGGGATATTTAGGTGGAAGTACTTCTTTCCCTGATAGCTTAAACATTCAGTAAATATTTATTATTTACATGCTGTGTGAAGCGGTGTGTTAGGCAGGTGGATACAAAATGGGTAAGGGAGCGTACTCTCAACCTAGCACAGAATAAAGAACAAGAACTTGAGGGTGAAACATCTTTGAGTTGACCTACTTCTTTTTCATGAGAAAATTGTTGTATTTTATTGTTTTTTTCTCATTATAGAAAATTTGGAAAGCATATAACTCATTTAAAAATCTTATATATCAAATAAAAGTTAACAGTTCACATTTTTGAATATTCATTCCCAATTTTTAATATATGTCAAATACAAAATTGGGACCACAACATATATGTACTTTTGTATGTTGATATTTTTGTTACCTAGCATCTCTGTTTTTCCTTTGTGTTTATATTGACTTCAAAAATATTTTGATAGCTATATCTTTCTCCTCTTTTTAAGTGTCCAGGTTATTTTCAATTTTTCATCTGATAGGGCTATAGAAAACATACTTGCATACAGCACTTGGCCACATCCGTGATGAATTCTTTAGAATGGATTACTAGATGACAAATTTGTGTCAAATGACTTTGACATAGTATAGCAATCCATCAGTGTTGCTGAAATCTATTAATTTAAACAGTTTTGAGTTATTTTCTTCATGGATGATCAGATTAGTTGAAAATAATGATAATTATTTTATCATATGTCTTATTAAATTTTTCATCTTATTACTTTGCTACAAATTCTAATGTTTAAATTATTGAAGAAATAGTGGGCTTTCTTATCTTTTTACCTCCAAATTTTAATTGTGAGTCCTCTAGTTTTTACCCATAAATATAATGTTTTATATTGGTTCAAAAGAATTATATTTAGCAGTTTAGGGAATTTTGACTTATTGACATGATGGAGATTTTCTAATGCTGAAAATCACTGAATTCTTATTATAAACCTACTTGATAAGGATGAGATATTATTATAATGTGGTATTAAAATTAATTTTATAGTATTTTATTTAGAATTTTACATGGATATTCATATGTAGAATTGATTATATTATATATCTTATACATGCATTTATGTATATATTTTGGTGTGGCTTTGATGTCACTTCTGTGTTTGTAATATGACTTTTATATTTTTCAAAGTGTCCCTATACATGGGATAGAGATTATTCCATTACAATTTGAAAGGTCAACTTCTAAAATCATAAGCTTTAATATATTCATTTTTAACTACTATTTGGAGTCTATGCAATCCTCTCATTTTATTATTCTCAGACCAGTTATTTCACCGTCATCATCATCTGATTTTCTGGCTCCTGGAATCAACTATTGTCTTCTAATTTAGTAGCCTTTTTTTCTATTTTCTTTCCCATCCCTACACAGCTAGTTACCTCAGCCCCTAAACTAATCTAGAGTTAGCCCAACATCCAGCAACCTAATTCCAACATTCAGGCAGTTGAAAAAAATTATAGCTCTCTTTAGGGAATTTCCAGTCAAACTTAAGATGAATCGTCAAGTCTACCTAAAAACAAAAATTGAATAATTCCAGGATAATACACACAAGAACACCTAGTATATAAACTTGAGCAGGGCATGAATTACTGATTCTTGTGGACTCTTGTACCCCTGCACATAGAAAAGTACTTGCCCGTATTGTGTTGGTTGGTTGGTTGGTTGAATGAATGAACGTATTTCCTCAATTCTTACTGCTTTAGCTGCTTTTCCTCCATGACATTTTTCTGCAATTTACCATCTTCATTCTTACCTTGGCCAGGCTTGTACCCTGATTAAGTCTCCCACTTCAGTGGTTACATACTTCCTTCACACATTATGCTTGAGGGTTATTGAATTAATTGCAGTTCTCTGAATCCACCCTACTCGCTCACAGCTCTGCTTTGCTTGAGTTGTCTGTTCTGCTTGGAATAACCTCAGTGCTACTTTTTTGCCTGTTTAGCTGCTCTTCCTCCTCCAAACTTGGCCTGAGAACAAGCCATTATGTGAAGCCTTTTCTGATCACTTCCCTCTGTATTAAATTCCTTTTCTTTGTTTTTCCATCATGCAGTGTACATCCTTCCACTGTAGCATTTATACCCCTATATCATGCATATCACACATGCCTGCTTACTCCTCTGCATCTTCCTTTAATTTATGAGCACCTCAGAGAGAGAAACTCTCTATAATCTCTGAGTCCCCAACACCTCACACAGTGTCTGTCATATTCGTTATTAATTCATCAGTGAGAACACGAATTATAAATTAGCACCCACTCATCTCCTTTGCTTTATAGCATTGTTCTCCACTTATAATATTTTTTCTTTAACATAAAAATAATTAAATTTCTGAAAATGCTGACTTTCTTTACATATTTTGTTTGAAAAGTGAAACTTAAATTATTGCTTAATAGCTACAGATTTGTGTTCTAAAGGAAACTGGGACTCCAAAATAGGTTGACAAGTATTGTATAACTTGTGAGGGGTTGAGTTATACTTTTTTCCCTGTTTATGTAGCATTGCTTCTGTCTGCATCAGTGTGTGAGCGGAACATTCCTGATAGGTTGAGGGTCAGTTAACAGAGGCTCCAAATCTAATGGAAGAAGCACTGGTGGTATCTGAAGGCTCTGCTGGTTCAGTGTTAACAGTTTTAGACAAAGTAGATGATCCAGTCAACTTTGGACTAACTCATGCTGTTTTCTATTTCTTTTTTCTTTTTTTTTTTTATTGCCAACCTACTCATTGCTGAAAAGAAAGGAACCTAGGGAGAAAGAAATGCAAGTTAGAGCATAGTTAGGGTCACTGTCTCCGAATGAAAAATGGTTCTGAAGGCATTTAGAGTGTATCATGTCATCTCAATGCCAAACTCTTAAATGAAGATATTTGACTATTCTGCCCTTATTTTTGTATTTTAAAAAAGATGACATAATCTTTTCTATCTACCACATATTGAAACTAATGGATAATGTTCCTAGAGGAGACAGTATCCTTGAAAAAAATTTTTTTTTATATCCTGTATTTTGGTTTGTTCTCTGATCCATTTTTGACACCAATACTAGACTCTTTGCCCCTGATTCTTTTTTATTGATCTTTACTTGCATTGAATTGTCAATGTCAATTCTCCTCAGGTAGTACTATTTTCTCTTTGTAATCTAAATTGTGGAAAATGGAGTTTCTGGCTACAACTTACTTTATTACACTTAGGATTCATCATCCCTCACAAATCCAGATACACCTATGAACTGGATCTATATCCTTTTATCTGTAGTATCATACTTCTGAAGTTTAATCATGGTAAACAAACACTCTTCAAACTTACCATGTGCATCTTAACTGAAAATGTAGATCATAAGAATTATTATTAAACTGTCTTAATGTTACATTTTAATGTTTTATAAATAGGATTAGGAGGAATAAAATGTATCTGCATTGCAGTGTAAATATTGGGGAATCCTTTGGTGGTCAGAAGACTAATACTCTGTCATAACGCAGATTGTGACTATTGATTGTTTATGTACTATGCACAGGGCACTGCTAAGCACTGGGAAACAAATACCTATAAGTTAGTGTCTTTGTTCTCAAGGCATTTATATAGCAGATTATTTATTTTCATTGATTTCCTGAGTTTTTAAAAATGACGATATAGTTCTTTTAAAACAATGATTCTGTGTAGTACCATCTAAAATTATGATACATGTGCATTCTCTTTAAAATTTGAAAATTTCTTGAAAAGTCAGCATGTGATCTACTATACTATGTATGCTGCTAGAGGAAATTCATAAAAATTTATGAAAACATAAATTTTATTTTTAGAAGGGACCTTAGAAACCATCTTCTTCCAGATTCTGTCGTCCCTCTCTTTCATCTTCTTTCCCACTTTGTAGGTGAGAAAACTGAGACTGAGGGGGGCTAATCAGGCTGTCTAGGATCAGTCAATTGGGCAGTCACACTGGTTTAAGTCTGCCTGGGTACCCTTTCAAAGACAGCCTAAGAAAACTGGCGATTAATCTCCATCCTCCACCAACAGCCATAACAGAGGCATTAGCCTCATCTGGTAACAATGAACGTTTTCTGAATAACAGTGATATGCATGTGCCCTGCATGGGGCTTTAAGCAAGAGGAAGAACTTCTCTATAAGAATTGCTGTATAAGAATCTGTCATCATAAGGATGGTCTTAATTTCTTGCCTAGAGAAAAGCCCTTGATCATATACTTCATTAGGATAAAGTAAACTCCCCTTCCAAAATATGAAAACTTCTTATCCAGGTATAGGTGAATGCATAAGTATCTGCCACTTGGTCTGACTTTATTGCGTTCCTGGGGGTCATAATCACTGAGAATAAGTAATAATTTATTGATGTAGAGTAAGTTTGGTTGACTAAAACTAATAATATCTCAATGGCTTCCTGCCCTTTCACCGGATTAAATATTCTCACTGTTGAGCTGTTTTATGTTTGTCTCACTGTCACATATCTCATTTTCTTTAGTTCCTTTTAAGATAAATTTGCACTTATCAATTCCTGGGCATATTCACATTCATGCATTTGATAGAATGGTAGGCTCTAGAAAAAATGAAACCTGCATTATTATTTACTTTTCAATTGTCTATTAAAATCCACTCGCTATATACTCCGTTCTGTTAATAGTAGTCTTACGTAGTGACTTTTTTGAAGTAGTTGAATTAGATATAAAAAAAATTAATCTACAATAACTTTTCACATCTAGGTAGAAATTGAGGACACATGATATCAAATGCTATCTCTGTCCAAGAACCCAAAACATACTTTATGTATTGTTGATAAGGCCCTGCATTCCAGCTTTTGAAGTTTCCTCAACAGCAGCTAAAACTGGTCAATAGTATTATTCCAGGTCATTTAAATATCAGTTATGATGAAACAAATGCAGGCAAAAGAGGTAATAGTACCACTTTTGGCTCTGAAGCCAGAAAGACAGCTTTTATACTTACTAGGTTGACCTTGGGCAAGTTACCCCAAGAATCTTTACCCACGTAAGGCTCTTTGTCTGCGCATGTGAAACGGGGATGGTAATGATTCTTAGACCTGCAAAACTGTGGAGAATTCATTTCAAAAATTATTTGGAGAGATTAGTACATTGCCAGCATAGCTGTATATATCACTTATATGAGATTATGCCAAGTAATGCTGTTAGAAAGATAAGGTAGGTAGTTTTCTGGCTGTTCACTTTGAACTTTGTGTACCTTGATGAGCAGATTAGGATATGCCTTTCTAAGGTTAAATATTTTGTAGAAATTGTGTTGATTAATTTTATGTGTCATTTGACTGGCTCACGGAGTACCCAAATATTTGGCTAGATGTTATTTCTGGGGGTGTCTGTAAAGAGTGTTTCTGAATAAGATTAGGATTTGAATTAGTGGACTCAGTGGAGCAGATTGTCCTCCACAGTGGGGGTGGACACATCCAGTTGCTGAAGGCCTGAATAGAGCAAAACACAAAAGAAGGGGAAATTTGCTCCTCTGCCTGTTTGCACTGGGACATAGGTCTTCTCCAGCCCTTGGACTGTGATTTACACCATCAACTCCCCTGGTTCTCAGGCCTTGAACTATGACTAAACTATAGCACTTTCTTTCCTGGGTCTCCAACTTGCAGATGGGGCTTCTTAGCCTCTGTAACCACATGAGCTAAATCTATCTATCTATCTATTTTTACTATTGGTTCTGTTTCTCTGCAGAACACTGAATAATACAATACTTAATACAATAACATAGTTATTTATAATAATTATTATTATTATTATTTTTTGTGGTACGCGGGCCTCTCACTTCTGTGGCCTCTCCTGTTGCGGAGCACAGGCTCCAGACGCACAGGCTCAGTGGCCATGGCTCACGGGCCCAGCCGCTCCGTGGCATGTGGGATCTTCCCGGACCGGGGCACGAACCCGTGCCCCCTGCATTGGCAGGCAGACTCTCAACCACTGCACCACCAGGGAAGCCTCTACTTATAATTATTAAGCACCTGTTTTGTGTGGTATATTTTTATTAAGTTTTATATTACATTCAAACATTTAATAATGTATTACTCACTAATACTCTGTGAGGTAGGGTTCACTATCTCATAGTACAGAAGAGATAACTGTCTTGAGAGATGTTTAGTAAAGACTCAAAGTGGAATTCATGCAGTGGTCTATCTGCTGTAATATCCCACTGTCTTCCCAGGAGCCCTGATAGTTTATTGTAAGTACTTGTACATAAACTTTCCTAGGGACTTCCCTGGTGGCAGAGTGGTTAGGAATCCACCTGCCAATGCAGGGGACATGGATTCGAGCCCTGGTCCGGGAAGATCCCACATGCCGCAGAGCAACTAAGCCCGTGCTCCACAGCTACTGAGCCTACGCTCTAGAGCCCATGTGCCACAACTACTGAACCGACGTGCCACAACTGCTGAAGCCCGGGTGCCTAGAGCCCGTGCTCCACAACAAGAGAAGCCACCACAATGAGAAGCCTGCGCACCGCAACGAAGAGTAGCCCTACTTGCTGCAACTAGAGAAAGCCTCCAGGTAGCAACGAAGACCCAATGCAGCCAAAAATAAATAAATAAAATAAATTAAAAAGAAAAAAACACTTTCCTAGGTCACAGACTCAACTATTACCATGCTTTCTGGTACAAAATTTGGATATTTAAAAACTCTTACACTGATTTCTGTTTCTCACCAGGATGAAGGAATCCCACTGTAGTTTAATTCTCCCATTGATTAAAACTAAACACTCTGAACAAAATAAAAATAATAAATGAATGAATAAATAAAGAAATAAGGATTCTGCAAAATAAATAATAGCACTCAGATAGAAGAGATACGTCAAAACTTGAATAACAGTGGTGATGAGTTTCCTGTGGTTTTATTTTCTTCCTTTATTTCCTGGCATTGAACTGAGGACAAGACAAACCAGGAACTTTGTGATGATCATGGTCAGCAAAACTGGGCCAGAGGATTAGGAAAATAAATAGCCTTGGTGAGCTGTAGATTATAGAAGTCCTCATTTCTTTCGTCTTTTTCTTCTCCTAGCACTGACCTGAGACCAGCCCCAGTGATGCAGCTGGTGTAGGTACATAAGAGTCAAGAGAAAACTTCTCCCTTTAGATAGAGAAACCAGGAAAAGTGTTTCTGAGTATGGGGGAGGAGGAATCAATCATATTATGTTTCTCTCTCACCCTTGCCTCACTGCTCTGCTTCTAGTTGTCCATATCTGGGCGAGAGTGCAGAAGGCTAAATCTCTGAAAGAACTCTATATTTGACCTGATGAGACGACTCTGGAAGCCAGAGAGTGAGGGATAAATACACAAGAAGCTAGAAAGAGGGATCCCTAATTTTGTGTATAAACCAACACAGGGGTTGTCAAAGCCACCCCTCCAAGCTGGGCTTGGGCAGAACAGAGCCAAAGAAACAGAGCAAAGGCTTCAAGAAGAGAAGGAATATATAAAGCTCCAACCAAGCTCTCAGGCTACCTCCTGAGAGGCTCATGTGATGAGCAGACACAAACAACACAGCAAGAGCTTTGAAAACTAAACTAATATTTAAATCACTTTCTGTAGAAAGCAAAACAGACCTTACAGGCTAGACCTAACCAGGTGATTGCCTGCTAAAATGAATAAACAAACAAATATACAAATCAACATTCTCTGCCTAAATTTAACAGAACCCGAAGTCTCAAAATGTAATATTCAAAATATCCATAATACAATCCAAAATTACTAAGAAGCAGAAAAAAAATAATCAGTTCTCAAGGGAAAAGACAGTGGACAGATGCCAACCTGAAATGACCCAGATGTTGGAATTATCAATGACTTTAAAGCAGCCATTGTAGCCATGCTTCATGAGGCAAAAGTGACCGCTCTTGAAACAATTGAGAACATTTAAGTTCTCAGCCAAAAAATAAAAGTTAATGTTAAAAATGGGAATTTTACTGTTAAAAAATATAATAGCTAAGATTTAAAAAATTTGCCAGGTGGATTCAGGAGCAAAATAGAGTTGGGAAAGGGAAAAGTCAGTGAATCTTGTAAATACAAATCAAAAGGAAGCTCAAGCGAAGGTAGGATGGCTGGACCTCAGTTAAATAAATCATACAGTGCCTAATATTAATGCATGCTGTCTCTGAACCAACTATGTAAAACTCATCAAAGAAAATAGGACTACACTGTGTAATGGTAAGGAACTTTACTTTGAGATTATGTACAAGGTACAAAATTCTTTGAGTCTGAGTTTCTTCATCTTCATAAATTTTTGTGAGGATTAATATGTAGAAAAGTATCAAATTCAGTGAAATATACCTTACGTGAATAAAATAAATGCTAATTCTCCTTTTGGTGTCTCATCATGAACTATATTTTGAAATATTTACAGTTCTAGTCTCAAGCTTGATTGAGATAATTAGCATATAGAAGAGAATTTATAATGCATTTTCTCTAAAAATTATTTGACCATGCAATCTTTTTTCTAGTGAAACAAACAGCAACATATTATAGAAATCTCAGCATGAGAAAAGTGGTTGAAGGATTTTCTATGCTATATGTCTGTAATAAGGCTACCAGAAGGCTGTATTTCCAAACCTTGCCTCTCAGATCCCTGGAATTCCTCTTCCCTGACTTGGTCCTAGTATTTTGGTTTATACCTACATTCAGTAAAAGAAACAACTTTTTGTGAAACAAGTCTGTATTTATTTGAAGACTCTGACCTTGGGCATTTTTATTACCGAAAACCCATTATAAAAATATCTTCATAACTGATTCATCTCAGAAATTAGGGCCAAGAGAACATGTTTTCCCTCATGAGTTAGTATGCTTCCTAAGCATGGAAAATTCTCTTATCCATTTATTTTTCCTTTTCACCTCTGTAGTATAAAACTCAGAGATAGTACATATGCTCAAATGTGGAAATCGTACTCACCAAGAATTTTTTTTTTTTTCTTCTTTCTGTATAGCTCTTAGTACCTGCCTTTGAATTGCACTGATTTTATTGTAAGCTGTCAAAAATGCTTTCTGGAAGTAATAAAAACCATGAGTCCTGTGTGACATCTGTTGCTTCTCGACAATGATTTTTGTGTTATATATTCTTTTATTTTTCTCTTCCTTCCTAGCATATTCCCTGATTGGCAAATTCTGGAAGTCAACAGCAGAGCTTCACTTGTTTTTTCCTCCATACAAGTCCCATCTTTGTCATCATCACCACCCCTCCCCCACTCCTGTACCTAATAGGGAAATGATGGTGAGATGTTTCATATCTTGAGTAGATAGTGTATAAAGCCTCTGGATATGGGACCGTTTGCCTTACTACACAGCAAACTTATTTTCATACAGCCAGGTGTTCTTGGGACTCAGATGCAAGGATACAGGGATAAACAAGACCATCTTATTGCCTGTAAGTTATTCATAGAATAGTTAGTGGATAGAGACTAAAATTACAGTAGCTTATGATGTTTTACACTAAAATGAGGAATGAGGTACTAGTGCACAGAATGATACATTTTTATATTGATTTGAAACTTTGAGAAATATTGAAATTTGTGGAAAAGGATCAGAAAAACTTTCTTTGAGATCTGAAAAATGGATCCACTGGGAGGAAGGTTTTCAATTTCTTTGAACTCTGTATCATCTGGGAGACAAATAAAAATACTTTTGGTATTTCTGCTCTTTATGTATGTGTGTGTGTATGTATATATGTATATAAAAATACATACATATTTTAACCTAAATGCTTGTTTCCAAATGAGAATAGTTAAATATAATTCAGTAATATTAAAAATTTAATAAAAATGAAACCCACTGTTGTTACTCTTAATTTTTATAACCACCCAATACCATGTTTATATTATTTCCATTTTATCAAACAGTAATCAAGGGTAGAGAGGTTAAATGCCTTATATAAAATTATACAGCTATTAAGTTGTAAAGCTAGAACTTGAACCCAGCTCCTTTGATTTTCAAAGCTATGTTTTCAATGCTTTATATTGCTGTCATTGCATCATTGTAGTTTTTGCCATAGTTTCCAAATCTTTTCAGAAAAAAAAATTAGCACAAGTAATTCTAACTACAAATTTCTGTATTATTCCAAGTGAGTATTCCTAGTAGTTCTCACTGGTTACCGCCTTTTATGTCTGCATCCAGCTACAGTTCTCAAATGCCTTATGTATTTGACCAAAAAACTAAGGAAGTGGTCTTTTATTACATAATGGGTAATTTTTTCCTTTGAAAGGAGATGGTGAGAAGTATGTTAAATTGGATAGGATAAACACTCAGATTTGACTCTGTAGTTTATTTACATGGAGAAAAAGAACAAATACAAGCTACATTTTTGGTACCCAATAACCTGTCTTTTTAAGAATAATTGGACTTAATTCTATCTGTTCAAATTTATACACACTTGGAAGAATTTAGTCCCAGTGAAATGGAAGACGAGTGCTGAAGTAGTGTGGTGAGCACTGTTTGGGCTAAATAGTTGTCGATGACATTTTGTGAATATCTTATTTATAAATATGTCGATTAGAAAATACAAGGCTTGATCACCCTGCTCTGTCATTCGGTGAGATGGTAGAGATATTTATTTCAAGTTTCTTCTTAATGTTCCCTTCTATTTTTATTTTGGGCTAATCACCTTTTTCGCCTAGCAGACTAAGGAGATGTTCTATTCTACATACATCAGCCTCCAAAGTCAGCTAATTTCTTTTATATCTTCCCTGTCAGCTGTAAGAGAGACAGACAAGATGAAGCCTTTCTACTGTCAGGCACTGACAGAGCAGAGAAATATAGACAGATGGATAACAGATAGTTGGGTTCTAAGTACCCTACAATTTGTTGAGGCAAATAGAGGAGACTTGAGTGGCAAATTACCTATACTGTTCACAAACCAGCAGGCAGCCCTGTTTGCCAGTGATCCAAATTGTTTCTAGGTAATCTGGCACATTTCTGTTTTGTTGTGCTGTATCTAAAGGTATGACTGTCAGTTTTGAAAACCCCCTGTTGTGAAAGATCTTCCCTACAACAAGCAATATTTGGAAGGCGGTGTTCAGGGAAATACACACACTTTTGTTCGATCATCCTAAAAAGATTTAAGGTATGATCTTTTAAAGTATTAAAAGGAAGAAATAGTTTCTCTTACTTAATATTTATAGAGTTTTCCTTTCCCTTTTAAAACCTCACCATCTACAATATTCATCCATCTTGGAAATTTGAATTTAATGATGATATTGGTGGAGCTCAGATATGGAAGTGACTTTTCAAACCTGTATTTTTTTTTTTTTTTTTTTTTTTACTCTGCAGCAGATTTAGATGAGAATCACATCAAGCAATGCTATAGACTGGTGAATTACAAATGGGTGTTTCACAGAAATAGTTTCACAGATACTTTGGGGAAAAAAGGAGAGAGTGGTGAGGAAGTCTGGAGTTTAAATTAATACAGGAGAAATAACGTTAAGCAGGTGTTTATACTATAGGATTTTGTAGAGCCTATTATATATTATTGTTCATCATGAATCTCTATGAAGGGAACATGGCAAATCACTTTTCTCAGGACACCACTCATTTTACCAGATGTTGTGATCCATGGAATACTTTTTTGAAATAAATGCCATAGACAATAATGTGGCTCAGTCACCTTAGCAGTTTCATCATATTTTTTTTTTCCCTGGAAAAGGGCACTTGCCTTTCAGAGCTTTTGTGTTTACGCTGAAAACTTACACTCAAAGGATCCTTTAAATTGGAAATGTTGTTATTATCATTATCTGCATGAGAGATATTTGAAACCACATGCTTCCTAAAACAATTTAGAGTGGCTCACTAAGAATTAATAAGGCATAGTTTTGATGGTCTACTAGATATCAAGTAGTATAATAGGCACTAGGGATGCAACACTGAACAGCATAGAAGTGATCATCAGCTTCATGGGGTCTTCAGTTTAGTTAATAGATTATCACAGTTTACCTGCTGACCTCCAAAGCATTACAGTGTAAAATGCCCCAAACTGAAATCATCATCTTTTGCATCCCCTACTGCATACCCACTCCTTCCTGGGTGTTCCATATTCTAATAAATGGCATCATGATCTATTGAGTAATTCTAGTCAGAAAGCTGAAGTCACCTTGACTTTTCCATCCTCCTCACATCCCACTGTCAGTCAATCATTAAATCTCATTAGTTCTAACTCCTAAGTATCTTTCAATTTCTGATCTGTCCTTCAATCATCACTGCCTCCATACTGGTACATATTTATCATCTGTCTGGCATACTTCTGTAGTCTGTGGACTTGTTCACTTCCCCTCCTTCCCATTCAGTCTCCTAATTCTAACCAAGGTTATATTCTGATATTATTTTTTGCGTGTGTGTAGCTAGTATGTAGTTATTCTACAATTTTCAGTTGAAACCTCACTTTCTCAGAGATGTAATACCTACCCAAACTTCACATTGCCTTAGTTCTTTCTGTGTTACTTACACTCATGCATTACCTCAAATGTATTTTTCTTGTAACAGTGATTATACTTCTCAAAAGTTGGTGAATGCCAGTCTGAGTCAAGTATAAGCTCATTGAGGACAGGGGCCAGGTCTACCTTTGTCCACAGCTGTAAAACCAGTACCTGGCTTAGCAACAGATAATGTAGAAGTCTCTGGAAGTTATTTATTTATTCCATGACATTGCTTCTGCTGCGCCTGCAGGACAGAATGTTCATATCCCTCTTTTCTATCTATACCTCCCCCCCAAATTATTCATTCCTATACCTCCCCCCAAAGTTATTCATTCTTCAAAATTCAGATCAAATGTACTTCCGGAGTGAGTGAACTGTTCCATTATTGCCAATGCCCCTAAGAATTAACCACCCTACAGAATACTTTTTCCTCTGTTTAGCATCAGTAATAATATCTGTCCCCCTCCAACACACACATACACAAACACACACGCACACACACACACACACCACGTACACAATGGTAACTACTTTAAAGCAAATTCCTTGAAGAGCACCTTGTGTAAAGAGAACTTTCAATAAGAACTTGTTGAACTGAATTCGGGTCTGTCGATTCTGACCTTATCTTATGATGTAGAAAGATCTTTCTTTGTGCTCCAGATACACATATCCTACTGTCTAATTTTTTTTTGAATTTTATTTTATTTTTTTATACAGCAGGTTCTTATTAGTCATCAATTTTATACATATCAATGTATACATGTCAATCCCAATCTCCCAGTTCATCACACCACCACCCCCATGCCCCGCTACTTTTACCCCTTGGTGTCCATACGTTTGTTCTCTACATCTGTGTCTCTATTTTCTCCCTGCAAACTGGTTCATCTGTACCATTTTTCTAGGTTCCACATATGTACGTTAATACACGATATTTGTTTTTCTCTTTCTGACTTACTTCACTCTGTATGACAGTCTCTAGATCCATCCACATCTCAACAAATGACTCAATTTCGTTCCTTTTTAAAGCTGAGTAATATTCCACTGTATATATGTATGACATCTTCTTCATCCATTCATCTGTCCATGGGCATTTCAGTTGCTTCCATGACCTGGCTATTGTAAATAGAGCTGCAGTGAACATTGGAGTGCATGAATCTTTTTGAATTATGGTTTTCTCTGAGTATATGCCCAGTAATGGGATTGCTGGATCATACGGTAATTCTATTTTTCATCTTTTAAGGAACATCCATACGGTTCTCCATAGTGGCTGTATCAATTTACATTCCCATCAGCAGTGCAAGAGTGTTCCCTTTTCTCCACACCCTCCACAGCATTTGTTGTTTGTAGATTTTCTGATGATATCCATTCTAATTGGTGTGAAGCGATACCTCATTGTAGTTTTGATTTGCATTTCTCTAATAATTAGTGATGTTGAGCAGCTTTTCATGTGCTTCTTGGCCATCTGTATGTCTTCTTTGGAGAAATGTCTATTTAGGTCTTCTGCCCATTTTTAGACTGGGTTGTTTGTTTTTTTAATATTGAGCTGCATGAGCTGTTTATATATTTTGGAGATTAATCCTTTGTCTGTTGATTCATCTGCAAATATTTTCTCCCATTCTGAGAGTTGTCTTTCTTCTTGTTTATGGATTCCTTTGCTGTGCAAAAGCTTTGAAGTTTCATTAGGTCCCATTTGTTTATTTTTGTTTTTATTTCTATTACTATAGGAGGTAGATCAAAAAAGATCTTGCTGTGATTTATCTCAAAGAGCGTTCTTCCTATGTTTTCCTCTGCGGGTTTCATGGTGTCTGGTCTTACATTTAGGTCTCAAATTTCCCAGCACCACTTACTGAAGAGGCTGTCTGTTCTCCATTGTATATCCTTGCCTCCTTTGTCATAGATTAATTGAACAAAGGCGTGTGGGTTTATATCTGGGCTTTCTATCTTGTTCCATTGATCTGTATATCTGTTTTTGTGGCAGTACCATATTGTCTTGATTACTGTAGCTTTGTAGTATAGTCTGAAGTCAGAGAGTCTGATTCCTCCAGCTCCGCTTTTTTCCCTCAAGACTGCTTTGGCTATTCGAGGTCTTCTGTGTCTCCATACAAATTTTAAGATTTTTTGTTTTAGTTCTGTAAAAAAATGCCATTGGTAATTTGATAGGGATTGCACTGAATCTGTAGATTGCTTTGGGTAGTATAGTCATTTTCACAATATTGATTCTTCCAATCCAAGAACATGGTATATCTCTCTATCTGTTGATATCATCTTAAATTTCTTTCATCAGTGTCTTATAGTTTTCTGCATACAGGTCTTTTATCTCCTTAGGTGGGTTTATTCCTAGGTATTTTATTCTTTTTGTTGCAGTGGTAAATGGGAGCGTTTCCTTAATTTCTCTTTCAGATTTTTCATCATTAGTGTATAGGAATGCAAGAGATTTCTGTGCATTAATTTTGTATCTTGCAACTTTACCAAATTCATTGATTAGCTCTAGTAGTTTTCTGGTGGCATCTTTAGGATTGTCTATGTATAGTATCATGTCATCTGTAAACAGTGACAGTTTTACTTCTTCTTTTCTGATTTGTATTCCTTTTATTTCTTTTTCTTCTCTGATTGCTGTGGCTACAACTTCCAAAACTATGTTGAATAATAGTGGTGAGAGTGGACATCCTTGTCTTGTTCCTGATCTTAGAGGAAATGCTTTCAGTTTTTCACCATTGAGGATGATGTTTGCTGTGGGTTTGTCATATATGGCCTTTATTATTTTCAGGTAGGTTCCCTCTGTGCCCACTTTCTGGAGAGTTTTTATCAAAAATGGGTGTTGAATTTTGTCAAAAGCTTTTTCTCCATCTTTTTAGATCATATGTTTTTTATTCTTCAATTTGTTTATATGGTGTATCACATTGATTGATTTGAGTATATTGAAGAATCCTTGCATCCCTGGGATAAATCCCACTTGATCATGGTATATGACCCTTTCAATGTGTTGTGGGATTCTGTTTGCTAGTATTTTGTTCAGTATTTTTGCATCTATATTCATTAATGATATTGGTCTATAATTTTTTGTTGTTGTTGTTGTATCTTTATCTGGTTTTGGTATCAGGGTGATGGTGGCCTCATAGAATGAGTTTGGGAGTGTCTCTTTCTCCTCAATATTTTGGAAGCATTTGAGAAGGATGGGTGTTAGCTCTTCTCTAAATGTTTGATAGAATTCACCTGTGAAGCCATCTGGTCCTGGATTTTTTTTTGTTGGAAGATTTTTAATCAGAGTTTCAATTTCATTACCTGTGATTGGTCTGTTCATATTTTCTGTTTCTTCTTGGCTCAGTCTTGGAAGGTTATACCTTTCTAAGAATTTGTTCATTTCTTCAAGGTTGTCCATTTTATTGGCATAGAGTTGCTTGTAGTAGTCTCTTAGGATGCTTTGTATTTCTGTGGTGTCTGTTGTAACTTCTTTTTCATTTCAAATTTTATTGATTTGAGTCCTTTCCCTCTTTTTCTTGATGAGTCTGGCTAATGGTTTTTCTTGGTCTTTGGTATTGTCTTCTTTGTTTCTATTTCATTTATTTCTGCTCTGATCTTTATGATTTCTTTCCTTCTGCTAAGTTTGGGTTTTGTTTGTTCTTCTTTCTTTAGTTCCTTTAGGTGTAAGTTTAGGTTGTTTATTTGAGATGTTTGTTGTTTCTTGAGGTAGGATTGTATTGCTCTGAATTTCCATCTTAGAATTCCTTTGCTGCATCCCATAGGTTTTGGATCATCATGTTTTCATTGTCATTTGCCTCTAAGTATTTTTTGATTTCCTCTTTGATTTCTTCAGTGATCTCTTGGTTATTTAGTAATGTATTGTTTAGCCTCCATATGTTTGTGTTTTTTATGTTTTTCTCCCTGTAATTGCTTTCTAATCTCATAGCATTGTGGTCAGAAATGATGTTTGATATGGTTTCAGTTTTCTTAAATTTACTGAGGATTGATTTGTGACCCAGGATGTGATCTACCCTGGAGAATGTTCTGTGCACACCTGAGAAGAAAGTGTAATCTGCTGTTTTGGGATGGAATTTGTTATAAATATCAATTAAATCTATCTGGTCTATTGTGTCATTTAAAGCTTGTGTTTCCTTGTTAATTTTCTGTTTGGATGATCTGTCCATTCGTTTAAGTGAGGTGTTAAAGTCCCCCACTATTATTGTGTTACTGTTCATTTCCTCTTTTATAGCTGTTAGCAGTTGCCTTATATGTTGAGGTGCACCTATATTGGGTGCATATATATTTATAATTGTTATATCTTCTTCTTGGATTGATCCTTTGATCATTATGTAGTGTCCTTCCTTGTCTATAGTGACATTCTTTATTTTAAAGTCTACTTTATCTGATATGAGTATTGCTACACCAGCTTTCTTTTGATTTCCATTTGCATGGAATATCTTTTTCCGTCCCTTCACTTTCAGTCTGTATGTGTCCCTAGGTCTGAAGTGGATCTCTTGTAGGCAGCATATATATGGGTCTCGTTTTTGTATCCATTTAGCAAGCCTGTGTCTTTTGGTTGGAGCATTTAATCCATTCACATTTAAGGTAATTATCTATATGTATGTTCCTATTACCATTTTCTTAATTGTTTGGGGTTTGTGTTTGTTGGTCCTTTTCTTCTCTTTTGTTTCCCACTTAGAGAAGTTCCTTTAGCATTTGTTGTAGAGCTGGTTTGGTGGTGCTGAATTCTCTTAGCTTTTGCTTGTCTGTAAAGCTTCTGATTTCTCCATCAAATCTGAATGAGATCCTTGCCAGGTAGAGTAATCTTGGTTGTAGTTCTTCCCTTTCATCACTTAAAGTATATCATGCCATTCCCTTCTGGCTTGTAGAGTTCCTGCTGTGAAATCAGCTTTTAACCTTATGGGAGTTCCCTTGTATATTATTTGTCATTTTTCCCTTGTGCTTTCAGTAATTTTTCTTGTCTTTAATTTTTACCAATTTGATTACGATGTGTCTTGGCGTGTTTCTCCTTGGGTTTACCCTGCCTGAGATTCTCTATGCTTCCTGGACTTGGGTGGCTGTTTCCTTTCCCATGTTAGGGAAGTTTTCGACTATAATCTCTTCACATATTTTCTCCGGTCCTTTCTCTCTGTCTTCTACATCTGGGACCCCTATAATGCGAATGTTGTTGTGTTTAATGTTGTCCCGGAGGTCTCTTAGGCTGTCTTCATTTCTTTTCATTGTTTTCTTTATTCTGTTCTGCAGCAGTGAATTCCACCATTCTATCTTCCAGGTCACTTATCCGTTCTTCTGCCTCAGTTATTCTGTTATTGATTCCTTCTAGTGTATTTTTCATTTCAGTTATTGTATTGTTCATTTCTGTTTGTTTGTTCTTTAATTCTTCTAGGTCTTCGTTAAACATTTCTTGCATCTTCTCGATCTTTGCCTCCATTCTTTTTCCGGGGTCCTGGATCATCTTCACTATCATTATTCTGAATTATTTTTCTGGAAGGTTGCCTATCTCCACCTCATTTAGTTGTTTTTCTGGGTTTTTTTCTTGTTCCTTCATCTGGTTTATAGCCCTCTGTGTTTTCATCTTGTCTATCTTTCTGTGAATGTGGTTTTTGTTCCACAGGCTGCACGATTGTAGTCCTTCTTGCTTCTGCTGTCTGCTCTCCATACTGTCTAATTTGATGTGACCAACCAAAGAGCCTGACACTTAAAATAGCCAAAGAGAATTCTTTATTTACACCAAATCTGTGCCTCCTGAATCTTTTCCCTCTAATTAAATGGCACCACCATCCATATTCTCAAGTAGCAACTTTGGCATTGCCTTTGGATCCTCACTTTCTCTCCTTATCCCTCCTTCTTCTATCAAATGTAACAGCAGTTTCTGTTAGTACTCTCTCCAATTGTTTAATTCAGTATTTTCTCTATATCCACTTCAACCATTTTATTTAGGCCACCATCATTTCTTCCCTGCCTCTTCACAATATTTTCTTAAATGGTCTTGCTGAGTTTGCTTTCACTCTTCACCAATCCATGCACAATATAGAGCAAATGAAATATTTTTAAAATATAAATGAGATCACACAACTCAGTTGCTTCACAACATTCAGTAGTTTTCCATATCACAGAGAATAAAAGAAAAACAGCTAGCCTTGCAGCAAGGCCCTGCATTCTATGATATGTAGGAGCACGTGAACCTACTCCTCAGCCACCACCCCTCCTCCGTCCTATGCATCCACCTCACTGCATTTCCTTCAGCTCCTGGTACATGTCAACGTTTTCCATCCTCTGCTCCTGACACTGGAATGCACCTTCTCTACTTTCTACATCACCAGCAACTTCACTTCCTTCAGGACTCTGCTGAAATTTCAACCTTCCTGGATTGTTCTGACAATACTACCTGAAATAGCACATTTTGTTCTTTTTAATATCTAACATTTTGTTTCCCTCATAGCCATTATTACAATTTGCAGTTATTTTTCTTTACCACTTACTTGTTTGTTGCCTGGATTCACTCATGAAATGTGAGATTCATGGGTTCAGGGGTAACGTCTGTTATTTTTATAGTACCTATGTGAGAATTTTATCCAGAATGAATTAAAGTATTTGAAATAATTAAAGACATTATATGCAACATAAGTAAAAAGATGTTTAATAGAGAGATAGATCTGGGTGTGAATACTGATTTACGACCTTAATAAAGCTGTGGTCTGGGCAAATCATGTAAACGTATGAAGCCATAGTAGTAGTTTCCTTCCCTCTAAAATCAACTTGTAGATTTGTGGTAATGATTTTTGAGATACTGTATATAAAGTGTATATAGAAAGGGTTTCCATGCATACAGCAGGAGCTCAATAATGGAAGCAATTTTATTTAATTAAAATTTTATTTAAATTTTATTTAATTTTCAGAGTAAATAGTAGTTGCAGTAAATAGTAGTAGTATGTATATAGACTTTTTGTCTTACTAATAGAAATGTGAAAATTAGACCAACAAGGTTATATAAATCAAGAAAAGGAATTATAGGTTCAGTTTTGTAAGAAAGAAAATAAAGTAAATTTCAGATTTTTTGTTAGATTAAATTTTTTAAAACTTGCTTTAGGTTATAATTGTATAATAATATGCCTAATATATATTTACTTTTTTTTTTTTTTTCTTTTCGGTACGCGGGCCTCTCACTGTTGTGGCCTCTCCCGTTGTGGAGCACAGGCTCCGGACGCACAGGCTCAGCGGCCATGGCTCACAGGCCTAGCCGCTCCGCGGCACGTGGGATCTTCCCGGACTGGGGCACGAACCCGTGTCCCCTGCATTGGCAGGCGGACTCTCAACCACTGTGCCACCAGGGAAGCCCTAATATATTTACTTTTAAGAATAATGAAAAGAAAGAAAATTCAAACGCATTGTCTCAGTAGATTCTGCCATGACTTCTAATATTTATTTATTTAATTTATTTATTTAATTTATTTTTTTGGCCACGTCAGGTCTTAGTTGGGGCACGCAGGATCTTCAATGAGGCATGCAGGATCTTTGTTGCAGCACGTAGGCTTCTCTCTAGTTGTGACATGCAGGTTTTCTCTCTCTGGTTGTGGCACGTGGGCTCCAGGGTGCGTGGGCTCTATAGTTGTGGCATGCAGGCTCTCACTGAGGTGCATGAGCTTAGTAGTTGTGGTGTGCGGGCTTAGCTGCTCTGTGGCATGTGGGGTCTTAGTTCCCCAACCAGGGATCAAATCCGTGTCCCATGCATCGGAAGGCAGATTCTTTACCACTGGACCACCAGGGAAGTCCCTGCCATGATTTCTAAAATAGGACTTCTGTTATGATGGGAAATTAGAGCTCTATAACTCTCTACCAATTTCCAGGTGTTTAAAATGCAACCCAAGCATCCTTGAAAAGTGGTAAGTAGTATATATTTCTGAAGATGTGTTCCATAGCATGTGTTAGTTACACCTGGGATATTTCTCATGTTTCAAATAGAGTATTTTGACTACTTTTCTTTCAAATAATTACTTAGATTCTGCTGCATTATTTAAAAACTGTTGAAAACTTTCATTCTCTTTTTAATAGCCATTTCCTCATTCTCTAGCTAGCTTTTAACCTCAGTGCCATTTTGACACAGAGATTTAAAATATCCTGCACCAGTCATAAGATATTTGACCTTTTATGTCCTAAAAGAAAAGGATATAGAAAAAGATGATATCATTTTTAGGGGGAGTCTGTTCAACTCCATAAAAAAAGTCTCTGTATGCCACATTTTTATTATGTACCTTTGTTCCCAGACAATTTTTTCCCTGTGTATTTGTGTCACAGATATTTGATTCAGTCTTATGTATTTGTCTCTTTTATTTCTAATAGGAAGCATTAATAAGAAGGAAAGATTAGGAATGAGTTTTTGAGTTCGGTATTTGAGAACTAGGGTATATATGGCATACTTAGTTTGAAATGAACAAGGGTCAGGAGCATTAGGTGGTTAGATAATTGAGTGATAGCAGCCTAAACCTTGATTTAATATATTTTCAAGAGAAAAAGGAGCAATAGCATTTTCTATAAACTCTCTGCAGCTCATAGCCAGTTTATATTGGCCTTTGCTAGTCAATTTGTGCAATTATTTGTTTGTTCAGCCAATTACAAATCTGTCTGTTATGCTTTGCCGTAACCTTTCTGAATGCATATATTCTTTAATTCATGATCCAGAAACTCGAAACGGGTTTTTCCTCTATATTTCTTTCTCAAATAGCAGAAAGGCAACAATTGGCTTCATTCGGTGATTATGTTCAACTGCAGTTTTCTGGATCTGGAGTGTGATAGACAGAAACAACATGGGAATAGGCTCAATTCAGAATTAGGTTTAGTTATCCTGTTTGATGATAAACTTCTAGGCCCTGCTAAGATATTGATTAACTCCTGTCCTTCCAGTAAGCCTTCTAAAAGCCCTGCTAGCTGACGGTTCCATATGGACTACGCTGTGCTCTGTAAGACTTGTCACTTGTCAGCATTGCTTATCACTCTGTGACCAACCCATGCCGTTTGAATGACTGTAGTATACCTAAAGTGAGGGACCATAAATTAGAGATTCAAAATTAATGTCCTTCCTTGGATTGTGTACAATCCTTTTTGGAAATAGGGCATAGGGCATACACCAAATAGGGCATACACCAAAATGATTTCAGCTTTTTAGTGGTTTGAACAAAATGTGGTTTTAAATGTTCAATTACCACATGAGAATTGAACCAGTTATTATTCTTGGAAGTATTTTTCACCTGTTCCTGGAATCTGTTGCTGTATAAACAATTACTTGGAAACTCTATGGTAAACATAGTAGCCATTTTATTGTCTTATAATCTGGGTCAGGAATGTGGGTGGAGCTCAGTTGGGTGAGTTTTCTGTTCTAAAGGATGTCAATGGCTTTGTTTGATGATATTCAGCAGGCAAATGGACTGTTCAGGAGGGTCCAAGAGGTGTCATTTACATACATTGTGCTTTTGCAATGATACCTAAAGACTGAGCTCAGCAGGGACTGTCCATCAGAGTGCTCACAAGTGGTATCTACGGGATAGCAGTATCAGGGCATTCGGACTTCTTACATGGCAGCTCAGAGATTCTCCATTGTTGAAAGTGGTCCAGCAGAAGTTGAAAGGCTTCTCATGACTTAGCCTCTAAATCCTAAAATATCACTTCTGATCTGTTCTATTGGTCAAGCAAGTCACCAAGGCAAGCCCAAATTTAGGAAAGAAGAATTGGACTCCCCTCTCAGTAGGAGAAATGGCAAAGAACTTGTGATTATCCTTAATGTCTCACATTGCCTTATTCTCTTTTAGTCATGACATATGTTAGGTGAGTTCTACCATAGTGGAGAACAATTAAAGTGGCAGGATAGTAACATTGGGTCAACTAAAAATTGACCTTCATTGTCATTTCCCCGTCATTCTTTCATTCATTCATTTGTTCAACAAAGATTAATTGATGGCCCATCACATGCAGGCAGTGTCCAAGGTGATGGGGAAATGGAGTTGAATCCCTCATAAAACTTAAATTCTAGTGAGGGAAAGCAGAACATTTACAGATACACTCTACTCCAGATATTCATTGGCTGATTTATGCAGTCAATATTTATAGCAGCCCAGTGAATGGATGTTTATAAGTATGCTTTTAAGTCAAATTAAAAAACTAAAGTTCATAGAAAAATCTTACTCAAGTTTACACAGCTTATAATTAAAAAAAAAAAAAAATCAGGTCTGCCTGACTCCAGACTGTGTATTTATTATGATGAAGATTAACTAATTTGATTTTAGTAGCAAATAAATGTGATTATTTTCTTTTTATTACAAAATTACAAGTTATTTCTGAAATAATTTAGAAAACACAGTAAAGCAGAAAATGGCATTGAAAGTCACAGACCTGTATTTCTACTGCTCAGATATATTCAGTGTTATTACTTGGGTATATCCCTGTTTCTGTTCACTATTGTTATAAAACAAACTATCTCCCAAACTTTGTGGCTAGTGTGTGGGTTGTTAATTTAGACTGGGCTCAGCTGAGCTCTTCCTCTGGCTCTCTGTTGGGCTTTCACATGCTTCCGTGTCCAGCTGTGAGTTAGTTGGCCAGCTGTGCTTCTGGGCATTGGCTGGCTGATGGCTCGGGGGCAGCAGGTCACTCACACATGGTCTCTCCTGCTACAGCAGGTTAGCCTGCGCTTGTTAACATGCAAATCACAGGATTCAAAAAGAGAGGACAGAGTATGCAATGCCTCTTGAGGTCAGGGCTGGCATATTAACACAAAGCAAGTTACAAGATCAACCCAGGTTAAAGAGACGGGAAATTAACTCCACCTTTAGATGTGAAGAGATTCGAACTTATATTTCAAAGGGTATGGAATCAGAAAATGGTAAAGAATTTCAGCCATATTTTCAATTAAACTGCCACAACTCTTCCGTGTTTCTATCCACCACCCAAGCCTTTTTTAAGTAAAGAGAACTATAAACATAAAAACACACAGGTTTTATATAAACACATTTATATATCACAGGTATATTCTGAACAATGGCTTGGTTAAAATCATTTGCTTCTTTTTTTAAGCAGAATGATCTACTATCTTTGCTTTAATTTGCATTTGTTGGATTACCTGTGAAATTAAATATGTTTCCATATATTTGTTGGTTACTTGTTAGCAGTATTTATGATTTGCTGGATGAGAGAAAGGAGGCAAGGTATTATTTGGGAGCATTTTGCAATTATTCACTAGAAAGAAAATGAACAGTAGAGCATCACTAATGGTTGATACAGGAATAGAGGAGAAAACTGTCACGAGTACAGGATGTACCTGGCATGACTTCTGCCTGCATGTGGAAAAAGAGGGAGAACTAAACATCAAAAATACTTTCGGCAAGACTGAAAGAATGAGGGTACCACTAACAGAAATTGTGAAGTGTGGAGGAGAGAGTGATTTTATGAGAAAGTTCACTCTTGAGCATTGTGACAGTAAGATACAATCAGAACATCAAATGGAGATATTAAGCAGGCAATTAATAAACTATGGGGATGAGTTATTATTTTTTTTTATAAAAGTGATGGTAGGAAAATATTTTACTTTCCAGGGAGATAAATGTTATTTCCCAAGTAAGAGAAACACAGATGTTTGATAATACCATGAAGCATATCACATTTAAGAAACAGAAGGGGAAAGGGAGATGAACAAAAGCGATGCCCAGAATTAAGCAGTATTATAGAATAATTTCTTTCTCACTCCCCAAAACTATTATTTCATGCTCTCTCTTACATTAACTACTTACTATACTCGCTCTCAACTGATGATCATTTCTCACACTTGATTGTTAAGAATGAAAGCTCTCAAAGGATCTTTAGGGCAGTGAAAATACTCTGCACAATACCGTAGTGATAGATACATGTCATTATGCTTTTCTCTAAACGCATAGAAAGTACACTAAGAGTGAACCAAAATGTAAACTTTAGACTTTGGGTGATTATGTTGCGTCACTGTAGGTTCATCAGTGGTAACAAATGTACCACCGGTGAGGGATGTTGATAATGGGGGAGGCTACGTATGTGTGGGGGGAGAGGGTATGTGTGAAATGTCTGTACCATCCCCTGAATTTTTCTGTGAACCTAAAAACACTCCAGAAAAATAAAGTCTTAGTAAAAAATAATTAAGTAATTGTATTTAACAGTCTGAAATCTGAGCATGGTTCACTGAGAAAAAAGAAAGATATCACTAAAGAGTAAAAGAAAAAAAAAAACTCTCAGCTGCCTTTACATTCCACCACCAAACATAAATTGTGCCCATCGTCGCCCTCACCTGGTATTTGTTCTGTCCTTTACAATGAAAAGCGTAGCCCTTTTCCTTTCAGAAACTATTCGGTGAATCCCATCCCTTCTTACCTTCTCAGTGACTCACCCTTCCCCCGACCCCTCTCTCTTCAGTATCGATTGCCCCTCTTGTCTTCCAGATCACTCTCATTAACAAAGAAATATTCTCTAGTATATCCCATCCAAAATAATAAAAATACCTTTTGCTCTCATATCTGTCTCCATATAATAATAAAAAATGAATTCCAAAAACCTAAATTGTTTCACGTCTGGATCCTGCATAATTTCTAACCCTGTCTAATGCTACTCTTATTATCTCTGACAATAATCCGGGGACTTAGGTTACAAACTGGTTTTCTAAAGGGTTTCTGTAGACTGCTTCCTCTGTCTGTAATAAATGCTTCCATCCCTCTTGCTATCTACATGGCTGCTCCTATTTCGCTTTATAATTGTCATATCCTTAGAGAGTGTGTTATGAGTTGAACTGTATTCCCCAGAAAGAGATGTTAAAATCCTAACTACTGTCACTGTGAGTGTGACCTCATTTGGAAATAGGTTTTTTACAGGTATAGTCAAGTTAAAATGAGGTCTCTAGGTTGAGTCCTAGTCCAACATGATTGATGCCTTTATAAGAAGAGGAAATTTGGACACGGAGACCAACATTCACAGAGGAAAGATGGAAGACAATGTAGAGATATACAGGAGAAGACAGTCATGTGACAATGGAGGCAGCAATTAAAGTGATACATCTGCAGGCGAAAATTGCAAGAATTGCCAGGAAGCACGAGAAGCTAGAAGAGGTAAGATAAGATTCTTCCATACATCCTTCAGAGTGAACATGGCCCTGTGGACATATTGATTTCAGACTTCTAGCCTCCAGGACCGTGAGAAAATACATTTCTGTTAAATCACCCTGTCTGTGGTACTTTGTTACAGCAGCTCTAGGAAACCAATCCAGGGCCTCAAATCTTCACACTAACCAATCCTGTTTTGTTTTGGATTATATTTTATTATGGAGTATTTCTTTCCTTCAAACCCTTATTTCATCAGAAATCTTCACATGCATTGGTCTGTTTTGGTGTCTGCCATTTCCTTTTTCTGCAGTCAAGGACTGTATCTTACACGTTCAGTCTTATATCCCCAGCTTTCTGCCTGATATACAAGCAGCAATCAATGCATTATTTGCTATGAACATAAATGAAGATACAGAGCTGGGGAAGTCAAGGAAACAACAGGTCATAGTAGAGACTCATGATTAAGAATGTCAAATGCTGAAACAGAATTGGAAGCAAAACAGCCCATTGGCTTTTGTACTCTTGTGGAAGCAGTTGGTGACCTTTGAGCAAGCAGTTTCAGGAAAGTGGGTGTGGCAGAAACCATAATATAAGGTCTAAACACTGAGTCAGCAATGAAGGATTGTAGGACCCAGGTGTAGTATGCCCTTTCAAGAAAGCTGGCAATGAGAAGAGGAAGAGTAACAGAGCAGAGGCTTAAATTTTCTTGGATGTTTATCTAAATAAAATGGCAAGAGAATATTCAAATATGAAAGTAGACTTGTTATTTATTAATAACAGCAGGAACCTCTCAGGATCCTAGAGATTTGAGGAGAAAGTATTCAGTGGAATGACAGAAGAAGCTGTTATGAAGCAAGGTCTGGAAAAATGTAGGAGAGACCAAATTCAGTGATAAGGGTAAAGAGTAGATACCTTCGCCATGTTTCTTACTCAGGAATAAGTAAATCAAGCGCTTCCCTGGTGGCGTAGTGGTTAAGAATCCACCTGCCAACACAGGGGACATGGGTTCGAGCCCCGGTCCGGGAAGATCCCACATGCCCTGGAGCAACTAAGCCCGTGTGCCACGACTACTGAGCCTGTGCTCTAGAGCCCGTGAGCCACAACTACTGAAGCCCGTGTGCCTAGAGCCCGTGCTCTGCAACAAGAGAAGCCACTGCAATGAGAGCCCTGCACACCACAACGAAGAGTAGTCCCCGCTCACCACAACTAGAGAAAGCCTGTGCACAGCACGGAAGACCCGATGCAGCCCAAAAGAAATAAAATAAAATAAATAAATTTATTTAAAAAAAGAATAAATCAAGATGATGAAAACAGACAAAGTGTCATAGAGCGTGTCATATTGAATGGCTTTTTTTTTGTTTTGTTTGCCTTTGGAACATATCTCCTTTACTAGATTATAAACATTTTCAGATCTACAATTTCCTTTATACCTACAAATCAGTGTAAAAAGGATATTTTAAGTGAAATCCTCTTGTAGTGTCATACATAGTTTATATTTTCTAACAAAGTTCTTGTTTTTCAATTTTATTCCCAACTTTAAACCTGTTATATATTTTATTCCTGGAGAGGGGTAAAAAGTTATTTCATTAAGTCATTTTCTATTAACAGAAGACCTGTTATTAATTGAGTGCCTATTTTATGCCCCGCCCTGTCCTATGCTTTTTAAATACATTTGTCTTCCACGTGTCTTCCACATTCACTGTTGTCACTAATTGTCATTTGTCCTTTGAAATAATACAGATAGATGTATTTTGTATTTTTACACAAATGGGGAAATTGAGGATTAGAGAGATTGCTTGTCTAAAACCACACAAAGACGTTGCAGAAATTATAAATGCCTCACTGCAGAGCCTCAGGCCTTAACCTCTGCACCACTGCAAAAGTAGATACACAAAACAATTGCCCTAAAGAAAATTCTAGTTGTATATTAAGCTGTATTTTTCAAGTTTTTTTTTAACATCTTTATTGGACTATAATTGCTTTACAATGGTGTGTTAATTTCTGCTTTACAACAAAGTGAATCAGTTGTACATATACATATGTTCCCATATCTCTTCCCTCTTGCATCTTCCTCCTTCCCACCCTCCCTATCCCACCCCTCTAGGTGGTCACAAACCACCTAGCTGATCTCCCTGTGCCATGCGGCTGCTTCCCGCTAGCTATCCACCCTACGTTTGGTAGTGTATGTATGTCCATGCCACTCTCTCACTTCGTCACAGCTTATCCTTCCCCCTCCCCATATCCTCAAGTCCATGCTCTAGTAGGTCTGTGTCTTTATTCCCGTCCTACTCCTAGACTCTTCATGACATTTTTTTTTTCTTAGATTCCATATATATGTGTTAGCATACGGTATTTGTTTTTCTTCTTCTGACTTACTTCACTCTCTATGACAGACTTCAGGTCCATGCATCTCAGTACAAATAACTCAATTTCGTTTCTTTTTATGGCTGAGTAATATTCCATTGTATATATGTGACACATCTTCTTTATCCATTCATCTGTTGATGGACACTTAGGTTGCTTCCATGTCCTGCCTATTGTAAATAGAGCTGCAATGAACATTTTGGTATATGACTTTTTGAATTATGGTTTTCTCAGGGTATATGCCCAGTAGTGGGATTGCTGGGTCGTATGGTAGTTCTATTTTTAGTTCTTTAAGGAACCTCCATACTGTTCTCCATAGTGTCTGTATCAATTTACATTCCCACCTCAAGTTTTATTTACTGTTGAAAAATACTGTTTACTATAAGAGCAGTAATAATAAGTCGTGTTTCTACTGACTTTTTCAAGTCAGATGATTGGCTTTGTAGTTTATTCCACACTTCCCTATCTATTCTCCTGACAATTTCCTATTTCGTTGATCTTTTTAAAATAATGAACCTAAAATTTAGTATCAATAAAACAAAATGATTGACAAAAGATATTCTAAGCAATAAAATCTCCTATTTCCTTGTTTCTGGTATCTCTTTGAAAGAGATGCTGGGCAATAGTGAATCTCTTTTAAATAAATATCGATGTGTCCATTTGGAAACTAATAAAACCTAACGCCTTCCACAGTTGGTAGCAATAAAAATGAAGTGTGCATTGTTTAAGGTGGCTTAATAGCTGACACTGAGGCTGAGTCAGATTTTATAAGCATTTTGAGTTATATTATTCCGCAATTATTGTTAGTGTGGGCATTGGTATGTGCAATTATCTAATGCTTTAAATTATCTAAATCAATATGTAGGTAGTAAAAGCTTAGACATATAACTTGAAAATGAGTTCACATGAACTCATTTGCCACTGTGTTAATGTGTCTGTCCTATTTAGCCTATATTTATACCTTGTAAACCAGGTTAATTTAAAAGCTTGATAGAGGCTGCTATAACATTATAAAATGAATGTTACCATTATAAGGAAAACAAGTGATGTTACAGACAGTAAAATCTCTAACTTTGTGCATCCTTCCCACTGCTGTCCCTAACATTGTTTCCCTTCCTAAATTTCATGTCTTCCAAATAATTGCGGAGAGAGACTACATTTGCTCAGTCACTAGATAGTTAATTCATTGGTTCTTTTCATATGTTCCAGATTTGATCACTTTTTATTCTTACACTTTTCAGTAGGCCTACAAAGACTTTACACGCTTAATGTAAACCATTCCATATTCTGCTTTTAAGAAATTTTCTTTGCATGGGCTTAGAGTAGCACATTGAGAGCAATTAACATTGGGATTATAGTTGCATCAAGAGAGCAACAACTGAATATTCTATTTAACAACTGTTAAGTGGTACTAATGGGCAGGTTTAGAACTTAGGCCAAGGAGAATCTGCATGTACAAATACAAATCTTGTTACATACTATTAACTAAAATGACTTGGATAATTAAGAAATAACTCCAAGCTTAGGTATTATTCACCAAAATCTTCGTATGCACGTGGTACCTAAAAAGGTCATTTCAGCATAGCCTCATTATTGTCCATATGGAAACTCCCTTTGTGATCAGTAGGAGTACCAGGTTTACTCACAATGACAACTGACCTACAGCTGGTAAATAGCTCTGTGAAGCATGTCTGGATTGAGAAGGACATTGAGAGGTTATCTTGCCTATCTCTGCTTTCCTGCAAGGTCATACTTAAATCATCCGAATAACTTGGACATCCTTTTATTAAAGCTTTTCAGGAAGAATATTTCTTAGCTCTCCTTATTTAACCATGTAATATTTAACAACTCTCATCATCATTCCTCATTTTAATTCATTCATCCACTCTCTTTTGTTCAATTTTGTATTAAAAAGTCCATTGCCTAATTTTTCTTTTTACTGGAGAATACATCTATAATCTACATGTGATTTTTTTTTTCCTTTTACATCTTTCAACAGGATTAGGAGCCAGCTGAAATTAGAATTTAATTCTGCTCTTTTTGAAAAAATATTTTTTTGAACTAAGCATATGTGGCATTCCTTTTGTTCCAATTATTTCTTTCGGAAATGTTTCTCACACCCATCTAGATGTTCAGGAAAGTTGTATATCTGTCAAACCTTCCGTCTCCTTTCTAATGACTTACATGTGATGGACATTACTCCACCTTTTTCTTTCTTTTTTTTGGGGGGGGGCCTCTCCACGCAGCATGCGGGATCTTAGTTTCCCAACCAGGGATCGAACCCGTGCCCCCAGAGTCTTAACCACTGGACCGCCAGGGAAGTCCCAGTCCACCTTTTTCATGTCAATATCTTCAATTCTTTCCTGGCTTTGCCTACCCAGTATATGCATGGGGCAAAACTCCGACTCTGAACTTGTTCACCTTCTTCAGGTCTAATACTGGCATGTTGATTGAGCGCTAGAAAATTCTTGGTCTCCAACAGCAGTTTGACCCTCAGTATCGCTTAGAAATCCTGTCCTTTCCCTACTTCATTCTCTCCTATTTTCTAAGGTAGCTATTTCAAACCTTCTCTTTTAAAATCTCCTTTCCTAGCACCCTCCTCGCTATGAGTGAGTGACCTTAGTTTCTACATCACAGAGAAAATAAAATCCTCACAAATCCTTTGAACATGCTGTAACCCTCCCCCACACCCCTCTCCCCACCTCCACACACATAAAAGCTTTTTTTCCCCCTCTTGTTGGCTAGAAGTTGTTGTTCTTGTCTAAAACTAATTTCTCCACATCTGGATCTCATTCCTTCCCACAAGATAAGTTCTCTCTTAATTGTGTGTTTCTTCAGTCTCCATTGGTGCCATCCTGTCCCTATTTAATCGTGTTCAAGTTTTTCCATTTAATCAAAAGAACCATAATAAAACCCTTCACCCAATCTCTCTCCAGACCCGCCTCCTTTCTTTTCTCCACTTGCTGGTCAAGCATTTATAGTAGCAGCTTACACTTGCTGTCTTTATTTCTCATCTGTCATTCATAGGTCAACCTGTATTGTCTGCCTTCATCTCCCACTGAACCATTTTCTCACACATCACTAATAATTTGCTTGTTTGTAAATGCAATGAATAAGTCCACTTGTCTTATTTGACTTCTCAGTAGCATTTCACACTGTGGACTATTCTTACGTTGAAACACTCTCATTCATCAGCTTCTATAGCACCACCTACTCCTGATTTTTGGCCACTGCACTGAAACCTTCCTTGAAGGTTCTTTCTTAACCCATCAGTGAAATATTGGTGTCTGTAAAAAAAAAAAAAAAAAAAAAAAAAAATGGTGTCTGTAAGAATTCTGTTCTAGATACCTTTACATAGGATTGTTCTCCCCTTCTCCCTTGGCTCCAGTGAATGACTTTATATTTTACATTCACTTTCAGATATATTTCTGCTCTTTCAGTGCGCACATCCAGCTTGGAACTGGATCTGTTTACTTGAATATTCTTCAGACAGCTGTTCTATGCCTGAACTTGTCCACTTACTTGCAAGTAATTTTCTTCCCTCGTTGTCATTCATTCAGTGAATGGTGCCACCACCATCTGTTCAGTTGTTTAAGTCAGAAACGGGTATGGCATAAATTCCTTGGTCACCAAATCCTGTCGTTTTAATGTCCCGTCTTTACCCTGTTCTAGGCCACAATTATTTTTTGTTTAGCTGATGGTTGACTCATTAATTCTTCCAATTGATTCTTTAGGTTGCAAGAAGTTGTCTTGTTTGTTTGTTTGTCTTTCTGATCCGATCATTTATGTTTTATTCTTAAAATCCATTAATTGATGGAACTATGCACTGAGTTTATGGTATAACCTCACAGATTAAATTATTCATAAATTATTATTAATGAATATAAAGATCAGAAATTTGTCAGGGAGACATATTTTAAGGTTTCATGTGACATCTTAAATCCCTTCCCCCAAATATTGTGTGAGTCCTCATCTGGCTTTGGCCACTTCTGTTTTTATTCAGATTATTAACTGATTGTATAATTTTTATTTTTCCTTTTGGGTATCATCAATACTATTTTGTTGAAGAACTACATGTTCTATTTATAAGATGAAGATCTCTGCTAATTTTTATCACAATCCTGTAAAGAATGTGCTATTATTTACACTTTTCAAATGAGAGAACTGAATTCCAGGTAAGTCAACTAAATGGTCCAAGTTCATATAGCCAATAAGTAGAATAAGGACTTGAACTCAGATCGCTGTGACCACAATATCCATTCTTATTCTGCTGTGCAGCACTACTTCCTAAGACAATCATCATTGAAATACTAATTGAAAGATGGAATCTGATGATGCAAGTTTAATTCTGCATATATTTAATATTAATTTTAGTATAGTGGTGTTTTCGATTTTAGTGAAAAACTAACATTTTTCTTTTTTGTGATTATTCCTGTTTTGCTGAAAGAACACTTCCCTAATTTCATTACTGTTTAGTGTACATTTTAGCTTTTGAGATGGTTTTTCTAACTCTGTGTATCTGTGAGCACTCCTACACACGTTTAAGATTAGAGTATAAATCACTCAAAAGTTTTCTTGTATCTGCATAGTCACTGAGAACATATATTTTTAAGTTTTCTGTAGGAAACTCTATGAATCAAAACAAAACAACCAGTACCTTAGGGACTGTGGATCCAATACCTGATTTTGCTATGATTTTCTAAAGTCTGTTGTTTAGTTGTCAGTCTGGCTGACATTTCAGTTCAATCTACTATTGGTATGTTTGTTTTTCTTCCTGAAGCAGGCCCCATGTTTACAATTTCATGTATTATACAGGTAACTTATCTTAATTCCAAAGAAGAACAGTAATTGGATTAGTTGAAAAGAGTTAACCTATAATGTGAAGTTCAAAAACAAAACTTAACTTTAGTACATGTATCCCTCTTAATGCTTGCAAAAAATCTTACTTATTCTGCTATTTGTTTCTTTTTCAGATAAGAAAATTGATAAATAGGAAGTTTAGGTTAAGCTAAAAATTATCAGAGCAGATTACAAACATACATCTTAACTCCTATTAAATATAGCAATATATTTGAATAAGCCATGATCCCTATCAATGAGAAACTCACAGATTACCTGACATTTTAACAAATGTTTACAAAACAATTTATTGGTGCAATTCTATTAGGATCAAACATATAAGCTTGCCAGTCCTTAGGTAAAAAGCTGTGGGATGTTGGCAGTTTCACAGGAATCTTTTTAAACTTTTCACAGGAACTTTTTAAAAATGTGTACCTTATATCGTGGTGGTTAAAGGAAAACATGATTAATTACGCTCAGTTAGACCAGCAGAGCCTTTAGAGAAGAGGAGATGCTTAAGCTGAGTGTTGAAAGGCACGTTTGACAGAGTTCAGCGGGCAGACAAAGGGTAATACACACATAAACCATGAAGACATAAAAGAGTGCCGTGTACCCAAAGAACTTCAAGAGGTTTGTGATACTTGAAACATAGTGCACGGGTGCAAAAGACCACTGCAGATGGATAGAGGGGTTCAAATTGTGCAGTACACAAGGGTATGAGCTTTTAGGAAGTGCCATTCACATCCTAGGCATATATTGACTTTTATGACATCAGCAAGGCACGCTTAGAGACTCCAAACCTCCAGTGGGGACCCGGAGCAGCCAGGAGTCCCCTGAGGATATTTCTCTTTGTTGCTACTCTGGGTGACCTGATTCTTATCTCCCAGAGGTGTCTATAGCCAAACAACTAAAAAGTTTCAAACAGAAGAAATGCTTAATGATGATTAAAACTACAATGACCATGATGATGCCTACTGACGATGATAAGATTGTCTAACTGCAATTGGATGTTTTGTTTTTACCAGGCGCTATGCTAAGAATTTCACACCCGTTATGACAATATGAGAGTAGATACTGTTGTTATCCCCAACATATAGTTAGCTCTGTCTTAGATGATTGTCTTCTGGGGGATAAGTGTGTGTGTGTGTGTGGATGTTTATATATACATAAAACAATACATGTATATAACTATATGAATTATATATCTATAGTCTCAAGAATTGCCACAGAACATTTTTATTTGGGCTGCTTTTAGTTATTAATTTTTCAGTGTGTATGGGGCATTCAAATCTCACAGGGCTAGTCTAAGAAATGAAAAATGAGACAGCATACTCCAAATAATAATTTTCTCCTAAAATTCATGTTTCCACTGTGAGATTTCTCAAAGGTAAACTGTAATTCATTTAATATCTTATTCCTGTCTTTTTGCATGAAAAACAGCAAGCACTGTAAGGAAAAACTGACAAAATTCAGGCAGGTTTTGAAAACTAGAGATAATATAATTATATATGAGACATAGAGGCCATTGCCGTTTATCCTTGTCCGCCTGATTTTCTAAGGGTCATCCAACCAGAAACCACCATTCTGAATAAATTGATATGTGATATTAATTGCCAGTTGGAGGAAACAATTTACTTCACTATAAATACCAACTAGATATTAAGTAAACAAATAATCTGTTGTGACAGATTGGTCTGCATGGTATTAATCTAATTTAGTATAAGTGATGGCTTGCAGCTGAATGATGCCAGTACTTTAAACATGTCTTGGATGCTTCTGTTGCAAATTGAAATGTGACCTCAGCCAGCTAAGTTGTTAGTTATACTGACATGCCCAGCTGAGTGACAACATGGCCTTCATCTTTTCAGGAGTGGAGACCCACTGACCTAATTAATCTCTTTGTAGATTTAGATCTAGAACTGGATATATTTTAGGGATAAAATAAACTATTATTATTGCTAGTATTCTGAGTTTTTCTAAGCAGTGAAAATACCTTTTCCCATTTAATGCCCACAACATGTGTGCAAGTTGTCTCACAGATGAGGAAACGGAGAGTCCGTGAAAGTAAGTAAATTCACCCAGCACATACCTCTCGTGAGTGGCAGAAACAGAATATTTCTCTAAATGATTCACTTCTAAGGAATTTTAAAGCAAGGATGTTTTGAAATCCTCTTGTTGCTCGTGTATGAACAATTGGTACGTCAGTTGCCTTTGCAGGGGTAGGTTAAAAAAAAAAAGTCATACATCCTTAGCAGGACAGTACAAGTATCTTGATTTTTACCTATACTGACCATTGTAGTTTTGCCGTGTGCCACTCATACTTTAAGTTCCAACAATCTCAACCAGCTCTTAATCGCTGAATCTCATTCTGCTCTTGTGTGCCTCAGTGCTTTTACACACACTATTCCCTCTCCTTTGAAGGCCCTCCCACCCTTTCACCTAGCATTTACATTCATATACCCGATTGTCTAATAAACCCCTAATCATCCTTCGCATCCGTGTTAGTTTCCTATTGGTCCATAGCAGCTTAAATAACAGAAAGCCATCATTGCTGGCTTTGAAGTTAAAAGAAGGGGGCCCAAAGCCAAGGAATGCAGTGGCCTCTAGACGCGTTGAAGTGCCCTTAGTTTACAGCCAGCAAGACAACTGAGATATGATCTTGCAGCCGTGAGAAATTCAATTCAGCCAACAATGTGAGTGAGCAGCAAGTGGATTTGTCAGTGGAGCCTCCGAGTGGAACATCTTCTGCTGACAGCTTGATCTTAGCCCCCTGAGACCTTTATAAGACTTCTGACCTATAGAACTGTGACATAACAAGCATGCATTTGTTTTCTTTTTTTTTCGGCTACGTTGGGTCTTGTTGCTGAGCATGGGCTTTCTCTAGTAGCAGCGAGCAGGGGCTACTCTTCCTTGTGGTGCGCGGACTTCTCATTGCAGTGGCTTCTCTTGTGGCGGAGCACGGGCTTTAGTAGTTGTGGCGCGTGGCCTCAGTAGTTGTGGCTCACGAGCTCTAGAGCGCAGGCTCAGTATTTGTGGTGCGCGGGCTTAGTTGCTCCGCGGCATGTGGGATCTTCCCGGACCAGGGCTCGAACCCGTGTCCCCTGCATTGGCAGGCGGATTCTTAACCACTGCACCACCAGGGAAGTCCCAACCATGTCTTTTTGAATTCTGCTGAGTTTATGGTAATTTTGTGAGACACTGAATGTACAAATGGACAACAGCCAGATCACATATAAAAATAGAAATCTGACCCACAACCTCTGCAGCAACCAGTCCAGGAGGTCAAACCACAACCTTGGTAGCAGTGGACCTCAAAGCATCAGGACTTGATCAGCCAGATTCTCTTAAGTTTTGCCCCATTTATCAACCTCAGGCCAATCAACGAAAGCCAAATATGCTTTCTGAATTTGGTTTCCATAACCAGACACACAGAATACCTTGCTTCTAATTAGCCTTCTTCCAGCTTCCCCATGCCAACAACCTGCAGTCAGGGCACACAGTAAGCTTTCTCTTTTTGTTCACTATAAGCATCTGTACAGTTGTCCCTCATATTTGTTCCAGGAACGCTGTGGTACCAAAATCCACAGATGATCATTTCCCTGTATAAAATGGTGTAAGCATCTCCATATAACCTGTGTGCATTGTCCCAAATACTTTAAATCATCTCTAGATTGCTTATGATACCTAATACAATATAAACTCTATGTAAATAGCTGTAAATACAGTGTAAATGCTATGTAAATAGTTGCCAGTTCTAAGCAAACTTTTTGGAATTTCTGGAATTTTTTTCCTCTCCAAATGTTTCTGATTTGAGGTTGATTGAGTCTGCAGATGCGGAACCCATGGATAGGGAGGGCCAACTATACTCGCATACCTTCAAGTTTCTGCCAAACTCAAGTGGTGGTGGCTGACTCTATCACACAGCAAGCTCTGAATAAAAAGCCTTTGCTTGTTTTCATGTGGATGGCTTTCTTTCATTTCCACATTTGTCATGGCAGCAATAGAAGACTGATACATCTGGTATGGGGGACAACTTGGACAACCTCAGTGGCCGGGGCACGGTAGGGTCTATGAACAAAGGCTACAGTGGACCGAACAGAGACGTGCACTGCTGAGCATCTTTACAGTGTAGACTGTCCCCATTGGAAGCAAAGTAAGGGCCAGCTTTCAACAGTGATAGTGCGGGTTGGAAAAGGCAGCACAGCACCAAACTGGGCTAACACTCGGGTTATCTCTTCATATTGTGGTCATGACTGGGGCTACTTAGCTCCTATGAAATGTGGACAGCTTGGGGCCAGCCCCACGAGGTAGATAGTAGACTCCTTACGAAACTGGCCTGTGGGTTTTCGAGTCATTAATTGGAAAACTAAAAGAGATTTATTGATGTCTGTTGCTCAGGTTTGTGGAGCATGAAATCATGGCTACCTTTCATTTCCACTTTGAGCACTCGGTATAGTTTGAATTATTTATATTGAGCAGGCATTACTTTTATGATCAGAAAAAGAAAACAACATAAAGATGCTAATTTTGCAAAGCAAAGGAAAGCAAAACAAAACCCTGACGTCTATATATTTTTTTTCTTTTCTGAATTAGCCTTCATGAAGCAAGAGTCTTTTCAATTATTTGTGAATATGAAAAGGACTAGTTCCTGAATATCCATACAGTTTGCTATGAATTTTCTCTCAATTTCCAATTTTTCTACTTAATTTTATGCAAGTGGATTGTAACCAACTTTAACTTCTTATTTAAAAAATTGTCATTTCCAGTCTCCAATGTATCTTTTCATTACCCTCAGGACTGTCATATGCTGAACCGTGTTTCATTATATCTTAATTATTTTGCTCCTTCATTGAGAGAAGGAAGATTCACCTAAATGTGGAGTTTTAGAAATCATTAAGAAATACTCTCTATCCAAACTATCCCTGAACAAAAACAAAGTATGTTACTAATGGGCCATCATTGTTGAACTGTGTCCCTGTGGCCGTTGCAAACAATTACCAGCAAAATGGCACTATGTTCATTCAAAGGTTGCAGTTCCCCTCTTCAGAGCTGAGGTTGCAGTTCTTTCCCATCTGTTAATTTCATATTATTAGAATTTAGATTTCTTGAGGAAGCAGATGGCTATAAACTTTAACAGGTGTTTATGGTGCACTGCCTTAACTTTAGATGCTGAACAGGTACAGTTTGAAGTTTGCTGGGCTGCACAGGGAATTAGTACTTTAAATGATGTGTGGGTAGAGAATTAATTTGTTTTGAACTACCTGCAGAAAATTCAATATACTGTACACAGTGGTTCATGCTTACTTGACATGGTGCAATACGAGAAATGTCAAAAAAAAAAAAAAAAAAGGATTTAAAGAAACCCTGAACTTTACTCTTCACACCAGCCTACCGCCTTTCCTTCTAATAAAATACCAAACAAGAATGTGATTCCAGGTACTGCAGTGGATGAAAGTGGAACAAATAGGGAAGAATTCATGCATCAGTGACTGCTTCAGTAGATATGTGTGTAGCACAGCTCATCTCTGCTCCCCTGAAATAAAAATAAAATGCAAGTCTGCATTCCTGTTCTGTACATCTTCACCAATACTTTAAACACGCATAATGCTGTGCTTCGCTTGACGATGTTCCATCTCACTTGAATGTTGTTGTTCTATAAATTCACACAATGGCAATAAATAAACAAAGGAAAGGGTAGAGAGCAATATGATGCCTAGACTTGCGTGTATTTTCTGCAAAAATATAAATTCCTTAAAAGCAAGGACTGTAACTTTCCACATATATGAAATGAATATAAAACTCTGAACAATGATTATGATATGAATTTATTCAATCAACTCTTTAATAATACTTTTTACCTACAGTGTACATTTTCCCTGAGTTTGCCTGGTATTATTATGAGTGCAAAAGGGATTCAGACTTTGATGGCTCAACCCTGTAGGTAAGACTTTACTTCACTGTTTTATTCCCTGCAGGAAGAATATTTTCAGGCACATGTAATCACTAATAATTTTTGTTGAATTTATTAAATGTGTCATAGATACAAAGAGTCTACAGAAAACAAACGCTTATATTTTATAACTGGTGGTGAAACTGAAGAATAATTATTGAGACAGTTTACAACTGAAAGTCCTTTTCATGCTGTTAGAATGGAAAGGGTGCTACTGATTTCTGCAGAATTGCTGCTATACAAGTATGCTCAAGAAAAGAAATAATGTGTCGATGCTGGAGTAAACCAGCAGTGAAGCTTATGGACAAGACAGTACATTGCTATTGCTTCCATTTGTTCTGGAATCAGTTGATGTCCCGGGTCAGTTATTCTGCCTGAAGTCTATCAGATGACCTGTTGATCTCCTTTCTGATTTTCCTTGGATTCTTCGGACTGTCAAACTGACACTGCTTCCAGCTCTCTGATGTTGTTGAAAAACTCTGGTAGCCATGCATGGTTCATGAGTACAAGCTGGATCATGTCATTCCCTCCTAAAGTAGAACTTGATTCTAGAAAGGCCCTTAGAAATTGCAAATCCTGATTCAAATGTGTGTCCTTTAAGACCAAAGGTCAGTAAAGAAAAATAATTTAAATGATTGTCTAGGAGTGTTCTCCTAGATAGCTTCCATTTACCCCTGCACTCTACCTTTTCTAAGTTACTTTGTACTCAGGGAGGTTGACTGATATGGACTATATCAATGGGCTTCTCTTTGAATACCACCAAAGTGTCATAAAAAGGTATGAAAGAGAAGCCAGGGTACTTCCCTACTCCCTGGCTGTGAGGTTGTCTTAGGCTGATTGCTTCCCTCAACTAAAGATCACAGATTCTGGTTCCAGTAACCTGATCCCTTTTTTTGCCTCTTTAGTTCTAGATATAGTAAAGTGCCCTGCCATAGTGAACTGTTCTTTATAGTTTTTCTACACCACAGCCTGCACTTTTGTAACTAGTGCCCTTATTAAATCCTCCCCAATTTACCCAATTTGAGTGTATGCAACCTGTTTTCTGCCTGGACTCTGAGTGATACAGTCTCTAAGTGATAACTAAAACATTTTAAAGTATTCAGAGTTTTAAATTGCACTCATTTGTTACTTTAAGTTTCTTAAGTGATAGAAGATTGGAAGAAAGTGGGTAACAAATTCCTCTTACCTGCATTTTTTTTTCTTTTCTGTTGAGAAATAGCGTTTACTTGCAGCTATTTTTAAAGTTAATACTTAGAATTGAAGAGAAAATAATAAAGATGTTCTTTTGAGAAATGGAAGCTGTCAAGGTTTTACTACCAAGAGGAAACACTGGAAGTAATCAAGGCTCTTTTGCAAAATGTGATGTGTACCTTCCTGTCAAACTCCATTAACTTACACGTTTGAATTATAGTTCTGTTTCGCAAAATAGTATGATGGAATCAGGCATAAATATTAGACGCTGAGAGTTATGTTTAAAATTGCCTTTTCTTTGTTCTGGAGAGAAATACTATATTCTGAAATATATCCTCCTAATCAACTGTTAATAGCTAATTCAATAGCCACCTGCATTGAATTCTGCTGTTCTCAGAATAGAACACCTTGGTATTCCAGAGGGAAAGTGTTTGCTCTCCTATTTGTGTGTAAGTGAGCTACAAGGTAAACTTCCTGTGAACCAATTGGGAAAGTGTTATCTTTATGTATCCTATAAATCAGGTGTTTTTGTCCACTATTGGTTACATATCACAATCTGAGTTCATCCCACAGGTATCCAGTTATGTGCCACAGCATCACATTTGGGCAGGAACATATAAAAAAAGGTTGAAAGATCTTATATAAAAACTGTATGTATTATTATGAGTTTGTTTTCTTTAAGGCTTTTTGCAAAAGACACAGAGAGAGAGACATTCTATAGATCAGTTTAGTTGGGAATTTATTGGGTCAGTTAGGCAATTTTGCAAAATGTGAAAGGATTTTTTAAATCTTTATGTGGAAATGTTGTTGATATGAAGTCACCATTAGGTTTAAAAGGCTTTGATAAAAGCCTGGACAGCTAGTATAATTAGTTACAAAAAATACCTCTCTCCTTTTTTTTTTTTTTTAAATATATATTTATTTGGTTGCAACAGGTCTTAGTTGCAGCAGGCGGGCTCTTTAGTTGCGGCTCACAGGCTTCTTAGTTGCGGCACATGGCCTTCATAGTTGCGGCAAGTGGGTTCGGTTGTGGCTCGCGGGCTCCTTAGTTGCAGCTTTCCAGCTCCTTAGCTGTGGCATGCGAACTCTTCGTTGCAGCATGCATGTGGATCTAGTTCCCTGACCAGGGATCAAACCCGGGCCCCCTCATTGGGAGCACGGATCTTAACCACTTTGCCACCAGGGAAGTCCCTCTCCTTACTTCCTTACCCACTAGTGAAATGGAGATGATCCTAGTATTCTTAGGACTGTACTGAGGATTAAATGAGATAGAGTCTTATAAAACTCTTAGCACAGTGCCTGGCATACTTAGCTATCACGCTTATTGTCTGCTCCTGTATTCAACAAAAGTGCTGCTTCTTGCTCTTTTAAATAGAAGGAGTGGATTTTGATAAGAAAGAACAAAGCTGGGATGGAGGTGGGGAGAGGCCGCTATGTGACTTTTCAAGAAGAGAAAGTTCAAGTGCTCAAGTAGGGCAGCCCAGGGGCACCTCCCAGGTCAAGACACAGTCACACTACTGCACCTGAGAGGCAGAGGTGAGAAAAGACCACTACATGCCTGTGTTGGTTACAGCCCATCCGTATGGAAGCGATTTAGCTTTGCTTAGATGCTATGATTTTCACTAGCTAGCTTCTTCCCACCTAACAATTTTATTACCAAAAGTGTAGTTAAACTTACACAAGCTCTTCCCAGGTTCAGGTAGCCCCTCTCTACTCGTTGCCCCATCACTTGGAGTATTATACCATCTCTGAAAGCTTGATAGTTCTCTGTCCATAGCTCTGGGGGTACTTCCTTCATTAAGTTCTCTTACGTCCCTTCATGTGAAGACGTCACCTGTTTTCTGACTGCTTACGGACTGAAAAAGGAAGCATTACAGGGACAGGCACCCCAGTATCTGGCCAAACCAGTATTGCACCTAACAGCCTCCTAGCTATGGGCTAGGAGTCAGACTTACACTGTTCAACTCTTTACTCGTCCACTCTTCCTGATGCACCAGGGCTGAAACTGGAAGCAGGGATTTTAAAACAAAGAAAGAAAGGGGTAGCTCGACACCATGTCTCCTTGGAGCCCAGTTATTACTGTTCAGATACTTTGCTGCCCTCCCTCTCCAGATAGAGGTGCACGGTTTTCCACCCTTACAGAGTCTGCCATCTCCTATAGCCTCCTACAGCACAGAAGCCTTTTCAAGGGCTACCCCAAAGTTACACAGGGGCAGTTTTCACTGGTTAAATCACTGCTTTACATTATTGTATAATAACTGTCCTCATTTACTATCTATTCTCTGAATAATTTAGTAACTTATCATTTGTCTATTTTTAAATTTAATTAATATCCATTCCTGCTTTTTTTGGTGTCTGCCATTTCTTGTCACATTATATGGCTGATTTCAAGATTTCCATCTCTAATTAATGTATAATTATCACAAGCTGCTTCTCACATTTGAATATGCAAACCTGAAAGGGCAGTAAAGTTCCTTCATGATGTGCTCTGGACTCCAAGAGGCATGTAGTCACCCCCTTGTGTCAGGGATTCCAAGCCCCTTCTTCTCTCGCTACTTAAGCAAGAGTATTAGAGTCCCAGGCGTCAGCTTCTTCTTGGTCAGGCATTCACTGCCTGTTTCACCTTGGAAGATATGCTTGATCTCTCTGAACCCTCCTTTTCTCATTTAGAAAAGGGTGTCTCTAGACCTCCCCATAGGATGTTAGAATAGACTGTAGCAAGATATATGTAAAGCACCTCTATCCATGGCTGTACATACTAAGCATATGATTAGTGTTAGTCAACCCTGTTAAACATCAATATTAATTTGTAGAGTCAGTATAGATTCACACTCTCAGAGCAGCAGAATCCCAACATTTATGAAAAAAAAAAAAACAACTGTACATTGTTTTTCTTTCCTGAGAGCTTACTTTAATGCAAATTCTGGATATAACCACCAGAGCTATTAATATGCAAGATAACTTGTCCTAATAATTCCTTTAATAATTAACTTTAGTTCACAAACTCTACCAGATGCAGAGTTTGAGCAGAAAATGAACAGTAAATTAGACAAGGCTTTAAGCCTTTTTTATTTTGTAAGGAATCTTATAGTTATATAAGAGAACAGGTAGCTAATATAAAGTCGATACAGAAAATATTTTATCTCCTAGTATTTTGCAATTATATATATGCATATATATATATATAATGCAATATATAATTTTATATAACATATATAGTATAATATGTTTATAATTTTAAATACTGTTTGCAAGTTTAGTCTTATCTTATTGTTAAACGCTATTTACAAATTCTTAGTAGTTTAACACTGTCTTAAAAAAGGCATGTATTCATAACATGACCTAGTTGACCTTGTAAACACAAGAGTTAGTAGGTATAGATAGCTCATGAGCTTATATTAATTTTAGTGTTTTCTCTGTTGTGGTTCATTGCTTTATTTAAGTTAATTTGATGTACTAAATAAATGTATTAAATATTCAAAAACTAGAAAAAAGGCTTCCATTAATGTGTTTAAAGATGAATGTAATTTTTAAAATATTCTTCCTTTTTATTCAGATACTCAGCAAACATTTTTAAAAATCATGTATGTGACAAGTGTGTGAGATACGGGGAAAACAAGGATGGATTAGACACAGATTCTACCCTCAAGGAGTTTGTGTCTAAAATGGTGAAATAGGCAATACATTAGGGGATTAAGTGTGGATTTGTGCTATCATAGACGTGTCTGCAGGCACAGTGTGGATTGCCAAGGAGGAAGGGATGATGTCTCTTGCATTTAACAGGTTAGGTTTTATTAAGAAGATGATACTGGAGTCAGGTTCTAAAAATGAATAACGTTCCCAGTGGTCATGATTAGAGTAAAATTCATGGACGAATTCACCACTTGAATAGACATGACCTATTGTTTGCTTTGTGTTGGCTTTAGAATTAATCATCATCTATTAGAAACATATTCACTAAAATATTTTTCCAAATAAATATTTATGCTTCAGTAACTTATCCTTTTAAGCTTCTCAGAAATATTCTAAATTCCTTTATATGCCCCCAGTGAACAGTATCAATGTTAGGTACCTGGTAGAGCATAATTTCCTCACTCTTGCACCTTGTTCTCTTAATAATGCATGTTTTGTTGTAAAGTATGAGTTTTATTCAAAAAATTTTTAGTAATACTCTCAGGAAAAATTGAGAAATGTTTGAAAATGGGCATAGAAAAATAATACATTATTGAATGCCTGTGTACTCATCCAGAATATTCTCAGCACTCACTGTCTTTGAACTATTTCAACTTTAAATTGTCAGATAACAATGCAGATGACCTTGTACATAGACATGCAAATGGAGGGCAGTTGATGTCCCCAAACTGGAAAACGTCAACTTTATAACTATTTGTAAATTCATTTTGCTCTGCTGAAGGACCTAAATATAAATGGTACTTTGAAATCTTCTATGAGCCAGTAGTAACATCTTAGTGAGTCTTCCAGTAACTAATGAGTTTAAAAAATCTTTGACATGTGTTCATTTTATACTTGTATGAGAATTTTGACTTTAACAGTTCTTGAAAATATCTTTTGACAGTATTCTCATTTGTAGTGAGATGTCCTTAAGCCCTAATAGAGGCAACCAGGATACACCTGGTACAAATGTCAAACACCTTCTCTATGTGGAATAGGATAGTTGAGGAAGAAAATACATTAGTACTTTTATATATAATATATAAAATTTATACAGTATGTATTGCGTATATATGTGTGTGTGTGTATGTATATATATATATAATCTCAGTATCGTATTGGTATATACAGAATAAGAAGAGCCCCTAAGGCAGGTGAGTCAAGGACACTTCATAAGAAGGGCTATCTGTGTTTATATTTGAAGAGAGTTGAGATCAAATAACATTTTATGCATAGGACATTATTCTTGCACAAACATATGATAAATACAGAAATGTGGAAGGGCATTCCTGTGAGTTAGTTCATAGCAGCTGTGGATTAAACTACATGTGGACATGAGGGAGAAAAGTAGAAAAGTAGTTAGTAATGATCCTGGAAAAAGTAGCCTAATGACAGATTGTGAAGATTGTACTGGAGAATTTAGAACTTAGGCACTAGCAACATAGAGCCATTCAAGAGGTGACATGTTCCAATTTGATTTTTTTAAACGAATCAAGAGAAGAATGGATTGGATGATTCAATACTGTAGTCAGAAGGAGTCCTTTGGGGTAGAGTGTAGTTGGTCGAGTTGATGGGACACTGGCCTAGACCAGTAGCATTGGAGATAAGATTGTAGAGTCATAGCATGGCCCATTAGAATGAAAGGTACGGATATTTTCACACCACAGCAGTGATAAACAAAACACTTTACCTTTTACTCTACGTAAATTTTGGATATGGTAATCACCACCAAATCAAAGCCAGTAAAATTGGGCTACTCCATATTTATGTCTGCCAACTATGTAATACTGAATTTCTTTTGTGTTCATTTTGATGTTATCAAGATAAATAACTTTTTAAAAAACTTTATGTATATGTTTGTTAAATAAATTTCAAAATTAAAAAGCATCACAGATTTCTAGGAATCTTATACCTTACCCTTTTCTAACTGAATTGCACTGTTAATAAGCTGTCAATGTCTGAAGTACTCATGAAGAAAAGCTCAAAAATCAATGGAGGCTCTAGTCATCTGAAAAACAGTACTATGCACACAGTATTTTTAAATTATTGAGTCATAGTTGATATTTTTGTCTACTAGGCACAAATTATTTTCAAAAAGGTTTAGGGCATCTTGGCTTAAAAAACCTAAGAATACGTTACATTGTGCCTTTGATTACTAAGTGTAAGAAAATTAGGGACTCAAATCAATAGCAAGCTTATTTTTAGCCTGATTAAGAGCTTCCTTCTGTGTGCTATATTTAAATCCAGTTAATAAACATAAATACTGTTTTGATTGAAAATTCCTACCTAGGTTTCAGTATCTATTATTTTTTCATTTCAGAAAAAGAAGGGCAAATATAAAAATATGCTTTATTTTCTGTAGACAGCATGATTAATATAATCAAGTGTTTATAAAATGCCTAATTATGCATATTGCTACCTAAACTTACTAATTTCCCATTAGGATTCAGGGTTCTTATTTATTTATTATTGTTAGTGCTAGATAAATTTTTACAGTTATTATGTGTAATATTTGTGTATAATTCTAAGTTTTATTAAGCTTTTGCTTGCACATTCGTATTCTTTACTCAACACATTCAGTTCGTATTCTTGGCACTTGCTGATGAGGAAATTACCTTAGAGAGGTTAAAGGATTTTACCCAGCCTCATGCAATAAGTGGCAAAGAAAAAATAATAATAATTTAAGTATCCTGGTGTCCACTTTAGTGCATCTCCTAATCCTCCATCCAAAGTTATTTGCTTGGTAGCTACAAACACACTCTTGTCAAACTCCAGCACTCCTCTGGGACCCCAACAATTTTTGTCCTTCTCTAGGGTGCCTCATGAGCCGTAATTACCTCTGCAACTTATTGCCTTCTATGAAAGGTGCCATTCCTTTGGCAAGGATTCCATGAGTTCACAAGTGCTGACTTAGAAGATTTCACTCAATTAAATACATGGAGGGTTAATAGCTAACCATTGTTTTACTCTTAGAGGGTGTTTGATTGTAAATAAAACATCTTGTTCGGCTAAAGTAAGCATGGAAATATTCATAGAAGAATTTCAGATACAAGATGATGGTACTTCTTTTTTTTTTTTTAAATGAAGCTCGGAGGGTCATTTATTTATTTTATTTTTGGCCGCGTTGGGTCTTCATTGCTGCGCACAGGCTTTCTTTAGTTGTGGCGAGCGGGGACTACTCTTCGTTGCGGTGCGTGGGCTTCTCATTGCGGTGGCTTCTCTTACTGCGGAGCACGGGCTCCAGGCACACGGGTTTCAGTAGTTGTGGCTCATGGGCTCTAGAGCGCAGGCTCAGCAGTTGTGGTGCACGGGCTTAGTTGCTCCGCGGCATGTGGGATCTTCCCGGACCAGGGCTCAAACCCATGTCCCCCGCACTGGCAGGCAGACCCCCAACCACTGCACTACCAGGGAAGCCCTAGATGATGATATTTTATGACAAAAAGAAACTTTCCTTTTAGGGATGTGGCCTATTTTAGGATTAAAATTACAACTTTTAGAGATGATACATAGGAAACAGACACATCGTCAAAATTAAAAATAATTTGGTGAACAAATGATTGGGAAAAAGGTTCATTTTAGAAATCCTTTAGAATCAATGCTTTTGAGTGCTGTAAAAGAAGAATAATTATGGAGAATAATTAAGTGCTTATCTATAGAAGCTGTATGTCTAAACTCATATACCATAGAGACTTCAGGAGTGTTTCAAAAATATATTTCCTGAAGTGGATAAATGTATTACATACTATTTCATTCTATAATTTAAAGATTTATGTCTTTCAGTAGTGTATAAATGTTGTGTTAGTTAGCTGTTTATGTGAATTCAAGATTACTGTTACCTTTTACTTGATATACTTAAGGGATATCATGGTGGTTGCAGATTAACTGCATTCAGGATTTTGTCTGGCTGATAAAAGATAATGAATTGCTTTAAATATTTTTCTTTTAATGTAAAGCAAGTGAATTAACTACAATTAAGGTCCATTATGAAGAAACTTCATACCTGATAGATTTATGATTAATTTAAAATAGATTTCTAGTAATAAATTCATTATTTCATGTTTCTGCAAATCACCTAGAATAACCATGAAGAACATAATGTGTGTGTGTATATGTGTGTGTATGTGTGCGTATATGTGCGTGAGTGTGTGTGTGTATTGTGTGTATGTGTGTATGTGTGTGTATGTGTGTATGTGTGTGCGTATGTGTATAGTGTGTATGTATGTGTGTGCGTGTGTATTTTGTGTGTATGTGTATGAGTGTGTATACGTGTATGTGTGTATGTATATCTGTGTGTGCGTATGTGTGTATGTGTGTGTATGTGTGTATTCTGTGTGTGTATATTTGTGTATGTGTGTACGACTGTGTGTGCATGTGTGTGTGTGTATTGTGTGTGTATGTGTGTGTATGTGTGTATTGTGTATGTGTATGTGTGTATGCGAGTGTGTGTGCGTGTATGTGTGTGCATGCCTGTGTGCATGTGTGTGTGCGTGTGTGTGTATAGTGTGTATTGTGTGTATGTGTGTGTACGTGTGTATGTGTATTTGTGTATGTGTGTGTATGTGTGTATGAGTGTGTGCATGTGTGTGCGTGTATGTATGATTGTGTGTGTGTGTGTATCTGTGTGTGTTTATGTCTGTGTCTGTGTATGTGTGTGTACGTGTGTATCTGTGTGTATGTATGTGTGTATAGTGTGTTTGTATGTGTGCGTGTATGTGTGTGCATGTGTGTTCATGTGTGTGCATATTGTGTGTTTATGTGTATGTGTGTATATGTGTATTGTGTGTGTGTATATGTGTGTGCATGTGTGTGCATGTATCTGTGTGTATCTGTGTACGTGTGTGTATGTGTGTGTGTATTGTGTATATGTGTGTATTGTGTATGTGTGTGTGTGTGTGTGTGTATGTGTGTATTGTGTGGATGTGTGTACGTGTGTGGATGTGTGTATATGTGTTTGTGTATGTGTGTGTATGTGCATGTATGTATGTTTGTGTATATGTGTTTGTGTATGTGTGTGTATGTGTGTGTGTATCTGTGTGTGTGTATGTGTTTTTGTATGTGTTGTGTGTGTATGTGTGTGTGTGTGTGTGTGTGTGTATGTGTATGTATTTTTTTTGGCCATGCCACGTGGCGTGCAGGATCCCAGTTCTCAGTGCCAAGTTCCAACCACTGGACTTCCAGGGAATTTCCGAATATATGTTTTTTAATAATACCTATTGAATTTATTTCAGTTCCACTTATAAGTTAACCACTTAGCCTCTCTGACAGCATAATGTACAATATATGAATTATACAGGATCCTTTAATTCTTTCATTCAGCCGTAATTAATCACACGTTTAATTTTGTGTTCAGCATTTTACTAGTTAATAAAAACACACAAATAAATAGGATATGACTCTTCTTGAAGAGTTTACAGTTTTATGGAGAAGACAGATGAGTAGAAAGATGCAAATATAATTGTAATGAGTTTGTTTTAATATTAGAATTTCTATTTGTTCATATAAAAGAGGACAGTGTCTAAGAAGATACAATAGGGCATTATTAGAGACTAAAATAGGAATCTGAAAACTGAATTAAAATGTATACGGTCAGCACCCCGTATCCACGATGTCTGCATTTATGGATGCAAAGAGGCCGACTGTACTGTACTATTTATATGAGACTTGAGTATCCTCAGATTTTGTCGGGGGGTGGGGCTGGAACAAATCCCCTGCAAATACCAAGGGTTGACTGTATTTAAACTTAAGTTCTAGTTCTTAAGCAAAAACTAAAGCCTGCATTTTTTTTTCTTTTAGCAATTAGATTGTTTGGTCTTCATTTTGGACTGTATACATTTTCCTCTAAATACTAGAAAAAAGTAGATGTAAACCAAGTGGTGTCATTTATTAGGAGAGAAGATCAGGACCAACCCTGGGTAAATTATAAGTTTAGTAGAATTCATTTACTCTGTAATTAACTCTGATCCATCAATAAAGTCAGGGTTTTGCCTCCTAAGTTTTTCCCTTGTCCTTTCAGTGCCTGCTTTTGTTACTCTATATAGAGTGTAGTCTATACTCTGTAGCCTTTAGGCTGAAACATCCCTGCATTCTTCAATATCATCTCTTTGGGTTTCACATGTCAGGGTACCTTGGCACTCCTGAAGGAGCCTCCCTTCCCCCATGTGACTAGGTCATGGTATTCTTAGGGTAGTCAAACTTCTTAAATGGTTTTTGGCTTCCAAGAGGGAACTTCCTGAGTGATGAAGGTAAATGCCACAGAACTCTCAAGGCCAATCTTTATAGGTTAAACAGTGTCTCTTCCACTACAGTTCTGTAGGTCAAAATCAAGTCACAAGATGGACACGGATTCACAACTCAATAGAAGGAGATCTTTCTAAAGAATTTGTGGTCATTTTTTATCTACCATAAGGGGGAATGTGGAAGAAATGGGTAGAATTTCAGTGAATATGGAGTCCAAAGTTTTCTTAAAAGAGACTTTGGGTTGGCTATGGTATCCTTAAAGTAAATTGGGAGTAAGAGAAGAAAGGAAACAAATTTAGAAGAACTGATCTAATATAATCTTAAACTGAGTTTTTAATGAAGTAGGGTTAAGATAATTAGAAGAAGAGTATGGGAAGATAGTTTAAAAAAGGTCATAACTATTTTACCAGTATTACAGTATGTCTTTAGTGTTTGTTTCTGAATCATATCATTAAAAGAAAACTGAAAATAATTCAATAGAAAAACTATATAAAATAATTTTCTGAAAGATACTGCGTTCTGTAGTCTGAGGAAAGTTGTCAATGTTGGTGCACCTTCATATGCTGTATTTAAATAAAGCACTAAGATATTCATTAATTTATAAAACAATGCTCTGCTTGTATATTGCCTTCATTGCAGTGCTGAGCAGAAATGTAGAAAAGCAACGGTCATAAAAGTAGAAAACCAGTCTTGGAATGTAAAGTCCTAACTTTCCTATGGGTTAAATTCTCTTCATCTTCAAATCCTGAAGCTCACCCATCTAGTACATTCCTGTCCTTATCTCACTGGCTCAGCTACTTCCCCTTCCTCATTCTAATCACACTCCTCAATCATCAGTACAAATACTTCAATCATCCTGGCATTTTTACTGATTTGACTTAAACACTAGGCTGATAATTAATGCAGTCTTGTTTCCCTCTTCCCTGACCAGGAATGTCAAAATATTAACATCTGGCAATCTTTTTTTAGAGTCAATAATACACTTACTCCTAAAAAGATTAAAAGAATATTAAAAGAAAAGACTCTATTCTATTTTGTAAATATTCTCATTTCCATATAGCAGAAAGCAACCATACTTCTTAATATATCCATTTATATAGCTATGATAAGTGTTGTTTCCAAGTCATTTAATTTAAGTGATTAATGAGAAATTGAGTGTCTTTTATTCAACAACTACTCATTAAGGTTCTGTAATACAGATAATTGTTAGTAAGCATTCCACAAAGACAAGAAACTGTTAAATTTAAGTCAAATTTTCAATTACCTCTAAAAATTTTAATGTATTTCAAAGCAAAAGTAAAGACAATATCTTATGTTATGGCCCATTGCTAAAAAAAAAATTAACTTTTTCTAAGATATCAGTTTCCTGACAAATTGAATTAAATGATTTTCTTTCCTGCTCATTTCTTTAAAGCAGTTTTTTTAGAGGAGTGTTATGTTTACAGCACAATGAAGAGGAAGGTAGATTTCCTGTATACCCCCTGCTCCCACACATACATAGCCTCCTCCATTATCAACGTCCCCCACGAGAGTGGTACATATTTTATGACTGATGAACATACACTAATACATCATAATCACCCAAAGTCCAATAGAGCTGCCATATCATCCTGCAATCCCATTCCTGAGTGTATATGTGGAGAAAAACAGAATTCGAAAAAATACATGCACCCCAGTTTTCATAGCAGCACTATTTACAATAGACAAGACATGGAAGCAACCTAAATGTCCATCAACAGATAAATGGATAAAGAAGATATGGTGTGTGTGTGTGTGTGTGTGTGTGTGTGTGTGTGTGTATTGTGTGTGTATATATATATATATACACACACTATACACACACACACACACACACACACACACACACACACACACACAATGGAATATTACTTGGCCATAAAAAAGAATGAAATAATGCCATTTGCAGCAACGTGGATAGACCTAGAGATTATCGTACTATGTGAAGTAAGCCAGACAGAGAAAGACAAGTATCATATGATTTCGCTTATATGGGGAATCTAAAAAAAAGATACAAATGAACTTATTTACAAAATTAAGACTCACAGACATGGAAGACAAACTTATGGTTACCAAAGGTGGGAGGGATAAATTAGGAGTTTGGGATTAACCTACACACACTACCGTATATAAAATAGATAACCAACAAGGACCTACTGTATAGCACAGGGAACTATACTTAATATCCTGTAATAACCTATAATGGAAGAGAATATAAAAAAGAATATATATATTTATACATAAATATATGTATAACTGAATCACTTTACTGTACACCTGAAACTAACACAACATTGTAAATCAACTAGATTTCAATAAAAATTTAAAAAAGAAGGAAATAAAAACTCAAAGTCCATAGTTTACATTAGGATTCACTCTTGGCATTGCACATTCTGAGGGTTTAGACAAATGTATACTGACATGTGTCCATCATTATGGCATCATATAGAGTATTTTCACTGGCCCCCAAATCCTCTGTGCCCCACCTATTTATCCCCCCTTCCCTGCTCATTATCTCTTACATCTGAGGTTAGACTTATTGTTTGAAATACAGTCTCAGAACATCATATTTTTTTCAATCTCATAACTTCAAACACCAAAAACTATGCATCTGAAAAATGCATAAACTCTAAGATTTTTTTTTTTTACAGTTTCAAAAATTCTATGACTATGGCAAATATGGGTCAAGTACAAATTAGACATTTCTTCTAAACCTTGAAAATGTGTTGGAATTGTCTAAATGTAGAGTTAGAGTACATTTGTCCAAAACAACAATTTGAATTATTATCCAAATTAACACCTTAAATGTAAACCCCTAAATAAATAGCTCATCCTAAGCATGAAAGCTTTTTATTTTTTATTTTTTTGCGGTACGCGGGCCTCTCACTGCTGTGGCCTCTCCCGTTGCGGAGCACAGGCTCCGGACGCGCAGGCTCAGCGGCCATGGCTCACGGGCCCAGCCGCTCCGCGGCATGTGGGATCTTCCCGGACCGGGGTACGAACCCGTATCTCTTGCATCGGCAGGCGGACTCTCAACCACTGCACCACCAGGAAGCCCCTAAGCATGAAAGCTTTTTAAAGCGAATTCAGCAAACTGTGAGATTCCTTAACAATAAAATAATGCTAAGGAATTCAATGAAGCCTATCAAAATATCAATCATTTCTCCTTGTAAAATGGGTCTGAAATAGTTTTTAGCATCAGATGGGAGCAAATAATTATCAGTAATATTAAAGATATATTTGGAATTATTTAGGGATGATGGAAATTCTTTACGTGTAATGTGTTAGTTTTAAACAAATAATGAAATAAATTTAGCAGCACATAATTTAACTGGGTCCTGTGGGGTGTGTGTGTGTGTGTGTGTGTGTGTGTGTGTGTGTGTGTGTGTGTATGGTGCACTGTGAGCTGCTGTGTCTTGAGGTCGGTAGTGAAGGAATGAGGATGTTGAGGTAGTAATTGTCATATATTTCTAAATACCTTTTTCTTATCTGAAAATTCAGTGAAGAAGACCAAACGTTCTCTAAGGTATCTTACAATTGTAAAAATTATATGCAAATTTTGAGCCAGCTTTTAAAAAAAATCAACGACCATATGCCCCTTCACTCTTTCAAATCAGTTTATTATCTGAGTCCCTGTTGAGCCTAGACAAAGGAAAGGATGCCCCTTTAATGATCTCTAATAGAAGACTACTTTCGATTCTGCTGCCTTCTTGTGCCTCCTTTGCTCTTTACTTACTTTTATTGAGTCATTTTCTTCTCTCTCAGGGTGAACAAACCACTTGACCTAAGCTTTGATAACTTTGAAAAGCAATCTGAGCTTAAAAATCAATTTAATGACCTGTTCCTATAGCATTAAGTTCCATTGCTTGCCTACATTTGGCAAAGTTAAATGAGAAGGTGATCTGCTACAACACCTATAAAAATAAATCTACTCACAGCACTGAAATTCCGTGAAAGTCCAGAAGGCATTACTATCCATCTCAAGACTAAACATCTGTGCATGTTCACCCGACTCCATAGTCAGTGAGAGATGGAGGAGACCTGGGCGTCAGTACTCACCAGCATTGCTATTTTCTTCTAAATTTGGTGTTCATTAATTTAGTTTACTATTTCACTAGAATGAATCGGGAAGGGTTTAGAGACTGGATTTCATAAAATATGGTAATCCGTTCCTCTTCCTGGAAGTATGTTCGGTGAATGCAAAGGAAATCAGAGACCTTTGAGGAATGCTGAGGGTTTGAAGCTGCCAACGCACCACTGGCTGCCTGTCCTTGACTCCGTTTCCCTTGTTGTGGTGCCCTTAATCTGAAGGGTACTGAATGTGAGAGCACAGGTCCAGGACAATTGTTATTACTTAAAAAAATAATTATGACCCATGTTTTCTAAGAAAACAAAAATGTCTGTCTTTTTTGAAAAAGTATCTGGGCTTCATTTTGATTATGAGTCTGCTTTGTACATTCTGTGCACCTCAAATAAATCTCACAGTAGCTAATGAGAAGCTCTATTTTTAAGGATAGATTTTTTTCTTATATGTAGATCAGAATCGGCCCAATTTTTGATATTGTTCCTGATCTTTCAGTTTTTAAAACTGCATTTTTTTCTTGAATAATTGTGGAAATAAGATTATTATTTTCAAGGTCTGCATGTACGTAGTCCAAGGATAAAAGGAATCTCTCCTACTTTGCTGCAAAATGTGTGATCTGCAGAATCAGTTCTATTTTAGAGCTTGTTAGACTTTAGAATCTCAGGCCCCACCCCAGACCTTCACTTTAATACATCCCCAGGTGATTCTTCTGCACATGAATATTTGAGAAGCACTGCTCTAACAATTCTTTTGAATACATACATAGTAACTTTTTTGATGCCAGGCTTTTATTTTTACCTCCAAGCCCTAGCCTAGATGGTTTTTAGATTTTCTTTAAAGATATGATCTATCCTTTTGATCCTATAGTTAATATACTCCATACAAAAAAAGTCAGAATTTTTTTGCTTCTAAAGAATACTTTGTATTTATTTAAAGTATTGACTAAGAATCTTGCATAATGTCAGGACTATTTGCATAGCAATCTGGACATGGTAAAAAGGACCTATAGTTGAGCTCAAATTCTTAAATATATCCAAATTTGGGGAAAAATGTGGATGTAGAGAAAATGTGAAATATCAGGTGATTATTTTGTGAATGACTGTATCTGTCTTATCAAAGGATTCCTCATAATATTACCTGTTTCATTTATAATAATTTATAAAGATCCAATTTATATACAGTTACTGAAACACATATAAGGCAGCAAATGGGTTATAAAAACTGACAGCATCAGTTTTTTAGGGATCATGACACCAAGAATGGTTCCATAAATAGACTACCCAGGGATAGTGCCGTGTCTTCCTCCAGGGTCAGCCTGAAGCTGGAGGCATTTCTCTGCATAGATCATTAAATCCTGGGCACTTTTATCTTCATTTTTTCTAAAGAGATTAATAATAATTTGGAAATAATACATTACAGACATTTGCCTGGGAAGATAATCCATGATGTTTGAAGAAAATTATAAACTAAATACATTTACTGTTGAATTATTAGAAAAGAAAATATTCCATATTCATAAAAAATCAGATGTTTATTCTCATATTCTTATATTGGCTTTGCAAACCAGAATTTTATTTGTCTCTTCCATTTTTTGCAATATTTTATTTTAAGTAAATTACATCAATATCTTAGAAAATCTAAAGACTCCAGTCTGAACCGGTTTACTATTAGGAAACTTTGAGAAATTTCTAGATTTTAATGCTGAATTAAATAACTCACAATATCTGTAAATGAATGTTGAACATGTTTTTTAAAAATTAGAAAATACCTAGTTATTTTTAAATAGTCTAAATATTCTAAATCTTTTTTCTTCAAACTAAAATGACTAAAATACTCAGTTGATTTTGCATAAGTATATGTTATAATTTTAAATGCAAAATAAATGGTAACATAATACTATATTATTCTTTTGTGGGCCACATAAATATCAAAACATTTAATTAACTTTCTTCCACTTAATCAATTACTCTTTTTGCGGTACGCGGGCCTCTCACTGTTGTGGCCTCTCCCGTTGCGGAGCACAGGCTCCGGATGCGCAGGCTCAGCGGCCATGGCTCACGGGCCCAGCCGCTCCGCGGCATGTGGGATCTTCCCGGACCGGGGCACGAACCCGTGTCCCCTGCATTGGCAGGCGGACTCTCAACCACTGCGCCACCAGGGAAGGCCCTAATCAATTACTCTTAATGTGAATCAAAAGAAAGGATTACATAAATGATTTATATATCATAAAACATAATTTTAAATAGAATTATTAATAGGAATCATGTAGGCTAAAATGAAATACAGATACAAATGCTATCTTTTTTAAAGCCATTCATTTTTCTCTACATTCATATCAGGATTAGCAGTTTTGTTTTTATCCTAACTTTACATTATGAAAGAAATAGGAGGTATTATAGGTTTCTAGAAGGTTCTTTTATTTCTGAAATATACTTAAAGAGGAACAACAGCCAGAGTATTCACCGAAGGTATTTCTATGATAACTTTAGTTTTCAAAAATTAACGTAACTGATGCCCTGAAAGGAAGAGGAAATATCCCACAGCACTGGTACCCTGTGTGCTAAGTTATATATATCCCATTTCTGTCCCAGCATCTCAGGAGGCTTCAGCCTTAACTAACCTCATGGCTGGATGGCAGGTGTGCAAGGAGACCCTGTGAGTTGCTGCCCCGCAGCTGCCATACCTTTCTCTGGCAGATGATGGAGCATTTTCCTAAAAAGCAAACAAGGACGTTTTCAGGTGTCAGCTCTTCCAGCTTCTCACTCTTCCGCCAACCTCTAATTTATCTGGTTTCCACACATTCTTGTATCTTCCCCTCCAATCACTAAAAAAGGGGCCATTCTTCCTGATGGAGTGCAGGGCACCTCCTGTCTCCTTAACATTGTCCTATAGCCTCAAAGCCTCTCTCTTCCTATAAATATACATTGTCTTGTATTTTTCACTCTAAAAATATCTTTCCTTGACACAGCTCCCCCTTCTAAAGTCGCTACAGTAAAGGTCTGCCTGAGGCCGTAAAGACCAAGAGTGATCCATTAACTGTCAAATGAATGTCTCAGCTTGTCTCACTAGTCCTCCCTGTTTTGCTTCATATGTGTTAGCCAATATCACCTTCTCCCTACTTAGGATGCTTTATGTCTCTTTGTCCCAATTCTCCTCCTCTGTATTCCTCTGTGTAGCTGTGAATGTTCTTTCCATGGTCCTCTTCCTTTCACTTATTTTACAAATTTTCTTTGTGATCTCACCCTTTTCTGTGTTATTAACTACTGCATTCAGAAGTTTCACACTGCCCTTATCCTGATTTCAGACTTCTAGCTTTCAGAGCTCTTATTCGGTAAATTTCTGTTGTTTGAGGCTACCCAGTTGGTGTTTTTTTGTTATGACAGTCCTAAGACACAAATACACACCCTCCCCCATCTATTGAGAATTTAGGTAACTTAATACAGCACAACTTCTCAGTGATATACATAAAGGCTATTTATAACCATGCCTTATTTACACTTCACTTTCTTTGATGACCACCTCCACTTTCCTTCTCCTACTTTATGTACCATAAATATAATCCTGTGAATCTTTCTTTGTGTGTCCCCTGACCTCTCGCCCTTCTGCGGTTTGGCAAACACTGTTCACTTTGTCTTTAATGCCCACTGTCTCTTGCTTGATAGGTAAATAGCTCTTTGTTCTACAGAAACCAGTTCAGATTTTATTTCTTCTTTGATGACTTCCTTGACCCCTCTTCTGCAATTGCCCATCCATCTATAGTTTCGTTTACTACCTCTTGCCTGTGCCTGTTATAAGATTGGCGTTTGGGAAGGTGTTTGTTTATCTCTACATCCTTCACTTCTAACGCAGTGGCTGGCCTAGAGCAGTTAGTGACTTTATTTTTCAGTTTAATTCAACATACATTTGTGTGCTTACGTGTTCAAGCAATCTGATTTCAGGTCTAAGAAACAAGGAGGAAGCAACCTTTTGTATAAGGGTTTGGTATTTAGTAACAGATTAAAGCTTATTATTGATGTAATGTGTAAACAAATATGTAATATCATGTATTTAAGCAGCAACAAGTAGTAAAGCAGATTAAATAAAAACCAGTATGCCCTTTATGAACAATTCTGAAATTTATTGACTCAGTAAAAGTACTTGACAATTTTAATTTGTTGTTAGCTATTCTCCATGCAAGATTTTTTAAAAAGTGAGTCTTCATTAACAAAATAAATATATAGATTTAAGCACTAACTTGTTCAGTGTAGACTGCTAACATCATAAATATTTTATCCAACATCAATCCTGGTGGTACCAAGCATCAGTCAACCAGACTGTGGTCTGAGCTTTAGTAGGAAGTGATCAGTTATAGGTACAGAGCAGAAGCATCACTAAGAAAAACAGAGCTGTTTAAAGTTTTATTTTTAAGGTAGAAAAATTCTTAAGAATTTTATCAGAGTTATTAGATTCTTAGGCATCCCCAGTATACGTGGCGCCTAAAGACTAGTAGACTTGAGACTAAGAGGGTGAGAAAACCACAACTAAGGATGTTTTGTGTGCATTTTAGCCTATTCCAGATTCTAGAAATTTAATTTCCTGGAGGCAAGCTCAATGCAGATCAACTGGTTTGATGCACCCTGCAGCTGCCGCTGCAATAGCAGCAATATATTTGGACCTGTAGTTGTATATGTGAATAATACCCTTGAAATGTTCAACCTGGAAAGGAAGATGTGGTTAAGTATAATTATTTGAATGAGGGCAAGCTTGATGCCAAGTTGCAAACAGTGCATGGATTACAAATATAAACAATGGTCCCATATCAGAAACAATTGTTGTATCTGAATTGTTTCTTATTCAGAGGTCACACACAGATCACGTAAACAGTAACTCCATTTTAATTGTGGATGCTGTGAACAATATATCAAGGCTATTTAAGTCTTCTTACATATTTCATGATCATAGATTTCCACCAGGCCTCTCCAATACTGCCTGTCAATCTTACTACTTTCCTCTTGTGAGTTCTCTTTTCCAGCTCTTCTATAACTCTATCAAACCTTTCACTCCCTCCCCCTCCCCTACCGCTATCAGTATATAGCCCAGCCTTTTATTTCACAGAGAAAATAGATGGCACTAGGCTCAGCCACCATCTACTGACTTGGCTAACCTACTTGTGTCTCTATTATCTTCTTCACTGTCTTTCTAAAGAAATAACTGTCCTCTATCCTTTCCAAGACTTCTTCAAAATATTGTGCCATTGATACTAATCTCTCTCCAGTGACTTTAACTTTACACTCTCCATTGGATTCATTCGTTCATTCTTTTATGATTTCATACATTCATTCAAAATTCATCTCTGAGTATTATTCTAATTGTTGATACAGTGCAGAAGAGGTACAGCTGCCCTCAGGTAACTCACAACCCAGTGGGGAATCCACTAAAATATAATATCTACTGGATCCTTCCCATCAGCCTGTACATATGTTATATTCTCTCCTATTTAAAAATAAAACAATCAAGGGGGAAGGGGGGTGGGGTGGATTGGGAGATTGGGATTGATGTATGTACACTACTGTGTACGCAGTAGATGGCTGGTGAAGGCCTACTGTATAGCACAGGGGAAAAAGAAAAAAAAGGTACAATCTGTTTGCAGGACATATATTGTTAACCTTAAAAATGCATTCCAATACACATTAGGTGCAGACAAATACTGTTTGATTCCACTTACACGAGGTACCTAGAGTAGTCAAATATATACAGTCAGAGAGTACATCGGTAGATGCCAGGGGCCAGTGGGTGGGGAGCTGAGGAGGGGGAATGGAGAGGTAGTGTTTAAAGGGGACAGAGTTTCAGTTTAGGAAGGTGAAAAATTCGGGGGTGGATGATGGTGAGAGTTGCACAACAATGTGAATGTACCTAATGCCACCGAACTATACAGTTAAATATGGTTAAAATAGTATGTTTTATATTATGTGACTTTTACCACACACATACAAAAAAAAATAAATAGATAAAACAATCCACACATCAACTCTACATTTTCCTGATTATGTCTTTTATCTCTCTTCTCCAATTCAAAGGTAAACTTTTACTAAGTTGTTAAATTCATGCACTTCATTTTCTCATTCTCCCACTGTGATGTTTAACACCGTGGTGTGTCAGATTGACTGGGCTAAGGGATGCCCAGATAGTTGGTAAAACATTATTTCTGGGTATATCTGTGAAGGTGTATCTGGAAATGATTTGCATTTGAATCTGTAGACTGAATAAAGAAAATCACCCTCACCAGTGTAGGTGGGCATCATCTAGTGTGTTGAAAGCCTGAACAGAACAAAAAGGCAGAGGAAAGGAAAATTTGCTCTCTTCTGGAGCTTGGAAATTCATCTTTTCCTGCCCTTGTACACTGATGCTCCTTATTCTTGGGCCTTCAGACGCAGACCAGGATTTTTACCATTGCCTCTCCTGGTTCTCAGGCCTTTTCCTGAGTCTCCAGCTTACAGACAACAGATCATGGGACTTCTCAGCTTCCATAATTGCATGAGCCAGTCCCTCATGAATCCCTTTATATGTATGTCTACAGTTGTATATATGCACGTACCTTTATATATATTCTATTGATTGTTTCTCTGGAGAACTCTTCACTATTATGTCCAGTTATCCTTCAACTTATTTCAACCTGATTTTTATCTTCAGCACATTACCAAAACTATTTAGATAGGAACAAAACAGTCTCTGCTTTGCAAACATACACTCTTTTTAAACAGCAATGACAGAAGTTGCCTCTCTATGTCTCTGGCCATTTTGCTTCAAGGTCTTTTATATCTTACCTACCTCTTCTTGCCAGTTTTTTGGTATTCCTAGTTGTTTGATCTCAAGTCTTACTGTCTTTGAAGTTGCATTCTCTGTTTATTTACTTACACCAATGACCTAAATTAATACCTTAAACCGCTGATATCCACACCTCTTCTCTCAGATCCAATCCTATATGTCAAATTAAGTACCCGATACCTATACTTGGATGGCATACAGTTACCTCAGACTTATTCATTCAGTGTTCAGTGCACTGTCTTTCTCACCCACCTTTGTTATTTTGGGAGCCTTCTTATTTAGCCGTAAACGTCCCCTCAGTCCATCCATTTTCTTAATCCAGAAAGCTGAGTCACTTTTAAAATGCCCCTCATATTTACTTTCTCCATTGAATCAGATATATCTAATCATTTCCTTATCTTCACTTTTTTGTGTTATACCGATCGTGCAAGCCACCTTATAATGCAAAGGGATTACAGGATATTAAACGTTCTCCTACTATGTGTGTTTGACTTTCTTAATTTTGCTCTCCACAGGGAATATATCAGACTGATAAGTCAAATGAAAATATCTGATCATATTACGTTCATAGTTAATAATCTTTGGAAGCTTCCCATGGCTTAGAAATTCCCAAATTATCTTGACTCTTTTCTGTCTACCCAGCCTCAGGTCCCTTCATGTGTTTATCTCCTTTATTGTGCACCAACTACATTGGTCCTTCCCCCATCCGTAACTTTTCTCTTTGCTGAGAATTTTCTTGTCCATCCTACCACTATTTCTTTATTCATACAAACACACTCATTTTTAGTTCTAACCTTTAGTCTTTGGTTGACACAATATTTTTAAGTGCTACTACCTACAGACATTTGTCTATCTTGACCCTCTAAACTAGGGTAAGCCCTCCTGAAAGCTCTCAAACCATGCGTCTTCATACCACAGATTACATTTGCAATTAGTTAACTAAAAATATAAATTGTATTTTCAGTTTATCTTCTAGAGTATAAATTCTTTAAGAGCAGGGATTCTTGCCCATTTTCTTATGAGTACATTTGTGTATCATAGCAATATGTGAAACGTTTGGTACCTCATAGGTGCTCAAACAGATATATATTGACTAAGCAAAAATTGAAATGATATCATTAGAGAAAAATGTACTAAAAACTTTATGATGAGAGCTGAATTGTTCCTAATGCTAGAGGAGTATAATCTTCTTAAAATTTCTCAATTGTGATAGGTGGGTAGTTATTTATTTTTTTAATATAAAAGTAACTTAAGCATTCTAAAGACAGTTTTCAATTCCCTAGCGTCTGACTTATTGGCTCAATGATTATTTATTACCAGAATAACTAAGATGAATTAGTGAAATCACCTAGATGTAAAACTGTTCTAGAAATGTTCTATTATCTCGTGAATTATTTTCTATTGTCATAAACAACAGCAGGTAGCAACTTTTACTCATTGGGTCTATGTTATTATGTGTTTTAACTTCCTACATGAAGAAGTCAGTATATTAGAAGATTTTGAATCTTCAATGGCAGTGACCTTTGAACTCCACTGCTATTATAGCTCTTCTATTCTTAATCATATTTTAAAAAAAATATGTATTGTTGCTCTAATATTGAAGGTGTGTCTGGAGGTATACAGCTCTGAAACAGACATTTCCGGGGGTGTCTCAGCAGCTCCTTAATGTCAGAATCTGTTGCCTCAGGAGTCATGCTTCATACAACTACATGCAAGGCAGCAAGTAGGGTTACTCAGGCAGCACAAGAGGCTTTCTGTCCTCTCTTTTTATCAGGAAGGTGCTATTTCACAGAATGGCTTATTGTATTTTCCCTTATCTCACATTGAGATAGCTTGTTCACACTGGCAAAGTCTAGCTGCAAGAGGCTGGACAGCTGGAACTGAATCTAAGGCTTTTGTAGTCTCTGTAGCAGGAGGCAGGCAAGGAGAATGAATGGGCTGGCAAATGCTATTAAGGGGCTATCCACAGTTACCTCTTCCTATATAAGATACATATTTGTGTTCAAATTTTCAAAATATAAAAATCTGAATACAGAAAATCTAAAATACCTTATTCTCACAACCCAGGGTAAGCATTACAACTTAATGCATAGGTGCTTTGATTACTGATTTATCTTATCTAAATGTATTTTATAGATCATTGTCTCATATTGTTCAATGATATTTATTTTACAGGATGCATATTATTCCATTTTACAGATACACAGCTCCTTTAACTATTATTTAATTTATTACTATGCATGTTGCTGTTGTTATGGCTGCTTATTCAATTTTATATTTTGTTTGCTAGTTTTACCAGGAATCTATACATAACAGGAGATACTGTTGTAAAAGGATGTATACTATTACAGCTTAACATTTCATGACAGTATATGTGAATATGGGTATTAATTACATTAAAGATTGATCTAAATGGAAGTCTGAAATGACTCTGTTTAAAGGTATATTCAAGGTCAGTGTCACTATAGAGAGTTGAGAAGTAGGAGCATCGAGCCATGGAGAATTCTCAGGCCGGGAGACCTAATAGAATTTGCCCTGCTGAGTTTTGAACTTACTTGGGATAAGTGACCCCCTTTTTTTCCTTCCAATTTATCTTTCTGGAACGGTAATATCTATCCAATGCATGTTCCACCATTATATTTTAGAAGCATATAACTTGTTTCCAATTTCGCAGGTCCATAGATGGAGAGGAAATTTTTTCCCAGTTGGGTCATACTCAGAGTCTCACCCATACCTGACTTAGGTGATTTAGATTAGAGTTTGGACTTAGAGTTGATGCTGGAATGGGTTAAGACTTTTGGGGATGTCATGATGTCATGAAACCATTTTGCGTGTGGAAAGGACATGGATTTGGGGGGCAGAGGGTAGGTGAATAGAATTATGTTCCCCAAAATTTATGATCAAGTCTTAACTCCCGGTACCTATGAATGTGACCTTATTTGGAAATGAGGTCTTTGTAGATGTAATCAAGTTTAAAAGAGATCATACAGGATTAGTTAGGATGGACCCTAATCCAGTGATCTGTGTCTTTATAAGAGAAAGGGGAGGACACACAGGGAAGAAGACATTGGAGGCTGAGGTTGAGGGTGATGCAAACCAAGACATGTTCAGGATTGCCAGTGACCACCAGGAGCTAGAAAAGACGAGGAAGCATTCTTCCCTAGAGCTTTCAGAAGTTGCATGGCTCTGCTAACACTTTCATTTCAGACTCCTAGCCTCTACAACTGTGAGAGAATAAACTTCTGTTGTTTTAATCCACCCAGCTGTGGTAATTTGTTATGGCAGCCTTAGGAAACTAACACAGATTTTGGTAGTCCATTCAAAGTTAGTATTGAACAAACATATAAAAAATGTCAAAGAGACATATGAAAATTTAAAGCAACCCTCAGGATATCTTTCTAAATTTGGAGCATTTGAACTTGTAATGTTTTATGTGTTTATAACTTGTCACATTTGTTTATAGAGAAAATTCAAAAAATTAACATTGCCTTTCTTAACATCAAATCATGTATGAGCTATTTTATAGAATTCATTATTATGGTTGTTGGTGCTTGTAGTTTAGGGCTATTAATTGCATTGTAGGTGTTAAAAAGATTGGTGTGGTGAAATGTTGGAACAGTTTGGAGGGACAAGATCTGTATAAACTGAATAGCCAGTGAAAGTTTTTCATGGACTTGACATGGAGGATTAAAAAAGTGGAAGATGAAAGGGGAGAATAAAGAGAGCAGGGAAGGAATCACATTTTAGTTATAAGAAATTGTACGAAGAACAATGAATGGATTGGACATTTCATGCTATGTCAGTTGACATTAAGGAAATCAACCTATTACACTTAATTGTCTGCCCTATTTGATTAATGTTAATAACCAATTCAGATAATTCAGATTCTCATTATGTTTTTTGTTCTAGTTAATTGGGGTTCACTATTAACTATGACTGAAACTAGAGAAATTAATTTTATTTCTTTGCCCATATTTAATCTTTTTTCTAGGTATATATTTATTTATCCTTAGTATGGATAAAATGTCTCAGAATGTAAAAGAACTGAAAGTATACATTGTAATAATTAATCCTGCATACTCTTCTACATTTAAAAATGTCTGCTTTTGGGCGCCCCCTGGTGGCGCAGTGGTTGAGAGTCCGCCTGCCGATGCAGAGGACACGGGTTCGTGCCCGAGTCCGGGAAGATCCCACATGCCGCGGAGCGGCTGGGCCCGTGAGCCATGGCCGCTGAGCCTGCGCTTCCGGAGGCTGCGCGTCCGGAGCCTGTGCTCCACGACGGGAGAGGCCGCAACAGTGAGAGGCCCGCGTACCGCAAAAAAAAAAAAAAAAAAAAAAAAAAAAAAAGTCTGCTTTTATGGTATATATAATTATGTCAAATTTTGTCCTCATCTTGAATTTTCTCATATAATCTCACCTTTTTCTATAAACATGTATATCTAACTTGCAAAATGAAATAAATTTTGTGGGTCTATTCCTACACGCTGTTATGTATAAAGATCATATTTTAGTAAGGTAGATGATATCCTCAAAGAGCAGAATCTCAGAGGTTCTTGCAAAAGTAATTGGCGAGGTTTGAATAGTGGTGCAGTACTTTGCTATTCTATTCTAAACATAATCAGTGACCGGGGATGGGAATGCCTTTGGAAGGAGAGGGTGTGACCAGCAAAAGGCTGCTTCCCCTCTGCCAATTGCTAGAGCACTGGGCCAAATGCTACTCCACTGACCACCTCGATCACTGGTTCTCAACTCTGGCTGTACGTGAGAGTCAACTGGAGAGCTTTTCCAAAACAGGAATATCTGGGTGCAAGTAATCTGTTAGCAATCCTTCTGTTTCTTAATAACCTCAAAAACCTTGCAAATGACAACACTGTAAGACAGTGTGGATTTTATATTTGTTAATATTGGTGTAGGAAGATGGAATCATATATTTCCTTCTTAAAACTGTTAAAAATTAGAGGTTAAATTTTTTTAAAAGAGAAAAATACAAGAGTAAAAATTTCCTCATTTATACATGTTATTAACTATTTGTATAGACAAATAAGTCAGTAAGAAATAGCAAATGACTAAATAATGTAAGATTTGATAGAGAAAATATACCCATAATGTACATAATGTATTTTTCCTCCATATACATTTTATGAAAGTTAAATTACCAAAGTCTAATTTCTTAGTTGTCACATACATTTGTTAATAGAATAACACTTAAGTCATTTGAAACTGAACACACTGTTGTTCTTCTAAGGTTTATATAATTAATAGTTAGAAAGCGGTAACATTTACAGCATTTTAAGTCTTTAAGTAGATGAATGATAGTGAAATTTAATTAATCTCCTTAATTACAGGAGCCATTAGTTGTGCCTCTGTGAAGCAAATGAATTAAACCTCCCACACGTAAACAATATAAAACGAAAATATCCATACATTTTGGTTTTAAAGTTACTTTGATACTGAACTTATAAAAGAGCAATCTATGTTACCTAGAGTTCAGTCACTGGAACCTATCAATGAGTCAAGCTGCAATTGTCACCCGTTTTGTTTTTTCTTTACAGGCTTTATCTAAACATCACACTTAAAATCATTCAATAGAAATTAAATTTCTACAGAACAAACCCAAACAAGTTATATCTTAGCATCCCTCCCTTTGAAGATACATGTGTTGTTAATTTTTTAAATTTCATATTTTCCTGATGCCTCAACATCTCACACCCTTTCAGCTCTGCACCTGCTTGGTTGAGCCAGATCCTTGGGTGCTTCTTCCATATGACCCCTTGCATAGTGACCATGCTTCCCTCTTCTAGGTCCTATTAATATAATAAATCTCTCTCACTTTCAAACACCTTTCTGTGGTGTTATTCCATATTGGCACTAGAGTAATCAACAAAATCCTTCATTTTTAACTAATATAAGGATTCCCTACAACACAGTATATCTAAATAATTTGATATGAATCTTGGTTGAATAGGACATTTGACATGGTATATAGGAAGATAAACGTCATCCCTTATGCTTCCTTACCATTACATGTAGACTGTTACATTCTAGTAGTGACTTAAAGAAGCATCTCAAATGTATTGGCTGGATTAACAAATAAATGGCCAATAAATAAATAAATGTATTGGCCAATTAATATATAACTATTGAGCATCTTTTTCAGGCCAGCATGATTTTAGGAGGATACAGTAATAAATGAAAGAGATAAGATTACTGATGTATGACTAAGCCTGTACCAACAAGATACAGAAAGAAACAGACCCAGAAAAGAAGACAGTGTGCCTGCAAGATATAAATGTGAAATAAAGTGACAATATTAGAGAGCGAAGCAGGGCCAGAATTTAGGTGTTACCAATACAGTGCTTGGGACGATTTATACATGTTCTGAGTCAGTGAATTCCTCCCAAACTTTGGGGCTGAGATGAGATTAAAGGCATACCTGGCATGCATCCTATCAGCCCTTCTGTGGCCTGCGGCTACCTGGGCCAGCTGGAGACTTGGAGTCTGGTTTCCTTTGATCTCAGGGAACCCCTTTCTTTTACTCTAGGATGCCATACAGATATTATCATTTTCTGTGTGTACTGTGACAAAAAGATCTGAGAAGCACCAGATAGTGCCTTTTTGACCATTTTAAGGAGTTTGGATATTATTCTCATTGAAGTGTAAAGTCAAAGAAATGTTGCAAGTAATGGAATAAAATAATCAGATTAACGTTTTCAAAAGATCTCACTTTGTGCTTTTAGAAAGGAGACTAGAGAAGAGTATAAAAACAACAAAAAAATGAAAGCAGGGAGACCAGTTAGGAATCATATATAGTAGTGTATTCCAGGATCTCTAAAAAATGTCGTTCAAAGATTAGTAGCTTCAGCATTACCTGAGAACTTGCGAGAAACGCAAATTTTCAGCCCAACCTCCTCCCCCAGACTCACGTTAATCTATGGTGTAAACAAAACCTCCAGGGAATTCTGATGCTCACTAAATTTTGAAAAACACTATTTTAATCTATGGATAATGGCTTGAGTGAAATAGTAGCTATAGATATGAAGAAAATTGAATAGATTTGGTGGGTGTTTTTGAAGTGAGGCAACAATTAATACTGCAATATCAACATGTTAACCATAACAATGTTCTGATTCCAGTGGATACTCCCAAGTAATTTCATTTAACAGACAAAAGTCAATATTATCTGGCATGACTTTATATGATATGCATGTATATATGTATCTACTGTATACAATGTATATAAATACTTGCATATGTATATGTATATATGTACCTATATAATGTATATTCAAAGGTGTGTGCACACGGACACACACACACACTTTTTTAAAAAAGAAGTCATCTTGATTAATCTATTTGAGTATAAGCCTAAACCAAGCGATTATTTGGCAAGAATGACTGTATTGTGTAGAGATGGACAGGTGTTGAGGCCAACATCAAAATTCTCTTGACATGGTTATATCTGCAGTACTCGATGGTACGTAATCTGTGGTTTCATTTGAGTACTTAACGGGAGCATGCTAACCAATTCATAGGAACTTCGTGGGAAGAGTCACGATCTCTATCTGATCAAGAATACAAATTAGATTAATTTTCGTAACAAAACTTGAAATTTGACACTTAACTGCAGCCTCTTATTAACAAATGGTTTATATAAAGTGCGTGTCTACAGTGACCTCAGCCTCAAATAAGGGGCTACCTGTTTCTTATGAAAAGTGTCAACTGTGTGATGAATTGGGAGATTGGGATTGACATATATACACTAATATGTATAAAATGGATAACTAATGGATAACTAACCTGCTGTATAAAAAAATAAATTAAATAAAATTCAAAAATAAAAGACCCTAGCCTTATTCAAAAAAAAAAAAAAGAAAAGAAAAGGGACAACTGCATGGTCTCTATAGGAAATGCTGCAGATTCTTAAGAAAGCTAGATAACAGCTTCGTTGCAGATTGTCAGAGAAGGCATCCTGATGATGAGAGGTATGGACAGGGCTTTGAAGGAATTCTGAACTGAAATAGGCTGAAGGAGGGCATGGCTCAGAGTGAGAATAGCAGTTGTAAAGAGGGAGGGTTAAGTAGGGTCACGGTGCGATCAGTCAGAGCACACAGCCCATTCTAGACAGAACCACTGTGTTTCTGTAGGGGAGTAATAAAGACAAGACTGGACTGTTAGTCTGAAACTATAGTTTCTAAGGGAGTGCTAGGTTAAGATGTCCTGGGAAGGCTTTAAATTTGTTTCACTGGGGATTTTCATGATGAAATATTGTATTGAGTACATCATTTGACAGTGACATTTAAGATTGAAATAGAAATACTGAAGAGTATGTTGGAGACATCTAGAATAACCCAGGTGTGCTATGATTGGTATGAAAGGAAAACCAAACCATGATAGATGCGAACTGGTTGCAGTTGAATAGAAAGAGCATGCATTGGGAAAGAGTAAACTCTTTGAGGACAGAGGAGATGTCTTGCTCTTTTTTTTATACACTTCACCTAAACCAGCTTTATGTACACAAGAAGTGTTAATAGTTAGTCAACATATGGAATTTCAGCTCTACAATTATCCAAAATTACTATGACCATAAACAGTGTTTTGGGATCTCATTGATGGAGTCTACATAACTGTAAAATGTCGTGACTTAAATGGCAAAGATATTTCCTCTTTACAAGTTAAGAAAAGCTATTTTTTTAAACACCTTTATTGCAGTATAATTGCTTTACAATGGTGTGTTAGTTTCTGCTTTATAACAAAGTGAATCAGCTATACATAAACATATATCCCCATATCTCTTCCCTCTTGCGTCTCCCTCCCTCCCACCCTCCCTATCCCATCCCTCTAGGTGGTCACAAAGCACCGAGCTGATCTCCCTGTGCTATGTGGCTGCTTCCCACTAGCTATCTATTTTACATTTGGTAGTGTATATATGTCCATGCCACTCTCTCACTTCATCCCAGCTTACCCTTCCCCCTCCCTATGTCCTCAAGTCCATTCTCTACATCTGTGTCTTTATTCCTGTCCTGCCCCTAGGTTCTTCAGAACTTTTTTTTTTTTTTAGATTTCATATATATGTGTTAGCATATGGTATTTGTTTTTCTCTTTCTGACTTACTTCACTCTATATGACAGTCTGTAGGTCCATCCATCTCACTACAAATAACACAATTTAATTTCTTTTTATGGCTGAGCAATATTTCATTATATATATGTACCACATCTTCTTTATCCATTCATCTGTCGATGGATACTTAGGTTGATTCCATGTCCTGGCTATTGTAAATAGAGCTTCAATGAACATTGTGGTACATGACTCTCTTCGAATTATGGTTTTCTCAGGGTATATGCCCAGTAGTGGGATTGCTGGGTCGTATGGTAGTTCTATTTTTAGTTTTTTAAGAAACCTCCATACTGTTCTCCATAGTGGCTGTATCAATTTACATTCCCACCAACAGTGCAAGAGGGTTCCCTTTTCTTCACACCGTCTCCAGCATTTATTGTCTGTAGATTTTTTGATGATGGCCATTCTGACTGTTGTGAGGCATTACTTCACTGTAGTTTTGATTTGCATTTCTCTAATAATTAGTGATGTTGAGCATCCTTTCGTGTATTTGTTGGCAATCTGTATATCTTCTTTGGAGAAATGTCTGTCTAGGTCTTCTGCCCATTTTTGGATGGGGTTGTTTGTTTTCATGATATTGAGCTGCATGAGCTGCTTGTAAATTTTGGAGATTAATCCGTTGTCAGTTGCTTCATTTGCAAATATTTTCTCCCATTCTGAAGGTTGTCTTTTCGTCTTGTTTATGGTTTCCTTTGCTGTGCGAAAGCTTTTAAGTTTCATTAGGTCCCATATGTTTATTTTTGTTTTTATTTCCATTTCTCTAGGAGCTGGGTCAAAAAAGGATCTTGCTGTGATTTATGTCATAGAGTGCTCTGCCAATGTTGTCCTCTAAGAGTTTTATAGTGTCTGGCCTTACATTTAGGTCTTTAATCCATTTGGAGTTTATTTTTGTGTATGGTGTTAGGGAGTGTTCTAATTTCATTCTTTTACATGTAGCTGTCCAGTTTTCCCAGCACCACTTATTGGAGAGGCTGTCTTTTCTCCATCATATATTCTTGCCTTCTTCATCTAAAATAAGGTAAGCATATATGTGTGGGTTTATCTCTGGGCTTTCTATCCTGTTCCATTGATCTATATTTATGCTTTTGTGCCGGTACCATACTGTCTTGATTACTGTAGCTTTCTAGTATAGTCTGAAGTCCAGGAGACTGATTCCTCCAGCTCTGTTTTTCTTTCTCAAGATTGCTTTGACTATTCGGGGTCTTCTGTGTTTCCATACAAATGGTGAATTTTTTTGTTCTCGTTCTGTGAAAAATGCCACTGGTAGTTTGATAGGGATTGCACTGAATCTGTAGATTGCTTTGGGTAGTAGAGTCATTTTCACAATGTTGATTCTTCCAGTCCAAGAACATGGTATATCTCTTCATCTGTTTGTATCATCTTTAATTTCTTTCATCAGTGTATTATAGTTTTCTGCATACATGTCTTTTGTCTCCTTAGGTTGGTTTATTCCTAGGTATTTTCATCTTTTTGTTGCAATGGTAAATGGGAGTGTTTCCTTAATTTCTCTTTCAGATTTTTCATCATTAGTGTACAGGAATGCAAGAGATTTCTGTGCATTAATTTTGTATCCTGCTACTTCACCGAATTCACTGATTAACTCTAGTAGTTTTCTGGTAGCATCTTTAGGATTGTCTATATATAGTATCATGTCATCTGCAAACAGTGACAGTTTTACTTCTTCTTTACCAATTTGGATTCCTTTTATTTCTGTTTCTTCTCTGATGGCTGTGGCTAAAACTTCCAAAACTATGTTGAATAATAGTGATGAGAGTGGACAACCTTGTCTTTTTCCTGATATTAGAGGAAATGGTTTCAGTTTTTCACCATTGAGAATGATGTTGGCTGTCGGTTTGTCATATATGGCCTTTATTATGTTGAGGTGACTTCCCTCTATGCCTCCTTTCTGGAGGGTTTTTATCGTAAGTGGGTATTGAATTTTGTCGAAAGCTTTTTCTGCATCTGTTGAGATGATCATATGGTTAGAAAAGCTATTTTAATATGTCAGTAATTCTCTTTTGTGATGAAAACTTAGCCCTGATGGAGACAGTGGATTTCCACAGCCTTCAAAATCTCTCCTCATTCAGGCAGCTTTGGTTAATGGGATTTTTAAAGGAAGCAATCTACCAATAGCACCTAATTTACATTTCATTTATGGTCATCTCTTAGTACTCAGTTTCTCTAGGATGTTGGCATTTTCAATTCCCTACCTATAGGTATTGCCTATTGTGTTTCTGGAAATTTACTTTGTTATCCACACACACACACACCATAGAGTTCTCAGAATTTTAAAGGCACTGAATAAATAAAACTATGAAAAGGAAAAAGAACTAAACAAGTAAAGAATAAGAACTGTGCAAACTAAAGAAGATGTCAAAAATCATTAATGAACATATTCACATTAATTGCACAAATATTTACTGATCATTTACTCTGTGCTAGGCAGTGTTCTAGTGCAGAATATACAGCAGAGAACAGAACTAAGTCCATTCCCTCATGGAGCTCATATTCTTGTATCTTAGAAGTTTTACAAAATAAGCTTCATTGGCTCAGGCTCTTGACTTGGAGAATTCTTTTGCTTTAAGTTCATGCTCAGTTACATTCCTAAGTGAATACAGTAGCCCATTTAACACCTTAGCCTTCAAATCCCAGAAGAAGATGAAAGATATGTTTTTGCACAAAACGTTCAAATGTATTCCTGAAACAAATGGTGTGTGACAAAAAAAAAGCTCATTTGCAGGTTGTCGCTAATTGTGTCTCTTACATATATTTCGTTTTGTTCAGTGTGAATGAGAGTGGTAAAAAATAATTATGTTTCAGAGAGGAAAAAAATTACTTCCTGGATGCTGTAAAATTTAATGGCTTTTCCTTTTATAATGTTTTATCATTGGCTCCAATGGATTAGGACAGCTTTCATGGCAGAATTGTGAAAAATTAAACCTTCACATGTGAAGCACAGTGGCAAGAGATTAGAATCCTATTTAAGGGATAAATAAAATATGTTAAATAGAGAGCAACAAAAGTGCTGATTACCTCTCTGCAATAGTATCGTAGTAGTCACTGAAATATCATTATTTCTTTTCCTAAATGTCCCTGAAAAGTTTGAGACGTTCCTTTTTCCTTCTTTATTACGTGGTTAGAAAATGATCTTGGTTAATACATTTCCTTGTTGCCTAAAATAGCAATCATTTTATGAAGGTGCTTTCTAAAACAGTTCTTCATAGCCATGTTTCGGCCAGTTGCTTATGGGTATTATGGTCTACATGTTTGTGTTCCCTCAAATTCATATGTTGAAACCCCTACCCCCAATAAGATGGTCTTAAGAGGTGGAGCTAATGGGAGGTAGTTACATCCTGAAGGTGGAGTGTCTGTGATGGGATTAGTGTCTTTGTAACAGGAAGAGAGCTAGCTCTCATTCTGCCATGTGAAGATATGAGAAGATGACTGTTTATAAACCAGGAAGGGGACCTTCATCAGCTACTTGACCATGCTGGGACCTTGATCTTAGTTTTCCCAGCCTGCAGAACTGTGAGAAATAAATTTCCTTTGTTATAGCAGCCTGAACGAAGACAATGTTCAGGTGCCATGTGTTGGCTGCTAAAATCTCACAACTGCCCCCACTTGCCGTTGGCCAGATGGAAGCCCATGGGCCGCCCTGGGAGGCTTACAGCTCTCTCTCAGCTCCGGAGGGGAGCGGCCTCACTGATAGCTTAGCAGCGTGACATACAAAATGCTGGCCTCCTTACCTCCACGTGAGACTAATTCTGTGATACAATTTAGGTGCCAGTGCTTCCTGGTGGAATCAGGCAGAAGCTAGTCTCCAGCCGAAGGCCATAGTTTTGCTTAGCTTCTGTTCCTCTGCCTCATCCCTTCCGTGTCCTTCATGCCCCTTCTCCTGGGAGCACCCCTGACAAATACATTGCTGGAACAAGAATTCCTATCTCAGGCTCTGCTGCTGTGGAACCCAACCTAAGATACCGTATATTTACACATGGAATTATGTTGACATGCGAGAAGCTTCCACTGCTTCTAGGCCTTTACTGGCTCTTTGAATCTGCAAACACAACTGATCCCTAAAACACCTCACAGACAAAGCAGGTCCTGGGGGTTTCTCATTCCCTTAATTTCCAATTAGCTCTTGAGTCACTTGCTTAACCTTTTTCACTTGGACCTCTGGGGCCAGATTGCAAAATTGACTTCAGCATATGCTTTTTGGCCCCTTTAGCCCCTTACGTTTTCCTTTGAGCTTTCAGCTTCGTTAGCAAGGCCAGGCCTTGTGGTGCTGGGTGTTCTGTTGAAGGTGCTCCCTGCCCACAGCCCTGCCTCAGCTCTGCAGGGGAATGTAGGGTGGAGGAGGGGGGAGAGGGGGTCAGGTGACGTTTTGTTGTGTTGTGGTAAAGTGTAAGGACATAGAAGACAAGGGGACAGATTTTTCATGATCACTTCAGGGAAAAGCTACAAAATTATGTAAATAAGCTACAGAGAAAATACAGTCGTATCCCAAGCTTGGGAAGCAGCCAGGATCACTCTGAGAATTTGTCAGGGAGATCCCTACTCTTGGAGTCTTACGCCGAGGGTCTAGGAAGATTAAAAACTGCAGAAGCTCAGCGGAGAGTCAAAGTCACAAAGGGTCATCAGCAGAAGTGTGCACTTGCAGGCAGGATGCTTTGTGGGTGAGAAAACAGGTGTTTACTGTTTCACCAGTTGTTTACCTCCTTACAGCCAAATTATTAAGATTACATCTGCCTTTTTTTGATTACTTGGGGGAAATTTATTTAGAGCACAAAGATAATAGTATTATCTTTTCCTGCTAAGTAGATAAAAAGCTCTCAAAACTAGTAACTGATTAAAATGAAACTGGGACCAACGTTTTGTGTGCCTACCCATACAGTAAAGTTATTGTCTATTAGCAAGCTAGACAACAAGATAAGACTTTTTCTTGTTTTTAATTTGGGGAGGGGCTTGGGGAGGAATCTGATTCTGCTATCAGATTATAATAATAACAGTAAATAGTAGCTAGTAATTATTATGTATTTACTCTGCATTTAACATATATCTTATTGAAATCATATAACAAACCTGTGAAATAAATGTTATTTAACATTTAGAAACAAACCAACTGAAGCACAGAGAGATTAAGTTGACACAGCTAGTAAAAGGTAAAGCCAGGAATAGAACTTGAGAGTTTGCTCAGAAGGTGTAGCAAAGACTAGCTAGCTATCTTAAGCATCACTTCTTTCTCTCTTGGTAAGAGAAATTTTAGTTGGAGCTCAGAGTGATTATGTTACTAGGATCTGGCACTCGGAGGTGCTGTGTACAGCTTCTGAGTTTCTGATGAAAGGGAAGGAGTCTGCACTAGCATTCCCACCCACTCCCTGGTGCCTGGAATATGGATAGGGTCATTGTGCTGAAATACTTGTCTGGGACCAAAAGCTAGAAACCATGTATGAGGACAGCCAGAGGAGTGAAATAAAAGAAACCCAGTTTCCTGAGAACTGTGGAGCTATATTACTGGCCCGGACTCCCCCAAACTTTTAGACAAAAGAAACACAAATGTCTATTTTGCTTGAGTCATATTTTGGGGGGACTCTTGTTTAAGCAGTCTAACTTATATGTTAATTAATTCAAAGAAGCAGCAGAATATATTGGAAGAAGCATTGAACTGGGCATCAGGAGACCAGAAAGCTGGAAAATTGTGCTAAGGCTAAAAGTATGATTGTAGACAAATTTTGGAATTATGAGTAAAATGAGTGAGTTACAATACACATAACATAAAGGCCCTTCTCAGGGCAAAGTGCTATAAAAATAACTTTAAAGATGAATAAAAACAGACAACATCATTTAATTAGTTTGGGAAACTAATGAATTATATGACTTCTATATCTGGATAAGTATGAGACTAATATCCTTTGAAAATTGCTTAAACAAAATTGATTCTGTTTCTACAAAATTGATTTATGAATAGTTTCAAATTTCTTTAGATAATCACCATTGAAATTAAATATACTATGTAAATATTGTCACTCACATGATAAAGCATCTTCTTGAGAAGCTCTTAATTTTAAATTTGCTTTTGTAAACTTGAAAAACAATCCATCACTAGGATATTTTTAATATGTATCATATCACTGTGCATATTCTAAAACTTACATAATATTTTCTATGCTGAAAAAATCAACATTGATAAGTCTTCAAATCTGTTGACTGAGTGTGAAGGTTCACCAGAGCATAAACCCCAAGGTCAGGGTCCAATATCTGTTTCAGTCACTTTTGTATCCTGTATGTGCCCCATCAAGTCTGGAATGTTGTAAAAATTCCTCATGTATTTGTTGAGTGAATGAATGAATGTAACTGCTGCACTGTGATAGATGATTAACTTCAGCTGTTGATGAAACTTACCACAGTGAAAGTTCCTTGGGAAAATGATTCTAAAATATAGTACTTATCTCATTAAAAAAGAGTTTCCATTTAGTCATACAATCATTTAAAAATGATTTTGGCTTATTTTTTATAACCACCAAACTTTAATCTTAATATTCTGTTCTCATCTTGTGTCATTTTGGAGTGAAAATTTTTTTCTATACTGAAAAGGCTCCGGAATTCATGCTGAATCCTTCATCTGCCCAATTTATTGAATTTTCTAAATGATTCTCTTTTCTTTAGTCATCCATCAGAGTAAGAAGTCCAACTACTTATTTAGCTCTGCTGAATTATGCTTGCCCCCTACAACTCACAGATAAGTCATACTTCAAGACTCTGCTACTACTGTTGACTCATCTCCATCCTATCAGCCACGCTAAATTATTATGTTCTAGAAAGTTTTCCCTCTTTCTAGAAGAAGTGGAGAAGTAGGATAGTTTCAAGAGATTTTAATACCCATATTAATAAGGGAGCTTAATTTTATGAAAGGTACATGTAAATGCTTTTTATTTTCCATGTGTGTTGTGCATTGTATAAATATATGTCAACAACATGAAATGACCAACTGAAAAACCAAAAAAATCTACTGTGTGGCATGTGTATTTTATTAGTGGAAAACTTTTTTCCAAACCAGAAAAACAAAATTTTAAATGTTCAGGAAATGGTGAAATTGGCTCCTATTTCCTGTATGTCAGTTCACAAAAGTAACTCTTTCAACAGCTGTGAAGCAGTAAATGAAATATTGACTGAATTACTTGTCATTTAATTTACAATGATTCCAGTGCTTTTCAAGTGCCAGGCAAGGCACAGGGTATAATTCAATTGTATCCTTGTAATTTGAAGAGGCAAGACAACAAGTCACAAGTTAACTGGATCACAGAGAGGTTAATGCAGGTTTTGAAAACTAATCAGTAAATAAATTTCATGGCATGGCCAGTTAGTTACTCAGCATCTTTTCCCCTTACCAGTTTGTTTCCTGCATTTTACTTAAAATCAATATTAAATGTTTCATGCGTGTTTATTCCATTTTGGTTTATAGTTCTTGCGTGGACACGTTGTACTTGTTAATGAGTTTGTGCATTTCACCAGTAAAAAGTAATGTTTAGGGAGAGTTTACTTTAGTATTATTCCCTGGAAGTTTTGACAAATTCTAATTCTATTCCCTGCTGTACATATTATTTTCCACCAATTAAGAAAGGTTTATTTTGAGTAAAAATTTGGGGGGATGCTAAACTCTAGACTAGGGCATCTATTTCTCTAATCAGTCTTAATTAACTGCTATGTAGAAGCTCTAATGGCTCCTATATTTGCTCTGTTTCTTTTTACAGAGCTGAACTATATAACTTTTTTAGAGTTGAATTGACTTCTCAGCCAAATTCCTAGTTTTGTTTAACTGTAATTTGAGCTTTTCCAGTTAGGAAGATAAGGTGAGTTTGATGGTCCTGGAAATTCTTATATTCCATCTTAGATGTAAATCACCAGGCCTGGGACAGGACTGTGATGCTCAAGGGTTGCCTGAAGAATGGTCAAAAGAAAGTGATTTTACATTATTAGAGAGAGGCTATCAGGTGCATCAAATTCCAATTTCTGATGCGTTATCATGTCAGTTATTTGAGATATATACATATATATAATATTATATATATAAATATTCCCGTATATCGCTAGACATCCAGTGGCTCAAGACAACCCAGAATCATTCTTTCCCCTTCCTCTTTTTAAATGTGAACATCTGTTTTACTGCCACGTTTTGTTAGTGTTAACAATAAAATCTATTGAGAGTGTGTGCTTCCACTTCACTCTGTCTTCATGGCCACTGCTCCAATCAAAGCCACCATGTCTTCTTCCCAGGACAATTCCAGTAGTCTCTTAATTGATCTCCCCACATACATTCTTCACCTTCTAAAGTTTATTCTCCACCCAATTGTTATTGAAATTCTCCACCCTTTGTCCAGATTTTCTGCTATTCCAGTCCATCTCCCACAACTGTGCAACTGTCCTATCTGTGTATATATTTGGTTCCTTAAGTAAAACCGGGATTTTTGTTGTTGTTGCGAATCTCAGGACCTCCACCCATGCTGATTCATTGGCTCTAATGCTCTTTCCTCCAGTCTTGACATACCTGACTCTTAGCCAATCTTCAAATCTTATCTTAAATTTTACTTCCTTAGGGAGTTCTCCCCAGACTCCCACAATATAACAGGATCTTCCAGTCATTCTTTTTCCTATTTTGTTTTGGATTGCTTTTCATGGCACTGAAAAGTTTTTGTCATCATGTGTGCATGCATTTGTTTGTTGCCCTTTGGAAAGCCTTTCATTCCACCAATCTCTAAGCTCCATGAAAGCATGGACCATGTGTCTGCAATTCACCTCACCCAGGGACAAGTACAAATATGTCTTCAATTTTCTAAATGTAAGTTTTCTAAAATGATTGATTTTTTAATATATAAATATATTTGGGGTTTTTTTGAGACTAAAGGGATTTGAAACTTATGTGAAAACTGGAAATTCTTTGAAATAATTGGTAATTTATATATGCACATCTTTTCCCTATTTTATAATTAATTAATAATTATACTTAAGCTCTGTTAAACTTCCCAAAATATTACCAGACACCTTTTTAATAAAACAAAGTTAAATGATTAGAACTTATTGCAGTTAGAGAGAACACCATTGTGATAGAGTCCTAGTGGTGCCTCAGAAGCGGGAAGTCAAAACTGATGTTTACACAGTTTGTGGGTCTTGACTTAAGTGGTTTAAGGTGAGTTTTTCAAGGCATGCAACTGATTGGGAATGGAAAGTTTATGACCTAACAGTGTAGTATTGGTGGGCAAAGCAAAGTTTTTGAAGAGAGAATTTTAATAGTTAAATTGTTTGTGATAACTGAACTGTTTACTCAGGTGAGCAGAATGCTGTCTTTGATAAATGAATCTGCAGGAATTGCCTAAAGCAAAGAATAAAGTTATTTATTATTTTACAATCTTACCTTTTCTCAGGCAAAAATTTCCTGGTATAAGCAACAAAGTCATGTGGACACAGGTGGTTTCAATTATTAGTGCTGGTCACCACATCATGTTTAGTGAAGGTGGTCACAGTTCTACAGAAAAATACTATACTGCAGAAAGGTATTTTACTATGTCTTTTGCAGTAGAGATAAAAAGGAAACAATAGTCCCAAAATATATTTGACTAACAGGAAAGTAGAATGAGAAAGAGAGGATATTTGATAAAACAGGCTTTCTAATTTAGGCCACTACTTCTCAAAGGATGGTTTGAAGAGAAATATTGCTTCTAAGGGAAGCTTCAGGATGTTGCACTAAAGTCCATCTTCAAATACACTGGAAAACAATGAGTTAAATAACGTTAGGTTATTTAACCCCTCGATCCCTTCTCCGAAAGGCATCTTGGATCCTTTAATACGTTAAGGTACTTGTGGGTTTCCAGCAGTGGGATGACACAAAGAAAATTTGCCATGTGTATTTAACCAAGGTACTCTTACATTGGGGAGGGTCCCCTGGGACCAATGAATAATGAGTTCACTTAAAGAAATGGTGTTATACATTAACAGAATTATATGACACTAAGAAATTACACAGTTATACTTGTTTTTACCTTCAAAATCATGTGTGAATAAAAAATCTATTACTAGAAATATTTGAAATTGCATATCAGGACATAAGTAATATCTTCCAAAGATTACTTGGTGAATTTGGGGGAACAAATAGAATACCTAGTTGTGAATAGTCTTCTCACTTTACATCTTTATTTTACACTGAAATTAGATTTGTATAATCTTGATTCTTTTTCACTGTAGACCAAAAATCATATTGTGATTGAAAATTTCAAATATGTCATATTTTCAGGGACATTTCAGGAGTTAGTAACTAGTTTTGCCTAGAGAAGAAGTTGTATTTGCCATATTTCCATAACATTCACCATGGAAGCAGTGTGACATGTTCTAACTCTGCTGTTTCTAAAGGGTCTGGCCTTGGGCAAGTAATGCCCCTGTACTTTAGATTACTCATGGGTGAAATGAATGATAGTGGCATGCTCTGAGAATAAAACAAGGTAACAAATCTGGTAATGCCCTTGAAACAATGCTTTGATAGTTGTAAGTTACTTTGATAGTTGTTACTAAAAGCGGAGAAAGGTTTAAAAAGTTTACTTTTTAACTTCTCCCCATTTTCTCCAATGAGTTTTGATATTATTTTCATAATTTAATCATATCCCATGGGTCAAAGTCTGTGATATTTCAAAATACCATAATGTATGTTATTTTCAAACCTTTACTCCAAAGGGTAAGAAACAAACATAAATTTTTATTCCAATAATTCACTTGGATTATCAGAGCTTTTTCAAATTCAAGAAACTATAAATGTAGTTGGATACTTACGCTTCTATCCAACTGCAGCTTCAACCTTTAGAACATATTCTTCCCTGGCTGATTGTAGCTGAACACGATATGATGACTGAAGAAAAGAGCTCTTATCAGTGGCACCTGTTCTACCTCCCACAGCATTTTGATTAAGTTGCTGGGGTCCAAACACCATCTATAATCGTATTCTCGTAACTGAATATAGATGACCAAATTTGTCATCAGACCAGAAGAGTTGTTTACTGGTATAGTGCTCATAATTTCCAAAGTGACATTAAAAAATCTACCTCCAGATAGTTGAGGGAGGGCGTGAACGAGACATGAAATGGAAGAGGCAGGTGCCAGGCCAGAGATGAGGTAGCTTCCTTTGCCAGTGAACAGCTGTAGATCTAGGCAAGAAGGGGAAAAGAAAGCACATTCATGCCCTGGATGAAATTAATATAAATCTACAGCTATACCCAGATGGTGTGATTTCACAACTTTCATTTCATAACACTTGGTTTGGTGGTAAAATGGTCAATTTCTGTACCAGATCATACTTGTAAATTCTCTAGCAAAGTGTCATATTTTTCATGTAAATACTTCCAAAGCAAAACTTATTTATAGCATCAACTATAGGAAAGAAGTCATGAGCAACCTCTTTTGGAGTCACTTATGTAACTGTTTTGTGTAAGAACTGCAAAAGAAAAAGAAATTAAAAGAAACCGTCAAAGAAACAGTCAAAGATGTGGATAAGAAACATTCAGTTAAGATGATTGAGTTAGTTTGAAGCTAGAATAAAATCTTCAGTGGATGCTTTAAAAACTTGATGAGTTTATAATGTGATGCTTTAATAATGTTGCTAGTTGCACTTCTTCATTCATCAAGCAAATGTTTACTGGGAGTTATCTATATGGCAGGGACCATTATATACACTCTGGTGAAATTGTAGTGAACATCATGAAGATTATGTTTTGTATGGAAGACAGAAAAAGAACAATTATAAAACAATGGCAAGGTATTGATAATGAGAAGCCAATTATGGAGACTGAGAGAGCCTGAGGACTGGAGCTTATGGTGCTTCTATACAAGGTGATGAAATGCCACCAAACTGAGCAGAAACCTGAAGTAAGAAAATGAGTAAATCATAAGATATAGGCTGTGTTTCAATATGAAAATGAATCATTGGAAAATAGACATGTCACACTGAGATAACCTGTCTCCATCACTTTTCATGTAGTAAATGTGCATGGTGCTGGCATTACGTAGATGGATTTTGACTAACCTAAGCCTAACTCTGGAACAAAACGTGGCTTCATTTACAGCTTATGACCCAAACTATTGGATGCTACTTGATGAAAAAAGGATGAATGGATCTAGGGAGATCATCACCACTGTCCATTTAAATGATTAAGGTGGTTTTAATATGGTATCAGTATACATGTTTCATTAATCAATAATATTTGTATCACTAATAAATGTGTTAGTTGTATCAGTCAGGATTCTCTAGAGAAATACAATCAATAGGAGGTATCAGTATATCTATATCAATATCTATCTATCTATCTATCTAGTGAGAGGAGAGATTTATTTTAATGAATTCATTCACAGGATTAAGGGGTCTGGCAAGTTTGAAATCCATAGGGTAGACCTGAAGGCTGGAAACTCAGGAAAAAGTTGATGTTGTATTCTTGAGGTATAATTCCTTCTTCTGCAGGAAATCTATTCTTGTTCTTAAGGCTGTCATGATTGAATGAGACTCACCCACATTTTGGAGGGTGAACTGCTTTACTTGCAGTCAGCTGATTGTAAATGTTAACCACATCTACAAAATAGCTTCACAGAAACACTTAAATCAATGTTTGATTAAGTACTTGGGTACCATAGCCTCACTAAGTTAACATGTAAGACTAATTACAGTATTTTAAAGAGATCAGTCTTGACCAAACACAGGTGTTTTAATTAGAAATTTATAAGAATTGTATCTATGTTCATGCACATAATGTGGCTAAACACAATGTACTGAATAATATCTAAGATAAAAAAACTAGTTGCCATGCCTTATAGCCAATAAGAGGAGAAAGAAAAGATTCCGACAAGTCTTTGTTGCCCTTGTTACAGAAACAGGATAAGTACTAGCAGACATGAGCATCAGTATTATATGATACATATTTTAATTTACATGTAGAAAAATGAAGGTGGGATGGCTTATCCATTCTAATAATTTCGTAATCTCTCTCAGTGTAAAATGCCACAAAATTCACTTTGGGTAGGAAATAGTTTGGATGAATTTCTAGTAAGTTACATGCTTGACTCTCAGGATAACACTTACCTTGAGAAGAGAAGAGTGGCGAGGAGTCAACAGATTTCTAGAAACTGTAAGACAAGTGATCAATAGCAAAGAAGCATACTCTCAAAAGTAATGTGATATGCTATGATAGTCAATATATAAATCATTGATAACGATCTATAGCTGTCTGTAAAATAAATTGGTAATTATAACAGTATTTCCAAAAAATTCATCTTTAGTACAATAATTTTACTTTCTCAGATCCATCTCTGTTTTTTTTTTTTTTTTTTTTTTTTTTTTACCTCAGGTACCAGGCTGTGGCTAGAGTGATGAATCTGAAAAGCAAGAGCAGATAGGTCATTTGCTTTAATATTTATAAATGTAAAAATAAAGTAGGCATGTAGTTTCTATCAATTTCTTATAAAATGTTATAGTTGAGTGACTATGGGGACCACCAAATCCGTAGATAAGAGTCTTAATTGTCACTGAATAATGTATTAAGAGGATGGGCAGCAAAAAATATATTTGATTTCTTCTTCATATGACTAATAAGCTATGCCAGTAACTTTTTGCTCAGATTTTTATTTTAGTAATGTGCTGAATTTTTCCAGTATGTAAATTCAGAGTAAGTCAGAGAGCTAGGGAATCAGCTTCCCTGATAGTTGCCTAGAGGGGTGACATAATCAGATTTGCAATTTATAAATGCATTGTAAATGATACATTGGAGGGACTAGAAGTCTAGAGTCAGAGATGTCTGCAAGGAGGCTATTTCAACACAGGAGGTGAGAATTTGGAGAGGAGAGTATAAAGAAGAGAAATCGAGAATTAAAAAAAAACAAAAAAGGCTGGCAGGATCCTTGCGATGATGTAACTATTCAGTATCCTTACTGTGATGGGGAATATTCAAACCCATGTGATAAAATTGTATAGACCTAAATACATACACACACACACACACACACACACACACACACACACACACACACGCAGAACAAATAAAACTGAGGAAACATGAATAAGATTCATGGATTGTATCAAAGCTAATCAATATCCTGGTTGTGATATTATACTATAATTTTGTAGATTGTTACATTGCGAGCAACTGGGTAAAGTGTTCACAGGATCTCTCTGTATTATTTCTTACAACTGCCTGTGAATCTGCAATTGTCTCACTGAAGATTTCAATGAAAAGAACAGGCAGGACTTGGTAATTGATGAGCTGTAGGTACAGCAGAGATGAAAAATTTTAGACATTGGACAAATGGTGACGATGTCATTCACTGAGATAAAAAAAGACAAGGAGAAGAAAGATTTGAGGAAAGTTTTTGGTGCCTGTGGGAACCATTCACTGGGTAGGTAAGTAATAAATAGGCATAGAGCTAAAGTAAGACTCTTGACCTGGTGATATAGTTTACAGTCATCAGAAAAAGTTAGTGTTTGCAGATGAGAGAATGCTTAAGATTATCTGCTACTAATAAGTCTAATATTTTAGGGTTCCAGCCCTGTCTGGGAAAGAATGAAAGTACAGTCCATGAAAACTCACAAAGGTCAGAAAATGGCATAAAATATTTCCTTAGTATTCTCACTGAATCACCCTTTAGTCCATAGTGAAATTACCTGTGGGGATGACATTTGCTGTCTTCTCCACCCAAGACCCTCTTAAGATGAGTTCCTCCCACAAAACTGAATTCTCAGGCACCAGGTTCCAAAATTGAGGAGTTCTAAGCATTGGTTGTGAATTTCTGAATTCTAAACATTTTTCTATAGCTACTATTTTGCAGTATCAAAAAAAAATTGAATTTTTAAAGAACCAAGATGCATGTGGGCTTGAAAATGTATTATAATAGTGGGAAAAGGTTTATAGATTTAAATTCAAGTGTTCAATTAAAAATTGTAAAGAATACTATTTAACTCTTTTTCCCAATTAGTCAGCTGTTTAAGGACATCTGTTGTATAGTAAATCCTCATACAATTAAAAGCAACATCCTGGAATAATAGAATTAATCACTTTCCCATGTTATTGACATGTAGGTTCAGATCAACAGCAGGAAAATGTGTCTATAGTAGATCTTACAAAACAAAGGCTTCTGGGGTGTGGGAGAGAGAAAAACGTGTTTGAAAGAACTGTTTTATTTTATATGTATGTCTGTGCCATTGGAAAGCAGACTAAAATGTTTCCTCAAATCTCAACTCTTGAAATATTTTACTGACCCTCATGACAAAGAACATATTCTATATTTTTCTCATTATCTGTTGATCTGTTGGATGAGAGAGACTCAAAATTGTACCCTTTCATTTTTCTTTATCTTTACATACAGCTTCAACAAAAGTTGTTTCTTATTCTTTTTTATTAAGGTTCTTACTCAAATGAAAGACTTTTTTTTCTTCAATGTAAAACTTCTTACAATTTATGGTAAGTATCTTTGTGAGATATTAGTATGATTTTGACTTGGATCAATTTTAATATTCTTTAAGCTGCATATTTGATATGTTAACATTAATACTTATTTTAGGTTCTTCTTTATTTTTTATCATCACTAATCCTCAAAAAGCAAACATTTTTATCCAACTTTATATTAAAAGGTAACTATTTTAAGGAAGTTTCAGTTTTAAAAGCAAAGTAACCTTGTATTTTTATCAATTTCAATGTGAAATTTACTCTACCAAAAATTGTTTAAGCTTTCAACTAACTTGTAATATGTTATAAAAGTTGCTTTAACTAAAGAAAATGTTTCATTAAAAATTACAAATGTGAAATACAGTGATCTGTGGTTATTCATGATGTTATTTGAAAAATACCCCTTTTTCATGGTTCTACTGTTATTGTATAAATTTTGCTTTGCTCATTGACCGTTGCTTCATCTCCTTTTTAAAAACATTTTCAGATATTTTTTCCAAAATTTGTAGCCTACTCTAGCTCTGCTGTTTGTTTACTGTCTTCCTCACCATAGATATTTCTCAACACATTACAGTCTCTAATTTTTTTTTAACTTTTCTAAACGTCTCTACTTAATCTGGATGACCTACTTTGATTTCTTTCTCCATTACCTTTTACTGCTAATAAGTCCTTGATTTTAATTGAATGTAAGGTAGAATGCAGGCTTGGAATTTTAAGTGATGACCTATGGTTTCTTTAGTTTTTTGCGGAGAGTCATCACATTTTATCAACTTTTCTTCTTTCCTAATGATCAGCATACAGTTAAGGGGCCTGGAACCATCCTTTCAGGCACATTTACCCATCTGTCAACTAAGATTGAACACTATTTTTGTAAAAGTTGAATGGTTATATTATTGTATTCTCAGGCAGGGTATCCTAATCTCATTGTCTTTTGTTTTCTGGGGAGTTTGGTATTTTCCTTTGTGAAATTTTTCTTTTTTTTTTTTCAGGAAAAATAGAAGGGAGAGAGTGTCATAAAATCCAACTAAAATAACATGGGTCAGAAACTACAATGAATTAATTCTAATCTCCACCTCTTCATCAATGTGATATTCATTAAACATTTATTTAATTCCATACACTTAGTTCCTTTTGTGTGACGTGTAAAGTTTATTCATTGTGTGCTCTGAGGCAGACACAGTGCTAAAGAAATAAGATGAGTACCAGTTTCTGAAAGCTCACAGTTACTTATGCAAGGATTTTGATTTTATTTGTTTGAGCGTCAGTTCTGCATAGGGGTTTCATGCTTCTGCACATCTGCACTGATGGCTTTTGTTCTGGACTGTGTTTCCCACATAGTGAACAGCCTTGGAAGTTAGCAGTGGTGTCTCTCTGCTGAGCAGAGGGCAGATTTGTTTACTGTCAATATAATAAAGTTAATGTCTCTCTCTGAGACAAATGTTGAGCAGGTTTGCTTTCAGTATCTTATAAAGGATTGGCAGACTTGTGATTGCCAAGGGGGAGGGACATGGGAGAAGTTTGGATTGGGAGTTTGGGACTAGCAGATGCAAACTATTATATATAGGATGGATAAACAACAAGATCCTGTTGCATAGCACAGGGGACTATATTCACTATCCTGTAATAAACCATAATGGAAAATATTTTTTAAAAAAGATTGGGGTTTCCTAAGCTCGGGCTTCCTTAGCTGTGATACAAACCCACTATGTGCACAGCATCAACCTGGGCACACATCCCCATTTCCAACCCCATGGGACTTAGGAGACAAGGAGAACCCACACGAATAGGAAGCTCATGCTGCCTGCTAAACCATAAGTAGTAAAAGTCCTTTGTTTCTGTGTCTGTTGTCAGCATCTGTGAGTCGGTGTCACCCTAACTTAATAGCTTACAAGCAGAGTAAAATCTAGACCTTTCACAGTTCTTGACAATCTGGTATAGAATGGTGGGCAACAGGGATCTTTAATGAATGAAATAAATAATAAAATTATTCTAGATCCCTAAAAATGTTCAGAACTAGAAAACATATTTGACAGTTTCCTGTATTTAGTCAAAACCATAGAATCACTCTGCAGGAAAGGATGATGGTGGTCCAGATGAAGGCCAGGGATAAGTACATGTGGAACACCAGTGCTGGCGAATTAGATGCGCATGCCTTGGGGGAGGGGAGAATATACACAGCAAGTTTAATAAAGCCAAAAAGTGAATGTAAACTCCAATTTCTACAAATAACATAGCACTGATGCTATTTGGCATGAGAGGTGGTGATCATAGAAGTAGAATAGGAAATAGTAAAGAATGAAATTCTGGAAGTCAAAAGAGGAAAGAGTCTCTAGAATGATCCTGAGGTGAGAGTACTAAAATCCATAGAGGTCAAATTGGAGAAAGACTAAGAAGAGGCCTTTGCTTTGATTAATAGGAGAAAATTAGAAATGTTTCAAGAACAATTTCAGTTGAGAGGTGATAGTAGAAGCTGAATGGAATGGACTAAAGAATAAATGGCATCAAAGAATACTTATTTTAAAAGATAAAATCATGCCTCATGCAAATATAAAACAGACACATACCAAAGCTTTTATTTAATTCATTAATTGATGAAGGAGCCAGTAAGAAGGCATAACTAGTTCAAAGGTGGTTTCAAAGGACCACAGAAGAATGCTGAAATGAATTTATAGATATATGCAAAACTGGTAAATATTGACAGAACAATAATCAACCATGTATCCACTAGGTACAATTTGCATTTCTGCTAATATTTACAACTTACAGTTACAAAATAGTTTAAAAACAGTGAAAGGCAGAGGTAAACCTGAAGAATCCACTAGAAAGAACCTCTAGCAAATTTTTTTTCATTTCATATTGTTTTCATAATTTTTCTTATGATAGGATATAAGGAAAAGGTGAAAGTGAATACAGAAAACAGATGTAGGGCATTGAGACTAATTTTGCAATGCATTATACCAGAAAAGATACTGAAATGGGATCAGGAAATGAACAGCTAAATAATTCCCTAATCTTGATATTTAATTCAACTTTCAATCTGAATTTCTTATCAACAACAAAACAAGTTTGGATCCCAGCTTAGTTGTGCTCAAACTTCTCTTTTAACACAGTGCTTTTTTTAACTTTGCAAATAAAAGCTTCCTATGAATTCTGACATAGAATAGAGCGCTATTCTGTTTGAAGTGATGCAAAAGACTCTAGAGTACGTTTCCTTCATCTTCTTTACCTGTAAAGCTCTGAGATATTTTTCAGGAACAAATATAAATTTCTTATACAATTTTAAGAGTGGTGCAAATTTCTGTTTTGTTTCGTTTTGTTTTTTGCGGTACGCGGGCCTCTCACTGTTGCGGCCTCTCCCGTTGCGGAGCACAGGCTGGATGGGAGCTTTTCTAATCTTCTCCCACATGTAATATTTTTGAACAATTATGACAGCAAAGGGTAAAAAACTCACTTATGGTCTTCAAGAACCTCAGGCTCTTAAACCAAGTCTTGCAAACTCAGAAGTCCCCAGGCATCGGAAAGGTAACAGCAATGTATGAAGAAGATCAACTTTGAGAAACATAGGTGGGATTGACATACAAAAAGCTGAACATTTAATGTATACAACTCGATGAGTCTGGAGATAAGTCTACATCATAACCTGCAGTCCCTAACCTTTTTTGCACCGGGGGCCAGTTTCGTGGAAGACAGTTTTTGCACGGACCGGGGTTGAGAGGATGTTTTCGGGATCATTCAAGCGCATTACTTTTGTTGTGTGCTTTATTTCTATTATTATTACATTGTAATATATAATGAAATATTTATACAACTCACCGTAATGCAGAATCAGTATACTAAGCTCTGGGATCCCAGAGCTTGTTTTCACTTGCCACTCACTGATAGGGTTTTGATATAAGTCTGCAAGCAATTGATTTGTTATGGTCTCTGTGCAGTCAAACCTCTCTGCTAATGATAATCTGTATTTGCAGCCGCTCCCCAGCACTAGCATTACAGCCCCAGCTCCAGCTCAGATCATCAGGCATTAGATTCTCATAAGGAGCCTGCAACCTATATCCCTCGCATGCACAGTTCACAGTAGGGTTATGAGAATCTAATACCACTGCTGATCTGACAGGAGGCGGAGCTCAGGTGGTAATGCAAGCAATGGGGAGAAGCTGTAAATACAGATGAAGGTTCGCTTGCTCACCCGCCACTCACCTCCTGCTGTGTGGCCCGGTTCCTAACAGGCCATGGACCAGTCCTGGGGTTGGGGACCCCTGTCATAAACCATCACCACAGTCTATGTTGTAAACATGTTCATCATCTCCAAAAGTTTCCTCCCGCCCTCTTTATTTATTGATAATTTTAATAAGAAGATATATGGTCTTAGTGAATTTTAAGTATACACTTCAGTACTGTTAACCAGAGGCTCTATAAAATGGTTTTAAAAAAAGAAAAAGAAAGGAACAAGAGGGAGAAATCAGAGCTTTGGACAAACTAGGGAGCTATTATACTCGCGAGAACATAGCTACTGCATACTTCCTCAAATTAGTGCCAGATCTCCTAAAAATGTAAGAAGTTGGAAATTCAAACTTTTATGCAAAATCTCTTGGCTGTTAAGTGTTGGCAACTAATTCAAAGTTAACATGAAAGCATCAGCAGCCACATTTCACAAGCTATATCTCTGCAGGCCAAATTCAACATACCATGGGTCACATGCACCAGGACCCAAGGAACTTCTTGACCAGTGTTTTTCAGTCATCTGTGCAGTTCCACATTCCCAGCCCTCTTTAAGCACTGATCTCTTGGTTACTACACAATTGGAACAGTAAGCTTCCTTCTTCTACCCTTTCTATGCGAACTTGACATTGCTGCAAAAGTCATCAACAAATACTGTTCAATCACAGCACGACATGTTAGCCTACAGTGGTTGCTGATTACCTTTAAGGAGGGCTACCAGACTGGAATTCCAAAGATCTAGGTTTCGTGAATTTGAGCAAGAAATGAAACATTTCATTTGATAAGTTTTGCTTTTACAGGCTTGTTGTGATAATGAAATGGGATAATATATAATAAAGTACTTTGTAGATTAGAAAGAACTGAAATATTAGCAACAGTCATAATTCCAAATTAGTATTACATAATGGTAGCTTTTAAAACTTTATGTATTATCTCTCCACTTGTTTTGTCCTGCTGGTCTTCTATCCGCCTGTAACACAATATAAATCTTTCGTGGCTTTTTATCTGTGTACTTTGCCCCATAATTCTAGTTCTAACTTTATAGTCCTTGTCTATAGAACTTAACATGAATCAGTTAAAATATGTATCCTGTCAACTAAAACACACAAGCACAACGTGAGAGTTGTGAGTTCAGTTTTATCTGGGGCTTACTGAGGACTATAGCTTGGGAGACATCCTCTCAGATAGCTCTGAGAAACTGCTCCAAAGAGGTAAGGGGGGGGGGGCGTCAGTATATATATGATTTTGTAAAGGAGGTATGTTCAATCAAGCACGCATCTTTGTAGAATGTTGCTGCCACCTATGAGAAGGTTGCTGCCAGTCACAAGGAGCAGATGTCTCTATTAACATTTTTAGTGCTTTTCTAGGTATGAGAAGAGACAAGAAATTGGGCTTATAAAATTTTCTCCTGAAAATATCTAACTATCTGAAGGCTTGTTTTGCCAGTTTTTCCAAGAGCGCAGAGCGCCACATTCCTGATCTCTACCCTGAACTACTTTTAGGGTGTATTTAAGATCAGTGACTGCAGTGACAAGTGACTCCATCCTTGTAGAGGCAGATGGCAAGTGACATACTTTAGCTGGCAATCCCTTGATTTTTCTTTTTTTTTTATTGCGGTACACGGGCCTCTCACTGTTGTGGCCTCTCCCGCTGCGGAGCACAGGCTCCGGGCGCGCAGGCTCAGCGGCCATGGCTCGCGGGCCCAGCCGCTCCGCGGCACGTGGGATCCTCCAGGACTGGGGCATGAACCTGTGTCCCCTGCATCGGCAGGCGGACTCTCAACCACTGCGCCACCAGGGAAGCCCAATCCCTTGATTTTTAAAATAATACAAGAATTCAAATTATGACTTTTGAAGTCCCTCTCCCATGAAATGGGTGCAGTTAGAGTTTTAGTTCCAAGCTCTCTTCTGCTATGTTCTCTTGTCACTCAAAACGAGATAAAATAGTAATAAACTCACAGTGAAAGATATATTATTCAAATATTTTCTTCATTTTCAGAGGTGAAAACTGAAACCTAGAGATAGTGTGCTACTGGCCTGTTGTTACAGGGCAAGGTATGGCCAGACCTGGAATAGACTTTAATGCTCCTGTCTCTTTCTAGTCCTTTCTCTACCCTTCTCAGTGCCTCAGGAATGATTTCAGTGGCTCTTCCTTTTCATGAGAGCTCTGATCTCTAGCTTAAAAATCTAGAATGTTGACTGCATTTGTTCTTACCTTACTTGCCCTGCAAAATGACACTGTAGTGTCTTTTCTGTATAATTTACTTCCCATGCAAGTTCCGCCCATAAAATTCTTTATTCTAGGGGAGCAAATACCATCTTGGGATGAAATACGAGGCAAGTATTCTATTTAAAGAAAATAAATTATTTTCAAAAATGCTGTATTTTCTTGCAAGCAGTTGTGAACGTATCTCTGAATTCTCCTGCTGATTCTACACAGCCTCATTTCTCACTCAAGGTGAGGTCTTAAGGCAAACAAGTCCCCAAGTGTTTTATCTGCTCTGGGGCATTTGTTTGAACCACGCCTTTCATTTGGTCCTCATTACCGACATTCTATCAGTAAAAGACAATGTTCAGGATCTAGTACAAAACACATCATCTTCATTTAGATTTCTTCAATTTTCCCTAATTGATCTACTTCATGTCTATAAACCCTTAAATATCAGCTTGTGATAAAATATTTCTGTTGCACTGTGGAATATTTTATTTTATATATATTTATTCGTCCCTTGCTTCAAATATACTTAAGTTATTCAAAGGCCTGGGATATTTATTAATTTTAATGACTATGATAATAATAGCAATAGCTACTATTTATTGTATACTTTCCATATTTTGAGCACCTGCAGTGTTGTACATTTAATATCTAATTTAAGCTTCACAGTATTCCTGTGAGGTAAATATTATTATGAGTCCCATTGTACAGAAGAGAAAATGGAGACACGGTTCTCTCATTTTCCCAGCAAAGAAGTATTAGATTTAGAATTTGAACCAGGCAGTGCCAAATGAAGTGTTCTTTGGATAAAAGAATTCAATACATTCTTTTTTTTTAATTTTTCTATACAGCAGGTTCTTATTAGTTATCCATTTTATACATATTAGTGTATATAAGTAAATCCCAATCTCCCAATACATCTAACCACCACCACCACCCCCACTTTCCCCCCTTGGTGTCCATATGTTTGTTCTGTACATCTGTGTCTCTATTTCTGCCTTGCAAACTGGTGTTCTAATTTCATTCTTTTACACGTAGCTGTCCAGTTTTCCCAGCACCACTTATTGAAGAGACTGTCTTTTCTCCATTGTATACCCTTGCCTCCTTTGTCATAGATTAGTTCACCATAGGTGCATGGGTTTATCTCTGGGCTTTCTATCCTCTTGCATTGATCTATATTTCTGTTTTTGTGCTACTACCATATTGTCTTGATTACTGTAGCTTTGTGATACTGTCTGAGGTCAGGGAGTCTGATCCCTCCAGCTCCGTTTCTTTCCCTCAAGACCGCGTTGGCGCTACATGTAAAAGAATGAAATTAGAACACTCCCTAAAACCATACACAAAAATAAACTCAAAAATGGATTAGAGACCTAAATGTAAGATGGGACACTATAAAACTCTTAGAGGAAAACATAGGAAGAACACTCTTTGAAATAAACCACAGTAAGATCTTTTTTGACCCACCTCCTAGAGTAATGAAAATAAAAACAAAAATAAACAAATGGGACCTAATGAAACTTAAAAGCTTTTCCTTTGCACAGCAAAGGAAACCATAAACAAGACAAAAAGACAACCCTCAGAATGGGAGAAAATGTTTGCAAACAAATCAAGGACAAAGGATTAATCTCCAAAACAGCTCATGCAGCTCAATATTAAAAAACACCAACAACCCAGTCCAAAAATGGGCAGAAGACCTAAATAGACAGTTCTCTAAAGAAGACATACAGATGGCCAAGAAGCACATGAAAAGCTGCTCAACATCACTAATTATTAGAGAAATGCAAATGAAAACTACAATGACGGGCTTCCCTGGTGGCGCAGTGGTTGAGAGTCTGCCTGCCGATGCAGGGGACACGGGCTCATGCCCCGGTCCGGGAAGATCCCACATGCCACGGAGCGGCTGGGCCTGTGAGCCATGGCCACTGAGCCTGCACGTCCGGAGCCTGTGCTCCGCAAAGGGAGAGGCCACAACAGTGAGAGGCCTGCGTACCGCAAAAAACAAAAACAAAACAACAACAACAACAAAAACTACAATGAGGTATCACCTCACACCAGTTAGAATGGACATCATCAGAAAATCTACAAACAACAAATGCTGGAGAGGGTGTTGAGAAAAGTGAACCCTCTTGCACTGTTGGTGGGAATGTAAATTGATACAGTCACTATGGAGAACAGTATGGAGGTTCCTTAAAAAACTAAAAATAGAATTACCATGTGATGTAGCAATCCTACTGCGGGGCATATGCCCAGAGAAAACCATAATTCAAAAAGACACATGCACCCCAGTGTTCATTGCAGCACTATTTACAGTAGCCAGGTCATGGAAGCAACCTAAATGCCCATCGAGAGACGAATGGATAAAGAAGTTGTGGTACATATATACAATGGAATATTACTCAGCCATAAAAAGGAATGAAATTGGGTCATTTGTTGAGACGTGGATGGATCTAGAGACTGTCATACAGAGTGAAGTAAGAAAGAGGAAAGAAGGAAGAGAAAAACAAATATCGTATATTAACACACATATGTGGAACCTAGAAAAATGGTACAGATGAACCTGTTTGCAGGGCGGAAATTGAGACACAGATGTAGAGAATAAATGTATGGACACCAAGGGGGGAAAGCAGCGGGGTGGTGTGTGTGGTGGTGTGATGAATTGGGAGATTGGGATTGGCATGTATACACTGATGTGTATAAAATTGATGACTAATAAGGACGTGCTGTATAAAAAAATGAATTAAAAAAAGACATAAGGGAAAGTATGATAACAGTATCTAAAATATAGATGATCAATAAAGAAGTAAAGTTACAAAACAAAACAAACAAACAAACAAGAAAAGACTGCTTTGGCTATTTTCGGTCTTTTGTGTTTCCATACAAATTGTGAAACTTTTTGTTCTAGTTCTGTGAAAAATGCCAGTGGTAGTTTGATAGGATTGCATTGAATCTGTAGATTGCTTTGGGTAGTATAGTCATTTTCACAATGTTCATTCTTCCAATCCAAGAACATGGTATCTCTCTCCATCTATTTGTATCATCTTTAATTTCTTTCAGCAGTGTCTTATAGTTTTCTGCATACAGCTCTTTTGTCTCCCTAGGTAGGTTTATTCCTAGGTATTTTATTCTTTTTTTTTGCAATGGTAAATGGGAGTGTTTCCTTAATTTTTCTTTCAGATTTTTCATCTTAGTGTATAGGAATGCAGGAGATTTCTGTGCGTTCATTTTGTATCTTGCAACTTTACCAAATTCATTGATTAGCTCTAGTAGTTTTCTGGTGGCACCTTTAGGATTCTCTATGTATAGTATCATGTCGTCTGCAAACAATGAGTTTTACTTCTTTTTTTCCAATTTGGTTTCCTTTAATTTCTTTTTCTTCTCTGATTGCCATGGCTAGGACTTCCAAAACTATGTTGAATAATAGTGGTGAGAGTGGACATCCTTGTCTTGTTCCTTATCTTAGAGGAAATGCTTTCAGTTTTTCACCATTGAGAATGATGTTTGCTGTGGGTTTGTCTTATATGGCCTTTATTATGTTGAGGTAGGTTCCCTCTATGTCCACTTTCTAGAGAGTTTTTATCATAAATGGGTGTTGAATTTTGTCAAAAACTTTTTCTGCATCTCTTGAGATGATCATATGGTTTTTATTCTTCAATTTTTTAATATGGTGTATCACATTGATTGATTTGAGTATATTGAAGAATCCTTGCATCCCTGGGATAAATCCCACTTGATCATGGTGTATGATCCTTTTAATGTGTTGTTGGATTCTGTTTGCTAGTATTTTGTTGAGGATTTTTGCATCTATATTCATTAGTGATATTGGTCTGTAATTTTCTTTTTTTTTCGTATCTTTGTCTGGTTTTGGTATCAGGGTGATGGTGGCCTCATAGAATGAGTTTGAGAGTGTTCCTTCCTCTGCAATTTTTTGGAAGAGTTTGAGAAGGATGGGTGTTAGCTCTTCTCTAAATGTTTGATAGAATTCACCTGTGAAGCCATTAGGTTCTGGACTTTTGTTTGTTGGAAGATTTTTAATCACAGTTTCAATTTCATTACTTGTGACTGGTCTGTTCATATTTTCTGTTTCTTCTGGGTTCAGTCTTGGAAGGTTATACCTTTCTAAGAATTTTTCCATTTCTTCCAGGTTGTCCATTTTATTGGCATAGAGTTGCTTGTAATAGTCTCTTAGGATGCTTTGTATTTCTGCGGTGTTTTTTGTAACTTCTCCTTTTTCATTTCAAATTTTATTGATTTGAGTCCTCTCCCTCTTTTTCTTGATGAGTCTGGCTAATGGTTTAGCAATGTTGTTTATCTTCTCAAAGAACCAGCTTTTAGTTTTATTGATCTTTGCTATTGTCTTCTTTGTTTTTATTTCATTTATTTCTGCTTTGATTTTATGATTTCTTTCTTTCTACTAACTCTGGGTTTTGTTTGTTCTTCTTTCTTTAGTTCCTTTAGGTGTAAGTTTAGGTTGTTTATTTGAGATGTTTGTTCTTTCTTGAGGTAGGATTGTATTGCTCTAAATTTCCATCTTAGAATTCCTTTGCTGCATCCCATAGGTTTTGGATCATCGTGTTTTCAATGTCATTTGTCTCTAGGTACGTTTTGATTTCCTCGTTGATTTCTTCAGTGACCTCTTCGTTATTTAGTAACATATTGTTTAGCCTCCATGTGTTTGTGTTTTGTATGTTTTTTTTCCCTGTAATTGCTTTCTAATCTCATAGCATTGTGGTCAGAAAAGATGCTTGATATGATTTCAATTTTCTTAAATTTACTGAGGCTTGATTTGTGACCCAAGATTGATCTATCGTAGAGAATGTTCCATGTGCACTTGAGAAGAAAGTGTAATCTGCTGGTTTTGGATAAAGTGTCTATAAATATCAATTAAATCTGTCTGGTCTACTGTGTCATTTAAATCTTGTGTTTCCGTATTAATTTTCTGTTTGGATGATCTGTCCATCCGTGTAAGTGAGGTGTTAAAGTCCCCCACTATTATTGTGTTACTGTTGATTTCTTCTTTTATAGCTGTTTGCAGTTACCTTATGTATTGAGGTGCTCCTTATGTTGGGTGCATATATATTAATAATTGTTATATCTTCTTCTTGGATTGATCCCTTGATCATTATGTGTCATTCCTTGTCTCTTGTAACATTCTTTATTTTAAAGTCTATTTTATCTGATATGAGTATTTCTACACCAGCTTTCTTTTGATTTCCATTTGCACGGAATATCTTTTTCCATCCCCTCACTTTAAGTCTGTATGTGTCCCTAGGTCTGAAGTGGGTCTCTTGTAGACAGCATATATATGGGTCTTGTTTTCATATCCATTCAGCAAGCCTGTGTCTTTTCGTTGGAGCGTTTAATCCATTCACATTTAAGGTAGTTATCTATATGTATGTTCCTATTACCATTTTTAGGAAATAGCTGTGCATTCAATTAGGTATTTAAAAAATCTCCATGTTCCTCTGATACTTAAATTGAAATATTTTTAATTGTTTCCCAAAATGGAACATATGAATGCAATTTTCTCTGTGGGTTGATTGTTAAGAATATTGATTATATTTCAGATAATGTAGAAAGTATTTCTTCTGCTGTTACTTTATAGCATAGAATCTTTTTGAGTGATGTTTCCATTGTCACAGCATCCTATACATTTCCTAGTACACTTCTCAGAATGCTCTATTAGTCAAACTATCTCTTTGTCCATATATTCAAATGAACTGTAGAGGTTATTACCTTGCCCTTGACAAATAGTTTTATTTTTCTAAGACAAATGCTTTTATAAATTCAATGTGTGACTGTTTTACTACAAATTGTGAATAGAATGCCCTGCCAGATTTTTATGCCAACCACCACTAACTCATTTGGGCCCTTATTACATTTCAAGCTTTCATGTTCATGGATATATATTTTTTTAATCACTAGCAAGACTATATTGAGATGTTGTATGTTTTAAATTTTTGTGTTGGGTTTATATAATTGGCCCTTTTATTTATTTATTTTAATACATTTATTTATTTATTTATTTATTTATTTTTGGCTGTGTTGGGTCTTTGTTGCTGCATGCGGGCTTTCTCTAGTTGCGGGGAGCAGGGGCTGCTCTTCGTTGCAGTGTGCGGGCTTCTCATTGCGCATTGTGTCACAGAAGTACCTATTTCTTCAGACTGTCCTGCGGGCTAGATGAGATTATACTCATAAAGTACTAAATGCATAATCCAAAATCCAGCGAGGGCCTCATATATGTTACCATTTACCATGAAGAAGATGCTCTAAGTCACTTGATGGATTTGTTTTACCTTAAGAAACTGGTTTGTCATCTCTGACTGCCATCACAAAATACCAGACTGTGGTTTATACAACAGAAATTTATTTAAATCAAAGTCTCCCAATTGACTGTGAACTTTTGAAAGTATAGTCGTGGTTTATCCATCTTTTGTATCACTAACACATAGTACATTTTCTAGCTCATACATACAGTCAGTACGCTATGGTGGAATGAGCATATAATACTCAGTAAATGAATGAAAACATTGATGAGTCCATGAATGTAACAAGCACACCTATCTTTTGTATGACCTAAAAACCAATGCTTGCAATCTCCCTACCTTTTTGGAAAGGCCAGTGTTTCCAAATTTTCATGCAGTCGTAGGATCTATTTAGTTTCTTTGGTAAATTTATTTATTTACCTGATATATTTCATTTATTTTGTATATTTCACACTTCACCTGTATACAGAATATCAAAACCAATGCTTATATGTAAGTCCTTTCCATATTGCAAAATTGACACAGAATATTAACCTAACTATGATTGTTCCAGTTGGAGCTTCTAGAGAAAGTGATTGATCTTCTGTTCTCTATTCACACTGAGATTAAAAGGAAAGAAATCAGAGTGTGGGTGAAGTTAGATGATTATAGATAGTAATAAGGAGGTTGCAAGAAATTCTTTGTACTACAAGTGGAAAGGGCTACTATTGGATTTTAGACAATCCCTTTCCTTAGATGTGGTTAAAAAATGGAATTGGCTGTCAAATTGCTGAAAGAGTTTAAGAATAGTGCTTACTGAAGTCAGGATATGTCCTGAGTGATTTCTCAAAGGTCATTTCCACTTCACTTATATAAACATTGAAGTAGAGGTTCAAGAGAACCTCAGTGGTACATAAGTGCTTCACCTCTGTTGGCTGCCGAAGGGAAAATTTAAGACAACCCAACCTTTTAAACACACATTTCTCCTCTGTCTAGAACTGCGGTTCTCATCTCTTTTATTTTTATTTTTTTTTATTACCAAGGATAGAATAGACACTGCTCAGAAACATGACACATTTCCATAGATAAACCCTGTTTATATGCTGCAGCAAAGAGAAATTATGTCCTCCAGATCTGTATAATTCCCCACACTCTAGCTGAGAGAACATGAACTCCTGATAGCCTGTCATGTATTGGGGGTGATGTAATGGGAAAGATTCAGTTTTTCTCCTTCTGTGTGTTTCTTCCCTGTGAGTCTCCTTTGCTACTCACACAAAACACCTCACTTCTGGTCACCAAATGTGTGGAGGTTTTTCTTCACACCAAGCAATTTTCTGCGACACCAGCTGGATTTCCCACTATTTAATTCAATTCTGACACTATCTACCTAGAGATAGCATCAGATTCCACAGGCTAAGGGTTTGGTCCCATGAGACTGCTCCATCCCCACTTCAGACACTAGTCTCCTGGCCTTCTGACCAACCAGCTATAGATTGTAGGATCCAAAGACACCATCCTTGGGTTTGATTACTTTGCTAGCGTAGCTCACAGAATTCAGGGAAACATTTACTTATGCTTACCAGTTTATTATAAAAGGATATGATAAAAGATATAGATGAACACGCAGATGGAAGAGATGCATAGGGCAAGGGCAAGGTATGTAGGAAGGGGTGAGGAACTTTCATACCCTGTTTGGACATGTCATTCCTCCTAGTACCTCCACGTGTCCACCAACCCGGAAGTTCTTGGAACCTTATGTGTTGAAGATTTTTATGGAGTCTTCACGAGGGTAGTGTGATTGACCATTATCTCCATTTTCAGCCCTTCTCCCTTCTCAAGACAGTAGGGGATGGGGCAAAAAATGCCAAGCTTCTAATCATGGCTTGGTCTTTCCAGTAACCAGCCCTCCTCCAAGAGCCACCCAGGAGCCTCCCTAGAGTTGCCTCATTAGAACAAAAGACAGTCCTATCACCAAATAAATTACAAGGGTTTCAGGAGCTCTGTGCCAGGACCTGGGGACAATACCAATGACTATTTTCCATCATCTCACAGGTGGCATCAAACAGTGACTGAGCTCATTGTCCTAGATGATGACTCCTTCCTACCCCTCCCTCGCTTTACTTTTAAGAGTTTTCTATTCATTGTTTTGGACACAGCTTAGATTTGTGTTTTCTTCAGCATTTTACTCAAGCACCTTTCATACTACCTGACACATAATGAATGTTGAATAAATGAGTAAACTAAATCATGAATAAATGATGCTAGGGAACTCCCTGGCAGTCCAGAGGTTGGGACTTCGCAATTTCACTGCGGAGGGCCCAGATTTGATCCCTGGTCAGGAAACTAGGATCCCACAGGCTGCATAGTACGAGGCGAAAGAAAGGAAGAAAGGAAGGAAGGAAGGAAGGAAGGAAGGAAGGAATAAAGCAAGCCAGAAAGCTAGTTATGTCCTTTAAAAAGATGGAAAGAAAGGAGGAGGAAGAAAGGAAGGGGGAGAGAGGGACGAAGAGAGTAAGAAACATAGCATATTTTCATTACTGGTGTCTAGTTAATGTGGAATAGTTAAAAGAATACTAGACTTAGAGTACAGTTCCAGATATGCCACTTGAAAGCTTAGAGACCTTAGGCAATCAGTTTTGTTATAGCTGGGAGCCTCAGTTTCATAAACAGTGAAATAGAGATAAGAGCAACTCCTCTGCCTGCTTACAAGAATTTTTATTATGCTAAATCTATGTACTTTGAAACTCTTGGTAGATCTTACCCATGTCAAATATTACGAATGTTTCCCTCATTATTTGCATCTTGAATAGCCACTGCTACTAGTAGGTGGCTTATCAGACTGATTAAAATAAGCTTACTTATCTTTGTCTCAAGATGGAAATGGAACAATCATTTGAGAACAAACAAAAACAAAAAACAAGCCAAGCAAAACCAAATATGACAAGAAATACTTTTCCAATTGTGTTTTTCGTTGACTTCAAGAGTTGTTCCTTAAAATAAGGAATAACTTTTTAACTTACTATATAGTTGATTTTTCACCATTGTTCCTTGCTGAGTGCTGTGTCTCCACATTGCAGTAAGAACTTGTGTACAAGAAGAATGAAAAAGGATTCAGAGACCATCAGAACCAGGGAAAGCAGGGATCTAGTCTCCACTGCAGATTGCACATGTTTAATACCAAAGCATCTAGTAGGTTTAAGTGAATAAATAGCATCTGTCACTATAAAACTCTTAGAACCTAGTCAGTGAAATCAATGAATAAACTGATTTGTATTGCCAAGTATGGGCAGAACCTCCAATCCAATTCCCTTTTTCTAACCTGTCCAATAAGGCTCTGTATCCATGCATACACACATCTGTTAAATATGCCAACTCTATAGCATACTGGACAGCACACACACAGCATATTTCTCCCCCCCTCCTCCCTGTTTTCTCTGTCATCTCGCTCTCGCTCACACACACACACATGCACACAGCCTTTATCCCATTGAGATGAATTAGTCAATCTTTGCACTTAACGATAAAATCAGACTCAATAAATATTGGCTCTTAAAATATTTCTGAAGTGATTAACTTGCTTGTCTCATGAGAGACAGTTCCATGTACAAAAACCTATCTGGATTATTTTTTTTAAATCTGCCATTCCAGTTGTCTCCTATTCTGATATGTCATTTAAAATTAGAATGTGCTTCGTATATCTATATTCTTGTGTTGAGCTTTTTAAAAGTCTACATATGCTCTATAAATATAAATTTTCCAACATAAACACATGACGTTAAGGTATTTGCTACAATGCCTGAGGAGAAACTTGGTTCTCAAGGTCAGAAATTTTTAAATGAAATGTTTTGTGTCCTTATATTCAGGTAAACTAGCACTTGTCAAACACCATGACCTCTGGCACGATCTCTTTAGGTTTTTATGCTTTGGTAAGACCATCTCGTTACCTCAACTCATTAGTCCATATAATACATGTGAGGAAGAAAGAATTAAAATTATATATATATATATATATATATATATATATATATATATGTATATATGTAATATGTTGCACACCAGAAACTAACACAATATTGTAAATAAACTATTCTTCAATTAAAAAAATCCAAAATTATGGACCACCAGAAGTTATTAAAAACAAGTAATTAAAAAGAGTTTTCTAATTTGAAACTCACCTGTTAAAAAATTTATATGGATAAGTGAGAACTTTTTCTAAGTCGGAGCATCCCCCATACTGGGGGACTCACTCAACACAGTTCTGACATGCCAGTAAGGCAGCAACAGTGGGAGATATCAGTTTTTGGAGGCAACTGTGTGTAGAATAAGGAAGATAATGACCCTCAGGAGTAGGTAATTTCATTTGTGTTTTTAGCAGTAACATGCATAGGTGATCTTTTTCCCCCCTTTGGATTTTCACTTAGTGACAAAAATAAAAGAATTTTCAAAAGTAATCTGAAATTAAGGGGCTTATTTCCTTATACTTTTAAAATTGAAACTTTTTGAATAAGTTTGACTATATGTTGTAGATTTGTCTATGAATTATTTTGTAATTTTAGTATATGATTTGCTGGGAAATAGAGGTTATTCCTCAATCTGTCCTAGAACAAGCACCCTAAGTTTAAAGAAATATGTCAATATTATTTAAGTATATTTCAGGAAAGGTAATATTTTGTCTAGTTAGTTTGCATGCATTCAGTAAATAAAATATTATGTATGAAGACCTATGACTTTGGAACTTACAAAATAATTCTAATATATACCCTTCTTTTATATATATATGATTTGGGTAGTTATTTAATATAATAAAAAGCTGCCTTAACTCATCACATTTTAGATGGAACTAATAATTTCACAGTAAATGCAACGACAGTGATGGCAAGTACTATGTGACAGTTTCCATGGTAAGTACTAAGCTTATATTAATATGAGGTGAGTGCAAATAATGCCACCGTTTCACAGGTGAGTAGTCTGAGATTTAGTACACCCACAGTTACAGTTCACGTAAGTGAAGATTCAGGGCACATCGTTCTCAATTCAGAAATGGCACCCTTGACCACTGCCTCATTTTTATGTGATTTGTTATCCAGAAAAATACAGAAATAAATTTACAGTCCTTAATCTATTGTACGTCTATTTCATGATCATTGATTGTTTCTAGTCATTCTTTTTATATTCACCAAAAAAAGAATCAGAATGTCAAATTCTTTAAATACCATGTTTTCCCCCGATGCATAATTTCACTGAAACTAAATTCAATTTTTTTAAAATCTACATGTAACACCAGAAACATTATTTGGCAGGTACACAGCTCAATCAACCAAGTTATTTGGCACCATGATAATATTTACTTGAATTTAAAGCAAAGAGTGAAAAATAATATCATTTGAATTTGTTTGGTAATATGACTATTTAAGAAATCTAAATGAAATTAATTTAGTGTCGAAACCCTTAAATTTTAATAGGGGGAAGAAGTAGAAAGCCTTAAAAGAAACAAATAAAATTTTGTGTGTTTGATGACAAATACTTTCCAAACATATTTCCCGAAAGGTAATGTTGTCTTACCCTTTTCTGCTATTCTGAATCACACAAGATTACAAAATAAATGAGTTTCTAAGAAGAATCAGGATAGCATGGAAGGAAAGGCATAGACTTCGTGATTAGAACAATGTAGACTTGAATCTTGCCCTTCCTCGCCCCCCATTGGGCCCTCACCAGTTTTTTAAGAAGGAATGAACTTCCTTAACTGCTGAGAGCCCTTCTTTCCTTACCTGCCTCCTAAAAGATTGATATGAGGATCCCAGGAAGTAACACTGCATGGGAACGCTGGCATGATGCCCAGGCCAGAGCAGGTATGCAGCAAAGGTTAGTTTTCTCTCCTTTCTGCTGTGATCAAATAGATGTGGGGCATTCCTGGGTCATGGACTGCAGATATGTTACATAGACACCTTGCAAAAGAAATGATAAAATTTTAAAAGACAGTAGTTACCTACCAGTGCTTAAAAATCAAATAGTCTGCATCTCAGTCTTTGCTATATAACTGTAACTTTCAAAAGGTCATTTTACCCTGTGACTAATATTTTCAGTCTACAAAATGAAAAAAAAATTTGCACAAGATTCGCCAGCTCTAAGATTCTATGATCCTAAAACCTCCCTGGATGGAAACCACAGGTAGAAGTGCTACCTATTCAATCAGATATTAGCTCATAATTAAAGCACATAAAACTGAATGTTAATTACATCCTGCTCTTTAAAGACCTGTTGTTTTGGACATTCTGCAGGAGACAAATCAGAATAATGGGGTTTAGCATTTTAAATACACAGTTCATTTTGCATATCCCTAAATCAGAAATTGTTTTTATACAATAAAGTCCCCATGTAAATGACTTCCAGAGGTTTAGGTTATCCTGAATTAATCACTCACGTAGAGTTTCAAAAGCAGTGTGCTTATAAAATGTAAAAACATACAAAAGAGAACTTGGGAGGATTTTTTTAATTGTTTTTTAATGGATGTTCTCGTTTTAATTAAAAATCAAACATGTATAATTTAAATACATGAAGGGATGCTGATATCAGATAATTAACATATACGTAGATCTCGCTGGTAACTTAAATATGCATGTCTTTATTTCAAAAGAAAAAACTCTTAAACAGCCAGTAGGTGAGATATTTCTAAAGTGTTTGAACCATTTTAAGTTTGTGAAACTTTACATTTTAGTTTTTGATGACTTAGGTGAGACAGAAATATTCTCAACATGGCATGTTAAGATACATTTACTTGAAATTCAACATTGCTAGCTATAGGGCAGAAATTACCTTTTTGTCTAAAGGTACAATGTCCAATACAATAAATATTAGCCACATGTGGCTGTTTAAATTTAAATGAATTAAACTGAGAATTTCACCAGTCACTCTAACTGTATTTCATGTGCTCAAATAGCCACACATAGTTTGTAACTACTCTACTGAAGAGCAAATATATAAAACATTTCCATTCATGCAAAATATTCTATCGGACCATGATAGTCTAGAGTCGTTCTTTTCTTTACTTATTTATTTATGGCTGCGTTGAGTCTTCGTTGCTGCGCGTGGGCTTTCTCTAGTTGTGAGCAGGGGCTACTCTTCATTGCCGTGTGTGGGCTGCTCATTGCTCATTGTGGTGGCTTCTCTTGTTGCACAGCATGGGCTCTAGGCACGCAGGCTTCAGTAGTTGTGTGTGTGTGTATGTGTGTGTGTGTGTAACAGAGTGAGAACAAGTATGAGAATAAGGAATGGCTAAGGAATTGCAAGAAGTATTCCATAAAGTTGGAGGTTGCCCTCTGGGCATGGCAAAAACTAATCCAAGGGAAGCAAGACAGTTTCATTCCCTTAGTGAAATTGCTGTCTATTATGCTTAAATTAAAATCTAACCACATCTTAGTTGGTAAGGAGTGGAAATAAAGGGCCAGTAGTATGAAATGAAAGATGCAAGGAGTAGACAAAAAAACTGTAAATAGGTGAAATATTAGAGGACTACAAAGTCCTCAAGAAATTGCCCTTGGATGCTGCTACCAAAAGCCAATGTTATGTTCATCAATAATAAAATCATGAAAAGATTAGCAATGCAACATTATTTAGAATAGCTAAGATATGTAGGCAACCAAAATGTTCATCAGTATATGAATGGATAAAGAAGATGTGGTACATATATACAACGGAATATTACTCAGCCGTAAAAAATGAAATCTTGTCATTTGCAACAAAATGAATTGATCTAGAGAGTATTTTGCTGAGTGAAATAAGACAAAGAAAGACAAATATTGCTTGATTTCCCTTATATGTGGAATCTAAAAAACAAAACAAAAGAAAAACACACTCATAGATACAGAGAACAAACAGGTGGTTGACAGAAGGGAGGAGAGTGGGGGGTTGGCAAAATAGATGAAAGGGATTAAGAGGTATAAATCTCCAGTTATATAATAAATAAGTCACAAGGATGTAATATACAGTATAAGGAATGTGGTCAATAATATTGCAATAACTTTGTATGGGGGCAGATGGTTACTAGACTCATTGTGGTGATCCTTTCATAAAGTATGCAAATATCGAATCACTATGTAGTACGCCTGAAACTAACATAATATTGTATGTCAACTATGTTTCAATTAAAATAAAATTAGCAATGTTCTTAGTATATACAATGATATTTCTTACCCTGGAAGCAAATAACCTTCAGTCAAATCATAAAATGCCTGAGGTGAAGGACTTTGATTTTTGTAGGATGGTTTTTATTGTCACATATAAGCCAACTAATAGCTACATAAGAAAAGCTTTCCTGGGATGAATATTCTGTATCCATGACCCCCATCTATATGTAAATAAATAATAAGTCCAAGTCATTTTATACTCTTTCAGGTTTAAAGGTGCATTTTCTTTTAACACGAAACTCATTGGATCCCAGTGTTACCACTCAGTAGCCTAGTTTTGTGCAGTCTTTTCTTGGTACTGTACAGAAATTATTGGAACAAAGCATAGCTTATCTTAATCATCATTAAGAGATAAAAAGTAAAATGCAATATTGTCAGGCTCTCCATCTAATTAATGAGAAAGTCAAACTATTATGGTTTAATAAAATCTGCCACAGAGCAAGAATAATTGCATGAAAAAAGTAGGAATTGAAATCAACTAGAATTGAGCCTCAAAAATGAGGAACAACATTGTGGTTGACTTGAGATGTATCTACAGATCAATTTCCAAAAGTTCTTCATTTATAATAAGAGTAGATTCTAGTATTTTAATCACAGTACTCATAACATTTTAGACACCTTGAATAATTGCATTTTTGCATTCTAATAAACTGGAAAACCACAAGTATATTTCTATATAACTTACTGTATTGGGTGGCATTTGTGTTAGCAGTTATACGTGTATAAATCATTTTCCTGAAACAGAATTTTCATAAATTTGCCCCCAAATAAATATCTTCTAATACTCTTAGATACTACTAAGTTTCATCTCATCTTGTCAAGTCAGTTGACATGGAGACAGAAGGTTTTGAGAAGCCAATAAAAATAACAGAACAGTGGGAGAGAAATACAAGGTTGTCCTGGCATTTATTTTAAAAGATTTCCCCCAAAGTAAATGTTAGAAAGCATCTGGAACCTGTCATTTTGTGATGATAGATCTGAACAAGGAGACACATGTATGTGTCAGAAACAGCAATAGTTCTGTGTTCACGATCTGACTGTCATCAGATATTGTAGGGGCAGAATTTGGGAGAGGTATGGGGTTTGAGGATTAGGAGGGAAATCCACCGATTTATTTTGGAGAGAATGCGAATGCCACAAGTCCTCCTTTTATAGGTTTACTGCTTGAGCAGTATATTTTGGAAAATTTTCTGCAAGTCTCTACTTAATTAGATAGATTGACTTTGGGGAAAATTTCAAAATAAGTTGAGCTTATGTAGATCAGTTATCCAAGTATAGTTTTGGTATTCATCTCTCCATTATGATGTACTTTTCTTTCTACAGGAACTCAATTCCGTTGCATCACCTTAAAACACTCTACTATGGGATACTCTTCAGTCTTTAATTTCTTGAATCATGTTCTGAAAATATTCCTCCAAATGATTCTACATACCAAGATTCTTTCCTCAAACTTTCTTATTGAAATAGTCCTCTAGTTTGTCTCTGGCACTGGACTTTCCACCACTATGACAAGTGAAAAGTGGAAGGTAAATTTTGATCAAATCTCAGAAATGACCTTATATAGGTGCCTTATATAGTTGATGAACAAAAGGCTTATCCTTCAGCTTCCTAGAATATAGTGTTTGATATTTACATGCATGTAAAGCAGGAGGGTTTTCTTTCTATCGTAAGTAAATAAGGAATTCCACAAATAAAACCACAACAAAATTGAAGAGCCTGTAATTTACTGAAGAATTATATAATGTTGTAATAAGTTAATGTCCTGAAAGTGTCAGTAGCTTCTATTTTAGACTCAATAAACTAATGCTTAGACATGGCACAATTATTCTCTCATTTGAACAGGAATATAAAGATAATTTTAGAAGATGACAACAAAGTTTCATAAATTTGACATTTTAATCTTGTCTTTGAGCCCTACTACAATGTGCCTCCTTTCTTCTAATCACTCTTTCAGGATTCGTTTTAGCAATACATTTGGTTATCACCTGCCTGACAATTGAAAGAAATACATTTCTGTTGTTTAAGCATCCCAGTCTGTGGCATTTTGTTATGGCAGCTGGAGCTGACTACTACACTTCCTTTTCCAAGTCTTGTTTCCAATGCTTCTCTCCCAAATGGTCTGTTTTAAGTGATCACTTTTATTTCATTTAAGAAACAGGTTTATTTCTCAAAGATCTTTACCTAAGACAGCAGGCACTTGTATTTACTTTAAGTTCTTCCCCAAATTGTTTCTCTTTCCTTTAGCATCTGGTTCAAAATCCTATCAAGTCGGTGCCTATTTAAACAGATGCCATTTCCTCTATCAATCTAGCAAAAGATTCTTTAATGACACATTACAACCCACATTCCTGGGTATACAGGGGATTTTCATACATTTTGCTGTATAAGTTTATACCGGTCCAGCCCTTCTGGAGAGGTTTGACAGTTTGCACCGTTAGCAAAATAGCCTCTAAGTCAATGACGCCAAGAAGATTTTCTAGTCAAGAATGTTTGTCATACCAAAAATAAGAAATAAAGCAGCAAATCCATCCATTGAGAAAAGCCAGTGAAGCTGTGACAATCTGCATGCTGGAATACTACAAAACCACTAAGAGAATATTTACAAAAGATTTTTAATGATCTGGGGAAATCCTGATGATACAAAAACAAGCATGCATACTAGGACTCTACGGTTGTGATTCTGCAACTATAGGGTATATATGTTTGTGAGTATTTATAGGTAAAACATGACAAATTTTAATAACAATGATTTTTTCATCTTTAAGCTTTTCTCTCTTTTCCAACTAATTTAAAATAAAGATATCTCACTTATAGAGTTAAAACCATCAATATTATGTATTAAAAATGTTGACAGGAGACTTCACAGTACTTCATACACTGCCAGAGTTATTTTCCTACTACTGCAGTCAGAGTAATCTACTTATTATGCCGACGTTTGCTCTGAGTTCTAATCCTGTGTTCTTATCCTGCGTCTCGCTATGCTTACATTGTTTCTCTTTGCTGGAAAACAGCACATTTCCTTATATAACAGACTATATTCCTCCCATTATCCAAATCGCAGGCACAAGTAATATTCTCTGCAAAAATGTTCTGATCTCAAAAAGTATGCTTCCTTTTTTATGATACATTTTAGAGAGCCACTTTATTGTAGTACCAAACATTGTTCACATACAATAAGGAGGGTATGAAAAGATCCTTCCTACTGTGTATGAGATTGTTAGTACAAAGAATTGTTTCTTAGGCTGATCCAAAAATTCAAAGATTATATGTTCTCTTGTCTGTGTCCCTCTGGAGCTCACCTAATGCCAGACCCTAGAGAGCACTCAATAAATATTTAATTGAATGGACTGTTGGAAAGCTCTTCAAGACCAGCCTTTAAAGTTACATTGTGTAGTGAACAATCATGGATAGAGCCTTGACATTTTTTTTTAAATTGGGGTATAATTGCTTTACAATGTTGTGTTAGTTCCTGCTGTACAATGAAGTGAATCAGCTATATGTATACCTATATCCCCTCCCTCTTGGACCTCTCTCCTACGCACCCCGCCCCACCCATCTTGGTCATCACAGAGCACTGATCTGAGCTTCCTGTGCTTTAGAGCATGTTCCCGCTAGCTATCTATTTTACACATGGTAGTGCATATATGTCAATCCTAATCTCCAATTTGTCTCACCCTCCCCTTACCCCCTGTGCCCACATGTCTGTTCTCTACATCTACATCTCTGTTTCTACCCGCAGATAGGTTCGTCTGTACCATTTTTCCAGATTCCACATATATGCATTAATATACGATATTTGTTTTTCTCTTTTTAGCTTACTTCACTCTGTGACAGACTCTATGTCCATCCACATCTCTACAAATGACCCAAATTCATTCCTTTTTATGGTTGAGTAATATTCCATTGTATATATGTACCATATCTTCTTTGTCTATTCATCTGTCTTTGGACATTTAGTTTGTTTCCATGTCCTGGCCATTGTAAATAGTGCTGCAATGAACATTCGGGCACATGTATCCTTTTGAATTATGGTTTTCTCAGGGTATATGCCCAGTAGTGGGATTACTGGGTCATGGTAGTTTTTTAGGGAACCTCCATAGTGTTCTCCACAGTGGCTGTATCAATTTACATCCCCACCAATAGTGCAAGAGGGTTCTCTTTTCTCTAATGCCTCTCCAGAATTTATTGCTTGTAGATTTTTTGATGGCCATTCTGACCGGTGTGAGGTGATAACTCATTGTAGTTTTGATTTGCATTTCTCTAATAATTAGTGATGTTGAGCAGCTTTTCATGTACCTCTTGGCCATCTGTGTGTCTTCTTTGGTGAAATGTCTATTTAGGTCTTCTGCCTATTTTTTGATTGGGTTGCTTGTTTTTTTGATATGGAGCTCCATGAGCTGTTTGTATATTTTGGAGATTAATCCTTTGTCAGCTGCTTCATTTGCAAATATTTTCTCCCATTCTGAGGGTTGTCTTTTCATCTTGTATATGGTTTCCTTTGCTGTCCAAAAGCTTTTAAGTTTAATTAGGTCCCATTTGTCTATTTTTGTTTTTATTTTCATTACTCTAGGAGGTGGGTCAAAAAAGATCTTACTGTGGTTTATTTCAAAGAGTGTTTTTCCTATGTTTTATTCTAAGAGTTTTATAGTGTCCAGTCTTACACTTAGGTCTTTAATACATTTTGAGTTTATTTTTGTGTACAGTGTTAGGGAGTGTTCTAATTTCATTCTTTTACATGTAGCTTTCCAGTTTTCCCAGCACCACTTACTGAAAAGGCTGTCTTTTCTCCATTGTATGTTCTTGCCTCCTTTGTCATAAATCAGGTGACCATATGTGTGTGGGTTTATCTCTGGGCTTTCTGTACTAGACCATTGATCTATATTTCTGTTTTTGTGCCAGTACCATACTGTCTTGATTACTGTAGCTTTGTAGTATAGTTTGAAGTCAGGGAGCCTTATTCCTCCAGCTCCATTTTTCTTTCTCAAGATTGCTTTGGCTATTCAGGGTCTTTTTTGTTTCCATACAAATTGTGACATTTTTTGTTCTAGTTCTGTGAAAAATGCCAGTGGTAGTTTCATAGGGATTTCATTGAATCTGTAGATTGCTTTGGGTAGTATAGTGATTTTCACAATATTGATTCTTCCAATCCAAGAACATGGTATATTTCTCCATATATTTGTGTCATCTTTAATTTTTTTCATCAGTGTTTTATAGTTTTCTGAGTACAGGTCTTTTGCCTCCTTAGGTAGGTTTATTCCTAGGTATTTTATTCTTTTTGTTGCAAGCCTTGACATCTTTAATCCTCATTTTTGTTGCATTGAATTTATAGTAAGAAGAGTGTTACGAATTCTTCATGAGTGCTTCAGAAGTCATTTTGGCATATTGTTTAGAGTCTGTTTGCCTACACAGGAACCATAGTTGCATGTCCAACTATTGTTTATTCCAAAGACTACAGCCAACCTGTTCTATATTTTATAATAATATGTAATGATGTGGTCCTGTATTTTTAATCTTTAGAAAATATATCTGGCATTTAATGTATCAGTCATGAAGGTATTAAATGAGAAAAAATACATTTTTCATTGTTAGACTATTATTCTCAGTTTTTGAGAGTGGCACAGTCCAGTTGGCTGATTCACTTAAGAATTATAGCAAATTGTCAAAATTCTCTTGGGTGAATTAAAGGAAATATGAAATCCAATAATGCTATGATATTGTTTTTATTTTCCTTTAAGAAAAACTAGTAAAGTATAATGTTGATAACTGTAATTGTTTTAGGTTTACTTTACATTTTATGATTACTACTATGAGTATTTTCTTGCCCATTGGAATTTTAAAATTCTGTGCTGATAAATAATTTCTTAGCACTTTCATTTAAAACAGTTTTTTAAGTAATTTGGGAACTCTTAAACTTTGAAAAATATTTTAATACCAGTTAATGAGTCTTCCTTGATGAGTGATAATTCTTGCTGGGTGTCAAATTCCATGTTTAGTTTTCAAACCTCATGGCAATAGCAGTAAGCAGTCACATTGTAGATTATTTCACATTTCTAGCTTAAGTGCACGCTGTGCTTCTCAAAACTCTCAATAAGAAAGCATACCTTCCTATGCTTCTGGTATCACCTTTACTGTTAGCCTTAGGGCAAGAAGATAATAAGGTAGAAGTCTAGCTTTTATGGTTTTATTTTATTGAAAAGAATCCTGATTGAGACATGTTTATGAAAAAAAAATCTGAGCTAAGTTGTTTCATTACAAATCTTAAAACAGCCTTCTCAATTAAAAAAAACTTGCAAGTTCTGACACCCAGAATTGTACCCTTGTTAGGAGATGGTAATAGATTGCAATATTCATTCAGACATATTTAGCCTGTTTTATTAGTAGATTAATTAGAGGTTCATTAAGGGACAAATCCATTGGGATTTGTTACCTACCCTTTTAAGAATTATCCCGGGAAACAATTATTTGTCCTAACAATTTTATATGTATGGGCTATTCTCCAAACTCTAGTTTAATGGAAATACTATAAAAAACAAAAACAAAAACAAAAAAACAACTTGGTTTCTCTAGTTGTCTCTTAGGCCCTGGAACATTTTGATGTCCCAACTTCAATAAAAACCAATCAACTTTTCTAAATAAGTTCAGCCCTAAAACACATGTTTTTTTACTCATAATATATGGATCTTCACGCATCTAGCAGCAGAGAATAGCTACACTTGAGATGCTTTCAGGAGTACATTCCTGAATTTCTTGTCACCTGATCCCCGTTTAAAATTTAATAGACAGAAGCAGCATTTATGACAGAGTTCCTGGAGGATATGCAATTCACCTATTCCTCAAGAAATGCTAAAACGCAGAATGCTGCCCGTGAGCCATGGCCGCTGAGCCTGCGCGTCCGGAGCCTGTGCTCCGCAACAGGAGAGGCCACAACAGTGAGAGGCCCGCGTACCGCAAAAAAAAAAAAAAGTACCTTTCTTGTCTTAGGATCAGTTCTTATGAGCAATGGCTCAGATTTTATTTTATGGAAGCTGAATTTCATAATGACTGTTTCCCACTTTTTGCACTGACTGTTAGAAAACTTAAAACCAAATAAATGATTCAGCTATTCTGATTATATGATCTTCATTCCAGATTCAATTTTATATCCTTGTCCTTATTTTCCCTTTACCGTATATTTTCCCCTTTGTTATTTCATAAATTTATAGGAATTTTTATTTATCCTATTAAGAGACTTTTCAAACATTTTCAGAACAAGGTGGTGTATAAACATAGAAAAACTTTTTTAGAATTTTTTTTACCTTGGCAATAAAACTAATCCTTAATACTGTTTCTGCAGTGAGAGATTCTTTTCTTTGGAGAAGTTCACCTCTTTCACCTTTAATTCTCCTGATGAGATTCTGGTCTTTCCCTGATGTTTATGTTATTCCTGATCATTCCTTGAGAGTACAGAGCACTCCAGGGAACACTGAATATTTACTGCTATAAGGAGTTCTTAGATAAACTTCATCATCTTAGCCTGCTAAAGGTGTCACCCATTGTCTTTTTTCAGTATATATTTGATAGATACAATCCATTCATTTTATGAAGTCACAGAGGATTATCCATTCATTTTCCACCTTTTTGAGTCATTGATTCACAGCTTCTCTCAGTGTGCAATAACATCAATTGCTTTCTCAAAAATACATTTTGGTCATCAGATCCTGTGGGTAAAAAAACAATCTTGAAAACTCTTGATCATTTTAAATTTAGCCTCAACATTTAATTTTATCCAAAGGAGTCTGACCTTTTTCTTCACTTAATTCTTTACCTGATTTCAACTCATCATGCATGTTGCATTTCCCTTGAGTTCTAACTGGCATATTTTCTCACCTGCCACAGCTAGGTCACAGGGACATACCCGAATTTTTTTTTTTTTTTTTTTTTTTTGGAGGGGTTAAACTCTTTCTAGCCACAGCAAACCACAATCCAATCTCACCATTGAAACTGGTCCTTTTGTTTTTCAGCTGATCCTTTCAAAGGCTTTTAGCAAATCATTTTTGTTCTACAAGCCTATCCATTCCATCATGCTTTCTGCACAATTATATTTGGAGAAATAATATTTGAGTCCAGAGGCAAGACTGAAAAATAACATCCAAGCTTAATAAGAGACCACTTCAACTCCTGTGGGACAAGGAGAACTTCCCTTGCACAGACCAATTTTATTATTTTTTTTATTATTTCCTGCCAGTGAATTTGATTGAAAAATCCAAGCAGTCCTACACTGGATAATGCTATATACATATAATATATTGAAGATTTTCTAAGTTGTAACCCTTTTCACCCATGCTTATTCTGGTTTCTGTATAAAAATCATTTGATTGCAAACATCTAATTATAAGTAATTTAAGTACATTAGCTTAATTACCATGGTGGTGCTCTGGTACCAGACTAAATCAAGAGTAGTGAAAAATTTTATTTTTATGTATCTCTAAGAGGAAGAACACCTCAAAATTCTTTATCACCAGCAGAACAGGAAATGGAAGAGATAAAGTCCAAAAATTGAAAATTCAATATATTTTATTACTGTAAATATTTAACATTTAACATATAAACATTTAAATGTTATTATAAACATCTATGCAATATTTTGATGTTAAAGACCTCAGGAGCTTGAAGAAAATAAAATTCCAGAGAAACAGGTCATTTTCACTCTAAATCAAATATTACTTCCCTTTGTGTCAAATTAATTTTAAAAGAAAGGGCATGGCAATGAAAGATTGCCTTTTGCTAAAAGACAGAAACACTAATTGTCATGTTGTATAAGAAAGTTAAAGTTAGAATGTAAACTTGTAGACTCTCACAATTGAGTCTCTAGTCTAATCAAACATTGAACTTAACCTTTCTCCCAAATTCCCTTTTCTTTTCCTCTTTTCTTGTTTGCATATCTTAGCAGAATCTTCTCAAAATTTTATTCTCTGCCTCATTAAGCCCACTTCCTGCCATGTTCTCCATTTGCTTGCGTACATTCCTCTCTGACTTAGAATATCTTTACCTACACGCTCAATTCTCTTCCTATTACTGTTTAACGAGAACTCATTAATGGTTCAAGATTTACCAAGTAGTTGTATTCTGGGCACTGGGGTAGGCACTGCAGATGCAAAAATGAATAACACAGAAACATTTCCCTCAAATAGTTCACAGCAATAGAAGTTCTAAGAACACAAAGACATAATTGTTATATTATGGTTATGTAAAAAAATGAATGAACAGAATGAACGGACAGAATTCATGTCACTTTCCATACAGAATGCACTGTAGTGCAGAGTTGGGAATAACCATTAGAAGAGGAGAGAAAGCTTTTCACAAAAGAAGTGATATTTATTTATTTATTTATTTATTTATTTATTTATTTATTTATTTATTTGTCTTTGCGGTACGCGGGCCTCTCACTGTTGTGGCCTCTCCCGTTGTGGAGCACAGGCTCCGGATGCGCAGGCTCAGCGGCCATGGCTCATGGGCCCAGCCGCTCCGCGGCGTGTGGGATCTTCCCAGACCGGGGCATGAACCCGTGTCCCCTGCATCGGCAGGTGGACTCTCAACCACTGCGCCACCAGGGAAGCCCAAGAAGTGATATTTATTGAAGTGGATTTTTGCTTGGCAGACACAGGATGTAGGCAACTCTATAGACAAAATAGCCTCATTTAAGGATAAGAAACATAAAATGTCATGGTGTGCTCGATGAATTGCAAAGAGTTAGGTGGAAGACTACTGCATAACTGTTCATGGGGGTTGGCTTGTGGTGTGACAACAAACTTGGCAGGGGGATGCTTTTTCTATCAATTCTGTAGAAGATAAAAGTATCAAAGAATTGTAATCAAGGGAGAAAAATTAATTTATCAACATCACTTTGGTGACAGTGTGGATGATGATCAAAAGGGGATGAGGCTGAAGAGAGGTTGAGAAATCTGTTAGTCAGCTATTGCCAAGTTTGTGAGGAAGAATTTGAGGTCTGAGAGAGCACTGGGAATGGAGGCAAGTGAATGGTTGAGAGAAGTGTTTAGAATGAGGACTACATATGTCTCAAGTGTTGTTTGCTTGTGGAAGGTGATGAAGAAATACAATGGAGGGATAAATTCCAGGTTTCTAGCTTATATGAGTGGTGGTGCTAATAAAGTAAGATGGAAACTTTAGTTGAATATATTTTGCTCACTAAAATTTGTTCTTTTCTCTGCAGTAAATTTACATCCCTTACATGTTGCTTCACTTGTGACTGACCATGTGACCTCCTTTGGGAGTGCCATGTTTCTCTGCAAGGAGAAACCTTTAAGAGCAGTCACTTGATTCACATTGTTTTCTTTTCCTTCTGCCATGAGACTGGCAATGTTCCAAATGGACATTAGTCAATCCATCTAGGTCCCAGAAGCAAGACGACGTGCCACAAAGCCCTTACTGGTTGAAAATATAGCTTCTTCCTCTAAGCCACAGAGCTAACAGGATCATTTGTTACTATACCGTAACCTAATCTATCCTGACTGATACAGAGGAATATAACATAAAAAAGGAAGCTTTGGAGAGAATGTGATTAATTCAGTTTTGGACAGGTTGAGACTGGGTCTTGAGGAAGCCCTTATATTTATTGCGCTAGGGAACTCTCAAGACATATTTCCATTTCATTATTTTCTCTATTAATTGATTTTTCTTTTGTTGGTGGCTTAATGTTGAGAGGTGGCATTGCATAGTGGTTAAAGGTGTGTTCTCTAAAACCACACTGCCTTTGTTCGATTCCCTGATCTTTTATCTCAACGTTTTCGTACTTCAGTTTCCTCATCTGTAAAATAAGGATGATCAAACAATGTACCTCATAAGGTTGCTGTGAGAACTAAATAATGTAAAATGTATATCTGCACTTAGAGAATGTCTGGCTTGCAGTAAGTGTTCGGTAATGTTACTGTTACTATTTTTGTACACATAATTAGGTCCTTTCAGAAAGCAGGTGGAAAATGAAGGTAGGTATACATGTAAGATATTTCACTTTCCACTAAGGCTATAAGAAAAAACAATGAAGAAAAAGATTTCTAGTCTTATCTTTTGAGGAAAACTGCTCAAATTTTTGAAAATAATTTTTATCATTTACTTTAAAGTGAACTTACCTTACTTAAGTATGAAAAAATGTATCTTAAAGTTTTATTTATCGATCCTAGTAATATACACACCCAGTCTTTATGAGATGTGGAAGAATTATTTCAAGACTAACAATTCTTTGAAAATAAAGTTTGATCCAAGAAGCATAAAAATGCTAAATGACCAACTAAAATAAGGAAGAACCTATTGGTGTAGCATGCTCTGGAAAAATACTGAATGTTTTCTAAGTTATTGTTCAATTTCTTTCTTTGATTGGAGAGCCCAGTATTCTAAATTTCTGATATTGACCATTGGCTGCTCACATCTCTCTGCAATGCTGTTTGTCTCTGGGGAGGGCCCGTGTTCTGGTCTAGAGCAGGTTATCAAAGTCAGCTCTGCTAAGTTTGATACTTCCACTACAGAAAGAGGACGCACATCTCTAGGCCTGAGATCTTCTACTTCAATCATAAAAGTTCTGCTTTTTTATATGTGTGTTCTATGTGTGACGGAGTGTAGCATAGTAATTAAGAGGACTAGAGCCGTGTTTGCTGGAGTCATATTCCACCCCACTATTACTTAGCTAGGTGCCCTGGTTTTTTGCATATCTAAAATGGGGTCATTATAAAACTACCTCTTAGGTTGTGGGTATTAAATGAGTTAATATATAAAAAGAAATTAGAATAGTCTCTGCCACAACAAAAGTACTCAAGCGTTAGCTGTTGCTATTTGAAAATGGTTCTGCTAATAATAATAATAATTTATTAAAAAGTCTCTAAATCGCAGATGTTTCTCTCTACATTTCTGTCTTCCTTCCTCATAATCCAAATTTAGAACCACCAGAAAACATTGCATCCATAGTTTTAATTGGTCTGCTCTAAAAATACAGTCCAGGGAAATATGTTAGTTAAAATAATCAGGAAGCAAGCAGGCTAGTGAAGGTGACATTAGTAGGCAGGTCATGTTGTCAGCACTCACACAAACCAGTCAGGAAGGGGACCACCTCCAACACCTACCTGAATACTACTGTCAGCCATCAGGAGAGTATCTGCATTTCCTTAAGCTTCACTGTTACAGAAACAGTTCAAGTAAGTGTTTATTAAGAGTCTATCATGGATGAGGATTCTGTCAAGCATGATACAAAACAAATGTTTCAGCTGCAACCATTGCCCTTAAAGAATGGAGGCTTTTTAGTCCACCTATTCTGTCCTTCCAGTTTCCTCTGTGCTTTGGAAGGACTTCTAAAGGTCATCAGTGGCCATGGACAAAGTGGACAAATATGCTTTATCCAAATGAATAATCTGGGTATCAAGTTTAAATGAAGGCACAAAGAATGACAAATTAATCACACATTCTAAACAAGAAAGGAAAAGACCTTCATGCAGTTTGGAGAAATTTTTGCTGAATAGAGGAAGGTAATTTTAAATTATTTTAAAGTATAATAATGCATATAATTCCCTCAATTTCTCTGTTTTTTCCCAATATCAAAGCAAGCTTAACATCATGTTTTTATTTCAGTTTACATTATTGTAGAGATCTGATTAGCCTACTGTGTTACCTATAACCACAGTAAATAGCACTATTTAATGATTTTTAGAATATGAGATTTCTGAATGTCATATGTCACAGAGTGCTCAATTTTTTTTCAGATAGTATTTGTTTTTGGTTTGTTATAACACTGAATTTTTAAAAGACATCTTTAGTTTACCAAAAAAAATTTTTTTAAATGAAGAAAAATAATCTCCCTAGGTATTACAGTTCTCTCACCAGAGAAAAGGAAACCGTACAAGGTTATTAAACTGCAAGCAATCAGGAATAGCAATAACACACAAACTAGAATCCACTGAGACCTGAAGCTGGCTTCTTGTCCGCTAGCATGTGTTGTTATGGGAATTAGAAAGGGTGCCCTTGGAAAGGGCAAAATAAATGCTCAGAAAAATCAAACATTTTCGTCAAGTAGCTAAATCTAATCCTTCACATGAGCGAGCTGCACAGGCAGGGAGCCCCTCCCTTGCTAAGCAGAAATGACACTAGAGGCCAAAGGGGCCAGATTGAACCAGAAACTCTGCAGGCCCATATGCCAGGAGGTGAGTCAGAAAGATGTTCCACGCAAGAGGGAACAGAGGCAACCTTTCAAGTTGTTGCGTGGGAATGGGTTTTTGAGTCCAAAAAGATGAGAAGGGGAAGAGAGCATGTTAAAATCAGAGAGGAAGAGAGGAGAGCTGCTGTTCTCATTGATCCTGATTAATTGGCTGGAGGATCCTTAGCAGGCTGGTGTTGCTTCTGTGGGATGTGAACATTCACCGTGGTGCCCTTGCTAAAAATGCCAGGATTTCAAGAAATACTCTGTGGCCTCAGGATCACCTTTCCAAGCTTTGGTAGGGTTAGAGGTTCCTTGGATTTGCAAGGTCAAGAACACATGGCTTTTCTTTTGAGTTCCTATTCTTTCTATTACTCCCAGTTTTCCTTTTACCGTGACTTGGCTTTTCTTTCACATATTTGACTCAGAGAGTTTAGAAGAAAGGCCCTCAAAATCTCAAAAAATAAAAGTCTATTTCTTGCTTATGGAACATGAGTAAGAGATGAGCAGAGGGGATGCGGATGGCTCTGCTTCATAAATCACTCGGGGATCTGATATGGCTAAAGCTCCATCACCCCGGAGCTATTCTCTGTAAGGCGCTAGTCCTCCATTTTCCTTGTGGCAAGAGAAGACAGTGGAGAATTCCATACATGCATTTGACTGCTTGGTCCAGAATTGATACCCATCACTGGAGCTCACATTGCATTGGTCATTTCTAGTCATACAGCTCCACTCTACTTCCAAAAGCCTAAAAAGTGTAGGGAACAAGGGAAATATTTGGTAAACATTACTGTCTGCCTCATGGGGAGGACCAGGTTTTGCTGAGAAGAGACTCTAAGCAAGTTATATGTGGTGCAGTGCACCTGTTTGATGTTGTAGATTGAAGGGGGCCATCGCTGGGCTGATGGCTTTCCTCACTCTATATGGCCCCAATGAGCCATTGTCCAATTTTTAGCCAGATGTCACTTCCCATGTATATCATTTCCTCCTATTCCTTTTTCGTGATTTTTGTATTTTCCTTTTGCACACTAGAGTCAGTAATTTCATGCCTGCTCTAATACACAAGGGTGTGATACTTCACCATATTGATCAGCAGCTGAAGAGATAGAATCCGTTTTGTTTTTCAAAAGTGGCATGTTGTGACAGGTGGAATATTTGTCTGTAAAATATACAGAGATTTAGAAATATCTTTGTTGAATTTTCACCTGGTCATTAGCCTTGCAAGTAATAGCCAATGGTCAGCTGGATCTGGGCAAAAGCATTTGCACTCTGATTATGGATTTGGTTCTTTGGTAAAGGATAACATAAAGGTGAAAAAGTGTCTTGATGAAAAGTGGTTTTTGCCCTGTTCCTCAAATGAGTGTTGGTGCCCCTAAGACCTTTTATTTATAGGCAGGTAACATTTCCCAAACTTCTCTCTTGATGAAGATCAGAGGTGAGATTCAGGAGGCCATTAATCCAGATAGGATGTTCTCATTCAGCTCATGTGGAGATGTTCTGTCAATAAGGTCAAGTTTAAGTTACTAGCTCAGGTTAAGAGGCACTTAGGAAAGATACTTGGGGGCAGCCAATAGGATCTCAAAACAAGAATTAATGGCCTTTGACCCATGTACTCCACCAATAACAATTGCTTATTGAAAAAAGTGTATCTCAACCCATAGAGTAATTTTCTTGTGGTATTTGGGGCTGGGAGTGTAGTCGCATGGTGCTAATGGCTGCCCAAACCAGGTTCATGAAGAGTTTCTTAAAAGGGATGTGGATTTGGAGGCAAAACTTGTCACTGCCGCTAGGCAGTCTCTGCCCTCCAGAAGTTTTTATTTCTCTGCATCAGATATGTAAACAAGGAATTACAATATGTTGCTGTAGATATTACAGTATATGTACATCCTTGTTTTCCACAAGTGAAAAATTCTCCACTGCATAGTGGAGTTGTTGTAGGAAAAATGGGGCCCAAGAGGATGGTCGTGTTCCAGGTCTTGAGTGAGTCCCTGGTATGGAACGCCAAGTGAGTGTCCTTGGCTTTGCGCGGGAAAGAATTCAAGAGCGAGCCATAGTAAAGTGAAAGCAAGTTTAGAGAGATGCGCGCTCCGTAGACAGAGCGTGGGCCACCTCAGAAGGCGAGAGGGGCCCCAGGCCATGGGGTCATGATCACGTTTTAAGGACAGGGTAATTTCATAGGCTAGCAAGTGGGGGGAATATTCTTGGGGAAGGGGTGGGATTTCCATGAACTGGGACACCATCCACTTTCTGGCCTTTTATGATCAGCTTCGGAATTGTCACGGCACCTGTGGGTGTGTCATTTAGCATGCTAATATATTACAATGAGCGTATAATGAGGCTCAAGGTCTACTGGGAAGTCAAGTCTTCCACCATCTTAGACCTAGTTGGTTCTAACCGGTTTATGTCATATCCTGTTACTAAGATTGTGCCATTCTTTTAATGTTGTGCCCTGCCTCCTTCCTTCCTGTCTCAGAGTTATAAAAGAATATTCTTTATGACTGGCCTTTTAAGGACTCATTGATGAAGTTGAGGTATACACCATTCTGTTTGAATTGTGTGTGTGTGTGTGTGTGTGTGTGTGTGTGTGGTTTGTCTTCAGTAATCTGAGGGAAAAGGAAAAATTCAATTTAAAAGCTCTTATCCAGAAGACATTAAAAGTTGAATGACTATATTTGCATCTGAATTTGCCACTTAAGGTGCCCTTAATTGCTGATATGACTTTGACTAAATTGTCTAACCCTCCTGAGCCTATTACCTCATTAAAAAAAAGAAGAAAGAAGTGTTGAGTTTCTACAACAGCCACACTTCTTTAGCTTAAAAACTAGTGATTTTCAAAACAGGTTCACAGTAAGGAATGCTGGTGTAATACTGGACTCCCAAGGTGTTTCAAGGAATAACTTGCCCTTACTGGGCATGAACCCAACGCCATGCATCAAACCCCAACAAAAAGACAGTACACAGCCATTCATAGAGCGCATTCCCATTTGTTGTAGACTCAAAAATGTCCCCCCCAAAGATATTCACCTAAAATCCCTAAAACCTGTCAATGATACCTTATTTGGATAAAGGGTCTTGGCAGATATAATTGTTAAAGACCTGGGGCTTAGATCAACCTGGGTTAGCTGGGTTGGCCCTGAATTCAATGACAAGTGCCCTTATGAGACACACACTGAGGAGAACAGACGCACGGAGGACAAAACGATGAGGTGAAGAAGGCAGAGATTGGAGAGATGTGGCCATAAACCAAGGAAGCAAGACATGTGGACAGCCGCCAGGAGGTGAAAAGGGCAAGAAGCACTTCCCCCTATAGCCTGCAGAGGGAGGATGGCCCTGCCCTGGCACCTTGATTGATTTCAGACTTCAGGCCTTTAGAACTGTGAGAGAGTAAGTTTCCGTTGTGTTAAACCACCAAATTTGTGGTAATTTGTTAAGCAACCACAGGAAATTAATACACAATTTCTATATCTTTGCTCAGTTAATTCCTGCTTCCCTTCCTCCATGAATAAAAATTAGAATCCTGCCTGCCCTCAGAGGACCTGTTTCAGTAGCACCTTCTTAATTAAAGTCTTTTGTTTCTTCCCACCCCATGCAATAAGGAGCAGTCTCGCCTTCCTCTTTCTCCTATGGTATTTTATTTATGTGTCTGTCAAAACACTTCTTTATATTCCACTAGTTATCTTTCTATCCTGCCTCAGTACCTACCTGATTACTGGAATAGAGTCAGCACTTTGTAAATACTTCCTATGTAGCTATGGGACTGTGACTCAGTAATGCTGGATTAGGGCCATTCTTTGAGGAATTACATAAGGTGCCAGTGCCTAACCTCTCAAATATTTGGCTGCTTTCTTGGAAGTCACTTTATGTATTCAGTGTCTTAAAAATAGGTGAGTGGATGACTTGATGGAATAGCAGTTACAAGAAAAGAGAGAAGGTTAAAAAGCAACTTTAAATACTGCAGTTACATTAATATCTCATTAATTAACTACATGTCTTTAAAAACCAATTGCCACATTATTTTTATGCATTTACATCATATGGGGTATATTAAAAAAGGGTCTGGACTACATATTATATGATTCCAACTATATGACATTCTGGGAAAGGTGAAACTATGGGGACAGTAAAAAGATGGTTGCCAGGGATTAAGGGTGGAACACAGAAGATGTTTAAGGCAGTGAAAGTTATCTATATGATAATATGATATATGATATGATAATATATCATTATATGTTTGTCCAGACTTTTAGAACATACAATACCAAGTGTATACTCTACGTCTTGGATTTTTTTTTTTTTTTTTTTTTTTTTTTTTTTGCGGTACGCGGGCCTCTCACTGTTGTGGCCTCTCCTGTTGTGGAGCACAGGCTCCGGACGCGCAGGCTCAGCAGCCATGGCTCACGGGCCCAGCCGCTCTGCGGCACGTGGGATCCTCCCGGACCGGGGCACGAACCCGCATCCCCTGCATCAGCAGGCAGACTCTCAACCACTGCGCACCAGGGAAGCCCGCCTTGGACTTTCAGTGATAATGATGTGTCAGTGTAGGTTCATGGTTATAGTAAGGGTACCCCTCTGATGGGGATGTTGTTAATGGGGGGCTATGCATGTGTGGGGCAGGAGGCATGTAGGAAATATCTGTACCTTCCTCTCAAATAGGCTGAGAACCTAAAACTGCTTGGAAAAACAAATCTTTAATAATATTAAAAAGTGGGGGAGGGCTTCTCAAGGAATACGTCTCCAGTAGCAGAATTTGAGGCCCCAGAGTAACCGGCATACCTCCTTGAGTCCTTCAGTCAGTTCACAGAGGCAGTTGTCTAACATACAGTGTACGTGGTATGGTAGGTAGATGGGATGATCTTAGGTGCAAGAACCCAAATTTTTATGTTTTCTAATACTATGGAGAAAACGCAGACAATTCTCCACTTATAGATGAGGAAGTTAAGGCTGCAAACAGTCACCTAATTTTTGAGAGCACGCCATTGCCTCTCTGAAACTGGATTTCATCATCTGTAAAAGGAGAGGTTAATGCACCAAACTGGGGAGGCTGCCTACCCTAAATCCTCTTCTAAAAATTGCATTCTAGGGCTTCTCTGGTGGCGCAGTGGTTAAGAATCCACCTGCCAATGCAGGGGACAAGGGTTCGAGCCCTGGTACAGGAAGATCCCACATGCCGCGGAGCAGCTAAGCCCGTGCACCATGACTACTGAGCCTGCGTATAGAGCCCGTGAGCCACAACTACTGAGCCCATGGGCCACAGCTATTGAAGCCCACGTGCCTAGAGCCCGTGCTCCGCAACAAGAGAAGCCACCACAATGAGAAGCCCGTGCACTGCAACAAAGAGTAGCCCCCGCTCGCCGCAACTAGAGAAAACCCGCGTGTAGCAACGAAGACCCAAGGCAGCCATAAATAAATAAATTTATTAAAAAAATGCCTTCTATAGTCGTGCCACACTTGTACTGAACACTCCGTCTCCCTGACAACCTCTATAAACCCAGAGAGAGACATTATTGGCCCACCCAAATGTTAATTTTTATCATATGGAAATTCCTCATTGTATAATTATGCCATAGCAGAGTGCCATATGCCTAGAACTATGCCCATGTGTCAAGGTATGTCACTTACTGCATACTTGTACTCTTTTTAAAATGATGCCTAATTACTTTTTCCAGGGAGGGAAATGATGTTTATAACTTCAGCTTTAGGAAATGTACTTAGAAAAAAAAGATCAAAGTGATTTAGAAAGAAAAAAGCAATTTCTTACCTTTTAAAAAATATCCCACGTGAGACAAACGTTAAAAAATATATATTTAATTCCCAAAGGGACCTTGTGAGAAAAACATAAACAAATGAAGGAGTGTGTTTAGAAGAGAAATTGCGTTTCAAGCTAGGGCTCTAATTTCTTTCTGAATGCTATAACATTTTATTTTTAATTTAAAAATTTTTTTTATTCTTTGAGGTTTGCGGGCCTCTCACTGTTGTGGCCTCTCCCGTTGCGGAGCACAGGCCCCGGACGCGCAGGCTCAGTAGTTGTGGCTCACGGGCCCAGCCGCTCCGCGGCATGTGGGATCTTCCCGGACCGGGGCACGAACCCGTGTCCCCTGCATCGGCAGGCGGACTCTCAACCACTGCGCCACCAGGGAAGCCCTAACATATACTTCTTAAAAGGATAATAATCATAAAAGAAGAGCAGATACAAGGGGAAGAGATAGTCACATAGATTGTCTGACTTTTTTCCCACAGGGCAGCTGTGGTTTAAGATGTACCTAAGGTACTGACCCCAGGTGGAGACCATCAGAGACTGGAGTTAATGCTCGCTGGAAAAAATCCTCACTAATCCCAGACCTGAAACATAGGAATAAAATCCCTGAGATAATACAGTATTCTCCAAGACATGCCATCACAGAGGAATTGGAAGTGTGGGTCACTTCCTAAGTGAATAATGCTCTGTGCAAACACCTAGTCCAGGTTCTTTATAGGAGCTTCAAAGATGACTTAGGTTGGATTGTCCAAGGGTAGGAGAGGAAGTAAAGAGGAGAGGGAAAATGTAGAGGGACAGAAATCAATGGAGATCAGAGGGAAGTATGTCGTATAAGTTTGGATCAAGTATAGACCCAGGGAATTTGAGGTTTCAAACTAAGACTCTGGAGGTAGGGGTGAGGTCTCTAAATTATGTCTCTAGGAATATTATTCTGAGTCCCATTCTGGAATCAGGATGAGGGAAAGTATTTTAAAAACTCTCTAAAATAAATGACACGGATTCAGATGGTATCTTTTTTTTTTTTTAATTTTTGGCTGCATTGGGTCTTCGTTGCTGAGCTCACGCTTTCACTAGTTGCAGCGAGCAGGGTGCTACTCTTCGTTGCAGTGTGCCAGCTTCTCATTGCAGTGGCTTCTCTTGTTGTGGAGCATAGGCTCTAGGCGCGCAGGCTTCAGTAGTTGTGGCACGTGGGCTCAGTAGTTGTGGCTCATGGGCTTTAGAGCGCAGACTCAGTAGTTGTGACAAACGGGCTTAGTTGCTCCGCGACATGTGGGATCTTCGCGGACCAGGGCTCGAACCCGTGTCCCCTGCATTGGCAGGCAGACTCTTAACCACTGTGCCACCAGGGAGGACCCAGATGGTATCATTTAGATGAATTCAACCCCTTGGCAGTTGTTCAACAATCTGAAGTTAAAGAATGCACGGAATGGGGGAAACCTAATATTCTTAGACTATATACGCCTTGCCAGGCACTTTTAATCTGTGGTCTCTTTTAACTTCAAAATAACCCCCTAGGATATATATTGTTATCTTGATTTTAAAAATGAAGAATATTAGACACAGAATGATTAAAATTTTACTCAAAGTCTCACTGCTGATGAGCAATAGAGCCAGGAATGCATATTCTTTCTATCCTATCATGAAAATTCCCAGAAAGATGCAGTATCAAACTTTGTTATTATTGTTTAAATTAGGTTTATGGCTAGATTAATGTGTTCAAGGCAACTCTGTTTCATTATAATTATTCAGTGTCCCTTTGAACATGCCTCTGCCAGGGGCAACCTAGAGCCTCAGATCTATAGATGATATTCTTCTTTCATCAGTGTCCCAAAGTGCTTGCACTTCATTCTTTCATTTAACAAATATTTACTGAGTTTCTTTTGTATGCTAAATAAATATTCAGGTGCTTTAGACGTATACATCAGTGAACAAAACTAACAAAAATGCCTGTTTTCAAGGAGCTTACATTCTATTTAGGGGGAGATGGGAAACAAATACAAAACACAGTAAAGAAGTAAAGTAAATAGCATGTTGAAAATTAATGAATGTTATGGGAAAATTAAAGAAAAAAATCTGAGTAGCAAAAGAGAGATCTAGAGTGGTTGGAGTGAGAATGGTGATCATCTTCAAGGATTGTAGGCATACCTGTCATTGAGAAAGCACAGTCTAAGCAAAAACCTGAAGCAAGTGAGGGATTTGATGAAGCTGAAGTTACAGATATAGGGGCAATTAGAACAAACTGTCTAAGGCAAAAACGTCGTCTTTGACATGATCCTTTGACTGTTAACAAAGCCAGATGGCTGATGCAGTGTGAGTGAAAAGGAGAATAGGAAAAGATGAGCTCAAACTGGACAGGGGAAGGACAGATCATGAAAGATGTTGCAGGTCATCGCCTGCCCTTTGGCTTTTACTCTGAGTTAAATGGAGATTATGCAGAGTTTTGGGAAAAGATGTGATATGACTAAAGTTTTTAAAAGATTATTCTGTCACCTGTGTTGACAAAATATGTAGGAAGAAGGTGGGGTAGGGTTGAGGTAGGAAGACTTGTTATTTGAGTCTTGCAATGAAAGGTGAAAGATGTTAATGTCTCAGGTGAGGGTGGGAGTAGTGGGAAGACCAGGAACTGATTAGATTCTGGATATTTTATAGACATTGATTCAACAAATTTGAGATGGATTTCGTAATGGATTTGAGAGAAAGAGAGGATTTGAGAATGACTCCAGGTTTTCTTGCCTGAACAACTGGAAGTATGAAGTTGCCATTAAGTACAAGGAAAAGCCTACAGAAACATGACTGAGAGGAAATATCAGGAGCTGTTTTTTCAACAGGTTGAATTTGAGATACTTATTAGACTTCTGTATTACTTGTCTATCGATGCATGACAAATTACCACTATCCTAGCAGCTTAAAATAGCACCCAATTATTAGCTCACATTTCTCTAGGTCAGAAGTCCAGATGGGTTCTCTGCTTAGGGTTTCACAATGCCAAAATCAAGGATCTATCCAAACTGGGCTCTTATTTGTACAATCTGGGAAAGAATCCATTTCCAGGTTCATTCAGGTTGTTGGCAAAACTCAGTTCCTTGTGGTTGTAGGACTGAGGTCCCTATATTCTTGCTGGTTGTTATGAGAGGGGTCACCCTCTAGTCGTTGTTCATGGTCCTTCCATCTTCATCACAGTAATGCTCCATCAAATTCTTCTCTTGACTCATCTCTCTGACTTCACCATCTGCATTCCTCTTCTGCTGCCAGCTTGAGAAAGCTCTCTGCTTTTAAAGATCTCTTGTGATTTGATTAGTTTCACTCATATAATTTTTCTTTTTATAATACAAGAACAGCATCAGAGGAGTAACACTGGGAGTAGGAGAAGATGAAAGGGTGAAAGTCATGGGAATCATCCTAAATTCTCACTACTATCACATCCAAGTGTAGATGTTGAATAAGCAGTTGGATATATGAGTCTGGAGTTTGGAGACAAGATGCCAGCTGTATTTGAAAGTTGGTGTTTAAAGTTTTGATTTCTGTCTTCCCTACATGCTCCTTAAGCAGTTGGGAGTGAGTTGCTAAATGACACTTAACCAAGGGCACAAATGGAGCTACTGACACAAGGTCAGACATTCACATTACCTAAAAGAAACATTTCAGTAACTCAGTTCATCAGGTGGATCTGATGAGAATGTCATGCTTGCAGTGTTACAGATTTTCCTGCCTAGAATGGTTGGTTGCTATTACTTAGAAGAAATCTACTTCAGCCTCGATGGCAGGCTGTAGCTGCTCCCTGATTTGTTCATTTGTTCAATCCTAAGTGGTCCCACTATTCTAACCAACTTTAAATAGGTCTATGTCAAAGAAAAATTACATTCCATATCTTTTATTCCAAGAAAATGGTTATCAGATCTAGTGCTAAAATTCAGCATCCACAGAAGCAGAAACCAGGCTGCTCAGTGAGGGCACGTCTTCTGGATGGAACAGTAAGCAGTTAGGAAGGAAGCGCTAGGACTTATATCAGTCATTATCTGGTGAATTAATTAACCTGAGGCTTGACTAATGGCAACCTATGTTGCTGTTAAGGGTGATTAACAAATTCTCCCACTTAGGCCTTAGTGCTTATGTAATGCACATATGCATATGTATGTATATTAATACATCAATGTGTGTATATAAATTTTACTATTAAGCATAATTATTTAAAATATTATTTTCAGTTCTTTTAAAATAGTTTAAATGATTTAAAGTAAAAGCAAAAAATGAAGGCCTCTTCCTGGAAATTTCAGAGGCTGATGAATAGTCCCCATTGTTTTGTTAAATTGAAATGCAACAGAAAAGGAAATAGAGCCAGGTGATGGTTTTCTTGTCAAAATCATTAGGCTTAATGCTGGAGGATACAGGACAAATGAACTGTAGAAGTAATTGGGAGCCACGTTTTTGTCATATGACATGCTCTCCATCTAAGCAAAGGGAACTAGGTGGGTGGGGACAGGAAGGGGGAGGGTACTGGGAACAGCTGACAGACCACTTCTGTTGTGTCTAGTTCAACTTGAATTAGGAAGAAAGAAGAAATGAAGAATGTCTTGTGCTTTAGTATGAATGAATACTGTTGAATCAGATGTTAAGATTGACTTAATAGCATCCAGAAATCCAAAGGAAGGAGATTACTTAGATGATAATGAAACTGAAATTTGTGTTCATGAAAAACAGGTCATTTGGCCTGAAGGTGATTGTGGGATTGAGACTCAAGGGACAAAAGCAGCTCTTTCCTAATATTCAAAGAATTGTCTGAATTAACAAAGGAAATATTTTTTGGCATTGTGTTGAAGGGTAGTATTAGAATGAATTATTAGAAATTAAGAGCATCTAAAACATTTGAGCTCAATGCAAGAATGGTCTTTTAAAAATATATATATTTTTTTACTTGAAGCATTTAAGCAAAAACTAAGACACAACTGGTGTAGAATGTTTGCACTTTGTTCTTTACAAAGTAGGTGGTTTTCAGCCTAATCTGACTATGAGATTCTATGGGTCTATAAGCTGTAAGTTTATAAACTATAAGCTAGTTTTATTATAGACTTGATCTCATTACATGTGATATTTCAAGCCTCTAAAGTAATAAGGGTCACTGGGTTAGGAGATAAAAGCTACTACTAAAAAGTTTTTTTGAAGATCTATCATCTGTCATAATATCTCATGCTAGAGGGCCACGTCAGAGAAAAACAATTGTTTTTCCCCAAAACCTAGTATCCAATTTTCTCAAAGTGATGGAACCCCAAATTTTAGCTGGTAACATGGCAGCCAGAATAGAGAATTCACTTTGCAGCTTTCTTTAGAGCTAGTTTAAACAGAAAAATGGCCAGTGTATGGTAAGCAAAAGTGGCATGTGGCCATTTTCCTAAATCTTTCTCTGAGATAGTTGCTTCCGCCTCTGTCAGTTTCCCCCCATCCTTTAGCTAGTCCTCCTTCCTGATGACTTGATAGCTGCAGATGGAGAGAACTTCTTGAATCCTGAGTTTTCTTGAAAATGGAGACCATACCTGTTGAAGAAACAAGATAGGGGGATACATTTTAAGTGTTCTAACCACATACACACAAAAAAAGTAACTGTGACATGATGGATATGTTAATTACCTTGCTCATGGTGAATATTTTACAATGTATACATATATCAAATCGTCAAGTTGTACACCTTAAAAATTTACAATTTTAATTGTCAACTCTACCTCAGTAAAGTTAGATAAAAAAGTTAAAAGGAGCCTGAATGTCTCAGAACTTCTTCGAGCAACACTCAATTGTCTTTATCCAGACTTTTTCATGAGAAAAAAATAAATTATTTTTTATACGACTGTCATTTTTTTTGTCTGTGACAATTAAAACGTAACTGTATACTGATATATAACTGTACGATAAACCTACAGCTAATCCTTCAGCAATTCCCAATTGATAATAAGAATTTGTCATAGCAGGTAGTTAGACATTGCAAAAATATTCAGTTTTACATCTCTTGAATATTACTTTCAATTTGTTTCAAATTTACACCATTTTTCAACTTGTAAATGACATGAGAATTGCAGTTTATTTGCTTTTTTCAAAAAAATCAAAGTTAGTTCTGCGACAGTTAAATCTGGCATCTTCAACATTCACAACCTAGGCACTTATTCTCGGGAGCTCTACCATTTAGCTCGAAATTAAACCAACACTATAGTATTCCTGGAGTCTCAAGAACACTCTGGGGAGAGCCAGAGCAGATTCAACCATATGTATTAATACATACTCCACTGATATCCTCATGGGACTCGGCAACACTGTGATTTAGTGACTTTCTAGCTGTTCATCTAGAAAGACTATTTTGATTTTATATTTTTGAGGGAAAGAATATCTCATGTTAGAGTCAATTTATTGTACAAATATTAAAAGCAATAATATTTCTTTTAAAAACATCCTGTTGATATCTCCTATAGATATGAAACGTTTTATGTGATAGATGTAGCATAGCATATAGCCAATGGACCATGGCAAGCTTTCTAGCACTGTCCTTTTAATGAACTTTACATAAGCCCAAGAAAATACCTCAGATGAAGAAAAAGTATATATTATACGTTCAGGCATGTTTGACTAGATTCCAAGGCTTATTCTCTAGACAATCACTAGGATGCCTCTTCAGGACCCATATTCCACCTTCTTTACAGAACAGACATGTAATCATTTGAGATTTAGGTTAAATATGAGTTAGCATAGTCTGGAAATTAATTTTTCTGAGAATTCCCCGAACATTAAATTTTAATTTAAAATTTGAGTCTAATTTCCTTCTATCAATATGTTATATAAACATGATGGACTGGGTAGCAAGCATAGATAAGCTTTTCTTTTCAAGATAGTTGTTGAACACTGGAGTAGCATATCAGAGATACATGGAGGAGATTTTTTTCAAAACACATGTGCCCAGCTCCCACACATAGCTTACTGAATTAAAACCACAGAGTTGTGGCCTAATAAACTCCCCTTTTCTAAAAAGAAAGTAACCCCCCAATTTTGGCTACTCACATGTCTACCCAGAATGAAAACTACCTTGTTTGTAGTTAGCTTTGGCCACATAATGTCTCCAGATGACTCAAATGGACCCACCAACATTTAGAATCACTCTTCGGGGCTTCTAATTAGCCTAAATCTAGGTGTTGACGGAGATCCTCCCCTTTGGGATGCTGACAAGTCTTGGCACACACTCAACTAATGGGACCTATTAAAAAAATAAAAAGAGAATCACTCTTCAAAACGAGCTTATGTAGAGCAAGATATCAAGCTGCCTTTCTCAGTTGAAGTTTTTAAGAGCATATTATGTAGTAAGACCACAACTAGAACCCTTAAATAAAGACATGTAAGGCTCCACTTGAATTTTGAAATGAAAGGGAACAATAACAAAGACGAAATGCAGTATTAGGAGTTCATTTGAAAGTTTGAAAGATCAGTTTGCTCTGATCTCTTTACAGAGTCAGCCCTACTTTGTCATCTCTTATAATTGCGGGCTAATAGCATAACTGATGTTCCTGCAGCCCAGTGATCCTTGGGTACTGCAGGGTCTTAAATCAGAGGGATTCAGAGATATTCACTCTGCAGAAACCACTGGCAAACAAAAAAGGAATGAAAGTCTTTCGAAATATTTCTTAAGAGCGGTGAAAACAGATTTTTTTTTCTTTTAGTTAAGTACGTATTTCAGTTAACCAGAGTTGATTTCTCAACCAGACCATAACTGTAGTGTTTATACATATATACATTTGAACTGGTACATATGTAACCAAACCTGTTTGACCTTGGAGATAAAATTAGTGTATATTATATGTCACAGTAATTTGTACAAAATCCAAGGGATGTTTCTCTTATTGAGCCTGTGGAATGATTTGTGTTTACAGTGAACTGAGATAGAAGGGATGAGCCCAATTTCATTATTTCTGTTTAAGGAAAACATGATAAGGACAGAGGATTAAAATGTGTTTCTAATATAGCATTGAAACATTCAGATCTGTATTTGGCTTGTGTAGTCAAAATAGAGTACTGAAGAATTAGAGAGTAATAACAAAGTAATTAATGACAACTCTTTACGTATGTATATGTGTATGTATGCATGTATTAATGAACTTATCTGTGGTCTGTCAAGAGTTATCAAGCTAATACTATGGCTAATTTACAACCCTCTTCTTGATTAAATCCCAGCTAAACGTTTCTGATGGCTTAGTAATAGAGTATATAAAATATAGTAATGATAGTGTAACCTGTAGTTAATAGAGAAAGATCATTGTCAGGTCAATAAGAGGGAAAGTCGTTGGAGAGCCAGGCAGCTAAGTTTGCCCCAGTGATTTTTTCTGGCGTTTTGAGAAATAGAGAGACACAGAATTTTCCAGACAAGAATGATTTTTACTGATATAGCCGTGCATCACTGGGCCCCTTTCAGCACTCCAGCAAAGTAAATCCACCATTTCTTTAGCCTGATATAAGGAGTTCAGGGAGATGAGTGATTCCTTGTAAGTGAATTATAATAAGAGAAATGCAAAGCGTTTTTTTAAGCATAAGGATACAAATAGGACATCTTACACTGGTGTTGTAGGAGAGCACCCTGGTTAGAAGTGTTCTGTGGTTCCCTTGTGAGCTTCAGTCAAGAAGAGCATTTGTTCTGAATATACTTAAGCAAAACAAGTGGCTAGAAGAATCATCACCTTGTGGTCAGACAAGCTGAGGATACCTCAGAGCTTCTCGGTTTTGGCACTATTGACATTTTGGGCCAGGTCGTTCTCTGTTGTGGGGACTGTCTTGTGCATCATAGGATAGTGGCGGCACACCTGGCCTCTAGCCAGCATAGGCTAGTAACAACTTCTCACCCCCTCCTTGTGAGAACCAACATATGACTCCAGACACTGCCAGATGTCGCCTGGGGAAAAGGTATAATTGCCCTGCATTAAGAACCCCCTAGTTACCTAGTGACCAAACTCACAGAATTTTCGGAAACGTGACCTGCTTGGTCTGCAATCACACCACATGGAGAGAGTATAATCTGTGAGATAAAGAAAATATGTTGACACAAAAATCCGCTAATTCTTTTCCAATGCTTAGTAATACTTTTTGGTTGCAAACTCAGTAAGAGAGGTTTTATACATTTTCAATAATTTAAAACATAGCAGGATAGCTGACATTACACCATTATTACCTAGTATCAGAGATTAGTGAGATTATATCCTTGTTAAGAAAATAAATAAAAGATAAGATGGTATTTGTTGAGCATAAATATCAAGAAGTTAGGGAATGTTATTAGAATAGAACAAATAGTTGTATTAGAATAAAAATGAATGTAATTGCTAAGATAACTAAGTCTTGCTTAATACTGTCAAAGTTGGAGCAAATGTTAGTAGGTCAGACAAAATCTAATTTATAAAGACATATCTAAAGAAGAGAGAGACACTGGACCAGTGGCTCTCTCCATTCCTCCCTGTGTTTATTTAGTCCCCAGATTCTTAAGGATATAAGCATCTTGGTAATAGGGTCTTATTAACCTTTGTCTTATTCATCTTAAAATATCTAGCATTTTGCCTGGCTCAGAATATGTGGTTATTAAATGTTGAATTAATGAATTATGATACTAAATCTTATATTTATTTCAGATTAGTCTCTTCCTATTTAGTCCCACTGGTTTAGTTCAGTTTGAAAATATATCTTGCTTGGAATGGTTTTTCTGCTTCCAATTTCACTCTCCACCATACTGCAGCCAAAGAGTTTTTTTTTTTGAAAATTCATCTTGGTTTATGTAATTTCCTTGGTTTAAATGCATTATTGACTTGCTATCACTGAGGGAAAAGCCTAAGACCTTTGGTAATAAACATATTAAAAATTTTTAATCTAGCTCCTACCTCATCTCCCGCTACTCACTCATATGCACAGATATTGCAGCCATGCTGTCTTCCTGGCAATTCTTGGAAGGATTCAGGCTTTCTTGCATCTCTGTGACCACACTCATGTTATTCCCTCAGCCTGGATTGTGCTCTGCCTCTTGCCTGCCCTGACCTACTCCTAAAATATATGCTATCACCTGATTCTCAGTCAAAAGGCCAACTTCTCTGCCTGGAATATCCTTGCTGAATCACGTCTTTCTTCCATCTTTCCTTGCACTTTGTTTTAATAGCGTATCATCCCCACCCCTGATCTATGTTTTTGTTTTCTGTGGTTTCAGCTACCAGTGGTCAACTGTGGTCCAAAAATGTTTAATGGAAAATTCCAGAAATAAGCAATTCATAAGTTTTAAATTGCGAGAGACCATAATTATATAACTTTTATTACAGTGTATTTTTATAATTGTTCTATTTATTATTAGTTATTACTCTTAATCTCTTAACATACCTAATTTATAAGTTAAACTTTATCACAGGTATGTATGTATAGGAAAAAAAAACATAGCATATATAGGGTAGAGTACTATCCCTGGTTTCAGGCATCCACCGGGGTACTTGGAACACATCCCTGTGGATAAGAGGGACTACTGTATATACCACCTTTATAGAACTCTCTCTCTCTGCAGTCTTCCTGACAATTTTTTTTATGGCCTACACTAAAACATTTATTAGGTTTTATCGTAACTGTCCATAAGTCAGGTCTCCCTGGGGTTTTCTCTTTCCTCGTGTTTTCCGTAGAGAACATGCAGGTGGTGAGGAAGTTTATTCTTTTTGCCTCTCTCAGGGGACTTTCTCTGGAACCTTCTCAATCCTAGACCTCTCTGCAGCTGCCAACAACCCATGGAAGATTCCATGTCACAGATACCATAAGAGCCCCCTCAGTTCTCTCATTTCCCAGCCTCTCTGGGGTCCTGTCTGGTTTCCCCAGACCCATGCACCAGACTTTCGAAAACAGAAACAGAATGGCAAACTCTGAGACCACGCAGTATTCAATTCTGGCTGTGTCTTTCACTCATTATGTGATACTGAACAAGTAATCATCTGTAAAGTATGAATAATGCGTTCATCTCACAAGGTTGTTGTGAGATGAAACAACTAAAACCTGTAAAGCATGTAATTAGTGCTTTACACATAGGACTTGGCATATGTTGAGTGGGCAATCATTATTTGCTCTTCTTTTATATAAAGATGTAACTTCAGAGCCACCTAGTTCAAAAGGGTTCAGAGTACAGAGAGTGCAGTTTAGCAGAGAGCATAGCACGGGGATTTCCAAAGGCTCAGAGCTGAGCTATTTGAGTTCAAACAAGTGACTTAATTTCTCTGTGCCTCAGTTTCTTTAATGTACTAAATGGAGATCGTTAGTCCTACTTCATTAGGTTTTTGTAAGAATTAAATGAGTTAATTCATGTAAAGTACTTAGAACTTGTAATAAGTTAGCTAATTTAGTATTAATATTAACTTAAGGTGTTTTGACACTCGCACCTGTGTAGAAGTTTGTCTCATGTGAACTGGCCCTTCCACTCAATATTTCTTTTTCCTCAAACTGCACCCCTATTCATTCTCTTTGGTACTCCCACCCATTTGAGGTTTCCTCTTATTCATTCTAGTGTGTAGAAAGCTTTAGTACTTCACACGTCAGCCAGATGAGTTCTAGAGGGGAATGGCTTTCCCTCCATGAGCAATGGTGATTTGGCTCCTCCAATCCCAGTTTAATTTCTCCACCAGAGAGAGCTGTGAGCTGGTGTTGACCGGGGGTCACCAAGAAGGAAGCAAATTTTGAAAATCTAACCTCGGCATTTTCTTAGGGTCAACCCAGCCAACTATATCACATATTGAAGAAAGAGTGCTTTTCCTGTTAACCCCATTCTGGTCAGGCCCTTCTGAAATATTGTACATCTCTAACTTTTTTATCATGTTTAAACCCATATGATATTTTCCTGTTCAACCTAAGGCCCAGGTAATTGAAAAATAAAGAACTCACTAATTATGAAAGGTTATGTTCTTTCTTTCAAGAGGAATGGAGTCAGTAGACAGTAAATAAGTTTGGTTCTAGAACCTTCCTCAGAAGGTGATGGTGAGGGAGTTGGCCAATTCATTTTACCAACATCTGCAACATCTGTTTACATGCTTATGAGGACAGAGGAAAGAATGAGGTTAAAAAAAATTAAGAATGACTGGTAACAGAAAATCTATTTCCAACTTAAATTTAAACTTACCATTTTAAAGTATACAGAGACATACAAATTTAAATTCACTGTTTATAAAATAAGCATGATACGAACTTTTCTCACTTCCCTCAGAAGTTTTCAAATTAATTAAAAGTTGAATACAAATTGATTATTGTTTTTAAACTAAGGAATAATCTGAGAATTTGTTTTGTGTATCCCATATAATATCTTTGACAAACATTGTTTCCTTTATATAAAAGCAAATTTTAAGAACTGTCATTTCAAATTTCATATAGCTAATCTTACCAAGATAAATTATCCTTCTAAAAGTACCTCTTCCAATAACATGATCTGAAAAAGGCAATTTATTACCCAGTTTGAAAGTGGTAACGTCATAAAATTGGCAGTCCTCATTATATAGCAATTGATTACCTTAAAGTACATAAATGCATAATTCATGCCTTGTGGCTCACTGATTAAAGGAATAAGTGACCATATAGATAATACTAAGAGAGATTTCAAATATTGGCCAGAATGTCTCGATCATGCGAATTCACTTCAGGCAGTACAGACCAAATTGCTTTTATTTGATTTGCCTACACCCACCTCTTTATCGAGGGCATAGTCATGTGCCTGGATGTTAATTATAACCACACCTTGTGATCAGTAATGTTTTCACAAATATAATTACAAAAGACTGAGAGACTTGGAGAGCTTTCTGTATTTCCATGGTGATGTACACAAACAAATAAAAAAAAAAATGTTTCCCTGAAAGTGTGATTAGCACAGCCCTGAGAGGGTCTGTGTTGGTATTTCCAAAAGTTTGCTTACAGCGTTCATGGTGGGTTCATTTGGGTGGCACAGAAATGCCCAAATAAACTGACGTTAATATAGAAGAGAACTGAAACTATTGAGAACTTGCCCTGTCGGTTTTATTGTTGGGATAAAAATCATACACTGATGCTCTTCTAATAAATATTTCAGACTTTTTATGAACAATTAGTGCAGATGCAATCCCCTTATAATGTCACGAGGTGAAGTGAAGGAAAAATTGAATAGATTTTAAGTTCAGCGTCTTTCCCTACTACATTGCTGGAATCCTCCTTTATTCACACAATAGATTAACTACCCTCTGTGCATACTATATTTTGCTCAGCCCTTAATATTCTGAAGCGGGACTGAAGCAGTCGTTATCTGTGGCGGTTCCTGGGTGATTTTCAAGCCCAGCACTACCCACCCAAGTGGTAGTGACACCGGCTTTCACTGAAGCCTTATTACTCTTAAAAGAGCAATTTGGTTGGTTGCACGGCTATTAGGATCACACAGCAGCCTGAAAGCTGTCAGTGCAACTGCTTCTCATCTTTTTCACACAATCCTGACATCGCTTCTCTTTTCTGCTGGACGCAGACATTACTGTTTTTATCATTTTCAATCAAGCTCTCCCAGAACGCTGAGGAATATATTCACACTGAAAGCAAAGTGGAGATCAGAAATTATTTTATAGCTCCTGGAGCAGGAGAAGTGCTGACTGCGGGCTGAAAGAGCTGGATCGTGAGAAATGTAGCTTGGCTCAGGGCTACAGCAGGGAGCTGCTACTTCAGCTGTTAAAGATGGCAATACAACACCTACCTCAGGTTTTTCAATGATTAATGCTATTTTAATAACTGGGAGGGAAGAGGATGTGAGAAATTTTGTGAAATTAACTTGTGGAAATGTTATCATCAGAGAAAGTGGGGAAAATTACTAGGCTTGAACTTCTCTTCATTTTGATGCTCTTTTTCTCTGGACCAACTCTGAGCAAGCTGACTCGGACCCCCTGGAAAGGAAAACCTTGGAAAGGGGGTAAGTGATGAAAGTTTTGTGTTAAAGATCTAAATGGAGTTAGCAAGGCTAGTCAATGGGAACTTGAAGACAGCTAAAGGTAGAGGAACTGCTTCTGTTCGGAATCAGATTTTTATTTCCAGAAGGAGGATGTGTGTGGTAGGTGGCTAGGAAGAAGAGGAGTTTTTCTCTGTTATTGTTATAAATATATTTTCGGAATTTTTGGTTTTGTGGGCTTGCAAAGCATTACGAGGATTGTTTGCAGCAGGGAGGATATAGAGCCAGATGCGTGTTGCCCTAGTGCAAGGATATATGTGTTATCCTTAGGAAGCTTCATTATTTTAGAAAAGAAATGGGTTCTATGTCAGATCCCTGAATTGTTAGCAGATTTTGTGAAATGATCAGAGGGATGTTATGAAATGCGGTGCTGCCAACACTAATTTTCTAGCTGACTCCATCAGTGTTGATGTATTAATAAAGATAAATTGCATTAACTTTATTGAAAAAAAAATCAGCTGAACGAGAACAAGCCTTTCAATACTTCAGAGTGTTGTAATCCATTTTCTTCTGCAGTTGACAAATTATTATGAGGTGAGAGAGAATTTGTGAGACTTTGGACCTGCTTTTTTATAAAGTTCAGTTGATTCTGCTTTACCTGAGTGCCATTTGTTTATACTAAACACAAGTTATCAGGGTACCTGTTCTGTGAACGCTCTAAGCCAAAATGATGCTGCAGAAATATCTCAGGAGAGACTTTCCGGACAGTGTGTACATGTTTCGGGGGAAAATCTTGATGAGAGACATCTGAGGATTTTGCTTTGCGGAAGCATCCTTTTCACCTAATATTTTTATCTCAGTTCTAGAAATGTTTTCTGGGTCTGCCCACCTTTGCTTGGCTGTCAATGTTCCAATGTGAGGTTAAAGAGAAGCATGAACATTAACAAGAAGTTTTAATAATTTATCACAGCATTTCAGCAGGATTTTCTAAATACATGAGACCCTTCATTTGATCTTTCTGTGTCTCCTTTTGTTGCATTAAAGATATTACAAATCTTCCACCTACTGTACCTTTGAGGGAAAAGTTCCAACAGGCACTTAGCTTCGATGGGTTAGTGCAGATGCAGCCCCAAGGAGTTGGGCCTTGTGAATTGTATCATCACATTACCGTATTTCCTGGTGTCATCAATGGATTTTTTTCCCTTGCAAACTGCAAGCTGTTACTTATGTTAGCCTGCATGGCAGCTTTTTGGTGGCTTGGGATCTAGAGATGTATGGTGTTATCAACTCTAGGGGATGTCAGGAGTGTTAACTTGTACTTCCTGTGTACATTTTTCAAAGACAGTAGGCAGTTCTACCATGTAAAAGTATCATTTCCTGTGATAAACTTTAGCAGTAGACTTTGGAACCTTAGCTACCCAGTGAGAAAGTTAGATAGCTGCAAGATTTTAGAAAAATTGTTAACCTAGTCAGAAAGTTCTATTTCAAAGGGCATGTGTTCCTAGGCATTTATTCATGGCACACAGCCTTAAATACAGATGCACTGCATTTCATTTGTAAATCAGGTCTGAAATGTTTCATCTTTGAACATATTACTGCTCTTTCCAATGTACACTAACTATTCAGCTAGAAATTTGCTAGCTCTGCTGTGCAATGATGATATGACTCAGTCAAGTTAGGAATAAGCAATCATAGCAACATTTTTTTATTTATTGTTAAAAGAGTCTGTGTATTTTAAGAAGGTCAGGCAAGTTGCTGAATAACTTTAAACACGTTGACTGTTCTTTAATTTTTTTTCTTTTTTTACTGACGCTTTTTGTCACTGTCTATGCACTGCATGAATATTTTCCGCAGATTCTGAGTTCCTGCAAAGTAGCTTTACCTTGATATGCATATGTACATGTTGTAAATATTTATTTATTCATAAGCTTGGCTACTGATGGTTGTGTCAGTTGCACAACTCTGTTAACTTTCCTCTTGGCATATTCTGCAGTGTTTAAAAACAGTAGTTTACAATTGTTCAACATGATTTTCTTTCTAGAAGTAGCGGTTTTATTATTTTGTAGAATACCTAGGAGAAGTATTTGTATATATTGGGTGGGGTGGAAAGGGAGAATGAGGCTTCTTAAATTAAACGCTATGGCCAGAAGCAAAGAGGATCAAGGTTCAAAACAAAATTTTGAAGATGGTTTCTCTACCTTTTAAAATTTGCTTTATATCAATACTGATTCAAGCTTATCTGCTTTACAGAACAATCTTCAAAAGAGATGTTCTATTTCTAAAAATCCTGGGAAAAGTAATAATAACAAAACAACAGAGTTTTCTTCTGAAATAATTTTTTTTTTTTTTGCACTCACATTGCCTAGGTGCATTTGTCTTAATCTGATTGAGCAGCTGTCAACCTCCATGTGGCAACCTGCCCACGGTGACAATTTCCATTTTTGTTGTATTAACAGAGTCCACCGTTCTGAGAGAAGGGGTTAGGGGGCCAGGGCCAGGGAGAAGCATCCTAGATCAGTGAATAACTGTGGCCTGTGAGGAGTGGAACAGACAGCATGTGGCCTGGCAGCTCAAAACAGGTATTTGTAAGCTGACTTAGAACAATTGGAAGACAGTGCTGATTATTGTTGGCTATCAAGGGATTTTTAAGCTCATCAATGAACATGAATCTCAAATATAGGTTAGTAGGCCAGCAAGTTTTCCCTCAGGCACATGCATTTCTATTTAATCACAATATATGAACTCCTCAAGGGAAGGTGGATGTCTCATCTGATTCGTTCAGAGCATAGCATAAGTGATCATACGTTTGCATTCATGATAAACTAACCAGAAATCCTAAATACACTGCTGGCATCATCTTCATTAGGGTTAAAAGACCTAATTATTTTGCATTCAATTACTCTCACAGGGAAGAAAGTCTAAAAGATGTAAACAGCTCCATTCCAGTGAGCATAACTTTACAGAGAAGTTTACATTGTAGATGGTCAATATACGTAACATAAAGGGAATTTAAAATTATATCGTTTTTTTTAAAAAAATTTGCTATTGGAAATTAGACTTTAAGCTAAATTTTTATTTTTACAGCTACTCTCAAAGATGAAAATGGGAGGGAGGTAAATACGTATAAATAGAAGAATGGGTGTAAAAGCTGTAAATGGGTGAAGCTAGGGCAAAAGGGGGTTGTCAGAACAAACCCCTGGCCCAACAGAAACACTGGCCAATCAGAGCAACGTCTGATCAAGCTAAGGGGAGGAGCCAACCCCGACTGTCATTAAGGCCCACCCAGCTCTTTCACCTTGACTCCATTTAAATCTCCCCAAAGAGTCTGTCAGGTTCACTCAGGCATCTCAGTTATGATACGAGTTAAACTATGGCAACAGAGCATGAAGTTATCAAAACTTTTGACAATTCAAAAGATTCTTTCACAGAACATTCATACTTGCTTCCTTTTATAAATTACAGCAGCTGGTTGTCTCTGTCTGTTTTTGCTAAGCAAAGAAAACCTCTCTGGCGGTTATCTCCCGCCCTCTGTGTGAAGGGTTAGAATGTATTATGAGCATTCTGTGGCATTAGGTTATTTTACTTTATGGTGCATTGAAGCAGTGACATAGGAATATTCAGAGGGTGCTAGTTTAGATATTATGTACTTATTTTCATGGACCTGTATTTGAGGTAGGTTGTTTTTGGTTTTTTAAACCTTAAAAGTTAAAAAGAAAATTAACTATGTGCTGGTGCCTAATACCTATAAGTCCATTTTTACGATATTGCTTCTGAAGCCCTGACCACGAGTTCAAATGCCCCTCAACCATGTGCTGAAAGTAATATTTCATATTTTGAATGCTAGGGTATTTTATTTAGATTAGAAGACATTTGTCAGTTTTTATGCATACATATATGTCTTATATGTTTGCCACTTTGTAAGTTATTTGAAGAGAAATTTTGTCTTTGATTCATATTTGTTAACATGCAATCTTGCTCCTAATAGATGCTCAATAAATATTATTTGATGAACGAGCAAAGTACCTGAAAAATTAGACTGGAAATAAAATATTCTATGACTTTAGGTGTTACACTTTTTTTTTTTTAATTGGTGCTATATCTTATCTTTCTAATGTTGGGAAATCATTTTTATCACTCTACTTTTACTATATCATTTAAATTTCGGTTTTAGTTGTAGAAAAATATGAATGTATTTATAGTATTTTAAAACTTGGAAAATTGTGGCAGACTCACGTAGGAAGTAGTGCAGTAAGGAAAAAAGAAAGCAACGTTGTTGTTCAAAAGTAATTTATAATGTGAGATTGTGAATCTGGAAACTGAACAGTATGAATATTCATGCAAAATGTAGAGTGTTCTTTGTACTGTGTATAATCACCACTTCTGTTTTTCATTTGTTTAAATTATTTAATCTCCATCTGTATGCAATAAATAGATTTAATACCTTATCTTCCCTACAACTAAAGAGTAAATTCCAAAGCTAAGCCTGAAATGAGTGTGTTTTTTCCAATAAGTTCAAAAGATAATGAGAGTATTTTTTAGATACAGAAATCAAAGAGTATGCTTAACAACCATACTAAGTTCTGTTGAAAATTTTGTTCATGTTCTCTAGTACTATTTGAAAAACAGCATTTGAGAAAATCAGCAAAGTATATGTAAGAACTTGATAAGAAAAACTTGATTCTTGAGCATGATAGACTTTTCTTAGTCTTAGAAATTATGACCTGAGTATATCTTATCCACAGTCATTTTGGTCTAACTTTCATTCTAATTTACTGTTTCACTTTTAACCTCAAAATTTTATTTTACTTACCTATTTATTATTAATGTAACATATTTGTTACCATATGATTTTGAAAATTCACATAATACTTACTAAAATGCATTTTGTATTGGATGATAAATGGGGGGGAAATTGGAAAGAGTTTTGAAGTGTTCCTTTTTTTTTTTTTTTTTTTTTTTTTGCGGTACGCGGGCCTCTCAGTGTTGTGGCCTCTCCCGTTGCGCGGAGCGCAGGCTCCGGACGCGCAGGCTCAGCGGCCATGGCTCACGGGTCCAGCCGCTCCGCAGCACGTGGGATCTTCCCGGACAGGGGCATGAGCCCGTGTCCCCTGCATCGGCAGGCGGACTCTCAACCACTGCGCCACCAGGGAAGCCCTGAAGTGTTCTTTTTTACAGCTCAGCAATTGTGGGTTTTGTTTCTTTGTTTCTTTATTTATTTTTAATATCTTTACTGGAGTACAGTTGCTCCACAGTGGTATGCTAGCCTCTGCCCCACAACAAAGTGAATCAGCCATACATAGACATACATCCCCATATCTCCTTTGAAGTGTTCTTTATGTTAGAAAATAGGTAGGAAAAAGTTGTTTATATTTAACTCACAAATAGAATACACAGTTTTATGAGAATGGGGAAAACTACTGCCCAGGAAGCAGTGTGCTGATCCATTTTAAAGAATATAGTTTTAGGAGCTGTATATCCTTTATAAAGTCAGAATATACCTGTGAAAAGTGTGATCTGAAAATATATGGACTCACACCACCCTGATCAGGTATGAGTGCAAGTTTCTGTATGTGTGTATCCATTGGTCCCTACCTCTCTCCACTCCAAGGAGAAGATTCATTAGCCAAATTCCACAAAGAAAATTTTGTTCAGGAACTTAAAAAAGAAATAAGGATTTTTGAATAGGTTATTTAATTTTAAAAAGTGAGATAAATTGACAGTAATGAAATACCTTAGATATCTTAGTATAGGTAGGGGTTCATGAATCCATTGTTAAGATGGTGTCAGCACTTACATTATAAGCTACATTTTCAAAGGGTTTACAACTGAGCCATAAAATTTTTGCTTCAAGATGGATCATGGCTAACATTAGGCCTCCATCTGAGAGCAATTTTGTCTTCTTAGTTTTCAAATTCAAACCTTCAACCTTCAAAATTACTTGAGTATAAAAAAAAAGGAATAAAGTAAAATATAGCTATGGTCACAGGCTTTGTTACTCGATAAAGAATTAAAATTTCAAAATAGAAATTCAGAAAGTCATGAGACTTTACAATAAGGTCTGTTTGCTTAAATCAATTAAAGATTATGTGAATCAAATAGTGACCTTGATCAGTTAAGACTGGGGATCTTTTATCTGTTAAAGGCTTTTGTTTGGTTAAGAAACCAAGGTCATCCAAACAAGAGATAATATTCCTGAAAAGAAAAGAAAAGAAGCACATTACATCTTAAGGTCATTGCATGTTCAGAGACCAGAGCATTCATCAGGGCCTATGGCCTCATCTAATATTGTGCTTCAGCCATTTAACCTCGCTGGTCCTTACTGTTACCTTTGTCCAGGAGTAGAATTTAAGGAAAATAACTGAAAGATGACAATTCTCGAGTTATAATGTAGAAATCAAATCAAAGATCCAAAGTCCTGAACTGGTACCTTAAAAACGATATACAACTTCACACACTAAAAAGGGGTTTCTATACTCACTCCTCATTGGGTTTTTGAAAGCCATTTATTAAATATTCAGTAGGTATTCAAAACTTGATTTATCAAAAACACTAAAAAGCCATATATATATGGTATATACATGTATACATATATACACATACATACAGATTTCTACCCTCTAGAAACTTGTAATTTATGATTCTTAAGACTACTTTTTTGGCAGGGTTGGAGGGTGGGGGGAGGAATTCTCTTTCCCTTTAACTGGTATGTCTTCAAATAAGGTAAGTGACTGTGATGTTAAAAACAAAACAACAAAACTAAACTAAGGTTGGGCTTGGTGCTATTTGGGGGGGGGGGGCGGGTAGCAGGAAGTAGAACTACAAATATCCAAATTATAATCTGAACTTACTCTCTTCTTGATATTATACCAAAACCACAATTTAGGGTAAAACTGGTTGAGCTCAGCTCCAGCATTCAGTCTGTTCTACAAACCGCTTATTACTTCTGGATGATTTATACTGATTTTTATGTTTCTTTACTTTGTCTTTTCCATTTGTGACCCCCTTCTTAAAATGAGAAAGCAACTGGCTGTCTCACAGTGTCTTTAGCTATTGAATAGCTGAGACAACTCACCTTAAAATATAAACTTTAAATAATCGATTTGGGAATTTTGGTGTGTAGAAAGGCATGGTGATATGGTCGCGGAAAGAGTCTATATCCTAGGATTAGAAGGGAAAACAGCTGTACTTGATAATAGGGAGAAGGCAGTTGTGAACCCTTTACTTTCTAGGCAGTATGTTGTTTGTACTTAACAGATTCAGTTTGAAATCTAGTCCAAATTCTGTTAAAAAAAATCTATACATCAAATTAAGCCTAGCATATATGCTTCAGATTCCATTATGTAATGGAGTTTTTTTGTAGAAATAAGTGGGATGTTGTCCAATTAATAGTATGCAGACACAACAAAAGAAAACTGTATGCATTTATGAATAATATTTATTTGAATGGCTACAGCTTGGATTCTGTCTCTATACAAAATGCCAAATGAATAAGCCTATATTCTCACATTAGAAAAATTTTGCCTGGTATTATTATTACTCAGGAAAATATAAAGGTTTAATGAGCTAATTCAGTACTGCCAATTTATAGCTCTTGACATGTTGCCAGGATGAGTATAGAAATTCATTCCTTCTGTCAATGTATGAAGAGTTCACCACATAGACTATTAAGATAGACTCTACATATGCTTGGTAGAAACCCTTTCATATCAATGTCAAAAGCTCTGTCATCAAAGAAGTAGTTATCAAGCTGGGCAAAGTCCAAGAATGTGTTCTGGAGACAGGAGCACATCATGAAATCTCTAATGTAATAGTTGGCAGCTAATAAAGAATTTATTTTAGGGCAATCGGGAATGTAACTGAAGCGCCTTCTAGAATCCATAGGGGCCTGAGAATTGCTTCTGGCTTAACTAGTACAAATTTTCACTTATCTAACACAGTGTTCCATTCCTGTTTAGGGATTGCATGGACCAGTGCAGAGACACATGCAGGGATTTGGGGCTGAGGTTGTTGATTGCCAAGTGTGATGAGTTAAATTTGATGCACTGTTAGATAGAGAGTTTTGCTGATCGTGCATTTCCACTCAGGGTCCCCAAAGATGTTATGTTGGTAATTTGTACTTTCAAGGTAGACCAACATGTACTGTACTATTAGTAAACTATTTTTATGTCCACCTACTATATGCATATACTGTGCTTATATAGTGTAGTAGGAAACCTAAAATACATACATTCATTCATTCAAACGAATACTTATTGAATACTCTCAAGAGAAACAGTTTAAATGATCAGAGAAGATAGGCATAAAGAAACATTTGGAAAAAACAACCAGTAAAATAAATGAGCTGTAGATTATGTGTATATAGTTTTTTAAGGCTTTGAATAAATAAGTAAATATAAAAGGGAAAAATTTTTCAAATGATAATAGCCAGAATAATGAGAACAGGGAAATATAGAGCTATATACTATATACAGCTGAGCAGGGTTTTTTTTTTGTTTTTAATTTTATTTTCCCCTTTTTTTTTTTTTAAGGACATTCTCTGTGCCAGGCTCCGTGTTATGTTAATTTCTTTGATCTCTGTAACTTAATGCTTGCATCAACCCTATCCAAAAGTTTCTGTTATTCTTATCAGCCCCATTTGTCATATGACAGTAACAACTTGACTAAAGTTATCAAGTAGTATACTTTGGAGCCAGACACCTGATCCAGGCCAACAGTATGCTACATCTGGGGGACAGTCAAGTAACCAATCTGATTCCAATGGGCAGCATGTTGAGAAGTAGTGGCAATAACAACAGAATCAGTTAAGGATAGCTTTGAGAGTCGGGCAGAGAGTGAACTAGAATTTACAGAATTGGAAACAAGTGGCCATTGAAGGTCTTGGTAAGATAAGTCATATGATGACTGCAATATTTAGGGAACAAAACATGGTGCCAATTACCTGGGTAATTTTGCAGATACCCATCATACTGTAGATCTCTGTAGTATTCCTGCCTCATTAAATTTGCAAGATGTACGTTTTCGTAGCTTAAAAACAAAAGCAGTGACACCAAATTCTGTGTTAGAATAAAAGTCCAAGTTGTGATTTGATCTTCTCTCACTGTGAAGAGTTTAACAATGTCACTGTTATTGAAAACTGTTTGCCTTATATCAATATAATGTGTGTGGGGCAAAGCATCTTCTGAAGTGGTTTATTTGACAGTGCCAAATAATTTGCATCAAAACTATTAAGTGGTTTTGTGTTACCACGGTAATAAATTAGTTTGTGTGTGTATATAAATTAGTATATAAATGTATATATGAATATATTCTATGTATAAATAGTCCATATTTTATAGTTGCTGCATTTAACTATGTGAGCGTAAATTATGTGGTTATGACGTTTATCAGCTATTTATAAGTTATATTATACAATACTTTTTTTAAAATAAATTCAGTTATTTATTTATTTATTTTTGGCTGTGTTGGGTCTTCGTTTCTGTGCGAGGGCTTTCTCCAGTTGCGGCGAGCGGAGGCCACTCTTCATCGCGGTGTGCGGGCCTCTCACGGTTGCGGCCTCTCGTTGCGGAGCACAGCTCCAGACGCGCAGGCTCAGTAGTTGTGGCTCACGGGCCCAGTTGCTCCGCAGCATGTGGGATCCTCCCAGACCAGGGCTCGAACCCATGTCGCCTGCATTGGCAGGCAGACTCTCAACCACTGCGCCACCAGGGAAGCCCCAATACATTTTTATAGAAGTTTCAAAGAGATATAAACATGTTGCTTGAAGCCTCAGTATATGTTCTAAAAAGAGTTCTTCATATCATAATTACATTATTGGATGATCTTTAAGATTTACTGCTATAATTTGAAATGCCTTATGTATATATAAAAGTATGATTTTATTCATGTGTTTGAAGAATCTAGGCAAGTGGATGGGTATATGAGTTAAGTAATTTGGAAGTGGTAGCATATTTTTCCAAAGCAAAATTTTAACTTACGATTATTAAGTTTAAAAGCATGTGATGAAATCATTAGAAGTCAGTTTTACTTGTAACTGTCATTCACTTTCAACTAGACCTTGGATTATTAAGAATTAAATTGATCAGTAGATGTACTGAGAAGATGCACTCTTACATATCCTATTGTAGCTCAAATCCTTACAATTTTGATTACAAACATTTTGGCTTCGATATCTTACAGATGCACTTAAAGCTAATTAAATAATGTTGTGGTGTGGTAGCTCACACTTGCTAAACTTCTTTGAGAGTGTCATCAACGAACAACAGAGACATCTAATTTCTGCTTACGTCTCTGCATTTACTAGCTGTACACTCTAAGGCAAGTTATTTGACTCCTGTAATTCTCAGCATTCTCATCTACGGCCATACTACCCTGAACGCGCCCAATCTCGTCTGTAATTCTCAGCATTCTCACAATGTTATTTTGTGTGGAACAAATGAGATAGTATATATAATGTAACTAACAGTGGTTTTTCAGTAAACATTTTCTTCAAAAAATTAAATATACTCAAACCTTTTACTTATTATTATTAGCGCATGCACACACACACACATACACACACACACACACACAAACTAAAGTTTAACTGCTAACATTTCCTGCGGACTTCTTGTATGTCAGCCTTGTGTCAATGCTTGCCATACATAATTTTATTTAATCCCCTGTCTATATATCAGGCCTTACTTTTTCTCTTACTTTACAACTCAAATAGCCAAATCTTTTTTTTCTTCCCCCTCTTCATTTGAATTCATCAGTCTGTATTTTAGGCTCATTAAAGATGTACAAATGTTACATGCATTTAAAAAATTTTAGCAAATAAAATGCAATCACTATTTGATATGCTAATAAATCAAATACTAATAGCACATCTAATTTAAAATAAAGACAAGTGTGTCCATGATTAAGAGGGCACTTGGGAAATATCGGTAGTGTAGAAAAGAAAAACAAAAACTATATTTTTAGGAAATCAAACAAGATATGCTTAGGTGGCATGAAGATTATCGTTCCCATGTAGTATATATAAAATTGGAGTATTCACAAGGGCAAAATTGGAATTGAATGAGCCAGGTCCAAAACCAGATGGCAAGAAAAAGTTTCAAGCTGTTACATTTGGAAATTGATTTTTAGATTTCTACGTGGTGTATTACATTATAAGTTCAAATTAATTTTAAACTTTTAATTTTTCGTATATATCTTCCTGACTCCTAGCACACACTTTTTCATCTGTCTTGTTGCCAGTGAAATCTAAAATGAGCACCAAACAGCTTTTCACTCTACATTAAATGCACACAGAAGACCACTCAACTGTGTGTATTTTGAACTCCTTTAAATAAAAGTTTTAAGAGACAAGAAGCTTTTTCTACTTCAGGGTCACTATTAGTCTGAATAATACATAAACGTGGAGACATAGGGGAAGTTCTACTAAGGATGGCAGCATAGCTTGAATAAAATTGTCATTATCACAATTGATAAGTTTGGTATATAGTGAACTTCCTATCATACTAAATAGTCAGTGTCAATGTCTTATGTTTTCCCCACCCATCAGAACCCAATTTAAAGGAAGAAACTGAAAGAGAAAACATGGGTGCTTACGGAGGTACTTTGAGGTGTCAAGAGTTAAACACTAAGAAAGGAAAAAAGTAATTTCTCTGGCCTCAAAAACCACAAGGCGTGAATAAAACGCTACTGAGACATGGTGTGTGACGCTCTTCTTGAAGTGAAGTTTTGTGCTCTTTTCTAGTCAGGACTCAGTTAATGGTGTTGCTTATATGTACCTTAAGTAGACAACAAAATTCATTATTCAAAAAATGTACAACTGGGCTTCTTCCCTGGTGGCGCAGTGGTTGAGAGACCGCCTGCCGATGCAGGGGACGCGGGTTCGCGCCCTGGTCCGGGAAGATCCCACATGCCGCGGAGTGGCTGGGCCCATGAGCCGTGGCCGCAGAGCCTGCGCGTCCGGAGCCTGTGCTCCGCAACGGGAGAGGCCACAACAGTGAGAGGCCCGCGTACCACAAAAAAAAAAATATGTACAACTACTAAGTTGGGATGTTTTCTAAATGTCCCTGTAAATGGATGTTTGGAAAGTTGATAGGGCAGAAAAGTAGACAGGGATATTCCGTCATTTAACCAATTGACAATTGCTTTAATCCTTTAAATTTTCTAATAGCATGTTCGCTATGTGATAATTATTTGGGGCTATGTAAAAGTAATTTACATAGATTTTGTAGATTGAAAATCATGCCTAAATGTCCAGGTGAATCTGGACATTTTAAAAAAGTATATGAGAACAGGAGTATTTTATTGGTGGGTAAAATAAAATCTGATTTTAAGTGAGACTTTTTCTCCCCCAAATGCTTGTTTTTCCCCCGTCTACTTGAGGAAGAAAAAACAAAACAAAACTCCTCACAAATGCAAATTTCCTATTATCTGCTCTGATCTGAGAATATGGTTTTCTGATAAATGAAGTTTTAGTGTTAATAGAAATATTACAAACAGATCAATCAGTCCTAATAGGAATGCCTATGAAATAACATCAAATACTCTCAAATGCAACATTGTTTTTAATATTATACTGCAAACCCTTGTATATTTTCATATTTCAGGATATCACAGTGGGTCAGGGTCCTCATTATAAATGGTACTAAATTATTATGGTACTAAAGCAAAAAAAAGAACCAGTTAGCAGAAGTTCACAGTCAATATATTGTAGGTTAAACTGAGTTTATTGTTTCCGAGATATGCATTTCTAGATATGGAAATAATTAAGTTAATAAAATCATGAATATGTTCAGAAGCAAGTCTGATTATATCATTCTGACTCAACATGTCCCTTCATTTAAATTAAAAAGTAATTTAAATACTACCTTCTAAATGTTTGGGAGTGTTGGGAATCAGGTTATATTCATAAGTGGAGGCTGGGTATAGCTTGAATTATATACCTTTGTCTGCCTTTTAGTCAGTCTATAGGCCAAAGCAGTTAATGTTGAATAAGTTTCTTGTCTTCTTATCCAAGAATTCCACTTGAGGTATGAAGACATTATTATTAATCAAGCTTTCCTGTGAGTTAATTTAATACTAAAACATTTGGAAAGGAGTTGGGAAGGAAGCATAACTGTTCCTTGATCCCAAAGAAATGGCATTAGCTTAAATAACTACAGTGACAAAAGCTGTGTGGATTTAAATGAGAGTGATCAGAGTATTATTCAAGATTCTATTATTCTGAGTCTGAGAGTATTGTAGAAAATATATGTCTAACTAGTTGAGAAATGAACCTTGTGTCTTTTGCTTTTGTTTTTGTTTTTTTCTTTATTTGGCTGCACCGGGTCTTCCTTGTGCCATGCAGGATCTTTAGTTGTGGCTTTCGGATCTGGTTTCCTGACCAGGGGTTGAACCCGGGCCCCCTGCATTGGGAGCGTGGAGTCTTAACCACTGGACCTCTAGGGAAGTCCCTGAACCTTGTGGCTTTAAAGATAATTTCAGGAACATTAGGTAACAAGAACAAAGCATGTTGGAAAACATGGAAAAATATTTTAGTACTGAAATTTTGGTGACCCTGAACGTTTTATTCTGCATGTTTTGGAGACCCCTGGTCTGGCAAATAGGAGTTGTTTACAAATTTTAGTAATTATCATAGCATGTTAGCAGATGACAGATCCTAAGTAAGCTTAAAGGCTCAGATCAATTTATTTTTCATTTAAACAATAGCTCATGGTCAATATAGAAATGCTGGAAATTGGGGAAAAAACTTAGAGAGCCCCAACTTGTCATCACCCCTCCCCAAAAGAATAGTCACCTTATCCTACCCCCTAAGGATAATCACTTCAACCCCATCTAGTATTTTCCCCATATATTTATTTTCCATATTTCCCATATTTAAAACTGCCCATATATGCATGTGAACACCAAGAAAAAAGTATATGAACACCAAGAAAAATATATAAAAGATGTATATGGGCATCCACACACACATACATGCACATACTAGTAAATATGTATATTACATTACATAATGCACATATATATAATTTAGAGTATATGTATACAAAATTATTGTTTTCTTACAGTGAAATTTTTTATTTTTCTTTTACTTAATTTTGTTTTATGTCCAATTTTACACTATTATTCTGCTGTACATATCTTGGAACACAAATCTGATTGTTCCCTTGACGGTTTCTAGAAGTGAAATTATTGCCTCAAAAGGTATGATCATTTTAAGGCTCTTGACTCAAAATGCCAAAAAGCATTGCATAAAGGAGTATAAATTTACATGTTGACCCAAACTGCATTCAGCCTAATGGAATGTACTTCTAAAATTTAGAAAATTATCATTCATTTTTTTAAATTTGATACACAAATATGGTATTCCCTTATTTAAATTTATTTTATTAGTAGCATACTTGAATATATATACACACATATATTTGTTTATTAGCTATGCATAGCTTACATTTTATGAATTTCTTTCTAATTTAATATTTGAAGCACATACTTTAATCAATTTTCTTTTTATTTAATTACAGGAAAAAAACATGTTTTCAAATTTAAGAATGGTGGTCAGCAGTGTCACAGTTCAAATACCACAAGAAGTAGAACTTCATTTAAAAATCATTTTTTGGGCTTCCCTGGTGGTGCAGTGGTTGAGAGTCCGCCTGCCGATGCAGGGGACACGGGTTCGTGCCCCGGTCCGGGAAGATCCCACATGCCGCGGAGCGGCTGGGCCCGTGAGCCATGGCCGCTGAGCCTGCACGTCCGGAGCCTGTGCTCCGCAACGGGAGAGGCCACAACAGTGAGAGGCCCACGTACAGCAAAAAAAAAAAAAAAAAAAAAAAAAAAATCATTTTTTGATTCTACATACCACTATTCAATAAGAATTTTTTATATATTCCAGTTGAATGATGATGGTTAGATCCTATGATAAAATCTAGCTCATAAATGTAAATATTTTAGGTTAATTTTTTTTGAGGTAATAGTTTCACTTTATTGCTCATTAATGACCACAACTCATGCGTCATGATTTAAGCAACACAGTAAATTGAAGAGTATATGTAGAGAAAGAAAAACTGAGATGAATCTCGTTGAATATGCTGTTAAATCATTTCCAGAAGTATTCATTGTAGTGACTGGAAAATTTGATAACACTTAGCATTATATATTTTTCAAAATTCTCTTTGAGAAATTTTCTCTAAATTAGTATTTAATTTCCTAATATAAGGTATATATATATATATATATTTTTTTTTAAATAAGATATGGCATTAATTGTCATGGGAGATCCCCAACCTCACAAAGAATGGTGACGAGTAACAAGACTCTAAAAGAAATGACTATGCCAGCAAGCAGGTTGGCTTGCCAGAATTCGTAGTCCCCAAACGTAGACAGGAAGACTCAACGAGTCAGAGCAAACCAGTGAACAAACTGTACACTCACATCACAGTATAGTAAGCAGCAGGAGCATCGGTGTGACAGCTCCATTTCCCCTGCCCTCAAGTCCCACAGGGTGACACAACAGGGCAAGACGGTGCTATTGCAAAGGAATCCAGGGCCAGGGCCTCAGCATCTTTTATAGAAAACAGAAAACATGCCATTTCCCTACCAGGGGGAATAAGTAGTGCAAAGGTAGTCTTCTTGGTCTCCTTAGTTGCCTACATGACCTGGTGCAGGAACAGCTCAGAGTCAAGGGGGCAGCCTTGTTTTGTGGTTTGGCATACTCAGCAGGAACTTGCAAGCAATGGGGTTCATGGTAGACTGTTGTCTAAAAATTAATAGAAACTTTGAAGGCAATTTTCCTCACGTTAAACACTTATTTCTAGTTGGAGCGAAAAATAAATCCACTCTGGAGCCCTTTTTTCAAAATCCTCTGCAAAGTCCCTCTGGATTTACTTTCTCAGGAGCAGCAGTACATTTCCTTAAGACATCTTGTAACTCAGTCTTCCTTGTGGCTACACCGGCACATTTTCAGAGGCCTAACTAGCAAGAGAATCTGGCTTTCAGGTATCCAGTTTATCATGCAAAATACATAATACACCTCCAAGACATTTATCTGAATACTAGAATGTGAAAACACAGTTCTTTCAAATAAATATTAGTATCATTTTCTTATATCTATGTAGGTTTTTTAAAGCCCGCGTTTGGGAGATGATTATAAAGCAGTAGAACACATATAAGAAATGTACATTCAACTGAGAGGGGCCCTATGGAGCGGAAACTAAATGAGGTAGATTCTGTATACCTTGAAGCACCTTACAGTCTAAGGAAGAACACAAAATAAAACAGAACTATATATCAATATATTTGCAGGAGAGAGAGAAATAAACCCAATTAATTGCAGAGGTAAACAAAGTTCATAAGTAATCAACGTGACAAAAGGAATAAAGGGTATTCTTTAATATCAGAAAGGTAAGCTTGACTATGATCTTTTGCAATAAGTTATTTTCGTACCACAAAGAAGCATTTCTTGATGGTGTGATTATCATGCCTGTATGAGTATATGAGCATTCAACTACACTATTTTTATTTTTGTTCTTCTTGCAGTGTTATTTGGGAATGTCTTAACACTTAGGTTTATAACAGGAATATAAGTGCAAAGGACATTTTCCTTCCAATGTACTTAAGCACAAAACATATTTTTGTAAATAATATAATAATAATGTTGACTTTTTTAGAGTTTCAGAATCTAAATATAATCCTCATTCTTACAACATTTGTAAAAAATAGGATAAAAGACCATCATTAAGGTAATTTGTGTAGAGGAGCTAAGGTCTGAATTTCAATGGCCCATCCTTATAGAAATTCTGTTTTGGTTGACTAGATCCCATCGATTCATTTTGATATTACATATAAATGAAAATACCAAATGTCTTTAGCTTTGTCAGTGAAAAAGTAGTTTGGGCTTAACAAATGGTTCAGCGATGTCTGTTTGGAAGCTTCATGACATATTAAAGCAGTTGATGAGGTACAATTTGTTGTGAGATCACATCTGATTGATGGTTTACTATCTACCACAGCCTCATCTGCTGCCACATCCCATAATAAATGTTCATTGCTTGACAGTGTTAAATGTGCTCTATCTAAATCATTTGTTACTTATAACAAGTTTCAGTATATACGAATCAAATATTGTTTACAGTTGCCTTCAGTAGGATTTATCATTTTGCACCTTTCCACCACTTTAAATGGAATAAGTAAGATATAGATTTTTGAGTGTTTTGAGCCCGTGGGTGGTAACGTACCAAGAATTCAGTCATCAAGTAAATACTAAGCAAGTTATCTTGAAGAATAAAGATAAAAGTGGATTTGTAACTTTTTTTTCTGTTTCTAAATATACAAGTTGTACATTTATAGTACACGTTCTTGGGAAAATAATTAAAATACAGGGCAATTTAAAAATATTTATCATTTGTGAAAATCACATGAGGTAACTTGCTTCTAGCTTTTAGGAAAACTTATTTTTCACGTATAGCCACTCGAGCAGCTTTGACTCTGAAACTTGTCTTTCAACCACAAGCTTCTGTTTTTTATATATTACCTTCCTTCATTGCTGCTAAGTCTAACCTTGATCCCATTTCATTTTCTTCCTTGAAGTCTTTCAACCTATCTGGTTCTTATTTCCTTATGGCTCAAGATTCTTTGTCGCTTGGTTTTAACCCCATGAGTTGACGTTCTCAGCCCATGATCAATGTTTATTGATATCCAGGCATCTCTGCATCAACCATCCCACATCAAAGTCCCTTCTACAATCCCACATCTATGGAAACACTAACATCCTACATTTTTGTTCTATTTAAATAATACGTAGACTATTTAAATGAATAGAATATTTTCTGTCATTAATACATTACCTGGACTAAGAAAACTCTTGAGACTATCTTAATTACTACAAAAATAAAAATAGGAAGCACAGATGTGATATTTTGATTCATTAATTTCTAATGTGAAAGGCAAAACTAGAAGTCATCTTTGTGTTTCATGCATGAAGAAATTTTGAGATGAATGACTCCTTTGTCCCTTGCCTAAGGTCACATGAAACGAGACTCATGGTTTCAGGCAGGGAAAGAGCCTGTGATAATACTGTTTAATACAGATTTGCTTTATATTTTCTACAGATTGTGCATATAAAGCAAGGTGTTTTATGATCCAGAATTTAAGACCATTCCACATCTGTTCATTTCTTTCTGAACAAAACAGCATTTTTTAAAATCAGTACAAATTGCTCTAAAATTTTCGTTTGATTAATAATACAAAATTTTGAGGGAGACATTATCGAAAATTTCAAATGTGTTTGCCCTCATATTTTTAAGACTGCTAAATTCCATTTAATCACATTTCTGTTCAGCCTCCTGGGAGTTATCTCTTGTTCATACCTTAAGAGATATCTTCCGCATCTTTTTTTTCTCATAGACAGTATAATCTTGATGGGTAAACACTATTGACAAATTTTTTAAACTGTTTCACATTAATTCAGACTTTGAATGGAGACAGGAGAAAATCTTTACCTTAGCCAAGGAGCATAATTTAGTACTTTCCACCTCTTTATGCCCATATAAAAATAGATTTTTTCCTTGAAAATACACTAAATGCATTCCAGATGAGTTTTCTGTGATGAGCATAGTAAAACTTTACATTGGATATCAAAATAAGTTATGCAATAGAAGAAAGTTCTGAGCAGAGTAGGAAATTCTGTGGGGTTTTTTGTTGCTGTTGTTATAGAGCGAAACGGTTTTCCAACTTCAGTGCACATTCAGATCATTTGGAGGGCTTGGTAAAACCGACTGCTGGGTCCCATCCCCAGAGTTGCTGATTCAGTAGGTCTGAGGTGAGATCCACGAGTTTGCTTTAATAACAAATTTACAGTTGATACTGATGCTGTTGGTTCTGGGGCCACACTTTTAAAACCAGTAGTATATTGGAGTTGGTGTTTAGAGTAAGAAGTCTTATTTAAAATCCTGGCATTACCATGTAACAGCCCTGTGACCTTGGATAGCTTTTATGATCTCTCTGGAATCAGTGTTTCAAAGTTTATAAAATGGGAACCATGCTACCTGCCTGAGAAGGTGGTTGTGGTCATTGAGATACTGTATATAAAATGCCAGCAGTGGTATGTAGCACATATTCTCTGTTCAGTGAGTTTTAACTCTCTTTTCTGCAGATGTGTTCCTGTGTAAGTCATGATTCTTTGCTGAGTAGATGAGCAGAAAAAAATTCCTTGAGTTCTTCTGTTTGTCTAGCTTTCAGTAGAGTAAGAAAAATTACTTAGTCATGTGTGAGGTACTCAATAAACTTCACTGATTACCTCGTATAGAGCAAATACTGCTCTAATTGTTGGGAATATAATAATGAAAAGACCTGGCCACTGATCTTGAGAATCTTTAAGTCCAGTTCAATAGTTGCTATAATGAGTTGTTTATAAAAGAAGGCATATAACCAGAGTAGCTTCTTTTTTTATTCAATTTTCAGTTTTATTCAATTTTCAGCCCAAATCTTATCTTCTCAAAGAGGAATCCCTCTCCACTAAGCACCCAATCTAAAGAAGCCTACTCCCATCACCCACATCCTCAGGTTTTTGGTCTAAAAACTCTATTTTATTCAGTCATCTTGTTTATTCAAAATTGTTCTTGCTTTCTCTTTTGTATTTAACTATGAGAAAGAAAGGGTCTGATCTCTTTTATTTATCATTGAATACCAGCCCTCTGAAATGTTTGGAATAGATGGTGGTAGATGTGTATTATGGAGTAAATGAACGCATGGAAGTCTGTTTAGAAAAATCTCCTTAAGTTTCACAGGGGCGGAAGCTTTTGAACCAAGCACCCAAGTAGGAAAAAGGCAACTCAAGTTGAGGAAAACGCTAAGTGATAGGACATTGAGAGGAAAGTGTAAGAGCCTATGCTAATGATGTACAAGCAGCCTGATTATTTTGAGAGACACAAAGGGAAGTGGGAGTAAGAGTTACATCAGCGTTACAGGAAGAGTGTATCAGCCTCTAACCAATGGAGAAAAATTGAAGAACGAGGGGAAATGATCAGTTGACATCTTAGTGTAGGTATTTCTGGTAACTGTAGAATTGTTGACCTAAACTGAATGCCTGAGTATCGCATGCAGAAGCTCTTTTTGGTGCCTCTAAAGAGAGAGAAGTAGACTTTAATCTTGTGGCAATATTCGGAAAATTAATGACATAATAAAGGTGAGAGACACCTGAGGGAAAAGGCATAATATAATTTTTAAAAGGTTAATTTTTCCTATTATGAAAATAATTCCTGCTCCTTATTTATTAGGGTTTATTTGGAATATTTACTCTAAAACTTTCACATGTAAAAATATGTAATTGATAGTTTGCATACGTTCCTTCCATACTTTTTTTCTGTGTATTTTTACATTTGAAATCACATTATAAAATTAAATAAATCTTATGTTTTTATTTAAATTATAACGAAGCATTCTCATCTTCCAAGATATAGTTTGTAATGGCCACGTAATACTCCATTTTATGGGGACACTATGCTTAATATTTTCCTCTTGAACACTTAACATTGCATACCTAGATTGAGTAGGATATATTCATATTGTTAGGTAGGTAGGAAATTCCTTGGTTGTGTGTAACAGACACTGAAAGCAGTAGCTGAATATAAGATAGATATTTATACCTTTCGTTAAAGAGTTTGAACGAATAATTAGCTGTATCCTGAAAGCCATCATGGGTTCAGGCTCCTTCTGTGTTACTGGTAAACAATGACATGGAATGTTACACTCCTGGACCTGGTCCAAAATGGTCCATGATAGTTCAGGATTAACATGCGAAGGTGATGGTTTCATGCAGAAATTCTGCACATCTTCACGTTTTCATTCATTTCCTGTAAGACATTCATATAACCACCCTAGTAAGGGAAGTGGGGAAATGCAGTCTTTTTTTGGAGTGGGGTGGGGATGAAATGCTTAGCTAAAATGCTGTCAGTGGAAAAATGATAGAATGGAGAGTGGTAGATAAATAGCAGTTTCTGCTCTGCATAGTCAGGTTTCTCATCCCAACAATGCCACTGGTCTCGAGATATCTTGCGGAAGCCATTGCATTTCAGGCATTATTAATTTTGCTTTTGAAGAACACTATGACGGTCCAATTCAAAATGTAGCTCCTATTTTGTTTCAATGATATACTTTAAAATATTTAGTTAAATAATTAATTCTTGATCTGTGAAAAGTGCAATGAGAGACATAATATTTAACAGAGAACTCTGGTCTGTGGCATTGTTTAAATTATTTTAAGCCAGAATTTCTTTGAGTTTAGAGGCCTGACCCCCAACCCCTGGTAACCACTGATCTTTTTACTGTACCTAGAGTTTTGCCTTTTCCAGAATGTAATAGTTGGAATCACACAGTATGGAGCCTTTTCAGACTGGCTTCTTTCACATAATAGTATGCATTTAAGGTCCCTCCGTGTCCTTTTGAATCTTTCATTTTTAAACGTTTGTTTTTTTCAGGATGTTAACATGAAAGTATGGTCAATACCTGACATTTTCCCTAATCAAACCCCTCTTGGCCCACCACAGATTCTCAGTAACAGATGGCAGAATCTTGAGTGAAATAGAGTAAAATTTTCTGCATATATCAGAAAACATTAAAGAACTCTTCCCTGTTGTTACAACATGTAAAGATTTTTGGAATAATTTTGAACCCAATTTCTAGGTCCATAGAAGGGGTGAAATAAATGGGCTGCAGCTGAAGATAAGGAGGTTTATTAGGTAAGAAGAATTAATCTTTCTTTTGCTTAGAGAAAATTTACCTTTGATGACAAAACAAATCTTTTTCTTGGTTATGGCATTCTTGGGCATCACACTGTATCTGTGTTGTGAAATTTGCTATGCAATATGAAAAGCCTTGGTACACACTGTATACATAGTAAGTCATGGACATAATGATTAGTATATGGAGGAAGAAAGCGGAAGCAGAAAAAGAGAAAAAAGAAAGAGGACTAGCAATAAAGAATGTGAAGGGTGGAGGTGGGAACAAAATCCACTCCTTATTTCTTAAAAAGCAATGCTATTTTGGATAGTTTTAATTCAATTTTTGATTAGCTATATAGAGAGAAATAATTTGAGATCTAATTTGCTATATTTACTCCGATATTAGTGTGTTGTCATTATTTGCAAAAGTATTGTTAAAAAACACAAAGTTCAAGATTAATTAAATAATGAGGTTTGAGAGAAACTTACCCATAGGAGATTTATTTATTTATTTATTTATTGCGGTACGCAGGCCTCTCACTGCTGTGGCCTCTTCCGCTGCGGCGCACAGTCTCCGGACGCGCAGGCTCAGCGGCCATGGCTCATGGGCCTAGCCGCTCCGCGGCATGTGGGATCTTCTCGGACCGGGGCACGAACCCGCGTCCCCTGCATTGGCAGGCGGACTCTCAACCACTGCGCCACCAGGGAAGCCCTTTTTCATTTATTATTAAAACTTTGGTAGAACTAGGAGCACTGCCTTAATATCAGTAAAGATGAGCATATGCTGTCCTGTGATTATACATTACCTGCATTTTCCTCCCCACAATATGTGATGGTTACAATTCATTCCATGGTACTTCAAGAGGAAGATAAGACAAGGGAAGAAGGAAACCTAATAGCTATTTGTAGACGTTTTTGAGACTTCAAGCACATCACTGTGGTGAATGGAGGTCCCTCCTCAGACCTGTACGTATTAAACTTCATTCCACCCACTCAATGGAATAGAGTGTGAATTCATGCCTTTACCCTTTTTCACATACAAGTATCAACTTAGCAGACATCATCTCTTGCACTCCTTTCCATACCTCTGCAATAGGTAGTTTGGAGTTTCAACTTTATGTTCAAGTTCTTACCTTTAATTTTTTGCTCATGTAGTGCCCACATTTATTTTGCTTAGTCGTCAAGCAATTTGACAGCTAATTGTACAAATTGGTTTTTCTTTCTGATATATATATATATATATATATATATATATATATATATCACAAAGTTAATTTTACCAATGTAGAACCACTCTGCTAAAATCTGGAAGGATGAAGAGAAAACTAAGAATTTTATTTAGAAAAATTTTTAGACAAGCTGATCATATAGACTTGCTGATATTTTTATCTTAAATAAGGATGCTTTTGTGACTTAAATCTGGAACTCTTTGGCAGTTTTATAAAACCTAATTGTGCAAATGATGTTTAAAAACCGAATTTTGCATTTTAATCTATTACTGAATATTTCTTAGTTAATAATATTTTTTAAAATTTCAAACTCTTCGGGGCTTCTCTGGTGGTGCAGTGGTTGAGAGTCCGCCTGCCAATGCAGGGGACTCGGGTTCGTGCCCCGGTCCAGGAGGATCCCACATGCCACGGAGCGGCTGGGCTCGTGAGCCATGGCCGCTGAGCCTGTGCGTCCGGAGCCTGTGCTCCGCAACAGGAGAGGCCACAACAGTGAGAGGCCTGCGTACTGCAAAAAAAAAAAAAAAAAAAAAAAAAAAAAAAAAAATTTCAAACTCTTCTATATATGACATTTTAAATGTTCTTTGAACTCATTAAATACAGCATTTCAACAGGACTCTTTAGAATTTTTATTACATGAATGCTGTATTTCTAATAGCAACATTTATTTATTAATAAAAGTTGAGAGTAAATACTGATGACTCAGATTGTAGTTACTTTTGCAAAGGAGCTACTTAGGCAATAGATTCTACTTAAATGATATGTTTTAAATGTTTGCTAAAGAGTTTCCATTTTACCCACAAAATACATTTAGAGCTTGTGATACATACTCCAGTGAAACATTAGCAATTAGTTACATTTGAAGCCACATACTGTTTCCAGATATGTCACCTGTTCTGGACATGTGAGGTGGCATTGCCAGACAATAGATTGATTATTTGGGAGTTTGTTCTTCACATCGATGAATTCTGAACTTGAGGAAGACACCTAATCTCTGTGTGTTAGTTTCTTCATCCTTTTAATATATGTGTAAATTTTAGTCATAGTTGGTTATTCTCCTTGCAAATTGCAGTCTGTGTTATTTTATCTGAAATTCCAGACCACTCCTAAATTCTAAGACTGTGTAAGATGTGCTATGTGTGGCCTCACTTTTAACATAAGCCTGATTTGGGCTCATGTTATCTCCTTTTTTGAGTGTATATATTTGTTAAGTCACAGTGATATTATTACATGTTCATATCTCTAAGGTTGTTAATCCATGGAAAATTCAAACTTGTAATATTTGTGTATGTTGTGCATATATTAATGTATGTATGTGTAATTCTTCAAGAAACGTCTTTCCTATACATGACCTAGAAAAAATTGCCAAAGTTTGGCATATAGATATTATCCATCTTTATTATAATCATTGGTTATTTAATGCCACCCAAGTTCTTCTTGAAACTCCTGTATAAACAACTAGATGCAAATTCTAACAGAAGTCAACCAATTGCAAAGAAAAAAAACAGAAAAGAAGAAAAAAAAAACTAAAGTTGTGTATCTAAATGCAGTTATACAGTCAAAAGCCTAGGTAATTGCACAATAACTCTGACCGTTAATTTTGTTAGTTACGGTATGGACATGATGAAAAATGCAAAGCTGAATTCAGAGCAATTGTATCATTCTAATGAGAAGATTCATGCTGGCAAGCTGTCCTTTTGCTCTCCCTCAGCCTTCAGTCAAGATAATTTCATTTATCTTCCACGTTACCGTAACCATGTGGGGTAGAACAATACCCAAACATTTCACCTCCTTGACCACATTTAAGAAAGCTTGTTTGTCTTGAGCGTAATATTTTAGCCTATCCTCAATGTCAGCCTATCACTCTAACTGATTTATTTCTAACCAGAATAATATGAGTAGAAAAATATATGTAATGTGAAGTCTAAAGTATTGAGGCCCCGAGTGGATTTATACTGCTTTACATCACACGTGATTTAGAGCTAATGGAGTATATTGACATTTTATAAGCATTTAACTTTTGGAGAAGTCACATCCTAGGTCACAAAGCATATTAAGATTTTAAAATATTATATATTTGCCACTTTTGGAAGGACACTGGTTTAATGGTTAGGAGAGCAGGCAACTAGTTATTCATTGAAAGTGATTCTTACCTTTAGCAGGTGGATAGAAAATATGTCAACATTTCAAATAAAATGGGATTTTTTTTGACTTCTAAAAAATGCATTGTTCATGTTCTAAATACTAAAGAAGCAACTGTCAGAGTTAATATATCCTGCCACATATATTACAATATGTTAGTTTAATACAAATACTTGAGGACAAATCTGCTGTTTGAGAATTGTCAGTAAAATAAAGGCAAAATGATGAATTTCTCTTGGTTGTTTGTGAATCTTTTAGGTGTTTTCTGTCTCCTTAAAGATTGTTACCTGTTCTTTATCTGGTATTGCTGTGTTTTCTAAAGGTCAGAATTAGTATAAATTTAATTTATGTTCCCCTTCAATTAAACAAATTTTTCATGATCTGAGGAAATTTATCATCAGATTGAACTTGTCAGAAATATTTTCAGAGTAGTATTAGGTAGACTATTACAAGAAAAAAAAGCAGTCATTTCAAAATCTCGGGCTTCCCTGGTGGCGCAGTGGTTGAGAGTCCGCCTGCCGATGCAGGGGACACGGGTTCGTGCCCCGGTCCGGGAAGATCCCACATGCCGCAGAGCGGCTGGGCCCGTGAGCCATGGCCTCTGAGCCTGCGCGTCCGGAGCCTGTGCTCCGCAACGGGAGAGGCCACAACAGTGAGAGGCCTGCGTACCACACACACACAAAAAAAACGTCAAGGAATCACCTGCTCATATCATATACTAATACTGACGGTCTCTGCTCCCTGCAGTGATGCAGCTTCCTTCCCTCTGTGCCTCTCTCGTCACCTGCCTTGGGTTCTTCACCTTTTTAGAGGGCTGTGAAAAATAAAGAAAGAGTAAGATGTGTTAGAGGCCTTATGTGTCCTGCAAAGCCTATAATAATGACTACCTGGCCCTTCCCATAAAAAATGTACTGATCCCTTCCTGAGTGCTTTGGAGTCCTCCGCTGGCATCAGGCCGACTGACCTGAGCAGACAGAAAATGCCTGGGAAATTCACCAGAAATTTCCGTGGACTTGCAGATTGTATCTATCCTTTTCACCAGTATTCCATTGTTCGGAACTCAGTTACTTGGCCAGACCCAGCCAAAAGGAAAACTAGGAGACATCGTTGAGCTAGATGCTCAACAGGAAAGGGAAGATGGTCTGGCAAATAACTAGCTAGCCTCTGTCATATTTATAATGTGACTAACAAAATGACCGCTTGCAACAGATGCAGCAGTGTCATGTATTTTGAAAGAGTAATTTTGGAATGAACGTTTCGTTATGGCGGACACTTCTAGTCTCTGCTGTTCTCCTCTCTTTCCAGTAATCCAGGTGAATAAATAATTCCCCATCCACTTACAGTCAGTCAAGAGCATGCAACATAAATCAGTAGTTTGGTGCACTATTTTTAGCAGCTATCTTTGAACCTACTCCGCTATACTAGGCCTAAAACCACCTCTCAGTTCCTCTTTGTTTACAGCAATAAAGTAGAAGACTATTTATTGTCTGTTTGGCCATACAATTTGCTTTAATATTGTTAAAAGACAAACTGAGGCGTATTAAAAATTTTAAGTTTATTTGAGCAAAAATGGATTCAAATTGGGCAGCACCAACTGGAAGTAGTTAGGAGTTACCTGCCAAAAAGAACCAGGGAAAAAACTTATATAGAGAAAGTACAGAAGTAAAGAAAGGAAATTATTTAATTGGCTATAGCTTAAAGCCAAGCCTAGTTGTCTGTCTGTGATTAGCTGTCCTTAGCATTTTGATTTTGTAACCTTGAAACCTTTACAGGTTTAGGTTTTGGTTTGCTTATTTAGACCACCATGGCATTAGAGCCATCATGGCCTAACGGCCTTCTTGTTTAATTAATTTAACCCAATATTCACGATTGATCCCCGTGGACTTTCCTCAAATCTTGTTATTCAGCCTGTGAGGGCTTTGTTCGGGCTGCCTCTGCCAGCACCACAGTCCCATCCCCCAAAACCATCATGAACTATGAAGGTTCTTAGATGTTTATAGTTTCATGGATTCTGGCGGGAGATACGTGACTCTTGGGTCAGAGACAAAGAACTTTGTTACTCACAGCACCATAAACATAATGAAAATGTGTATGTGTGCGTGAAATTCCCTTGAACCTAAGTCCTATGGGAGTGACACAGATGGTACCAGATGAATGACTGGCGTTTCAGGAGAACTGTGAACTTAGGGAAACTGAGTCTTCTATATATAAGCATTCCTGCTCTTAGCTTTAGAAGGAAACAGGCAGTAAGCAAACACATCCTTTACACTGAAGAGAAACACTATCTCTGTATTCCAAGGCTGTTCGCTCTGCAAACATCCTCACGAATACAGTCTAGAATTAAGGGCAGTCAGTGCCACACTGGCAGGACAGGTAAAAATCTCAAAAGACTCACAGAGAACTTTTCTCCAGTATTATTATCCTTGGATTGCTATATTTTCAAAATGTGTCTAGCAATATACAGGTCTGTATTGGAAGCACGTTTAATAGAAGGTATGGGTAGTTTAATTAAAATCTATACTTGCTGTTATGGGAGAAAACTGAAATCATGATTTCTAGTATTGACACAGTTGTTTGCCAGGCCAACTTTATGTCGGCGCAGAATGATTAGATTTCACTAAAAGTGATTTACATAGTTTTAACATGTAATTAGGTTGTTTGCCTTGTAAACAGCCATAGTTGTGACTCAAATTTTATTGAATGGTATCCAAGTGTCCCACAGATAAACATGTATAAGTCTTTCTCAGTGAATATAATTTGTAATCAATTACCAGAAACTCTTCCCTAGTTTAGAATTCTAACTTGCAGACGTGTTCAAGCTGGAATTCAGCTAAGGTTGCAAATCACTACTTGTGGTATGGTATACTGATTCAATAAAACTCTCACATACCGAATGATCTATATTGGTTCTCACTATCCAAGAAGAAGCAAAATGAAAACAACATATCTGCTGTGTTACAAGCATAATTCTTCCATTTTTCTTGGCTTCAAGTGATAAAAATGCTGGATGCTTTCGTCTGTAGCAGGATATTCCCAGCTGAGTGCAAAGGAGAATTCAATATTTGTCTAGTAAATGAGTGACTGGCAGCACACAGGTGTCCACACGCATGAGCTGATTTGCACGCAGGATGGAGACCTTCTAGAATAAAGTTTTGCACATGAGAACTTGCAGAATATACTGTAACCTAAAAGTCAAAGGGAAAGAGAGATGCTTTAGAAAGCTAGGCATTGTGACCCCTGCCTAATCCCTCTTTAAATTCGTTGGAAAACCTTGGCGTGCTTATTGTTGAAGAGCTGTTTAAGTGGCAAAACAAGACGCAGGTCAGGAAATCATGGTACCGTGTGATATTGGTGTGGTGAGGTCTCAGGGGCCTTTGGAAGTGGAATGGACCTCGAGGAAAGTGCTGTGCCAAGCAGGGCAGTAGAGAGTCTGTGGAAATGGATTTTTGTTGTAAGCACAAATGAGAAAGACCTTGAGACCTCTAGGGACATTTGAGGAAGGTGCAGTTTTGTATCATTCACTTTAGGAAGATGAGGATGCCAAATCGTATTCATTACTTCTATTCTGATCTCATTGTGCCCAAAGGCTGCTTAAACCTGAGCAAATTTAGATTTTCACTTCTTAGCATTTCAGTATACCTTAAACCTATTTTCAGAATTGGGCTTTTTTTCCCCATCCTTTTCTAGCTATTTCCTTTCTTTTGTATAAGAATGTGTCAGTGAATTCTATTAATTTTAGCTATATATGTGAGTAAATTGTTAAGCTTTTTTACAAAAGCAATTTCCTACTTTAGCTTTTAAGAGAATTATCTTGGAAGAGAATTGATTTGTTTGACTTAAAACAATGGGCTGTAAGAAAAGACCCTTTTAAAAATTGACAGACTGATATTCTAGATTACCTTTTGCATCCAGGAGTGTTCAGAATTCAGCTTTCTACGATGGAATTAGATTCACCAAATCTTTCTGAATACAAATAAATCATATAACGAATGAAGGTGTGATACAAACAAATTTTTAAAAGTGAGGAAGTGATTCTATCTGCTTAGAATTTAAAGTGTAAGGAAAGATTTTGTGAAGACCTTAAAGACGTAGATAAAATTCCACTCTGTTCAAAACTAGCAGGTATCGTGGTCATCAGAACTTTTCAACCAAGGTAGTAATATTCTTTGAGCTGTACTTCCGAAGATTAAAAGTACTTCTAAAAATCTGAAGTTCAGGTAGGAGGCACTTGTAGTCTGTGTGACATATGGACCTGTTTCAGTAAATGCACTATGACTTGGTCACTGATTAAATAGAAGAAATGAAGGATGAAAGGATGAGGAAAAGATGCTTTCAAGGTTTAGGCCTGAAAATGTGGAAGTGAATGTAGTTTAGGAAATGATGTGCTCAGTCTGAGTTAAAGTGTCCCATTGGGCAGTTAAAAATGGGTTGAGAGAAATATTAAAGTCAGTGATTTGGGAGACATCTAGATATGTTAATAACAGTGACTATTTATGATTGCTTATATTTCAGATTCTATGCTAGGAGTTTAATATACATTACTATTTTTAATCATTTAATCCTAATGTGGTAGGTATTCATACAAATATATTTTCATATGTATACTCATATTCATATTTAGATACTTACATATATATGAAATTGATCATTTGTGAAGCTAAGTAATTTAATAATCACTGCTCAGTTTCTCTAGACTTGGATTTCAACCTTTATCTGTATAACTGTGAAGCCTGCATATTCTTAACTCCCAAGCATTCCTATCTCTTATGATAATGGTTTACATTTTGAATGAAGTGAAAATCAGAGACAATAAGCAAGGGCTTGAAGAAAAAAGAGAAAGGAATTTAAGATAGAAGGAGGTGTGTAGGGGAAGGAATGCCCATGTGAATGAGGCCAAGATAGAAACTCAAACAGGAACAAAGCTCTCCTGTGAATCTCAAGAGATCCAAGGCTTGGGACAGGCCTGTATGAAGCCCAGGGAGGGCAGTTCTTTCTATAGCAAACCTTTTTCTCCACTCTGTATAACCAGGCTCTCCAAAATGTGTGAGTGTGAAGTGAGGTGTGTGCATGTGTGTGTATAAGTATGTGAGTGTGTATCAAGATGGGCAGAGAATCATTTTTCAGCACAGAGGAAATATTTCCAATAAAATTAAGTACTGCTGAATTACAGCAAACTATTGTGGGTGCTGAAATTTGCATTGGGTTCCTAGACGTGATCAGATGAAATGCTTTCAAAATTTTGCTGTAAAATATATCTGAAGACTAAAATAAATTTAAGCCTTCCTAGTTTTCGTAAGAAAAAAGAACTTTCAGAGTCTGAAAAGTTGCCCTGAGGTTAACACCAAAAATAATTCCTGGAGCCTAAGAGAACATCACACTGAATGGTAGTATTAGAGCAAAAAAAACAAGTTTTCAGTATATGTCTCCTTTTCCTACTTTAGTTTAAATCATTTAATTGCTAAAAGTTTTATTTATGAAATTTCCTTTCATACAGTTTTTTTTCTATAACTCTTTGTGATTCAATTTTATTTGCTTTAACATGTCTACTTCAAAGCATAGCTAACTCTAAGTTTGTATTGTCAGGTACTTTATTATTTGAAATGTAAAAGTGCTCCTTTCAGACAGTCACTCTCTGTTCCCAAGTGATCTTAGTTTGTCTTTAAACTACTCCCTGTCCTCTATAAGGCCGCTCTATGGGGGTCCTAAATTGGATCAGATTTTGTCTTTACAGGCCAATTAGCTCAGGCTTTGATCGCACAAAAAGAGAAACTAAAGATCAGCCTTGTCCTTCTGGAAGCATCCCCTTTGGGACCTCTAAAAGAAGCTTTCTTTGGTTTCTAATTTTTCATTAAGAATTTAGCAATCTCTAATGAAAGAATGTTAGTTCTCCCAAGTCACTAACACCAACAAACTTTTATAATCCACCAAGAAGATTTTTACAAATATTGAAAAAAACAACAAATAATTATCGTTAGTAACTCTTACCTGGGTGCACTGGAGGTAAGTCTATGTTATTCCTTGTATTTACTTTTGGAAACTGAGGTCAAGATCTTTTTCAGGATGGGAGTTATTGACTTTTAATTCACTTTCTGATTTTTGGTTCTATGAAATATTACTCCTTTGGCCTTCAAAATCATGTCTAATGACATGAGTCGAGAGTTGCAAAATATAGCAGTTAGAAATGTGGGCAGTGTCTATCAAGAAGACGTATTTTGTTGTCCAGAGCTATCAGATGGCTAGGAACCATTTCATATTGCCCAGACAATCATTCATCATGTTTTCGCCGTTGAGATTTGCAGATAACTTTTCCAAGTCAATCGTATTATGAGAATTTACCTTACATTTTACATCCTCCTAAGGGATCTAAGAAGTTTGAGCTTTTACCCGTCTCTTCACCAGTATGAAAGGCAAGAATTTGCCTGATACACTCACAGAGTGACAACATGAAAGCAAAGGAGATTACTCTGTAAACTCCCTGTGAGACTTCCTGTGATAACAGGGCCACTTTGCATCAACTGGGAATGAAAGCATAATGATATACTCCCTAAAGTGAGGCTGATGCGGCCTGATCTATGCAGGCACAGCTTGAGGAAGGCTATGGCTACATTGGAAGCGAAGGTTCATAACTCTCTGTGGCTGAACACCTATGGAGAAATACCATTCAAACAAAATTTTTTTTAAAATGGATTATGTCTTTTTTATGATTAACAGTTCTTGCTGGGAATTAGATTTGTTTTCAGGAAAATAACTGGAAGACCTACTACCGAAGTACCAGTTCATATTCTGATATACATTTTTCACTGTACCCACCTTCCTATCACCTTCCATGTTTCTTAACTCTAAGGCAGAGAATCTACTTCTTTGACCTCAGGATTTATTAGTTAAGGCTGCCTTAGGTACTGAAGAACAGACAAAAAAATTGTGACGAGAACATTTTTACTTCATGGAAAAGGATTATTCATTCTATTTAGGTTTGGCATAAAGTGTTTAGAAAGTTTTCGTTGACATTTTATGTTGTGTCATTTGTGTGTGTGTAGAAGTGCGTGAGCTTTCCCACTTTTGAATTACGAGAGATACATATTTAAAAATTACGAATTTAAAACTGGTTTATATATGTGATTTAGTAATTCAGAACAACGGAATTCTGTCCTTGAACTTTGCCTGTTGTGGTCAAAGCTGCTGTTCTAAACTGAAGTACTCAGTGTGATATTGCTCTACTCTATTTTACCAAAGATCGTTTTACAATTTTCAAAGAGTCGTGTATTTAAAATAACAACAATGATCAACAACAACAATAAAAAATGGTAGCTATGTGAGGTGATGGAAGTGTCAGCTAAACATTTTATGGTAATCATTTCACAATATACATGTATATCAAATCATCATGTGATACATTTTAAGCTTAAACAATGTTACATGTCAGTTATATATTAAGAAAGCTGGAAATAATGAAAAAATAACATCCAGGATTAGCATGAAGACTAAATGAGATATGTATTAAAAATATTTATTATAGCTGTTGGGACATAGCAAATGCTTAATAAATGTGCTATTATTGCTATTTAAACTTAAAAAAATAAAATAACAACAATCAGTAAGCAAACAAGATAAACAAAAGTGGTTGTCACGCCCCACCCTGTCCTAGGCACATGGAATGGAACCAAGTAGGGAAGTACCACACAAAAAATAGGTCATTGATTGTAGGGAAATTCTAGAGAATCAATTACTAGGAAATCATTTTTGTAATATAATGTTTTTGGATTTATATTTTTCCAAAAGTAGGCCCAAAATTCATACTACATATGAAGTAATCTAATGTCTAAAATAGTGTTTATTATATATCTGATAATGTACAATTGTATGAGGACGTTAAGTTGGACTCTTCCAAGTGTTCAAGAATGACAGATTAAGAAAGCTAACACCGAAAAGCAATAAACTACCCACATGCTACATACTGCCGCCCTTGAGATTTCAGACACTTGCAGAATCTGCCCAACCTCTACTCACCCATGACACCCTACACAGTCGACTATAAGTCTATTTAAGAAGACTGAGGAAGAAAGAAAACTGAGTGCACCTTGTTGAGAGGACAGTAATTAGGAGAGAATCTATCTTCCTGGCTGGAAATGCTCTGGTCAGGTTGGGGAGGTGGGGTGCTGTCTTTGAGGAATCGTTCTTAGATGTTACCTTACGTAGGGAAAAATTGACATCTGAATTAACATCTCAAGTACATAGGTTAAGATACAGAATTTGACAAGACCTCACCACCATGCAGAAAGGAGAATTGGAGGCCTTCTATGAATGGAAAAATTGAAGGAAAATCAGTATACTTCTCTCTAAGAGGGTTCCTGGGCATCCGGAAAAGCAAGAGTAAAGCTTTAAATTACCCCCAAGAACACCATGCACACAAACTATGGGGAGCCTATTAGTACCAGGGTAAACCAGACTAAATTAGAAAACAGGGTCATATCCCACATCCACAGGCAACCAGTTATGTACTATACCTTCCTCTTCATTTCTCTTCTCTGCTTTCACCACTGGAGGAATTTGTCCACAAAAGAAAGTGTAGCACAGCTCAGCTGTTCCTCTCTTCATCTAATCCCATCTAACCACAAATATAAATTGCTATGAAGCATGGATAGGGAAGACTTTGAACCAGCTATATTATTGGGCAATGTTATTTAAGTGTGCAAAAAACATATGGAATCTCGTGAAATGTCACCAAGAATGAAAAGGGGACTTTATTATACCATGATTAAAAGCAACGTAAAGGGCTTCCCTGGTGGTCCAGTGGCCCCAACTACTGAGCTCGCGCGCCTCAAAGAGAGCCCGCGTGCCACAAACTACAGAGCCCGTGCGCCCTGGAGCTTATGAGCCACAATTAGAGAAGAGAAAACCCGCACACCACAACTAGAGAGAAGCCCGGTGCCTCAATAAAGACCCTGCATGCCGCAACTAAGACCCGACACAGCCAAAAAAATAAATTAAATAAATAAATATTTTTTATAAAGAATGTAAAGACTTATTTTTTTAAAAAGCAACCTAAGTCGCAGCTCTGTGTTTATATTTCAAAGAGTTGAAATTCCTTAATAAACCAAGTACACATGGCATCTTTCTCCAAATTTCTAGTTTCTTTGGACCATTCTGATGATCTTACTGTCCAAGATCTTTGTTTCGTTTGTAAGGGGCAGAGAGCCAGGATTTAAACTGTATGTGTTTCTATTCTTTGCAACCAAAAGTGCCTAAATAAAACCTGTGTAATATATTTTTAAAATATTTTCTTCAAAGAATGGTTCTAGACATGCTAACAATTATGGAAATGAATATCAAAAAGAAACACAACAGAAAGAGTATCTAAATGATAACAACCTATACAGTTGATGAAATTATGGACAACTTCTTTTTCATATTTCTATCCCCCCAAATTATATAAAAATAATAAGTAATAATAATTAGCAATAATTAAACATCTATTAAATGTGAGACACTATTCTAAGTACTTTACACATATTCGTTCAACTCATCACAACAATCCTAAGAGACAGGAAAAACATCATTATCCTTATTTTGCAGATGATGAAACTGAGTCCTGTAGAGATTATGTGACATTTCCAAGACCATACAGATAATAGTTAACAAAGCCTGAATTTAAACTTAGGAAATATTACTTCAGAGGTATGAGCACCAGATTTATTTAAGTGTGCCTCAGGCATCAAGTTCCATTTATCTGGAAAATGTGTCAAGAACTGAGAAGGTTCCAAGATTTTATCCTAGTTTCAGGCTAACAAGTTAGTCTTGCCACAGTTTCATGGCGGAAGGCATGAGACTCCTGGGTCAGAGACAAAGGACATTTTCTTACCCAGAGCAATAGCAGTAGCAAGGACATCATCATTTTTCTTGTGTCAGTTTTTTGGGACCAATTTTCACAGGACGACATGAAGACATTCAGGGGACACCTGCACATTTGATGGACTGCTTTACAGAAGAGGAAGTCTGTGCTCATAATGGACAGTAAGTGTGCCTGCGCATTGCTCCAAGGGGAGAGACTATCTCTAATTTCAAAGGCTGTAACTTAATCTGCCCTGTGCTCAGAGGGAGAGACTACATTTCTTCCTTCCAAGGTTGCTCACTATACAAACATTCTGAAAAGATATTCTGAGACAAACAACATCAGTGCCTCTCCTCAGAGATGTGCAGAAACATGACAGAACATGGAGAATTGTCTCCTAATAAAGTTTTGTACCCCATTAACAATGGGAATATCATAAAAATGTTACAATTAGTAATACATTTGGGAGTGAATTTAAGATTTAAACTTTTCTTAGGATTTTTTTTTTTTTTTTGCCAATCACAACAAAAAATAATTGTTTTGCTTTGTGTTGTATTCATACTGGATTGTTTACATTTGTTTTCCCCAGTCAGTATGTCCCCTTTCCTTTTCTTCATCTTTTCAACACAGAGGGAATATCACATCCACCTTAGTGGAGACTCAGGCTTTGGACTTTGAAATAAATCTCCAGGTGTAACTGACATTTTCTCTGGTTGAGAAAGATTACTCTATTTTCATTATAAACTATGTGATATTTTATAATGAGACTTATACCAGCATTGCTGAGTTTCAACTAGCTTTATGAATTCAATTTGACTTTCTTTTGCTGTTCAATAATGTTCAATATAAATACCAATATTATGATATATTTAGTATAATTATTAATGATTTGGAATTTGATAGATACTGTAGAAGCCTGAAAGCATTAATTATTTTAATGGGGGCTTATATTTTTATAAAATATTTAAAATAAGTATGCTTAAAGATAAAAAGAGTTGAAAATAATGACTTACTGTCCAAAGCCAAAGAGAAATCAGGCAAGGCTTAAGTGAAACAAGTAAGAACGCTGATGAGATAGCTTTCTTAAAAGGACCATAGGAGGGGCACATGAGAATATATCTTGGAACTATGAATGGAGTTGGTATATATTTTTAACTTCAGTATTCTATTATGAATCAATAGTCATAACTGCTTATGACTGCATAGGTCTTTCAATTTTACCAAGCATGTTCACAGGAATTTTCCCTCAATCCTCACAATAAAATAATGATGTATGTGGTGTGAGCGCTTTTTATAGAAAAAGAAATTGAAGCACAGAAAGTTTATATAATGGTACCAATATCACATGTGGCTGAATAGCAGCCATGAGATTCATCTCTAAATCATCTGAGAAAAAAAAAGAGAGTAATATTAAAAAGCACAATATATATAGCAAAAGCCCTGGATTTTGACTTTTAATGGCGTAGGTAAATCATGATTGCCTGTGTTTATAACCTTTGCACATTACCTTCCCAAAAGATAGTTTGCAAACAGAATTATTTTCTTTTCCTATTCCTAATTGTACCAAAGTTTGGGGATTAATATAATGGTCTCACAGAATATAAAAATTAGGGAAACTAGTAGACGTTCAAGACTTTAGGGTCAAGGGGTTCCTCAACTTAACATCAGAATCTCCTGATGAGCTCGAATAATTATTGGCCCTGCTCTCTGGATATTTTGGTTCACTCTACTTGGAATGGGGCTATAGAATTATAATTTTTTTAAGTGGTTTTTTTTTTATATTCACAGGGATTCTGATGATTAGAAGGCATCTCCCCTCTAAGGGAACCCTCTTGCACTATTGGTGGGAATGTAAATTGATACAGCCACTATGGAGAACAGTATGGAGGTTCCTTAAAAAACTAAAAATAGAATTACCATATGACCCAGCAATCCCACTACTGGGCATATACCCTGAGAAAACCATAATTCAAAAAGACACATGCACCCCAATGTTCATTGCAGCACTGTTTACAATAGCCAGGTCATGGCAGCAACCTAAATGCCCATCAACAGACAAATGGATAAAGAAGATATACATATATACAATGGAATATTATTCTGCCATAAGAAGGAATGAAATTGGTCATTTGTAGAGATATGGATGGACCTAGAGGCTGTCATACAGAGAGAAGTAAGTCAGAAAGAGAAAAACAAATATCGTATATTAACACGTATATGTGGAACCTAGAAAAATGGTACAGATGAACCGCTTTGCAGGGCAGAAATAGAGACACAGATATAGAGAACAATCGTATGGACACCGGGGTCGGGGGGGGAGTGGGCAGAGGGTGTGTGGTGGTGGTGGGATGAATTGGGAGATTGGGACTGACATATATATACCAATATGTATAAATTGATAACTAATAAGAACCTGCTGTATAAAAAAATAAATAAAATTAAAATTAAAAAAGGAAGGCATCTCTCCCAATATGGTACATTTAGGAATTGTCTCCATTATCTGGCTCTGCAATATAATCTTTTGGTTAATTAGTGTGTAAACTGAGAACACTGATATTTCACAAGGCTTATGTTTCTGTATTATGTCTTTATTGTTTGCTATGTTCTTATAAATATACATATCTATCAACTCATATGTAAGTATGAAAATGTATGGGTTTTTAAAATTTTAATTTATTTATTTTCGGCTGCGTTGGGTCTTCGTTGCTTCACGCGGCGTCCTCTAGTTGTGGCAAGCGGGGGCTACTCTTCGTTGCAGTGCGCAGGCTTCTCCTTGAGGTGGCTTCTCTTGTTGCAGAGCACGGGCTCTAGGCACGCGGGCTTCAGTAGTTGTGGCTTGTGGGCTCTAGAGCTCAGGCTCAGTAGTTGTGGCCCACGGGATTAGTTGCTCTGCGGCATGTGGGATCTTCGTGGATCAGGGATTGAACCTGTGTCCCCTGCATTGGCAGGCAGACTCTTATCCACTGCGCCACCAGGGAACCCCCCCCTTTTTTTTTTTTAAATACTCATATGGTAGGAAGAGCTGACCTGGGTTTAAATTTCACATATACCTATGATTAGCCGTGTGATTTTAAATAAATTAGTTAACCTATAAGGCTTTCAGTTTTGTGAGTTTTAAAAGGAGGATACTATTAACAATCCAACAAATTTGTTGCGAAGTTTGAGTAAGAAAATGCAATCAAAGTGCTTGGGACATAGCTGATGTTCAATAAATTGTAATGATAATTTTAGCATGTCATAGCCATACTTCATCAAAAATACCATATTAATAATCAAACACAAAGTGTTCAAAGAATCTTTTTAAAATTTGTAACATCTCATTGGCAACAGTTATATGGAACTTATATGGATATACTATATTTGCCAACCTAGTAAATGGAAGCATCTCAATACCTATAGGCTAATTTTGCTTCTCAAGTTAAGAAGGAATAGTCTTACAAATATGTACTCATTTCTTAAGCTGTATTTATAGCCTGGCCAGTGTCTGCACACTTAGATACAGCTGAGCTCCCATCTTGAGAGAAAACGATCTCTGCAGACTGAGAAAGTGGCGATTACTATTACTATTATCACACAGCTCTTTGTTGGTACTGGTATTCCTCTGTTACTCTGCTTCCTCTCCTGACTTGATCTCAATCTGATGTGTTCTTTCAGTTTATTGAGGGGTAGGATCTTAGCTACAGATTAGATTAAATTTTTGATAAAACAATTTGAAAACACTTTTTCTTATACTTGGAATAGTTATGTAGAGGTGCTCATAAGATCCTTTAGTTTGGTATTTAATCCGCTATCCAAATTTGGATGAAAATGAGTTGAGCTGTTTTTTCAGTGTACTACTTGTGACTATTGCCTTACTAAAATGAAAAACTTTGTTTTGAAAACTTGGGTCTTTCTCTTGAGTTCATGAATGATTGGTGAAGTGGCCTTTATGTGCAATATACTGTGGATTGCAGAAACAGCAACTTTGGTCCTTTGTGAGACCGAGTTTTACTACTGAGTTCCCCATAAATATCAAGTTATAAATAAACTGTGCCTCACAAGTGCTTCAACCAATTCCAGGCTGCTCTCTAATTGGCCTGCCACAGATGGCTATAACCAAATAACTAACAATTATATTACTCCATTGTTACAAATTTACTCTGAAAATAGCAAGGCACATGCGGCTTTTGACAAGAGGCTGCAGAAGCAAGGTGTAGAACGACTTGGTAATTGGTAAATATTAAACGATATTTTAATTCAAAAGTATGCTGTTTCTCCTCTTGAAATACAATTCTAACAGTCACTGTCAGCAATGTGCTTATTTGTTGGACCTTGTGTATTATGCTTGGATTTATATAAATGCACATAAATACAAACAAGGTTAAAATGGAAAACGCAGGGGAAGAGTATTATAAAATACTGCTTTGGATCCCTGTTTCATGCAGATATTATAGGCGGGACTGTCCTGATGTGATCTTTCTAGTCATCTCAGTAACTAAATTCCCTTGAAGAGGATGAGAGAGGAATAATCTTAAGTCATGTTTTATGCTTTGGTGTGATTTTGTATAGTTACAAGAATGTTATTGTAGGTGCTAAGCATGAGTTAGTAAATACACTTTTAATAAGAAATGAGGAACTTGAAAGAATTAAAGGAACAACGTTTACATATGTATAACCCAGTTTTTCAGTCTGTGGGTTGGAGAATAGTTCTGGTAAGTCTGTAGAAAGTCGCCTTGCGTCTGCAAACAGAATTTAATGAACTAAATTGCATATTCGGCCACACCTCCTCCATTACCTAATATTTCTCATACTTACTGGACCCTTGTTCTTTACCTAAATAAAAATTAAGGCAGAAGGGTATACTTCCTTTTCATTTGGAAGATGTATTTATCAAACAGGGAAATAAACGGCAAAGAGAATAGCCTTTGAGTCACTACCGCCTTTTTTTAACCTCTTCTACAAAAGTACGACATTGTATCTATTCAATGATTTCATTAAGGGCGCTTCTAAGAAACTTTTTGTTTTGTTTTGTTTTGTTTTGTTTTTAATTAAAACTTAGAGAACTCTTTAAACACACTCCTAATTAACACCTACATTCTTGCTTTTAGGCTAGACGGAGACTAACAACGTCTGGGGCATTTGCAAATCTCAGCTTGCTTCACATTTTTTACGGGTTGCAGTTCTTGTGACCAGAAATGCATGTGAAAGCAAATTTATTACAGTCAGAGAGGAGGAACAGTTAAACTAAAAATGATCTCTGATTGAGAATAGCAACATTGGATGTCTGACATCTGCTTCTCTAGTTGTTTTAAAACTCAACATAGACGAAGCATTTTAAATCATAATGAATAGCGTATTCTCAATTCAAGGCATATGATTATCAAAAATTCAGAAGCTTCTTTTTACAAGATAACTAATTTTTAAATAGACAACCATTAAGATACTTGGCAAAAACTGAGGAGTTCATATATGTTATGTCTTGAAATGTTTTGAATTCCAGCTGTTTCTTTTTCTGTTCTTAGTAAGAAGACTGTGTCAGAATTCTGGATACATTCATACAACCTATTACTAAATAAAGAACATTTGGGAGATGCTTTTATGGGGTTTGAAACAATAACTTCTACTTCTGCTAGAGTAAGTCCTTACCAAAACAAATATCTTTTGATAGTGTGCTTTTTTTTTTTTTTTTTTGTGGTACACGGGCCTCTCACTGTTGTGGCCTCTCCCGTTGCGGAGCACAGGCTCCAGACGCGCAGGCCCAGCGGCCATGGCTCACGGGCCCAGCCGCTCCGCGGCATGTGGGATCCTCCCGCACCGGGGCACGAACCCGTGTCCCCTGCATCGGCAGGCGGACCCTCAACCACTGCGCCACCAGGGAAGCCCCGATAGTGTGCTTTTGATTGATTAGAACTTCATTATGTTTTATAAATTATTACTAAAATGCTAATAGTGAACATAGTCATTACTGTTTATGATTACTTAAGAGCCCTCAGTTGCTTATTATGCTCGTACAATAATTTATTACAACTTTGTTTGTGGGAAGTTATATATAAAATGAGTAATATATTAAATCCTAATTTCCATTCTAATATCAAGTGACAAAAATCTTCTGAAGGTGATGAATTTTTGGTGGCACCAATCGCTGTCACACATTCTAGTAAAGTGACATTTTTAGAGAGGCTTTGAGAAATAGAATGAAAAATTACGAAGGAAAATCATTTTCTTCATATAGGAAAAACTGCTGGGTGTAATTAAGAGAAAAAAGAGCCTTCAGCTGAGATGTCTGTTTACATGTCTGTTATCTGCCGTGAAGTTCTCATGGGTTTTTGTAGATTACTAAACTATGATATACTTCAATTTATTCATTCTTAAAATGTTTTATAAATGCAACCTTCCTACTTCACAGGACTGTTAGGATCAAATGAGATATTTTGTTAGACATTTGAAAGTGTTGTACTGATTTCTGTGGGGTGTGTGCGTGTGTGTGCATGCGTGCATGCATGCGTTGTGCGCGTGCATAAACGAGTGCGCGTTTGCTGGTGTTGTTATGATATTTAACTACTCCCTGGCTAAGAATGTAACACGGTTTCTAACTTATTTAAGTAAACCATCATACTTTGGAGTATTGAGATTATAACTGATGCAACTTCTGAGTTTTAAAAATGTGACAGACAATGTACTAGATGCATTATCAATTAATAATAATGAAGATTAAATTAGTTAACACAAGTAAATTATATGCAAGTTTTAGTGCTGATAAGAGCTAAGAGTTCAATAATGTTTGTTATTATGTGATTTAATTATCAAATCAATGCAGTGGAATAGATTCTAAAATTGCTCTTTTTGGCTGGGGAAACTGGGGGTAGAAGATGTTAAGGAAGTTGGCTGAGGTCAGGTTGTAAGTGTCAGGATAGGAACTGGCTGGGCTGATTGTTAAACCAATACTCTTAACTGTTATATTCTGCTAACACTCTAAAAATGTTCACTTACTCCTTGAAATTACATATAATAAAATTGCCTATTGTCATTGGGATTATCTTACTTCACCTAGAGTACTTACATAGCAATCTAAAATGATTGGGTACATAAAAAAGTTAAACAGAAATTCCTAAAAAGGGTGGCTGACCCATCAACGTAAGAAAATGTGTACTGTGGGGTTCTATCTACGATCATTAGGTAATGTTTAGGTGAATTTGGAAACTGCAATTTTTTTAGTGACCTTAAGGATTTTGTGTGAAGAAAGTATCATTCAGAGGTTCATCTGGTTTTTAGTATTACTATTTGGTGGTGAATGGAATCTAACTAAAGCATGGATGGAGTACAACTCTAGATTAGATTGATTTGCCCCTGACATTAGGAGCATCCTGACAGGAGAAGGATATGTCCTTGCTTGGGATACAAAGTGCTGTTTTGTAGCATATGGAGAAGTAAAATATAAGACTTTAAGAAGACAAAAGGAAGGAGCAGGATAAATGGGAACGTACTGTTGTTTATAATGTATTCTAATAATTTTTAAAGGTGTATTTTGATAAATTAAAGATAAATTTTGTGTTCTCTAGGAGAGCACATAAAAGATAATACAAAAGATTATAGATAAAATGTAAATGGAGGAGATAAAATAGAAAACCACAAAATACGCGATTAATCCAAAAGGTAACAGGAAAGGAGAAACAGAGAAGCAAAGAATGTTTGGAATAAATTAAAAGAAAAAGATAGACTGAAATATAATCATATCAATAATTACACTAAATGAAAATAGAATAAACATGCCAATTGGCAGACAAATGCCAGATTGGATAAACAAGACTGAGCTGTGTACTATGTATAAGTAAAAAAATTTAACTATAAATATATAAAGAGGTTTAAAGGAAAAGAGTGAAAAAGCTATATCATGCAAAAATGAGTATAAGAAAACTGTTATAGCTATATGAATTTCAAATAAGATATATTTCAAGCAGAGTGTCTATTACCAGAGATGAGTGCATTTCATAATAGTAAAAGGATCAAAGCAAATTCTAAGTATAGTTGTACCTGATAACAGAATTTTAAATACATTAAGCAAAAGTTGATAGAAATAAAGCAAGGAATAGACACATCCACATAGTTGGGATTTCAACACATATCTCTTGTAATAGAACAAGTAGACCAAAAAATAAAAAAAAACTTGACCTTATTGGCATTTATACAGCACCCCACTGTACAACTGTAGACTGCACATTTTTTTCCTTAAGATCACAGGAAACACCCACCAAGATAGACTATATTCTTAGTCATCAGGTGTCTCAATAAATTGCCAGAAATTAAATTATACAGAGTATATCTCAACTTGATTATTATATTAGAAGTCGTATGGTTTCATGGTTATATTCTATTTTTAATTTACTATAATATTGAAAGTATAAAATCCTTAAGAAAAAAATTTAACAAAAGTGGCAGAGAAATATTAAGGAAATAGAGACTTAAATAAATGGTCATGGATTGGAAGAGTCAGTAGTGTTGCGTGTACATTCTCCATAAATGTATCTATAAATTCAACAGAACACCAATCAAAATCCCAGTAAAAGTTTTTGAATAAATTAATAACCTATTCTAAAATTTACGTGAAGAACAGTTTTGAAAAAAGTAACATTTGGAAGACTTACACTACCTGATTTCAAGATTGTAATACATCTACAGGAGTAAGAACAAGAAATAGATCCAGGCAACAGATGGAGAGCTCAGAAATAGACCTACACATATCTGGCTAATTAATTTTGACCAAGGTACCACTTCAATTCAGTGAGAGAAAGGAGAGTCTTTTTAACAAATTGTGCTAGGTAAAGTAGATATCCCTATAGAGATGAGAACCTTGACCCTACCTCACCCTCTGCACACAAAGAAAGCTTTCAGTTGCTCATGGAGCTAAATTTAAAGACTAGCACTATAAAGCTTCTGGAAGAAAATGTGGAAATATATAAATACATAACCTTGAGATAGGCAAAGATTTCTTAGTAGGATTCAAAAATTTCTAGCCATAAAAGAAAACAAAAATAATAGGAGTTTATAAAAAAAGCTTAAATTTATGCTCATCTAAAGACATTAAGAAAATGAATATGTAAACCACACATTGAAGGAAAATATTAGCAATATATCCATCTGAAAAAAAGGACTCATATTGAAAAAACAAAGAACTCCTATAAATCAATTGTTTTAAAAACTAAGGAAAAGTTAAAAAGCCCAGTTTGGAGCAGGGGTTGGGGGGAGGAGGGGCAATGGATAAAAAAGTGGAATAGGCATTTCGCAAGATAAGATACAGGAAAGGCCAACAAACATACGAAAAATCGCTCAATATCATTAATCATGAGGACAATGCAAATTAAAGCCACAATGACATACTGTTTTTCATCCACTGACAATAAAATGTTGGGGAGAGTGTAGAGTAACTAGAATGCTCATAGGTTGCTGATAGGAAATGTAAAATGATGTAAGCACTTTGGAGGACTCTTTATAATATTTTATAAATCAGATATATATCTACCCTATGACTAAGCAAGTCTACTCCTAGATATTTACCAAGGGGAATTGAAAGTATATGTCCACAGAAAGATTTATAAGCACTGGTTATAGTAACTTTAGTCATGGTAGCCCTGAACTGGAAACAGCCCAAATATCCATGAATAGGAGAATGGATGGACAAATTGTGGTGTCCCCATATCATGGAATACTGCTGAAGAATACAAAAGAAACTAACTCCTGGAGTATGACAACATCATAGATTAATCTCAAAAACATAATGTTATTTTGGAGATGACTCCTTTGTCAGTTGTCTTCTTTGCAAATATTTTCTCCCATTCTGAGGGCTGTCTTTTTGTCGTCTTTATAGTTTCCTTTGCTGTGCAAAAACTTTTGTCATTAGGTCCCATTTGTTTATTTTTGTTTTTATTTCCATTTCTCTAGGAGGTGGGTCAAAAAAGATTGCTGTGATTCATGTCAAAGAGTGTTCTGCCTATGTTTTCCTCTAAGAGTTTTATAGTGTCTGGCCTTACATTTAGGTCTTTAATCCATTTTGAGTTTATTTTTGTGTATGCTGTTAGAGAGTGTTCTAATTTCATTCTTTTACATGTAGCTGTCCAGTTTTCCCCATTAAAACAGCTCATACAGCTTAATATCAAAACAAAAACAAACAACCCAATCAAAAAATGGACGGAAGATCTAAATAGACATTTCTCCAAAGAAGACATACACATGGCCAACAAACACATGAAAGATGCTCAACACCACTAATTATTAGAGAAAGGCAAATCAAAACTACAGTGAGCTATCACCTCACACTGGTCAGAATGGCCATCATCAAAAAACCTACAAACAATAAATGCTGGAGAGGGTGTGGAGAAAAGGGAACCCTCTTGCACTGTTGGTGGGAATGTAAACTGATAAGGCCACTATGGAGAAGAGTATGGAGGTCCCTTAAAAAACTAAAAATAGAACTACCATATGACCCAGCAATCCCACTACTGGGCATATACCCTGAGAAAAACATAATTCAAAAGGACACATGTACCCCAATGTTCATTGCAGCACTATTTACAATAGCCAGGACATGGAAGCAACCTAAATGTCCATCAACAGAGGAATGGATAAAGAAGATGTGAGATGTATATATATATATATATATATATATATATATATGTATATATATATATATATATAATGGAATATTACTCAGCCATAAAAAGGAACGAAATTGGGTCATTTGTAGAGACATGGATGGGCCTAGAGACTGTCATACAGAGTGAAGTAAGTCAGAATGAGAAAAACAATATCTATATTAACGCATATACGTGGAATCTAAAAAAATGCTACAGAGGATCTTATCTGCAAAGCAGAAATAGAGACCCAGATGTAGAGAACAAAGGTATGGATACCAAGGGAGAAGGGCAGGGTGGGATGAATTGAGAGATGGGAATTGACATATATATACTATTGATACTATGTATAAAATAGATAACTAATGAGAACCTACTGAATAGCTCAGGGAACTCTACTCAGTGCTCTGCAGTGACCTAAGTGGGAAGGAAATCCAAAAATAAGGGGATATATGTGTACATATAGCTGATTCACTTTGCTGTATAGTAGAAACTCACACAACATTGTAAAGCAACTATACTCCAATAAAAAATTTAAAAAACATAATGCTAAACAAAAATAGCAGAATCAAAGAGAACATGCTATACCATGTTATTTATATGAGTTAAAGAACAGGACAAAAAATATGCAGGGGCTTCCCTGGTGGCGCAGTGGTTGGAGGACCGCCTGCCGATGCAAGGGACGTGGGTTCGTGCCCCGCTCCGGGAAGATCCCACATGCCGCGGAGCGGCTGGGCCCCTGAGCCATGGCCGCTGAGCCTGCGCGTCCGGAGCCTGTGCTCTGCAACGGGAGAGGCCACAGCAGTGAGAGGCCCGCATACTGCAAAAAAAAAAAAAAAAAAATTGCAGTGATAGAAATATGAACAATTAATGCCTCAGGGGAGATAGCGTTGACTGGAACGTTGCGATGGAATTCTCTAGAATAAAAAGTTTTCTATCTTATCTTGCTTGATGGCTACATGTGTATAATTAGCAAAACTCATTGAACTGAACATTTGATAAAGTATAACTATCTTTATTCATATAGGACATGATTGTCAATAAAGAAATCTTAGTGTGACCTACCAAAAAATCCAACTGAATTAATAAGTAAGTTTATCAAGGTTGTAGGATATAAGATCATTAAACAAAAGTAATTCTTTTGTATAATCTAGTAATATATAATTAGAGAATAAAATTATTAAAGATAAAATTTGAATAGATTAAAAAACTAGATTAAGTCAAATTGTATATAAATTATATCTAAAATTTTTTAAATACACGAAAGTTTAAAATGTACTTTTCCACAAAGGAAACAATCATGTCACCTGAAATATCTTAGGATGTTATTTTATAAAATATCCTTTGTAGTTTATTTTTTCAATGTTCTGAACAACCGATGTCATTATTTGTGACACAAAGAGTTTCTTGTCTGTAGCTATAAGATAACCTGAACCTTAGGTCAAACCCCTTCAAGTGAGAGAGTATAAAAGCCCATCTCCCCTAGAAACTAGTTACACATAACCACACTCTTCCCTCTACTCATAGATATCTGCTATGTCTACCTAAGACACTCCTTACTTGGGATTTTGCATGACCATAGCTCTGGAAATTTTCTTCCTTTTCCCCCCACTCGAAAAAGGGGACAAGCTATTCTCTATACTAATTTGTTTCTTACCTGGTCTCCCATTCTCCCAGGTACTAAACTATACAGTAACCTGAAATTCTTCACTCTGTTTTTACCGTCTCATCCCATGAATAGCCAAGAAATTTGTTCTCTCCTCCATTCTAGTAGTGGCTGTTTTAGTCTTCCGTTAAAATATACTTATGCCAATACTAACCTATTATTCTGACTCGCTCACTTACTAGAGTATAAGCTTCTGTATGGTAGGGACATGTTCTCATTTATCTTTATAGAAGTCACCATAAATACATATTTATTTGCCTAATTATATAGGAAGTAGAGCATATTATGAAAATCATCAATTCCAACTTAAGGAGTAAGTTACATAGCTTTCCTTTAGGTTCAGATTATCTGGAAAGAGACAAAAAGCCAACTTCTAATGAGTAATTCTTCAAAAACATGAAACTGTCTAGGTTCAGATAATAGGCTTTAGCACTTGCAGTTTATTTAAGATGAAAGTTGATGCTGTTTAAATACCGAATGAGCCCTTTTAGCTAGAAAGGGTGCTTTAAAATTGAAAGACACTTTCATCTTGAGATGTAATAAGGAATGAGTTTCATTTGTGCAAGCATTTTTCTTACTGTGAATTATGGGTACCTATTACGTTGTTTTGTATTGGGTATTTCATATTATTCTAGTCCTATGATAGCAAATACAAGTAAATGCTGAATATTATGGTTGTTTGGTTTATAGCATAAAATGAAACATAAAAACTCAGATGCTCTGGTGATGCTTATTACTGTTCATGTGATCCTCTTCCTCTTGATTTGCACAATGATAAGATGCTGCAAGCATGCTTTCCACTTAGATTTCGCAGACTTGGATCATTTTGTCCTAAGTATTGTTTTTATCATGAGAAAGATATGTTTCCTCTTATTTACTACTCTTTAGTATTCATATATTTCCTCTGATAACTCTCTTTGGTAACCATCTTCTTTTTTTATTTCCCAAGACTACCTTTAGTTTTTGGGTTTTTTTTCTTCTTGAGTGTTTATAACCTTTAAGGAAACCTTTAAAGAAGTTACTTTTTTTCTTTGATAGAAGGATCTACTGATAATAATGTTTTCAGTTACTTACCTGACTTTATTCAGAATATTTTAAAAAGCATTAAATTACATTTTAAGAGAATGATGTGGAAAATGATATTTAATGTCAGTGTGTATTACAAAAACACATAAGGGTATTTCCCAAACTCCAGTTTCTTCTAAATATAGACAGATCCTAGAAGATGTAGAATTTTTCATTCCCTTCTAGTTTAGTTTATTAACAGTAGCAACCACTTACTGAGCATACAACCTATTCCAGCATTGCTTTAAGCATTTGTGTTTATTATATTATTCAAGCTTCATAACAATCACATGAGGCAAGTGTTATTATGTCACTCCAAAAATGGGAAACTGAGATATCAAGAGTTTGCACAGACTGAAGTAGCCAAGGCTGAAGTTAAACTCAGCTCTGAATGACTTCAAAGACTACCCTCAACCATCTTCCTTACATATATTATGTATTTAGTTTTCTATTTATTATGGACTCCCTCTCTATAAAGTGTTTTCAACATACTGATGAGGATAGGTTGGCATATTATTGCTAATAAATCCTGAAAATCTCCACCTTTCACAAAAATATTTACAGAGAGAGGGATCTCTGTTACAGAGATTATATTATCACATTATATATGAGTTTATATTGAGCCTGAGTACGCCCTGGAAACATGTTCCATATAGTAGGCTCAACTCCAGTTTCATGCCAGGGCAAATCACGAGGCTCATAAATTTACGGCTCTCCATGTTTGACTGAATTGGTTGAGAGTCTGCTATGGTTAATCCATACCCTTGACCACCATAGTTCTGTATGAGGTTGCATTTGTATAATTGGGATGGAGACTTGTGCGTCCTATCACTCATAGCAGAACTACTTTGCTTCCTAATGAGAAGTCTATCGGTAATACTTCTGAAGATGACTCAACCATGTGATTGGCCAGGATATGAATCCTTCTCTCTTTCAAGCTTAGTATATGGACCCAAATAGAGAACACATAAAGGGGAGCCCCTTTCTTCATTCCACCTTTCGGAAAATTATCCCTACTCCCCATCTTGAAATCAAGGTTATTTTTGAACAGTCTTATTTCAGGTATGGGGGTGTCCTTGCCTGCAGAAATAGAGAAAGGGAAGAAGTAATATATTAGGGAATCCTGGGGAAAATATTTGACTTTGGATCTGAAAGAGAAAGATGTAAGTTCTGTATGTGTAGGAATATCAAAGATTTCTATAACAAAGGGGGACGTTAGCTATTTTTAAACAAGATAAACATTCCCTTAATAAGGAATTGGAGGCAGATTCTAGCTGTCTATCAATATCATTTGTCCTTTCTTCCTTAACAAAGGAAATTTTTTTGTATTTCCAGGTTGACATTGTACTCAGCTTCAATGGTCAGCTTCCTAAACATGTTTTAAGTAGGCATAGTCACATGATCCAGTTTTGGCTAACAAGATATAGGTAGATATCACTGGTGGGCCTTCTCGCAAAGCTTTTGAAAGGGGCAAAAATTGGCTGGAATATGCTTTCTGCCTTTTTCCCTTGGCCTTTTGCCTTTCTCCTGTATGGATGTAATGCTTGGAGATAGAACAACCATCTTATGAGCATGAAGATAAATACCAAACTCTACGCAGAGTGAGGTTCAAAGTAAAAGGAAGACATTGTGATGACATTGTGAAGCTCCTCTACAGATCTGAACTGCTTGCTCTAAGACTCTTTTTATAATGAAAAAAAAATAAATTCTGTTTGATTAAGTCACTACAAGGCATACCTCGGAGGTATTTCGGGTTCAGTTCCAGACTACCGCATTAAAGCGAATATCGCAATAAAACAGCTCACATGACTTTTTGGTTTCCCAGTGCATGTAAAAGTTATGTATACTACATACTGTAGTCTAAGTGTGCAATAGCATATGTCTAAAAAATGTAAATAACTTAATTAAAAAATACTTTATTGCTAAAACGTGTTAACCCTCTTCTGAGCCTCCAGAGAGTGAGTTGTAGTAGTAACATCGAAAAATCACTCATCACAGATCACCATAACAAATATAATAATAATGAAAAACTTTGAAATATTGAAAGAATTACCAAAATGTGACACAGAGACGCAAAGTGTGCAAATACTGGTGGAAAAATGGCACAGATAGACTTGCTCGATGCAGGGATGCTGCAAATCTTCAATTTGTAAAAAGAACACAGTATCTGCAAAGCGCAATAAAATGAGGTACAGGTGTATAGCGCAGATGACACAATCTCAACAGATACAGCTAAGCTCTAACATCTTTTTCATTTATTGTATTGATACATTGAAAACACTGTATTGTTTTCAGAAGTGCTGGGGCTAGAATTCCTCTTGACCAGGGAACCTCAGAGACTGCAAAAAGAACAAGCTAAAGTGAGTCCTGACAATGCACTTGAGTGTTTTACGATACCAGCAAGCAGATGTAGCGTGATATAATTACTTAAGTCTGGTTCTTCAGCAAGACTTCTTGTAGATCTCTGAAGGCCCCTTGGGCTCCACATGTGCTTTTCCAGTTTTAATGATTTTACCAATATTCAGCACAGTTTCAGTGGGACATTGATAAATAAATAACAGAATCTTCTATTTATCCCAATTTAGCTGTTTCTGTACATAAGAGTTCTTTATTTGTGAAGATTTAAACTGTTCTATGGGTGATGAAATTTTTATTGTATTTGTACCTCAAAGCTGGAGATAAAGTGTGAATAAAACAAAGGAAGACATAATGTATTTTCCTTAGAAAGCAAAAATTTTGAAAATTGCCCATAACCATAATTAAAGAAATGTACCAAAATTAATAATTACTCAAGAACCACATAATAATTAAACATTCTAGTTCAATCTCTGATTTCATACCAGAAATATGGTAAGAAATGCATAACCTCTATTTACCTTACTTAATAGAAGACTGACTCCTAAACTAATATTTTCATAAGAAATTCATGATTTTGTCTTGAAGTAAAAAACACCTACATATTTGTTAATATGAGTAACATCAAAAAGTAAACTGTCTTCATATGAAAAGGCTGCCATTCATAATGATATTTAAGAAAGAGTAGAATGTGCAAATTGAAAGCCTACTACTTTAAAAAACTTAGACTTATTACTGTTTGTAGACATTCTAACATTTTAAATCATTCTTTGCTGCTTGCTAAAAAATATTTATTCTCTTTTAAAATCTTGGAATATTTTATCTGTGTAAATGTATGAAATAAGTTTAATGCAATAAGAAACACATTATTTATAAACCTAAGAAACTAGGTATTATAGACATCTTATTTTATTAATCATACTGATCATGATAGTAATTGGTCACTCAGGGTAGTGTAAATAGTATTTTATTAACTTGAAATCCTGAGGTCCAGAAATCACTAATCGGTTGTGTTAAGTAAGGTGAATAACCTCTCAAGATTTCACTTTTCTCACTTGTAAAGGGAAGGAAAAGTACACTTCAACACTTCATTAATTGATGCATACATATGTTAAAAGTATTGCTTTGAGCATATTCTAGATCTAAAACTTTGCAGATGTTACCCAGTGATTTTAGGTTGAAGAAATTATGGACACCATTTTGTGGGTCTGATCTATAGTCCTTGAAATATCATAACCCAGTGATTATGATTTTCCTTCCTTTTCACTTGCTGCTATTGGAAAGATATTAGTATGCAACCAAACTGGGATAATTCCCATTTAACCATCCCAAACTTTCCCGTCTTTTGCCTGAGGGCTGCTTCTTTCAACAGATGTTTATTGTTCCAGTCACTTTAAAGTATGCTGATGTTTTCTTGTCCTCCTTGGGGTTAAATCATAAGGCAGGACACCTTTATTTGCATTTTTGTTTAAGTCTGACTTTTGAATAGCAATTACACTAAATAATATCTTTGACTTTGGGCTGCAGATGCGTTTGGAATCTGTGTGAACTATCTTGTTCTGATTACCGATAAATAGGTGAAGATATGTACAATGGTTAGCACTCAGTAATATCTATGATAGATTCTTCCCCTTTTTCTCACCTGCCAGCTCGCAGGTGTGTACACACACACACACACACACACACACACACACACACACACACACAGAATCAGGGTGAGGTGTCCGTTAAATTTATAGTTCCACTCCTTGGCCTTATCTTGAACTCCTAGTACAACGGCTCTTTGCAATTCATCCCAAGAGGGACTATAAGAAAGTGATGGATGAATTGGCCTAAATCTATCCCTACTAATAGAAAGCAATTCAAAAATTAAGACGCTTCACACTTTAAACCAGTACTTTTATTATCCTATCTAAAGGATAACATAACAGCATCTTCATCATCAATGATCATCATCATCATCTTGAGGTGCTTAAGTTTGTTTGAAGATGAATTCAAGGACAGGTAGTTCTAATTTTTCACCATGCTGTGAATATGTTCTGCTCCTAGTTCTAGGGTTCTGATGATGTCTATGTAGCTATGATAATGTTCTCCACCTGATCTTTCTCTTAGGTTTGGTGAATTCGCTTGTAAAAAGCACTAGCCTGTATGTCTCAGAAAATCAGTTATTCTTAATGATACAAATATGTGCTTAATAAGCTCCTTAGGGAGCCAATATTAATCAAAGGCTCAGAATGATCTGTAATTAGCACATCAATTGTACCTGTGTTAGTGGATGATTCTAAAGTGCTTAAGAGTTCTTGAAATACTTTATTCTTTACTTATAATTTAAAATTTTTCTCCTGACACTTTATTTAAATTTCTTAGCCCAAGACGACATTGTCTTTCATCTGGACACTGCCCCTAGGCTTCTAACTTCTACTTCAACCTCAGTCATATACAGCTCAGAGAAACTTTTTTATAATATAAATCAAATCAGGTCTCTCCTCAGATTAAACTCCCCCAATATCTGCATCACACTAAAATTAAATTCAAGGTTTGATCCCTGCTTATGTTTCCTGGATCAATTCCTCCCACTGTCTCCCTAACATTCAATGTGCCAGCCACATCCGCCTTCTTTATGCTTCAAGTTTTCTCTCTCCTTGGGGATCTGCATGTGTCATGCCCTCTGCCTACAGTACTGCCCGATGACTCCTTGTCCTTTCAGTGTTAATACAATTGACATCTCAGAAACACCACCTCTGATTCCTGAATCTAAAATATGACCTAATTCCACCGATGTCTCTCGACCATTTTCCCCTATTTTTACTTTATTTGTGGTATTCATTACTTTCTGAAATTTTTTTCATTGACATTTAATTATGACCTATCTCCCCTCATTAGACACAAGGTTCATGAAAGCAAGCACTTTTTGTTCAAAGCTATATTCCTAAAACCTGTAATAGTGACTGTCAAATAATATATATATATGATATATATATATATATATATATATATATAAAACTAAACTGAAAAATAGGTGTTAGTTGGGATCCCTCTCTCATCTCTCCTTTTCTGACTGACTTATAAGGCTATCATTCATAAATGATTTTAAAATTCTACCTGGACTTTTATTATTTGTTTTATTATTTTTGTTATAATGAGAAATTTTATTAATGGGAAATATCTGTTCATATATGAAGTAGAACTTTCCAATCCACCAAAAACTTTGGGGGAAATGAGGAAACAATGGTGAATATTCTGAGGCCTGTACAGTGTCTCTTTTCTCTGGGAATTTCTAAACCTTTCTACCTTGCTGGCTTTCCCCCTTTGACAGTGTCTTTTTAAAGAAGTATCATGTTTGCATTCTAGTAGGAAGTACAACCTACTATGTAGGCTGCAGTTAGTTTGCATCTCGTCTTATTCTAAAGAATCTCTACCTTTTTTAGTAAAAATTTGCTTGGCTTTATTTTCACCCCCAACTTATTTGCTCTTCCATTGTCGTCCTGAATGCCTCACTTGTTTTCTTTGTGAACCAACTCTAGGAGAGATTAAAGTAAGCCAGCTGAGTGATTTTCCAGTAAGAAGCCACAATTCATTCTAATTACTTTGGAACTGAAACAAGTCACAGAGTCACAGGTGAACAGAGGAAAGAGCCTGTGGTTTGGCTTCTTGTGGACGGTACTCCCACCTGTACATGTAACTCGAAAGGAAACCTATCTTGGGCTCTGTGGTGTTCTCTGACAACTCATAAAAGAGGGCACCATATCCCTTTATTTATTTATAGGCTTCTTTTATATTTTGACCTGATGAAAACTGTGAGTCCTATACAGGTGGTTGGATTCCTTTTCACAACAATACAGAAAGAAAAATATTTGTTCTCCTTCCTCTGAACCTTTAATATGAGAACAATCATGTTTTGAAATTCTGTAAAAGATATGATGTAAGCTAATTGAGATTCAATTAGTACATCACATGCTTTTTGCTATGCAGAAGCTAACTGGGGATCTGTCTATTAGAAATTACTCATAGCTTCATGAGAGCTAGATGAATAGTAATTTAGACCTTGAAAGACATGCAAGACTATAAATGGAAGTAAAAGTGAAGCTAATGGAAGATCACCCAAGAACTTTCCAGAATTCCCTAGTGAGAAATTCTAATTTTTATATTTGACATTAGGGCTTACAATAATGACAAGACCCCAAGATTGAGTACAATTAGATCCATAAAATGCGTGGCAAATATCTTGAAAACTACTTATTAAACTGAACCTTTGAGCCGGATTTGTCTCACTCTCTTATAATGATTCATAACATGAGAAATTCTGGATTTACTTTGCTTTGTTATTAACAAGCAATGTAATTCCATATTACGTATCTGATTATACATTACAGCCAAATGGATCTTTTCAAAACCAAAGACAAAATGTCAGTCCTCTGCTTGAAACATTGAGATGGCTTCCCATCTTCCTGAGAATTAATAACAAAGCCCTTACCATGGCCTTCTAGGTCCTCTTAGGATCCTCACCCATCCCACCCCTACTCTCTGCCCTGGTCACATTGCAGTCCCTCCCTTTGTTCATCTGTTCTAACAGCTGGCTCTACCTTTATGTTTGATAGCCATGCCATGTGGCCTCCCCACTTCCCAGGCCCTTTTCAGAGTCTGTTTCCTTAGCAGGAAATGTCTTTATTACAGATCCCTGTGGCTCCTACCTTCATCTCATTCCGCTCTGCTGGAGGATCACCTTTTCAGAGAGATCGTCCCTGATTAAACTACCTAACGTAAAACACTCCTCTACTCAGACCATCAATTCTGTCTTCTTTATCCTACTCTATTATTCTTAGCACGTGCAACCTGTATTTTGTTTGTTTATTTTATTCTATATCTTTCCACTTAGACTGTTAAGTTTCCTAAAGCCAAATACTTTGGAATTTTGTTCATGACTGTACCTCTGATACATATTAGGTTACTCAGTGAATATCTGTCCACTGAATGAAGGATTTATGATCCTTTACCTTTGTGATTTATCTAAATCAGTTAATTGGGCATTCACTAATGAAGGAGAACAGCGCAATAATTTTTGCATGAATTATTAGCGATTAGTCTTCATCTTATAATAATGCTATTGTTAAAATTACTTGCATAATATTAAATTTTAAAGAAATGTCCATGTCATATAATCCCTTGAAATTTAGTTATTTTTTTACTGTATGAACAGCAAGTATTATGAAAAATTTTAGGTAATCATACACTAAAAAATATTCTATATCTGACCTCTTATATAAAAATATTTCTTCAAATAGTATTTAACATTAGCTTTGTTAAGCAGATAAATGATTATTAATAAAAAGAGCAATTTAGTTCAAGATTGCTTTATATAGCATTACTTTTTCAGCATTTTTTATTGCAGTCCAAGCAATGAAAATTGTAATCAAAAGCATATTTTATTTTAAACTGTAAGAAAATAAGATAATAGGATCACCCACACTGATGTTAGCCAAATTAATGTGCACCCAACATAGAATTTAAGCAGAAATAGATGCCATAAGCAATTTTACATAAATGTCTTTTTTTTTAATTTTTTTTTTTTTTTTTTTTTTTTTTTTTTTTTTTTTGCGTTACGCGGGCCTCTCACTGGTGTGGCCTCTCCCGTGGCGGAGCACAGGTTCCGGACGCGCAGGCTCAGCGGCCATGGCTCACAGGCCCAGCCGCTCCGCGGCATGTGGGATCTTCCCGGACCGGGGCACGAACCCGTGTCCCCTGCATCGGCAGGCAGACTCTCAACCACTGCGCCACCAGGGAAGCCCTCTTTTATTTAAATTTTTAATTACCTAAACTGGTTCCTTACAATGTCAAACTAACTGTCTTTGATCGTAGAAGATAGTTGCATAGATATTATTTGCTTTTCATTCACTATATTTCATATGAAAAAATCAATTTACCTAACACTAGTTAAAATGCATTATTTCATACTTCATATAACATTCTGAACAGCTTTGGACAGGATCATCTCATCTACCTGTCTAGATATTAATCATCTATCTATATATCAATCATCTACCTATCTATCTACCTATTTATCTATCTAGAAATATTTATAAAACTCTTACCTGCACTTAATATACCCAAATTTCCATAATCAATGGTGGTAAGGAGTTGGGGAAAACTTGAGGGGAAAAGAATAAATATTTTCTTACTGCTTTTCTCCAAAAAAATTTATGCCAGCAGTAGTGTGAGTCCAACGCATTGCAGAATATTAGAGATAACACTAACTCAATGGGGAAAATTCCACTTACTGCATCACTACTTCCTATGGTTTGTGTCTGAATTTACCACAGTGAAAAGGCTCACACTCAACATTATTTAAGCTGTAAAACAATTCGTTATTATAATCTGTAGGAAACCACACAAAATGAAAGAAAATGGACTTGATGAAGCTTTTTATATAATTTATATTATTCAAATGGCTCCAATTTCCATGAGGAAAAAGCACCTAAATAATCTATCTTGAACATCAAGGCTCTTACTTGGAATTTTTTTTTTTTCCCAAAATGAGTATTGTGTGAAAAAGAAGCATTATTTGGAAGCTGTAACCAGGTTTCACTATATTTTGTGCAACATTAGCTTATCAATCCTTTTCTACCAGTCTGCTTGGAATATGTATTTTCGACAATGGATAATATTTACCAACACACAGTGATATGTATTCATTATTCTTTATTAAGAAACACTACTTAAAATAGATAATGGGTTTCAAAAATAGCATTAATATTCTGATCATCCTTTTTCTTTTGGTGTCATATCTAAATATAGTAGAGGTTAGATTAAAAATATTATAATATAGCTGTGTATCATTACTGAATGAAACAAAACCAAATCTTACAAAATTCTATGGTGTTTTCCCCCTCGGTGGCATATAAAGAAGGTGTTAAGATAAATAATTACCAAGAAAATAGTTGAGGGGTGTATGGGATGTGCTCTTTGTAGCTTTTATTTCTTCTTTATTCACTTTGATAATCCAAGTCATATGTAGAGGTGTGAAATACAACAGTCTTTTGCAAAACATTTGTTCTAGGTACTTATTGCTTATAACAAATTACCCCAAGACTCAACTGCACCAGTTGACTGCCATATCTGTACCTGACCACTCCAGCATGGTGTGATCACATCAGGGTGGTCGGACTCCTCACGCGTCTAGGAACATGTTCCTAGATAGACTGAGTCAAGAGACAGGAAGTGGAAGCTTTCTGTTTCTTAAGGCCCAGATTCACAAAATAGCAAGGTTTCTCTTTTGCCGTATTCTGTTCATTAGGGAAGTCCACTCAGATTCAAGGGAGAGGAGTAGAAGTCCCACTTTTTTTTTTTTTTTAACATCTTTATTGGAGTATAATTGCTTTACAATGGTGTGTTAGTTTCTGCTTAATATCAAAGTGAATCAGCTATGCATATACATATATCCCCATATCCCCTCCCTCTTGCGTCTCCCTCCCACCCTCCCTATTCCACCCCTCTAGGTGGTCACAAAGCACCGAACTGATATCCCAGAAGCCCCACTTCTTGATGGAAAAAATCTCAAAAGACTTTTGGCCCTTTTAATTTGTCGCAATTATCATGTTTATTTTCTCGCATTTTATAATGTGTCTGAATGTAAGTCTGGAATTCTAATTAATACTAAAATTCTCTTGAAGATATTCATGAGATGTGGAAATACATTTTGTTATGTGAAAATGTCCTCGCTCAATGACTCTAAGACCTTGCTTCATCATTCTTGTTCCTTTTCCCTATGTATTGTCAAAACACTTATTCTCCCATTGAACAAAAATGAAAATAAACAGACCATGAGAAAATAAAAGAACCTTCCCTTGATTTCATATCACTCTCTTATTATGTCTTTTCTCTCTTCCCTTCACCTACAAATCTGTCACAAGAGTACCATGCACACAGTGTTTCCACACCCATTTCTCTACCCACAGCAACTTGGCTTCTTTCTCATGTGTTTTTCAGAAATGTTTCCCACTCTTTTCCACCAGTGGCTTTATAATTACAAACACAATGAACATGCATTCTTTAGGTCTTCATGGACTTCTCTGCTGCTTTGGACACTGTTGATCTCTCTTTACATCTGGAAATTATTCATTGGCTTTCTGAGTCATTACAAATTCTTCATTTTCCATGTTCCATGCTGTCTTTCTTGAGATTCTTCTTGTTTTGTCTAGTCTGTAATTGTTAGTTTTCTCCAGAACTCTGCCACTGGGGGCTGCTATTTTTAATTCTTACAGTCTCTCTGTAGGTGATGTCATCTTTGTTCACACTTGGAAATAGTCACTATGTACTGATGACTTACATAGTTATATCTCTTTTTCAAACTTCTTGCCAGAACTTCAGACCCAACATCCAAGTGCCAGCTAGGCATCCCTGCATCGATGTTCTAGAGTAGCTTCAAATTCAACATGTCTAAGCTTGATCATCCGCCAATGTTTACCATATGTTTTTGGCAACATTCAGAATTCATTAGCTCATTCATGTTGTAAAACAGGATTTATCCCTGGTTTATCTCTCCTCCTACCCTTTCCCAACCCTCCAACCACTTACAGCTCTTAAGTAATCAGTCCTGTTGATTCAACCTACTAAATATTTCCTGTGTTTTAAAATTCTCCTTTCAGTCCCTACTGACACTGCCTGACTTGAATACGAGTAATGCAACTGCCTCCCATTTGCTTCCCTGTCTAATGTCCCCTCAGATATTAGAATAAACCCTACAAACCTAACAATGACACCACCATGCTTCAAAAATTGTTACTGTCTCTCCATTTTCAAGAGCAGTGTTTTTAAAACTGTACATAGTTACCCATTAATAAATTACAAAATTAATTTACTGGATCACCCTAAATGTTTTTAATGAGATAGAATATACTATGTAGAAAATCACAAAGAGCTTTTCATTTAGTAAGAATTAGTTTATTACTTGACTGTTTCAGATGTGCGTGTGTACATCCTGGATCGCAATGAAAATGAATTCTCACTCTAGAGCAGTGGAGCGTTGGTATTCCCAGTCCATAGGATAATACATTGAGGTGGAAAAAAGACAATTTAGAAATTCTATTTATTTTATCAAAAAACGGTAAGAAATAACTTGAGTTTGTCTTATATTCAGTATACAGATGAGAACTGGTGCCCTCTGTTGCTCAGTACATCAGATAGTTGAATTCACATGACTCTACCAAGTTCGAGGTATTCAGCGCGAGGAATAAGTGAGAGGGTTGAAGATGATATCCTCACTTCTTAAATCTCTTTCAAGTTATGACATTTCATCTGTACTTGGTTAAATAAATTCATGAATCATATTGCAAGCATTTTAAATAAATTAACCCTTACCATAGACGTATGGCTTAATAAATAGTTACAAAGAAGCCCCAGCTTGGAGACATCTTTATGAGACAATAGAGAACATAGGAGTTATCACTTCTAGTCCTGCCAGGAGCTCTTCATTGGTCACAATACAAAGTAAAGATTATTACAATACTAAACAAAATTGCCTGAAATAATTGTGCCAAGGACAACCTTTTCTAGGGCAGCAACAAAGACTGGGACGGGGCAACACAATTGATTGTGCATGAAGGTCCATACTTATTACAAGCAACTGCTTCTGTACCTCTTTAAGAATCAACTTAGTTGAAAAAAAAAATTATCTGATATTTATTATAGCCAGGCACTAGGCTGTTTGCTGACTCATATGTCACCTCCTTCCTAATTTCTCTCTCATAGTTTGGGTTTTATAACTTCCCCAGCATCCCGGTGATAACCTTTGTGTGCTTTTCTCATTACACTCATTTACAAGGAAGGGATCTGTCTCCCCCATGAGTACCGTGGTATTTAATTAGCTTTATACCCTCTGCATTCTGGACAGTTCCTGGCACAGAGCTGCCACACAGTAAATGGTGGATCCAAGCATGTATGTGTTGTGTGTGTGTGTATGTGTATAAATTCATGAAAGTAGCTAAGTTAATGCTTTGGTTTACTATTTAATTTGAGCACAAGGATTAGACATGCAAGAAGAAGTTTGCTTCATTAAAATAAGGATGATCTATTCCTATCTTTAACCTTCTTTGGGTATCATGTGTTTGTTCCAGAATATTCTGTGCACACAAAAATATGTAAATCACCAAAAAATTGAAAGGCTATTTACGATCTGTTATATACATAATTATATCTGAGGCTTTGCACATACTGTATTGACTGCACATTTGCTGATGTGAGAAAAAGCAAAACAAGAAACCCAGAAATTAGCTGCATATCAAATGTTTGCTTCAATCTTTGCACATTGAATAAGACATATTTTTCAAGTTGTTTTTTTTTTTTTTTTTTTTGCTCTGACTTCTGAAGGTTTATGTACAATATCAGCACCATTAAAAAACATAGGTTCTGGGACTTCCCTGGTGGCGCAGTGTTTGAGAGTCCACCTGCCAATGCAGGGGACACAGGTTCAAGCCCTGGTCCGGGAAGATCCCACATGTCGTGGAGCAACTAAGCCAGTGCACCACAATTACTGAGCCTGTGCTCTAGAGCCCGCGAGCCACGACTATTGAGCCCATATGCTACAACTACTGAAGTCCCTGTGCCTAGAGCCCGAGCTCCACAAAAAGAGAAGCCACCGCAATGAGAAGCCCGTGCACCGCAACGAAGAGTAACCCTCGCTCGCCGCAACTAGAGAAAAAGCCCGTGCGCAACAACAAAGACCCAAGGCAGACAAAAATAAATAAATATATATATAAATAAGATTTTAAAAAGGGACATGGTGGCTGACGCCTCTTGCTAAAAAAACAAAACAAAACATAGGTTCACATCAGTTTTCCTGTTTCCCGAGTGATTACTTGACCATACTAATTTATGCTTACCTTCAGAAGCTAGAATTGTTAACTATATGACTAAACTCACTCAAAAATATACATTACTTGGGCTTCCCTGGTGGTGCAGTGGTTGAGAGTCCACCTGCCAATGCAGAGGACACGGGTTCGTGCTCCGGTCCGGGAAGACCCCACATGCCGCGGAGCGGCTGGGCCCGTGAGCCATGGCCGCTGAGCCTGCGCGTCCAGAGCCTGTGCTCCGTGACGGGAGAGGCCACAAGAGTGAGAGGCCCGTGTACCGAAAAAAAGAAAAAGAAAAAAAAATTATATATATATGTATAAAACATATTATATCAAGCCATTAGGATTTCCTTGGGTTTCCTATAATATGAATAAATAACCTAGCTGTTAAGGAATAAAAATATGAAAATTATTAATGGAGTGTGTACTCTAAGAGATAAGAAATTATGGTTAAAAGAGGGTCACCCTACTAGATCAAGAAGGTTTTGCTTGTTAACTGATAGCACATTGAAGTAAACTGACGTTAATTTCTTTCTGTTACTATTATTTTACTTGTATCAGGTTTAAGTATACCATTAAAAGGTACATGACACTTAGTCTTTTTTTGTACAAATAAGATAAAATCACTTGTCCTTTATTAACTTATATTTTAAAAGATAAAGTTGCCACCTCCAAATAAGTGTACTTCCTATTTTATTTGAAGAATCTATACATGCAGGGTCTAGTAATATTAGTGTCTCATTTTATACAAATTTTATACAGGTCTAAAAAGCTAAAATGTTTCAGGAGTTCAGACTTACATCTTATGACAGACCTTGCTACGAGGGTTGAACAACAGAGATCTGGTAACCTGAGGTAGAAGTTGGTGTGAATTTCTACAAACAATGCTCAACATAGTTAAGAAAAATAGGAGGGCTTTAGTTTGAAACTGGTTTCCATATGGTAATATATTAAATAGTCTCAAATACCCAAACTATAACTTAATCATGAGAACACAGTATTTTCCTAAATTACATTGACATGTATAAAATATATTTTCTTAAGGTTACCTGATAAAAAAGAAATTCAAATATTAGGCATAAAATTAAATCTTTGTGTAATCAAGCAAGTCAGAGCCCCATATTTGTAGATTGTCAATCACTAAATTCATCATAACTTAAAGGTGGGGTGAGACCAATATTGCACATGGCTTTTATCATCACCACCCAAAGCCAGAGGTGGCATCACTTAGTAATTCAGTGAGAAAGACAGAGGGGGCTTCGCTTCACTAGCACTGAATGCACTAGAACCCTTCGCAGTGATTGGGGGCAGATAAAGCTAACCCTCACCCCCACTAACCATGCCTCCTAAAGCTCCCCCCAGAACCATACCAAACTCTAGACCATGAACCAGGAATATAGAGAAATTCCCTGAAGATCACTGAGATTCTCCTTAGACGCGGTTGGTTTGTTGTGGAGATATGAAGGGGTGAGGGTGTGATATCTAGTTCCACGTGCGAGCACCGTATGAGTTCACTTTCGCCACCAGAGAAATTGAAAAGAAAATAGAAAGCTGCTTCATATGTTCCTTCAAAGCCATTCTTTTTTTTTTTTTTTGCGGTACGCGGGCCTCTCACTGTTGTGGCCTCTGCCGTTGCGGAGCACAGGCTCCGGACGCGCAGGCTCAGCGGCCATGGCTCACGGGCCCAGGCGCTCCGCGGTATGTGGGATCTTCCCGGACCGGGGCACGAACCCGTGTCCCCTGCATCGGCAGGGGGACTCTCAACCACTGTGCCACCAGGGAAGCCCCTCAAAGTCATCCTTATGTAAGACCATCTAGCTAAGGGAAACAATTTTATCCCTTGGAGATTATAGAGTTGAAGCCCAATTGAATAAATAATTTTACTGGCATGGCTTTGATTTTGCCCTTGTTGTGATACAAGATAGCTGCATGACTGTTTTGAGAAAGCTTTGGCTCTCTCCTCTCCTGGTTTGAACATGAAGAGTTCCCTTTTTGCTATCCAGGAAGGGTAGAACTTGATGTCATTAAATTTCTTTTTATTCTAACCCATCAGTAATTGGGAAACAGAGGGTACCAGTGCAGCACACTACATTTAAACAGAATGTCAGTTTGGCTATTTGGACATTATGGAAGTGCCGAAATAAGAGTACATTCGTATAAGTGCACAGTTTGTTTAGGTGGACATTTCTTTCTTTCTTTTTTTTTAATGGACATTTCTTAATTTGAGGACTTCAATGGTCCCTAGCACACTTTGATTGTCCCTAGTACTTATTTTATTGTATTAAAATGCTTGTTTATTTGAGTGTACTCCTTCAAAGATGGTGAGCGCTTTGAAGCCAGGGGCTATGAATTGTTCACTTTTGTATCTCCAGTTTGTAAATCAATGGCTGGCACAAAGTGGTACTCAATAAGTAGTTATTAAATATGAGAATAAAAATTGCATCACCAAAATTTTGATGTTCAACAAACTACCGCAAAACGTAGTGCTTAAAACAACAATTATTATTCAATCATGAATCTGTGGATCATCTGAGAATTCTTGCTTATGTGGTCAGACTAGGATGATCTTGGCTGGGCTTACTCATGCTTCTGGGTCAGTGATGGTTTTGGTCATGGCCTGTGAGATCTAAAATGGCTTTATTCTCACATCCAGTGTCTTCCTTTCTATTAGCATGGCTAATGAGGGTGACTACACTACGTATCTCTCACCAGCTAACACTCTAGTCAGAGCTTGTTCACGTTGTAGTAGATGGCAGGGATTCCAAGAATGTAATAAAAATTGCAAGTCCTCTTGAGCCTAGGCTGGAGGCACAGTAGCATTTCTGATTTGTTTATGTGGTCAAAGTAAATCACAAGGCAACCTTGCTTTCAATATGGGGGAAAGAGATTCCCATCCTCTCTCTCTTTCTCTCTCTCTCTCTTTTTTTTTTAAGTTTGGCCGTACCACACGGCTCGTGGGATCTTAGTTCCCTAACCCAGGTCACCTGCAGTGGAAGTGCAGAGTCCTAATCACTGGACCGCCAGGGAATTCCACCATCTCATGCTTTGATGGGAGGAGCTTCAAATTATTGTGGTCTTTTTTGAAATTTGCCGCAAATAATAAAATATCCAGGAAGTCACAAGAGAGTAAGCTAGTATGAAATCTGAAATGTCCTCTCTATAACATTAGCAACATCATTAATATCTTCATCTTTCTTTCTGCCTGAGATATGAGTCCCCTTCAAAACCCACTTATATGCTAGTTATTAGCTTTACTCCCTGTAAAATGCTTTACTTTCTGTTATTACAGTTGTACAACCTCTAAGCCTCTGTCCACCTGGGGAGGCTAGATAGATTTGAAAATCTAAGCAAAAAATCTATCCTGCTTATAGAAAGCTGTTTTGAGAACAACTAGAAATTTCAGTGGCCAGGTACAAGCCTGAATTTATGGCTTATTTTAGTTTTATTTTATGTCTTGATTCCAGTCAGCCTTAAGAAGACCATAGTTCAGATAATAATAGCTCATTTCTGAAGTGGGTTCAACAAAAGAAAGCTTTGACCATTCTTTTAGGCTTCTTTTAATAGTGGGGCTATCATAAGCTTTTCTTCTTTTTTTAAGCAGGTGGTCTGTATCATCAAGTGTTATAAGAACCCCTCAGGAGTTCACCGGCTAGCTACATTAGATAGAATCATTGAGTTAGATGGTGTCTATAAAGAGATATGCGATGCCATTAAAATAAAAAGTAAGCCTTGTGAGTGAGAACAAGAAATTCTAGTCGCGGTGGTTTTCAGGTCTTAGTGAAACTGTGAGATTAGTAAAATGTCCTTTTGGGAATGCATGACCTGCCTATAATTTTGCATTCTGCTTTGTCTCAGAAAGTGGTCTGTCTCCACTAAAATACTCACTGATGGTGTTTGGGCAGTGTTTATAGAAAATATTCAAAGATGGAAATAGCCTCAAGAACAGGAAGAATGGATTTAAGCAATGGCTAATGGATGAGGGTGGCAACCTTCATGTTACACTGTGGAGGTCACAGACTGCTCATAAATAACCTTGGGGACTTTCATGCATGCAGTCATATATTCATCTAATAAACATTTATTGAGCACCTTCTATATATCAAGCACTGAGGCAATTACAGAGAAGAATGAGATACATCCTTATCCTCAAGAATTATACTACCTGGAAAAGAAAGCCAACAAGTAAGTTGATGTTAAGTTATGAAGTGGAGATAAATGTAAAGTGCTCTGAGCACACAAGGAAAGTAACTGAATATTATCTGGAGAGCTGGAGGTGAATTAATAGCGAGGATAACAGAAGGTAGATCAAAAACGATGACTGTTCACTATTCACAAGCAAAGCAGAATCCAGGCAGCATGATTGATACAAAGCATAGCACAAAAGTGGAATGTAATTTTGTCTCCTTGAGAAATTAAAAGACAAGTCAGCTTTCAAACACATAAGTTATATTGTAATGGGAAAGGTGATAATATTTTGAGGTATAATATTACTGAGTCAGAATTACCAGGGTTCAAATTCATGTACAAGCATGGTTTTCTGGTCCATCACGCACTCCGCCCCTCCTGAGTCATATGTGAATGGCTCATCTCCTGTGCCCTTCATATGTACCTGGATTTTAGTACTTTTCATATTGGATTGTATAATTGCTTAATATCTGTATTTATACTTGGCTTTAATCTTGAAAAGAAGACTGTTTCATATTTGTATCTGTTTCGTCTGGAGCAGTACAAAGTATTTGTAATACTTGCTGAATGCTTTTTTCTTCATTTTCCTAAATTACTTAACTCTTCCCAATCTTGGTGTTAAACTATTTACCCACCCTTTTATTTTTTGTTTATTTTATTTTATTTTTTAAATTAATTAATTTTTGGCTGCGTTGGGTCTTTGCTGACGTGCGCTGTCTTTCTCTAGTTGCAGCGAGCAGATTGCGGTGGCTTCTCTTGTTGCGGAGCACAGGCTCTAGGTGCGCGGGCTTCAGTAGTTGTGGCTCTTGGGCTTTAGAGCGTGGGCTCAGTAGTTGTGGCGCACAGGCTTAGTTGCTCCGTGGCGTGTGGGATCTTCCCGGACCAGGGCTTGAACCGTGTCCCCTGCATTGGCAGGCAGATTCTTAACCGCTGTGCAATCAGGGAAGTCCCACTGGGGCTATTAAGAGTTTGGGACAATAAAATAGGTTTACTAAAAGGGGGCATAGGGTACGCCCCCTTTTAGTAAACCTATTTTATTGTCCCAAACTCTTAATAGCCCCAGTTGATAATCTTGAACTAGAACAAAGTATTCTTTTAGGTATAAATTGGTTTCTTAACCCAAATGAATTCAACAAAAGCACTGAGTCTCATGAATGTACAGAAGTGGCCAAGGATCCTAACACAATGTCATTTGTAGCAGGGTTTGTCCAAATATGAAGAGCCATTTAGGTGAGGATAGCATGGATTTCACCCATGTTATCTGTTTGAACAAACATGTTTGTGTTCCAATATTCTTTTCTTATCTAAATGTATGTGCTTTTAGTCAGTTAGGTGTAGAGTTTTATACACCTTGGTAAAACTACCAAGGTGTTTAAAACTACTTCCAGCTACCCAACTTTTAGAGAGTTGTGAAAATCCAAGAATCAGTGGTCTCTCAGCATCTGGTAATGAGGCATCAACTCTGCTAAGATGTTCCGAACATTCAATTTAACAAAAATCTGGTGTGCGCAGTATTTCTGTGTCTATATTCAGAAACAATACCTGTGGAATTACATGCAAGCATTTGGTGAAAGGAATAGTCTTGAAGTAGCTCACGAGAGTTCTTCCCAGTATCTATTTTAATTTCAACAATGGAATCATAATGTTGGCACAGAGCAAGTTTCTATGGCTGCATTGCACTGTTAGTGGAATTGCTGCATGAGTGATTTAAGGCATATTTAAATGCCATGCTTCAGGCATTGTTGCCTTTTATTGACAAAAGAGCTTGCATGATGGTTGTTTTTCAGAAGTTATTGCTTTCTGAGAAAGAGTGCTGCACACAGAAAAAAGTATTGGGGTTCTGAAACGGTGAAATTGGTCCTCAGTATTACCTAAGGATAACAACTCTAAAAGAGTTGTTATATTGTAGGCATCCCCTCAGTTGTTCTTTTTATCCTTGGTAATCTTCTGGCCTCCTTGCTTCCAGCTTTCTTTGAAGTTATTTTTATTTTTTCCTTTTTACACTTCAGTGAATGCTCTCCCTATGTGAGAAGAATGAGGACCAAAGTTCATAGCTGTTTACTATTCTCTTGTCTAACACATGCATGACAGAGTGTTACACTAAAAATATCTAGCAAACTGCTTGCATTTTTCCTTCTATGAGGAGAAAGGGTACTATTTTGTGCATGTATTTTTTTTCTCATGGAAATATGCAGCTATTATGACTCCAAGTATCACTGATAACTCAACATGGTAGCACTTTTTCTGTTCATTACATTATTACTAGTATCAGTTTGCTAGGATTTAACTCAGTGGCATGTAATTTGGTTCCTGGACACTAATGCATTTCTAGGAGCACATCTGTGACTGAGTGGTTGACTTTAAAGTCACCCACTGTCACTCCATTTTTGTCAGTGCCTCTTTATTGGAAATATACCTAGAGAAAAGTCACAGATTGTGGCAGCTTATAGCAATAATGTGAGACGCCTTCTGGGCATAAAATAAAAATACCAGAAACACAGTTAAAGAATTTTAAACTTCTATTTCATGATTAGGTAAAAGGAATACTAGTCAAGTAAACCTTAAAAAGAAATGAAAAATAAAATTCTTTTCTCATGACTTTTGTATATGTTTCTAAATCTGTATATCAAAGGAAATCATTAAGTTGATCTCAACAATGGTGACAGATCAGGAAGTAAATTAGTTGGTAGGGTGGCAGTTATTTCAAATGCTGTACGACTTTTTGATGTACCAAGGGGTAGGAACAGTATTAGAGATTTATTGATGTACCAATTTCTTTAAAATGTGTTAACTTTTAAGAAATGCGTAATGTCATCATTAAAATCTAACATCAAATATCTATGCATCCATCCATCCTTCTTTTAAAAAACATTCAAAAAGAGGTAAGATACATTACCAGACTTTAAGGAGCTCAGGCTTTGGTAAGATGCACAAGAATACAAATAATTACAGTGCAGAGTAGTGTATGCAGTAAGATAGGTCAGTTCATACAAAATAAATTAGAATCACAGGGATCGGAGCCACCAATTCTGCCTTTGTATATCAAGGAAGTTCTGGAAGATAAGTTCAATCTTCAGCTGGGTTTCAAAGAAGGAGTAGTATTTTGCCAAACCGATGGTGGGAAGCGTTTCAAGAAAGTGGGAACAGAACATGGAAATGCAAAAAGTAATAAAATTGCTTTATATGTTAAGGAAAATTTTACCAACTCAGTATTGCTGGAGCAAAGAAATACAAAAAAGTCTGCAGTAAATACTGCTGAAGGAAAAAAAAAAAAAAAAAACTAGATTGTGATCGCTTTGTATGCAACAGGAAGACCCTTTTCATTATATTCTATGGGCAACGGTGAGAAGTAATTTTATGACTTTAACAAAGTAATGAAAACTGTAATGTAGGGCTTCCCTGGTGGCGCAGTGGTTGAGAGTCCGCCTGCCGATGCAGGGGACACAGGTTCGTGCCCCGGTCCAGGAAGATCCCCCGTGCCGTGATGGCCACTGCACCTGCGCGTCAGGAGCCTGTGCTCCGCAACGGGAGAGGCCACAGCAGTGAGAGGCCCGCGTACCGCAAAAAAAAAAAAAAGAAAACTGTAATGTAAACAGTGAGTAGACTGTGCTTAATGATGGAGGGTGACAGAGGCAGAGATAGGAGGGGCTGAGCACAGAGGCAGACATTAATAAATGAAGATATTGTTTGAATGGTGCAGAAAAGACATGCTGTGGCTTGAAAAAAGACGGAATTTGGGATATAAAAAGAAAAGAAGTAATAGGCATTAAAGGTTGCATGGCAAGCATAAGAGACAGATTTGAATTTGTAAGGGAGAAATGTCTCAGTGTAGGCTTGCTAAAAGTTTTCAAACAGAAAACAATTTATTTAAATGAGAAGTTGATACACGCTTAAAATGTACACCTTCATCTATAACCACATGAGAATATATTTTAAAATATTTTTCATAAGAAGAAAGAACTTTATTTTTTTAATTTAAACATTTTTAAATTTTAAAATGTATTTTAAATGTCCTATATCCATTCCTGTTTCTTTATTGATGAGTTCCTGGATTATTCTTATAGCATTTCTAACACATTCACTAAAATGATATCATGAAATGTTAGTCAAATCAGTCAGTTTGCAATAACAGCTCACTAAAACAACATTTAAGAGAAAAATTGTACGTCTGATAACTTGAAAATTCTATAATCTTTTTCAAGATAAAATTTGAAAAACATATACTTATTTGAAAGTGGTTTCTTTTAAACATGAACTTTATGCCAATTTATTTTTAAAATACTTGCACATTGTTGTGGTGATTTTGTCATTATTTTCTATTGCACATGAATAAGCAACAATATGAAGTAATGCTTCTAGTGCTCCAGATTAACAGACTTTGGGAACATTAGTAACACTTCAGCTCTGTTTGACTTGCACTAATACAAACTTTAAAGTTTGTGTAGATTAATATTGCTTCATGTACTTTTAAAAATATGTTTCTGTTATGTGTTCTTCAATTGAATTCTTATATTGAAGCTTCAATTTCTTTTCTGTGCAACAGCTAATTTTTATTTCTTAAAATAAAATAAAATGCCTTCAGTCATCCTGATGAGCATTACTTCAAGTATTTCTCTATGTTATAATTTTTCTTGGTTTAAAGACAGTTATTACTATTAGCTTTTGTCTCATGTGTTCATTCTATTCTGCTTGTTACTTTTTTGTCATTGCTCATTTATGTGACTTTATTGATTCTTATTTTCTGTGCTATGTAGGTACCTGTACCATCTTTTTTATATTATTACTGGTACCAATGGAAGATAAAATAGTTGGCAGATGTAATGCGTACCCTGTGCCTTGGTGGCCAATAAATTTTTGGTGGATTTTACTGAATGCAATAGTTTATTTCAAACCTAACAGCTGAGTGCTTTGAGGTCTAATTCCTAGAAGGTATTTAACTATAACTCCAGAGCTCTAATGTCTTTTAATGTTAATTAGATACTCACTTGGCTATGGAGAGAGAGATTTAGCACACATTTACTCATTCATCTCGTCTACAAATATTTATTGATCACCTAATATGTGAAAAAGTACTTGCAGAGTGCTAGAGAAGATGTATGGAGATGAATAATGCTTGGTTCTTCATTTCAAGGAGCTTAAGAGTCTAATGAGGAAAGTAGGACATGTTTAGAAAGCACCTCAATAGAAGATGGAAAGTGAGAAATAATCATAAAATGTATACAGATGAAGTATCATGATTCTGTGGAATAAGGAAAGATTGTTTCTAGGAGATCATGGAATGATTTATTTATATATCCAGGCAATATTTTTGATTTTCTGCTATATTTCAGGCAGCATTCTAAGCATGACAAACCACCATGATGAAAAAGTAGAGTCCCATCTCTAGAAGGAATTTATAGTCTGTTTGGAAAGACTGAAGATAAATAAATAAATCAATAGTATAATTTCAGAATGTTTGAAGTTGTACGAAGAAAAATGAACATTGATAGATAGTGACTGGGTGAGTGTTAAAGGAGGTTGCTGTGATTTGCATGGACAACATAGGCCTCTCAAAGGAGGTGCCGTTTGAGTTAAGAAGTGGAGAATGAAGAGGAGGCATCTACTTGGAGACTGGAGCCGAAAGTGCTCTCTACAGAGCCCATCTAGTGAGAATGAGCTCAGCCAGTTTCATCGCCCAACAAATGGCCAGTGAACACAGAGAACTGTGATACGAGATAAGTTTGGAAGGAAGTACGAGCCAAAAATTTACATCAGGTTTAGGTGCTGGATTTTATTCTCATTCAAACAAGTACCCATTGGAAGTTCTCAAACAAGAGAGTCAAGTAATGTTCATGAAACAGTCGGCCACTGAGCTGGGTCAGAAAAAGGCAGACTAAATTAATCCACAGGAAATCAAGAGTTAGGGGAAAGGCCAACCAACCTTGGAAAGAAGGGTAAATATAACAAGAATGTAGACTATGTATTGAATGTTTATGATGTCTTAGCACTATTCCAATCATTTTGTCTACACTTGCTTCATTCTCACAGCAATAAGGTAGGCGCTATTATTATTTTATATGTGAGAAAACTAAGTCATAGAGAAGTTATTTTGCCCTAAGTCTCACTACTAGTAAGGGCTAAAGCTGGAATTTGAACCTAGTTTAAAATCAAGCTGGAGAACCTACTTTCAAGCACAGTGCTGTGTTATGTCACTTGTCCAGACATATCTAGAACATATCTAGAGCTTTAACAACTTAGTGATCTTCTGTGATTGTTGAACCTATTAAAAAAGGTGAATGAAAAGAATACTAATGAATGAAGAATACTATGATGATTTAAGAATACTAATGAATGAGAAGAATACAAATGCGTGAAGAGTATACTAATATAATGGGAATGTCTCCATTGGATAGAAGGGGAGGGAAAGCCAGGGAAGAGGCAGAGGTAGGAAGACAACAAGGAGAGAAGGAGTTTTCTAGGCAGGCAGTGCTGTGAACAAATGTTACGCGATTGAAAAGGCTAATGAATCTAATATGTATCTTCCTTCAAGGGTGGTTCTAGCGTGTCCTTGGGGTTTAGAGGGTGTAGGGAAGGTGAGGAAGTACAGATGATTCTTTCAGTACAATTCAGGCTAAAGGAAAGGACAGAGGAAATAAATACCGTGAGAGAGTGTAGAGAATTTTGTTTTGAGAATAGGCAAACTTTAGCATCATTTCTAACTGAGGATCAAATAAAGAAGAGTTTGAGTTTGTAAGCAAATGAAAAAAAAAATAATTTGGCAATATGCTGAAAACATGTGAGAAGTGGTGGGATGAATTGAGCTAGGAAAAATTTAGTTTGGGAAAGAAAGCAATGTTTTCGTTCCGATAATAGGGGTGAGGGGGAGAGAGAGAGAGAGAGGGAGAGAATGTCCAAATATTACAAAGCCTCAGTTTACCTGTATTGTCCTTATTCCTCCTAGGTATTAGATGTTCTGTCATAGAAGTGGGACACAGAGCTTTGCCTATTTAACTCTGTCCCCTCTATACAACTGTGCATTGGATAAATAGATAATCCATTCAGTAGTGACTGCTTAGCAAACACACTCAACCTCCAAATGGCACACATAAATCAAAACAGGTTAATTTTCACTTTGATGAATATATTGCTGTTTTTGATACTGGTCAGAAGCTTAAGTTTATGACCATGTTATTTTCATTTTTAGCAATTTATTTTGGAACTGACAAACCTTTTATATGTTTTGCCTAGTAAATTGTACTTAAGTTACTTGTCAATATTTTTTCAAAGAATGTACAAAAATTGATTTTTTTCTTTTAATATGTGGTAAGAGAGGGAGAGTCACAAATTATCTGGCATATCTGGCTTGCAGCAACTTCCAACAGTTCAGATGGCTTTATGGTGGTCATAGGTCATTCATAATTAAAACAAAAAAAAGCGCCCCTGATTGTGTTAGAATAAACTGGATAAATGTTTGACCATATGCAGTAAATGAGAATAAGTGACCTGAAAAGCAGGCTACTTTATTTTGTGAACTCTATGTAAGATGTCACTAGAGACTTTGAATTTTCTAAGTGTCAAATTTCTGTTCAAGATATTCCCAGAGGATGGAGCGGTTTAAACTTGACTTCACAATGGCAGTGTCTGCCACAGAACTGGCAGATGTCAGAACATGTGACGAGACAGGCCAGGCAGCAATGCAGAAGAGCATCCCTGATAAAGCTCAGGGAGAGAATAGATGATTTGTTTACAGTGGGCAGATTATAAATACATATGCCATGTTAAACAAGGGCACAACTGCTTTCTCTGCCAACCGCGTAGTCATTTCAACCGGGGTGAATGAATTATACACTGAAAATCTTTTTTTTTCCAGTGGTTTTCTTGTAATTGTTGCAAAAACTATCCTTGGGTGTACATTACACATAGGGATATGTTCTTACGTTTCTGATTTGGATTTGTAGTACGTTGTTTATTCTCAGCAGGTACTTTAGTCCATGCTTTATAGACAAGCACAAGATAATTGGCTTACTGGGCATATGTTCATATTCAGCCATCCAGACCATCCGAGCCAACCGTTTAAGACTCTGCTATCGTCATGAGAAGCTTTCAGAGGACAAAATCATAGAAATAAACAAATTTAAACTGTAAGACTTGTATATCAGAGGAGGGGCCTATTAAGCCTTAAAAATCAAATCTAAATTGTGTTGTTCATGTGTGTGTACACGTCCAGTCCCCTTATAGTCCAGGCTAGAGGCCAAACTCCAGCTCTGTATTATTTTGTCTGCAAAGTCTCTTCCTCTTTATTTAAAAAATTTAATCAGTTTCAAATATATAAAGATAGAAGATTTCATACATAAAGTTTTCCCTATTATCTCAAAAAATCTGCATGCATGGCAAAATGGACCCATACTTGGGATGGTGACATTCGGCTGAAGGCTGTCTAGCCTGACACAATCAAACTGTGGATAGTTACTGAATAGTAAACTACCCTACCTACCTGACCCCTACAAGTGTTTGAGGTGGAGAGCCCCGGCTCATCTTTCTGACATCTAAGAATTGTCTGACTGGTATGGAAAGCCCACTGGCAAGTGAAATACTTGGTCATACACACAAATAGAATTTGAATAAATACATGATTATTAAAGTCAGGTACCCTTTCAAAGCTCTTATAGTCACAATCCACTCAGCAGAATATTTTATCTTTTCCTCCCCCTTAAAATACTGTTTTTATTCAGTTTATTCTCCCTTATACAGATTTTGATCAAAATATTTGGGTCAATTTCTCTGTGTAGAAAGAGTAGCAAAGAAAGACTAATTTAAGGGAAGAGATTTAGTTTATTAACATATATTAATCAGCATATGACTTCTGCAATGGGATTGCTCATTTTTCTGCCTCTCGGTTTGTATCTATTCCACATAAAGATATGTCAGTTTTCACAGTCAATAGAACACAAGCTGCTATCAGTTAAATGTGTGAGTTTGAAGACTGAACAATCCGATTCCCACCACTGATATTTTAATGAAATAAACTTTGTTTCACCCTTGATTTTCTTTCTTCTTTTTTTTTTTTTTTTTACTGAGTTTATTTATTTATTTATTTTTGGCTGCATTGGGTCTTTGTTGCTGCGTGCAGGCTTTCCCTAGTTGCGGTGAGTGCGGGCTACTCTTCGTTGCGGTGCTCGGGCTTCTCACTGCAGTTGCTTCTCTTTGTTGCGGAGCATGGGCTCTAGGCGGGCGGGCTTCAGTAGTTGTGGTACGCTGGCTCAGTAGTGTGGCTCACGGGCTGTAGAGCACAGGCTCAGTAATTGTGGCGCATGGGCTTAGTTGCTCCACGGCATGTGGGATCTTCCCAGACCAGGGCTAGAACCCGTGTTCCCTGCATTGGCAGGTGGATTCTTAACCACTGTGCCGCTAGGGAAGTCCTCACCCTTGATTTTCAATCCAAAATAAGTACATCTTTAAATTTAAGATGAAATACTAATATTATTCTAAATAAAAACCAAAACAAGTCTTATATTTAAATACAAAATATATATAAGTATACTTTATATATAATAAAATACATGCTATATTTTTTTAACATATGATGCATATTTATAAGTATATATTCATATATATTTAATAAACATATATTTATTTAGATTAGTTTTACCTGTACTGAGAACACAAGTCTTCTTAAGAAAGCAAACCAGATATTCATATTGCTCCTCCTCTCTTTCCATTTTTTCCAAAGAAGTGTGGATTTTATCATTAAGGCAATTGGAAGTCATATTAAAAATTATAAGCAAGTGGATGAAATGGTGATATCTTAAGCATTAAAAAAATCAATCTCAACATTCCCTGGAGTGGCAAAAATTCAGGCAGCAAGCCCAGTTAACAGTTTCTTACAGAATATATACTGAGGGTCATGAGAAATACCTTCTATTGTATGCTCCTTTTTTTGTACTTTCTGCACCATCAATCTGTGACTAGTCCCTTTGTGTCTTAACACTCTTGCCTTGTACTTTTTTTTTTTTTTTTTTTTTGCTGTACGCGGGCCTCTCACTGTTGTGGCCTCTCCCGTTGCGGAGCACAGGCTCCGGATGTTCAGGCTCAGTGGCCGTGGCTCACGGGCCCAGCCGCTCCGCGGCATGTGGGATCTTCCCGGACCGGGGCACGAACCCGTGTCCCCTGCATTGGCAGGCGGACTCTCAACCACTGCGCCCCCAGGGAAGCCCTTGCCTTGTACTTTTAACATTTAGAAATGAAATGATTGAAATGTGTAAGCCAAAATATTTGTTACAAAGGATTATTGTCATGTAAAATTGTATAAATTCAGTGACTATGCAAATTTTACCAAATCTTATTTGCATTTTTCCTGCCAGTCCTTCCCAACTTCTTTTGCCCCACTACAACCTATTTTCGAGGTAAACTGAACTACTTGTGATTTTTAGGATGTGCCTTGGTTTTTGTGTCTCCAGCTCCAGACTTTTTTTTTTTTTTTCAGGAAACTTCATGTTCATTGGTAATTGTATTTTTTGACAGTTCTGCTCACTATTTTTATGGATCATCCATCCATCCGCCATCCATCCATTCAATAAATGATTTGTATTTTATGTCTGTATTTATAATATGTAATAAAATATCACATAGTATTTAACATTTATTTCTTAAATGATACCATTCACCTTAATGAATTTCTTAATATAAAACTATAATTATTCTGGGACTCTTTTAATTTTTGAAATTTAAGAAAGCAAACACAAATTAGCCTATGTAAAAATGTTTTCAAAACCTATGCATGAAACTGTTATTGGCCCAAAGTTAGAAAATATATTTTAAAAAATGGAAGGACTTTTACTTACATACTGCACAAATTTCATTCAGTTTGTAACCTGTAAATTGATTTTCAGTGTACAGGTCAGTACATGATATGCACAGTAAACTGGTATTGAAATATGAGCAATAAAAACTTACTGACTGTGAGGGCTTCCCTGGTGGCGCAGTGGTTGAGAGTCCGCCTGCCGATGCCGGGGACACAGGTTCGTGCCCCGGTCCGGGAAGATCCCACATGCCGCGGAGCGGCTGGGCCCGTGAGCCATGGCTGCTGAGCCTGCGCGTCCGGAGCCTGTGCTCCGCAACGGGAGAGGCCACGACAGTGAGAGGCCCGCGTACCGCAAAAAAAAAAACAAACAAACAAACAAACAAAAAACTTACTGACTGTGGTATTAGCTGATATTTCAAATTAAGACTCTCCACAAGTAATAACTTAAGGAGCACTTAAAAAAGTGTAGCAGAGAAGCTGTCTACTAGCACGCAATAACATACTTTAAAGAAAAAAATTCTATGTAACAGTAAGAATACAGAATATTCTAAGAAAATGACTAAGCCCTAGGTTAGCGTCAATATGGAACTGTGAATTAGATCCACCACTGCAGGTTTCGAATGGAAATAATTTCTTGGCTGTGAACAGGGTATTTGAAAACAATAGGAAGATATCATCTTGGACTAGGATTTCTTGCTGAGATTCATTTTCTCCAAATATGTTACTTCATGTGCACTGTTCAGTCTATATGTTCTGTACTTATAAATCTTACGTTCAACATTAGAGATAAAAAGGAATCCATAGAGTTCTTCACCCTTAATAAAAGGCATACATTATCCCCATATAAAAAGAGGCAGTTTTCAGATTTGGGGGTTTGTATGACACATACAAGTATAAGCAATGATAGAGCTTCTCATGAAGTAACTTGATAATTCATCTTTCCATTTTCCTTTGTTATGTACATCTATTTTAAAACTAAGTTTCATCAATTACATCTAGGCAATGAGTTTTAGCCTCTCAGTTTATTTCACTTGAACATAAGATTCTAGAGTTAAGAAAGCGAATTCTTTATTTCAGTTTGCATCTACCTTGGGAAGCGATAGTTATGTTTATTTGTAGCTTATTGTTTTTAGTATTCTACTCTGAAAGCAAATTGCAGTCATTCTTCACTTAGGCTCCAACGTTCTCTGTAAGGTTAGCAAAGTTCTACCAAATTTCCATAGGTTGGGACTTAAAAAAATAATTTTCTTGAAATAAGAACTATTTCATTTCAAAGGTGATACTCATTATATTATTTAGGCTATACTAATAACTTAACAATTATAGCAGTTCATTTATGTTGAAAATATTCAAATGTGCCCTCCACCAAAAAAAAAAGCTTGCTTTAGGAACATTTCATTCAAATCCAGAAACATTGTCATCATAATAGCTCATATTATTTCATAATATTAAGGCTCTTTGATACTTTATTCAAAATATCGAGATTTATAGTAAAAATTTAGTTAACATATAAACTATTTATATATTTGTGTGCATATTTAGAAACTGATTTATTACCAATTTTGTACCTTATGATTTTAACTTAAGGGAAAATAAGAAGATATATGCTAAAAGAGGTAATTTCCATTTCTTAATGAAAGATAATTGTAGCTGTAATTTTTACTACTATGCTAGACAGTGCATCTAAGGTGAAACTCATTAAAATTCCATTAGTGGAATCTTGGCTATGTTAGCCCATGTCAGTTAAGTAATTAAGTCTGTGAACTTAAAGTTCTATCCCCACCCTACCTTGTTCCTTTTCTATTGTATTCTCTCTCCTTGGCTTTCTACTCCTCTGTAAGTCTTCCACTGAAGTAGGGACCAATGTCTGTCTCGCCTCCTCTCTATATGATTACCATCTACTTGTGAAGGGATTCCTGTCCTGACCCTCCTTTTCGTCCAACTTCTGCCACGTGCTACTGCTAAATTAATGGATTAAACATTCACATCAGAATTAAAATTTCTAAGGGCAGTACGTGTTACATATGACATTTAAGGCCTAAACTCCAAAGTCTGACAAATAACACAGGCAGTGAAGTCTGTCTGAAATAAAGCAAAATAATTTTAGTTGTTATCTTGTTAATGTGGACTGTATAGAAAAAGATAGGAATAATAAAAAAAAATTGAAATTCAGTTAACTAGTTCATGTAAATTCTTTACCACACTACCTAGGAAATAGAAAACAATCAATTAATAATAGTTATAATAAATATTAAAATTTTTTCACATATTGGCCCAGTTGTAGTTTCTCAGTATTATTTTTTTTATGTTAACTGTGGATATTTTTTCTTCTATATTCTTTCACTATTGACATTACCCTTTAAAAATGCTTGAAGGGATTTTTAAAAATTAATTTATTTAATTTTTTAACATCTTTATTAGAGTATACCTGCTTTGCAGTGTTGTGTTAGTTTCTGCTGTAAAACAAAGTGAATCAGGTATATGAATACATATATCCCCATATCACCCCCGTCTTTTGTCTCCCTCCTACCCTCCCTATCCCACCCCTATAGGTGGTCACAAAGCACTGAGCTGATCTCCCTGTGCTATGCGGCTGCTTTCCACTAGCTATCTATTTTACATATGGTAGTGTACATATGTCAGTGCTACTCTCTCACTTCGCCCCAGCTTACCCTTCCCCCTCCCCGTGTCCTCAAGTCCATTCTCTACATGTGCATCTTTATTCCTGTCCTGCCCCTAGGTTCCTCAGAGCCATTTTTGTTTTTAGATTCCATATATACGTGTTAGCATACGGTATTTGTTTTTCTCTTTCTGACTTACTTCACTCTGTATGACAGACTCTAGGTCCATCCACCTCACTACAAATAGTTCAATTTCATTTCTTTTTATGGCTGAGTAATATTCCATTATATATATGTACCACATCTTCTTTATCAGTTCATCTGTTGATGGTCACTTAGGTTGCTTCCATGTCCTGGATATTGTAAATAGAGCTGCAATGAACATTGTGGTACATGACTCTTTTTGAATTATGGTTTTCTCGGGGAATATCCTCCCCCTCCCCGTTTCCTCAAGTCCATTCTCTACATCTGCATCTTTACCTCTTCCAAAATATAGCAAAGGGATGAACACTCCCAAACTCATTCTATGAGGCCACCATCACCCTGATACCAAAACCAGACAAAGATATCACAAAGAAAGAAAACTACAGGCCAATATTACTGATGAACATAGATGCAAAAATCCTCAACAAAATGCTAGCAAACAGAATCCAACAGCACATTTAAAAGGATCATACACCATGATCAAGTGGGGTGTATCCCAGGAATGCCAGGATTCTTCAATATATGCAAATCAATCAATGTGATACACCATATTAACAAATTGAAGGAGAAAAACCATATGGTCATCACAACAGATGCAGAAAAAGCTTTTGACAAAATTCAACACCCATTTATGATAAAAGCCCTCCAGAAAGTAGGCATAGAGGGAACTTACCTCAACATAATAAAGGCTATATATGACAAACCCACAGCCAACATCATTCTCAATGGTGAAAAACTGAAACCATTTCTACTAAGATCAGGAAGAAGACAAGGTTGCCCACTCTCACTACTATTATTCAACATAGCTTTGGAATATTTTTTCTTTGTACTTAATTTTTGATAGCTTAATTAATATGTGTATTGGTGTGTTTCTCCTTGGATTTATCCTGTATGGGACTCTCTGTGCTTCCTGGACTTGATTGACTATTTCCTTACCCATTTTAGGGAAGTTTTCAACTCTAATCTATTCAAATATTTTCTCAGACACTTTGTTTTTCTCTTCTTCTTTTGGGAACCGTATAGTTCGAATGTTGCTGCATTTAATATTGTCCCAGAGGTCTCTGAGACTGTCCTCAATTCTTTTCATTCTTTTTTTTTTTATTCTGCTCTGTGGTACTTATTTCCACTCTTTTATCTTCCGGGTCACTTATTTGTTCTTCTGCCTCAGTTATTCTGCTATTGATTCCTTTTAGAATATTTTAAATATCATTTATTGTGTTGTTCATCATTGTTTGTTTGCTCTTTATTTTAGGTCCTTGTTAAACATTTCTTCTATTTTCTCCATTCTATTTCCAAGATTTTGGATCATCTTTACTATCATTTCTCTGAATTCTTTTTCAGGTAGACTGCCTATTTCCTCTTCATTTGTTTGGTCTGGTGGATTTTTACCTTGCTTCTTCATCTGCTGCATATTTCTCTGTCTTCTCATTTTGTTTAACTTACTTTGTTTGGGGCCTCTTTTTCACAGCTTTCATGTTCGTAGTTGCTGTTGTTTTTGGTGTCTGCACCCAGTGTGTGAGGTTGGCTCAGTGGCTTTTGTAGACTTCCTGGTGGAGGGGACTGGTGCCTGTGTTCTCGTGGGTGGAGCTGGATCTTGTCTTTCTGGTGGGCAGGGCCACATTGGTGGTGTGTTTTGTGGTGTCTGTGAACTTACTATGATTTTAGGCAGCCTGTCTGCTAATGGGTGGGGTTGTGTTCCTGTCTTGTTAGTTGTTTGGCATAGGGCGTCCAGCACTGGAGCTTGCTGGCTGTTGGGTGGAGCTGGGTCTTAGCGTTGAGATGGAGATGCTGGGAGAGCTCTTGCCAATTGATATTACATGGGGTTGGGAGGTCCCTGGGGGTCCAGTGTCCTGAACTCGGCTCTCCCGCCTCGGAGGCTCAGGCCTGACACCAGGCCGGAGCACCGAGACCCTGTCAGCCACAGGGCCAGGTACATGGGGATTTTCTTGTCTTTTGGGAAGTCTGAGGTGTTCTGTGTACGCTCAGTAGGTGTTCTGTAGGAGTTGTTCCACATGCAGATGTAGTTTTGAGGAGGAAGGTGATCTCTACATCTTACTCCTCCGCCATCTTGAAGGTCCCCCCCAGGCCAAGTGATTTGTTCGTATTTGCTTCATCTGGCGTCCGGGAGCCAAGGAGCTCGGTGCAGCTGCCTTACCGTTTCTCCAGCGGCGCGCCAACAGCAACTGCCTGGGACAGCCCAGCCGGGGCGTCGAGGCTGCCTAGCCTGTGGGCGGATGGGCCCCGGGAAAGGGGCGGGGTGTGGCGAGAGACCAAAAGACCCGCATCCGCACTCTTACATGCACAAACACACACTCCAGGTCCAGCTGCTAGGTAGTGGCTGGCGGGAGCCCCGGCCACCCTTCCAAATCTTTCTAGACTAGAGGTTTCTGTCCCCTTCTGCTGCCGCTTCTGGAAAACGCTATACAACGAAAGGGAGAGAAAAGCAAAGAGGGGTGGGGAGGGGAAGATCGACGAGGCACATTCCTTTTCTCCTCCACACCCCAGCTCCAAAAATGTACAACCCTGAGCTCTTCCTTTTCCCTCTGTCTGCTCCCGGCTTCCCTCTGAACCTTTTCTCTTTCTCCTCTCCTTTTGGTGGCTGCAAGCTGGGAGAACCCGTCATGGTTGTGAGATGTGTGTAATGTGTGTGTGTGTATGTGTGTGTGGGGGGGGAGGTTGGGGGAGACTACTGCCCTTGGCGAAAGCACCTCTCACCTCCCCCAACCTGGATCGGGTGCCTCACATACTGTATTTATTTATTTTTAATAGATCTTTATTGGAGTATAATTGCTTCACAGTACTGTGTTAGTTTCTGTTGCACAACAAAGTGAATCAGCCATATGCATACATATATCCCCATATCCCCTCCCTCGTATCCCACCACTCGAGGTGAAACTGACTATACTACCCAAAGCAATCTACAGATTCAATGCAGTCTCATTATTATTGATGTAGCAAATGTTTTCCAATGATTAAGCAGGATGCATATGTCTGGCCATTGATTTCAATTCACAACAGTTTCCAATCCCAGTTGATAAGTAATGGCTGCCTATTCTATATTGTTGAAAGTGATTTTGAGACTAAACTGGATGTGAGTATGTTATGTGTAGTTTAGTAATGTCTGTAGTGCACAAAGTCAGTATGCATTCCACATATATGATATATCTATAGGAAAGGTATTTATTTAAAATGGAAAAACTCATACATTTCTCTGGTTTGAAACAAATTTTTGATATATCCATTATCCTTCCAATTGAAAACTTCATAACATTTTGCTTCATAGTTTTGTTACTTTCTATTTTAACAGTTAGAGCGTTTTTGTGTAAGAGGAAGAATAATAAAAATAGTGAAGAAAAACGCTTCCTTGAAAATAAACAGAAATTATAATGCTACAACTCTGTAGTTCTCTTAGGAAGATTGTAGATTTCAAGTTTATTTAAGCACTGTAAATAAATAAGTTGAAATATATATCTGAGCACTTGTACTCAGGGCTAATGTTATTAGATATTTTCTTCACAACAATATTAATTTTTCCTAGATGGCAATGGACTTACTTAATAAGATTTCCTTTTCTGTATATATTTATGCCTAATTATCAAGAATACCCTTGGCATTAATATTGCAAATCTTAATTACAAGTTAGAAAATTGATGTACCCTTTTGGCTACATTATTGCAATTGCTTTGTATGAAGTAGGATTATTTGGATAATAATCTCTTGGGTATACTGAGTTTTGCTTTAAGTGTTTTCAGTTTTTTCTACAGCTCTGCACTGTGGCTTAGAACTTAGTTTTTGTTCATGAACAGTGAAAAGTGAACTTGGAAAAGTCATAAATTATACAGTACAGATACCTGTGTAAATTATTTTATTTTAAAGCAGATAGAACAGATATTAATAACTTGATTAAAAATCCTGTTAAATTGGTATACGTGTTGCTTCTTTACAACTTTATTTTTTAAAAATGGAAATCATGACTAAATATATGTTGAACTGATTTCAAGATATCTGATGAAATGTTAGCTTTCTTTGTACGTTTTACTGCAGAAGTATTTCTTACCACTTCAAAGCTTGAGTAGCTTCTAGAAAACTATTAAATGAGGCAACAATTGCCGGTTTCCTCTCATCCTGAAACAATAAAGAGCAATAGACATTGTATGTCTTATAGAAGATAGGTATGCTTGAAGTACTGTAACAATGGATAGAAGTGTATAACTGGGTACAAGTTAAATCTGTGAAGTTCTGTTTTTGATATAGGTTGAGATAAAAATCATCTCAAATGAACTAAATTTTGATGACGTTCACACAAAGTTGTCTTGCTTGAAGAAGGGAGTAGCTTAGTGTAATCACTACACTGCTACCCAAGTCTTGCTAAATTATTGGGAAGAATTATGCTTTAAGGCTGAATTCAGTTTAGTATAGAAAAAGGGATTGCCTTAAATGTACATTTTGAGGTACATAAATTTGGACATGACGTTGTAGGCGCTCTTAGGACGCTCCCCTTGAGCTGACAACTTAAATAGGGGCCTGTCAAGTGTCAAACAGGTGACAGTTATTGTTCTATACTAACAGTAAAATGCCATGTTTCCTAGACCTCATGTCTTACAGTGTATCAAAATCACCAGGGGAGCTTGTTAAAAATACAGATGTTCAGGCTTCATCCCAGCCCTATTAAATAAGAATCTCCAGGTACAAAACCCAAGGACCTTTTATGTTTTAAGTAGCCCAAGTGGTTTTGAAGTTGTATCAGAACTCCTGAAACAAGTTCCTCATTGAAGTAATGAAGTATCTCTACATTAGAAATAGAGTCGTACTTAGGATGAATTTGGGGGAAAAAAAAAGATATATTTTTATAAATGAAGTTCCAGTATAGAATGTTTGAAAATTATGCAGTATATGATACCAAAATAATAGCAGGGGCAGTTTGCAGAGGAGGGGTGAGGGTTAAATAATCATTGTGACGAACGTCATTAGATTTTTGAAACTTTCGTAGCATCTTTGTTATTATGAGCTTTGACCTACTCCTATTTGATTTTCTATGTTTATTAGAAATAAAACTCTCTAAAGTAAAAGATATATATCCTTATCTTGAAACTATGGAAGGTTGGAGAGGAAGGGACACTGTAATTGGCTTAGTAAGAAAGTAACATGGGGGAGAAATGTCCCTGAAATCATATGGCCTGCAAAGAGAAATGGCGTGAAGCTGGGTGAACCAGCTCTGGATGGAGGAGCATATCTGAGTCTTTAAGACTCATGTCAGTTACTCAGCATCAACCTTATTTTGTTGCTTTGTTCACCTAGTAATATGTCAGGTTTTACTTGTACTTATACAGCAGGAAAGTGTGAAATTGTGAGGAAATGCTTGGATTTGCCAACAGGGATACAGGTAGATAAGTGATGTAGAGGAGAAGAAAAATAGGGAATTAAAGCTATTTTAGTTTAGAAGTTTGACCTAAATTAGTAATCTATTTTTTTTTTCATTTTTTAAAATTTTGTTTATCGTAATTGTTTACCAATGGGGAGACTCAGTTTATTTATACCAGCAGCCATGGGACAAGGGGAATACACAGTTAGTGAGCAACTTGTATAGGATGGACTACTTTTATGCAAAAATAAGACTCTCCAACACAAAGGACAATGGTGAGCTTCACTACACTTCCCCAATGATCCCAGCATGCGCTAATGCCAGGCAATGGCCCCTGGGCATGTGGTGGTGGGAACAAATGTATGGAAGAAAAAACCACAGAAATTTGTAAAGAACCCCTTCCCCCGCATACACATGCACACTCAGATACATAATCAATTACAATATTATACTGTTGCATGCAAAATTATTTCAAGGTATGTCGCCAATATCTGAAAGTATATAGTCTCGTTGAAAAGGCAAAATTTATACATAAAACAATAATACATTTTACAAAGCCATATTTAATTACATGGTTATATTTGAAATGCAGGTAAAACTGGAGGAATTCAAAGGTGAAATAAATCAATGAACGTGGCAGTAATTGCCAGGAGTCTCATTGTATTTAAAGAAGTAAAATGTGAATAGGCAGAGGGATAGAGAGAAGGTATTCAGATGAGAAAAACCATATGCACAAAGTGATGGAAGTGAGACTAGTCCAAGTGTTACCCAGTCCAAGCTGGTACTGCTCACTGCAGGACAGGCCAATAAATTGAGAGATGAGTTGTTGGGACAAGGAATAGTGACTTTATTCAGAAAGCCTGCAGACCAAGAAGATGGTGGACTGGTGTCCCAAAGAACCATCTTGCCCAGGTTTGGATGCTAGTTTCTTTTATAGAACAAAGAGGAGGAGGTGAGGAGGTAAAGCAAAAAAGGTGATAAGTTGTTGTAAATATTTCCTGATTCTGGCCAGACTCCAGAGGAAATGTGTTAATTTATTTTTTCCTGCAGCCATTCACAGGTGGGCCTGGTCAGGATGTTTCCTGTGAACGAAACAAAGTTATTTTAGTTTAACTTTCAGACATGGGAGGCAGGGTTCCTTCCTGGAGATGGGCCATATGTATACTTTAAGCTCTAGGCAATATGCCTTTAGTGATTAACTTGTAGCAAGAGCAGTAGATTACAAAAGTTAAAGTTAAAAAAACAAAACACAAAACAGATCCAATATGGAGTCAAATTTGTTCTTCCCTATTACACAAGTTTGTTGTGGGCTGACTAGAGGTGATACTGCGAGTGCAGGTGTAAGTGGGACCATTTTAGGTGGTAAAGTCAAGTTACACAAGATGAGGCGCTAAAGTTATTTATGATATAAGGCGAAAATCTCTTATCAAAATTGGCCTTAAAATCAATTAAATGACCCACAAAGGACACTTTGCATGGTTTTTAACATACAACTCTGTAAGAGTGTTTTCTTTATATACATAGTCTATGCAATAATATCCAGTCATACTGGGGGCATAGGCAAAATATAATGTTATAACATTTAAAGTATACAGAGATAAGTGAAAAAAATTAAAGAGTCAAAAGTTCTTACAATTGAATTTGTATTTGTTAAAGATACAAAGCTTCAACCTGTCTTGAGCAGTAAAGAAAGAAAGAAAGGAAATTAATGTGTTTATTATGTGCCAGATGCCTTGTTAGTCTCTCTATAAGTGGATCACCCATTCTTCATAATAGCACCTTGGAAAGAACCCTTTGAGGGAAAAGTCATTATCACTATTTTATACATACGACTACAAAGATTAAGTGGTTTGCCTAATTGCTGAATCTGGAGTTGAAACTAAGGTTTCTAGGAATCCAAAAGCCTTGCTGTGGTGTGACACCACATTCCTTTTCTAGTACCAAGAAGAGCTTTCAACATATTATTAAATGAAAGACACCAGAGATTTCTGAACAAAGTAATGACATAATGACAACACATTTTAAAATGTTATCAGTAAAATAGATCAGGGTGGAGAAGAAATGCAAAAAGCCATGTATGAAGTGATAAAATCCCATCTTGTGATAATAACATTAAGTATTCGGAAGTATATGGCTTTTCCCAGGAATAACTGATAGACTGTCAAGTGAATCAGCTCATAACCCCTAACTCTAAATCTCTCCACTCATAAAAATTTTGTTGTAAAACAGTTGCCTAAAGAGCACATATTGGTGAAATGAAAGAAACAGTTTAGAAAAACCAGGCTTATACTATTATAACATCATATAGTAAACAAGGTTTGACTTTGACAGAAAAACAATCCAGCTTTCTGACCTTGCTCTATTTATCCACCAGCTTATTTATTTCAGTATTTTTAATTAATAGTAGAAGAGACTCAAGTTGTCTATTGATAATACAATTTTAAATTATTATTGTGCAGAGATTTGTACACACGGCATCATCGGATCACAACCAATGGTAGCAAAACTTGAGAAAGAATGAATCTGCTTGAAAACTAATTTTATTCCATAACCTCAGGTGTGTGGGAAGTGGACAAATGGATATGAGGACTAGTGTAGCCACTTTTTCTATATAAAGAATTGTCAACCTTTAAAATAAAAAGGTAAGTGGTTTAGCCAGCAAAATCAAGTTTATCTGGGAATAACAGAGGAATTGAAATTCAGGACATGCAAACTGTGGTGAACCATAAGCCAGTCTGGAGAACAAAGGAGAGGAGTGTTCTTTAATAGAGAGAGGAGAAAGTTGGGAGGAGCTCTTTGAAAGAAAGTTCCTGGGAGGAGAGTGAGAGTTCTGAATTTTCGTGTTTCCTCATTGGCTGAATTGCAGTGGGTTCTTATTGGCCGGGTTGTTGCTGGGCAAAGAGAAAATCTTTCTTCCTTCTGTGGTATGTAAAATGAGTTGCCAGGAGTGGTACATGCCTGAGAGCTCCCCCTTTAGGGCTTTCTGACTCCATTTTGGTTTGTTTTTCGTTTATTTGTTTGGTTGTTTTATTTTTGGCCGCACCACGCGGCATGCAGGATCTTAGTTCCCGGAGCAGGGACTGAACCCATGCGCCCTGCAGTGGAAGCACAGAGTCTTAACCACTGGACCACCAGGGAAGTTCTTTCTGACTCCATTTTGAATGAGGTTTTCCTTTATTCATTTTCACAGGATATACTTAATTTCTAAGTACTTAATAAAAGCCCAAGAACTTGAAAATAAACTTTCGTTAATGTGCTGCTGCTTAGCTGGCACCCGTAGTACCTTAATAGTTAACAAGAAATTTCTACTTGAAACACACACCAAAATCTTTAAAATTAAATATAAAATTGTATTGAAGCACTATCCCAGGGTCTCTAGACACTTATTGAACTGGAGAAATCAGGCTAAGTCTCAATAACTGTTTTCATTCCTGCCACTGAGATAGTGAAATTAATATTTGTAGATTCTCTCCTTCCTCAGTGGTGAGACATATGAAACTGCCCCATCCAAAACAGGTAAACCATCTAGAATGCAAAACGATCTTTGGATGGGACAGAATATGAAAGTCCTAAGTATGGTTATCACCTTAGCTAATTGCAGAGCATTAAAATGTATGAGTTTGGCAAAAATTATATAGTTAGTGTGGACACTGAAATACAATTACTTCAAAGAAATCTACAGTATAGAGAAATTTCTTTAAAACAGGCTTTTTTCTTTTTTTTCTTTTTTTTTGCGGTACTTGGGCCTCTCACTGTTGTGGCCTCTCCCGCTGCGGAGCACAGGCTCCGGATGCGCGGGCTCAGTGGCCATGGCTCACCGGCCCAGCCGCTCCGTGGCACGTGGGATCCTCCCGGACTGGGGCACGAACCCGTGTCCCCTGCATCGGCAGGCGGACTCCCAACCACTGCGCCACCAGGGAAGCCCGCTTTTTTCTTTTTTGCTTAAAAAGTCTGTGATTATTTTCAAAACTCGGAGAAAACAAACTATTAAGTATCATAGCAAGATATTGAAATGGTTCATCATTACAAATTTGAGGTGTTGTTTTAAAAACAATGAAAATCTTGGTGTGCAGTAAAAATATAATCTATTTATAAACCATATCCATTAAATATTCACTATTTGTGATATCAAATTTATTAGACTTACTTGTATTTACCATAATTGGAGCTGCAGTCCTATCAATTTCCAAAATAACTTAGAAATTCAGTGTTCTCTCTCTGATTCCCAGATATGAATCATACAAAACAGGTCTACCAGAAGTTTCCAACCCTTGACTACCAGTTTTATCCTCTGTTCAAGGATTATTCATTGTGAAGGTAGACATACACATGGGAAACATTAGTCATACACACTAATATCTCTGGTTCTCCTGCTGGACACATGAGAGATTATACTTCCTCATTTTCTTGAGCTTTGGCATGACCATGAGATTTGCACTGGTCAATGGAATGTGAGCAGATATATTTATGTGCTGCTCCCCTCCACTACTGCAGTGGTCCTGGTACGCATGTTCTTATAAAGTGCAAAACTCAGTTATCACCAACAACTCGTGTGTTCTTCAGGACCCATAGCCAGCTTTGCAGAAGCAACAAATAAACCTTGATATTTTAAATCTTTCAAGACACTGAGTGTGGAGAGTGTTGGTTATTGCACTTAGCTTGAATGACATGCTACATGACCTCTGGTGACCATTCTAGTTGAAGATGCTAGACCTTGAGCACCTTGAAAGTGAGTAAAGTCTATGTTAAAATCATCTTCCTGGGCTTCCCTGGTGGCACAGTGGTTGAGAGTCCGCCTGCCGATGCAGGGGACACGGGTTCGTGCCCTGGTCCGAGAGGATCCCGCATGCCGCGGACCAGCTGGGCCCGTGAGCCATGGCCGCTGAGCCTGCGCGTCCGGAGCCTGTGCTCCGCAGCGGGAGAGGCCGCAGCAGTGAGAGGCCCACGTACCACAAACAAACAAACAAACAAACAAACAAACAAAATCATCTTCCTAACCTCAATGCCTAGCATATGCTTGCAGTGTAGAAGGTTATTGGTGAATGAAATAAATGATCAATTGTAACATATGATATGGATGGATAGCCTCTTGAAAGGCATTTTAAAAATGCAGTGAAAATAATACAAGACTAAGTAAGGATAAGCAATTAACAAGAATAAGAGCTGAAATGTGTGGCTGTCTTACAAGTATCAGGTGCTGTCCCACATGCCTCCCATACATTACTACATTTAACCCTCACAATAAATTTTTGACATAAATATCAACATTAACCATATTTGGCATATGAGGAAATAAAATCAAACTTTTACCCTGGAACTATAAGAATAAAAAATATCATAAAACTGTTCAACATCATTGAGAATCTAAATAGAAAAGAAAATTGCCACATCCTAGTGCATTAGAAGAAGCTGGTACAGAATCTTTTAAATGTTCTCATTTATACAACTTTAATAAAAATAAGTGACATAGTTATACCCTGAAATATAAGGGAAATTTTTCTGAAGTATTTATATGAATTCCTTGAAGGCAGCACCACAATTTGATCACTATGTGGGGGAACTTCTGAGTTTTGAGGTTAACAATAAGATTCTCATGCTTGAGCAAAAAAACCTCAGTGCCTCTGAAAGGTGAAGAATACGGAGCTAAATGGACTTCACCTTTTGACTTGGAATAACTCTTCTTATGTGTCCAGACAATTTTATTTCTTTTTACTTGTGACTTTTCTTATTTATCCAGGCTTGCCTAGACTTGTCAAGTGCATATTTATTTAAATCCTGACCTGGTCTTGATTTTAATTACTTCTTCAGTTAACGGTGTTGAACCACAGTTATCAGTCTCATGTCCCCAGTGGTAAAGGCTGGGTTTCCCTATGTTGATCTACACTCTTTTTTTTTTTTTAATCTACACTCTTAACGTGGCATTTGAGTAGAAGATGATGCTTAAAGCCATTTCTGTAATTGTGCATTCAGGTATGGCAGCTCTCTTTCCTTCCTGTTAAAAACACATATTTTCTTTTACTTATATCCTTTTTAGGTCAGTGTATTAGTATCATATCACTAATGTAACAAATTACCGTACACTTAGAGGCTTAAACAACACAAATTTATTATCTTATAGTTCTGTAAGTCACGAGTCTGGTGCAGGTCTCATCCAGCTAAGATCAGGTTGTCAGCAGGCTGCATTCCTTTTTGAAGCCTCTAGAGAAAAATCCATTTTCTGCTTATACAGATTTTTGGCACATTTCAATTCCTTAAGGTTATAGGGTCAAGATCCCTTTATTAGTCAGGGTTATCCAGGCAAATAGAAACAATAGGAAATAGAAGATGCATAGATAGATAGATAGATAGATAGATAGATAGATGATAGATAGTTAATTATGAGAGATTGGCTCCTGTGATTATGGAACTGAAAAGTGCTATGATCTGCTGCCTGCAAGCTGGAGGCCCAAGAAAGCCCAAACCCAAAGCCTTGAGAATCAGGGAAGCCAATAGCGTGAGTCCTGGTCTCAATCAGAGTGCCCAAGAATCAGAAGCTCCAATGTCTGATGGCTGGTGTCTGAGGACAAGAGAAGATGGATGTCCCAGCTCAAGCATAGAGAGGAAATCTGTCATTTCTCTGCCTTTTTTGTTCTATTCATTCTCTCAAAGGGTTAGATGGTGCCTACCTATGTTGGTGAGCTCTATTTTCTTGACTCAGTCTACAGATTCAAATTCTAATCTCTTCCAGAAACATCCACACAGACACACCCAGGAAAAAAGTTTTACCAGTGATTTGAGCATCCCTTACCCAGTCACATTGACATGTAAAATTAATCATCCCAGTGTTCAGTTTAGAGCTGCTGATAAACTGGGAGTCATTAGCTGCTTTTAGAGGGCCCACAATTCTGGTCACCTCCCTACATCTTCAAAATCAGACATCAAGTCCTCCTCCATGTGCAATTCTCTGACCCATGTTTTTTCCATCCTCTGCCACTTTTAAGTCTAGTATGATTAGGCTGAGCCCGCCAACGTAATCCATCTGTGATCACATCTGCAAAGTCTCTCTTGCCATGTACAAGAACACATTTATAGGGTGGGATTTGGTTGTGGATGTCTTTGTTAGGCCATTATTCTGCCTATAAGAGCCAATGAGAGTTTATTTCTTAGAAGTGTTTAGACTTAATAGGTTACATCGGATTGAAGAGTATCTTAAGAGGAGGTTATTCAGCAATGTTTCCAGATAGTGCTTTTTTACCATTTATTATGTTGCCAATGAAAAATTTCTTTCCATTCTTTCCTGTACAAGAGGAAATTAGATGATAACAGGGTGTCTCTTTAATTTTTAATTCAACAGAATCAATATATTTATAGATATTTGTAGTACTTGAAATTGAAAACTCATTCTCTACATTATCATTAAATAATCTATTTTAAAATATTGTTGACAAGGAGAAGCATTCATCTTTCTTTTCTTCCAGATTATGAATAAGAGACAATTCTCAGAGCAGTTGCTGCTTTCAGGAGAACTTCAGAACTACTGCACTGACCCAGACTAAGTTCTCCAAAAAGCTATTCCCGAATGACATGCCCAGGGACCTCTACATATCCCTCAACTACAATTTTTACTCCACTGCATAGGGACTTAGCTCAGGCTACCACTTCAAGATGTGATTCAAAGACCATGATCATCAGAACCACCTGCAGAGTCAGTTAAACAATACACACATTTTTGGCCCAGAGTTTTTGTTGCATGATAGTTGTATTAGAGAGGAGATTGCAGGTGTCAGGTGATTGCAATGTACACTAATGTTTGAGAGCCGTTACTTTCATCTTTTCACCTAAATATTTGTTTTGAATATTAAATAATGCCAATATTTTGCTCTGTGGGAATGTATATGCTATGTCATATTATTAAGCATTTCCTTAGAACTTTAGTGTTACTCTTATTAAATAATGTGTTACTCCAGATGAGTGATTTATAAAAGGTGATCTAAATACATGAGAAAATTTTAGATGGCAGGATCTCTGACTAGGAGTTAAGAGATCTGGGTTTAAATCCTGACTCTGCTACTCCCTAGCTCAGGGGTCCCCCAACCCCTGGGCCGCGGACGGGTACCAGAACCGGGCCGCACAACAGGAGGTGAGTGGCGGGCGAGCGAATGAAGCTTCATCTGCCGCTCCCCATGGCTCCCCATCTCTCGCATTACTTCCTAAAACATCCCCCCAACCCCCTCCCCCATCCATGGAAAAATTGTCTTCCACGAAATCGGTCCGTGGTACCAAACAGGTTGGGGACCGCTGCCCTAGATTATAACCCTAGACAGTTTATTTTTACCTCTGTTGGCTTCAGGGAAAGAAGTTTTAAACAACGTGGTCTTCATCTCTTGTTTATACATCGTGCTACACAAGAGGCAGAGAATGAAGCACCTTCCATAAAGACCATATCAATTGGCTGGGAAAATCATATTCATATCAAGCAATTGGTTATGCAAGAAGTGACAGCATGGGATCAAAGTTATGTTTAGTATATATTATATAGTTTTAGTGTGACTGGAGTTTAAGGAAGGGAAAGATCATTGAGAATTTAGTGAATTGTGGTAGATATAGGGAAGTAAGCCTTGAGCTAAGCCTTGGAAGATGTGTAGAGTTTAGCTAATTGAGAGGAAAGCAGTTAACGTGGAAGAATTACACGAAGCATAAGAAAATCATACGAAAAACCATAGGCAGGAGAGTATCATCATATGCTCTTAATATAGTAATGTCACTGACCTAAGCTGAAATGATTGCTAGTTAGGAAGTTTGAGAGCTTAGGTGAACCGTGTACCACGCTATCTCGCAAACTGAGATGCCTAGGTTGAATCAGTTTGGTTATTTTATTTATAGTTGCAGAAGTAACATAAAGCTAGAGTCTTAGGCATGCTTCCTTTTTACCATTCAGAAGAGACAAAAAGTCAGAGATGGTGGAAGTTGTATTGATACTCACAGGCATAAAAAACAGACTTATGGTTACCAAAGGGGAAAGGGAGAGGGAGGAGGGGGAGAGGGGGTTTGGGATTAACAGAAAGACACTACCACACAACTGTATATAAAGTAGATAAACAACAAGGACCCACTGTATAGCACAGGGAACTAAATTCAATATCTCATAATAACCTATAATGGAAAAGAATCTGAATCACTTTGCTGTACACCTGAAGCTAACACAACATTGTAAATCAACAATACTTCAATTTTTTAAAAAAGGGAGTGTTATAGAAATGCAGGCATAATGAGTAGGGAGAGTGACTATCCCAGTACTTAATGGTAGAATAAATTGAAGAAATGAGGTGAAGAAAAGAATTAAAGATGGCTCTAAGGCTCCTAATATAGAAAACTGAGAAAATTGGAAAAATTAAAAGACAATCCAGAATTTGAAATGTTTAGTTTTGAACATGCTGAATATAATATGATAATGGGATATAAAACATAAATATTCTGTCATTGGCATAGAATTAAAAATGACAACACTTGGAACCCTTCCTGGAGCTTTCACTTTGACAGGAATGGAGGAGGTAGTAATCAACTGCTGATAATGACAAGAGTTAAGAGAAATATAAAATGAATGAAAGGGACAAGGTACTTTAGGTAGAGCGATTGAGGAAGGCCTTTTTGAGGAGGTGACAACTGGGCATAGATTAGAATAGTGATAAGGAGTGAGCCTTGAAAATATTCCAGGCAGATGTTACTTAGCACTTAAAGGTTCTGACATGAGAGCAAGGTTGCTCATTCCAGGAAGAGCAAAGTCAATGTGGAGGAAGGGTAGCAAGTATGTGGTTAGATATGAAGTTGGAGAGAAAGGCTGGGGCCAACAAATGTTTATTGTATGATTTAGTGCATGATTCATCTCAGATACATAAGATTTTGGAATGCATGAAGAACTGGAATGTTGTTTAGTTAAATTCCTTTATTTGGCAAACGAGGATTCGGAAGCTTATATATCTAAGGAATATGCAAAAATTTACACTAAAACGTTGACTAAATTTCAAAGTGCTAGTAATCAGTCTATTGTTCTTTCTTCTACTTAGCAATGTCTTCGAACCTGTGTTACTTCTTTGCTCAAAAACAGCATCTAGGTATCTGTAATGATCATTACATTATGACGGCATCTAGGTATCTGTAAAGGTCATTAAAAACTGCATTTGTGAAGGTTTAGAAAACATGAGGTTTTTTTGGCTCTCATCCCTGTGTTCATCTTTTTCTATTTGCTTTTCTTTTCCCTACACTCTTTTAATGACAAAAGCAACCTTGAAAAGGAAAGAACTCACAAGGGTAGCCTATGGGAAAGGAGATTGGGGGGTCCGGGAAATCACTTTCCATTGCTTTGCCAGGTGGTGCATATGGGCAAATTGTATCTGGAAACTAATCATGCCTTTTGAAAATGATTTGCTGGCGTATTTCTGTAATGCATTGTAGGTTCTTGGCATTCTTTGTGTGATTATTATATCTTGTGTTTTCCCCTTAGTTATTTGTGTTTTCTTCATATTATATGCCTTTAAAAATGGGTATGACTGAATAGATCCCAATATCTGTTAATAAATATTTCTGACATTGGAAAAATTATGTAGACCAGTAGACATATTTCTTTTTTGTATATTTTCATAATTTTATTAATGATTTTATTCATATTTCCCTGAGTATTTAGAATCAGAATGCTTATTCAGAACATCTCCAGATCATAGCTTTATTTTTTCATTTTTTCCACTTAGTACAACATAAAAAAGTAAAGATTTAGTGACTTGATAGAATAAACCATTTTAATAAGCAAGTAAGTTTTTCTGGACATTCTTAATGAAGCATGTTCTGGAAAATTTTTATGCTACAGGAACCCTCTCTTTGATGATAACTAGTTTTCGGATAAGATAGTTTTTTCCAAACTCAATCTGTACCAATAATTGAAAACATAGATGAGAATGGGGACTTCCTTTGTTATTTGTAGTAACAAGTATGGATAGTCCTAATTCTCTTTTTTTTATTAATTTTTATTGGTGTATAGTTGATTTACAATGTTGCGTTAGTTTCTGCTGTACAGCAAAGTGAATCAGTTATACATATACATATGTCCACTGTTTTTTAGATTGTTTCCATGTAGGTCATTACAGAGTACTGAGTAGAGTTCCCTGTGCTATACTGTAGGTTCTTATTTGTTATCTATTTTACATATAGTACTTGTATATGTCAATCCCAATCTCCCAATTTATCCCTCCTCCCCCCATCCCCATGGTAACTATAGGTTTGTTTTCTACATCTGTGACTCTATTTCTGTTTTGTAAATAGGTTCATTTATACCATTTTTTTAGATTCCACATATAAGCAATACCATATGATATTTATTTGTCTTTTTCTGTCTGACTTAACTTCACTCAATATTTTTTCCTTAAGAAAATGGTTCACAAAGAAATGGCTTGAGGAAAGAGATGTTTTCGTAGAATTCTTCGAGGTGAGCCAGTGTGACACCCACCTTTTCCAATTAGGGCACTAAGTCTTCCAGAAAAGTGATTCACTCAAGGTCAGAAAAGTAAGTAGAAAATCCCACTATCCATGTTCTGATTCTTGGCCCAAAGCTGTTTTTTTGCTACTACTACTAGTAATAATAATAATTGCTTAAATTCAATTATACCCATCCAAATGTGATTTTGTGAAAATATGGAGATTAAACAGTTTCTCTTTTCTGTAGGTCCAGTCCAATTTTGACATTTTTGTTAAGATTCCATTCTATAGTTAAGTTGCATATTTATATTCAAGAATGTTTTCCTTAAAGATAATTCATCATGTACCTAGCCTGCTTAAAATCTCCCAATGTCTTTTCATTACACTTATAATAAATTCCACATTTGACCCTGGCCTACAAAACCCTACATACCTTGCCAGCCCATACTCAGTTCTTTCCATTTATTTTGACCCACTTTTCTCCTTGCTCATCATGTCCTAACTATGCTGTGTTCTTGTTCCTCAGACACACCAATTGTGTTGTTTGCAGTAAGGGTTTTGCACTAGCTATTCCTTCCTCCCGGATCACTTTTCGTTCTCTGATCTTTTTTAACATGATCGACTCATTCTTGATATTCAGGTCTCAGTTTAGATTTCATCTAGATAGAACTTCCTTCGTTACCTAAATCAAAAGTAGCCTTCCAGTCACTCTCTGACGACACCTAGCCTTGCTTCTCCAAATAAGAGTCACTACTATCTATACATTTTCTGTTAATTTATATATCTTTCAGGTATTTCTTTCTTTTTAAAATACATTGTTTTGCTCAATGAGAAGAGGACTGTTCCCATTATGTTTGTCATTGTGCATCCCCCAGTGCCCAGACAAGTGTCTGATACATGAAAACAAAGTCAATATAGTGTGTTTAATCAAAGTTGATAGTGGAAATGGCATAAAAATAGAAGAAAATGCAATATAAATATAGCTAAGGACCCATCTTACCATTATTGCAAGTTCTTCTAGTGAGAGACAAGGAAGGCAATAGAAAAAGTGTTAGAAGTGTCAGAACAAGGAAAATCAGACGATTATTACATCATTCAAAGAATAGATGGGAAATGAATGCACCAAATATGAAAAATAGTTATAATCTTTGTCCTTAAGAATTATGTTTTATTATTGTTTTATTGTTTATATACATATACACACATATGTATGTGTCGTATTTTCCAAGTGTTCTAAAACAGAATATGTGTTACATTTTATAATCAGCAGAGACTCTTTTAAAAAGGAAAACATGAGGTAGAATGAATAAAATGATGGGACAGGCATTTAGTCCTACAGTTAAAGGTATAACAAAAGGGATATAATAAGTATACCATTGAAACTCTTAGTCAATGTTTGATTGAGAACACCAGACTGAGTGGAATCAACATTTTACTTAATTCAAACATTGATATCTATCTCTCTTGATAAGTCTCCTACTGGTAATAGTTGGAAGGAATGGAGAAATCTGGGCTCAGTTGGCATGAATAACAGCATGGAGGCGGTTTTGTTTCTTTGCCATTAAATTCATGGACAGAATTCTATTTTATCTGTCCTCACCAGTTGTCTGTGTTTGCTCCAAATACAGATCGTTTCCAAAAGAATCAACTTATTTCAAGCCTATGAAACATCCTCTGGTTTTCGTTCAAGGGTAGTGAATAGATTCTTAATCACTTTAATTTAGCTTAGTATTAACCTTGCAAAAAAATATTTGCTTTAACAAAGCTTAAAACAGAAGATATTTAAGCAAATTTATTTATTTCAGAAAGAGAAAACAAAATCAGAATGTAACTAGAAAACGTGTTCCTGCATACATCAATATGCAAATATATTGGCCAAATGTATTTCAGATATAAATTTATCATTGATTAATTGGAAGAAAGGCAATGATAAAACAGAATAAAAGTGAGGGATAGTTAAGAAAGTTAGGGAAAATAGATCAAAGAAATAATTGGATATTAATAATTCATTCTCCATCTTTATATAAATTAGGTGGTTACAGAATATTTTCAGCTCTGTAAGTGTTTGAAAATATACAAATATTGATTATTGCTCATTTGCTAAGATTTTTTCCTCCCAAGTCATGCAGTTTATCAGTTTTAGATAACATTTGGGAGGTTGGAAGGATTCAACGTGAATTCTAATATACTAGCCTGTGGCAAATTCTGGATTGAACACTGGGGCACTCATATATGTTGAACGAGAAGAGAATTCTATAGTCAAATGAATTTAGGAAACTATGTTTGACACATATAAAAGCTTTTAAACTTTGTTTTCATTTTTTTATTGTAGAAATTTTCAGAATCATTTGCTATACATAAAACTAAGCATACACTGAAAAATGTGAGAGTTCCTGAAGACATATAAAACTTTATATCCACTTAGAGAATGAAATTATAGTATCAAAATGAATAATTACCAGATCCAACTGAAAGATTATGTCAAATGCTGGCAATGGGTAATTTCTGAAGCACGTTTTTCCCTTGGCTTTCACATCTCCTAGCAGAATATCTTTAGGTTTGAAATGGCGTCTTGCATGGAAGCCCCATAGAGATAATGTTTTTCCTAAAAATGATTTCTCTCATAACCAGCCTTTTCTTCATGAGGTAACTTATCATTCATTATATTTAGTAGTAGTTTCAAGAGAGATTTATCAAACAATTTTCTACCCATCTATCAGAATAAAACTCTCTTACATTGTAAGTTCTCACCTGATATGTCTCACATAAAAGTAGTATATTTTAATGAAGAGGAACAGGTATAGTAGTTTAGAGCCTGGTCTCTGGGACAGACAACTTTGAATTTCAAACCAAGCTTCATCACTTAGTAAGCCATGATCTTGAACACATTACAAAACCCTTTGAACTTCAGTGTTCTTGTTAGTAAAGGGAGGATAATAATAGGACTATAAAAACAAAGCAAAAAACAAAAATAAAAGCAACAACAAACTTAGCAGGATGCTGGTATAAGAATATGCCTAAAATAAATGAAAGAAATGGTTATTTTTTTTTTTAATTCTTAGATTTCAGTGAGGACATATGATAGAGCACAGATCTATTTCTAGCAAAAGCGTGACTCCCCCAAACATGTGTTCACTGCAATCCATTTTAAAAATACTCATTTTATATCAATTTGTGAGAGAAGTCTGTTGCTTTGCTTACTCAAAGTGAAAAAGACTGGACAAAAGACAAAATTTGTGTTTCCACATACATGTTTTGTCACTATTTAGACAAAATCATTATCTCGGTGTGTTTTTTCTTGGGGTGCTATGTTTCTACTAGAAATTTATTGGCATAAACAAAATGCTCCAGGAATTCTCTACTTTCTTTTTCCTCCTGAAAGCCAACAAAGCCCTGAGGGTTCAGAATGTTATGTGCACCATTGTTCTTTATAATTAGATTATTTATTTTGCCATTCATCACTTTGGTCTAATCTGTGCTGTACATGAGGCATAGAACACAGCAGGGTGGTGTATCTGGGGTCTATCCTAAAGGATCAAGACTAAACAATGAGGATTATGACTATTAAATTATTAAATAATGAAGATTATAACTATAAAAGCTTTTATGACCTCACTGATGAAATTGACAAGAACTCTTAAATATTTAGAATATTGAAATGGATCTATTTCTTAGTGGCAGAAAAATGTGTGTGTTTGTATTTATGTATGGACAACAGTTTCACAGAGCTCATCTGCCTTGTAAGGTTAGGTCCTAAATAGGAAAGTAATATCAGTGTAGCACCTGCCCTCCTGAGGACCCCACTACCTAGATGGTCCCGATAGCCTCTACCATAAATTATGGACACTTTTCAGTTCTGGAAATAGTCATTTGACTTTCAAAGAATATTGTTATGAAAGTATCACAAAACAGTTTTTGTCTCATTTATAACAAAAAGTTGAGGGGAAGGGAGGTGGTATTCCAGGCATCATATTTCCTGAAAGTGATCCCGGTCATCCTAAAAATGTACTCATCAAAACTTAGGCCATATCATGTAGACTTTCAGCAGAATTCCAACAAGAACCTGAGGCCACTGATATTACTTTCCTATTTTCCAATTTTTCTATGTCTTATGTGTCCATTCAAGTATTCCTAGTTCATTCCTAGCCTAATATATTTGAGTGTCCAATTGCATAAAAGAAGAGAAAGTGGTTTTGATTTTTGGAGAGAAGGTTTTATTTAACTCAAAGTTTATTTTGAGCCACTGCAGAAGCTATAGCACAGCTAGACTCTTTATCTTAGGTCTTGCAAGAAGTGGGTTTTTTAGTTTCCTATTAACTACTTCAATAGAGAATGAAAGAGTCAGGGATAAACTCTAATTATCCTAATTTTATTGATTTTACCAAGTATCTACTTATCATATTCAACTTAACCGATAATATGATTCTTAGACATGGTATTTTAGTTTAATCATACATAATTTTTCTTGTTAAGCCATTTGGTTTTATGGTTTTTTGTTTTGGGGATATAATTGTGTTGAATGAAGTCAATTCATGGTTTCAGCTGTTGAACTACGAAAATACTGTACATAGTGAATGAAATGACTTAGGTAGACCCACACAGACAAATCTATTTTAAGTGGAATTCAAGACAAATTATGAAAATCAAATGGAATTCAATGCAGTTTACATGCTGATCTCAATTAAAATATATTAGCTATACATTTTAAACTAATTTAATTTTTTAACTGTAGAAATTCGAACATTTACTACACTGATAAGACTCATACTAAGTCCATAAACATCTTAGCAGCTTGCCAAATATTTGGGCATTTTCTTCTTCAAGTCTTGTTTTAATCTTCACTTAATTCAAAGTAAAATTTCATCAGCTCATCTGCTAAAGTAGCTCAAAACAAATTATCCTCATGCCATTGAGAAGGTTGACTTCCCATGAAGCCCTTTTCTTTAATTTGTGTCTTCCATTTAACTTTGAATTTAAACTTTACTCCTGTTTCTATAGCTACATTATTTTATAGTCCAATTTTATTCTTTTATTTTTGAAACATGCTTACACTACCCTTGCCACTTCATACACTTCCTTCGTATTTAAAACCATTTTAATATAGCAATTACTGAGACTTCCTGGGTTAAGTCATTATTACATCCTCAAAACAAAAATTATACTTATCCATGACAAAGCTGGATCTCCTGGGAAGATTTTCTCTTTTTACCTAAACAAATATAAGTATTGTAGAATCAAGCTGTTATTTCTGATTATGGTTGATCTAAATTTATCTTCATGAGTGACATTGCAGATTTATTCTCTAAGAAAATGGTAACTCTGAGGTATATGAGAATATACATGTCTGTAATTTAAGTTTTTAGTCACTTTCATTGTAAAACTTTGTAATTTTTGTTATGGGATAAATGTATGAAATGTTATATTTCAGAGCAAAAAAACTGAATTAATAAAAAGTATATAATTTTTGCCTTTTGGAGAGAAAATTTATGTTCATGGTTCAGTAACTCAGAGTGAGTATGGTAAATCCTCTGTTTAAAAGAAGACACATTGCAAAATTATCCTTTCAGTCCAGGGAATTGGGTGTTTTAACAAATAATGATAAGATTATCATGAATGAGCGGTACTTGGGTGCATGACATTTCATTGCATTGAGTCATTCTTCTGAATGGCAAAGTCCACCTGCCATGAGCAAAATCTGGCAGACTTTAAACCCAAGAAGAGCCAAAATTATAAATAGCTAATATGCTGAATTACAGAAATTCATGTAACCAGATGGAACTTTGAAGTTCAGTTTAATTCAACAAACATATTAAGGCTTTTATCATGGCCAGGCAGCATACCAAGATGGGTAAAACATGGTTCTTCCTCTCTAGAAGCAAACAACCTAGCAATAGAGACACATATGTCAGAAGAAAATAAATGAAATATGTGCAGCAATAGCATATAAAATAGAAATAGCCTAAATAATAAAATTATAGTAACAAAATATTTTTCCATTATATGGGCTACAAAAAGATCTCCCAGCTTTTCCTTTCCATATTATCCTTCTTTGAGTAAACGTTTAATCTTTTCTAAATGTGTCTCAACTAAACCTTATTGACACCAACTGTTTTATTTTTCTGCCATATACTTCAGGCAAAATAACTTTTACAGGGAAGGCACATTTCTCCCGCTGCATTGGTTTATACATTTTTAACTTCTCCTCTGACATTTAAAAATCTTTTAAATTACCACAATTATAAGGGATATTTCTGATCCACATTCAGGTAACATAAATACTTGTGAGCAAGTGACTTACAGGAAAGAGGAAGGGAGAATAAGTGTTTCACTATCCTGCAGTGGCAGTTTTGGCAAATAGTACTATAGAGAATGTGTATTTGTCCTGGGAGAGAGACAGAAGATAGTGGGCTTATTGAGGCCATAAAACATGTGCCTTTCCCATCCAGTAGCAATGGGTCATTCTCTTTCTTTTCCCTTCCCCAAGGGTGTATTTATCCCATGAGAGTATCTTCCTGAAATTGCCTATCTTGTTCTTTTTTGTCTCTATGCTAATAAATGAATATTTTGTTTCTAGCTTAAAAACTACTACAAAATCAGTACTCATGGTCGCCATTTTCAAATTGTCTATAGCAGACTTTTGTTTACCGCTGGGGTTAAGACCATTGGGGATATGCCCACTGAACTGAATCTTACAGGAGTTTCCAGACAAAAATTTTAAGACTGTCATGGAAAAACTTAAAGGCAGAGATTAAGCATAATCGTTTGCCAAATATCACTATCTCAATATGAGAAAATAGGGGTGATACTAAGGAGAGAATCCTGCCTGTCGCTTGGATATGTTTCTGGGCCAGGACTTCATGACATCATGGCTGTTATGTGGTTGAGGGGATGATGAAGGTGGAGGGAGGATTTCGTAAAAGTAATACCTGAAAAACCTCTTTTCTCTCTCTGCCTTTCTGTCCCTCTGTCTGTCTCTCTCTCTCGCTCCTCTGTAACTCTTTAGGGAAAAGAACAGTATGCTTTGGTCTTCATAAGAAAAAAAAGTGACGAGAATCTCCCACGTTCCTCATATGTGGAAGGCATCATGGTCGCAGGAGCATATTGAGGGCCCCAGGGCAATTTTGGCACTTCAAGGGCTCCCCGTACTGGTAGTCTGAGACAATGAATGGGACCTTGAACGAAAATGGCATCCAAAGTCTTGAGGGTGAATGAAGGGTAAGAGATATTATGTGGGAGACATGTACAACTCTCAGAAATTCCTGAAAGGCTTTAAAAAAGATTAGAGATCACAGTGACTTTGGATGTTTATGTTAATGGGACCCCACCTTTAATCTCAGATGGGTATTGCTTGGTGACGTAGGAGCTACATAAGAAATCATTGATCTTGTAACTTTATCACAAAAGCACTGAGTGTTTTTAATAATTACTTTATTGGGGAGACAAAACATGAGCCAAAATTTTCTACTGAGGAGAGAGGAAAGAATTGCACATAAGTAGTTTTCAAATTATACACTTTTATGCATGTGTGTATATCAGTGCAGAATTTAAAAGTGGCAGCACAACATTGCTAATTGATGAAGAGTTGACTAAGTTTGTTTCAGTTTGTTCTTTTACATATGTGAAGGAATTTGTAGACTGAAATGGTTAGCCTATTATTTTTATGCCATTTTCATTAGAATGTGACCCACTTCTGAAAAAAAAAAAAATCAGGCAGTAAAGAGTTACAAAGTTTTAATAAGTACCAACCACTGCCTGAATTTATCTTCAAGCTTCATAACTGAAATTGGAATTTTCCAGATCACTTTAAATTAAGTTGATTAATAATACATCATGTTAAAATGAATTTTTCATGGTTTGGGAGCTAATGTTCTCAATTATTTAGCAATGCAAAGTGTAGGAAACTCACACACAAACAGCATACAGGAGCTGATCTGTGATCTTTCTCTTAAAACAAGATGATAAATGGCCTATTTTTCTATCATACTAAAGCAATATGTTAATTTTTTTCTACTGTGAAAATGTTTGCTCTCCAGGAAACCAAATCAGGACATGTACTGTGGTTACAAAATATAATAATAATAAAAATTTGTATAAAATTAAAAAATTTTCAACCCTGAATGTACATAACAGGAGAATGTGTAATTTAATAAGCAAAGTAGGCATATTACCTCGTGCATTTTGAATTATATTTCCACAGTCATTTCAGTCCCATCTTCTACTTTAATGGAAATTTAAGTTTTTAGTTTTAAGTATCTTTGAAGTTATTATGTGGTTCTATGCTTTTATTTAACATTGGTCTACATTCCACGTGTTTTTGTGGCAAAAGAGTGTTTACACTAGAAGCCATTAAACAGTATGTCATTTACATTTTGAGCATTATATTATTTCTAATTAAAACTTCCTTTAAAAAGCTTAAGTAGTTAAGATAACAAATTAGTTATCTTTCTGGGTGACAGCTTTTCAATGCTCACTTTCACCAATGTTTCCAGGATCAGAGAAGGACTAGGCTGTTGATCTCTCCTCTAGGCAAGCATTTTAGTGTGCTGATTTATAGGAGAAATGATGACCACAAGGTCTTATATGCCTTTAGACAAAATGATTTGACAGGCTCTCTAGAACAAGGCATCTGAAAATACTGCTAATATCTCATCATTATCTGCCTCACCATTATCTACTCCATCAGCCTTCTCCCTTGCCTCCCTCCTTTAGTTTGCTTTGATGAGAGTCACTACTTTGTAATGATGTATTTGAGTTATCAATTCCTACAAAACTTATGAGCAATAATATAAAACCTTGCATTATGTAGAGTTTATTATTCCAGCCTTCTGATATAACTGACAAATAATATTGTATATATTTGAAGTGTACAACACGATGATTTGATGAATGTATACATTGTAAAATGATTACTGCAATCAATTTAATTAACACACTCATCACCCCACATAGTTACCTTTTCTCTGTGTGTGGGGGTGTGTGTGTGAAAACACTTAATATCTCTACTCTGTTAACAAATCTCAAGTATACAATAGAGTATTATTAATTAGAGTCACCATGCTGTACATTACATTCTGAAAACATATTCATTTTATAACTGAAAGTTTGTATCCTTTGATGAACATCTTCCCATTTCCCCTACCCCTCTGTCTCTGGCAGCCACCATTCTGCCCTCTGTTTTTACAAGTTCACATTGTCTCTCTTTCCTTGTTGATTCCAAGTATAAATAATACCTTACGCCTTACAGTTCTTGTCTTCTCTGTCTGACTTGTTTCACTTATTATAATGCCTTCCAGGTTCATCCATGTTGTCACAAATATCAACCTTTCTTTCTTTTTTTTAGGCCGAATACTACTCCATTGTGTATATATACCACATTTTTCTTTATCCATTCATCTGTGGACAAACATTAGGTTGTTTCTGCATCTTGGCTATTGTAAATAATGCCTCAGTGAGCATGAGAATGCAGAGATCTCTTTGAAATACTGATTTCAGATCATTCATACGTATACCCAGATATGGGATTACTAAACCTTATGGGTAGTTCTTTTTTTTTTGAGGAAACTCCATATTGTTTTCCATACTGACTGTACTAATTTATATTCCCATCAACAATGTACAAGGAACACTCTTCTTCACAGCCTCACCAGCATTTGTTATCTCTTGTCATTTTGATAGTGGCTATCCTAACGTGTGAGGTAATATATCATAGTGGCTTTGATTCGCATTTGCGTGGTGATCCCTGATGTTGAGCACCTTTTCATGTACCTGTTAGTCACTTGTATACCTTCTTGGAAAAAATGTCTATCAGGTCTTTTGTCCACCATTAAATAAGATTATTTGTTTTGTTGCTATTGAGATTTATGAGGTCCTTATATATTTTACTAATTAACCCCTTCTCAGATATATGGTTTGCAAATATTTTTGCCCATGCTCTAGGTTGCCACTCATTTTGTTGATTATTTCCTTTGCTATGCAGAGGCTGTAGGTCCACTTCTTTACTTTTGCTTTTGAGCCAGAGCATTTGGGATCATATTCAAAAAAATCATTGCCATGACTCATGTCAAGGAATATGTTCCCTATCTTTTATTCTAGGAGTTTTATGATTTCAGGTATTACATTTAACTCATTAATCCATTTCCAGTTAATTTTTGTGAGTGGTATAATACAGTAGTCCTATTTCATTATTTTGTATATGGATATCCAGTTTTCCCAACACCATTTATTAAAGAAACTGTCTTCTCCCCATTGTGTGTTCTTGGCACACTTGTCAAAGATTGTTTGATAATATGGACAAAGTAGTTGATTATATATGCATAGATTTATTTCTGGGCTCCCTATGCTGTTCCATTGGTTCATGTGCCTGTTTTTACGCCAATACTATACTGTTTTGATTATTATAGCTTTGTAATATAGTTTGAAATCTGGAAGTGTTATGTGTCCAGCTTTGTCCTTCTTTCTCAAGGTTACTTTGGCTACTTGGGATCTTTTGTTGTTTCAATACAAATTTTAGGATTATTTTTTCTGCTTCTGTGACAAATTCCATTAGAATCTGATAGGAATTGCATTGAATTTGTAGATCACTTTAGGTAGTATGGACAGTTTAGTAATACTAATTACTACAATATAAGAACAGATGATATCTTTCCATTTATTTGCATCTTCTTCAATTTCTGTCATCAATGTCTTGTTGTTTTCAGTGTATAGGTCTTTTACCTCCTTGGTTAACTTTATTCCTAAGTATTGTTACTGTCTTTGATGCTATCGTAAATGGGATTGATTTCTAATCTCTCTTTCAAATTGTTTATTGTTAGTGTGTAGAAATATAACTAATTTTTGTATATTAATTTTGTTTCCTACAACTTTAAAAATTCACTTATTAGTTCTAACAGTTCTTTTTGGTGGAGCCTTTAGAGTTTTCTATGTGTAATATCCTGTCATCTATAATCAGCAACAATTTTATTCTTCCTCTCTGATTTGGATGCCTTTTGTTTCTTTTCCTTGCCTCATTTCTCTGGCTAGAACTTCCACTATTAATGTTGCATAGAAGTAGTGACAGTGGCATCATTTACTTTTTCCTGATCTTACAAGAAAAGCTTTTAGCTTTTCGCCATTGAGTGTGGTGTTAGTTGTAGGCTTGTCATATATGGCCTTATTATGTTGAGATACATTTGTTCTATATTTAATTGGTGAAAGTTATTATCGTGAAAGAATGTTGAATTTTGTTAGATATTCTTTCTGCGTCTGTTGAGATGATCATGTGATTTTTATCCTTCATTCTGTTAATGAAGTATATCACATTTATTGATTTGCATATGTTGAACCATACTTGTATTTCAGGGATAAATCCAATTTGATCATGGTGTTTGATCCTTTTAATGTACTATTGAATTCGGTTTGCTGGTATTTTGTTGAGGAGTTTTGCATCTATGTTCTTCAGGGATAATTGGTCTGTAGTATTGTTTTCTTGTAGTGCTCTTGTCTGGCTTTGGTATCAGGGTAATTCTGGCCTCATAAAATGAGTTTTAAAGTGCTCCCTCTTCAATGTTTTGGAAGAGTTTGAGAAGGATTGGTTTTAATTCTTCTTTAAATGTTTGATAGAATTTACCACTGAAGCCATCTGGACCTGGGCTTTTCTTTGTTGGAAAATTTTTGATTACTGATCAATTTCCTTACTAGTTATATACCTATTCAGACTTTATATTTCTTCATGATTTAGTTTTGGTAAGTTATATGTTTCTTGGAATTTATCCATTTCTTCCAGGTGATCCAATTTGTTGGCATATAGTTGTTTATAATTGTCCCCTGTGATCCTTTGTATTTTTGTGGTGTCAGTTGTAATGTTTCTTCTTTCATTTCTGTTTTTCTTTATACAGTACTATCCTGGCAATTGTGAGCATAATGAAACATGATTAGCTAATCATAAGCCCTAAATACTATTTCAAGATACAGTGTTCTTTTTTTTTTTTTTTTTTTTTTTTTTTTGCGGTACACAGGCCTCTCACTGTTGTGGCCTCTCCCGTTGCGGAGCACAGGCTCCAGACGCGCAGGCTCAGCGGCCATGGCTCACGGGCCCAGCCGCTCTGTGGCATGTGGGATCTTCCCAGACCAGGGCACGAACCCGTGTCCCCTGCATCAGCAGGTGGACTCTCAACCACTGCGCCACCAGGGAAGCCCCTAAAGTGTTCTTTTTACATCATCATTATAGATGGCAGATCCAAACATGACTAGTGGAAAAAAGCCATTTCTACCTAGAATGGATGTAGGATCACCACTCAATAGTATAAAATATCATCATTAGAAAACTGCCTTAGAAATCTGCTAACTCAATCTACTCATTGAGCAAATAAGACAACTCTTACTTAAAAGAGTTTAGGTGCCCCAGGCCATATTGTTAGCTGAAAGCCAAGCATTGAATTTAGTGACTCCTTTTTATAGTGTCCATTTCAGGACATCATCATATTGTCATTACTTTACTCCCTCAATGTATGAGAAAATTAAGAATGAGACAGGTAAATGAAACAAAACAAACAATCAAACAAAAACCGAATTTCACCAGGGTTTACCCTGCTAGTTATGGAGTTAAAAGTGAAATGAATATCTCTGATTACAGTTCCATTATGTGCTCCTCTTCTAAAGGAGTTTAACTAGTTAAGATATTAAGAAAAAAATTGCCTAAAAATGTTGATAATAAGAAGAGGGATGTACTCAGATCACTGTGGAAAGGACAGTTAACAGTATATGCAAATCCTAAGTGATCAGGATGTAGTACAAGTCATCACACTGTAAAGACTGGTCACAGACAATAGAAGTCCCAAGTGGAAGATATCATCAAATTCACTTCAACTTTCTCTCTGCAAGCCTGAACTATGACGTTCAAAAAGATAGCTAAGTGAAAAAGAACCTCAAGTGATTTTTGGATTTTACAGGTTATTTTTGTCTAGATCATAACGGTGGGATTTTCCTATAACTCCCATTAATCAATTTAAAAAAACAAATTTCTCATAGGAATGTGTTTTCTACCACATACCATACCAAAATGATCTTCAAACCAAACTCATTCATGTAAAAATAATGAAAATGTTCAAATAAAAAATAATCACGTCTACTGTGCATAGTCCATTTTGGTTGAAAATATACTCAAAGACCTTTCACATCATTTTGTCAATTGTTTATTGAGTTGGTTTGTAAGTACTATTACTTATCTAGTTTACTGTTGAAAGAAAAATTTATGAACTTGGATTAGTTCAGTTACTTCTCATGGGCAGTGTAACTCTTTGTGCAATACAGTTATTTCCTTGTTTATGAGAATTAACAATGTCTGATCAAAATACCCATGTAACTACATTCAAATCATGCTTTCACAAACTCACATATATAATAGGAAATAATTTTTATTATTTTAATTCCCCAACCCCATGTATTTTGTTTTCTAGACTTTACTGACAGCAGGTTTGATGGGATTAGTAAACAGAGGGTTAAGGAGTAAACACAGAAAAATCACCATAAAATGGCAATATATGTGCTAAGAAATACATGGTATTTGATGGTGTCATCAAATACTATGCTGTAGGTTATTTGTGTTTCTTCTGAGCCTGGAACAACACTCTCACCAAACCTATATTTTGGAAAAAAATGAAAGTCCAGAAAACCTGAAAGATGAGCAGAAGCCACAGGAACACTGTGTCTTGACTTACAATCTTGGCATGTATATAAACAGCAATATGATATTAACAGAAAGTTGCATATATCTGTGGATATTTAACTTAAATAAGACTTTTGCTCAAATTAATACAAATACCAATGGAATTGGGTTGCCAACAGATTTTTTTTTTAATTTAACTTGGCCTGCAAAGAAAACAGGTGAAGGTGATTTGCTTTATTACCTGAACTACTTTTCTATTCAGGGCAATCAAGATCTTCTAAATGAACTACATTGTGTATCACTCTTTTCGTGCCACAAAGGAAACTGTAAAACTAGGTCACACTGTGTTATAATGATTAGGATTTATTTTCTCTATTAAGGAAAAAGTTGCACAATGTTGTATTTTTTCCCTGAAAGTAGAAAACACGTTACTCTTAAGGTCAAATCCATCAAGGCGATTTAGGCGCATATTTTATTAATGGTAATGGGAATCATGTAGCTAAACCCTGGCAAATTGTACTGAATAGCTACTTCCAATGTTATATGATTATAGTCATTATGGGATGTCAATTTGATATTCAATGTGGAGCAACTAATTCTAATGGGTTTTTGTTTTAGTAATAGTGATATATCAGCAGGTGGAAAGGCCTTTGAACTTGGAATCAAGAAAATTCTATAATCAGTGGTTAAGTTAACCATTCCTCTATAATCTTAACTGTAATACTCTAGACCAAAAACAGTCCCTGTTTTAGTATATTATTAAAAAGTCATCTATTGACAGGTAAGATAAATACTTAGAATACTGCCTTTTTGAAGGAATCATTATTTTATTTGAGGGAAATTATCATAGATGATTATATGATGTCATTCATTTATTACTTGTTCTTTTTGAGAAATCCTTTGAATAATATCATTTTGTTATTAAGAGTGCACTTTTTATCCATTGAATTTGTACTAGTTAGAAAAGGCCTAACTACGTATAGAAGAAAAGTTCTAACCTGACATGCTTAAATAACAGTGTGTTTAAATAATGCCAACATTAATGTACTTTGTGTATGATGTTAGTCTAAAAAGTTGAAAACAAAACCTAATTTACATTTTAGTAAATAGACTGTGGTAACACACATTCATGACAATAATTAGCACTAAAAATGACTGTATTCACTAATAGATAAATATAGACATGCAGGGCTTCCCTGGTGGCGCAGTGGTTGAGAGTCCGCCTGCCGATGCAGGGGACGCGGGTTCGTGCCCCGGTCCGGGAGGATCCCGCATGCCGCGGAGCGGCTGGGCCCGTGAGCCATGGCCGCTGAGCCTGCGCGTCCGGAGCCTGTGCTCCGCAACGGGAGAGGCCACACCAGTGAGAGGCCCGCGTACCGAAAAAAAAAAAAAAAAAAAAAAAAATATATATATATATATATATATATAGAGAGAGAGAGAGAGAGAGAGACATGCATATATACATAATTTGTATAGAAAAATTATTATATCTGACATTTTATATACATATTAAAATACTAATTTTAATATTTCCAATTAGATATTTATTATCTGCTATGAAGAATATACTTCAACCAATCATATTTTTCTCTAAGAAATTCTAATTACTTTCCAATTTAATATTTTTTCTGTAGTAGAATTTCACATTTTTCTCCAACAGAGCATTAATTAATTCTAATTGATGGAAGTTTTCTTTTTTAAGAGGTTGAATCAGAATTATTTTATATCTCTACAGAAAGCTGTCATTCTACTCTATATGCTTAAATATACAAAAGCTATCACCAATGAGTAAAAAAGGATGTTTCATATGTATAAAGGGTAGGGAACTGAAGAAATAGTTTGTGCTCAACCCCTGGAGTTGGTCAAGAAATCCATGCTGATATTTAATAGCTTTTATCAGCAGGAAAGCAATGAGATTATTTGGGGCATAACTAGTTTCACACCAAAGCTGGGTGTAAAACATCTATTAAATTGTTGAATATCTTCCAGCTGAGGGGATAAATATCAAATTTAAGAAAATATTGTAACCAACAAATTCAACATTTATTTTCTTTAACCCTACCCATATCTGGGTATTTATTTATACTTTGATTTTCATAATAATGAAACTTTTCTACTGGGGACCCAACAGCCAGCAATGTTTAGGTGGACAGCAGTCTCTACTCTGTGGCGAATTCTCTGCTCATATAACTGGAGTTGTTTCAATATGTGCATTGAATAGTTAATTTTTTTCTCCCTAGAATTCAAAAGACCATTTATTTCCAGTGCTATCAGTTTTTGACTGTTCTTCTAGCGAGTACGTGTACAATGTGAAGCAGGAACACCAAGTATGGAGTGAGGGAGCTATTTAAAATGCTGATGAAGTAGTTTTGTATGTCATCATCAGAGCTGGATCAAGATTATCATACAACAATTTGATGTTAATATGTTCTGTATTATTTTTATCTTAAAGTAGAAATGTTTTTCAATGCTAGATGCATCTTAGAATTACCTAAAGAGCTGCTTTTTAAAATTCAGATACTCGTGTTCCATCCCCAACCTGTTGATTCAGATCTTAGTTGGGTGGAATGTGGGTGATGTGAACATCTTCATCATTTAAAAACTTCACCAGTAATCTTGATGCTCACCATGGAGAAGCCTGTAGTTGATATAATCTTCCTGATGGAGAGTATGAGATGACAAGGCCTGAGGGGGTTTAGGCTTCATCAGTAATTAATAGAAAATGAGATTTGGCATGTTCTTAAAAACAATATGTTTTAAGCTTGGTAATCTGTGGAGCATTATTCTCAAATAAAAATTGTTGTGGGATTGGGACAGGTATTAATAGCCCTGAATATCAATGTATGCATGATTTTGCCATAAGAATCCTGTTCAGTCCCCAATTTTTACATTGTCTCTGCATATGATTAGTGTGATCCTTCTGAGGTTTCTTTTGTCTTCTCTTTCCACCAGCTCTTCATATTCCTATATCCCATTCTTGCTTCCTGACATGTACATATTGACCACCTAAAAGTGCAAGTTCATTTGTTTAAGTACTTGTTGACATGACAGACTAATATGTGTAACGATGGACTAGAGATGAAAGGAATAAATATTGCAGAACAGAAGCTTTATATAGGCTTACTCTTCATTTTCTTTAATGGTCCCCACGGTCCACTCTTGCCTTTCCCTAAATGTACAATTTTGTGATTGCTTCCTATCAAGAGGTTGCACACTTTTGTTCCAGCCCCTTGTTTAATAAGGTTTAGATCTGAATTTAGACTCAAATTTAGCTTGAGATTATGGCTGAAAGAAAATTATGGATAAACTTAACTATTTCTACATGAGCAGGTAGACCTGGGTCTGACGCAGGTCACTAGAGTTCCATATGACACAATGAATCAACTTCTCAACAAAGAGTAAAAACTACTTGCATGTTGAATCTGAATTAACCTTTCAGGTCACAGGGGTACCATTTAGTAAATTGCATTGTCTCTTTGTAAATGGGATCAGGCTATAAAAGAGTTGTTTCATCTAACTTAGGAAATAAATTTACTTATGTGCATTAGTCTAAGAATCAGAAACATACTAAAAATCCGTAATAGCAAAGTGATGATAATTTATGTAGAAATGATTTTTTCAAATGTTTTGATACTGCAAAATCTTTTTAAAAATAAAATAAGAGTGAATGGGAGATGAGGAAGTAGAAAAGATGACTTTAGTCACCCCATTCATGAAACCTGGTTTTAAAGGGGAGGAGAAGTGGGTGGTAAAGGTCAGAGGTCAAGGTAATTTTCTTATCTTTTTTTTTTTTAACTGAAGGTCCATGATAGAAAGAAGAGAATAAGCATATTAGGATACCTAAGGAGGTGAGAGGAGGTAAATCTTGCCCCATTGTGAAGGAATTTGTCCTTATCTCAAGGAATTTGGCCATGTCTCATGGTAACAGGAGAGAAAGTGAAACCAATAGTAACAAATGCAGGTAAGTTTGTAGGTTTGACCACAGAGTGAGGGAGTTACCACCTAATTGCTTCTATGTTCTCTGTTAAAACTTCAGGTGGTACTTTGTGAGTTGAAAGGAACGGGCGGGGTGGGGAGGGATGAAAAAGAATGTCCCTCAAGAGAGCAGAAAAGAGGGCAGATAAGGAAAACAGAACTGCCAAGAATCACACCAAGCCTAGCTCAGGTGGGAGACCCTTAAGTTGTAGATGCACTGGTATTCACAGTTACGTTTTTCCCCAGCAGTGCTCAGCAGCCAGGATGGCATTTGGCAAAGGCAGATAGCTGGCACTGCCTGATGAATGGGATAGAAAGACAACAACGTGGGAAAAGAAATTTGAGGCTATTTGGGTGACAGAGGCTGGATTTAAAGTGGTTAGAGAAGAAATAGAGACAAAAGTAGGCTAATAGTGAGGATAGGAGTAAATAGATGTGGTGAATTTGAAAAATGAAAAAGGGGGAGTACCAAATAAGAGAAATTGAGAGATAGGAGTTGATGACCAGATAATTAAATGTTTTGTATTCAAACTTTTATAAGCAGAGAATTTCTGAGTGATGACAAGTTATAGTTTTAAGGTAGAGGGTTGGGCAGACGGTGGAAGTGTGTGGTTGTAAATCCACAGGATGTGAGGTCAAGTTGTTGATAAGCTGGGGTTCATGGTTGCCTGTCCATGGGGATTTTGAAGTCTCCTATACTGATCATTGTGAGCCAGATAGTAAAGTGTTCAGTTGACAAAAGTTTTTGTCCAGGAGTTCAGTAGTTGACAATGAGCCAGATGGTAAAGGTAGACCAGGTACATAGCGTTAGCCTCAAAGGATCTCTGAGTTTCATTCAATGGTAGAAGTGCAACGGTTCGTAAGTAGTATTGTCAAATTAAGGGGGGAGTCACCTGACTTTCTATCCTTGAATGCATAAAGTGACAAACATGATTTAAAACTAATAAATAAAAATGAGCAAACAAAAAATCCCTATTTTATGATCTTTAATGGTCATTTTCAAGTGCGTTGTGAATGGTAGATTCTTCAAAAGTGGTTTTTGCCAGACTGGGTAAAAGCAGCCTCACCTGACAGTATAAGAGGATAGAAACTAAACAATCCACTTTGGTACGATGGAGACAACTAGAGCAGGGGACCCTGACTTTGTCCAAAGGCCTCCAAAGAATCCATGAACAGAATTCATGTGGTCGTGATCTTGGATGAAAAAAGATTACAGTTCTCTTTTCATTATCCTACTATTTAGCATCGTCTTCATTTATGAATATCTGCAACAAACAGTAGTTAGCAATATCTGTGTATTCATTACCAATAGAAATCATGATACTCTTATACTGCCTTAATAATATATACAAGTAACATTCAATACATATAATATGTATAAGTCATATAATATGAACAATTTTCATTCATGTTCAAGATTTTGAAATTGCAATAGTTATTAGGCCTACTAATAGATCTTAATATTTAGTGTGTTATTAACAAAATACATGCATTATTACATTAATTTATAAATATGATCATTGTATTTCATTACAGTAAATATGTTTTGTGAAGTGGCCCGAAGGTGTGCATAGTACAGGCACCTGCATCAGAGCTTGGTAAACTCAATGTTCTAGCCACTTAGAATCCTTTCTGGAAATTTTCTCTTCTCTCATCACAACCAAGCATATCACTAACACTGACTTCTTATAGTTCTAAATCAGTAACACAACCTAGATCTTGCGTAATCTTGGCCTCTTCTATCCCCACAAATTTATTCTCATCCTTCTTGTACTCTATAACCCAACCACACAGGGGTCCTTTTTAATACTTGAGTGGCCATATTTTTTTATTCTGTCTTTGGGTATTTCTACTTGCTGTTCAATTTGCCTGAAATAGAATTTAATCCTTTTATCTCATCACCACCCTTTACTTAGTCAATGTGTATTTAGCCTTCTGACTCTCCCAAACCAAATTAGACGCTCCACTTAACAAAATACAGGACTGCACAGGACATATGTGTACTAAAAAGATTATTTATTGTTTACCTGAATTCAAAGTTAATTGGAAGCCTTTGCATTTTCACTTGTTAAATCTAGCAACTCTACCCATAGTACTTATTATGCCATTTCAAAACATTTTCTCACTTGAAATTATCTTTTTTGCTAATCTGAACTCCATGAGCCAGAGTATGTATATATATATGTGTATATGTATATATATGTGTGTGTGCATGTGTGTTTGTGAGAAGGGGTTAATCTCCAAAATATATAAGAAACTCCTACAACTCAGCAAAAAACAAATAACCCAATTTTTAAAAAAGGGCAGAGGACCTGAATAAATATTTCTCCAAAGTCACACAAATGGCCAACAGGTATATGAAAAGGTGCTCACCATCATGAATCATCAGGGAAATGAAAAACAAAATGACAGTGAGATATCACCTCACACCTACCAGGATATTTATTATCAAAAAACACAAAAAAGTGTTTTTGATGATGTAGAGAAGTTAGAACACTTGCACACTGTTGGTAGGAAAGCAAAATGGTGCAACTACTATGGAAAACAGTATGAAGCCTCCTCAAAAAATTAAAAATAAAACTGCCGTGTGATCCAGCGATCTCACTTCTGGGAATATATCCAAAGGAAACAAAATCGTTATCTTGAAGAAATACCTGTACCACCACTGCAGCATTATTCACAATAACCAAGGTATGGAAACAACCTAAGTGTCTATCAAGAAATGAATGGATAAAGAAAAAGAGGTATATATCACACAGTTGTCTTCTACCCCAGCATAGTATTAATGCAGAAAATCCCTTAACTTTCAGGAGTCTCCCAGAAGTAGCAGAGATTGTGTTGGACCTAAAAGGACCAGCAGACAGGGATGAAGCACATGTTGGTATATCCTGCCTGCAAAAATGACCAGAAGGAGGCAGTGGGCACACCAGTAAATACCACCAAGCTCAGATGACACACAAGGCCAGATGATCTCCTTATGATGTTTAGGTACTACAGAGCACAGGCAAAATAACCACAGAATTTAAACACAACCTCAGGAAAAATGGACAAGGGAGTCCAAATTAACTGAGATTAAGAAAAGGGGAATAGTATGTAGGTTCCTCAAAAAACTGAAATAGAACTACTGTATGATTCAGCAATCACACTTCTGGGTGTGGGTCCAAAAGAATTGAAATCAAGATCTCAAAGAGATATTAGCATTCCCATATAAATTACAATTCATAATAGCCAAGATGTGGCAAACAACCTAAATGTCCATCAACAGGTATATAGATAAAGAAAATGTGGTATGTACACACAGTGGAATACAATTTGGACTTAGCAAGAAATTTTGCAATGTGTGACAACATGGGTGAATGTTGAGGACATTATGCTAGGTGAAATAAGCGAGTCACAGAAATAAATCCTGCATGTTTCTATTTATATAAGGTATCTAAAATAGTCAAATGCACGTTGTCAAAGAGTGGAATGGTGGTTGCCAGGGGCTAGGGGGAGGGAGAAATGATAGTTACTAATTAGTAAGCATGAAGTTTCAGTTAAACAAGATAAAGAGGCTCTAGAGATTGGTACAACATTGTACCTATAGTAATATAGTATACATTTAAAAATTTGTTAAGAAGGTAGATCTCAGGTTAGGTGTCCTTACCATAAAAAAAATTAAATTTTTAAAAAATCAAATTGCCTCAGATATAAATTATATCGACAGGTAAGGATTCTGAAGAGGAGACAGCAAAGGAAATAGCCAGGAAATATTCAGAAACTTGGAAAGGTTACTGGGGAGATGGAACTCTGTGGAAATACAGAAAGAACACAAAAATCATCAACAGAGAGATATTTCCTGCAGAGTTAATAAGGAAAAATGAGCACTGGATATAAAAAAATAGCAAAAAGATCTTATTTTTTTTAATGGGGAGTTTCATTAGAGTGCTTTGTCATAAAAGCAGATAATAATGACTTAAGAGGAAAGACAATGCAATTCAGAGAATGTTGGAATCTAAAAGAAGGAAATATGAGAGAGTAGGAAGATTAGATGGGGATGGTTATTGTTGTGTCTTTTGCTTTTCTTTCTTTTTGAATATAAAATTGAATGTGTCTATAGAGAAATAGGCTAGTAGATTTCAAAGTATGAGAAACTGAAGATTGTAGCAACAGAAGAGATAAGTGTGAAAGAAAACTCTCGAGGAAATATGAGAGTAATGGATTACAGCATCTTGATCTTATAGAAGCAGAGAGAAATATCTTTTAAATTTCACTGAATGATAAAAGGATTCCTACCCAGTGATGTATACTTCACTTCGATAATGTTAATACTAAAAGCAGCAGCTGAAAGGATAGAAGGGGAGGAATTCAGCTCTACAGAGAAGACAGGCAAGACATATCTAATTGCGTATTTGACAACACACATTCATGCCCACACATACACACTAATATGTTACGGTGCCCTGCCGATATGTATTTTCCCATTCCTTGACTGTTGTTCCATACTCCCAGCCTAATTGTGCTATTCAGAATTGATCAGTAGCTTTTGCAAACTGTAAGGCAAATGCCCTTAGCAATGAGTGCTCTACATGACTATCCTTTGTTATGTGTGCTTATTTGCATCCGGGGCCATTTCCACCACTGTGTTCTTACCTTCTGACATTTATTATTCATTCTGGTCAACGGTTTTGACCTTTAATGCGTAACATATTTGTGCAACTGATAGTGCTGGAAACCACAGAAGCGGGGGGAAGGGAAGAATATCATACTAGATGTAAAAATGATAGATCTAAGATACAGGTGCTTCCAATGAAATAGTCAAGAAAAAAGATGGTGAGCAGACAGTGGAGGGTTGGTGGATGTATTTTAAATTGTGAAGCTTACTGCAAATGTGAGGTCAGCACAGCAGAATAACCAGATATAGACCTATGGCTGCAAAAAAATAAATAAATACAGCTTGTGTCAAGTTATGATTTCAAGAAGTTTGAAGAAAATGGAAGTGCAATACCCAGTCATGATGTCAAGAGCATTCCTATAGACTGCCAGTCTAGTAAAAGGAGAAAACATGTCTTATCAAATGCCATCCACCTAATCGATACTCATTATTCAACAGTACATTTCGCTGCCCTCCATGAAATAGGATCAATGCTGTTGTAGTTGTTTAATTATTGCAATTATGTCATGTTTTTTGCAAAGTAGTCTGATGTTAAAGATAACTTTTTAAATAACCAGAGGTAAAAAGAATAATAATAAGCAGGGTTCCTTTTCAGATTCCTTCCAAGAATCTGGCTTTTAGGTGAATATCTTAGCATGAACATCTTAATCAGTCACACTGATTAGGATGTACCTCTCTTCCCCCTCTTAGACACTGCAAGTGCATCCTTGAATGTGAATATTCTACTTATGATTTTAGAATTTTCAGCTTTAAAAAATACGGATACTCTGCTATCGGGGGAAATGAGTCTGTAATATTTACCTTAAATTTAGAATTTATAGCTAGTTTTAACTAGTGAAATGACTGATTTTTTTTTCTCAGTTTATGTTTATGGTGTGAAATAAGGAACCAGGTGGTGTTTCTGCTTCAGTAGTCTGTGTCTATTCAGCAGAAAATATTAAAATATAGAAGACCTTATGAGTTCCATGTGCCCAAATACCTGGTCTCTCTTCTTCCCATAGGTTCCAGGCATTCATATTAAACATCTTTATAATGAATCCATCACATAAAAAGTCATTAAAAAGCATGATTGTTCAACCCTGTGGATTCCTCCAAAAGAAAAAAAAAGGAGTTGAAATCATTATATTGCATATTTTCATATTATAGAAAAAATGTTTGGAAAATAATTTAATGGAAGTTCTTAGGAATTGCAAAGGGAAGTTTTGGGGTAATCTTTGAGTAATTTTAAAAGGTCACCAGCACTTATTCATCTATTTAGGATGGTAATGATAGTCTAGATTTTAATTGAGAAAAGGAGAGAAAAATGCTTTTTAGATGCACGATATTGTGAAAATGCTTCAGTACTTAAAGGGTTGCATTTTGGCCTACTAAACACTAGTATGCTAACTCTATTCTAACAGAGACACAAAAGAACAATACAATTTCTTTTTCCTGTAGAGACAAAATACAGTTTGGTTCCTAACAACAAATAAATTTCATAAAATTGCCAATAAATTAAAAGTTTATACATAGACTTGATTTCACATTTGACTACTATTATTTTTGAATTCTATTGAAGTATAGTTGATTTACAATGTGTTAATTTCTTCTGTACAGCAAAGTGACTCAGTTATACACATATACGCATATATATATATATATATATATATATATATATATATATATTCTTTTTCATATTCTTTTCCCTTACGGTTTGTCACAGAATATTGAATATAGTTCCCTGTGCTATACAGTATGACCTTGTTGTTTGTCCATCCTATATATACTAGGTTGCCTCTGCTAATCCCAAACTCCCATCCTTCCCTCTTGACTACTATTATTATTGGTCAACAAAGATGTGGATAGAACTTTGGGGTTAATACTCTGTTAAATTAAGCCAAATGACCATGACAGTGAGGGAGTTGTCACTTACTGAAGCTGGTTTACTGGCCTCACCCCCTCTCAGCTGCCTATGGTGATTAGGATAGTGATATTGGTCGTGTGGCACCAGCCACTGTAGCACTCACTTCAGACCCCCAGGTGCCTTAGAGTGCTAAGATATGTTTCTCCTCTGGTTTCTTACCCAAAACCTCAAGACTGGAAAAGCCAATTTAAAATTCTAGTGTCGTGTAAGATCAAGATAATAAATGAATGTTAAGTCACTTCTTTAACAAACATTCCTTGACTTCCTAATATATGCCTAGCATGTTAGTACTTGTGGATTCAAAAATAAATAAGATAAAGATTTACCCTCCCAGAGCTCACAGCTAAGTGAATATATATGGGCTTAACAACAATACAATGTGATATATGCTACATCCAATCTACAGATCTATGCTTATAGGGGTAGGTAATAGGGGTGGAGAGAAGGGAGTAAAATAAATATATGAATTATATATGAGGATAAATCCAGCAAACTATGTTAGTCATATATTTTCCTGTAAGCCTGACTCGTAAAGATATACACTTTTTCCCAATGTCCCTAAAAATCGTGTTAATACCTACTGATATGCAGTAAAATACAGTGTTACAATACATCTAACCATGCATTAGAAATAAATAAAAGAAAAGAAAAATAGGTTTCTGATCAAAAACACAAATATTGAGGAAAGGGCTAAATCTGTTTAAAACCAGATGGAATCTGCGAGATACTCTGAAAAGAGAATACTCAGCACTTACATAATTTTGACCACTGAAGGACTTTGTGTTGCCTAGAAGACCACTCTTTATTTCATATTGATGTGATACAATAAAGGGCAAAGGTAACAGCCTATTACAGCTTCAGGGAAGTGGAATTACCTACTTGTCAGAAGTAATGGGGGGGATCTGGGTGGATCCTAGTAAAGGAACACAGAAGGTATCTGAGACAAACTGAACACTGGTATGTCTTCTGTAGTTAAGCATGAAGACACATATCCACTTTGCCTCACTTTTGCCACTAATCAGGTGCACTGAGGAAAGGTTCACTGTCACAGTGCCCTGGGCAGATTGGCCAGGAATCTGAACAGTCTAGGCTGACGGTCATTGTGATCGCTCTCTTTGCTTTAACCATCACCCAACGTAATAGCATCAGTCTTGAGTCAGGAGCAGAGCAGGGAGGCAACACCTGTGTCCTATATAATCTGACAATGTTCCAAATGGGCAAGGTGCCACATTAGCAGATAGCATAAAGCCAGAACCCTGGAAGAAAATAAATGTACCCTCTGATTTACAGTCATATTTACTGCCGAACAATGTTGAAGTTGCAGTTTCTGTAAACCTTGTGCCTCTAAGTTCATGGAGATGAGACGTTTAATTCAACTCAGAGTTCATTAAATTTAAATTGGAACAAGACAGGCTGTGATGTGTTCTACTTACTTTGACTTTAATATTACTGCTTTCGTGGAAAAACTAATTGTTCTCCTGGAAGGTTTTTCTGATGTTTGCCCAATTGTTACGTATTATTTTCATCATACCAAACTGGAAAATCAAGAAGAAGAAATTTAGAATGTATTATGAAAGCCATAAAAGTTTTGTTTATTGAACGGATTGGTATATAGTATCAGGAATTGTTCTAAGTGCTTTAAAATATAATTTCCATCCTCATAACAACCCTAATAATAGGTTTTCCATAAATGTTAGTTCTCTGTCTCTCTTTTTTTTTCACCCAGGCAAGGATATCCTCTAGATATACTATTCAATATTCTATTCATTCTCAACTAAATTAAAACTAGGAAGTACTACAAAAGACTCTTGCAGTTTAACAAAATACTATGATTTTAGTGTTTCTTCAATAGTTTCAACGTCATTGTGATTTTTAAATTGTCCTCAGTTTCTTTTTATTTATTCTTTAAAATAAAAACTGCATACATTTAAGGTATACAATATGATGTTTTGATACACATATACATGGTGAAATGATGGTTGAAACTGAAGGACATTACACTAAGTGAAATAAGCCAGACACAGGAAGAAAAATATTACATGATCTCACTTTTATGTGGAATCTAAAAAAACAGAAAACATAGAAACAGAGCATAGAACAGTGATTACAAGAGTCAGGGAGGTGGGGGAAATGGGAGATGTTGGTCAAAGGATACAAAGTTGCAGTTGTATTGGATGAATAAGTTTTAGAGATCTAATTAATGTACAGCATGATGACTATAGTTAGTAATACTGTATTATATATTGTAACAGCATGATTTTCTACCTAATCATCATCATTCTTCCTTACATCTGAGTAGTTTTACTGATCACAAAGATACTCACATTCACACCTACACAGCAAACTTTGTGCTTCTTACATCTCTGGGCCATTCTGAAGGGCTACTAACTACAAGGCATGACATAATTAATCATTTCAGTGGGCAATAGAATTCTGATATTAACAGATTCATATTTCTTTTGTGAACTGTCTCTGGATATTCATTCATTGTGTTCTTTTAACATCTATTGTAGACCTACTATGAGGTAAGCACTGTACACCTAGATAAGTAATTAGATGATTTCTTGAGCAGTACATTCAGGTTGGCTGGTATCTAACAGAATTTTGTGAAAATAGTTAACTGATATTGATTGAACATAGAGAAGAGAAGGCATGACATAGTTATTCAGACATGAATAAAAAGCCATAGATATTAGAAACTTCTGACACTATCTGCTCAGGCATACTGGATCTAGATTTTCTTAGAATTCAGTAGTAATTGTCATTCACCTCCTTATAGGCTTAACCATGTGTCCTCAACTTTTCACTTACATTACATGATGTACCTCAAAGAGTTCACAGCCCTGGTTCATGAAGTTTTACAGATTCAGTATTCTCAGATGCACTTTACAGAAAATTCCACTAGTCTGCCCATTTTGTTTTTCTAATATTAAATTGATAATGTGACTTTTAAATGGTCCTTTTTATCCCTGGTAGAGCACATGTTCTATTTTGGCATCCTGCATCAGTTCAATGATCAAAATCTGTCTAAAAATAAGGATTATAATTATTAGACTTTTCAATCCTAGCACTTAGCACAGTGACTAAAACACAGAGAGTTAAGTGTCCAGTGGTTGTTTGGCAAATAAATAAATTACCCCAGCTGGAATGTGTGTGTATTTTGTTTGAAAAATAATGCTTAGAAGGCTTAAAAGCTTATATACATGCATTTAAAATATTCAATATTTCTATTTTTTATAGAATCCTTTGAGTTTTTTTTACTAATGGAATGACAAAACTCTCACCTTTGAGCTAACTTTCTCAAACTAATAGAATAATAGTCATCTATTTAAATTTCATTAAATAATTTCACTTATAATTGTGCTGTAAAGTGTTTATGTTTCATGAGTAGCTGACCAGATAGAAGAAGCAACTTGCTTTATTTCTGAGAAAGTTAAAACTGTCAGAATCCTTTGAACATCACTGACTGTGTAGAAAAAGTTGATGAAAAGGTAAACCATTCTTTTAAGAAGTATATTGTTTAAATATACCTCCTTCATTGGCTTTATGAAAGCATAACACAATGGCCTTTTATTTTTAAACCAAACAACAAATATGTTCAAAAGGAATTTTAAAAAGATACCCACACCTTAGTAACTGGGTATTTCTGCAATATTTTTAGAAATTAACATACATAGTAGTTTTTAAGTATTTTATAGTGACTAAAAGGTGGTCTGACAGTATGAAAGAAGACTTTTATGTGTTTAAAGTCAGATGAATCACAAATTCAGTGAGGTTTTAAATTTATAAGAAAAAATTACACCATGTAATGTGTTTGTATAAAACATAGGTGAAATAATAAATCTAGGAATCCCATATTTACAACTACACTTTGTAAGCATTAATGCCAGTCGATTAAGCTTAATAGGGCACAATAATGTGATTAAATATTCCCAAGATAATCTTAAGTGTAAACAAGTAGAAACAGTAACCTGACAAAGGGATCCTTTGGAAGAGAAAAATACCAGCAAATGGAAAAAAATGTGTTTGGTGCTAAATGAGTCTTGAGTGATACCAAAATGACAAATAAGGGAGAGGTGCTAGCCTGGTATCAAATAAAAGAAGTTTTGTTTTGTTTGTTGTTTTTGTTTTAACTATCAATATCATGTGAATGTGCTCATAAATTGATTGGTACATTAATGAAAGAGGAATTTAAATGCATTTCAGTTTATATGAGAAAATATTAGATTTTTGATATTTCAGGACATTGAAATGTGAAGGAGAAGAGACCAATCAGTATAAGAAATACAGCACTAACTTTTAGGCACAGGTGTTAGAAGTTGTAGCTTAGAATCACTAGAATCCCACCTACCAGCACAGGTAATATGTGTGTGACAAAATGGTAATCATCAAAGTTAAGTGTGTTATTCATGCTGTGTGAAGTTTAGACATCAAGGTTGGATATCAGCATGTCTAGAGTTACAAGGAGTTTTTGTTCAGACAAGACTAGAGGAATAGCCTAGATTTTGTATAAATAATGCAAAATCTAAATAATATTCAATTAGGAATAAAAATGTTAGGAAAATATGTGGTTGGAATAACAAGATTTAGATCAGTAGTATAATTACAATCTTTTAAAAATAGATGAAATTATATAAGAATGTTCTCTTTGCTCTAGAGGTCCATGGTCTCGAAGATATTTAGATGAATTGAAGACATTAGAATGGAATATTTTGATTTTTTAAAAATCTGTTTTCAAAGCGAATTTCCTGAGAGTATGTTATATTTTGTTACATAAAAAATTACTCCAAAACTCCATGGCTTAAAACAATAAACATTTATTATCTCACACAGTTTCTGAGAGTTAGTCATCTCAGAATGCCTTAGGTGTGCGATCAAGGTTTCTCATGAGGTTGCAGCCAAGATGTCAGTCAGACAGGAGTGCAGTCATCAGAAGGCTTGCCTATGGCTGGAGGGTCTGTTTCTAAGGTAGCTCCCTCACATGGCTATGAATAGGAGACTTTAGTTTCTCACTGGCCACTGAGAGGAGACTTTAGTACTCTTCCATGTGATCCTCTGGCATGGAGGCTCCCCCCAGAATAGTAATCCAAGAGAATGAGGTGGAAGCCACAATGTCTTTTAAAATTACACCTCGGAAGCAACCTACCATCACTGTTGCTATGTTCTATTGGCCACATCAACCAACATGGATACGGTTTGGGAGGAACCTACACAAATGCACAAACACCAGAAAACAGGGCACCAGGGGCCATCTTTGAGGTCAGATAACACAGTGAGAGAACAAAGAAGGAAAGGGAAGGGAAAGGAAGGGAAGGGAAGGGAAGGGAAGGGAAGGGAGGAAGAAAGGACACGCCGAAATCTGGGCAATTACTTCTTTACATTTTAGAAACTAGCATTTAGAAACCGTGGACAACATCTCAAAATAAAATTTCATTATTTAAATTTTCCCAAAAGCATTAGCAATTTTTCAGATGGCTACAATCTACTAAGGTTGTCATATTTAGCAATTGATTGATCAGAATGTTTTATTTTTAATTGGACTTTATTAAAATATAAATGTCTTCCAAAAGGAATATTAAATTATAAACTACTTATATGATATTTATAAGTTTACAACTTTACCACTAAGTGACGGTCTTAGATTAGGGTTGCCAGATTTAGCAAAAAAAAAAAAAATGCAGGGTGTCCAGTTGAATATAAATTTAATACAAACAACAAATATTATTTAGGTTAAGTATATTCCATATAATAAATAACATTTGTTGATCTGAAATTTAAATTTAACTGGATGTCCAGCGTTTTACCTAGTAACTCTACCTTAAATAGCTCTCGAGCAACCTTTTGTTCAAACATAATGAAAGTTTAGGTGATATAAAGACTTCCCTCCGATGTGTTATTTTTGCTACAGAAACTTCTGTTTAAAACAAGATGAGTACATCAAGGAAAATATGTCACCTCCATAGTTGTTATCCATTAAGTGTGTGTGTGTGCATCCCCAGAACTTGAGCAGGAAGATATCTTGACAATTGAATAAACATGTGTATGTTGCCATGTTTACTTGTAAGATTGTTGAGAATCATCTCTAGGAAAGTACATGATAGTCAGTCTTCCAATTCTAGTTCCAATTCTATAGTCAATTTTAGAGATCGATTTGAACCAGTAATCTGACCACTTTAAAGCCTATAGAAATCTCTAAACCTTAAAGACGTTATGACTACTTTAGAATTCCTGTGTCTCTATCTCCTTTCCTTGAGGTTTGTCGGCTGTTTTCGTCGTGCTCTTTCCTGCCTTGAATTTGTCCGTCTCAGGATGAGAATCGTGATGCCACTCCAAAATGATTTAGAAGAAAATCAAGAGTGACCCCAGGAACCCAAACTCAGGGAAATATCATCCATGAAAGTGCCCTGCCCATTGCCTTTTATTTAGTGTACACTTAACCTTTCTGGAAGGTACATTTAGCTCAGCCATCCCGTTCCACTGAGGTCACATGCAGGGTGCTGACCAAGATAGGCAAGATGTAGAATCACTTATTTTGGGTTACATGGCCAATTTATTTTTCATTGTACACTGATCCAGCAATATACCCTCAAACCACAAGTAAATATGTGAAATGCCATCACAGTTAACATTTAAATATTCTACAGCTGTTTTTTTTAAATATGCAATTTAAAATTGAGTTTGTGCAAGATAATGACCCAATCTTTGCGCAAGACTATATGAATCACTGGGTTTTGGAGTTTGGATCTCAAAATTTATTTGTAACAGATGATAATATTCTGAAGCTTTTGAGACTTCACTCAAAGCCATTTTTTTAAAATACATGATTTGATATAAGACCATGCATAGAATGGAGCTACAATTAGTATTCCAAGGAAAACAACATTTACGTATGACATTAAGTATGAATGATGATCAGGAAGATAAATAAAAAGACACTAGTATACTGCTTTCTAATCAGAGCTGGTCACCACTGGCTGGGTTTTCTACAACTGGCAAAAAACAGTGTTAGACTTTCAAGTAGTACTAAGCAGGACAATTAATATTTAAAGGGAATGAAATCAACAGATGGCGTGGAGGAAAATTTTTTAAATAATTTCAAACACTGTCCCCAGTCTTGCCAATGGTTTGGGAAGTAGTTTTGGTTTCTTTAATTAAAATGTCACATATGGATTTTATAGCACACTAAAAAGTATTATTATTGTTCTGAATTGTGAACAAATAGATGAATGGTTGAATAAAATAAAAATCGGTATGTTTTTAAATTATTACACATATTTGTGCCTTAAAAGTTCAGAAATTTCCTCCTGTAATCAAAGAGGAAGCTTTTACAATGTTGTTTCACTTTTGTTTATGCTCTACATTCCGTGACATACACAAATAAATAGTGGAAAAAGAAAACAAACAAAAGAAAACATATTGCTTCTAAAATATTGCCTGCTGCTGGGCATTTGTCCTTTTTTTTAACATCATTATCAGTTATTTAATAACGCCATCAGCATCCGTGCCTGATGACTAGATAATGATGCCATCTAGCTTTCTCTGCGCCTTCAAACATAAAATGCCTGGGGAAGACACAGTCAAGGCACAGCCACACTCTAAAATATAAGTGCGCCCTCAAGTGAGCTGACGTCTCTCAAGGACATAAGACCCATTGCAGAAGGTTAAGCATATACAGTCCCAGGATTGGAATGACAAATTTTCTGTCTACTAAGAACCTAAACCTCTGTTGGATTTGCAAGATTTTGTGCAAGCCACAGCATTTATAAGACAGGCAATATTCTTTCTTGAGAAGGAATTTATATTCTCCGGCAAACACAGAGCAGAAATTTGTTAGGAGAGCCTATCCATTGAAAGTCGTGTAAATATTAGCTATGTATATTTCATTTACAATATACCATCCTGAATTGGGATTATAGAAATAAAGTGCTGGAAGGGCGTTTTTTTATAGAGTGAATAAACTCTTAACTTGTACCATATTTAGAAAATTATATGTGGAATATATGTATGATGTATATCAATTGATACACAGCCTACCTTGGGACATCTTGAGTTTTCAAATGTAATCAATTGACATATATATGATTTATATATATCAAGATTTATCTATATCAAGATACAGATTTATAAACCTGTAAAATTTCTGTCCATCTCTTTCACTAATGTGCCTAATTTTGCAGTCATAGGCTAGTCAAGTTAAATCAAATATGATTATAATCAGAGAACAACTTAGAAGTAGGAATTTGTTTGAAAAGGTTAAATGCCAGATTGAGTCATTTTACAGGATATAAACACTAGGAATAATTGAATGTTAAATTATTAACTTTCAAGTTTAAGGCAGAAACATCTTGAACCATTTCTATTGTAATTTTTAGTTAAATGATCAACTGTGACATTTAAATGTATACATTTAGGAGTCAACAAATTTTTAGAATCTATCTGAAAATATATGAGATATAGAGATTAATTCCCTTAGTCCTGAAATCAAGCCATTGGGCTCACCGGAAAAAAAAAAAGAAACAAAGACTCTCAGAGTCATTAAAAGTTGTGGCTTATATGAATTTCTTTAAATTTTGTTAACAGCTTCAAGATTTTATTCTTTCTAACATTCCTTGACTATTGAGCTATGGTTGTATGTTGCTACAAAAAAAAAAAAAATGTCAGTGGAGAAAGGATGAGTTTCTTTTTTTTAAGGTGTGTTTCTAGAGAATAACCATAAAGAAATAGAGCATGTAACTAGCAGGACACACCATTAAGGTTTATTTATTCATTTATTCACTAATTCATTCAGTTAATATTTAGAGTGTTGACTGTGTCTCAGGTTCTATGCCAAGTACCGGGAAATGGTGACTCAAAAGAAACAAGGGACCCTATTCTCATGGAATTTAGAACAAGAGGAGAGACGGAAACAAACGTAAAAAGGAAATGTGATTCTGCCAACAATTACAAAGAGGACGTACAGAGAGTCCTGAATCAGGTAGATCAGAGAAGACATCCCTAAAGAAGTGACACTGACCTGGACAAAAGGATAAATAGAAAGTAACAGCAGATCAAAGAGCTAAGTGATATCCAGGCAGGGAGAATGGCATGGACAAAGGTGTTCTAGCCACAGGGATCATGCCAAGCAGAAAAAGGTGACCAAATAGTGGAATTGCTGTGTTCATTGAGGACAGGTACTCCAACGGTGCCTAGCAAAATTTAGGGCGCATATGAGATGCTCTACTGTTTCTTATAGAGTAAAGAAATTGAAGAGAGAATTAGAAAGCTATAGGTAATTATCCTTGGTCTATTTTTAACATCTGTCTGTCAGTGAATGATGGAAGGGTTAGTTAAATTATGTGCTAAGTATTAGACTCTCCTCCTACCTTTTTTTTAATGCTGTTGACTTGTGGGGATGTATTCTCACACACCCATGGTGGACAGTTCATTGCATTGGTGTCCTCAGAGAACCTTGTCTTCCGGGTTACATGTCTTTGCTGTTGTCTGTTCTCCTTAAATCTAGGCAGGTTGATTTAACTAATGGAATGTGATAGGAGTGACATTATTTCAGTTTCAAGCCTAAGCTTTAAGAAGAAGTGGCAGTTTCTACCTTTGCATTCATGGTAGCCCTGAACTGTCGTATAAGATACCTGATTCTCCTGCTAGAGAGACCACATGGGGAGGGAAAGGATGGGAGATTACATGGAGGAGAATGGGAAGTACAGCAAGAGATGAGACCCCAGATATATAATCTCCATCAAGTCCAAAACAAGGATGTGAATATAGGTACTTCATTTGGAAGGGGATCCCAGGATACGGTCAGGGAAATGAAGAAGTAGAACAAAGAAGAGAAGAAATCTGTAAAGGATGCTTTACTGAGCAGACTACCATTGAGGGCAACTGAAGCGCAACTCCTCTGCAAAAGTCTGGGAGGCCGGCTAGAAAACATCTCAGAGTTACCCCCTCCAAGTGCAAAATTGGGTAATGTATCCACCAAATCTCCATCCATCATTGGTGGAAGGCTCCTCCCAGAGGCTCTAACTCTCTGACACTTCTGGCTTACCGAGAAAAAGGTCAAGTTTGACCCTGTGCCAGAACAACACCTGCAAACAAGGAGTCATAGGTGTTCAAAGTAAACAGCTTTGGGGATCTAGAGGTAAGTGCCGACTGAATATGCCAGAGCTGCAAGCAGTCTGCCTCTACCACAAAATGTAAATTTCTCAGGTATGTAGCAATGTTGTCTCAACCCATTATCCCATCTCCAGCCTAACACCTAGCTCACACAACAGAGCACATACTGAATATATTGTTGTCAAATTTTGAATTTGATATCTGTGAAAGGCTTTATGTTGTATTCAATGGAATTGGTGAATAGTAGGTACTGGAACATGGTGTGATGGAAATGAAAATGTTTATTCTATTCCAAGAAAACTAGTCAAGATGCCTTAACCTAACAGAACTAAAAATTATATTATGCCATTCATTTTTGCAAATCCAGTGCTTGGATGTTTTGTTCAACAGCCAGATATATTGTGAATTGCTTGGGTTGAGAAAGGGTAGAGAAGAGTTTCTAAGAAATCTAGGTTATTGGGTGTTTTATTCTCCCTTTGTAGAAGTATGAGGAAGCCTCTATGAATAATATATGTCAGTACCTGAGCAACTTGAATGGAAATGGAAGACATTTAAAATAAAATGTTTCCTAGTCTGATTCAGAGCTTTTACAAAGGATCTGTTAGTCAAAAGAATCTTAAATATTTGAAAGAAGAAAAAACTCTTCATTCTTGAAAAGTTGTGTGTTAAAACCAGAGGGCAGAAATGTTGTTTTCAGAAGAAGCAGATTGACAATCCAAGAATTAAACACCTGCAGGACAAGGCTCAGTTCAGTGGAGAGCTATTAAGGTCCTTTGTCGTTATATTCAGTGTGTCCATGTTCATCTCATTAGATATTTAAGGAAAAAAAGTGTGTGTACCTTACGTGAGAAAGCAAGAAAGCCAGTTTGTATTTGGACATAATTCTCCCCTTGCCTCTTGGAGCTAGATGAAAAATGCAGTAAATTAAATATAAGCCCATTTTCATGTTACTAATAAGAGGAATAGCTGGAAACTTCTTGCTCTAGGTTGGCTTGCCTAATGTCTATTCACAGCTTCTAGGCTGTTTGGTCCCATACAGCCTAACTTTAACTCCTAAATGGAAAACTTGAACTGTGTCAGGATCTGGCTTCAATTTAGTAAATGTGCTACATTTAAGGGGACAGAGGAAGGAAGAAAAGAGAAGAGAAAAAAGGAAATCAAGGAAAATGGAAGTTGTTTGTCAGTATCCACTCCCTACTTGCCTTTCAGGAGAAATGCAGTGAATGAAATGGCCAAAGACCATTTCTCACAGGGCAGAAAAACAGCAAGGGAGGGGTCTACATAATTCATAAACTGAGGAAATGAACTATGCATACATTTAGAAAGCATGGAGAATACCTTAGAACTCAATTCACTTTTTATAGATGAGCTGTAAATTTTGAAGAATTATATGGTGAAATGACCTAGGGATATATTGTGTTCATCTGTGTCAAAAACTACCCCCAGTAACTTATCCTTGCATCTCATAATTTAGTCAGGATCCTCTCTTGGAAGTGTCCTATAAATCTCTCCTGAGACCTCTTCAGCCTTTACCAGTTTCTCCTTTGCCTACTGGAAATAGAGCAGAGCTGAGAACTGTCTACTAGACATTATTTTCTATTATTTTATTGGGTTGGTCTTTATTTTGTGGCTTGGGCAGTACCGTTTACAGAGTAAGTGCTATAGAAATATTAGCTGCTATCGTTACTACTGCTACTACTACTACTATTAAAAGTCATCTGAGTATGTTATAGAACTTCAGATAAAAACTTCTCAGGTCAACATGTTTTCTCCCCGTTAAAAATGCCCTTTGCTATAAACACTGCTTGCTCTACCATATGAAAGATACTCAGTTGGAAAAGGGAAAGCGCAGTTTGAAGGTCAGCTCCAGTCCTGTTTTTCTTCCTGGCCACCTGCATCAGAATCAGCTGAAGTCCTGTTTAGAAATGTAGCTTACTGGGAGCCACATCAGACTCACCTCACGAGAATCTCTGAAGAATGGGGCTTAGAAATCTTTATTTTAGATAAATTCACCAGGTATTTCTTATTCACTGGAAAATTTAAGAACTGCTGGTCTTTTCATTAAGGGCTAGCCACATGCCTTTGACCTTCCTTGGTGAGAATTTGGTAGAGTATTCATACACTAGATATGGCCAAACAATTCTTAAAAATAATTTTTTATCTATTTTTATTATCGTTATTAAGATTATCACATGTGTATTTTTAACTTGATAAATAAATGAAAAATCTAAGTCTGAAATTCAAGACACAAAGGTAGCTTGACATTCTAAATATTTTCCTAAAGGTTTACCTATACTTTTTTCCCAGACATGTAATCATAAATTTCCTATAGTTTTTTTAACCCCCGTTTTTACTCAGAACTAAATAGTGAATATTTTCAATGTCTCCCCAATTACATAATTTCTAAAAGTTTTATGCCATTTCATTAAAATTATATGCAGGCATTTAATCAATTCTATTGTTGGAGAGTTTAGTTATTTACACATTTTTTAGAAATATTAAAATACTGAATTAACATTCTGATTATATCCATTTACTTTAAAACTATGAAAATATCATGATACACTCTTTACAATTCTGATGATACACTCTTTACCATTTACAATTATTATAGCAGACTTTAGGCTACTAGCAAAAGAAAGGTGAAGACTTTTGTCCAAGTAGTTAATGAATAACTTTATTACATAGTGCAAGTACATTACATAAATCATATTTTAAAATTAACTTTCTTAAAGTGTAATTGTTCATTGCAGTGAGCATGAAAAATTAAATTAAAAAACTCCAGGCTATCAAAATTTAATGGAAAAATAATATTTTTCAACTTCAGATTGTAGCCATTTGTAACTAAGAGGGAAAAACCAGCATAGAGAAATCTAGCTTTAGTGAAACTAGGAAAGGAGAGGAAGATGAAGCACTTAGTAATACTCTGTTTGAAAGATATTATGTTTTTTTGTTTTTTTTGCTTGAAGCCAAAGCAACCTTCAAAATATTTCCCTCTATTTTCTAAAAATGATTTCCCAAGCTGAAAGGGTTTTGAAAGGGGCTTTCAAGGTGAGCCGTTTTCCAGAAAATTCTCTTGTGCATGAATATATGTGGTAGCAAATTAAAACTAACAAGAAGGTTTAATGTGAATGTGCTCACTGAGTTTGTGTTGAAGAAACAGATCTCTGTTCTTCAAATGTAGAACCCTGAGATCTTACAGCTGATAATAGGTTTTAACATAAGGAAGTGACCAGAACATCGCCAATGTGTTCTTGGTTTCTTGCAGAAAGACTGTGCGTCTGAAGTAATGAGCACCGAGCACAGTTCACCAAGGGCAAAATCACTGCTGTAGTTAAGACTTAAGGGTTTCTGCAACCCTAAATCAAATAAAATTCTGATTTAAAGAATCCCTCCAAATATTTTAAAGGCAAGATATTTAGAATTGTTGGAACCAACTGAAACTTTCTTTTAGTTGAAGTTTATCAGCACTTACTCTGAGCCAGACTTTAGTTTATTCATGTATTTCTCACAACTTAAAAAGGTAAACTTAATTATACCATTTATGCAGATGAGAAACTCATCTCATCACAATAATTAAAATACCCAAGTTTGCGGGTAGTAAGTGATTGGATCACTAATGATCCTATTACACTATGTTTCTATTCATTATTACCAGCCTCGTTCCCAGAGAAAATAGCAGCTTTGATAGAATAGGTACCATAGAAGGGATCTATTCTTAAAATAGCATCTTATAAATTGTAAAGAGAAATGGAAATATAAATTTTAATTAAAGTACCTCACTGAATGAATTTTCATTCATAAACAGTAGAGGACTACCCTGACTTTCCCATTCATATGATAGAGCAGTGATCTCAAAACTTACTGAGCATGTTCCCTTATCGGTAAAAATGTTTTGACCTTGCTAAATATATGCATCTCAAATTAGGTAAAAGTGGTATATATGCTATACTAAATTATGTTTTTATGTTATATCTAAAAATACAAAGTTAAAGGGATCAAAGGTATGAATCATTCTGAAGTGCTTATTTTTCTGTCTCCTTCCAAAAGATCATTTTGAATGCCCCACTTTGTAGACCTCTGGAATGTATTCACAATAAACCTTCCAGAAGGAAAGACATACTTATTATGGGTGAATGTAAAGAAATAGTTCACTCTTGAAATTTGCTACACTGTGTTTGTAAATCTGGAGACTGACCTGTGGGGGAGGGAGGTGGTTATACTTGTGGATACCTTATAAAAAGTCTCTTAACCAGACTTAATTAAACTGATTTGCTGTATTTCTAGAGCTGCTGAATGTTCTGGGCTAGTTGGGAACTCTCTAGATTCAATCTCTGCAGGTTGAATTGTATACATAGCAAAAGTCAGTTCTGTTTTTTCTCCCCAGAACAAAGTTTAACTGTTGTGCATTATTCTGTGATCTAATCTTCAGATTTTGCTTCTGGATCAGTGAAACTAAAGTAGGGAGCACCAGATAGAGTACTTCCTCTGAAAAGAGTCTTTAAATACTTGTTCAGCATCATTAGGTTGTTCATAAAGGAGCTACGAATAAAGGTTTTAGAGACGTTGAGTTTATTGCATACGTTCGATATGCACAACATGGTAAACGTTCCACCTGCTCACACTTGCTGCAAGTGTAGAGATGGGAAAATGTTCCTGATCCTGGAATAAAGAAGCTATAAACAGTTTTATACCACTAAGTGCCAAACTGAAGCTGAAACGTCCGATAACTGGAAAAGTCATTTATTGAAATAATCTTCCACATCATGAACATTGCTTGCATTGTAATGCCAGGTAGCGGAAACAGCCAACGTAGCAGAATGTTTAGGATGGAGCTGGGAGACTAGATAACCGAGCAGAAGTAGGTTTTGGAATTAAAAAATTGTCCAAGGAATCACATATTCAAAATGAAGTTCAAATGAATGCTTCAAAGATTGAAAAACCTCAGAAAACTGTGATGTTTCAGACAATTCACCTTTTAATATAGTTTTGTATCATTTTAAAAAGAGTGATATTTGAGTTTTAGGCTTTATAATTAATTTCCAGTAATAAAAATTAATTTTTATTTTTAACTGGAATTTCTTTATTTCTAAAATTACCTGAAATTTTCAGAGTGAAAGATTTTAAATCTGTCAGAAAAAAAATGATGGGAATGTGAACACATGGCTTTGTGATAATGCAATTTAAACTACTGAAATTTGATGGTTGTAGTTCTTACATTCTATTGTATGTTGTTACACCATTCATTAAGGTGTGTAAATAGCACGAAACGCTAAAAAATTCAACCATTCTAAAATACTTGCATTTGAAATGTATTTTTATTTTCAGTGTTTTAAAAATATTTAGGTAACGACATTTCAGAAAATAATATATCACAGCATTTTTATTAGAGATAGTGTTTCTACAAATTTGTAAAATACCTGTTATATCATTTATACTGGGCCTGGTCATGCTGTGTCATAACCAACTATAAAGTATGAGTGGCTGAAGAACACAAAGGATAATTTACCTGTCATACAAAGTCCACACTGACCTCAGATGCCTTTCCAGGGAGACTGTTCTCCAACATTGCCACTCAGGGTTCCAGGCTGCTTCAGTAGATCTTGTAACAGGGTGGCACAATGGGAGAATAAAGCAAAGCTTTTCAGTGCCTCAGCCTGAAAGTGACATGTGTCACCTCCCCATACAGCCCACTGGATCGGTCAGGTGGACTAGTCACATGTCCTCACACAGTTGCAAATGGAGATGAGAAATAGGGCCTTTCTTTGCCCACAAGGGGAGGGAAACAATACTGGTGAATATTTGCAATGTCTACTCACATGCATGCAAACACAGCATTATTTGTTCTTCTTTCTGCAGTAAATTAAACAGGAATACACCACTTATTTTAATATATTCTTTTTTACAGAACATACATTGAGTGTCTTTGCCATCAAATGCCACTTGTCCAAAAACTGGATAATGTATTTCTCTTAAGTTTATGATCTTAGCAATATTTATTTATTAGAAAATCATGGGAAAAAAACCCAACTGTGACCTAAAGAAGACATCGTTTGCCCCTTTCCTAGAAAAGTCTTGTATAGCTGTTCATTACTTTCCAAGAATATCCCACATTTGCCATCTGTGAAATTTATAATAGTGGAAGATTTCATCAAACCATGACCTAAGATATTATCCTTAGAATTATTTGAAAATTTCTGGGCATAACCAGCAGCAATTTCTCTGCCAGCAGTGGCTCCAGGTAAATGGGGGACACTGGTGGCAATCTCCCACTCTATAAAGAGTTTCCAATTCTTTTAAGCACTTTGAGGCCAGAAAAAGACACTTTATAAATCAATAAGTTACTATAATACCATAAGCGTTTGACCTGTCTGAATCATTAGACTCAATCCACATTGCTTAAAAGTCAAAATAATAAGAGCAGAGAGGGAAAATCATTTATGACTCAGCAAGTTCTTTCCTGTAGTCAATAAGGTGTGAGAATGAGTAGACAGAAGACGAAAGGATGGTGAACAAAGTAGAAGGAGCTCCTTTCAGCTGCAAGAAAGGTTGTAATGTGATCAGCAATAAAGAGGAGGTCTGTTTCACAGTTTCCTTTGAGAGCTCATATCTTCAAATTATTCCTGCTTCTTTCTGATAGATTTGTGTTGATGGAGTTAAAAAACAAAGTTACTTAGAAGGAAGAAGTTTTGTTTTATTTTCTGACCGAATTCTGATGCAACTGAGAATATAAGTCAAAACTTGGCAGACGTTGATCTGGCTAAATAGTCCCCTCAATTTCCCAGTCTCTGTTGGGAGAATATTTTATTGTTATACTATTAAAACTAAGGAACCTTTATTTTTTTACTTTTTTATTTTTTTTGCGGTACGCGGGCCTCTCACTGCTGTGGCCTCTCCCGTTGCAGAGCACAGGCTCCGGACGCGCAGGCCCAGCGGCTATAGCTCACGGGCCCAGCCGCTCCGCGGCATGTGGGATCTTCCCGGACCGGGGAACGAACCTGTGTCCCCTGCATCGGCAGGCGGACTCTCAACCACTGCACTACCAGGGAAGCCCAGGAACCTTTATTTTTTTAATTGTTTTTCTCTTCCAGCTTCTTTTTAAATATACATTTAAATACATATTTTTAGTTGGTAAAGCGAAACAACTTGTGGGTATTCAATTAAGCACGTTTTAATTCTCTAAAAGAAAAAGTATAATTGCCTCCTAATGAAATAAATTTGTATTCTGTAACACCTGCTTTAGTAGTCAGAATTCAGTACGGTACCTAGTTGGCAATAGCTCATCAGTTAAAACTTGATGTCTGAACAGAATGAATATATTAACGTTTCAGTATATGAATTTACTCTATTAACTTGCAGATAAGAAAAACAAAGCCCAAAGAACTAAAGACTTTCATGTGAAGTCTCAAAGCTTATTAACATATGTGTACCCATCTACCTGTAAAACGCAGGCCCGTTTCCCTGCGTTTTATACATGGATGTGTGTTTCTCCAGAGGTACTAAAAAGCAGAAGAGAGGTCTTTCAGCAAACTTGATTATTCTTTTTCAATTATGAATTTACTTTCTCATCCATCCATTCAATCATTCATTCAAGAAACATTTGCTAAGTATCAGGGAACAAATTCTGGGGATTCCGATCTGTTCAGTTCATTGTCATTGCTTTGAAGAGCTCATGTAACAACAGGAGGTAAAAACAGCAACAACACATATGTTGCATTAACTGCGAAGCGGAAAAAAATATGGATAACTTGTTACTTTTGTTCTTGTTTGGCCAAGGCTTGCTTTAGGCAAAAAAGAGAGTTTGTCAAATTGGAAAGAAGTGAAAGTTGTCTCCTGGCAGACAGACATCAAGAGGGCAGGTGGAAGGTGTTTTGTGATCAGAACACATAGGAGATTTGAGGCATCTATGGGACCTGAACTAAGTGTAAACTCTGGGGCTTGAAAGGTAGTTAGAGCTTTTGGTTGAAATCAGGTTGGAATACGAATTCGATCCTTTACTGACTGCTGAATTTGAGCAACAGCTTAACTTCTCCAACTTTCAATTTCCTCACTGTAAAATGGGATCATCCTTCCCTTCCTAATAAATATCATTATCATTCATTGTTAGTATTTAATTAAGTAAAATTGTAAAGCATTTAGCACTGTGGCACATACAAAACAAACATCAAATATGTTTTTAAAGATTGTAAAAGCCCTTTTACCACTATGATGAGATGATCACCAATTTACACAGACTATATAAACACCATGGCTGTATGTGGTATGAATATAAATACATATGGCAATAGTACATATTTATTTGTTCAAATAATGTAGCAGGGAAAATCGTTCAACATTCCATAAACCATCTTAATGTAACCTTATTTCCAAACACCAACTTGAAAAATTAATTGCCTGAGAATCTGTCTACCATATATCTTGGACAAAATATAATCAAAAGAATATAAATATGGTAGGATGTTAATAATTGGTACAGAAGAAAAAGTTTTATGGTCAAATTAATTTAAATTTAATTTACTCAGCGTTTGACCTGAGTAAATTAAAGTTAAAAGTTTTCTTGACCGAATGACTTATCACCACCTTTAAGAAAGAGATAAGATATGTAATATTTCACTAATTTATTTCACCATGGAATACATTTATTGTGGAATATCTCATGTCATTATCATTTCTTAATATTTTGGAAAATTATGCTTTAGACATTTATTTCTGTCCGGGCTTATCACTTTCCAAAACTGGAACTAGAGTTTGTCTGGCACTCAGCTAGGTACTTTACATATCTTATTTTATCCAACACATATATAGCAGTAGGCAGGACAAAAATTCAGCCACCCTAGGCAAGAGAAATATTAGGTTCTTATTCTTTGCTTTATATTTGTTTTTTACTTGTCAGTGTCATCCATTCAGTTAAATTCATAATTTTCATGCTATTTTTTTAATCTCAAATCTAAATTAAACAGAATAATGTGTATTTTTATTTAGTCCTCTTTCCAATTCTTGGGACCTGATATATAGTTAGTAATTAAAAATATAATTATCTCTATATATTTGCCTATTGATCAAATTAGGCAAAGTTTGCTTTCTTTCTCTTACACTAATCCTGGCAAATATTACGCATTACTCTAATCCTAAGAGGAGATTTAAAATGCCTGTACTTTTATTGACTAGTTCTCCTTGTCATTCACATTCCTTTCAGGGGAATGAAAAAAAAAAATCCAAACACACATACATGGCAAGCACATAGACAGGAGTGATCTGATTCTAATATGCTATTGTCCATGTCAGCTCATAAATTCATTCGAGAAATGAATACTGGATTTTATTTGTCTGCACGTCATGTCTGGCTGTGATGTACATTATGCCAATGCTGTTATGGATTGATTGCTGACAGCATCATCATTCATTATGCATGGGAGAAATGAAGTCCCAGAGACATGATTTTTTTCAGTTTGACTCCATGAATATACAAAAAGGTTGGAATTTCTTTGCGCTGGTAATCAGACAATAAATGTCTCATTACCATGTTTAAACTACATACAAGTTATAGGCGTTTGTAGTATACTGATAGTTAGCAATACCTTCTTTTGAGGTTTAGCTGTGAGAAAATGTAGTGGCCTAGTACCTAGTAATAGGCATTCCAACTTTGCCAACTGCACGTTAGAATTATTTCAGTATTAATCTAATGACGGATCAATGTCACATCTGCGAAGAAGATAAAAATCCAGTTAAACTGGAGTTTTGTGATTGTTCAGGTTACTTCTGATAAACTCAGGTAGAAATTTAATAATACTCTGTTGCTCAGTTCACATTTTCTTATTGTTCTAATTGCGCCATCAATCATGGTTCATTCCGGTTGTATATACTGTTGAATTATAACCACTGTTTAAAAATCAGATATTGCAAACTGACTAAAGCAACTGATTAACAAACTGAGAGAACAATTCATCAAAGATGAGATGTAAATATTGGAAGACAAATGACTTGGGTGACTCAGAACCATGGACCAGGTGTCTTGAAACTGTGTCTTTAATGACAGGGGTCAGTTTTTCATATGAATCACATTATGGAAGCACATTACGTGTATTTCAAGCTGAGTACATTTTCATACAGCTTTAAAGGAGGTTATAATTTTGTTGAGTTTTGAACATGCTGAATAGCCTTTTTAAAATAGGGGTGGGGCTTTACATCATTTTTCTGAGAAAAATGAATTTATCTTCTGTTAGAGCTCAACATTTCTAAATATATCTAAATTTATATCTGACTTTGTTATTATTATCCATGCATCAAAACATTTACCTTTTTCCTTACTCTTGTTTGTTTTCACTGTTGTTTATTTGTTTGTTTGTGTGGTTTGGGACACTTTTCAGATATATTAGGTTATAATGCAATATGGAGAAAAATTTTGTAAATAAACATACCACTCAATACAGTGCAGACAAAATTTGACCAAGTCTGCTTATCCCACTGTTACTTATGATAAATATTTTAAAATTTCAACAGTGTAATCATCATCAGAAAACAGAAATATACAGGACAAAAAAAGTATTAAAGTATTTCTATCTATCTGTTTATGGGTCTTTCTATTCATCTATCACTGAGTTGTTTAAAAGTACCTAATTTGGGCTTCCCTGGTGGCGCAGTGGTTGAGAGTCCGCCTGCCAATGCAGGGGACACGGGTTCGTGCCCCGGTCCGGGAAGATCCCACATGCCGCGGAGCGGCTGGACCCGTGAGCCATGGCCGCTGAGCCTGCGCGTCCGGAGCCTGTGCTCCGCAACGGGAGAGGCCACAACAGTGAGAAAACAAAGTACCTAATTTATGTGCAGCCCTTTTGAAGGCTGTGGTATAGTGACTTGCATCTTTTTTCTATATAGCTTATAGTAACTTACAAAGACTTTATTCAGTTCTAACAGTCACATTATAGTGCACTGTGTAGCAAATTGGTACTACCTGCATTGGTATTAAGTGTCATTGATACCAAGCAGTAAATGGGTTCTAAATTATATAAAAGATCACTAATGTAATATGAATTTTATACATTCTATTGATCAAATTTGAGCAACTACAAATAGCCAACATTACTGGAATTCATCCTATGGTTAATAAATGAACAATACTTAAAAAAGAGTAAGGAAAAACATCACCATATGTCCACTCACTATTTTTATTCTGAAGGCTTCTCAATCAATCAGAGCTATCAAAGGATTAATAAAATTCAGTTTTCTTATCTATAACTTAACATTAACAACTCCTTCAAATGTACCATTTGTTTAGCAAATGATGGAAAAACTAGAAGTTAAATCAAACCATTTTGTCACCTAGAACTATGTAAATGCAAGAATACTACTATTAAAAAGAATGAGAAAGTTTAGAAAGGGTATGCTTTTGGTCAATGTTTATGCTTATTTGTGTGTGTGTGACAATACTTTGTAAACAGTAGAACATTTATGTTTATGAAAAATACTAAGAGCTTTGTGCCAATGATTCAGTGGATCATTTTCCCTATGATTTAACTTACCAAAACCTACTGGAAAAAAGTAAGAATCCTAAGTAAATCTGTAAATAGTAAGACATCAGAGAAACTATCAATTTAAGCCAATTATTAATCAATTTAAGCCAATTATTAATAAGTCAAAAGAAAAATAAACATATTAGCATGTCAAAATACATAGAAGTCTATGAGTTTGTAGAAAGTATTTTGGTAAAAATCCTTGTGAATGTAGGCTAGACTTATCCATCTCTTCTGATGTATAGAATATGGAGAAGTGATACTTTGTGACTCCCATGCGTAAGTCATTAAAAGGATACCTTCTTCCTGGCTCTCTTTCTCCCTTGAATTGCTCAGAGTGGAACAACTCAGTTGACATGTTACAAGAATACTCAAGCATTCATGAGGAGTGACCCATGTGAATAGAATTGAGCCCTTCCACCAATAATGAATACCAATTTGCCAGTCATGCGAGTGAGCCACCTTGGACGCTCCTCCTCTCGTCTGTGGATGACTACAGCTCTGGCCAACATCTTGATTTCAGTGAAGACCCTAAGGCAGAAACACACAGCTAAGTCACTCCCAAGGTCCTGAGATGCACAAAATGTGAGAGATAATAAATGCTTATTGTTATTTTAAACCACTAAATTCTAGAGTAATCTGCAAGGCAGCTATAGCAACTAACAAAAAAAAATCAAGACATACTAAGCTCCAGTGATTAAGACTTTGACAGCTGTAGATTGATAAATAAATAGAGCTGAGGAGCAGAAGAGACAATCCAGAAACACACCCATGCATCAATCATGCAGAATCACCACCGTTGTAGAACAATAAGGAAAGAATTCAGAAAATCTGATGGAAAAGATATAGGATTCCTGCATTACACCATACATAAAAATATCTGTTGGCTTAAAGGTCAAAAAAGATGAAGCTTTAAAATTTTAAGGAAAAGTAAGAAAATATCTTTATAGGTTTGAGATAGGGAAGAAATTCTTAAACAAGATGCTATTTCTAAAAGTGTTGTTTATTTGAGCTTTAAAATTATCTGAAAATATTTTAGAATAATTTCAAATTATTTAAAACTTATGGTAAATAGAGTATTATAACCTGATAATGAAATTTACCAGTTATTCTTTGAGTAACGAGGTGAGCCTAGATAAAGGGGAATTTGTAAAGTAAATAAATTTATGATTGTTCTCCCAAATCCTACGTCTTTTTTTTAATGATTCTTCTTGTGCCCTATGGTGTGTTTATGCCACTGCTAGTTGCTTACGAGCCTTTCTGTTTAAAAACAAGAGAATAAGAGCAAAAACTCTTAAGTAAGCATTGAAAAGAGCCTGAGTCAATCCGTTCAGATTTTTCACTTCTTTATCTAATCCTCTTCCACTTCCCCTGCCACCAACAACTTCAGTCACATCTAGACTCCTGAGTATAGACATTACATTTGTCCTTTTTTATTAGTCTAGATGTGACCCAAATAGCTCTCTTTGTTTTCTTAGTTTAGCTGAAGCAACTTGGAATTTCCTAAAGTGATTTATCAATATTTAATCAATATTAGGGGAAATCAAGGATAGATAAATAAGTACAATACCAAAGCATAATAATAAATATTTGCAAAATATCGATTTTACTTTCTAGCATGATTAAATGTTAGGCTCCCTTGGGCAGTCCCAGCTTCAGAGTTACTGATCTAGGTTCTTTCCTTTCAGTTCCCAATTTGACATGGAGCAGTGTAGAGCAGGGGTATTCAACCTATTTTTTGATATTTTACCTTTCATCAAAAAGTACACATACACACATACATGCACACATACAAATAAATATACATGTATGTAGGTGTATTACTAAAACAAAATTCACCAAATAATATTGGGCCATTATGAGTGATGCATTTAGATTTTTTTAATGCTTATCAATACCTACTAAATTTGTTTCATGATACAATTGTGGATCACAAAGATTAGCAATTTTATTTTAAATGAAGTAGAATAAGATATAATACAAAGGAAAATACCACAGTCCGTCATAGGTAGTAAGAATAAATATTGTTTGTTTCTTTCAGCTGTATTTTATATGTAAGTATGTCTGAATGTGTTCTATATTTTCACTACAGTGTGATATAAATTGTAGTGATTACTGCCAGTCATAGTCAGAAAAGTTTGAAAGCTATTAATAAAATTGTCCTCTAAAGAAGGGTCTTCCCGTTTTTTCTATAACTTTTGTCTGTAGCCCCATTCTTTGCCCCTCTTTTCTCTTTGGACAAAGTTTGCATTACTTAGCCCAAGCAAATCAGCTAATTCAGAGTTGTTATTCAGCCTCACAATCAGCAGGTCCATTATCACCCATGCATAGGTTCACTAATCTGCGACTCAGTGTTACCCATGGGTCACCCCTACCTATGACAGTAGGAAAGTTGAGCCAGTAGCCACGGATTTACTACTATGGGAAAGGCATGACTCATTGTCAAGACTGCTCCAGCTGGGAAGTCAATGGAAGCTGGTGAGGCCCCCAGGGAATAGGTGGGCCGAGTAGTAGCGAGGGATACAGGATTTGGGTAGGATACTGCCCACCACAGTCCACCCAGAACTGCTTGCATCCTTTTATGGTATTGGAAACTTGTATGAGAGCAAGTTATCCTCACTTCTTCCCTTAAAGGAGAGGGTAGTTTCAACCCCTAAAGGTAATGGCCATTTGTAATCTCTTAAAAAGACGTAAAGAGGGTTTGCAAAACAAGCTCCCATTTTCATACTGAAGCTAATCCTAGGTTTGTAATGGACATTCATCATCTCTTACTTCCATAGTCCATTCCAGATTCTCCAAATCTTTTGCTAGAAGTTCTGGTGATCTGGGTCGCATGCCTGGGGAAACAGGAGCATCCGTGATCTAGACCTTATTACTGAGCAGTCTGAGCCCTTAGCTGCCTTTTCCTGGTTGGCCTGTGGTTGCTGCCATTGCTTATTTACAATTATCTGGGCACAAAAGCACCAAGAGTTGCCCCAGTGCGTGGCCAGGGTCGTGGACACTCTCCTCCCACACCCCCATTGTGAAACCACAGCCAGAGATCCTCATTCAATATAGCAACTCATTTTTTTCCCTCAGTTTTATTCATAAATATTTGACATACAACACTGTCATCATTATGACATAATGACTTGACATACGTATATATGGCAAAACGGTGACCACAGTAAGTGTAGTTAACATACATCATTTCATATAGTTAAATTTTTTTTCTTATGATGAGAAATTTAGGATCTACTCTCTTAGGAACTTTCAAATAAATAACTCTTTTCTTTCTCTGTGAATCTACTGACACAAGTAGCCCAAAGTGCTAGGTGGTGGTTGCAATTCCTTCTGTAGTAGAACTCTTACTATGACCTTTAGTCGAAGCAATTCCTCAGTGTCTGACCAACACCTCTGTTGGTTAAGTCACCTAAAATCATAGCTGTTTCTTAATACTTTAGCAGTGATTAAATGGGACACAAGGGTTTGATTGGGAATGAAGGAGAGAAAAGGGAAGAGGAAGAGAGAAGAATGGGAGCTGGAAAGAGAAATAGGCATTGACAGAATAAGTGCAGATGGGTCTTGTTCATATTTTAAATGTGTTTCACAGTCTGGGGCCTCTCACATGTCCCCATCTGATTGCAAAGTACAGATTCAGATTTGTGATTGTTCCAGGTTTTAATAGGAATACTTCCTTGAAGGAAGGCTAAGAAGTTTTGGCATGTAAAATTTCTTTGGCATCTAGAGGTTATTGATATCATTCCTGTGGGTATTAGATGAGTAGTACATGAAGTCTGAGAAACTACAGAGGGAATACATCTACTCCCAAAGATATGTGGTTGACCTGAAAACAGTTCCCAGGTGTCTGTCTTCAGCATTTCTAAGGAACAAAACAAAACCACTCCAAGAGCTAGGCCCACACTGCCAAATCCGCGGACTTAGTTTTTTTGGTCTTGTCTTTCTCTTAATTCCACTCTTGAGGATCACAACCATGTATCTCTAAGAACTGCCCCCAACACACACTCAAAAATGCCCCCATTCAGTTTCTTCTCCACCTCAGTAGGGGGTCGGTTGTTAATTAGAATAAACTCAAAAAAGAGTTTTGGGCTGAAGAATTTTAAATAACAATAATATAAACTCCTCTACCCTTCCCCTGGTGGAAATGAATTAACCATTAAAAACACAATTGCCGGGCTTCCCTTGTAGCGCAGTGGTTAAGAATCCACCTGCCAACGCAGGGGACACGGGTTCAAGCCCTGGTCTGGGAAGATCCCACATGCCACGGAGCAGCTAAGCCCGTGTGCCACAACTACTAAGCCTGTGCTCTTGAGCCTGAGAGCCACAACTACTGAAGCCCGTGTGCTCCACAGCAAGAGAAGCCACTACAATGAGAAGCCCGCACACAGCAACAAAGACCCGATACAGCCAAAAATAAATAAATATATAAATAAATTTATTTAAAAAAACACACAATTTCCTGGTTATCTCCTGGAAGTGAGAGAAAATTTATTCTCCAAGCTTAGATCAAATGGGTACCCTAGTTTAAGCAGGGAACTTAGTACACAACCAGATAGACACATGTATATAGTATATTCTACACATTTTTTTCTATAATCTGCTTCAGAGCATTTGCATTTGCTATTTCTCTGTTTGTAATATTCTCAACAGGATTTTTTCATGACTGTGTTCTTTAAATTCTTTAAATTTTCCAAACATTACTCTTCAGGAGATTATTCATTGATACGCTAGATAAATCATGTCTTCTATCACTCTCTATACAATCCCAAGTATTATCTACTTTTTAATCCTCAAGAGTATCTAACCCTTCATTTATTTATTCATTCATTCATTTATTCATGTGTTTATATGTTTATAGCCTCCTTCAAAAGAAAAATAAACGCATCAAAGGAAAGTATTCTATTGGGTTGGTACACAGGTACATGAATCTCTAGGGCCTAGATTAGTGTTTGGCACACAGAAAACCTCAATAAATACTTAATACATGGAACAGAAATTTTATAGTCTTTAATGAAACATAAGAACAAAGGGTATTGAGGATATAGGGCATCTAAAAGTGATGGTTCCCCTTTTTATCAGTTGCTATATAGATATCTTAAAATATGTTCCAACTGGGAGAATTTATGTTACTCAAAAGTATATGTCAATGCATATACAAATATCAAGAGTTATATTAAAAGGTGCATTTCACGTTCAGTTAGTTAACCAGTTATAGAAGAAATATTGTGAATATCACAAAGTATCCAGAAATAAAAATAGTTTACATTGGGATTTGAAATCAATTATAGGATCTGGTGTGAGGCATTTATACCAACTCGTGCCACACTCCACTGTATTTTACTTTATCAAGCTTTTAATTTATTACTGAGATGTTGGATGATTATTTCAGAAAAGTGCTAGATGACAGGAAGAAATTATTTTAAATTGCAGCAGAAATTTTTAAATTGCAGCAGATCATTCATAAAGGGGATAAGCTACATGTAGATAATTGAGAGTTGGCTGAAGATAAATGTCTCTAATTTTGATGGTGTCTTTGAGAAAGTAGCACTCATAATATTCATCAGGTTGAAGGGCCTTCATTTTAATACAGTTCCTGTATGCTATCATATTTTTCCAATCCATTTCACAGGAAAAGTGTCCACTGTCATAAAGATATATTGTTTGTGTGGCTAGGTATATCACCGTCACACGATTAACCTTCAAGTATTATGAATTCGATTGCCAGACTAAGGGAGATTGAAATCAAAACATTTTAATTATTCTTGTTATTTTTGCTATATAAATTAGGTAAGGTGCTTTTAGTATGACAAGAAAGTCAAAAACCACTTGCCCTTTTTTCTCTTAACGCATTTTCTCCCTTTGCTCCCTATTCTCCTCTTCACCCCTGCATGACTAAAATATCCTAGATTTAAAAACTTATATTATAGAAAATAGTCTCTAAACATTCTTGGAACAAGGTACATAGATTATATGCTCAATAATGACACTAAACCATTGAATAGCTCTTAGAATACCAAACTGTATTACTAGATAAGATAGCAGACATCTTTATCTTAGCCTGGTAGAAAATGATATTCTGACCTAGCATTTACAATAGTAATTCACATTTGTTGTCACATTGAAGTACTAATGCCTAGGATTGGCCATATCCATCACATTATTTTATAAACTAAATTAATTATTAATTTAACCTCTAGCAATACCCATATTAATTTTATTGCAAATGGTACATGCCACTTTCAGAATAAAGTGCGTTATCAGTCAGAAAGTGCAAGTTTTCAAGAAGGTCAAGCACACTACTCATTGTTTCATTCAGTAGAAGAATTATATGCAATGCTGTATTTTTTTTTAATGTTACATGAGAATTGTTTTCAAAGAGGAAAAAATAATGTGAATGAGTAATATTGCACAAAACACTTGTTGCTTAAATACTATCTTCTGATGACATTTTAATTTATATCACCCTATGGTGTTTTCTTCATATATGTTTCTACAGCCTACTGTTTGCTGTTCCGTCATTTACTTTTGGGAAGTACAGGTTGGCTTTCAACATATTCCATTTCTGGAATGTGTGTCTTAAGATGTGCATGTCGTTTACCAACACTGAAGTTTGTACACAGAGCATTGGGGACCCTCTGTCATAACTGATCTCTAGATACATGAAGACCTTTTTCACTATTCCATCAGCCATTCAATTCACAACACTGCACTCCTATCATCATTCACTATCTCCTATCATCATTCACTATCACGAAATAAAATTTGCTTTAATACTAGGCTTTATATATGTGCAGACATGAATTTGTTTCTGTTCACAAAACAAATAACCATTATGCTGAGATGTCATGATAGCATTTTAAAAGATAAAAGGAAAAATAGTTACGAGCAAATTTCAGGTTAGAAGAAAAGTAATATAAAACCCTCTACAGCTATGTGCAATAAAAAGGACCAAAATGGGAAAATATATTCATTATTATCATCTTCAGCAAGGTATAAAAATCAAGAGAGAACTTTGTTAGATATCCAAAACCTACACAACCATTTGCTTAACCAGGCCATTGAGTGGTGGATGGAAATGAAGGGGCACTTGGCTTCTTTACTTTTTGAAAGTAACTTAATCATGCAGCCATTATTGACTGGTTTCCAATTATGTTATATGACAACCATATGTGATTATGATTTAAGAAAAAAGTACCTCATGACGATTGTATAATATGTGTTCTGAACAGAAAAGTTTAAAAAATAAAATATACCAAAATCGAGAGATATCCAAAGATTAAGTCAATATTTTCCTCTGTGGTTCTTCTCTACCAGTTAAATATGTACCAAACAATAAAATACACACTAAGAAATGTGGCAGAGACAGTTGGTCCTCACCAGATATTCTAGATGCTTCCTGATATTCCCAGTTCTCTCTTGAGGTGGGGTCTTTTCTTCACTGACAGAACATGCTCCTGGTTTGCCTGTCCCTTGTTCTCTCTTTTCAGACTGTATAGATGAAACCTGTTCTATTTAGCCACTCGGTGTTGGATCTCCACAAGACTCTTTCCTAAACATTTTTTTTTCTCACTGTCCACTCTCTACCTGGGCCATCTTACCATACCTACAGCTTCAGTGGCCACATAAAGCTTTCTGTCTGTAGCCACGTTCTCTTCTCTGTAGTAGTCCGTTTCCTATTCAATATATCCTCTACATCTGAAGGAAATCTCAGGCTCATCTTGTCCCAGAGAGAACTCATCATTATCTTACCCCACAATTGGCTCATCACCATTTATCCTGTTGCATATACCTGAAATCCAAGAATCATTTTTTACCCACTTTTCACTTATTCCCATACCCCACAGTCAAACCATCACCATTTTTAATATTACCACAAAATATATCTTAAATATGTCTACTCTCAGTCTCCATCAGCCTAGGTGAAGATAACCACAATGGCGAGGATGAAGCTGATAATGATGGTAATGACTACTAACATTTATTGACTTACTGAGTACTTAATATATGTCAGGTACTGTGAAGTTTGTACTGTGATAACCTACTAGCAGGTATCCTCACAGGCTCTCTAGCCATTCTTCAACTCATTCTCCACATTAAAGTAAGAATAATATAATTGAGAGAAAATGTTGGTATCACCCTGCTTTTCAAAACCACCTAATGAGTTTCAGATGCTATTATTTTTTTCTTCCAATTTTATTGAGATATAATTGACATAGAGCACTGTATAAGTTTGAGTACAGCATAATGATTTGAGCTATATACATTATGAAATGATTATCACAATAAGTTTAGTGAACATCCACCATCTCATATAGATATTTTTCCTTGTGATGAAGACTCTTAGGATTGCTCTCCTAACAACTTTCATACATAACATACAGCAGTGTTCATTATATTTATCAAGTTGTACATCATATCCCTAGTACTTATTTATCTTATAACTGGAAGTTTGCCATTAGAATAAATACAAAGTCTATTGTACGGCTGGCAAGGCTTATACGATTTCACCCCTACTTACCTTTCTTGAGCCTTGACTCATATATCACCCCTTCTCAGCCCTTTCCATTATGCTGCATCTCTTATCTTCTTTTAATTCCCTGAATGTGTAATTCATCCTTGTGCTTACTGTTCATTCTTTGTTAATATAGAATGGCTGTTCCCACTGACTCAACTTAATTAACTACTAATCATCTTTGAGACCTCTCTAATTAGTCCTCTGTCAGCTCCTACTATCCATGACTAGACCTGGCCCCATATGTGTCTACTGCTTTCCTTTCTTCTACACTAGTTACCTCGGTGGTTTAATGAGAAAATGTGATTGATTTTATCTCCCTCCACTAGATTGTAAGATTCATGAGACAAAGAAGCTTGGCTTTTTCTGCTCACCTTTTTCATAGCTATCAGGGTTCAATTCACATCTGCTGGATGAATGAATAGAGAAAGGAAGGATGAAAAATACGTACTCTCGCAAGTAAGCCTAGACTGCTTTCTTTTGCTTACCACTCCCTCCACACCCAAATCCAGTGAGATGTCAGGGAATCATGTCCTGTAGATCATACCTCTTAGATCTTCTCCATTCCATTGTCTTAATTCAAGCCCTCATCATATTCATCTGAATTTCTGAAATAACTAATATTGCTGCTTCTCAGGTTGTATTCTCTTTTACCATTCATATCACAACTGAGGTGATTTCCCTAAAACATGGCCAGATTTAAAATCTTTAAGTGGATCCTATTTCAGTTATCTAATGCTATGTAACAAACCTGCCCAAACCTTAATGACTTAAATATTTATTATTATCTCTCATGACCCTGTGGGTTATTGACAAGGTTCATCTGTACAGTTCTTGCTTGGGGTGCCTTACAGGGCTGCATTTGGCAAGGGTTAGTCATCTGAAGTCTCCAGTGGGCTGGACAACCCAAGATGGCTCACTATATGACTTGCTACTGTGACCAGGAGCTCAACTTGGGCTATTGCCTGGGTCACCTACAGGGACCTCTCTATGCGGCTTTCCACCATGACTGCTGGGTTCTAAGAAGAAGCATATGAAGAGGTAGCTCTCCAAGAGACCTAGGTAGGAGCCATAAGAGTTCTTTACAACTCCGCCTTAGAAGGAACATGGCATGACTTTGTATTCTTCTGAGCTAAAAGTGAGTCACCACATCCATTCATATTAAAGAGAAAGGTTGGTGAAAGAACGTGACTGCTGGGAGGGATGGTTCTTTTGAGGACCATCTTTGGAGACTGCTACAATCTCCACAGCTTTGCTTAACAAACGTCACTGGCACTTCATAATCTCTCCCCTGCCTACACCTCTAGTCTTAGCCTTTACGCCGATCCCATACCCATTCGCTCATACATACTCTTCACAGAATGAACTTATTTCCCTGAATACAATAAACATACAGTTTTATGCCACCAAGCCTTTTTATATTTTTTCCAAGATGCTTTATGTTTGGTTTTTATGTGCTAGTTTTATCTAACTTGTTCTTTAGAATATAAATAAAGAAGTTCTTACCCTTTATGAGAAGCTTCTCTAACACTCCTCCAGATGTTTTATATTCCCATTGCAACCTGTGAATACTTGTATCCTCAGATACTGTAATCATTTAAAGTTACTTAAGGGCATCAATCGTCTATTAGCCAATTTTATATGAAGAGGTCACACCAGGTAGTAGGGCAACCAATAAATTCTTGCAGCATGGATAAATAGAAGCACTTATTTTGCTCCTAGGCTATGCACATTTCTTAAGCTACTTATGGTAGATTTAATTTTCAGTCTTTCCCAGTATATGTATCACTTCACTACATGAGCATATTTCTCTTTCCAATGGCTCAACAATAAGCTTTGAATTGTACATAAAATACAAGGGAAATATTGTAACTATCAGTAATATACTGCATTGGTTGCCTGATATGAAGGTTATTCTGTATAATTCCAACAAAGATGAACATAACTAAAGGCTGTGATTCTTCTCATGGTTTTATGAAAATTCATGCTATTACATACAAAATGGAAGTTTTGCATAATTCTCAAAAAATCTTAAAGCAAATCTATTTTTAATTCACATAATGACAGCTCTCATCAGATTAATAATATTAAGTGTCTAAAAGTGCAATATTTCTCTGTGATTTGATACAGTGTATGTATGTGTGTCTGTCTTTCCATGATTTTGTGTGTGCGTGTGTGCGTGTGTGTGTGTGTATTGCTTCTTCCATAAAGCTGCCACATTTCATTCACATCATCAGTTAAGTCAGTGGAAAATATATATGTGTCACTATTCAGCAGAATTGGTGATGATTACTTTCTATTTAATTTTTATTATAATAGGACAATCAGTCAGATATCCTCTATTGATATAAATATTTTCAGAAATTTCTGTTTTTTCTAAGTTCAGTAGTGTTTAAGTTTTTAGTATAATTTCACTTGAGGAATTGGATAGTGGATTTAAATATAATAATGTGAGAAACAGATGCAGATTTATAAAATAAATTTGTTATGAGCAGGAATAACTAATATAAATCTCATCCTATTATCTGTATATATCATATTAATAAATAAAAATTGGGCTTGCACATTTCTGCAGCCAGTACATTGATTTTATAAATAGCATAAGTCAATTGCTTTAATAACTATATTATTGAACTAATTTTTTATTATGTTTGAATAAAATTATTTAAAAACATTTTTTACCCAATTGAGAGAAAGATTAACTTTAAATGCTCAGATATGACTTTCTTATCATATAATCTCTTCAAAATGCTTCAGTTTAATTGGTCTTATATGGAAAAACAAAGAACCTTGAAAGGCATGAGATTAAGGTCACAGGTCAGTGTTCAAGCAAAATAGAGCTGGGCTACCAAATGATTTCCTCTTATTAAGCCGATAAATCAGAACAACGTTGATAGATGTGAGCACTGGGACAGTATGTCAGTCTCATGAAAAAAAAAAAAAAGTGCTGAGCAGACACTGGTGATCAATGCTGTCAGAGTCTTGAAAGTAAAAATTTTGAAAAGGTCTGAGAAAGCATTGAAAAGGCTAACAGTGGTGTTTACATATCCGAAAATGCAGTTTTCATATGATTTAACTTAAAAGAAGGCTTCCTATGGCTTCGCAATGAACTCAGCTGAAGAATTTTCAAAATGAATGCAACTTGTCATGAAGGAGCACACGTCGACACTCCACATCCATTTGGACCTACTCCCACAGGCATCCAAGGCCCATTCTAGACCCCAAGTCTTTTTGCATCGTCGTTTTCTTCTCCATGTAATTTAGCTTCTTGTCAGCTCCTCATATGCTATTTCTGCCCACCCTCCAGGCCTTGTTGAATCTGCCTCTTTTGAGGTTTTCCATGAGTGTCCTACTCAATAGGAGGAGCTCTTCTTTGACCAAGTAAAATAATGCTTATTTAATATGATCTGTTTGGCATTTAATGAATTCACTCTTTAATGCTTACCTTACTAATCCTTTTTACTTTCAATAAATATTTTCTAGACGCCTACCTTTTAGACTCTAGTAATAAACAAATAGGATAGAATTTCTGCCTTTAGAAGATTTACATCTAGCAAGTGATTTTTAAGTTTTGGGAGTCAGCATTCCCTTTGAGAGTGTAACTGGAACAGTGGCAACTTTCCCCAGAAAAATTTATTCACTTAAAATTTAGCACAGAAATTCAGAGGATGCAGTCATTATAATCTTGGAAGGGGAGTGAGAGGATGCTCCCCAGGTAACATTTTTAATTCTGTTTTGTGAAAGTAATAAACTCTTTCCAACTGAGGAAGTATTGAGTGGTTATCTAGGGGGATATAAAAAAATAGCACAAGAAAAGGAAGAAGTGTGAAAAAGAATGGGACATAAAGGAAACATTAAGATTTTTCATGAGGCAGGAGGGTGGTATGAACTTAGGTTGCATTTATATGTTGGAACAAGATGATTTATGTACTTGCTAACACGTCGAGCCTGTTTTGGGGAATAGATAGCTCATCTTCCTAAGAGAATTACCATTTTTCTACTCCCTAAGTAGTTTTAGCATGTTCTTCTTTCACATCTTTCATTAAGTTTAAGCACCTCGTATGTAGTGCTTTGCAAATATAAAATATTGAACTGAGAGTTGGCTAAGAAAGAATGGGAGGGAAGGAAGGGTGAAGGTTATAGAGTTAGTTGGTCTGCAGAGTTCTGGGAAGGATAAACAAAGAGATAATTGAATTACAAATGATATTATACTAGGTCAATTATGTGTAAGTATAGGTTATTTTAATAGGATGATAGAAATAAAGAGAATTAGTTTCATGTCATTTTATAAGAAATGCAGTAAATGAAAATATTTTTCTTGTAACAGCAGTTTAGTTTTGTTGGAAATAAAATTATCAAGTATAACTATGGGGTTCTAAATTAATCCTAGTTAAATGATATAATATTTTATACTAGTAAAATATGAAAATACTTATACTAGTAAAATATAAAATATTTATAAGAATATTTATATTATAATTTCCATGATGACACAGGAGTATGTTTTTGTCCAGTTACCTCTTGAATTCCTACATATGTTAAATCACACAGTAGACATTTATTTCATAAATATTTATTGAGAGACTACTGAGGAGATCCAAGCCCTATTCTAGGTGGTGAGGCAATAGCAAGAAGAGAATAAAGTCCCTCTTCTCAAGGGGGCATATTAGAGAACAGGAACATCAATCAATCAATAAATGTATAATATGTGTGAGGATGAATGTGCTATAAAACGTCAGAATGTATCAGTCAGACATTGTTACACAAAACAGTGTTTATGTATCAATCATTAAAATCTCATCAGTGTCCTGCAGCTATAAGCATTTATTTGACCCAAGTGTCTGGAGTCAGCTGGACATCAGCTGAGGTTTGAGCTGGGTACCGCTAAGACTTGAGCTGGGCTCGCTCATGGGTTTCCTGATGGGAGGCTGATCAAACTAGGCAGGGCTCAACCGGGGCTCGACTAAGATAGTTGAGCTGGGACGTCTCTGCTCCACATTTCTGTCACCCTCCTCTTAGAATCAACAGGCTATGGGCACATCCTTCACATGGCAATGTCAGACGTGCAAGAGCTCAAACCCAACTCTGCAGGCCATTGAAAGTTCTCCTTGCATCATGTCAGCCTAAACAAGTAAAAAGGCCAAAAAACAGAGAGTTCAGGTTGCCCATGAAGATGGGAAAATGAAGAGTGAATATAAAAAAATAGCTAATCTACTGTATAGCATAAAGAAAAATAGAGAGTTACGGGGTATGTTACTTTAAATAGGGTGGTCAGGACCATGTTCACTGGTAAGGTGACATTGGAGCAGAGGAACAAAGTGAGAAAGTAAGACATGGGAATATCTCAGGGGAAGAGCTTTAAAGCTGAGAGAACAGTCATTTTAATATCTCTAAAGTAGGAGCGTGTGTGTCTTTTTCAGGTACAGCAAGGAAGAAGTATAGCCAGATTTGAATGAGTGTGAAGTAAAGGGAGAGGCAATGAGGCCAAGGAGACATACTAACCACATCAGGTGCCGTCAAGTGAGGATGCTAAGTTTATTCTTAGTGAGATGGGACACTATTAGACCTTTAAAAAAAAAAAAAAAAGACTGCTGTTACCTGACTTACACTTTAAAAGGATCATTTTGGCAATGAGTTTTGAAATCTTTTATATTAAACATATTCTATTTTACTTGTAAAAAAACCCTCAACTAGGAAATAAACTTGTGTGTGGGGATGGGAGGGCATGAAATGTGTGTTACGTGTATTTGGATCCTTACTAAATAACGTGTGTCCAAATGTCACCTTAAAATATTTAGTTAAAAAATAAATAGATACAAGAAAATAAAAAATAAATAAAATATTTCGTTACTCAAAATAAATTTGTACCGATTTTATTCTACAAACATATGAAGTAACCTAAATAAGAACATGATTCAAGAGAAGTTTCATTACAATATTAGAGAGGCTACACTCGCTAACAGCATCACTCAGGTTGAATACTACAACAGAATTAATCCTCTCAGAGGGGCAGGGGAAAACCATTCCCACTTTAGCCTTTAGTCAACTTTGCCTTACCTAAGCTCTTCCTTTTTTAACTAATTCTTCACGTCTTTCAAAGCTATTTCTTAATTTTGTTCTTGCTCCTTTTTTTCCCCTAAATCTAGCCTGGAGGTTTCAGCATGGAAATAATTCCTTGCGATATACTCGTGAATGATTTAGCTTAACTTGAGCTGTTTCTTTTTTCCCTTCTGGATTTTTCTGGCTTTGTTGTTGAAAGCTGAGGGGTAAAACCCTTGCCTCATAGATCCAGCTACCTTCCCCTCTCATGATGTAAGAAACAATACCTGTCTATTGAAACAGTTCTCTTTTTATTAGGAGGACTGTGGCATCTGTGCTTACTTGCTGGACAGATTATTGATTTGGGCTGTTGCTTATTTGAAGAAATTTTATAGATAAAATTTAGCCATTGCTGTGTTCCTTCACTGTCTCGCTATGTAACCCAGGGTGTCTGGGAGATACTGTGGCATTTTCTGTCACTATTGGCATAAGTTTGCAAGCACAGGCTTCAAAGGGGCTACTTCCAAATAGACAGAGGCTAACAGTAAGATTGAGCTACTTTAAGGTAAACCTTGGAAATGTCTTGATGCATCTAAGAGCTAGACTCCCCATGGCATATTTACCAACATACGTTTTTATCACACTTAATATAATGGATGTTCTTGAAAATAATGAAAAATTTTTTTATATAACATTTCAGGAGGTAGGAAAACTCCAGAGGATATCCATCACAGCTAATGCAAGAGAATGGTGCCCACTGGCATTGTATAGTGTGGCAGCCCAAATGATTACATCAACAGAACATGAACCCAGACAGTACTGGGTTCAAATTCTAGCCTCACAGCTTACTAGCCATATGACCTTAGTCAAGCTGCCTAACCTTAGCTATAAAAATGCAGGTAGTCATGTCTACTTCCTGGGGGTATCTGTGGCAGTAACTTAACAATAATTATGCATAGAGACTGTTGTCTTAGCTGTTGTAAATAAGTTCTCAAAGAAGATAAATTCTTTTACTGCTGATCCTTAATCACAAATATTAACCAATGCCTCTGGTTTTTTTTTGTTTGGTTTTGTTTTTAATGACAGATGGCATTTAGGATTTTTTGTTGTTTAGTTAAGGAAGTAGTTAAAAGATTAAGAAAAATAATATTTTTCTTACTAATTTTTCTTATGAATAATTTTCTTACTAATTAGTAAGAAAAATAATATTTTTCTTACTAATTTCTTATTGAAAAAGAAAGTAAGAGATTATAAGCACTGCTCATCCCAAATTATTAAACAGGAGATAGTTATATTAAGTCTTTTTGTGATTATAAGCACCCTACTCTTTGTGTAGCTTATGAAACATCAAATAATGTTTTTTGAAACATCTAATAATAATTAGAACAAGCAATTACAATGCTGAAAAAAGAATAAGCCTGAAGTTTTACAACAAAATATATATTGTTGTATATGAAATCAAATTCCATAGGGAAAGATCAAATTAATATTTCTATTATTGAAAAAGAAAGTCTTCCTACTTCTGGTATCTCTGATAGATTATTTTAGAATTACCTTAAAACATACCTATTTTTCCTTAATTTTTTAGAAAGTGCCAACTACTGGCAATCTTTATTTTAAAACTGGTACCTTTTGCCACTCAAAGTTATACGAAGTCTTCAAAGCTCCTAGGTCTCAATTCCCTTCCTTCCTGGTGACTGGTTGCATTCAATTTAATCAGATATCCCTGTTGTTGCGGTTTCTTATGTTTAACTACTGAAGAAATTCCCAAAGGTTTTAAAATATTTTTCCTCTGAAGTCTTCCATCCCCTTTCACATTATTTGGCAGAAGCTTGAAGAGAGAATTTATAAATATGTAATACATCATCATTCAGCAAATTTACTCTTACAATAAACATTATTTCTCCAGTCAAAAGATTTGTCAACCTTTCCCTAAGTTTATTCCCCCAGTCAGATACATAGCTGCTTGTTCTAGCAATTTATAGTGAATGATCCCTTAGCAATGGTCATATAAGATTAGATATTAATTGTGCTAGATGTTCATTAAAAAGTTATGTTCTAATATAAACTAAGATTTGTCTAACTCCACCACTTTAGCCAGAAAGTTTCTTTAAAACAGAGATATAGTAGCTTTAATATCATTGTGTCTTCACAGCATGGAAAAGTGGTCTCGGCTTATGTCATGATGACCTCGTTCTCACCTGCCATTGTGTGCATCGGGCAATCCTTTCACATCTTAAGGAATTATTTTTTTAGGTTCACAGTATAGAATTGCCTTTAAAAATACCATGTGCAAAAGCAGCATAGCTTCTTTAATGGTATTCATGAAGCCAAAGTTTAGTAGATGCTGGGAATTCTATAATATTACAAAACGGTTCATAAAATATTGCCATCTGCTATACCAAGTAACAGTTCATTTTTACTAGTTTTAAAATGGCTGTGCTTTCATGTGTTTGGATTTCTGCCTAAGCTTCAAGTTCCCTCTGAAAGCTACTTCTGACCTCTGCCTGAGGAAATATGAAAATCTGCCTTTCCTCTCTTGCTTTATAAGCTTCAGTGAGAGAATGTAAATGGACTCAATACACTGTGCGAGATTTTCCCAGAAAAATCTCTCAAATACTGCCTGCATGGCCGGTTCTGTTTACATTTCCCGTTTATACTGGAGTTACCACTTGTAAAAGAAATTGCCCCAAGTGCTAGTGCTGAAGACAGACATTTAGGGAGTAGTATGCTGTCAGCAGAAGACAAAGGCTTTTATCACAAAACATTTGCAAATTCCACACAGAATACAGGATAGAATATAAGCTTCAGAGCTGGAAATGATCTAATCCAACTATTTGCTAAGAGATGAAAGTGAGCCCCAGAGGGGTCTTTAGTGACTCGCCCAGGGTCTTACTTTTAGGAGTAGACAGGATCCAACTTCAGATAAAATGTCCTTTTTGTAAAAATCAGATTTTAAAGGAGTTTTTGTCATAAAGTGAAACTCTGACTCTGTGTGCACAGTTATTTTCAATTGTTAGGATGTTGGCTGAAACCATCAAATGAGTAAATAAAGTTGATCATTGGTAAATACATAGATGTTTATTGGCAGAATCAAAATAAAGAACAACAAGATTAAAAAAAGCAAATTTTAAAAAAAGAAGAAAATGAAGAAAGAGGGAGAAGAGATGAAAGAGAACAAAGAGTAGGGAAAGCAAAAGAAGGAGGTGGAGGAGGAAGAGGGAACGAGGCAGCATCAGTCACAGCTCATAGGACAAGACTCAAAACTGTGAATTCCTCCCAATTGTGGCCAGCACATTCCATACAGTTTTCAACTTTTTTCCCTTCTATTCATGAGTATCTATTTAATTATGTATTCACCTGTCTTTTCTCCCTTGCTCTCCTAGGCCTTCTCGTATAAATTCTCAGAATATCCCCTTTAAGAAAGTGACTTTACATCACAGTGCATTTTGAAGCTCAGTCCTGCTGACTGCCTCCGGATGCGTGAGCCTTGGGTGCCCTTGGGTTACATTGCTTTTCTCCTTCTTAGTTTCCTCGTATATACCTCTGACGGGAACCCTGTAATACACTTACCCAAAACATGGGCTTCTCTTGTCATGTAACGGGATAATACTTTCACCTAATAAAAATATAAATATCCTATTGGAACATTTCCAGTAAGAACAGATGTTCAGGCAGATTTATTGGTTATCACAAGGGACTTATAACTTTTCAATTTTTGATTGAGGGAATATGCAAACACATTATTTAAACTGTAAATTTGATATGTTTTCTACAAAATTATTAAATCTCTCAAGTAGCCCCGAACCAATTTATTTTGTCCAGTGCTCTCTATCTAGATGAAGCATCTGCAGTGTTGACTAGATGTGTCCAAAGATAGGCAGTATGAGGGAGGAAACACGTCTCAACCACCCAACAGTTTTCACTTCATGTTGTCATGGTTTTTGAAATTGATGTTGGCTCAGAGGCATCTTTTTCTAAAATGTGAACATTCAAACCAAGTCTCAAGCATTAGTGTGTATTAGTTTAAGTAGATTGCTTTCTTCATTCCACATAAATGAGATCACCTGCATTGAGTAAATGGAAATTGTAATCACATGAGACGAAAGGAAAGCAATGAGGAATTAGGTGAAGGAACAATTTTGAAACTGAATTTCCTCCAGGGAGTAGAAGGTCCAGACGGAGGCATCACTCTATTGGAAGTTTAAAGCAGAAGAAGGCATTGAGCAACTGAAACAGGAGAAGACAGTAAGCTCTGTTGTTATTTAATGTGCCTGACAGAGTACACAGTTATAGATGTGCACTGTACATGTATCTATATCTTTATAGAATTTAATGGATGCTATATGAATAAATCAATAAATGAGTCAGGACAATATGAATGAATCAAAGGAGATTCCAGCATAGCTGTGGAAGAACAGTGGCTCTCAAAGTTTGCAACAGCATCACTTGGGAGCTTGTTAGAAATGCAAATTCTTGGACCCCATCCCAACTGTACTGAGCCAGAAACTCTGTGGGTGGGACCCAGCAATCCACACGCCATGCAAATGATTCTCATATGGGTTCAAGTTTGAGAGCCACTGAGAAAGAGTAAAAGTCAAGAGCGTCACTCCAGGCAGAGATTGACCAGAGGTTGCAGGGAGATGGCCAGGGGTGGGTGGAGGGGGTGGGGGGTGAGGACGGCCTCATTCAAACAGCGTGAAGGTCTCCAAGAAGGTGTGAGTCCTTCTTTATCCAGGCAGAATGCAAACAGTTTCTGTTCTTAGCAAATGTACCTTCAATGCCACTGTCTGGGGGACTTTCAGGATGTCCAAGCATGACAGCATCATTTATGCTGCATATGAGGCTAACTCTGGTTGGGCATCTGAATCTTACTGAATTTTCCAAGGCCTTCATGAGCTGGTCCCCCTAGTCATTTAAACTTGCATAACACAAAGCAAATCAGATGGGCATATGTGTAACATGGCAGTTACCCAAAGTTAAACTGATTGCATCAATCAGATTTATATTTAAGGCCCACAGACTTCAGCTAAATTTGGTGACCATAGAAAGAAAGTCTTATTTATTTATACAATGGTACTTGTGTAGGAAGTGCCGAATCTCAGAATCTGCCCAGTAACCCCCTACTAAAACCACTATTTTCAAGTTTCCCTGATGGTGACCCTAATTAACAGCCAACATAGAGTCACTCTGTACAGATATGCTTTTATTTCCTGTCATTCTTTTCAAAGCAAAATGAATGCTTTTCCTCATGGAAAAATTAAGTATTTCCGTTTCAGAAAAGCTGACAAAAATATGATTGATCTAGCCAATTATTAGAATCTTAGAATGGCCCTCTGAGGACCTGTGCTTCCATGAATGTTAGAGTTTATCATTGCCATTCAGAACAGCCAGCATGAGTATGTGAGTTAGTTACATTATTTTATGCAAATAACCTTTAGAGCCTTTTTCTAAGCCCTTATTTCTTCAACAAGGCAGAGTTTCAATTTACTATTAGAAAGAAAATTTGTCCCCTACAATTGTACTATACATCATAATTGCCCATTCTTAATGCAATTTTCTTTTACTGATCACAGCTATAGATTTTTCAAAAGGCTAGGTAACTGACTAATTTGATGCTAAGTATCTTATCTCTAGAGACTTAGGTTAAGAAATGTCACTTTGATTGTCTCCATGGCAAGTCATGTCATATATGAACAACTTTATCTCACTGTTTAATTTGACCCAATTTCCCATATTGCTTAATAAGTACATTACAGTGAATCACTGATCTATTATCCAAGGAATTATGAAGCTTATGGGTTATCTTCCATTGCACCTGCTTTAATCAGCATATTGCCTTGGGTATTATGGACACTTTATCCTTTAATAAAAGAATTGTTAATATCTTCATCTGCAATTCCGCGACATTTGTAAAATTAGGTCAGCTGGATTTTATGTAAAATTTATCACCAACTCAGTTACTTAATGTGATGTTTTCAGGAATAATTCCAATGTTTCCAACATCCTCAAATTAATATTTTCATTAAACAAATTATCAGTATTTGAAATGGTAAATTTCATTCAAGGATATAGACAGAAACATGTTACCTCCTTGCTGTATCTGATACTGTTTTATTGGCTTTTTGTTAATTTTCAACAGTTAATGCTAATAGGAGCTATAGTGTTTATGGCCCTGTAGTGTTAAAGATATTTTAAAATTGTTTTTAGAAATAATTTGGTGAAAGATATGATAGCATAAGTTTTTTGAGCTTATAGAATAAATCCTTTGCTTTGTATATGCTCTTTTCTACCAGTAACACATTAGCTCTCATTATTAATAAGGATTAATTATACCTTCTTCATACAAGTCACATATGTAACCAGTGTATAGATACTGGATATATATATATATATGCTGAATCCATATCATCTTTACCAGAAAGTCAAAGTCTACATCATACATTTGAACTTATTCTCATTCAGAATACACCAGTTGAGGGGCTTCCCTGGTGGCGCAGTGGTTGAGAGTCCAGCTACCGATGCAGGGGACACGGGTTCGTGCCCCAGTCTGGGAAGATCCCACATGCCGCGGAGCGGCTGGGCCCGTGAGCCATGGCTGCTGAGCCTGCGAGTGCGGAGCCTGTGCTCCTCAACGGGAGAGGCCACAACAGTGAGAGGCCTGCGTACCGCAAAAAACAAACAAACAAACAAAACACCGATTGAAGTATTTGCTGTGTGGTGAGGAACATGTTACATGGTAGGAACGTACAGCCCCTTATTCTCAACGAGCTCACAGTCACGTTACATTGCAACGTGGGAAACTTCACAGAGATGTGGTAATCAGCAATTAAAATCAAAACACTCCTTTTTCCCAAGGATAAGTTGAAATTAGTGAATTTTAATTTTCCAGCAGATATAGGTTAAATTTCCTAAAACCTAGAACAAAAATACCTGCAGTGCTGAGGAACTGGATATTTGTATTAGGTTATCCAATTTAGATGTATGCTGACATTACACCCAATACTTTTGTGTCTCTAACTTATCATTTCAAGTGTTAGATAGTGAGTTCTTTATTGGTATATCCCTACAGGCTAGCAAGGAAACATTTTATCTAATTTAGTGACAGTCAAAGGAAACAGGAAAAGGATAAAAGAAACAGATTTCTATCTATCTTAAAGATAATTTTGCTAATATTGATGGTAAAATTCTGTGTCATATTCACAGGCAACATTTTCACTTATTCATGTCTCTTAAAAGGGCCCTTATTTCCACGTCATTTACTCAAGCTAACTTAATATAAGGAAATGATACACCAGTTGGCCCCTCCACAAAACATGAAAAGATCTTCGCCTCACTTGTTGCTTTAACTACTTTCTGGAGTCTTTTGAATCTGTTTTGAAAAATAGGTATCATCTATTTTTCTGATCAAAAGTTACACATCTCTGCATTTTTCTAAAATGCCTCTCAAAGGTAAAGGTTGATAACTGAAGTAAAACTGTTAGAACTCTAGTCCAATTACACTTCTTTAGTGATTACCATTCTTAATTCCATAACCTCTCACCAGGCCAAATCATGGAAGAGTAGAAAGAATATCAGATGTCACTCTTCAGATGTGGTTTGAGCTTCAGCTCTGTCACTCTCCAGCTACGTAATTGTGGGCAAGTCATTGTCTCACTCCATTTCCTGTCTGTTCATTGTAAAATTGCAAAATAAGCCCTATGTTATCACCAGAGGCTGCAGGGAGAATCAAGTGGCATAACACACGTGAATATGCTTTATGGACTTCAAAGTGTTATATAAATAGATGTAGTTTTTGGCTGGGAAGGACTCTGCAACCACTAGGGAGTTATCAAATGAACAGATGATATGGGAACTGTTCTCTGAAGAAATAAATGTCCAGGTTCTAGATCTTGTACAGATAGTCTGTAAGATAAGGGGCATATCATCAGTGCCCCTCATCAATGGGACATTGATGATATGCCCCTTTCTAGGCTAATGACCTGTGCTTATGCAAAGAGATTTTTATCCTTCATATATAAGACTGAGGTACATTGAGTTATGACAATTTTGAATTGCATTGGTGACTTATATGGAACACATATCCTTTATGTAAGGGACGTTAGGCCTTTGAGGTTTTTTGCACAGATTTTCTAACAAATATTTTCCAAAAAAATGTTTACTCAGAAAATCTCTGGTTATGTGATAATGAAAACTCATATATCTTTGAAATGTCTTATGATGACATTTGGCAAGGATCAGTGAAAGTCTTCTCAAATATTAGAAAAATCAAAATAAATGTATGAGGGCAAATTCTAAAGGGTGGTCTATTTTCCTATTTTAGCAGTTTTCTGAATCTCAGAATGATAGCTACTATCTGTTATTCTTAGAAAGAGAATGTATGATATTATAATTCTTTCATGCTTTGGTATTTCACTTTTGACAACAATGTATTTATCTTGTGAACAGAAAATATGGTATCTATTTAGTGTATGTTCCATGCCTCAAAGATTTTTATGTTCAAATTATAATGGTTGCACAATACTAATTAAGGTAATTTATTATAATTGAAAATAAGGGGTGGGACTTATGAAACATTATGAAGTTTAATGCATTGGAAATTTGGAAATTGGAAACTTGGAAATTACTAGTCAGCTGCCTCAGGTTGGAAACACAGAATGAATTCAATGGAAAGAAATTCAGAAATATACTCCTTTGTATGGACTCTTTTAAAGAACTCCTGGTATATATAACATTAATTAGAAAGATATTCTACTTTTTAAAAAAATGTTTAGGTATTATGCCCATAGTTACATTGAAAAGTTACTCAAGAGAATGTTTTTATTAGTCAACATTGCTTTCTTCTGAAATGAGAACCTTAACTTCCAGATTATGAAAATCTCATTGTCTTCCCTCTTTTCTGTCTCATCAGTGTTTTGTCAGATGTGGCACTGGAGACTGTGAATAAAACAAAATGAAAAAAACAAAAAACAAAAAAACATAATCCAGTGTTGTGAGGTGTTATTAATACTTTTAAAATGCAGGCTTAATGATAGATGTGGTTTCAATTTTTGACCATATTAGGCTTTTTAATCTGTGCATTTTATCAGTATGGTTCCAATATTTATTATTGTAAATAGGTGAGAATTAACTGCACTGATCAACATAATACTATCTGGTATATTAAAGGTATTAGATATAAACTGTTTTATGTGTTCACTTCTTCAGACCATGTGTGTTCTTTCATAGTCTTTGCACTTGGTCCCTTGGCTTCTTACGGTAGCATTAAAAATATATATATATATTTTAAGGTCATTCTTCACTTCAGGTCTCCAGGAAATTTACTGCACATAGTCTGTCTTAGATGGCAAGATTGTCATAGACAAGAACTCTGACAGTTAGTTTACAAAAGGGCACAGATAAAGAAAGGAAAAATAATCATTCCGATTTTATTCGTCCCTAAGTTTTGCTGTCATGCAGTTAAACTTCTTGATGTCTCACTCTTCCTGCGTGTTTATATCAGTTTTCCTCCTTAATTTAGCCAGAACCATTTACACTGGCTGCTTTCTCCTTAGAGTAAATAGAAGATCTCCATTCAACCAACATAAATTTTCTGACCGATTGTCCAACTTTTACCACTAAAATGAACAAACACATAAAATAGGAAATAATTGAATGACATTTATATTTTATAGTTATACACATTTTAATATGTCAATAGTTAATTTTATATGTCTATAGTTGTATGTTTATAAACAATAACTGCATGTTTATAGTTATATGCTTTTTAGAAATTATTTTAATAATTTGAAATAGTTCTTTTGTAATTGTATATAATTATATATTATAATTTAATTTTAAATTTTTCATACTTTTCTATAATTTCATTAAAATAAATAGTAAAATATGCTTTAGAGTAAGAGTGCTTGCGTTCTTGGAAGAAATATCCAAGTTCAAAATGGTAAAAGGCAATTAAAAAAAGAATGGCATGTTTTGGGCATATTTTTGCACATATGCCTACTATTGTGATTGTCTCAATATTTATATGTGGGTAAAAGTCTATTTGACTGTTGCTGTCAACCATAGCACTTCCCTCTCTTCTTTTATTTTCTTGGAGATTTTCAAGTTGCTAAGCTCCCCCATCAACACAAGCCTTCCTGAAACTTGGCACTTTCTATTTTGCCACTGTCTCTCTGAAACAAACCTGTGATGTTAATATATCCTAGCGCCTAAATCCAAAATATAAGACAAAAAAAAATTAAGAAATTTATAGTAATAAAAGTTCATCCAATGAAATCTTTTTGAGGCCAAGATATCAAAATATCAACAGATAGCTTTAGATCATTGTTCTGGTCTTATTTCTCCATATCCTATTCTTTTCAGAAACTTCGTCCTCTTCCAGTAAATATTAAACATATTATTGTTGTTACATGTTTGTTTTCTTACTTTTTCAAATTCCATATTCTTTATATTTACATCTTACATTATGTGGATGCCTTCAAGTTTTCTCTTTATGACACTCTCTTGCTCTATCTGCATCCATTTACTGACCCATATTCTATAGCCCAAAATAATGAAATTGTTAGAGTACAAACTTCCATTGCTGGCCCTAACACTCCTTCCAAAGTAAGTTTTCATCTCTGCTGCTGTAAGATACTGAATGGATCTCCTCTTTCTTCTCATTTGAAGCTCTCATGAAGAGTTTCCATGGTAGAAAATAATTTTTAATTCCTCCCCTTTACTTTTTTATAAAAACCTTGATTTCTTGAGTTTATTCCACAAATAAAATAATTTAAAATATTGAGGTAATAACACAAAACTGAAAGGAAATCAGCTTTTAACGGTACACCTACAAGACACAGCAATTCCACTCCTAGATATATACCCCAAACAATTGAAAACAGTTAAAATACTTGTATACGAATTTTTTAGTAGCACTATTTGCAATAGCTAAAAGATGGAAACAACCCAGATGTCCATCAATGGATGAATGGACAAAATATGGTATATACATACAATGGAATATTTATCCAGACATAAAAAGGAACAAAGTACTGATACATGGTACAAGATGGAAAAACCTCGAAAACGTTATGCTAAGTGAAATAGCCAGACACAAAAGAACAGCTATTGTATGATTCCATTTATATGAAATATCCATGATAGTTGAATCCATAGAGACAGAAAACAGATTGGTGACTGCCAGGGGCTGGAAGGAGTAAGGAATGAGTGAGTGCTTAATGGGTACAGGGTTTTCTTATGGAGTGATGAAAATGTGGAATTTGATATAGGTGGTGGCTTCCCAACATTGTGAATGTACTAAATGCCACTTTGTGTACTAAATTATACACTTTAAATACACGTTTAATTCTGTGTTATGTAAATTTTAGTTCAATTTTTTAAAAAGAGAAAAAACACTCCCACATATGTGTTTGGGGTCAACATCTGAAAACAGATGAAGACATATAATAATAGCTTATGGAATCTTCTCTTCAGCAGTGCCCTGAATTTGTCTTTATTTAATAGTACTTTGTCTTCATTCTTTTCTTTTTCCATCTCATTCCAGAGTTTAAGACATAAAAAGAATGCAGTAGCCTTCAGTTGCTCTGGGTTATGTTTTATTGGTTAATTAATACCTGCTTTAAGTCATTTAAGATATTTGAGTGTGCCTGAGTTGTGTATTAATGGAGTACTGAAACATGCCCTGTCATGTCTTAATGCAGTCAAACAACCTCACATTCAATAAGTGAAAAGTGATTGAAACTTAAAGTCTTACTAGTAAAGTACTTACTAACTTAGACATGATTAAATGATTAATCATTTGCTCACTGACAATCATAAATCTTTCTGCTTTCTGGTGTTAGATATTATTTTTATATAATATTAGATATTACATTTAGGCTGTAGACTATTTTCCAGTTCCTTTATATTGTACGTGCTGTTTTTTCTTTTAAAGCATCATCAAACATATGGAAGAAACATATGGTCAACCAGTTATGCTATACTAGTCCTTGAATATTGGGTGAAAATGATCACATAATGGGGTTTTAAAGTAGGTCTTTTACATAGCCTGTAAAGGAGAACACTGATGCTATCCAAATATAAAATATCAAATCCATGTGTGAAATCCAGTGCCTGTCTGGGTTTTATTTTTATATCAAGAAGCCTGCACGCCTAGAGCCCATGCTTCGCAACAAGAGAGGCTACCGCAATGAGAAGCCTGCACACCACAAAATGAAGAATAACCCCCCGTCGCCACAACTAGAGAAAACCTGCACGCAGCAATGAAGACCCAACACAGCCAAAAATAAATTTATTAGTTAATTTTTAAAAAAAGAACTTAAAAAAGCTATGGACATTTCTTAATTATCCATGGTTTCGCGTGCAGCAATGAAGACCCAACGCAGCCAAAAATTAATTAATTTAAAAAAAAAGGAATTTAGAAAATCTATGGACATTTCTTAATTATCCATGGTTTTATGTTTCTATGATATTACAGCATTTCATGAAATATACACCTATTAATATTTCATAATGAATTTGGTTAACAGCCATATTGTAAAGTCCAGGAAGTCAGCAAAGTAACATTGTATAACGGAAGCACTTCCAAAATTGTCTTTGAAGTCTGCATTTATATTTCTGGTAAAATGCTGCATGACAGACAAACTGTTTTACCTCACCAGGCCCCCAATTTTTCTTGTCTATAAAAAGGGGAAGATTTGCAAATCCACGATTGTTGTAACAGTTATATCAATTCATATATAAAGTCAAACATACTGCCCAATTCCATACCCACTTCTCCATCCTCACCTAAAAAATCCCACTCTTCATTCTTTAAGTTCAAATGTAAAAATAATGGCATTTTAGGGGAAAAGTGAAAAGATGGATTTAAAAAATACAGAATGACCCTAATTAATCTATAATGCAGTATCAGTGAAAGACCCAATAATTTTTTTTTGGACCTTGAGGACGTTCGTGAATTTTATGTAGAAAAATAAAGTGGGAGTGTCCTAAATTCTAGCCTCAGACTTATTATCTTCTCAATCCAACTTGAGTTTCTAGATGACTTAACCCAATAGTAAAGTCTTTAAATACCTCTATATTTCAATGACTGCCAAATTTACTTCTGCTGTTTCCCAGATTCATATCCATCTACCTACTTGATGTCTCAATGTGGATATCTAATAGGCATCTCAACTTAAAGTTAACATGTTCCAAGCTGATATCTTGGCTCCCTACATTCCATCCCAGTGATCCCTCATCTCAGTAAATGGCAATACCGTTCATCCAGTTGCCAAGTCTCAAAACCTTAGAATCGGGCTTCCCTGGTGGCACAGCGGTTAAGAATCTGCCTGCCAGTGCAGGGGACACAGGTTCGAGCCCTGGTCCGGGAAGGTCCCACATGCCACAGATCAACTAAGCCCGTGCGCCACAACTACTGAGCCTGCGCTCTGGAGCCCGTGCTCCGCAACAAGAGAAGCCACCGCAATGAAGAGTAGCCCCCACTCGCCGCAACTAGAGAAAACCCACCTGAAGCAACAAAGACCCAATGCAGCCAAAAATAAATAAAAATTTAAAAAATAAATTAAAAAAAAACCCTTAGAATCATTTTTGATTTTGCTAGTGCTTTTACAATCTTTACTTGAAACATCAGCAAATCCTGTTGCCTACTTTCTATATATGTCCAGAATCTGACCAGTTCTCACCATGGCATCCCAAACTACCAACGCAGTTTTGTCAGAGACTCCTGGCTTGTCTTTCAGCTACCACTCTTGCCTTTCTACGGTCTATTCATCACATAATAGTAAGAAAGAACGTTTTAATAGTGTCAGGTCATGCAGGTTATTTCTCAAAACTCTACATAGATTGTCATTGCTCTTAAAGAAACAGAAATGTCCTTAAAAGGCCAAATAGCCCCTTTGGTGCTTCTTCATCTTATCTTTTCTTTCCCGGGCTCACTGCACTTCAGCCATAGTGGACATCATATGGTTGTTCTTCAAACACTGCCTGATATTCCTGCCTCAGGGCCTTTGTACATAGTCCTTCCTTTACTTGGAAAGACTTTCCTCTAGGTATTCTCAAGACTCACTCCCTCACTTCTTTTATGTCTCTGGTTAGATGTCCTATCCTGTAAGAGGAATTCCCTGACTGCCTTTTCTAAAATCTTATCCCTGTTTCTCTTCGTGGTGGTTAATTTTTGTTTTTGTTTTTGTTTTTGCGGTACATGGGCCTCTCACCGTTGTGGCCTTTCCCGTTGCGGAGCACAGGCTCCAGACGCGCAGGCTCAGCGGCCATGGCTCACAGGCCTAGCTGCTCCGCGGCATGTGGGATCCTCCCGGACCGGACCACGAACCTGTGTCCCCTGCATCGGCAGGCGGATTCTCAACCACTGCGCCACAAGGGAAGCCCTGTGGTGGTTAATTTTATCTGTCAGTTTGACTAGGCTATTATGCCCGGTTGCTTGGTCAAATGCCAGTCTTGATATTACTGTGAAGGTATTTTTTACATGTGATTAATATTTAGATCTGTAAGTAGACTTTAAGTAAAGCAGATTACCCTTCACAATGTGGGTGGACCTTATCTAATCAGTTGAAGGCCTTATGAGAAAAGACTAAGGTCTCCCTAAGATGAAGAAGTTCTTCTTCAACTTCCTTCAGACTTAAAACCACAATATAAACTCTTGCCAGAACTTCCAGCCTGCTGACCTTCCTCATGAATTTTGTACTTGCCAGCCCTCAAAATCAGATAAGCCAATTCCTTAAACTCTCTCTCAGTATATTTATATTGATATCAATAAAGATATAGGTATATCTTATTATTTTTGTTTATTATCTCATAATTATTTTGTCTGGAGAACCCATACTAATAGACTCTTTGTTTATTCATTTACTGTCTGCCTCCTGAATTTGAAGATAAGCTCAAGGAGGAAGAAATATTCAATATTATGTTCACTGTTGTAATTCCAGTACCTTAAAAAATCTTTGGCACATATTTTCAAAACTATATATATAAAAATACGTACACATGTGTATATATATATATATGTGTGTGTGTGTGTCTGTATATATATATATACAGACACACACACACACACACACACACACATCTATATATGTGTGTGTGTATCACATTTTCTTTATCCTACTGTTTACAACAACCTAGACGAAACTGGAGGACATTATGCTAAGTGAGATAAGCCAGTCAAAGGAAGACAAATACTGTATGATCTCAATTATATGTGGAATATAAAAAGATAACGTTGAACTATAGAAAAAGAGGGTAGAATGCTGGTTGCCAGGAGCTGGGAAATGGGGGAAATAGTGAGATACTGGTTGCAGGGTACAAACGTTCAGTTATAAGATGAATAGCTCTGGGAATCTAATGTACAGCATGTTGATTACAGTTAATAATAATGTAGTATATACTTGAAATTTTCTAAGAGAGTAGATCTAAAGTGTTCTTAGCACATACACAAAAAATAATGACTATGTGAGGTGACAGATGCGTTAATTAACTTGATTATAGTAATCATTTCATAATGTATACATATGTCAAATCACATTGTACCTTTCATATAAAACTTTGGCAGTTATACCTCAATAAAGATGGAAAAAATAACTAAATAATAAAGTGCATTTGTAACCAAGTATGCATCTGTTCCCCCTTCTACATGCTACTACCTTTAGGAAATAAAGGGACTCTGTCTCATTTCTATACATGGGTCTGTATAAACCCCATTGACTTCTACTCATCCAGTTCTCCTTCCTGCCACTCACAGGGCTACGTAGGCTTTACTTCTGCCCATCACCTGGAGCTCCAAAATTAATCACCTCCTTGACCTTGTTGGGGTGCTGATGTTTAGAAGGTCGCACAAGCCTGTACTGATCCTTCCCTCAGTTTCCCTTCAGCATAAGGCTTTGTGTGGGCAGTGCCATTTACTGAAATGCAGGAGAAAATTGGTATAGGAGGAAGAACATTTAAATTTGGATGCTAAAAATGATGGTTCCCAGAGTTCAAAGAAAATGGGAGTAGGAAAAAATAAAAGCTATCCTTCATAGAAGTCCTCTTATTGACAACTTCCTTCCTAAACTTATCTTTTCTATCTCATTGTCCAACTTTCTACCCCTACATCATCTGAAGAATACACTCCACTTCTTACTTACAAAGATATATCCCTTGAATCTCAGCAGTACATTTCTCAAGTCCTAAGTTATTCATTCTAGACAATCATTATGGAGAAGCCAGTAGCTTCAGGCTTTGAACATCCCAATCAGTCTTCTTTGAGATGTCTTCACCAGTTTTAAATAAATACATACAATAGCTCTGGGAATCATTCCTCCTGCAGCCATACTCTTTTTGTGTAACTATTAGACCGAATGTTGAATGAAGGGGTCTAGAGTTAGTAAATATATCTGTGTGTGCACACACGTGCAATTCAACACCCATTTCAAAGAGTATATTTCATACTACATTGATAAGAGAAACAATTTCCTTAAATCAATGTCATCTCCAAAAATCCCCCCTGGGAGCCACAATGAAGACACAAAGAATTTCACCTTATTTTGCCTACTGTGAATTCTCTCTTGTTTACTAGTGATTCCAGTCTAGTCCAGGTATGTATTGATATAGAAATAAATAAGACATATTACCAGACTTCCTAAAGAACAGAGACACAATGCTCTTATCAAAGAACAGAGACAAACTTTTCTACTCCAAGACCTGACAAAAAGTTTGCAAACTCAGGGTTTGGTTTGGTTTTCCTTTAATCCAGAAAAGAGAGTCAAACACCAACACACTGAGGAAAAAAATTATTTTTAAAACCAGAGGGTGAGAAAACAGTAGAAATGGTTAATTTTGCAGGAAAAGATAGAAAGAATTATATGGCTATATAAGGACAGCTGTGAGGTGATTCATGAAGTGTCTAATTACCCAAGAGCCATATGGGAAGGGGCCCTGCAAAAACAAAGTCAGTACCGAGGTCCCTGCTTTCCTGTAAAGTGTAAATTCCTTGGCAGCCAAGGGAGATGGGGGGACCTTGTTAGCTATGTTCTTCACAACGGCAGTCACATTAGTTTTGTGTGAGAGAGTGACAGATCGGCAAGCTCTGTGCATGATTCAAAAATCTATGGGATAGGGCTTCCCTGGTGGCGCAGTGGTTGAGAGTCCGCCTGCCGATGCAGGGGACACGGGTTCGTGCCCCGGTTCGGGAAGATCCCACATGCCGCGGAGCGGCTGGGCCCGTGAGCCATGGCCGCTGAGCCTGCGCGTCCGGAGCCTGTGCTCCACAACGGGAGAGGCCACAACAGTGAGAGGCCCGCGTACCGCAAAAAAAAAAAAAAAAAAAAAAAAAAAAAAAATATATATATATGGGATAAAAGGTAGTTTTTATTTTATTGAAGTCAGTTCTGGGAAGATAAAGTTGGGAGTTGGCCATTTTCATATGGTGATTACATAGTTCAAAATTGTTTGATATCTTTCTCTTTAATTTTGAACAAGGAAAGAATAAAAACAGTATGATATTATAATAAAATGGTAGCTGTCCAGGATAGCTTTACTTAAAAGAAATGCTGTTTTTTAGGAGCTATGAATCATCCCCTGACTTGTTCTATAAACACCAGCTTCCAGTCTGTGTCATAACTCTAGCAGGCCTGGCTGGACACCATAGGGAGGATTGGAAAGCATATTTGTCATGGGACCCATAACTTATCCTGCAAAATATCAGAAAGACTAGAAATGAATATAAAAAAAAAGTTATTATCACACCTATTTGTAAGTTGCTCGTTCTACTTCTGTGTATCAGAATTATTTAGTTTCTTTATTTTACACTAGATCTTATCAATTTGAAAGCTAAGTTTATTCTGGAAAGATACATGTGAACTATTTCTCTTCAAGTTCTTTCAAAATTTGTGAAGGATTGTTTATTTTGCATTACATTTTAGAAAAATATGGTTACTCTTAGTTTGTCTTTTTAAGAGGGAATGAAGGACTCTGCTACATGTAATAATTGAACCCACATATTACAATATGGATAAATTTCAGTAGATTATATTATCCCAACCTGTTATCGTGGAAAGTGAAGGAGCTGTGAAGCGTCAAAGTCAGAAAGGATATAATACCAAGGAGTTTACAAATACCATGCTAAATTTCTTCCAAGAGCTTTCATTCAGTCATTCGTCTATTCAACAGGTAGTATTAAGTGTCATTGTGTGCTAGGCACTGTTTTTGGCCCATGAGACAGTAGTGGAAAAATAGCCCCAAGTCTAACACTGACAATCTTTTCATTTTATTTCAAATCACTCAGCTGATAAGTGACAGGGCCAGAACTTGAACCAAGGTCTTTCCAGAATTCATTGTCTCTCTCTCTATTTTTTTCTTTATCCTAAACAATATTCCTCTTCATGAATGGAAAATGTTTAATTATAAAAGCTCAAATCTCTGAATTAAACATAGGGCTATAATTTTTCTAATATTTTATGTTGACAGGGCACAAAAGAGCAACGTGGAGACGTGTATGCTCAGGGGGGTGAAAGTGTCTATCACATTTACCCCCATCATTTTTACACTATAATTTTCATAAAGATAGAAATGGCTTCTGAGTGATGTACATTTGCTTGACTTATTGTGGCTTTTACCTTTCATAACTCCAAGGGAGAAGCTATTATTTTTATAATTTCTGGAAGAGATTAAAAAGAAACTTCAACTCTTGTGAAATTAATTAGAAAGGTAGTCTTCAAAATGACTCATTTGCCACTGAGAACATTTTTTAAATATACTGTCATGATCTTCAATATAATTCAAAATAAGAGTTTGAACATTTACAATAATACAGTGTTTCTCAAAAGCATATATTATACAGTGATAATTTTTAAATGTTGATGACATCAATTATGTTTTGTCATGATGAAATATATAGTACATCAGGCTTTATTAGGACAATGCAGAGAGACAGCCCAGAATCATGAAGGTAGAAGTGAAGATGATTTCCTTCTGCCTTAATAGCTTTAATTGAAGAATACAGCATAATACAGCTGCTCCTCTCTTCCAAGTTCCATTTCATTGTCTGTCTATAAGCTGTCACACCATGCCTGCTGCTTGACTATTATGTCACCCAATCCTGTTCCACCTGAACAAATTTATGGCAACATGTGCTGAATGCACCTTTTTTTCCCCACTGAAGTCTAAATTCCCTATGCACTACTGAATTAGGACTATTTTAAGCTTATTGGTTTAAACTTATTTACTATGACAAATGTAAGAGTGCTCTACCTGTATAAATAAAATAAAAGCTAATTTCCAGAATTGACATTTTACTTAGGCAAAAACTGGGGATATGCTTTATATATTTCCAAAATAGAAGTATTGTGATGATTGGAACAAGACAGCAGATTCTATGTGCAGGGAAAAACAAAATATTTGAACGGTATATAGGACTTCTAAATAAGGACAACAAAATGAATTAAACCAACCATTGAAAAATGGCAGACTTCACCAGTGAAATATAGATGATTGATTTCAATACATTCTCTAACAGTCTCCTTAAAAATTCTAGCTTTTAAATAATTCACTTAACACAATGAGTTTTTGTTACTTTCTTCTTTTGTATTCAGAGACATCATGAAAATCATTAATGTCTATAACCGGAGTTAAGCTCAAATTTACTGTTTCTTGCAAAAAAAAATGAATGATTATGATTTGCCACGATGCATAAACAGAGTAGTTGTTTTTTCATATCATTCTCTCTCTCTATCTGCTAATCTGACAAATGACAGTGATTTAAATTATGGATAGAACAGTAAGTAATGAAATATGCATAGCACAAACATTTTGCTTTACAGTGTCTGGCCAATGAGAACACTTTTAAACAATGTGCAAAACAATATTTTATAGTATTTACGATGTTCACTATACAGTTGTGCACTTGTTGGAGTGCACTATTCTGTGGCAGAAAAATAAATTTTGACTTGATAAGAGACATAAATAAGAATTAGTTTAGAATGTGAGAGGGGGGGGGGAAGGAGAGACACTATGAGGCAGAAAGCAATGGGCAGCACCTAGTGATTCTGAAGAACTATGACACCCATCGGACCAATCCACTCTCAGTTGAAAGAGATAGTTCTGGTAGATTGAAATTTGGTAGGCATACTTTATCATCACTTCTGATTATTTCCTTCACTAAATGTTCATCAGTAAGTTTAGAAAATACTGTTTAAATTGTGGAAACAGTTTGGTTAGTGCAGGCTTAGCTCCTAACATGGCTATTGATGGTAGCCTTTATTTCAGGGCAGTAGGAGTAGTATTGCTTCTCATTTCTTCATTAACTTGGAAGACGGGAAACCACACATATATTTTTATGTTTGCAGTTGACACCTAGCTTTATCTTTGTATGTGGAAAATGGGCAGAAATGGAGAAACAGGATAAATGATGATTCAGAAGTAGGGAAAGAGGAAATTGGAGACAAGAATCATCTGAAAAACAGTATGATGAAAGAATCGAGAATTCACTTTGATAAAAGTAATGATCCTTTCCTAGATTATAACTAACTGCCTTACGCAATCTGATATTTAAATCAATTAATAAATAAAACACAACTGGTGACTTGATCTTTCAGCAAAATACAGCACATGAGTTAGATTTTTCCGGAAAAATCAGATAAAAATCATCTGCTCTTTCCTCAGCGAGGTGCTGGGGTTCCATGGCCACAGCACCTACCAATCACTTCTCAGTAATATGTAACTTGTGCAAGGCTCTTAGAGATAGTTTAGCATTTTTCACTACAGAAGTGTCTGAATATCACATTTTAAAATCTTATCTATATGTGGTATGAGTTGAATTGTGTCCCCCAAAAGGATATGTTCAAGTTCTAAGCCCTGATGCCTGTAAATGTGACCTTATTTGGAAATAGAGTCTTTAAGGATGTAATCAAGTTAAGATGAGGTCATGCTGGAGTAGGATGGACCCTAAATTCAATATAGCTGGTGTCCTTATAAGAAGAGGAGAAGAAACAGACAGAAAGGAGAACGCCATGTGATGACAGAGACAGAGATTGGAGTTGCATCTACAAACCAAGGAATGCCAAAATTTACCAGCAACCACCATAAGGTAGAAAAAGGCAAGGAAGAATCCTCCCCTGGAGCCTTCAGAAAAAGCATGGCCCTGCTACCACCTTGATTTCATACATCTAGCCTCCAGAAGTGGGAGAGAATAAATTTCTGTTGTTCTGAGCCACCGTATTTGTGATATTTTGTCACCGCAACCTTAAAAATCCATTACAACATGTCATCAATAAAAGATCAAAAAAAGTTGTTTTCTGCCCAATGGATGTAAGTGAATATTTACACTTTATATACTTATACATTTGTAGGTGATTTGTGGGGGATATCATAGTAAGTCACAGAAACAGAAATTCCTTTTTGAAAAGCGCCGATAAAGGAGCGGTAATAGACTGGATAGCGATACTGACCCCCGTGCATGTGAGCACATCCATCCCTCACCACCATGGCTGTCATCTTGCTAAAACTAGGCTCTGCCAAGGGTCTCTGTATGGTTCAAAAGCCTTTGCTGACTTCCGCTTGCTTACCGAAGGGAAACTCTATATATTCTACAGCATGGCACACACGCCCTTTCCCAGACTGACTTATTTCTGATATTCTAGTCTCATACTGTGCTGTGCCCAAGTGGCATCTATGTGCCAGCTGCACTGCATTACATCATTCTTCAATACAGCTTGTACTTACTTGCCTTTGAATCTTAATTTGTGCTGTTTCATCTGTTCTCTAGCAACTAAAACTCTGTCCCAGTCATTCAAAGGTAAACTCAAATGCAGTTTTTCTTCATGAAGGCTTCCCCAATCCTCTTCACTGTAATTTTTTCTATCAGTCACTATTCCTGCCATACTTTGAAACTCCATTAGCGCATTTAATAAAATGTTCTTAATTTATAATTATTTTATGCATGTTCTTACCCTAATTTTATCAGATAAGATGGTATTTATGATATTACTTTACAAACCCCTAAATTAAAATACACTGGCTATCTGAAAACAGTTAAACATGAAATGTTACTTGTTCTACAAAAAGCTTGAGAATTTGGAATACTCCTTGCTGTTTGAGAAGGTTTGATCAGTGATTAATGAACAAGTGAGTGAATGAATGATTGAATGAGGAATTGATGTAAAACTAAACGTGGTGGTAGTTTACAGTATTACCTAAAAGTAAGGAATTGGATATCTATTTTAATTTTTGGTAATATTAGTCAGAAACATTATAATAAAAGTCATGATATTAAGGTTTGCGAACATCTTTAAAGTATATGAATTTTCAATTTGAGTCTTTGATATCAAGCAAATATTAATTAAAAAAATAATAATGTGGATTCTTTGCTTTGGACTAAATCTTGGATTATGTGTTCACATGACATTTCCTATTTAATAAATTAGCAAATAATTACAAATCAACATAAATAAAAATTGTGTAAAGTGCATAAATTAAGCAGACTTAAGTGTTTTACATCGGAAGAGAGAATTATTTCATGGAAACAGAATCCTGTTTTAAGTTCCATGAAGATAATACTTTTTAGGGCTTCCCTGGTGGCTCAGTGGTTGGGGGTCCGCCTGCCGATGCGGGGGACGCGGGTTCATGCCCCGGTCCGGGAGGGTCCCACATGCCGCGGGGCGGCTGTGCCCGTGGGCCATGGCCACTGAGCTTGCGCGTCCGTCCGGAGCCTGTTGCTCCGCGACGGGAGAGGCCACGGCAGTGAGAGGCCCGCGTACCGCAAAAAAAAAAAAAAAAAAAAAGATAATACTTTTTAGATGTCTGGGAAATCTAAATACAAATAACACAATCAGTGTGAGTTTATTTATAAAATTGAATTAAAGTTTGTAAGTTTAAAATATTACCCTAGCCACATAATTCTTGATGCTTTACGAGATAGCTTTTATGAGTTTTTTATAAAAAATATTAATAAAATAAATGTGTTACCTGATGATTTTCAAAGAAGAGTCTAGTGTTTGGAGACAGAAAATGTTAAATTTAACACTTGCAGAAACTGGAAGACAGAAGTTCCCTTTACAGAGTCTCTTCATTCTATTAGAATAAACTCTTCTTTGAATCCAGCCGTAAAAGAGCATAATAGTAATAATAGCAACTAACATTTAAGTAGTGTTTAATACATGCCAGACACTATTTTCAGTTGTTTGCTTACATCAATTTATGTAATCCTTATAATTACCCTATGAGACATGCACTATTATTATCCATATTTTACAAAATGAGAAATGGCTACTTAGTGTATTTACTCACCAATGTCACATACATAGTATGTGGAGGAAACAGAATTCTAGTCTGTGTCTAGAGTATGTCACTTTACCATCCTTCTCCAGAGCCCTCTCAGTTTTAGAAGAGAACCTCTCTAATCTTTCTTCTTAATAGGAATTCAAAGTTGTGGCCACATATATGTTTCAATCCTTCAGTAGCATAAAACATACCATAAAGAACAATTTACAAAAGGTTGTGTAATGAACACTCCCTGGGATGTCTTTTTCTTCATGCACATGTGTGTTTCACTTATCTAGAGTGAAGGATGACATCAGAAATAGAAAAGTTGTGTTATTATCCAGTCATAGTAGAGAGCTAAAGTTCCTACAGATTTAAAGCACTGTGTGGATTTCAGTTCATAAAAGTAAGATACATATGCTCACACACAAATTTGTCACTGTTAATTTTAGTTACTTCTAATTCTCTTAAAACCATGAATGTATTATCCCTAAAATGCTCATCTTTAATATTCCCTAAATGCACTAATGTGGCAACATATTATAATGGAACTAATTAGAAATAGGTTCAAACCTAAATTTACCATTAATTATTTATGAGACCATTGGCAGTTTGCATTTCTTAATTGAGGTTCCCTTATTTGTAAAATAGAGATTGTGTATCTATTTTGAAGTATCAATATTATGGAAAAAATAAATTAAATACATAATACATTTCCTGAAACAATTTGGAGCTCTTCAGAATTCTGTTTTTTGTTTCTTTCTTTCTCATTCGTGTGACAATGAAAATTTGTCTGCTTTATTCATAAAAAACTGTTAGGAAATTTCTTTTTAGAAACATCAGCTAGGTAGGTGAAACATGTATATCTGTGCTTTAGAAATATTCAAATCACCATTCATCTGTTTATTTTAGTACAAATGCAGTGATCTCAGAGTACCCTTGGGTTGACATATGTTTTCCTTATGTAACAAGTTGGCGAAGCAAATCTATTCTTCCACCACTCAGAAAACTTGATGGGATATCATTCCTCCACACATTCTGGAAAGTTCCAAATATTCTGACAGTGTATTAGAAAGCAAACATGTCAATATTTTTTTTTCTAAAATGTATTGTTGACATGAACCCTCTTTAGGAATTCCTGTTTATTACATTGCTCTGATTTTACTAACATAGTAAGTTAGTGGCATATTTCTAATCCCAGTCATCATAGTCCTGTCTGGATTCTTCACCCATGGAGACAAACGGCCCTTTTATTTTATAGAGTGGATATAAGGCAATGTATATATGAACAAGCTATAGTTTTTCTGTTAAGGCCCATATTGAAGTCATATACAAAGTCCATATGGTGAGCTGGGTTTTTGTTTTGTTTTATTTCTGTCCCTAATGAGATTGGTATCAGAAAGTCACCATTTTATCCTTAGAAGGGAAGTTGCCTTTGTAGTAAGGGTAGCTTTTCTCAAAAAAAAAAAAAAGAAGTGGGCCAAAGTGGTGTCATCTTAGGGCTCGTTCTGTTAAACATACGACTTTCAAGGGTGGAGACCTCTACTCTCTGGGAAATGAGATTCAATCATACCCCTTCTGTTCCAAGGGTTTGCAGAAAAATTTTACCCACCCCTGATGCAGTGGAAACAGAGAGAGAGAGAGAGAGAGAGAGAGAGAGAGAGAAAGTGAAAGAGATTCAATGGACACCAGACCTGGTTCTGGCAGCACTCCAGAATGGCAGCTTGACTTTGGGTGATAACTGTTTATGGGTCCCAAATAAACACTAGTATGCACTCCAAGCAAGAGGACACCTTTGGCCAAATGTTCACTGAGGTAAGGAGCTCATCCTTATTCAATACAGATGGTAGCAATGTTCATACAGCACCTGAAGGGAGAATTAAGAGCAGTGAGTGAAAAGTAGAAGAAACATTCAGCCTAATACAGGAAGCAACACTTTCCAACAATGGCTGCTGTCCAGCAATGGAATGCATGCTCCATGAAGTTGTGAGCTCCCTATCACAAAAATAATTCTAACAAAGCCCAGGTAACTATCTGTCATAAATACATGTGTTTGGATTTCAGAATTCATTTGCAGCAAGTATTTATTCAGTGCCTAATATGGGCTAACCCTTGTTCTAAATGCTAGGGTTAGTCATGAACAAAGCAAAATACTGTCATCATGAATGTTACATTCTAGAGAGAGAATAAGGAAACCAATGAACAGAAATACACACACACGGCTTCCCTGGTGGCACAGTGGTTGGGAATCCGCCTGCCAATGCAGGAGACACGGGTTCAAGCCCTGGTCCGGGAAGATCCCACATGCCACGGAGCGGCTGAGCCCGTGAACCACAACTACTGAGCCTGCGTGCTACAACTGCTGAAGCCTGTGCGCCTAGAGCCCGTGCTCCACAACAAGAGAAGCCACTGCAATGAGAGGCCCGCGCACCGCAACGAAGAGTGGTTTCTACTCGCCACAGCTAGAGAAAGCCCGTGCACAGCAGCAAAGACCCAACACAGCCAAAAATAAATAAATAAAATTTTTAAAAGGGAACAATAAGGTATTAAAAAAATTTTTAAAAAAAGAAATACACACACATAATTTAATTTAGCGATAAGTGCTAGGAGGAAAAATAAAGCCTGACAAAGGAGTTAGAAAGGATGATCAGGGAAGATCAATTTTTCTGGCAATTTGTGTAGTAACTAGAGGTAGATCAGAACTCCTTCTAAGCCATGATAAGAAATACGAATTTTATATTAATAGAAATTTAAAACACATGGTGGGAAGGCAAACTCCATGATTTTAACTTCTCTTTGAACTCTGATTGCACAACTCTCCAGTTTTCCATTCTCAAACTTTGCCTCCCTTAAAATGAAGTGACAAATGGTCAAGTTATTTTGCATAATTTAAAATGGGAAAACTAGAAAAATTAAAAATGGTTCAAATGTTTTAATATAATTTTATGTCATGGAGTGAATTTGTTATTTAATTTCACTTTTATAGCTCTCACTGATGTTTTCATTTTTTTAAATTTGAAAGATGTAAAAAAAGGAGAGAGAAGTTAGTGTAATAAACTCCACGTTCGCATTACCCAGCTTAAACAACTATCAAACTGCGCCAACCTTATTTCATCTGTAATCAAACCCACTTTAGCTCCACCTCAGGTAATGTTGAAACAATTCCCAGACATCATATCATTCCATCCTTAAAAATTTCAGAATGTAAAAACTTTTTGAAACATAATATCATTAACATTCCTAAAAATATTAACAATCATGTCTTAAGGTAATCAAATACTTAGTGTTCAAATTTCACCAGATGTCTCATAAATGTTTTATTAGAATTGATTTATTTGAATTAGTATTTAACACGGTTTTCTCATTGCAGTTTTTTGGTATGTCACAGTCTCTTTTAGTTTATTAGTTTTCTTTTCTCTTTTTTTTTTTAAATTTCAATTTATTTGTTGACAAATTTGTGTCCTTTGTCCTGTTATTCCCCACACTCTAGAGTTTGATCATTCCATCTTCATGGTATCATCTAACATGTTTCTCTATTTCCTGTATTTTCTATAAACTGGGAGTTACGTCTAGAAGTTTGATCCGGTTGGGGCCAAGTTTTACAGGCACTCAGTCACAGTTAAGACTCTCCCCTGTAGCCTTGGGCTCACCTGAACCTCTCCTCACCTCCTCAACCTTCAGCTTTGCATAAGATGCAATCCCAGACTGAGAATAAACTGGTAACATTCACAGAGCAGCTAAGAATCGTTCTTCATTCAGCTGGGTCTGCAGAAAAGCCTAGTAATTGCGTTTCATTAGCGTGTCAAGATGTTCCTCATTATCCCAACAAATATTCATTTGGAAAATGTTATTTGTACAATGTTAGAAATTAAGATATTAAATAAATACACTGTTGAAAAGATGCTATCATTGGCCTTTTAATCTCTATTATTGAAAAATCATAGATGATTTTTGTTGATGCCTTTGGAAAGTCATTTTATTCTTTTAAGTCTTTTTTCTTTTTCTGTAACCCTCCATACAGTTCTTCTGAGTGTCAATTTTCCTTGAAATCTTACCTCCAGCTCAGTTTCTTTACCGTCAGATTGACATATGGACTGTATTCTCCTTCAGGAAGGGAATATTTTAAAATTTTCTTTTGCTTATTACTGAGAAAACCCAGGGGGCAGATAGATGAATATTGGGACGCACTATTAACCTTCCTTTTTTCTCTTTTCCTCAGTGGTTTTCCATAGCAACAGCTGACTAATGACAGCACAGATCAGCCCTCAGCCTCAGACACACACACAAGTCAGAGGTAGTGTTATTATTTTGCATTTTTTTCCTAAGACAGTGATACGGATGAAAGCACCTAAATTCGACCTTTTCTCTCTCTTCTCATGGTTGTTCATTTCTACCTTATTTCAAAATTGCTCTTCCCTGATCTTCTGTTTGAAAATAAACACTCTTACTAGTTGATCTACATCCTTTGATGTCAACTATTTCTAATCTGGAATGTTCAAGTCAGTAGTTTTCCTTAATTTGTGGCTAATTATAGTTCTTCTTTTAACTCAGTTTAAAATTTGGTTTCTTCATACCTTCCGACCTTCCCCCTCTGTGACTTTCTATTTCTCTGCAATTCAACAAAGTGTTCAGATGAAAGGGAAAAAATGATGCTTGAAGTCCACTTGATTTGTTTCCATATTCGTGGGGCTATTTTAACTTTAAGAAATTGGTGTGTTTATTATTTCACTCCTTAATATATTGCCTTTGTTTCCAATCACCAAACAAAAACAAACAAAAACAGAACTTGGACTACTTCTTTTTTTTTTTTTTCAAAACAAAGCTGGATACTGGGGATTTTCAGCTTATCCAACCAAATATACACACATGGTTTTTGATCTCTCTTTTATATCTTTTCACATAAAACCTAAGCTTTTCTTTGCTCCTTTACTTAAAAACCGCTAAAAATATTTATTACGTACCTATTCTGTGTCAGATACTATGTTATGTGTTAAGAATACAGTGAGTAAGAAATAAGTGTTTTCCTTAATATGGTTGAACTCTACGAAAAGTTAACAAGTGAACAGGTAATTCCTTTCCGTCAAACATTCATTCCCTTCTCTTTTGCAGTGAACACAATTTGTGCCAACTGTAACTTGCTAAAGACACTAAAATGTCTCCAAAGGAACACGTGCAGTTTCTTGATTATTCATTTATGTCCAATTTACTCTCAGATGCACTTACAGGTTTTAAATTGACCGACAGTGTGCGGTGCTGAGAGCCACAAGGCAACAAAGAAAGTGAAAAGTCAAAAATACACAAAGCTGATCGTGCGGCTGGACCCGGCCACCGCTGCGGTGGGAGGTGCGTGTCCGGGTTCTCGCCGTCCCCGCCCCTGCCCCGCAGCTTCTGCCTCTGCGGTCTGCCATTTGACAGCCGACCCTCGGGCCCCTCGCCCGCCATGGAGATGCCACGTGTCCACATAGGACGCCCGAGCTACAACGTCCGGGAGAAGGATATCCAGCGCTTTTTCAGTGGCTATGGCCGCCTTCTCGAAATAGACCTTAAAAAGGGGTATGTTTTTGTGGAGTTCGAAGACCGTGGCGACGCCGGCGATGCCGTGTATGGGCTGAATGGCAGGGAGCTCTGCGGCGAGCACGTGATTGTGGAGCACGTGATCGTGGAGCACGTGATTGTGGAGCATGCTGGGGGCCGCGCCGCCAGCATGGAGGCTACAGCTACGGAAGCCGCAGTAGTGGAGGCGGATACGGCAGTCGGAGAACCTCTGGCAGAAGTGAATCTGGACCACCTGTACGTGCAGAATTCAGGCTTATTGTAGAACACTTTTCTGGTCTTTGCAGTTGGCGAGATTTAAAGGATTTCATGAGACGAGCAGGTGAAGTAACCTATGCGGATGATCACGAAGAACGCACAAATGAAGGCGTCAGTGAGTTTCGCTCCTACTCGGACATGAAGCGTACTTTGGATAAGCTGGACGGTACGGAAATCAATGGGAGAAATATTAGACTAATGGAAGATAAACCACGAACAAGCCACAGGCGGTCTTATTCTGGAAGCAGATCAAGGTCACTGACTAGAAGAAGGTCACGAAGTAGAAGTCGTAGGAGCAGCCGCAGTAGATCTCGAAGTATCTCAAAAAGTTGCTCCCGGTCCAGGTCTCGGAGCAAAGGTCGATCACGTTCTCGTTCAAAAGGCAGGAAATCTAGATCAAAAAGCAAATCTAAACCTAAGTCTGATCGAGGCTCCCGTTTGCGCTTTCGGAGCAGATCGAAGGATGAATATGAGAAGTCTCGAAGCAGGTCTCGTTCTCCGTCTCTTTCCCCCAAAGAAAATGGGGAAGGTGATATAAAGTCAAAACCTAGATCAGGGCTTCCCTGGTGGCGCAGTGGTTGAGAGTCTGCCTGCCGATGCAGGGGACACGGGTTCGTGCCCCGGTCCAGGAAGATCCCACATGCCACGGAGCGGCTGGGCCCGTGAGCCATGGCCGCTGAGCCTGCGCGTCCGGAGCCTGTGCTCCACAACGGGAGAGGCCACAGCAGTGAGAGGCCCGCGTACTGCAAAAAAAAAAAAAAAAAAAACCTAGATCAAGGAGCCAGTCTCATTCCAATTCACCCCTGCTTGCACCACCCCCAAAGGCCCGTTCTGTGTCCCCTCCACCAAAAAGAGCTTCAAGATCCCGTTCTAGATCTCATTCAAAGTCAAGGTCACGATCCAGATTGAGCTCCAGAAATTAACCCACAACTCTGCATTCTTTGCACACTATTACAGAACACTTTCCTACTTGCTTAGGCAGTTACTCTTCCACGTTTGTACTGGGCCTCTTCTGCAAGAAGAATCTCCCGAAAAAAGGGGCATACAAAAATTGGATTTGTAGCCAAATTTGATGAAAAAGATGAGGTCAAAGATCCTCTCCCTCTGTAGAATTAAGATAACTTTGATTTTATAGCTTTTGAGCTAAAATAACTTTTGTAAAGATTAAGCTAATTTAGTTTTTTTTTTTTCTTTTTTAAGTATTTTAGCAGGATCTGCTGCAGCGGTTTCTGTCATTGTTACATTTGTTTGCTTAATTTTAAATTAACCGTTTCAAGCTTTGAACACTTAGGGCTTTAGAGGGAGAACCCAATGTCCAATTATGTTGGCTTTTATAAAGCTTGAGTTATGTAAGATTTCAATAAAAGTTTGCTACCAAGATGACTGCCTTATTGAATAGGTCACTCTTAAATTCCTTTAAATATTGATTATCTGCTATCTGTGGAAATAATGTAAATTCTACTTAAGTGTAAAACAAGGCAAGTCTCAGACCAGCAATAAATTATTCAATTTGGATAACATTATTTTGTCCTGTTATTCAAATTTACCAAAGTCATATTGGCCCCTTAAACAGGTTAAGTTAAAAATAAAAGATTTTATAGTCGATCTGTTATGCAATTTTGCCTAAATTAATAGATTTTTAAAATAATGAAACCGTTTTCAAACTTAAATTGATTGAACTCTTCAAAAAATAGTTCCTATTACTTGGGATCTTATCTAGCCTGGTAATCCCACTTTCTGGAAGTGGTCGTTGTAATTAGTGTTTTGATAGAATAGGGTTCCGTGGTCTCTAATGTTTGTTATGTAAAAATTTCTTTGATCAGAAATTTGGTGTGTTATTCAAAATGGAAAAGCAAATATTGCATTTTCTACTGAAAGATCCTTAACAGACACTTAAAACAGATCGCTTGATAAATCAGTTACTGATTAAATTAAAATTCCACCTAACAATCAGTCCCCTTTAGTTAGTGGGGTTCTGTGATAACTGGTTAGATCATCCTTGTACTTTATGTGCTTGGCTTGGAAAATATTTAAACAGGTTAACCCTAAACTTTTGTACTTCATCATGAAGGGTAATGAATACTGTGGGAACGAAATTTTATGATACTGCAAATTTGTAGGAGTTACTGGGTTACCAATTAGTCCATACATCCGTTAAGCCTAGTTAGTTGAGATTGCAGTTTGAGAAATGAATTACCTTATATATGTATATCTCTTTCTCCAGATTCTTTAAATAAGGTAATTTCATTTAAAGCACTCATTAATCTTAGTCTGAAATCAAGATGTAGGTTATTTGACTCAGCTTTAACATCTTCCTGGGAGCTGTCACTCTATATAAGGTGTTAAGGGCTGGGTAGTGTTAGGGTGTGGTGGGTACCACTCATTGTGCTGCAGGTGTGCCTAGAAAGCATCATAATCTAGAGTTGGTTTGTAGGTTCAGATACCAGAAGGCAAGCCTAGTAAAATTGAGACTGCATGGAAAACGTTGAGTCAAAGATCTAGATGCCAAAACGATACTGTAACTGGGAGTGTTTGCTCATGTAAAAAGGCTTGTTCTAATAATTTCTGGGCTTCCTGTTATGAAATCTTAGAGCCTAATCTTAGGAACATAGTGCCCCAAAAGGTTGATGCTTCTTCTAAGACCTTATTTTCTTTAATGCTTTAGATATATATTTTTTTTAGATGTTCATAGGAAATATGGTTTTTTTTTCAATATAAACTTCAGATTTTGAGAGAAGAAACTGGTATCTGTAATTATAGTTCATTGTTTTGCCTGTTTGAAAGAACAAAAGTTAGGACACTTACATGAGGAAACAAGCCTCCACTGCCTTTCAAATTATGTTTAAGGACAAGTTACTTTTAAGAATTGGCTTTGACCAAAGTTCTCTTGTTTTCAGGCAAAGAACAAAAGCTTTTAAAACCACAGCCTTTTAAAATGAAGGAGGGGAATACTACAGTGTGAAATTAGGCTTTCTAAAAGTATGCAGCATCCTTCAACTGGGCTTTCTTGTGTCGATATTCCATCACGTGGTAATAGGCAGGTTTGTTTGCATTGTTAGCTGCCCCTCCCGCCCCCCCCCCCGTGGGTAATTGTATAGGTAAATGTCTGCACCCATAAGAATTTAGCAGCAAAGGCCAACTTATTAAAATTCTAGTTCCTATCCCACACCTGTGGACCTACCTCATTGGACGTGCTAAACCAATGTATTTATAACACTGGCCCACTTGACCAATGAAATGTTTAGTTCTTTGCTAACTTTTAAGTAGAATCTGCATCTCTACAACTTGCCACATGTTCGTCTATGGCTAGATGGAGTATTAAGCTGGTGGAGGGCAAACTAGAAGTGAATGATAACTGGATCCCCCTTTCTTTTACGTGATAGCGTGTTGACATGCCATAATGCCTTTATGGCCAGTTCAAGTCCTTCCTGCTCCTGTGACTTAAGGTTCCACTCCTGTGTTGTTACCATCTTTTCTCTTGGTAACTTCTTTCTCCCACTTTGTTAACCTGCTTTGTGCTTTATTACTTCAATAAAATGTTCACTGAGAGAAAAAAAGATACACAAAGCTGCTCGTGGTGAACATTTAGATATAGACATCTAACAGTTGTAGGTTTGTTCCGAGTTTTCCCTGTAATACGTTTGAAACTTTACAAGATTACATACCTAAGAATCAGAATTGTATTCTGTGCAACTTAATGAAAAGTGAGAAGTGGTAATTTACATTCTTGACTTGGGCTCATAAATGTATACTTTGTGGCGGGAACATATAACTGGGACTCTACCAGCAACAGAGAGCTGTCAGAAGGCTCTCTTGCAGCTCTACCAGCTGCTGCCCCCAGTGCCCTTCCCCCATCCTACCTCCAAGCTCACACCCATCATTGCTCATCCCAAGAATGAAGCTACGTAGGTACAGAGGGTGAATATCTTCCCTTTTATGTCCTTCCCCCAGCTTCAAGAAATGTCCACAAAAATTGCATTCGTAAGTTTGAAGTTCAAAATGTGACCCACAACACATTCTCATATTCAGTTGCAGATTTCCTTCCATTATTGGAGCGCTGGTAAGCATAAAATAATATGATGGATTATAAGCTTTTTCTCAATGTATCAGTGGACTGAGAACTTGGCTCTCCCTCCACTTTAAATGTACCAGCATTCTCTTCTGCACTATTCTTTCTTCTTTAATCCTCTCTCCCAACAATTCCTGGTGAACGAATCTCCAGAGAATCATAAAATCATAGAAAATTATAAAAAGAAAAGACCTGAGAGATCATATTTTCCGTTCCCTTTATTTTAGAGATGGAGCTGAGACTCAGTTTTCTGTAATTTAACAGGTATTGTGACCTAAGCACAGTGTTCATAAGAAATGTAAATGTTGTTAGGAGGAGACCTTTCCAGACAGAATGATATTCTGGAATGGTCTGCAAGTGCCTGCAGGTAATTAGGCAGCTGGTGTATTGCTTGATCTCCAAGTCAAGTTTAGGTTTTCTCTTCTTGCTTTAAAAGGGAATATTGCTCTAAAGGGACAGTGAGTGTTTGACACAGTTAAATAAACAGAGACCAGAAATATAGGACTCCTTTTTAGTGAGATTATGTATTTAACTTTAAAAATCACTTATCTACATTGCTTTCTAAAGTGGGTACCCTTTTGTCCTCATCATGATCCATGATCATCCTTCTGAAAAAGACTTGAAGGCACAAAAGCACCAGCGGTCACATATCTTGCCAAATAAAGAACCAGGAGTCAAACAAGCTTATACCTAAATGGTTTTATGCAATCTACATATATGTTGCTCTCCTGCCATGGCAAATACCTAAATTTTTGCCTGAAATGGGAAATAGTTTTATGAGAGAGATGTGAAAGTACTCTGTTCACATTTTACATCTCATTTAGATTTAAATAAACCTTAATATTATATTTTATAAAAAGTTACTGACTGTCATTTTGGAAAGTCCTGAAGTTTATCTTCTTTATCACTTCAAGGAGAGTTCTCTCTTTTTAAATCTTTATGTCCTTTATCAGTCATGAGGGGGAGAGGCCCTCTTTTGTTTCTATATTTGGCAAAGAAACATTGGCATGAGGTTTAGAATATGTTGAAATCACTTACTGTTAAATGGAATATATAGCACTATATTCGTTAGATATTATCAGACAGGCTTCTGTAACAGAGACCAAAAATAACAGTTGTACATAAAAGAATCTTGTAGGAAGGCAATCCATAAGAAGTATAGAAACACCAGCATGTCACCCAGGTACTTTCGATATTTCTGCTCCAAAATACCTACTTGGAACTTATGATCTCTATATTCCAAAAAGAAAGAAAGATAGTGAGAGAGAGGAAATCGGGATAGGTGCTTCTCACAACTAGGTCAGGCCTAGTTGTGAGAACCTTAAAGATTAAGAAGTCACCCCAAAAGTTCCACACAACATTTTTCATACATATATTATTGGCCAGAAATTAGTCACATGGCAGCACCTGGCTGCAAGGCAAGCTGGGAACTAAGGTCATTTATCCATGATCATATGATGGATTGACATATTCAAATTTCCTGTTTGTTAAAAAAGAAAATATATTCTATGGCTGTGGTATCAGTTCACATCTTATCTAAATGTTATTTTTAATAAGCACATAATATTTGTCATTATGTTTTTTTGGAATTCAAAAAGATCAACTTCTCTTATAAAGTAGAAAACAAAAACAAACTTAAACTCCCTAATGCACACAGCTGAACAAGCACTTACTGAATACTTAATTACAAGCTAAAGTCAGTCCTTGGCCAGAGGGATCAAAGCTGAATTATCATTTATCTCAGCGGTCCCCAACCTTTTTGGCACCAGGAACCGGTTTCGTGGAAGACGTGTTTCCATGGATGGGGGCGGGGGGCAGGGAGGATGTTTCAGGCGGTAATGCGAGCAATGGGGAGCTGCAGATGAAGCTTCGCTCGCTGGCCCGCCGCTCACCTCCTGCTGTGCGGCCCGGTTCCTAACAGCCCGAGGACCAGTACCCCTGGTTTATCCTTCTCTCAAAAATCTATAATTTGGTGAAGAAGAAAGAGATATAATCTCATCATGTTACACAATGTGAAATATTTTTAAGAAGCAATAGCTATACAAAGAAGTAAATGCCATGTAAATAGAGAGTGGGTAGGGGAAGGTATTGGAAAAATTCCCCAGAAGGTATTGGAAAAATTCCCCAGAGGAGGTGAAATATGATCTGGACTCAGAAGGCTGAGTAGGATTTCGCTGTAAATCAAGAAGAGAACAAGACAGACAGAAGTAATAGGTTTCCAAAACCTTATTGCATATCTGTTTATGTTCAACATATAACGATGGTTCAATGCTTGAAGATATGAAGTGAATGGATGGCCAGAAATACAAGGATCTAGATCAGGGTCATTAAACACCAGCCCACTGCCAAATCTGACCTGTCGTCTGTTTTTGGTAAATAAAGTTTTGTTGGAACACAGCCACACCCATTGTTTACATACTGGTTATGGCTGCTTTCACACTACAACAGCAGACTTAAGTGGTTGCTACAGAGTTGGTATAGCCTATAAGGAAGAAAATATTTCCCGTTTGGCCTCTTATGGAAGAAATTTGCTGACTTCTGATCTAGATTAAAGACATTTTCACAGGTATAAAGAATGATGTGATTGTTTCAAGAATGAATTAAAATGTAGGCTACCCACTTCCCAAATTCCTTGGCTACAGCTACAAAGCAAAGCGAAGTGGAGGGTTAAAGGTGGATAAATACACTACAGTCAGGAGGTAAGTTGAGTAGACTAGCTTGACATCTTAAAAGAAACAATTACCATTGTAGCCCATCTAAAAATGCCAAATGTCCTGGATTTTGCCTTTCTCACTTTTAGGTACCAGGTAATTTTCATGTTATGGTATTAGAAACTGCCAAAGTGACAAACATGGACTTTATACCCTTGTCAGAAGTGCTATAAGACAGAAACAGAGAGGGAAAAGGAAGCAAATTGTCAAGTATGTGTTTCCGTTTAAGACTGCCCCCCTCCCCCCTTAAAGCTTCTGGCTTAGAGTTTAGTATCTTTGATCTGGATCAGTCCTTCTCTTTTCCCAGTGTTCTGATGCACTGTTGCACTTGACAAGATCAGTACAATTCGAATGGAGGAGAGAGAATCAAGAAACTTATATCCCCAAAATAAGTAAGCCTAAAAATCTAACAACAGACTCCAAGGACCAACTCAAATAGAGATCCTTTATCTTTTTTAATCACAATATAAATACATCTTTAGCCCCTCTCCATGTCAGGTGACAATAGAGTAAAGTGGTTGCTTCTCTTTCTCTTACATATTTGTTCTGATCAATTCTCAATGAACTGGATCATTGATCGCCAGCACATCAGAAGGATTTATGTTAATATCATGATAAATAGGTTGGAGTAGTATAAGAATACTGGATAAGAATCAGGATGCTTACATTTACTGAGTTTTATAGCTGGAAGGATCATAGTCAACGAGTCCAATTTCTCATTTTACACTGGAGGAAACCCAGATCCAGACTGATAATATGACCTACATATTACTCCAGGTCTATTCTACCAGGGGACCTTGGAGACTCTAATTCTCCTCAACCTCTGCTTTTTTCAATTAAAATGTACATAAGTCAAGCAATCCCAAGAAAATTCTGCATTACAGGATGCTAGCAGCCCACATCTTTTTAAGTAAATAAATAAACCCTTTTAAATTTTAAGAGTCAGTCTGAATTTTAGCTTCAGGGTTCAGAATGTAACATTTCAAATCTGGACTGCTGTCTTTGATAAGGAGAGTCCCCACTATACTAGAGAAAAAATTACATTCTGTCCTTTTCTTTCTTTTTCTTTTTCTTTTTTTAAAGACAGGAATGGGGGAAGCAAGTCTTCAAAGCAGATATATCTGAGTCCAAATTAGAAAGCTTTTACTTACCAATTCTGTATCTTGTCTAAGGTAAGTTTCTCAAATTCATCAAGTCTCAACTTTCTCAGTGGGAAAATAGCAATAATAATACCTACATTTGGGCATCATTTTGAGACTTATAATAAGGTGTCTATAGATAAGCACTATACTCAGCACATAATAAATACTAGAGAAATGGTAGCTTAATATATGTATTTTCTTTTTTCTTTACCTTCTTTGTCTGCATTTCTCCTTTGACACTGACCTTTAAAAATATCCCATCTTTCGGGCTTCCCTGGTGGCGCAATGGTTGAGAGTCCGCCTGCCGATGCAGGGGACACGCGTTCGTGCCCCGGTCCGGGAAGATCCCACATGCCGTGGAGCGGCTGGGCCCGTGAGCCATGGCCGCTGAGCCTGCGCGTCCGGAGCCTGTGCTCTGCAACGGGAGAGGCCACAACAGTGAGAGGCCCGCATACCGCAAAAAAAAAAAAAAAAAAAAAAACAAAAAACAAACCATCTTTCTATGTTTGCGTCACTTTATATGGGGCTATTTCAAATATGGTAAAACTCATTTTTATTTATAGAGTTAGGAAAAGTGATCAATGTTTATAAGCCACTTGACAATATAATTTGCTCTTACTTTGACTCTATCTGCATCTGCTTGTGGCCTTGAAATTAGCAGTTTTTACTGAAGTGATCGATTCTGCATAAAAAAATTCAACTTGATTTTTTTTACTTTTTTTAAACTCATCTGAACTGCAGAAATTAACCTGTTTTGTCATAAGGCAGACACAGCTCTAAGAATGGCATTTTATGTTGTGGATTATATGTAAAATAAAGTATTTCCTCTGTATCCAGTATGTTATAGCTCCCTCCTCACCTCCAGCAGCTGGTATGTGCCTGGGGTATGTAAAATCATTTCAGTATTGGCCCAAGTACAGCATAAAGCAATCATAGAAGTAAATCTGTTCTCTCCAGCTCATTTTGTGTCTTCAAGAACCAAATGGAATTTTCCTTGAAATTATCCAGTTTGGGGCATTATTCACATCATTGCTTGTTTCCTAACCCAACTGTTGTCTCATGTGTGTCTGTCTGTCACACTCTGTGTCTTTCTTATGTAATAAAATAGATCTGACCAGAAAGGAGAATCAAGGTTATAATTGTAAAAATTAAATTAATTTGAAAAGTGAAATTTCAAGCTAAAAAACCTCATCAGGTAAGTTCTTTTTTGTTTATAAAAGAGTTCTAAAAGTATATAGATTTTATGCAGCATTTTCAAGTGCAGGAATAACAAGCAAAAAGCCACTCTGATACCAACAACCCAAAAGATAAAATATATTTAGACAAATAACTTGTGTTCATGGCATATTGAACTAAGATTCTAGTAAATGCCCTATCTCCATTTAGCTGGGGCAATTCATCCATTTATGCTACATTCACTATATTACTTATTAGCATAAGTTGAACTAGTGAATTTCAAGAAGTGATTCCCAAGTGATGTATTTCTCTTGCCATGAATCTGTTTCCTATTTTTATCCTGATACAAACTAAATTGAATAATTTCTAATAAAGACTAGAGGACAGAGCCCATATTACTTTCCTCTCTCAGAAAACAGAAGTAAATCTAAGAGGCCAAATCCTAGATTTTTTGGTTCCATCTTACTTTCTCTTATGTAATTATCTATCTATCTATCTGTCTATCTATCTATCTATACCTATCTATCTACCTATTATCTTTATTTATTTCTGTATCTAGACTACAGCTAGTATTACCAGTGGAATATTTTGGTCTCCCTTTATTTTATAGAGGACCAAGTCTAAGCACCGTACACTTTTCTAGCCCCTACAAAACGCTGGGAGATAAGAATATACTAATTCTACCATAACTGCATCCTAGTTTGTGTGTATGCCTGTGTGGATATGTGTGTGTGTGTGTGTGTGTGTGTGTGTGTGTGTGTGTGTGTGTGTGAAGGAGGAGACTAAATGATCAATAATTTTATTTCTATATGTGATTTTTGCCGATTGCTTGTAGAATAAAATCTAGGATTTTAAATCACTTTCCCATTTTATCTTCAATTTTATCTCTTTTTCCTGATCTTCTGATAATTAAACACTCCTTAAGTTTTCTGCCTTTCTTCTTTGTTTCTTCTCTGAATATCCTCCAAGAATACTGAACTCTTTGTTTTAGACATGAAGAAACAGTGCTAGAGAAATCCTGTGGCTGGCCCACAGTCACATAGAGTTGGTATCAGCCACCTGCTATCTCCAGGGCCACATCTCAAGTTTCTGTGATCTAGCATTGCCATCATCATAGTGACCTCCATCACTATGGTTTTCCAACTCTCTAACACACTATCCATTCCTGTGGAGCTTCCACATTCTCTCATCATCTCACCCTTCTTTCTATCCTTGATGCTTTCAATAAGTTGTTTATTTTATTTTTTAATTAATTAATTTATTTATTTTTGGCTGTGTTGGGTCTTCGTTGCTGTGCACGGGCTTTCTCTAGTTGTGGCGAGTGGGGGCTACTACTGTTCGTTGTGGTGCACGGGCTTCTCATTGCGCTGGCTTCTCTTGTTGTGGAGCATGGGCTCTAGGCATGTGGGCTCAGTAGTTGTGGCTCAAGGGCTCTAGAGCACAGGCTCAGTAGTTGTGGGGCACGGGCTTAGTTGCTCCATGGCATGTGGCATCTTCCCGGACCAGGGCTCAAACCCGTGTGCCCTGCATTGGCAGGTGGATTCTTAACTACTGTGCCACCAGGGAAGTCCCTAAGTTGTTTATTTTTAAGTCTATTTTTTTTTCTATTGAAGGGAATAATGCTCCTGTAGAGTAACCATCTAATAGAAGGTTAAATAACCTTAGTGAGAAATACTGGCAATGCTAAATAGAATATGCTATAGTTATCAGTAAAGAGGCTGAAAATATAACATGGATGATTACAGAGATGACATTTAGTATGGGGAAAAAACAGTCAAATAGCAAAAGAAATATAATCAGAAGTAGACTTGTCTACCAGGAAGGAACAATCTGAAAAATGACTCCATGCCTGTGAGTGAAAATGGGGAGAAAATTGTTAGTGAATTTGCTGTGTGTGATGTGTGTGTGTGTACCTTCACATGGTAGAGAAAAACCCAAGAATAATCTGAAGAGAATGAAAAATTATGTCCAAGTCTTACTAATAGATTTTAATTTCTCAAAAATAAACAAAAAACAATTTCAGAAAATGATCATAAGGAATGACAATAGAACCTTTGAACTTCTGTATAAGTTATTTGTTTACTTTGACTTGGCATCAGGAGAAAGTGAGGATCTACATATATTAGAAAAGCAGGGGGCTTCCCTGGTGGCGCAGTGGTTGAGAGTCCGCCTGCCGATGCAGGGGACATGGGTTCGTGTCCCGGTCCAGGAAGATCCCACATGCCGCGGAGTGGCTGGGCCCGTGAGCCATGGCCGCTGAGCCTGTGTGTCCGGAGCCTGTGCTCCGCAATGGGAGAGGCCACAACAGTGAGAGGCCCGCGTGCTGCAAAAAGAAAAAGAAAGAAAGAAAAAGAAAAGCAGAGTGTGCAAGTTGTCCAGTATTTGGAAACATATACTTAGGAGTAGCCGTACAATATTTTTCATGTGGAACACAGATTAAATGTCATGGAAGCTCTCCTAATGCTGTAAAAGTGGTGTTGCTGAAATGACGAATAAGCTTCCAAGGCAGGTATTTTACATATGCCCTACTGGTCACTTAAAACTAGATATAGAGACAAATTAGAAAGTCTGTCACAGATAATAAATGATTCGAGGTAAGGATGACAATTTTTAAGTAGCTAGGTAACTTGCCATAACTATTTGGGTTAACCTGCAAATACCTATAATTTAGAGATTATGGGACACTTTTCCATGGAATTAAATGATTTCAATTTGTTAGGACTGTCATTTATTTATAATGAGTGGATTTTTCTTATTCTCATGCTAGTTTACTTGGTTTATGATCTGTTAAAATAACATGTGTATTGAAAATTGTAGGCTGTCACCCAATTGTTTTCATTATTTTTGAGACGTCATTTGCCTCAGTTTTAAAATGGTAGCACTGAAATGAGCCAGGCTTTCCCACAGAGGTTTTCTGGAAAACCTATGAACTTCTTATTTCTAACAAATTAGTAAAATTGGATAAATCAATAACTTCATTTGTACTACTCCAGTTCAATCCAGTTAGGGATCTATGTAAATCAATTTATAATGAGGAAAGCAAGAGAATTTGAAGAATAAACAAGGCTAGAAGACAAAGAGAAAAATGTTTATCCAATAATAAATACCAAGGTTTAAACCTGAATTGTTTTGTTTTCTGGTTTTCTCTGCTAGACTATAAACCACTTAAGGGCAGCTGGCTTATCTTACCCAGTTTTGTATGCCCAGTACTGACACAAAGAAGGCATTCAATAAATGAGTGAAAGAAAAAGAAGAGAGAGTAAGAGATAGATATTTGCCAGGGGTAGGGGGAGAATAAAAATACTTGAAATGGCTGTTGTTAAAATTTTAAATTTTTCCATTGATGATAAGGAAAAGGAGAGTCTTCATGGTTTCATTTTCAAATATATATCTTCTAAATATTTCATAAAATGTGTTTTTAAAATTCCCATGATATAAATTTGTGTCTGACAATTTAATGAATGAGCTCTGTAAAAATGGTTTGTATTAGGCTTAAAACACGAGAAAGTAAGCCTTGTTTCAGGTAAAAATGCATTTTCTGTGTAAGTAATTCATCTTTTTTCCTTTCTCTTTTAAACTGAAAAAAAAATTATTTCAGAATCCCACTTTTCTGAGTCACTTACAATGTTTTCTCAACCTATGTGGGCAAATAGTGCTGTTATTTTAAAAAGGCACTTTAAAAAAAGGGGGGGTGCTTAATTTCTCTTATCTCTTTCAGACAGACTGTAATTAGAATTAGCTAGGGCTTTACTTAATTTTGCAGGAGTTCTTGTGTACAGCCTTCATACCCTTGGTATAATTAACATTGTATCACTCCCATTAGTGTTTTTAAGCACTTAAATTGTGTCATAATGGTCACAGCTAAAGTTGCCATTAAAGGGCAATTGCTATTTATTATGCTTATAAAGTAGACACTTTACCACAGGAAAATAACATATATAGTAAGGTTCCACTTAGAAAGCAGGAATAGACAGTGCCGTTAGTTATGGCACCCTTGGGCTGAAAGGGCTGTCTCAAATTGATCCTATTATTATTCTATCCAGTAGGCAGTGGGGAAATCTAAACACAGATGACAAATCATTGCTTTTTTTTTCTGTTTAAGCAAAGTTTTGATTAGCTGAGTTTCCTTATAGACCCATAAAATATTGGTGTTAGGACAAAACTACAAGATGATCAGGTCCAGCCCTCTCATTTTACACATGAGAAAATGGAGACAGGAGTTTAGGTGTCAATCTCAAGGTTACAGAAGCATTAGTGGACCTAGGGTTAGAAGTCAAATGATAAGACTTGTAGCTCTCATGCCCATTTCACCAGATATTTCTGAATCATCTACCATTAGATTTCCGTTTCTTTTGTTCCCAGCAAATGATTGACGCCACTTTGATTACATTTAGCTTCTTGACTAACAAGGTGTACTGCGTTTCATTTACAAGACATTTTAGTTGATGTCAGAGACAACCATGTCATGTAGCTATTGAAGAGTGCTTGGTTTTACATGTTTGCTGGTTATACATGGTTTGGTTGTTGTTTTGTTTCATTTTGTTTTTCAGGATTCCTTTTATTGAAGGCCATAGCATTATCCTCGATGCCATTGGTATGTCATTAAAAGAGAAGAGCTCTATAAAATTTTAGTTTTTCTACCAATCATATTATACATTCAGTTTGTTTTTTCCTCTCTATAGGTTAATTTTCTCTCCCAGCCCAGAGAGAAAGATATATTTTATGTGAGTGGAAGGTATATTTTATTCAATTGAATTGTTGAAACTCAACACAAACCATTTAAAGGAGTAAACAATTATCACTGAAATGAGAACAATTTAGTGGGCTTGCATGATTAATGTCCTACATAAATTCTTTATGACATTGAATTGAAAGATGATGTTATGAATGTATAATAGGAAGTTAACAGAATGTGTCACCTTTTGATTAATTTCTGAGGAGACAGGCCTTGCAGTCAGTGATTTTGCAATGGTCAGAAGCTTATAACACTACCATATTTGTTGCTTGTAAATTAAAGTTTAGAAGCCATGATGATGTATGTCCTTAAACCAGCTGGGAGAAAGTGCCTGGAAGAGGAGATAGATAGCTTTATTTTTTTTTTCCAATAAATTTCAGCTGTATGTGTGTGTGAAGTTGTATTTTTCTCTTTCATGTCATTGCTTTGGAAAGATTAACAGCAAAAATTATAAATCTTTTTTGTAATTGTTTCTATTTGGGGAAAAAAACTTCAAAATTGCTACATTGATGTAATCCTGACAAAAGCCAGATTACTATGGATACATAGAGACTTAAATAATTATAAGTACCTATTTTCTGAAAATGGACAAAAATGGGTTATAGAATCTATCATGAAATTTTTTAAAATATCAGAGCTGCAAAAGATCCTGTAGAACATCTTACTCAACTTTCCTTTGTAGATGAGACACTGACATTGGTAAAGTGGAGTACAAATAGTATTTTAAGGTAATATAGCCCATTAGTAGCAATATTCAGAGTAATATCTGAGTATTTTTATTTCTATTTTATCTTGCCGAGTTCCTACTTTATTATTTTCCATCCTCTGCTCCTTGGTAACCCAAACCATGCCTTCTTCATAGTATTAATTTATTCACTCATTAAATTGGTACATGCATTTTCAGTGCTTACTCTATGCCAGATACCAGTGTGCTAGGCATTGGGAGAACAGGAACGAATAAATGAGATGAAAATACACACTATCCTGACATTTATATTTGGAAGGTGGGGGTAATTTATTGAAAGGTAAAGTATATAGCATATTACATAATGACAAATATTGTATAGAAAATAAAGCAGAAAAGAGAGATGTGTGGTTGTTATCATTTTAAATAAGATGGTCAGGGAAAGATTCACAAAGGCTTTAACAAAGACAGATAGTGAGGGAGCCACACAGATGTTCTAACTTGTGGTAGAGCATTTCAGGCAAAAGGAATGGCCAGACCTCCAGTCCTAAGGCAAGTGTGCCTGCTAGGTTTGGGGGATACTCTATCCAGCCAGAAGAAAGGAAAAAGAGAGAGGTACAGACAAAGTGGGGATGTGGGGAGCAGAACTTTAAAGCTTCATAGTCAACCAGAAGGACCTTAGTGTTTACTTCCAATGAGATAGGAATTTATTTATTAACTTTTAACTCACCCGACAAGTATCTAGTGACTTCCTACTAAGTTCCAGGCATTGTTCAAGTCAGAGGAAATATGTTAGTAAACATAGGACTTCAGCTTTCACTCTGAGATAAACGGGGTATCGTTGGAGAGTTTTGAGCAGAGAAGTGACCTGATATGACTTAACTTTTAACAGAAGCCCTGTGGGTGATGTTCTGCATGGAGTGTATATTGGGGGGATGGGAGGAGTAGCAGGAGGTAATAGTCAGGAAAAACTACAATAACCCAGGGAAGCTTAGACCAGGTAGGTAAAATTGAAGGTGGTAGAAAGGGTTCAGATACTGAATATGTTGAATATAGAGATAATAGACTCTTCTGATGACTACCTGGCAGACACTCTGTCATCTAGATTTTGCCCATGCCACCTTTGAGCCACAGTTAGCTAGAAACACTGTTCCAGGGCCCTTTTTTCTTCCTAAACATGCTGCACCTTCATATCTAACTCACTTGATCATCACGGTCACTTCCCTATGTCATGGCTTGACTTCCTACTCTCCCATCATAATTTGCTCTATAGTCAACCTCCATAGAGTTCAGAAATCTGAAAACCTCTTCTCTTCAAAAGGACTTGGCTCTTGCACATGAAAGCAATCCTTAGTTTGGGTACATGCAAAGCTCTTTTCAAATGATCGAAGTTCACTTTCACTTTTTTTTTTTTTTTTTTTTCTTTTGCGGTACGCAGGCCTCTCACTGTTGTGGCCTCTCCCGTTGCGGAGCACAGGCTCCGGACGCGCAGGCTCAGCGGCCATGGCTCACGGGCCCAACCGCTCCGCGGCATGAACCCCTGTCCCCTGCATCGGCAGGCGGACTCTCAACCACTGCGCCACCAGGGAAGCCCTACTTTCACCTTTTTTCTAGGCTCTATCCACCCTGCCTCCAATGAAATAGATGCACAAGCTTCAAAGGGTAGAGAGCTTGGGAAAATGATAATTGTTAAGAAACACAATATACAGCAGATACTATTTCAAAAATATTGTCCTTCTGCATGAATAGAGATAGTAGTAGGGGGCTTCCCTGGTGGCGCAATGGTTGAGAGTCCGCCTGCTGATGCAGGGGACACGGGTTCGTGCCTCGGTCCGGGAGGATCCCACATGCCGCGGAGCGGCTGGGCCCGTGAGCCATGGCCGCTGAGCCTGCGCGTCCAGAGCCTGTGCTCCGCAACGAGAGAGGCCACAGCACTGAGAGGCCCGCGTACCGCAAAAAAAAAAAGATAGTAGTAAGGCTGGCCTATGGTATTATTGTAAAGTACCTTCAATCTTCCTTTTTACCTTCATTTCCCTTTAGGGGCACTGCCCTTCCCACATAAAGAGACCATTCCCTTTGCTTGTACTCTTCACATCTATTCTCTATTCTTTCTTCATTGTAGACACTTATAATTCCATTTATGCTAAGATAAAAAATAATTATTGAAGTAGGAAATTTTACCTCCCAATACAATTTGGTTCTCTGTAGCAAATAAAGTAATGAAACTTAGGAATTCTAATGAATACAAAATAAGTCATTTTTGTTTGCTTTTTCCCTGCCTTGGGCAAAAAGAATTAGGTATATATCAAGGGGGTTCTTAAACTTGAGACATTATAAAAATGATAAAAGGATCTATGGAAAATGAATGAAAGTTTACTCTAAAATGAGAACTATATTATATTTTGAATCAAATACCATCACACTGGTGATTAGAATTCAACATAGAATTTTGGGGGGGACACAAATACTCAGTCCATAACAGTTGCTCAAGCAAGTTGACCATCATCTTCTAAGAGTGGGAAACCAGCAATTTGTCTTAAATGTGGTTTTAATTGTCTGTACCTTAAACGGTACCTTGATATGAGGAAAATAGCAAGAATTTGTCATTAAAGTTTTCTTAGTAATTTGTTAACTTTCTACCACTGACAGACGATTTGTCTTATAAGTAAAATGTGCCGTCGTGACCTTAACACTTTCTATTTTCTGTCAGTGTGATAGTTGATTTTCCTCTCCTCAATTAGGCAACTGTTCTAGTGACTCAAAGTAATTTTTGTGACATGATTGACATGTGAAGAAGTGACATATCCCGTTCACTAAAAAGATGCATATTATGAGCAAAGAGGCCTCTGTGCTCTGATAAAGCTAAAAGGAAAAAACTTCTACATTGAGAATTCTGAGGAAGAAAGCCAATAAAAATTATTCCATCCCCATAAACATCAGTATAAGCTTTGAGAATAGCAGGGTCATTGTTTATATTAGATGCTTAGAATAAAGACAGAGTTGAAGTAATTTTTTAAATGCAACATATAGTTGAGAAATTAAGAAGCTATTGAAAATTTTAGATATGAGCTGAAAGAAATTAATCCATCCTATTCATCCAGAAGATATCCAATCACTTTCATCTTGTTTTATATTAGATAATATTTTAAAGAAATGTATAAAATCTACTAAAAGAGGTTTTCATCAGAGGGAAGAGTATTAAATAACGAATTTCCATGCTTTTAAATTTAGGCATGCCTTTAAATAAAATAATTTTTAAGGCATAAATCTGTTTAGCCCATGCAGATGTCACAAAATTTAGATATGGATGTAGAGAAATGCCAACTTGTTGGGATGTGAGGATTAGATACGGTGCATGCCAGCAATGGGAATTCAAGAGGATGTTCTGTATTCCTCTCTCTTACTTCTTTGAAGATAACTTCCCAGCTCAAAATACCTGTGGTATTTAGAGTAAAACGAGTCTTTTAAAATGGGCTAAAATTAATTATTCTTTGTTCTTGTGAAGTACCTTTCTTTTGAGGATGTGCAACAGGTCTGTAAGTACAGGAGTAAAATGTACTCACAGCTCCCTCAAGAGAGATGCACATCATGTGAATATATTATTTCATACTTAATAGACTAAAATACAGAAGTATATCATCCAGACATAAGCAAAACTAAACCAAAGGGCTAGGTGGGGAAATCACACACACACACAGCCTATATTCATACACATGTGGGTGAGTCTATGTATGTAGAAAAGGAAAAGATTCTGGCTTACTTGTGTACAAGCTCACAGAATAACAATTCCCAACACTTCTTTATTTCTCTCCCTTCTCTTTTACATGGAAGCAATTCCTCTAGTGCCCAATAAGATTATAACTTGCACAAAAAAAGCTGTTTTTAAAATTTTGATCCTTACTTATTTTTTTCTTTTTTAAAATTAACAACATGAATCACCTGTGCCACTCATTTAGGACTTTCATTCAATATAACTTTAAATCAGGCATCTATTATCATCACATACCAATACTATTCTTAAATCGTTGCTGTGATTTGACCTTCTGAAGCAGGACCTGTGTAAAACCTGTGTCACCCATGGAAGTATGAGCTCCTTGGTATGAAAACCAGTCTTTTACATTTTAATATCCACACTAGATATAGTAGGATGCTAGGGTGCTGTTGATAAAAATACTGCATTTTGTTTCATTCATAGATAGGAGGTCACAAAACTGCAGGCTAAATAAATATATAAATCAAGTAGCATTTCCACAGAATTTTTTTCCCTGACACGAAAATATTTGACTTGTATTACTCATCCTATCCAAGTAGCAAGTATAAAAATGTAGATATCCAAACCTTTAAAATAACCTAGAATTATCTGGTTTCATTCCTAGTTCAAAGAATGTGAGGTAAAGGAATTCTACTAGAAATAGTCTATGAAAAAAAATCTAAATATAAAGACAGACTAGGTAGGTCAGACAGTGACTGGATTTGCCTATCCTCATCCTTCTTTATTAAGGCTTTTCTACTTTCATATGCCAGAAAGCTTATAGCGTTAAAGTTTAACCAACAAAAATTTCCTGACAGAGTTTCAGTTATCAGGCCAACGATCCAGAAGAGGATAAGAGAACTCTGTGTCTCAGTGAGCAAAGAGGAACATTTGGTGTTAAGCATTCAAGCAAATGCCCAACTGTAATGAAAAGCATCATAAAAAATTGAAGATACCTGAGGAGATCTGTACCCAGGTTTTGGACCCTGCTGGGGTGCAGCTAACCTTGCATTTCAGCCAAGACTTTTAACATAGATATTTCCCCTTTTAATGACACTCTAAGAATGCAGCGTAAACTCTAATGGTACTTACCTAAAGTGACATTCTGTAACAGAGTGAAGTATGCATAAGGAACCAAAAAAAAAAAGGTTTCTTGGAAGATGTGGGACTCAAATGGGAACTCAGTGCCCTTAGAAGAGGGCAAGTATCTGAATCAGAGAAGACCAAGAGAAATGGCTTCCTGATGTGGTGACCACAGGGGGTAATGAGAGCTTCACGTGGTAACTGGAAGAAAGTCGTGCCTTGTGAACGTGTAAGAAACAGGGTTAGATCATACGGGTGGAACTGAACTGAAGTAGGAGAGTTTGAACTTAATGCAATAGGTCAAAGGGAGTCATTTTATTTTTATGAATCCAGCAGTGGTAGTTTAACTGAATCTACTTACCTTATTCCAACTCTTTGTTCACTTACAAAGCTTCAACTACTTCTTACTGTCAGACAACTTCCATTTCAGAAATACTAGGGTGTACGGATAAGCAACATGGAAAAATGAAAAACCCCATGAAGTTATCACCCAAAGACTGAACTAATGTTAATTCTCAAGATATATCCTTCGTACATGAAACTTTCTTTCAAGAAAAAGTTAAACATTAAGTCGAGCGTGGGGGGCGGGTGAGGGACTCAAACTAAGCCCAGGAAGTGAACACTATCCCTTCCTGGTCATTTTCCTTATTTTCTTTGAATTTTGAAATACAAAGAAGGAACGTGGAATTGGCCATAATGAATAGAAAAATAAGAAATGCCATTATTTTTAATATTTTATTCAGCTTTCTATTTAGCTTAATTTTAATATTATATATTAATGTCAATTCTATTCCTGGAGCTTGGGTTAATGTAAGTCGTGGGATTCATTCCTTCAACAAATAATTACTGAATAACTACTAATTATGTGTTAGGCTAGATAAATAAGACATCCTGTCTCAAAGAGCTCAAAATCGAATACTGTTGAAATTAGCTTCCATTCAAGATCTTTGTCAGACATATGTGGGAATTTATGACACAGCTATGCTTTGTCTTTCTCTGACTAAACTGATAAACATTTTCAAACCTTCTAATTCCCTGGCCAAACTTATTGTCAGTATTAATGCCCCCACTTCTCCAAAACACACTAAAGTATTTAATTTGTTGAAGAGGTGAGTGTTTCGTTTATTTATTCAGTTATTTCACCCACTTGTATGATGTCCTGTTCTGTGCCAGGGAGGCCTTATGAAAGAGGTCAGTTTTATAAAGACAAGGCAGGGTCCGGCTTAGGAGAGCTTCAGCCTTCAGAAAGCAAACAGAGGAGTAAGTCCAGGTAACCCAGGGTTCTGTTGGATCCCACTGGCACCGTGGATGAACCACTTCATTTATTGTACACTAGTACCGTCTCAGGGATAGTTGTGCCATCTCCTTCTTGAGCAGCTGAAGACTAGACGATGTGAAGTTTCTCAACTCCAATTCTCTCCTTTAAACTCAGTGTTTACCTCCACCAACAGCTTTGTCCCTCTTCCCTCTTTCCTAAAGCTAAGTTGCCCACCTGAGTGCCAAACTCCATCTCCATCCATCTTCTCAAGGACCTACTTGAAACTATTCTTTCCCTCTCCTACGTTTCAATCTCTTTTTCTCTAACCACATTTTATCTTTTCAGTCTATTCGCAACTTATTTCTATACTAAAAAAAATAAAATAAATCTTTTGCTTGTATGCTAGGCCAGTCAGGTCCACTGTTTTGGAATTTCTTGTAGGGTCCAGTGATTTAGGAAGTGTATACTGGTGATCAGCACTTATTTCTTCTACAGAAATAGGAAGGACCTTGTTCTGTGCTGGTTTTCTGCTCCACATTCCCACCCCACGGCATTCCTCTCAGCCTTAACCTGTAAGGACAGTGAATCCATGCCCTGGGGTCCTTTTGCCCAGCAGATTCTTCACCCTCTACCAGGTATTGAGTCCATCATAGGCAAGACGCACTGACTCACTGGATCTTTTGATTGTATATATGTATATCTCTGCATTACTGTTTACTGGCTAAACAGAAAGCCTAAGGAAGAGTAACCTAAGGCTGAATTCTAGCCTTCTTTTTCTCTCAACGTGAGCCAGGACCAGCTCTCATGGGCTAGATCAGCTCACCTTCTCTCTACTTCTCCTTCAAGCTGCTTCCTATCTCTCTTGTTTCCTTTCACTCCCAAAGGTCTTGAAAGCGAAGTCACATTTACGGGGTCCACTTCCTCGTCTCCTATTTACTACTCTCTCCCACACTATCTGACTTTTCCTCTAACCGTGCTATTGATAATATACTTGCTGAAATCATTAAAGTTTTCCAAATTGCCAAATTCTGTGACCTTTTCTCGTCTTATTGTACTTGACTTCTATATATCATTTGGGGCTGTTGACAGTTCCACAAGTCATTAAATTCACTCTTTCCCTGCCATCCATTTATCTGAATTTTCCTAGTACATCTCATTCTCCTTTGCTTTCTTCTCTTTTAGTCCTTCCTTCTGGACCATTGTTTTTTCTCAGGAGTTTGTGTTTGTTCTAATTAACTTCCCACTTCACATTCTTCTTGGGTGGTATCATCCATAATTTCCACTGCTGATAATTCATAAATCAAAATCTAGTTCCAATTTTTCCTATCAGTATTCTATTTCTAACTCTGTATGAGCCATAGTAATCTAATTGTTCCACAGTTACAATTAATGTACTGAACTGTGGCTACCCCAAACTCATATGTGGAAGCCCTAAACCCCAATTTGACCGTATTAGGAGCTATCTTTAAAGAGGTAATTAAGATATAATGAGGTCATAAGGGTAGGGACCTCATCCAATAGGACTGGTGTCCTTGTAAGAAGAAGAAAAGAGACCGTGGATGTGCACACACAGAGGAAACACCATGTGATGACACAACAAGAAGCCATTGGACCTCACCATTTATCCAGTATTTAAAAAAAGGGAAGCCTAGGGTCATCTCTTTTCCTTACTTCCACATCTAAAAAAGGACAGAAACTGTAGCATTGTGGTGAGGAGCACAGGCTAGCATTACCATTGGCTAGCTCTAAAATCATAGCAAATTTGTGTTCTTTTGTTAATTGCTATTCTGACAGGTGTGAGGTGTGGTTGTGGTTTTGATTTGCATTTCCCTGATGATTAATGATGATGAGCATCTTTTTATGTGCCTGTTGGCCATCTGCACTTCCTCTCTGGAAAAATGTCTGTTGAGTTCTTCTGCTTATTTTTTAACCAGGGTGTTTGGTTTTGTTGATATTGAGATGTATGAGCTGTTTATATATGTTGGATATTAACCTGTATCCATCATAGCATTTGCAAATATTTTCTCCCATTCGGTTAGGTTGTCTTTTCCTCTTGGCAATGGTTTCCTTCACTGTGCAAAAAACTTTTAAGTTTAATTAGGTCCCATTTGTTTATTTTTGCTTTTATTTCCATTGCTTCGGGAGACTTATCCAAAAAAATATTGCTACTATTTATGTCAAAGAGTGTTCTGCCTATGTTTCCTTCTAGGACTTTTATGGTTTCTGGTCTTACATTTAGGTCTTTACCCCATTTTGAGTTTATTTTTGTATATATGGTGTTAGCGAATATTCTAATTTAATTGTTGGTGAGGATGTGGAGAAAAGTACTTAATTTTTTTAACATCTTTATTGGAGTACAATTGCTTTACAATGGTGTGTTAGTTTCTGCTTTATAACAAAGTGAATCAGTTATACATATACATATGTTCCCATATCTCTTCCCTCTTGCGTCTCCCTCCCTCCCACCCTCCCTATCCCACCCCTCTAGGTGGTCACAAAGCACCGAGCTGATCTCCCTGTGCTATGTGGCTGCTTCCCACTAGCTATCTATTTTACGTTTGGTAGTGTATATATGTCCATGCCACTCTCTCGCTTTGTCACAGCTTACCCTTCCCCCTCCCCATATCCTCAAGTCCATGCTCTAGTAGGTCTGTCCTAGGTTCTTCATGCCCCCTTTTTTTTTCTTAGATTCAATATATATGTGTTAGCATATGGTATTTCTTTTTCTCTTTCTGACTTACTTCACTCCGTATGACAGACTCTAGGTCCATCCACCTCACTACAAACAACTCAATTTCGTTTCTTTTTATGGATGAGTAATATTCCATTGTATATATATGCTACGTCTTCTTTATCCATTCATCTGATGATGGACACTTAGGTTGCTTCCATCTCCTGGCTACTGTAAATAGAGCTGCAATGAACATTGTGGTACATGACTCTTTTTGAATTATGGTTTTCTCAGGGTATATGACCAGTAGTGGGATTGCTAGGTCGTATGGTAGTTCTATTTGTAGATTTTTAAGGAACCTCCATACTGTTTTCCATAATGGCTGTATCAATTTATATTCCCACCAACAGTGCAAGAGGGTTCCCTTTTCTCCACACCCTCTCCAGGATTTATTGTTTCTAGATTTTTTGATGATGGCCATTCTGACCAGTGTGAGATGATATCTCATTGTAGTTGTGATTTGTATTTCTCTAATGATTAATTATTTTGAGCATTCTTTCATGTATTTGTTGGCAATCTCTATATCTTCTTTGGTGAAATGTCTATTGAGGTCTTCTGCCCATTTTTGGATTGGGTTGTTTGTTTTTTTGTTATTGAGCTGCATGAGCTGCTTGTAAATTTTGGAGATGAATCCTTTGTCAGTTGCTTCATTTGCAAATATTTTCTCCCATTCTGAGGGTTGTCTTTTGGTCTTGTTTATGGTTTCCTTTGCTGTGCAAAAGCTTTGAAGTTTCATTAGGTCCCATTTGTTTATTTTAGTTTTTATTTCCATTTCTCTAGGAGGTGGGTCAAAAAGGATCTTGCTGTGATTTATGTCATAGAGTGTTCTGCCTATGTTTTCCTCTAAGAGTTTGATAGTTTCTGGCCTTACATTTAGGTCTTTAATCCATTTTGAGCTTATTTTTGTGTATGGTGTTAGGGAGTGTTCTCATCGCATACTTTTACATGTAGCTGTCCAGTTTTCCCAGCACCACTTATTGAAGAGGCTGTCTTTTCTCCACTGTATATTCTTGCCTCCTTTATCAAAGATAAGGTGACTATATGTGCATTGGTTTATCTCTGGGCTTTCTATCGTGTTCCATTGATCTATATTTCTGTTTTTGTGCCAGTACCATACTGTCTTGATTACTGTAGCTTTGTAGTATAGTCTGAAGTCAGGGAGCCTGATTCCTCCAGCTCCATTTTTTGTTCTCAAGATTGCTTTGGCTCTTTGGGGTCTTTTGCGTTTCCATACAAATTGTGAACTTTTTTGTTCTAGTTGTGTGAAAAATGCCATTGGTAGTTTGATAGGGATTGCATTGAATCTGTAGATTGATTTGGGTAGTAGAGTCATTTTCACAATGTTGATTCTCCCAATCCAAGAACATGGTATATCTCTCCATCTACTTGTATCATCTTTAATTTCTTTCATCAGTGTCTTATAATTTTCTGCATACAGGTCTTTTGTCTCCTTACGTAGGTTTATTCCTAGATATATTATTCTTTTTGTTGCAATGGTAAATGGGAGTGTTTTCTTAATTTCACTTTCAGACTTTTCATCATTAGTGTATAGGAATACCAGAGATTTCTGTGCATTAATTTTTTATCCTGCTACTTTACCAAATTCATTGATTAGCTCTAGTAGTTTTCTGGTAGCATCTTTGTGATTCTCTATGTATAGTATCATGTCATCTGCAAACAGTGACAGCTTTACTTCTTCTTTTCCAATTTGGTTTCCTTTTATTTCTTTTTCTTCTCTGAATGCTGTGGCTAAAACCAAAACTATGTTGAATAAGAGTGGTGAGAGTGGGCAACCTTGTTTTGTTTCTGATATTCGTGGAAATGGTTTCAGTTTTTCACCATTGAGGATGATGTTGGCTGTGGGTTTGTCATATATGGCCTTTATTATGTTGAGGAAAATTCCCTCTATGACTACTTTCTTCTGGGTTTTTATCATAAATGGGAGTTGAATTTTGTCAAAAGCTTTCTCTGCATCTATTGAGATGATCATCTGGTTTTTCTCCTTCAGTTTGTTAATATGATGTATCACATTGACTGATTTGCGTATATTGAAGAATCCTTGCATTTCTGGAATAAACCCCACTTGATCATGGTGTATGATCCTTTTAATGTGCTGTTGGATTCTGTTTGCTAGTATTTTGTTGAGGATTTTTGCCTCTATGTTCATCAGTGATATTGGCCTGTAGTTTTCTTTCTTTGTGATATCTTTGTCTGGTTTTGGTATCAGGGTGATGGTGGCCTCGTAGAATGCGTTTGGGAGTGTTCCTCCCTCTGCTATATTTTGGAAGTGTTTGAGAAGGATAGGTGTTAGCTCTTCTCTGAATGTTTGGTAGAATTCGCTTGTGAAGCCATCTGGTCCTGGGCTTTTGTTTGTTGGAAGATTTTTAATCACAGTCTTAATTTCAGTGCTTGTGATTGGTCTGTTCATATTTTCTATTTCTTCCTGGTTCAGTCTCGGCAGGTTGTGCATTTCTAAGAACTTATCCATTTCTTCTAAGTTGTCCGTTTTATTGGCATACAATTGCTTGTAGTAATCTCTCATGATCTTTTGTATTGCTGCAGTGTCAGTTGTTACTTCTCCTTTTTCATTTCTAATTCTATTGATTTGAGTCTTCTTCCTTTTTTTCTTGATGATTCTGGCTAATGGTTTATCAATTTTGTTTATCTTCTCAAAGAACCAGCTTTTAGTTTTATTGATCTTTGCTATCATTTCCCTCATTTCTTTTTCATTTATTTCTGATCTGATCTTTGTGATTTCTTTCCTTCTGCTAACTCGGGGGTTTTTTTGTTCTTCTTTCTCTAATTGCTTTAGGTTCAAGGTTAGGTTGTTTATTTGAGATGTTTCCTGTTTCTTAAGGTAGGATTTTATTGCTATAAACTTCCTTCTTAGAACTGCTTTTGCTGCATCCCATAGGTTTTGGGTTGTCGTGTCTCCATTGTCACTTGTTTCTAGGTATTTTTTTATTTCCTCTTTGATTTCTTCAGTGATCACTTCATTATTAAATAGTGTATTGTTTAGCCTCCATGTGTTTGTATTTTTTACAGATCTTTTCCTGTAATTGATATCTAGTCTCATAGCATTGTTGTCGGAAAAGATACTTGATACAATTTCAATTTTCTTAAATTTACCAAGGCTTGATTTGTGACCCAAGATATGATCTATCCTGGAGAATGTTCCATGAGCACTTGAGAAAAATGTGTATTCTGTTGTTTTTGGATGGAATGTCCTATAAATATCAATTAAGTCCATCTTGTTTAATGTATCATTTAAAGCTTGTGTTTCCTTATTTATTTTCATTTTGGATGATCTGTTCATTGGTGAAAGTGGGGTGTTAAAGTCCCCTACTTTGAATATGCTACTGTCGATTTCCCCTTTTATGGCTGTTAGTATTTGCCTTATGTATTGAGGTGCTCCTATGTTGGATGCATAAATATTTACAATTGTTATATCTTCTTCTTGGATCAATCCCTTGATCATTATGTAGTGTCCTTCTTTGTCTCTTCTAATAGTCTTTATTTTAAAGTCTATTTTGTCTGATATGAGAATTGCTACTCCAGCTTTCTTTTGATTTCCATTTGTATGGAATATCTTTTTCCGTCCCTCACTTTCAATCTTTATGTGTCCCTAGGTCTGAAGTGGGTCTCTTATAGACAGTATATATATGGGTCTTGTTTTTGTATCCATTCAGCCAGTCTGTGTCTTTTGGTGGGAGCATTTAATCCATTTACATTTAAGGTAATTATCGATATGTACGTTCATATTCCCATTTTCTTAATTGTTTTGGGTTTGTTATTGTAGGTCTTTTCCTTCTCTTTTGTTTCTTGCCTAGAGAAGTTCTTTAGCATTTGTTGTAAAGCTGGTTTGGTGGTGCTGAACTGTCTCAGCTTTTGCTTGTCTGTAAAGGTTTTAATTTCTCCATCAAATCTGAATGAGATCCTTGCTGGGTAGAGTAATCTTGGTTGCAGGTTTTTCTCCTTCATCACTTTAAATATGTCCTGCCACTCTCTTCTGGCTTGCAGAGTTTCTGCTGAAAGATCAGCTGTTAACCTTATGGGGATTCCCTTGTGTGTTATTTGTTGTTATTCCCTTGTTGCTTTTAATATGTTTTCTTTGTATTTAATTTTTGACAGTTTGATTAATATGTGTCTTGGCGTGTTTCTCCTTGGATTTTTTATCCTGTATGGGACTTTCTGTGCTTCCTGGACTTGATTAACTATTTCCTTTCCCATATTAGGGAGGTTTTCAACTATAATCTCTTCAAATATTTTCTTAGTCCCTTTCTTTTTCTCTTCTTCTTCTGGGACCTCTATAATTTGAATGTTGGTGTGTTTAGTGTTGTCCCAGAGGTCTCTGAGACTGTCCTCAGTTCTTTTCATTCTTTTTTCTTTATTCTGCTCTGCAGTAGTTATTTCCACTATTTTATCTTCCAGGTCACTTATCCGTTCTTCTGCCTCAGTTATTCTGCTATTGATCCCTTCTAGAGGGTTTTTAATTTCATTTATTGTGTTGTTCCCTCTTTAGTTCTTCTAGGTCCTTATTAAACGTTTCTTGCATTTTCTCCATTCTATTTCCAAGATTTTGGATCATCCTTACTATCATTATTCTGAATTCTTGTTCAGGTAGACTGCCTATTTCCTCTTCATTTGTTAGGTCTGGTTGGTTTTTATCTTGCTCCTTCACCTGCTGTGTGTTTTTCTGTCTTCCCATTTTGCTTATCTTACTGTGTTTGGGGTCTCCTTTCTGCAGGCTGCAGATTTGTAGTTCCTGTTGTTTTTGGTGTCTGTCCCCAGTGGCTAAGGTTGGTTCAGTGGGTTGTGTGGGTTTCCTGGTGGAGGGGACTAGTGCCTGTGTTCTGGTGGATGAGGCTGGATCTTGTCTTTCTGGTGGGCAGGTCCACGTCTGGTGGTGTCTTTTGGGGTGTCTGTGGCCTTATTCTGATTTTAGGAAGCCTCTCTGCTAATGGGTGGTGTTGTGTTCCTGTCTTGGTAGTTGTTTGGCATAGGGTGTCCAGCACTGTAGCTTGCTGGTCTTTGAAGCTGGGTGTTGGTGTTGAGATGGAGATCTCTGGGAGACTTTCGTCATTTGATATTTCGTGGAGCTGGGAGGTCTCTTGTGGACCAGTGTCCTGAAGTTGGCTCTCCCACCTCAGAGGCACAGCACTGACTCCTGGCTGCAGCACCAAGAGCCTTTCATCCACACGGCTGAGAATAAAAGGGAGAAAAAGTAGAAAGAAAGAAAGAGAGAAAGAAAGAAAGAAAGAAAGAAAGAAAGAAAGAAAGAAAGAAAGAAAGAAAGAAAGAAAGAAAGGAAGAAAGGAAGAAAGAAAGAAAGAAAGAAAGAAAGAAAGAAAGGGGATAAAATAAAGTAAGATAAAATAAAATAAAGTTATTAAAATAAAAAATAATTATTAAGAAAAAAAAAATTTTTAAGTAAAAGAAACAAAAAAACCCGGACAGACAGAACCCTAGGACAAATGGTGAAAGCAAAGCTATACAGACAAAATCTCACACAGAAGCATACACATACACACAAAAAGAGGAAAAGGGGAAAAAATAATATATCTTGCTCTCAAAGTCCACCTCCTCAATTTGGGATGATTCGTTGTCTATTCATGTATTCCACAGATGCAGGGTACATCAAGTTGATTGTGGAGATTTAATCCGCTGCTCCTGAGGCTGCTGGGAGAGATTTCCCTTTCTCTTCATTGTTCGCACAGCTCCCGGGGTTCAGCTTTGGATTTGGACCTGCCTCTGCGTGTAGGTCGCCTGAGTGCATCTGTTCTTCGCTCAGACAGGACTGGGTTAGAGGAGCAGCTTATTCGGGGGCTCTGGCTCACTAAGGCCGAGGAGAGAGAGGGGCACGATGCGGGGTGAGCCTGCGGCGGCAGAGGCCAGCGCGACGTTGCACCAGCCTGAGGAGCGCCGTGCGTTGTCCCTGGATCATGGGACCCTGGCAGTGGCGGGCTGCACAGGCTCCCGGGAGGGGCGGTGTGGATAGTGACCTGTGCTCGCACACAGGCTGCTTAGTGGTGGCAGCAGCGGCCTTAGCGTCTCATGCCCGTCTCTGGGGTCCGCGCTGATAGCCGCGGCTCGTGCCCGTCTCTAGAGCTCCTTTAAGCACGCTCTTAATCCCCTCTCCTTGCGCAGCAGGAAACAAAGAGGGAAGAAATAGTCTCCTGCCTCTTCGGCAGGTCCAGACTTTTTCCCGGACTCCCTCCCGGCTAGCCGTGGCGCACTAACCCCTTCAGGCTCTGTTCACGTCTTCAACCCCAGTCCTCTCCCTGGGATCTAAACTCCGGAGCCCGAGCCTCAGCTCCCAGCCCCGCCTGCCCCAGCGGGTGAGCAGACAAGCCTCTCTGGTGAGTGCTGGTAGGCACCGATCCTCTGTGTGGGAATCTCTCCGCTTTGCCCTCCGCGCCCCTGTGCCTGCATTCTCCTCTGCGGCTCCGAAGCTTCCCCCCTCCGCCACCCACAGTCTCTGCCCGGGAAGGGGCTTCCTAGTGTGTGGAAACCTTTCCTTTCTCACATCTCCCTCCCACTGGTGCAGGTCCCATCCCTATCCTTTTGTCCCTGTTTATTCTTTTTTCTTTTGCCCTACCAAGGTATGTGGGGACTTTCTTGCCTTTTGGGATGTCTGAGGTCTTCTGCCAGCATTCAGTAGGTGTTCTGTAGGAGTTGTTCCACGTGTAGATGTATTTCTTATGTATCTGTGGGGAGGAAGGTGATCTCCGCGTCTTACTCTTCCACCATCTTCCCCCTCTCCCCCGAAAAGTATTTTAAAATAGCCATATTTATAGAATGGTTCTGTCCACAGAGTTGTTGGCTTCAACAGGCCCTGGTGCGCTCACCAGAGGCACGCTGTGTAGAAGGGCATGGACTCTGGGGTCATACCTTCTGGATTCAAATCCCAGTTTTACTACTTAATAGCTGAGTCACTGAAGGCAAATAATTCAATCTGCTGTGCTTCTGTTTCCTCTTTAACAATGTTATAGTGCCAAGGTGGCCATTAGATTAGTGAAAAGTTATAAAGCTCTTAGAAGAGTGGCTGGTACGTAGTAAAAACTCAATAAACGTTGGCTACTCAATTAGTTTAAAAGCCTTTGCTGCCACCCTTTTGTTAACTCAAGCAATTTCTTCCATTTCTGGTTCAGACTTTTGCATACACAATTGTACAAGTCTACTTGTCTGAAGTTCATTGACAAGTGATGCCCATCCATCATATCCCACTCATTGAGTGGATATCAGAGGCCAGGCCTACACTTATATGGGAAAGGTAATCAAGCAAACTGGATTTTTCTTTCCCATACTGTGTTAAATAATAGTATTGATTGAACTTATCCATCTGCTATTTCTATTCAGTATTGCCATTACAGAAATCTATGGCAGAGAGACACAATTTAAGTGGGTACTTTGATCTCTTTCAGGGCACTTGGCCTTGTAAAATGATTGAGCAACAGATGTGTACAGTTTACAACCTGAAATGCGTGTGGTTCATTGAGAAGTAAAATGAAATTTAGGGTCTATTTTTATCTATATAGAACAAATAAAGGCCTGACTTGATTGTGATTGTAGAAAATCTTAATGCTGCATACATGTTGTCAGTTAAGTCATCCCCTAAGATTTTTAGACAAAAGAGTTTTTCATGTTTCTGTGAAAGTGATATATATTTGCCTTGGAAAATGTGAAGGTTTTCTTAAGATAAGGCTTATAATTAATTACTGGTGAAACTGAAATGATTCTCCTTGAGCCTTAAGAATTATGTGTGCTGTCTTCAATAGCCCTCCCATTAATGCTTCTAACATTGTTAATTTTTTATGTTCTAATCATGTTCAGTTATAGCCTTAACTTTGACTCCAGTGAAATATATCCGTACAAAGTACCTTTCTACTTTTGTAAATTGAAGTTCATAGTAGAAAATGATTTCAATTATGCAAGGCTATGCTGATTTTTCTTCTTGAGTATGTTTTGTATATTCTAATGTATCCTATTATACGTCTTTAAAAGTATAGTTTTATTCCAAATTTTTAATTCTTTCATTTTAATTGCCTAGTTCTACCTACTAATATATTAGTGATATATATGAATATACTTAATTATTTAGTATCCAACTAAAGTCCTTTCGATTAAGGCAAGATTCATTTTATTATTAAAACAATTTCTTTCCATGTTCTGAAAAGGGATTCAAAGTGACTTAAAAGTACATATAAGAGAGAAAGTTATTTTTGTTATTGTTGTTCCTGACTTTTCGCAAAGTAAAGTGAGTGGCAATGGCTAAGTTCCGATCTACGGTCTTAATGTAAATGTAGTGTTATGGTCCAATTGGGTGTATCTCCAGGTTCCATGGTAAAACAGCTCCAAATTCTCAACTAAGCATATTTTTCAAAAATAGTCTGTCTGCAAGGTTATATACAAATAACATAAATTGAAAAATACTTCTTCCGTCAGAAATCTAGTCGTTAGACATTAATTAGTGTTATGCAAATTTAATTCAGTATAATTCTACACATGAAATTTAGTTTATCAAAAATCCAAAATAGCAAAGTTAAAACCACCAGATCAATAACTAGTGTTTAGCAAGAGTTTATTGTACACATGAAAACAGTTCACAACTGGGAGCTTCCAAATTCGAAGATGGATATGCAGGTCAGGGAAAAGAATTACAAGATGGTTCATAAAGTGAAAATGAGGAAGTTGTTTATCCTATACAATGATTGGTTAAAAGTGGTTATCTTATACTATTTTTAAGCAGATCACTTAGGTTTCTTTTTATGATTGTCAGAGGCATTTACCAAAAATATTCTAAGTTAAGTTTCACTTATGTTCATAAAATGAGCTCGATATAGTCGTGCTTACATGGCTTACATGGCTTTGTCTGCTCAGGATATCTCAAGTCCAGTCTCTATTTTGTATTTAATTTCAACAAGTTCAATGGAAAATAATTGTATTGTTCCCTGTCACTGAGCAAAACAAATGACTTAATGAATTCTTCACTACTCACCCAGTGATTTTTGGCAATTTCACCGATAGTAGGCAATATAATGGCTGCCCAGAGATGTCTTTGTCTAATCTTCAGAACCTGAGACTAAATAAGGCTACAGGGCAAAGAGAAATTAAGGTTGCAGATGGAATTAAGTTTGCTAATCAGTTGATGCTAAATTTAAAAGATTGGCCTGGGTTATCCAGGTGGGCCCAGTGTAATCAAAGGGCCCCTAATACAGGAAAAAGAGGCAGAAGAGAGTGAGAAATATGGCAGCCTGAAAAGGGCTACTCCCACTGTTCCTAGCTTAGCTTTGAAGATGGAAGAATTGGGTCATGAGCTAAGGACCGTGGATGGCCTCTAGAATCTAGAAAAGACACATTAAAAGGATTCTCTTCTAGAGCCTCCAGCAGGAATGCCACTTTGCCAACACCCTAATTCTAACCCATTGAGACCCATTTGGACTTTTAACCTCCAGAACTGTAAGATAATACGTTTTCGTTTTAAGCCCCTAAGTTTCTGGTAATCTGTTATAGCAGCAAGAGGTAATAAATATACTACTCAATCCTACATCACCACCATCTTAAGTGTTTGAAGGTAAATTCATTTTATTCTTACCAAAGGAATTCTAACAACTTGGATTTCTACAGGATTTTACATCCCTGCCTTCGTATCTTTGGTATATTGATCTGGGCCAAATCCAAACCACCAAAAGGTGATATTTCCATCTCAAGTGCTAGTCCCTTGGGCCAAGCAGCACTTGGATTCACAATTCTGAAAATTAGCTACCCCATATTTAAGCAATCCAGTTCAGAAGTAAAAACCTAATTACTTAATTACTCTAGGGAATCTTCAAAATTCAATGTACAGAAGCAGTTACATTTATTTTCAGAAAATACTCTTCCTTTCTAATTTAGTTGCTACAGTTCAGCTGCACATAAGTTGATTTCTGATATCATATTTTATTAAAATACACCTAAAATGTATTTTAACATAAAGATCACAATTAATAGGAAATTCCATAACTTACTTGTACTAAAATTAAATGGTCATTCACTTTGGGATTTTGTGAAATCTGAGAGCATATTTATTTTTCTCTTAGGTATAAATTTCCAAATACACTTTTAGTTATTACGAGTAAAGCACTATCTTAATTCATTAGACCCATGGTGAAAATGTGTGACTTTGCCCTAAAGCCTGTGTATTTTCATTTGTACAGTACTGCATGTTTTACAAAACAGGCCTTTTTTTTTAAGTCATGGATTTATGTCTAGGTGGGTAAAGTTTGTTTTCATCTTCCACTAACTATAGGAAATATTCCTATTAAAAAGAGAGAGAGAGCACTAAATTCATACCAAAATTTAAAGTTATAAATGTAAAATTATCATTATCTCGTGTTTTTAAGTTGCAAGTCACTCAAAACACATTCCACTGCATGAACTATGCTGGGTTACAAAAGGGCAATAATCAATAAGGTAGCTCATTATCTGTAATATCTCTAATTACCCCTATGCTAGCACCGACACTATGGTTTAACCAATGCATATTAAGAAAATGTGCTGACAGGATCTTGTTATCCTAATTTTTGCTGTGGAGTTTTATTAGAAAATCATGTTACTCATCTGAACTGCCACAACAACAGCATTATCCCTAGGGTACTTTTTTTTTTTCATATCAAGGTTAATTTAAAGTGATTTGCATAAGTACTACAGATGTTGCTATGGGGATAAGAACAGCATATCTTCCGTGATGGACATCATATGATTGCTGTTACAGTCCTGGTAAGATTGGATTATTTATTTTAATGTCATGCAAAGCAAGTCACGTGATAGAGATCAGTATCTTTTTAATAGCATTTCATATTCCTAAATCAATCACCTTTTCACTTCTTCAGAATCCTGTGTATATAAAAATCACTACTTTATTTTTGGCCTAAGTAAATTTATCATGTTGTGTTTGGGTGTTCAGAATATTTCTTTTAATTGGTATTGATTCTTCCATCTCCCAGGAGAAGAGAAACAGTAGTTAAAAGGATAGTGGTTATTCACATTCAATTCATTCAGCAAACATTCATTGAGAGCTTAGTATGGGTCTGGCATTCTCTGTATGCTGACAACGAAATGAAATTTTGCAGTCAATATTTATTCTGGGGTGTTTTTCTAATTGAATCTGGACAGACATCGTGTTCAGTCCCGTAAATAAATAAAATCTGATAGAGGACTAAGAGGCAGAGTTTAGGAGTTGGTATACAGAAGCAGATTTTACCCTGGCTTTAAGACTTGGGAAGAGCAGAAGACCACTGAAGAACAGAGGTAACAAAGGAGAATCTCAGATATCTATCAGTGGGAATGGTAAAGAATGGGCATTTCTAAAGAAGAGAATGAGAAATACATGTTGAAATATTGAGAAATAAATACAGAAAGAAATATTCCATCTTCCTTCATTTTTCTTGCTGGGAACTGGAGGGAGGTTTTTGCAAAGCTGAGTGAAAAAGTTAAGGAGAAAGTAATAAAGTTGCAGAATATGGTGGGAGAGGTGATAGTTATTTCTCACCATAGCCCAATTTTGGTGCCTGTGTATACTGAAAAATTAGAAACGGAGAGGTGGGGAGGACACCCCCAATGACAGAAGAAAGATGAGGAAAATGTTCAAATAAGCCCATTCAACTGCCAGAAGATATGACCATGGAAGCAGTGCCCACTCCCTAAGGAATAGAGCGTAGATTATGGGGACAAATCCACAGTTTGTGGGAATCTCAGTTTTCTAATGCGTAAAAAGACTGTGGTACAAGATATAAGATGGTATATAATTATAAAGGTAGTAATAGAGCAACACAAGAGTGATTTTTTTTTAATTTTCTAAAAGAGTTTTACAGATGTCTATGACACTCTTGGTCACTTACATATCAAAATGTTTCTTATAAAATTTTATAGTTTTCGATCTATTTTATTTAGGGTTGGGGTGCAAGAGGAATATTAAAAAAATAAGAACTCGGTACTTAAAATGAGATAATAATGCCAAATTATTTATAAAATGCCATTTTCACTGCCATTTTTCATTGTAAGTTTAAAAAAATTTTCATGAAACGCAAATTTGCTCTAACTCTTAAATTTCATGGGCAAATGTGCTAAGTTTTTGAAGCTCTTCTCCCAATGTCTTTAATCAGGATGCCCATAATTTCCTCTAACCTTGGTCCCAAAGAACAGATCACAGTAGCTATGGTATAAAATTTTACTGCCTCTAGACATAATTATTAGAAAAGCGCTGCAATCCCATAACCTCTACGGAGATTGTTTTTTCCTGAGACAATGCCCAGTGTAACAGAAGGAAAGAAGCCAACAACTCTTCTCTGAAAAGACTCAATTTTTTCCTAGAATTTTTAAATTAAATTACTTAGTGATTATAATCAAGTTGATATTTCAATGTAACAAGTAGAACAGGAAATATCCTTATACCTCAGACTATTCCATCAATATACACTTTCCTCTAGCTTATCCTGTTTCCTGTGCATCAACCTTGATAAGTGGCCATCAGTAATTCACTGAAGCATCTTTAGTGATAATGCATTCACTTCGTCCAGCAGCAGCCTATTTCATTTTCAAAGGCATTCATTCTTCCTTAGGTTCAATTGACATTTGGCCTCTTAAAATTCCCCCCTATTAGTTCTAGATATACTCTATCTGTCTATCTGGCAGTTATCAAATATTTGAAAATACCCACCAAGTCCCACTATCACTTCAAGCTCCAAATGTATAAAAGCAAATTCTTACTCTATAGATGTTTCTCTCTTCCTTCTTTGTTTTTAGAGTTTTAGAATGTTCCCCGCCATCAAGCGGCTGACACTCTAACTGGACTTTTTAAATGTTGAATATAAGTAAGATAATCAATATATGGCTATAATTGTAAAGTTCATGGTGTAGCCTCCCTGGATTGTTTTGTTGTTGCTTTTCATTGTATTTTAGTTTTAATCTGTTTGTATCTCACAAGGGGTCTTCACCATAGGAGCTGGTAAAGGTTTATCATCTGTCTCCTTTACAAAAGGAACATTGTAATGTCTCTTCAAATACTAGTTCCCTCTCATATGTCACATGTTTAATGCATACAGCTTTTCAAGAATTCATCCATAGACTACAGGAGGAAAAAAGCTTAAAATATAAGAAATAACATATTTTTGTGCTAATATCTCCTAAATATTTCCAGTTAGAATGTAGTGAATAATTGATAAAGAACAGTCAGGTTTGAAGTGTATTATCTAGAATAATTCACTAGGTAACAACACTTATTCTGACCCTTAAACTGGCACTACTATACACATAGAATGATTTGTGTAGGGGGTAATCAGCTTAAAGGAAGTAGCCAAGGACTGCTGGGGTGCCAAGTTTCAGCTTCAGCTTTCTTTTTCATGTATTTAATGCACTACTAATTATTGAACAACTCATTTCTGCTTCATGCTATGATAGAGAGTCAAAAAACAGTAAGCCTCTCACAGACTTAGCAGTCTCTTGAGAATGGGAGGAAGAAGCCCAGTTGAGCAAGCAATTATAATGCAGTATGATAACTATCATATTAATGAACTCTGTTGTGAACCCATACGGGATATATGACCCATATTTGAGTGGATCCCAGAGGAGCTGATATCCCAATCTAACCCGAAGGATGGAATGAAGAGTGGATTTTTCAAGGCACTAAAAGTAGTTCCATGGGGTTCTATATGGTTAGCTCTATAACTAAGAGTCTTCGTAATGGAAATACTAGAGATTAGTTTCGAAACAGATCATGTCACATCTTATAAGATGTATTAAGTAACTTTGGACTTTAAGAGTGGTAGGCAGTCACTGAAGGATGTTAGTAAGACTTAATTCTGAATATCTTGAGCAGCAGGTATGGTGAATGGTCAGATAAGCAAGTGGTAGATTGGAGAGCTGATGGGTTCAGTAGGGAAGATTGGATGTGAAAATGTCCAAGACATAAGTACAACTCAAGGTTTTGAGAGAGAACTTGGATAATGATATAAATTTGAGTCTTCATCTTATAAATATAAATGAAGAACAAACAAGTGTCTCCAATCTTTCAGGAACTGTAATTAGACTGAGAAAAGAATCAAAAACAGAGCATTAGGGAACAGCAAGATTTAATGAATGGGTACCAAATAGAGAAGCCAGGATGTCAGGAGAAAATCCAACAATATGGACTGGAAGATGGAAGTCAAGGACAGGTGACTGTCAAGGAGAGAGTAGACCATAGTGTCACATGCTACTTATATTTTAATAACAGTGTAAAAGGGACCAATGAAGTTAATCACAAGAAGATCATTGTGAACTTGAAGTTTCAGTAGCGTGTTAGGGTCAGAAGCAAGATATCTCTGAGTAAAGAAAAGAGACACTGGATTTTAAACTCTATTAATTAGCTATTTGACATTGGCCAGGAGTGTGAAAAACTTAAGTCTATTACCCTTATGTGAAATAATGTTAAAGTTATTCAACTCTCATTTAGAATTATGAGACATTCAAAATTATCAGAATAAATCTGTGACCTTCAGTGAATTAGTCTGTAGGTTTCTTTCCTTAAGAACTTTCTGCCTCAGTGTAAATGTGAGGGCATTTATAGTGTTTATAATGATAGATTAGATGGAGGTGGTTGTATTAAGTCTTACTGAACTTTTTTAATGCCTTAAAATTTGTTTTTTTCTATTCATCTAAACAATGAACTTCTATATCAGACTGGCAGGTAGTAAATGTTTGATAAGCCCATTATCATCATGGGTGTGGGAAGCAGGCACTGGAGTACAATGGAGCAGTTAGACCTTCCTGGTGCAAGAACTTGGGCATATTTGGCAAAGTTTGAAATATGCATATCAGGAGACCCAGAAATTTTACTACAAGGAATTTAACTTCTAGAAAAACATGGACACACGTTTTACTTTGGCATGATTTGTAATTGCACACAAAAATGAAATTAGCCTGGATATCTATTCAGAGGGTTGAGCTAAACAATTACTGGTAGAGCTATGCAATGAAATATAACTTGTTTAAAAGAATGAGATAAATCTGTAGACATATTATGGAGGAATGTTTGAGAGAAAGGAGTGTTTTTGAGAAAAGGTAAAGAGCATGAGTAGCTTTTTTTCCACTTAAAAAATATATATGCCTATATATCAGCAAGTGTCAGGAAGAAAACCCTTAATCATAGCTATTTCCAGTAGTTATGAGGATATGAGTTACTGGGAGCTTTTAATTTTCTTTGGGGGCTTTTTATGCTTGTTTGTACTTTTTTAAACGTGAGTATGTATTATTTTTGCAACAACAAAGATAAAAGCAAAAGGTAAGTGTCTCACCGCATATGCTTTTTTTTTTTTTTTTTTTGGGGGGGGGGGTACGTGAGCCTCTCACTATTGTGGCCTCTCTCTCACTGTTGTGGCCTCTCCCGTTGCGGAGCACAGGCTCCGGACGCGCAGGCTCAGTGGCCATGGCTCACGGGCCCAGCTGCTCCACGGCATATGGGATCTTCGAGGACTGGGGCACGAACCCGTGTCCCCTGCATCGGCAGGTGGACTCTCAACCACTGCGCCACTAGGGAAGCCCACCGTGTATGCTTTTATTGAAACACTATAATAATCTCTCCCAGTCTCCGGCTCCCTGTGTCCCACTTTGCTGCCCTATATTGCAGTTGTGTGTCTAAATTCAAACAGCACTGTGTAAACTGCTTAAAGGCCGCCTCCTTATCTTCCTCTGTTTTACAGTGTGCCCCACTTTCTTTAAGCTCCCTCACCCAGTATTCACCTGAACTAAGACTGACAACTGTGTAGAGCAACTTCTTTTCTATAATGATAGGCTTTGAGTATTTAATTGATTTAATTTTATTTTAAAACGAGCAGGGCCTTGATCTTACGCACATGTTAATACCAAAAAGCGCACTTCTAAGTGTCTGCTCTGAATGGTTTAGCTGCTCCTTTGAGTTAGAATTCTACAGTGGGGAATCAGGGTGAAATCACATTATTGAAGAAGGCACGTGTCTGGCAAGTTCCCAAGACGTGAGCATTTATGGCATGATGAGCTGTGAATTTGTTGTTGATTCACACACACAGCAGGCAGGTGGTTCAAATCTAATTTTGTAGCCAGCAACAATGAACTATTTTTAAAAGTGTAAAATGTTTGTTTTCTAGAAAATCTTTACTCAAAATGAACAATAAATAAATCAAGGTCAGTACGATTAAATTTTCTATGAAGTGGAGTAAAGTCAATTGACGTGATATGAAATACGTAGTCTTTTCTAGGAGCTATGCAAACAATTTGTAGGATAGAATGACAGACGCTTGCAACCTTTCCAGAGCACTTTTTAATAATGATATATCAAGGAATCATATGAGCTTTCTAAAATAAGAACATGGAGAGGAACCCATGTTCTTAACATGCCTCACTGACCAAGACGAAGGAGAGGAAGGAAGGAAGGAAGGAAGGAAGGAAGGAAGGAAAGAAGGATCCCTCTCATCTCTGGTTGTAAATGACCAGAACATAGTGTATGAAATACGCTTGATGTCAATTGGAATAAAACTTCAAGTGATTTGTGGAAGGTTAACATAAAAATCTTAAAATTCATTAAGATGGCTCAGTAAATTTCTCATTACTTAAATTAAAAAGTGGAGTTTATATTGACTATTTTTTTTGTACCAAAGATGCTATTAATGTTTTTAAAGTAATTACCATATCAGTTTGATGAAGGTAGCCAGTAATTTCTTAAGGGTTTCTCAAAGAAAAGGGTAGTTTAATACCCTAAGACGCTAGTATCTCCTATTAGAAATCCTCACCACTCTACTTAGTAGCACGTTTCCAAGCTCTGTGTACTGAAGAAGAAATTCATCTTTCATTTGCTTTCCCCCTTGGGCATGAAAAAAATGGGAGGGCACATCAGTATGTAACCTTGTAACTCTTAACCTTCAGAAAGGAAAGAAGGTTATGTATTTGTACTCCATCAGAGTATTAAAAAAAATAAAACTAGTACATTGCTCTGTATTATACAAAAAAAAGGAGATGGGGTTGTTCTTGTTGATTTTAAAGGGAAGAAAGTCAAAACATACATATGTGATTCAGTATACTAGCATACTAGAGTCAGTGACTATATCTCTATTTTGACAATACAAAAGCATATTATAAGCTGTCAGTAAAGAAAATTGGTCGTGTTTGATTTCAGGCTTAGTTATTTAATTAAGCATTTCTAATTGACTGGATTTTTGTGCATGTGAACATAGTTACTTCCATGACTAGTATTACGATCCCATGTGCCTAAAAAATTGGTTCATTTTTTTCAAAAGCTTTAGTTATCTCAAAAGAAAATAATGCAGACAGTGGCTTTGGTATGTGAAGAATACAGATGTATGTTATAGATCTATATTGTAATCACATTATTTTATTGTTATTATATATAATTCTTATTTTCCTCTAGTACATCATGAATAGGTAAATAAAATAAATTGTACAACAACTTAAACTAACCCCCCATCATCCTTCCCAGTAGAAACCTTTTTTTCACCTTTTCTATTTTTGTTCTTCTCATAGTCATCTCTATAATTCTAAACAATATGTTATGCTTTTATTACTCTGTTATCTTTAGACTTTTTTATTTCATGTATTAAAAGATGAGCATTTAGCTTATTTACACTTCCATATCCTACCCAGTTTTACATAGTTATATTAATATGTTAATATTTTTAATCCTTCCACTGAGTATTATTAGCTCTAAATAATACAACAAAGACCCTACATTTTTGTCTCCTCGATTTTTAACCATGTATCTGAAACCACACAATATGTAGGACGACACTATTAGCATCCTATCATTCCATCTATCTCACAATCTCTTCTCCCAAACTTTCCCAACTTCTGTAGTATACTCATTTTTTATATTGTCAAGGTTGATAATACCACATAGTCTATAGTAGCCATAATTAAGCTTGGGGTTTGAATCTAAATACTGGAATCTATCCAAATGCCTCTAGAGAATTACAGCCATTTAAATATTGCCTCTGCAGAGCCAATTAAATGTACTAAGATTTTGCTTTATTCTCTATGGTCTTAGTATCATGATCCCTGTACCACTCAAAGGATCCTGACATAAAGGTCAAATGGATTCTTTCTCTTATATACCATTAGTTGTTTAAATCATACCTCAATCAGTTTAGCTCCTACCTGGAATGGGATTTTTCTGGGAGGCTTTTGATTTTTAAGTTTGTAATGAATACCATTTTCCTTACTTTAAGAAAAAAACATACTCCCCTTTTGTTTCTAAGCTGATACCTTCCAATTGAAACTAATACATGGAATCCCTTTGATTCTATTCTTGGAGCTTGACTTCTAATTTGAACTGATAGTACTCTAGACTTACTGCTCAGTGCGCCTTCTGTCATCTGGAAGTTTCTTTTTAAAGAATTCCTGTTTTAGTTCTATCATGTATGACACCCTCTGCCTTCTTTGTTCTTCATTTTAAGCTTTATTTTGGTGGATATGTTTTAATCTGCCAGTTTACTTTGATTAATTACAGTGATTGAGCGTCAAAGCTTTGAAATAGTTGGCACACTGATAAAGGAGAGGTAGCCACTATTCTGATTAATTTCTGTCAAGTTGATAACAATTGCCATAAAAGCACCAAAAATGTGAAGAAACGTGTCCTCTTTTGCTGTTTAAGATAATATATTCAAGATAAACCCAGCTAAGAAGATCAGCTCTCTCTGTTGTGATCGTTGCATTTTCTGGAATTCACATTCCCCTGTGAACTGGAAATGATAAATTGTTAATAGCTTCCCTAGGGTTTTACTTCTCTTCTGACACTTCTGTGATTTCATCATAGTATAAGAATAAAGAAATATAATTTATTACAAGAAGCATGAAAATATTCAAGTACTATTCAGGGAGTTTCAAAATTACTTAAGTTAGAAGGAAAAACATTATGCCTCTGTTGTGAGGAAGAAAATGTCATAACAAAGTTATAAGCTCTTCAAGCTATGGCAGTACCAATTTTGAAATATTTTATGTTATAATAGCACACTGAACCATTAGGCTAATGATGCCTCCTCTTTAAAAATAATTTGTTGGGCTTCCCTGGTGGCGCAGTGGTTGAGAGTCCGCCTGCCGATGCAGGGGACACGGGTTCGTGCCCCGGTCTGGGAAGATCCCACATGCCGCGGAACGGCTGGGCCCGTGAGCCATGGCTGCTGAGCCTGCGCGTCCGGAGCCTGTGCTCCGCAACGGGAGAGACCACAACAGTGAGAGGCCCGCGTACTGCAAAAAAATAATAATAATAATAATTTCTTACAAGTACCATGAGCCTTTTTCCCTCTTCTAAATACATTTTATACAAAATAAAGTTATATTTATAGTTTCGAATTTACACTTTGATTCTCCTCCAAGAAACTGCTTTCTAAAAATGTGTTAAAGAATGGATTGCATCTCTTCCACCCATATTAAGGTTGATGCTACCAAGTTTCTTCACTTTGGACAAGCAAGACCTGCAGGATGACAGTAAGATACTTTGAAAATATTGAACAGTCATGAGTATTGCAAAGACATAGCCAGAGTGATTAATAGAAAATCAAAATTTGTTTGGAAGAAACAAATGTAACTTCTTAGAACACCCCTGTCAAGGATGTCAAGATTATGCTTAAACACTTACAGAGATGAATTCAGTTCAGCAAACTATCATGGTACTAAGTATCTTTGATATCCCAGATTTAGAACTCTTGCAAAGGTATAAAATGCATAAAGCAAGGCCCCTGTTCTTAAAGACTGAAAATCCAGGGTAGCATCCTCAATCCTTAGTTTTAAGCACAGAAAACAATTAGGTAATACTTATACATAGGGCATTGCCATGGATTTGCAGGGGGTTTTTTTGTTCGTTTTGTTTTGTTTTGTTTTTGCGGTACGCAGGCCTCTCACTGTTGTGGCCTCTCCCGTTGCGGAGCACAGGCTCCGGACGCGCAGGCTCAGCGGCCATGGCTCACGGGCCTAGCCGCTCCACGGCATGTGGGATCTATCCCAGACCGGGGCACGAACCTGTGTCCCCTGCATCGGCAGGCGGACTCTCAACCACTGCACCACCAGGGAAGCCCGACATTGGCAGTTTTAAACCCTCCCCTCTTCCCACCTATCAATGCAACGCACAGATTATAAAGCCACCAGAAATATTTGATTTTGCTGCATGATGTGTACATTTTTATATGTCAATGAGTGATAGTCACATGGTGATTAGAGGTAATTATGCATCTTTAAATTTCTCCCCCTATTTTTTACACATCATTTACAAACTTTTAAAAATTAATAACCGTTTGATTGTTAGAGTGCTTATTTCATGTTCTGGTCTCCCCAACTATAGCCAAAAGTTGTAAGTGTAGGATGAGCAGTATAATCATAGGCTGTAATAATTCCTGCTGTTCTAGGTTCACTGATACAGGGAACTAGTGCATCTGTAGTACCTGAGATTTCCCTTCTATAAAACGTAAACCAGTAGAACGGGTGATAGAATATGGATAAACTACTATGAATTTATTATCTACATTGATCTGGCTTTTTATACAGTAATTTTAATATAATTTTTAAACTTTATTGTGTCTTGATTCTATTGCCATGACATAAATCCTTCCCCAACTGCTCTCCAGATTTTTACTCAAGATCTCACTTGAATTTGCCTCTAATTACTGTTTATTTCAATTTCTTGTTGTAGTACTAGTACCATGAGGGGTGCTCTCCTTGTAAGAGCACCTGGGAATTGGACTGTGTACAGTTATTCAGTTCCCTAATTCTACATTTTTAATTCCTTAGAAGGAATGCAATGCAGTCATTAGGCTGGATTGCTTTCTCTCCTTTGTCTTTTTGTCTTCTCTATAAGAATTATAAAATCTCTCCTGAATTTACTTATTTGGTTTTTCTTAACTTTCTCCAAGCTAAAATGGATATTATTCCCTCTTCTAATACAAGACACTCCGTTCTCAATTTCCCACGTGATCAATATTGTCCATGCAATACATGTATATGACTTGATTGTAATGCACAAATGTTTTGTAACACATGATCTGAATTACTTTTGGACACAAGATAGTTTATTTTCAGTAAGTAAAAGTTGTCAAAATATTCCTTCTATTGAACCCAAATCTATCTGCCCTTAATACTTTGCATTAGTGCCAGTCCTGATATCTCAGGTGATACACATTTACATGATTAGCCTCCAGCTGTAATTTGAAAAAAGCTATCATGGCTTCTCTTAATTACACTCCTTAATGCCACAAAACACAAAAGAACCCAAACAGGCAAAACAATCTTGAGAAAGAAGAATGGAACTGGAGGATTCAAGCTCCCTGACTTCAGCCTATACTACAAAGCTATAGTCATCAAAACAGTATGGTACTTGCACAAAAACACACATATAGGTCAATGGAAAAGGACAGAGAGCCCAGAAATAAACCCAAGCACTTATGGTCAATTAATCTACAACAAAGGAGGCAAGAATATACAATGGAGAAAAGACAGTCTTTTCAATAAGTGGTGCTGGGAAACTGGACAGCTACAGGTAAAAGAATGAAATTAAAACATCCTCTAACACCATATACAAAGATAAACTCAAAACGGATTAAATACCTAAACCTAAGACCAGATACTCTAAAACTCCTGTAGGAAAACATAGATAGAACACTCTTTGACATAAATCACAATAATATTTTTTTGGATCCATCTCCAAGAGTAATGGAAACAAAAGAAAAAATAAACAAGTGGGACCTAATTAAACTTATAAGCTTTTGAACAGCAAAGGAAACCAGAAAGAAAATGAAAAGACAGCCTACTGAATGGGAGAAAATATTTGCAAGTGATGTGACTGACGAGGGATTAATTTCCAAAATATACAAACAGCTTATACAGCTCAATATCAAAAAACAAACAACCCAATAAAAAAATGGGCAGAAGACCTAAATAGACATTTCTTCAAACAAGACATACAGATGGCCAACAGGCACATGAATAGATGCTCAACATTGTTAATTATTAGAGAAATGCAAATCAAAACTACAATGAGCTATCACAGTCAGAATGGCTATCATCAAAAAGTCTACAAATAATAAATGCTGGAGAGGGCCTGGAGAAAAGGGAACCCTCCTACACTGTTGGTGGGAATGTAAATTGGTGCAGCCACTATGGAAAACAGTATGGAGCTTCCTTAAAAAAACTAAAAATAGAGTTACCATATGATCCATCATTCTCACTCCTGAGCATATATCCAGAAAAGATGAAAACTAATTCGAAAAGACACATGCACCCCAATGTTCATAGCAGCACTATTTATAATAGCCAAGACATGGAAACAACCTAAATGTCCATGGACAGATGAATGGATAAGGAAAAAGTGATGTGTGTGTGTGTGTGTGTGTATATAGATAGATAGATAGATACAACTCAACCATAAAAAAGAATGAAATAATGCTATTTGCAGCAACCTGGATGGACCTAGAGATTATCATATTAAGTGAAGTAAGTCAGACAGAAAAAGACAAATATCATATGATATCACTTATATGTGTAATCTAAAAAATATGATACAAAGGAACTTACTTACAAAACAGAAATAGACTCAAAGACATAGAAAACAAACTTATGGTTACCAAAGGGGAAGGGGGGTATAAATTAGTTCAGGATTAACAGTTACACACTACTATAAATAAAATAGGAAAACAACAAGGACCTACTGTATAGCACAGGGAACTATATTCAATATCTTGTAATAACCTATAATGGAAAAGAATCTGAAAAAGAATAGGTATATATGTATAACTGAATTGCTTTGCTGTACATCTGAAACACTATAAATCAACTATGCTTCAATAAAAAAGAAATAGTCTAAAAATGCAGATATTTTCCTTTAAATTGTTACTACCTCAAGCTTATAACTTTTAGAAAATATCTACAATGGAATATTACTCAGCCATAAAAAGAAACGAAATTGAGTTATTTGTAGTGAGGTGGATGGACCTAGAGTCTGTCATACAGAGTGAAGTAAGTCAGAAAGAGAAAAACAAATACTGTATGCTAACACATATATATGGAATCTAAAACAAAAAAGAAAAAAAATGGTTCTGAAGAACCTAAGGGCAGGACATGAATAAAGACGCAGACGTAGAGGATGGACTTGAGGACACAGGGAGGGGGAAGGGTAAGCTGGGACGAAGTGAGATAGTGGCATGGACATATATACACTACCAAATGTAAAATAGATAGCTAGTGGGAAGCAGCTGCATAGCACAGGGAGATCAGCTCGGTGCTTTGGGACCACCTAGAGGGGTGGGATAGGGAGGGTGGGAGGGAGACGCAAGAGGGAGGAGATATGGGAATATACGTATATGTATAGCTGATTCACTCTGTTATACAGCAGAAATTAACACACCATTGTAAAGCAATTATACTCCAATAAAGATGTTTTAAAAACTGGAAAAAAAATCACCTATCAACAAACATTAAGCAAATATCTTTCCTTTCTGCCTTAATAGGATCAACCTGAACTGAAATGCTGCTGGTTTAATATCACAGCCATACATAACTGGTCATTGTTAAGTATCTATTAAATGCAAACCTAGGAATATTAAAAATATGAGATATAATATCTGATTAGTTGGTCCAAAGGCATCTAAAGATAGCACAAGGAAGTATGTGCATGCCAAGTGGTAGACACAGGAGGCGCTTCAGCTCAGAGGGTAAAATTATTCTGATGTGGCTGAGATAGGACAAGAATTCAGAAAGTAAACGAGAATGTGATTTAGTTCCAAAATGTCCTGCCTCCTCTTTAACTCATTATCATTAGATACAGTCCACTCTTATCCAAAGAGGCAAATGTTCTTACACCTCCTCACACAAAACCTTGTAATTTTCCTCCATGCTATTCATATTCATTCACTGGAGAAACTTCATCTTTCAATCCTCACTTCCCTCTACTTTACCAGATCTTCTCCATAACTTAGGATCACACACATCCCTTTTGGGAAACTTCTTAGAGTTCTGCTGGCATCTTCCTCTCATATATCTCAGTGACAGTAACATCTATGCTTGTCATTTAAATCTATTAGAGTGTAAGTCTCTTGAGACTTAATGACATGCTTTATTTATCCTGAGCCCAGTATCTTACTGACCATCTGGGACATCAGGTCCCAAAGCAAAGGCTGACAGGTCATATCATAGTGGAGGCAGAGAGACCACATTTTCAATCCTAGATTCACATTCGCATTTGGCTTTCACTTGGTTGAGATATTTGACTTATCTGAGGCTTAGTTTCTCCATCCATAAAATGAGCATAATTCTATCTCCAATGTAGGAGTCTTAGTGAAGTTGAAAATAGTACTTCCTATAACTCCAGGCCTCTAGCAGATACTCAGTAATTGATAGCCATGGATATTATGATCAGAATGAATAACTGCACTCCCTGATGGTAGTCATAAATATTTTAGGATTGCTTTGTGTTTCACACTTCCTGCTGATGTATCTTGTAAGGCACACAGACCGTATCTTTTGTGTTCTCATCGTGTCTGTTACTGAGATCAACACAGTGTAGACCATCTCCCTGGTCAGATCCCTTTTTTAATCTCAGCTACCCCTTTCCATTCAACTGTTCTTATTCTACTCTTACAGAACAATTGGAGAATGAGAGTTACCATCCTCAATTTAATTAAGCAGATTTCTTTTGTCCAGTGGACTAGACTTTCCACTATCCTTGTTGTCCAGCATATCATACCTGAAATGACATTTGCCATATGTTCCTTTATGCTTTTTACTAAGGATAAGGTTTTTGACTAAAATGTTGTCTTCTAATTTTACCTATATTCTATGTCTGTGATGAAACACTTATTTTCAACAAAAATCTTCAATTTGATGAATGTATATTATTAGTGGAGGACTTAACTAGCACTGTGGGTAGCATTCATTTCTATTTTCTCTTTCTTTATGCCTCTCTCCCCTCAACTATTCTTCTACTTTCCTGTTCAGACTCTAATCAGTGGTTTCTTGGGTAGGTGATTATAAGTGAAGGAGTAAGGAAAAACTTGACATGATCTCCAAAAGTTTGCCTACTCTTACTCTATCTAAAGGATCTTTTATGAAGCTGTGCTGAATATTTTGGAAAATTTGGAGGAGATGCAATCGCTTAGCCAATTAATAGTCATTTCTTTATTAGAAAACAGAGAATTTAAGCCCTGTCATCAGACATTCTGCCCATCCCTTCCGTTATGAGGGAGATTTTTCTCACTAATTTTAGTAATAGCACTGCTGAATACATTAATGGATTTTATGGGGGCAGTAACAGTGATAATTTTGAGAGCACTAACCTGCCATACCTTTTCCATGTTAAGTAACTCAAAACATCTGTTTGCTGCTTGTTCAGAACTTTTAAAATGCATCTGTCAATTTTTTCATAAGGACCAAGTTGGGCTTTTAAAGATTATTATTATTCTTGTCCATTCCTGAAAAAATGCTTGTTGAATGCTAACTGTATTACTGTTGGGCTAGTTTTGATCTGGGAATTCAAACTGATTATTTCCCCATATCCTTGTTACTTGCTTCTTAGTTGTCAATTGTTTATCAGATGTTGATGGTATAAAAAGTTTGTGATGTGCCTGGAATCAATTACCTTAAGACTCATATGTTGACTGTAGATCAACTTAAACTTTTGAACACAGTTTAGGTATTCCTAAGAGACAGTATTATCAATTTCTCCACATGACATAATATATGTTATCATAACAAGAAAGTAAATACTCAGTGTCTACACTATTAATTGCTCTACTTAAGCAATGTTTTTTAAACTTAAGTATACCTCAATAAAAATATACATAGAGATTTTTAAATGCAGGTTATTAAAGAACAGTTACCCGTTTTTCAAAGGTTTTAGAATGTAAATATGATCCAAAAGTATGCTATCATCTGAAAATTATGATATCCTTATGTTTACAAATTCTCACATTTTAAACATAGAAAAATCTGTTTTATTTTGTATTCTTAAAGTATCGTAAATGCTTTGAACTGAAGACAAATCATATTTATTAATAAATGAAGACTATCTTATTTGCCATGGGCAGTTGGGCTCCATTTATGCATATCTGATGGCAGTAATTCACCACCCCTCTCTTAGCCCGTAATGACCCTGTGGTAACATGGAATAATTTTAACAAGGAAAACAAGCACAGGTCTATCAAAAGAATGTTGCCCTCACATTTTTATTCAAATTGTGTTTATATGGCCCACATGTCAGTCAGTTAGAGAGCAAGAAGTTAATGGTTCGGATTTTGAATGCATGTTAATCTTTTCAGGCTCTGTGATGCCATGACCTTTCTGAGGGTACCAAAATGGAACCTTTCTGGCCTGGAGCTATTAACTCATCTCCCAAGCACACAGAGGTGGGAACATACCAGATTTAGGTTTCATAGTTCACATTTCTCTAGCAAGAGTTGTCATTTTTACTATGAGCCTAAGTAGACCAAATCAACAATAAATCATAGAACACTGAAAAAATACAGAAAATGGATCACCTCTCTATCTTCACAACACAAAAGTATCTATTTAACAGATCACTTTTTCTCACATGTTATTTTAAAATAATGCAATATTGGCAGTGTGGTACTTTTGTCTTTTACTCAGAAACTTAATATTTGCCTTACAACTTCTCTTATGTTTACATAGTAAAATGGGTCGCATATATAGGGTGATCATATACTTTATTGTCTGAGTTGGGGGATTTTGAGAATGAAAGGCAAGATGAGCTGCAAAAAACTAAGTCAGGACCATGGGGTAAATCATGATCATCCCAAATAAGCTGAGACACTTACTGACCCTGACATTCAGCCATCTGAAGCCAAAATGGACTTGAAATTACCCAAATGGAGGAAGGTGGATGCAGAGATGCTACACTACTACTTATTCATCCTCTTTGCTCTAACGAGATTGCATTGCCTTAAGCTGTCTGGGAGCGGTGCAGAGAAAAATTTCACATTGATTTCTGATGTATTATTGCATGTTAAATTCATGTAATTTGATATATTTATGAAATAAATTGCTTTTCCATTTTTGTGGATCATAACTTAACCTTAATAGAAATAGTGTATTGATATGTGAAAATGTTTCATACTAACTCAAAGCTAAGATATGTCTGTATGCAGTCATTGGTATATAATAGCCATAGAATCCTGAAAATTTTCATTAACATTTATCCACAGCATAGATAGTAGCTCTAAAATTCTATGATTCTTGGATTCCAGTTTTATGACATCAAGTTTAATAAAAGTATCTATATACTTACCTGCAACGTAACTACAGCACAGACTTTTCCCATTTCTCCCCCTTCCGGAGTTTACACACATCAGAAAATTTATGGATTTGCACTTAAAATTTTCATGTATTGGAAGTTAAAAGGTCCCACCTCCTAATACCGTTACGTTGGGGGTTGAGATCTCAACATATGAATTTGGAGTGGGGGAATACGAGCATTCAGTTCATAACTTGCTCTTGATGAAAAAAAGGAAACTGTTGTTTTTGTTGTTGTTTGTTTCTGGTAAGTGAATAATGAAAGGTGTCTTTTGTCTGACTACATGGTGTTGATTCATATTTAGGTACCCGCTATGGTCTCACCAGGTTGGTAGCCAAATACAGTGGAGAAGGAACGTTAACTCTAATCTCAGATCATCCAGAAAAATGAATGGCTACATCCACTTCCATAGTAGACACGTGACTATTGTCCTGTATCTCCCACCTGCTCCTCTGTCATTACCAACTGAATGAGAAAGTTTGATTGCCCTCTACACTGATCACTGGGTTCTCTGTCACTGTGAGCACATGCTTAGGGAGAAATCAAAGTTTCTTCTCAAGAATATAGATTCCTTTGTCTACCAAGTTTCTGCTGAAATACAGAAATGGAAATAAATTGCTTGTGGGGAGAGGAGGGTCCTAAGGCCTGCACCTTGTCCTGTAAGTGTGGATTCTGCATTATGGCTGACGCATGAGAACTTGAGACTAGCAGACACAGTAGAGGGTTGGATGGGTTGCATACTAAGATTTTCCAAAAGAATGAAGTAAAAAGGTCTGAAAACCTATAGTTTGCTCAGGAAACTCCCTAATCATATGTGCAGGAAGTGCCTATTATTTGCCCAACACAGAAGTGTAATAAACAGGGGCTTTCTAAAGTTAGAATCACTCGGGCTCTAATGAGAGCACAGGCGGAGAAGCAGCATGAAGTTCAGTGCGCATCCCTCATAATACCCCAGTACATCACTTGGTTCCAAGTACTTGCTGCCTGGGCCAGGGAACTCCTCAAGCCTCTTGCTCCTCAGGCTTGGAATAGAGCCTAGAGTCTCTGCTGTCTGCTTTTCTATTGCTCAAAACACTTTACCTTGAGGAACTCCCAAGTCAGCCTAATCAGAAGTGGAAATTCACTAAAGAATGTAGATCAGTTTAAAAAACTCAGATGCTTTTTACTGAGGGATAATTTTATTATAAAAGAAATGAAGCAAGGCAGGAAAAGACTAACACAAGTGGTTTTACTCATAACATGTTCTTCTAGTCATGCATTCCAAAGGCATTCCAAATATCACTGCAACAGAGGGAAGAAAAGATGTAGGAAGGAAGGGAGAGATGTACAAAGTAAGGGAGAATAAAATGGAGAGAGGGAGAGAGGAAGGGAAAGGAAAACAGCAAAAAAGGGAAGAAAACTCTGCATGATTTCAGTGTGATGATCAGATCAAAGAGCAGCCCAACTCTTCAGGCATCTTTCAAAATATTTCACAGCAGCACACTGAGATTCCTCAGCAGGAAGTAAGTCACACAGGCACTAAAACGCAGCTACCCTAAAATAAATTTATTAAACCATTTATATCTTTACCATAGGAAAGAAAAAGTCTAAATCAGCTACCTTTAGGGAAATATATTAAACTAATTTGTTTGAACACCAACACAGCAGGGAAAACCAGAATAAAGCTGTGACCAGCAAATAAACAAGTCCCACAGTGGGAAAAGAAGAACTTGAGACAGGAAAAGACAAAAAGGAAGAAAAATAGCAGTAACCTTGGAAATAACTGCGATTTTTATACTGCCTGAATATCGCATGATTTTGCTTTTAGGAGAAAATATTTACTCGGCATGTTGGTTTACTTACGAGCATAGTATTCTGTGTCTGGGATTTTTTGAACTCATATTCATCAATTTCCTTTAATAAGCTGTTCTCTTCATGCCATCTCATATTTTGCCAGAGCTACACTTACCTTATTTTGGAAATGTATGTGTCTTGGTGTAATATCTCAGTTATCATTAAGAAAGTATCTAAAGATATTTTTTTCTTTACCTAGCAACTGAAATTGTGAATTCAGGATTGCATTTAGTGCTGCCATTGAAAACTTCTGGGAGCGGAACAGTCTCTTGTGCACCAACTTCTGTGTATGTACTAGCCTGCAGTAATATCATATCAAAAACTGTTGACAGACACATATATTTCAAAGACATTTGGCCAATAGGAGTACCTGCATAATGCTAAATGACTAGAAAACTTTTTTCCTAAAGTCTAAACTGGTCACTTTCATTCACATCTGTTTTTATTTTCTCGAATTTTCTCATGTTTCATTTTCAGGAATATTGTTGTTCTTAAATATGGTGTTTATATTTCCTTAGGAGAAATTCTGGTAGTATTTCTGTCATTCCACCTACCAAATCATTAGTTCAGAACAGGATAATTTTTAAAAAATCTATTATCTATGTTGTGAATCATTTCATCGTCAGCCCTCTCTCCACATATTATTCCTAATAATTTTCTCTTTGACTTTTCACGTGTTATATAACGGGTTTTATAGTGTTTATAGATATGTGGACCCCTAGTATTCTGTGTTCTACTAAATGATGTAAATAGATGCCAGAACTGATGGGAGAAATTTGCAGTTAAATAGGTTATCATCACCTCATGAAGAAGTGGTCTTTATACTTAGCAAGAGTTTAGTGGTTCCACATAATATTGTTAAAATGTTTATATAATTTAGATGTCATTTATTAAGTGGCTTGATGTAGTTGTAACTCCCTAAATGTGTGATGGGCTGTGTCTTAGTTCAGGCTGCTATAACAAAGTACCTAGCCTGGGTTGTTCATAAAGAATGAAATTTTTTCTCATAGTTCTAGCGCCTCGAACTTTGAGACCAGGGTGCCAGCATGATCAAGTTCAGGTGAGGGTCTTCTTTCAAGTTGCAGACTGCCAACTTCTCAATGTATGTTCACATGGTAGGAAGCTGAGAGGGAATGCAAACTCTCTCCTGACTCTTACAAGGGCACTAATCCCATTCATAAGGGGTCCACTCTCATGACCTCCCTCATCTAATTCTAATTACCTCCCAAAGGCTCCACCTCCTACTACCTTCACATGTGGAGTAGAATTTCAACTAATGAATGTGGGGGGAAGACAAACACTCAGGTCATAACAGCCTATGTAATGATGGATTATTGCTTAGATAGTCTCTGCATGATAGACACTCATCTTTAATTTCTAACCTCATGAATTGAACACGATCATCAACATATACTGAAAACAGTTCAGAGACAGGTACAGGGCCATAGGTCCACAATCCCTCATCCCAAACCCTTGTGGCCAAATGTTTTAGAGTTCAGAAGTTTCCAAAATCTAGAACTGTAATGGAATGCATATGCAAGATATAACACCTGCATGAGGTTCCAGATGAGCACCTGGTAGTCAAACATGATGCTCAGAAAAATTACAGATATTTATAAAGTATAAAATATAATGACTAGATGTAACTTCTATCAATTGACGTCACATCTTGTTACTGAATTAGTTTGGGTCAGGCTAGGTTTTGACACAAAGTGAATTATACGGAAAACAATAACAGTTTTCAGAGATTTTGGATTTAGAGAATATGGGTAATCGATTGTGTACATTTACTAGCTCTGATAACCATGCAAGAAGAAGAGGGTTATTTATTAAATACTTGGGATTCAGTAATAGTTTAAGGAAATTTACCTTCATTATATCATGTGATCCTCAAATCAAGCCTGAGATGTATGAGTCCTTACATCTGAATAAGTTATTCATCTCAAAAGTGGAGTCCCCCTTGAGAACCAATTCAGGTCCTAAATTCCTTGCATCTGCCATTACAGCTACCCCATGCTGCTGAGAATACTTCTACTTGGTTATATTCCTTTTATGTTTTTTAGAGACCCAGAACAGCATTGAGTCCAATAAATACTCAGTAAATATCAACTGTTTTATCAACTAGCTACAGCCATTAGATAGTTCTGGGCTTTTATAGAGCCATATATTCCAGTCCAGTTCTGTTTAGACCCACAGGGTCAGTAAGCCAGACTTTACAACAATAAAGTTCTTAATAGTATCAGTTTTCACAAACTGTTAATGCAACTGAAGCATGCCTAAAATGGAGAGGATAAGTCATATAAAAGAACCTAGTCCATATATGTTTAAGTGTATTTATACATAAATTTAACAGGATGTACACACAATAACAAATGACTTTTGTATATCTAGAGCCCTTTACTTATTTATTTTTAATGGGGTTTTACTTGATTTCACAGAATCAGAGAGTCTTACAGTGGGAAAGAAACTTCAACACTCCTTATTCCAGCACACCCATTCAATAGTCAGATGCCCTCCTGCAGCTCCACAGTGAAGCTTTGCGGCAAAGCATACAGTGACAGGGAGAGCCCCACTTTCTGAAGGCAGCTCTGTTAGAAAGTGCTTCCTTATGCTGACACACAAATCTATTTCCCTGCAACTTCCTCCCACTTGTCCTACTACTACCCTTCTGGGACCAAACAGAACAAGTCTAATTCTTCCACATGGCAACTCTTCTAGTATTTGGAGATAAATGTGATGGCCTCTCTCATCCTTCCCCTGCCCCATCTTCTCTAGACTAAATCTCAAAACTTCTCATACCTTGCCATCTGTGTGTGTGTGTGTGTGTGTGTGTGTGTGTGTGTGTGTGTGTGTGTTCCCTGACTATGATCCACTTTGTCCACATTCCTCAAAAAATGGGCTAAAAATACTCTTGATTAGGGGTTGCAAATTCAGATACTTCCAGGGACTAGATCCTACTAAAGGTAAATGTGTGGCTATGGCCCAGTGTAAAGACATAAGGAGTGATAGGAGCTGGACTTAACCCATGACATAAGGCTTTCATATTTAAAACTTGGAACCCATGTGCTGGCCAAATAATATTGGAGCATGTGAGCCATATTTGCCCTTCTGAGCCACCAGTTATCTGACTAAAGTAAAGCTGACTGTCACCTCCCTGATACGAAAGAGGCAGCTGACATTATATTATACTAGCTATTATATGTGTTTGTGCATATATATACGTATATGTATATATAATATTATATATGTTATAGGTATTATGGTTTTTGTTTTATATAGTTTATAATATTTTCTACAAAATAATTTTATACTATAATATAATTATAATTTTTACATTGTGCATTATATAATTTATATATGGTATAAATGCTGAATTTTACCTAAGCCCTGTAACCATGGAAAGCAACCTCCCCTCTTGTGGGAGGGGAAGAAACCTCCCCTCTTGTGGGAGGGACAAGACAGTGGTATGGGATTAAGAGATACAAACTGATATGTATAAAATAGATAAGAAATTAGGATATGTTGTATGGCACAGGGAATTATAGCATTATTTTGTAATAAATTTTTTTAAACATCTTTATTGGAGTATAATTGCTTTACAATGGTGTGTTAGTTTCTGCTTTATAACAAAGTGGATCAGCTATACATATACATATATCCCCATATTTCCGCCCTCTTGCATCTCCCTCCCACCCTCCCTATCCCACCCCTCTAGGTGGTCACAAAGCACCGAGCTGATCTCCCTGTGCTATGTGGCTGCTTCCCACTAACTATCTATTTTATATTTGGTAGTGTATATGTGTCCATGCCACTCCCTGACTTCATCCTAGCTTACCTGTCCCCTCCCTGTGTCCTCAAGTCTGTTCTCCACGTATGCATCTTTATTCCTATCCTGCCCCTAGGTTCTTCAGGACCATTTATTTTTTTCTTTTTAGATTCTATATATGTGTGTTACCATACGGTATTTGTTTATTCTCTTTCTGACTTACTTCACTCTGTATGACAGACTCTAGGTCCATCCACCTCACTACAAGTAACTCAATTCTTTGAGTTACTTTTTATGGCTGAGTAATATTCCATTGTGTATATGTGCCACATCTTCTTCATCCATTCATCTGTCGATGGATAGTTAGGTTGACTCCACGTCCTGGCTATTGCAAATAGAGCTGCAATGAACATTGTGGTACATGACTCTTTTTGAATTATGGTTTTCTCAGGGTATATGCCCAGTATTGGATTGCTGGGTCATATGATAGTTATATTTTTAGTTTTTTTAAGGAACCTCCATATTGTTCTCCATAGTGGCTGTATCAATTTACATCCCCACCAACAGTGCAAGAAGGTTCCTTTTTCTCCACACCCTCTCCAGCATTTATTGTTTCTAGATTTTTTGGTGATGGCCATTCTGACTGCTGTGAGGTGATACCTCATTGTAGTTTTGATTTGCATTTCTCTAGTAATTAGTGATGTTGAGCATCCTTTCATGTGTTTGTTGAAAATTTGTATGTCTTCTTTGGAGAAATGTCTATTTAGGTCTTCTGCCCATTTTTGGATTGGGTTGTTTGTCTTCTTGATATTCATCTGCATGAGCTGCTTGTAAATTTTGGAGATTAATTGTTTGTCAGTTGCTTCATTTGCAAATATTTCCTCCCAGTCTGAAGGTTGTCTTTTCATCCTGTTTATGTTTTCCTTTACTGTGCAAAAGCTTTTAAGTTTCATTAGGTCCCATTTGTTTATTTTTCGTTTTATTTCCATTTCTCTAGGAGGTGGGTTTAAAAGGATCTTGCTATGATTTATGTCATAGAGTGTTCTGCCTGTGTTTTCCTCTAAGAGTTTTATAGTGTCTGGCCTTACATTTAGGTCTTTAATCCATTTTGAGTTCATTTTTGTGTATGGTTTAAAGGAGTGTCCTAATTTCATTCTTTTACATGTACCCATCTAGTTTTCCCAGCACCACTTATTGAAAAGGCTGTCTTTCCTCCATTGTATGTTCTTGCCTCCTTTATCAAAAATAAGGTGACCATATGTGTGTGGGTTTATCAAAAATAAGGTGACCATATGTGTGTGGGTTTATCTCTGGCCTCTCTGTCCTGTTCCATTGATCTATATTTCTGTTTTTCTGCCAGTACCATACTGTGTTGATTACTGTAGCTTTGTAGTATAGTGTGAAGTCTGGGAGCCTGATTCCTCCAGCTCTGTTTTCTTTCTCAAGATTGCTTTGGCTATTAGGGGTCTTTTTTGTTTCCATACAAATTGTGAACTTTTTTGGTCTAGTTGTGTTAAAAATGCCATTGGTAGTTTGATAGGGATAGCATTGAATCTGTAGATTGCTTTGGGTAGTAGAGTCATTTTCACAATGTTCATTCTTCCAATCCAAGAACATGGTATCTCTCTCCATCTATTTGTATCATCTTTAATTTCTTTCATCAGTGTCTTATAGTTTTCTGCATATAGGTCTTTTGTCTCCTTAGGTAGGTTTATTCCTAAGTATTTTATTATTTTTGTTGCAATGGTAAATGGGAGTGTTTCCTTAATTTCCCTTTCAGATTTTTCATCATTATTGTATAAGAATGCCAGAGATTTCTGTGCATTAATTTTTTATCCTGCTACTTTACCAAATTCATTGATTAGCTCTAGTAGTTTTCTGGTAGCATCTTTAAGATTCTCTATGTATAATATCATGTCATCTGCAAACAGTGATAGTTTTACTTCTTCTTTTCCAATTTGTATTCCTTTTATTTCTTTTTCTTCTCGGATTGCTGTGGCTAAAACTTCCAAAACTATGTTGAATAGGAGTAGTGAGAGTGGGCAACCTTGTCTTGTTCCTGATCTTCGAGGAAATGGTTTCAATTTTTCACCATTGAGAATGATGTTGGCTCTGGGTTTGTCATATAGGGCCTCTATTATGTTGAGGGAAGTGCCTCTATGCCTACTTTCTGGAGGATTTTTTATCATAAATAGGTGTTGAATTTTGTCAAAACCTTTTTCTGCATCTATTGAGATGATGATATGGTTTTTCTCCTTCAGTTTGGTAGTATGGTGTATCACAGTGATTGATTTGCGTATATTGAAGAATCCTTGCATTCCTGGGATAAACCCCACTTGATCATTGTGTATGATCCTTTTAATGTGCTGTTGGATTCTGTTTGCTAGTATTTTGTTGAGGATTTTTGCCTCTGTGTTCAACAGTGATATTTGCTTGTAGATTTCTTTCTTTGTGACATCTTTGTCTGGTTTTGGTATCAGGGTGATGGTGGCCTCATAGAATGCGTTTGGGAGTTTTCATCCCTCTGCTATATTTTGGAAGAGTTTGAGAAGGACAGGTGTTAGCTCTTCTCTAAATGTTTGATAGAATTCGCCTGTGAAGTCATCTGGTCCTGGGCTTTTGCTTGTTGGCAGTATTTTAATCACAGTCTTAATTTCAGTGCTTGTGATTGGTCTGTTCATATTTTCTATTTCTTCCTGATTCAGTCTCGGAAAGTTGTGCTTTTCTAAGAATTTGTCCATTTCTTCCAGGTTGTCCATTTTATTGGCATAGAGTTGCTTGTAGTAATCTCTCATGATCCTTTGTCTTTCAGCCATGTCAGTTGTTACTTCTCCTTTTTCATTTCTAATTATGTTGATTTGACTCTGCTCCCTTTTTTTTCTTGATGAGTCTGGCTAGTGGTTCATCAATTTTGTTTATCTTCTCAAAGAACCAGCTTTTAGTTTTACTGATCTTTGCTATTGTTTCCTTCATTTCTCTTTCATTTATTTCTGATCTGATCTTTATGATTTCTTACCTTCTTCTAGCTTTGGGGTTTTTTTGGTCTTCTTTCTCTAATTGCTTTAGGTGTAAGGTTAGGTTGTTTATTTGAGATGTTTCTTGTTTCTTGAGGTAGGATTGTATTGCTATAAACTTCCTTCTTAGAACTGCTTTTGCTGCATCACATAGGTTCTGGGTCGTCGTGTTTTCATTGTCATTTGTTTCTAGGTATTTTTTGATTTCCTCTTTGATTTCTTCGGTGATCTCTTAAGTTATTAAGAGGTGTACTGTTTAGCCTCCATGTGTCTGTATTTATTAAAGATTTTTTCCTGTAATCGCTGTCTAGTCTTATAGTGTTGTGATCAGAAAAGATACTTGATACGATTTCAATTTTCTTAAATTTACCAAGGCTTGATTTGTGACCCAAGATATGATCTATCTTGGAAAATGTTCCATGAGTACTTGAGAAGAAAGTGTATTCTGTCGTTTTTGGTTGGAATGTCCTATAAATTTCAATTAAGTCCATCTTGTTTAATGTATCATTTAAAGCTTGTGTTTCCTTATTTATTTTCATTTTGGATGATCTGTCCATTGGTGAAAGTGGAGTGTTAAAGTCTCCTACTACGATTGTGTTACTGTCAATTTCCCCTTTTATGGCTGTTAGCATTTGCCTTATATATTGAGGTGCTCCTATGTTGGGTACATAAATATTTACAATTGTTATATCTTCTTCTTGGATTGATCCCTTGATCATTATGCAGTGTCCTTCTTTGTCTCTTGTAATAGTCTTTATTTTAAAGTCTGTTTTGTCTGATATGAGATTTATTACTCCAGCTTTCTTTTGATTTCCATTTGCATGGAATATCTTTTTCCATCCCCTCACTTTCAGTCTGTATGTGTCCCTAGGTCTGAAGTGGGTCTCATGTAGACAGCATATTTACGGGTCTTGTTTTTGTATTCATTCAGCCAGTCTGAGTCTTTTGGTTGGAGCATTTAATCCATTGGTAGTTATTGATATGTATGTTCCTATTTCCATTTTCTTAATTGTTTTGGGTTTGTTATAATAGGTATTTTCCTTTTCTTGTGTTTCTTGCCTAGAGAAGTTCCTTTAGCATTTGTTGTAAAGCTGGTTTGGTGGTGCTGAATTCTCTTAGCTTTTGCTTGTCTGTAAGGATTTTTATTTCTTCATCAAATTTGAATGAGATCCTCGCTGGGTAGAGTACTCTTGGTTATAGTTTTTTCCCTTTCATCACTTTAAATATGTCCTGCCACTCCCTTCTGGCTTGCAGAGTTTCTGCTGAAAGATCAGCTGTTAACCTTATGGGGATTACCTTGTATGTTATTTGTTGTTATTTCCTTGCTGCTTTTAATATTTTTTTCTTTGTGTTTAATTTTTGATAGCTTGATTAATATGTGTCTTGGCATGTTTCTCCTTGGATTTATCCTGTATGGGACTCTCTGCACTTCCCAGAATTGATGACTCTTTCCTTTCCTGTATTAGGGAAGTTTTCAAGTATAATGTCTTCAAATATTTTCTCAGTCCCTTTCTTTTTCTTTTCTTCTTCTTGAACCCCTGTAATTCGAATGTTGGTGCATTTAATGTTGTCCCAGAGGTCTCTGAAACTGTTCTCACTTCTTTTCATTCTTTTTTCTTTATTCTGGTCTGCAGTAGTTATTTACATTCTTTTATCTTCCAGGTCACTTATCCATTCTTCTGCCTCAGTTATTCTGCTACTGATTCCTTCTAGAGAATTTTTAATTTCATTTATTGTGTTGTTCATCATTGTTTGTTTGCTCTTTAGTTCTTCTAGGTCCTTGTCCAACGCTTCTTGTATTTTCTCCATTCTATTTCCAAGATTTTGGATCATCTTTACTATCATCACTGTGAATTCTTTTTCAGATAGACTGCCTATTTCCTCTTCATATTTTGCTCTGGTGGGTATTTACCTTGCTTCTTTATCTGCTGTCTTTCTCTGTCTTCTCATTTTGCTTAACTTACTGTGTTTGGGGTCTCCTTTTTGCAGGCTGCAGGTTCGTAGTTCCCTTTGTTTTTGGTGTCTGCCCCCAGTGGCTAAAGTTGGTTCAGTGGGTTGTGTAGGTTTCCTGGTGGAGGGGACTAGTGCCTGTGTTCTGGTGGATGAGGCTGGATCTTGGACTTTTTGTGGGCAGGACTGTGTCCGGGGGTGTGTTTTGTGGTGTCAGTGACTTATTATGATTTTAGGAAGACTCTCTGCTAATGGGTGGGGTTGTGTTCCTGTCTTGCTAGTTGTTTGGCATAGAGTGTCCATCACTCTAGCTTGCCGGTCATTGAGTGGAGCTGGGTCTTAGCGTTGAGATGGACATCGCTGGGAGAGCTTTCGCCATTTGATATTACATGGGGCTGGGAGGTCTCTGGTGGACCAATGTTCTGAACTTGGCTCTCCCACCTCAGAGGCACGGGCCTGACACCCGGCCAGAGCATGAAGACCCTGTCATCCACAAGGCTCAGAAGAAAAGGGAGAAAAAAGAAAGAAAGAAAAAAATTAAGTAAAATAAAATAAAGTTATTAAAATAAAAAAAATTAAAAAGTAATGAAAAAGAGAAAGAAAGAAGAGAGCAACCAAACCTAAAACCAAACCCACCAGTGATAACAAGTGCTAGAAACTATACTAAAAAAACAAAAAGCAAAACAGACAGTCAGAACGCTAGGACAGACAGAGAAAGCAAAGCTTTACAGACAAAGTCACACAAAGGATACACATACACACTCACAAAAAGAGAAAAAGGAAAAAAAATATATATATATATATATATCTCGTTGCTCCCAAAGTCCACCTTCTCAATTTGGGATGATTCATTGTCTATTCATGTGTTCCACAGATGCAGGGTACATCAAGTTGATTGTGGAGCTTTAATCCGCTGCTTCTGAGGCTGCTGGGAGAGATTTCCCTTTCTCTTCTTTGTTCGCACAGCTCCGGGGGTTCAGCTTTGGATTTGGACCCACCTCTTCGTGTAGGTCTCCTGAGGGTGTCTGTTCCGGCCCAGACAGGACTGGGTTAAAGGAGCAGCTGCTTCGGGGACTCTGGCTCTCTCAGGCCGGGGGGAGGGAGGGGCACGAAGTGCAGGGTGGGCCTGCGGCGGCAGAGGTCAGCAGGACGTTGCACCAGCCTGAGGTGTGCCGTGTTCTCCCAGGGAAGTGGTCCCTGGATCCTGGGACCCTGGCAGTGGCGGGCTGCACAGGCTCCCCGGAAGTGGGGGTGTGGATAGTGACCTGTGCTCGCACACAGGCTGCTTGGTGGTGGCAGCAGCAGCCTTAGCATCTCATGCCGTCTCTGGGGTCCGCGCTGTTAGCCGCGGCTCGTGCCCATCTCTGGAGCTCCTTTAGGTGGTGCTCTGAATCCCCTCTCCTCTTGCACCCCGAAATAATGGTCTCTTGCCTCTTCGGCAGCATCAGACTTTTTCCCGGACTCCCTCCCGGCTAGCCGTGGCGCACTAGTGCCTTCAGGCTGTGTTCATGCAGCCAACCCCAGTCCTCTCCCCGCGCTCCGACCAAAGCCCGAGCCTCAACTCCCAGCCCCGCCCGCCCCGGCGGGTGAGCAGACAAGCCTCTCGGGCTGGTGAGTGCCAGTTGGCACCGATCATCCATGCGGGAATCTCCCCGCTTTGCCCTCCGCACCCCTGTTGCCGCGCTCTCCTCCGCGGCTGTGAAGCTACCCCCCTCCGCCACCCGCAGTCTCAGCCCGCGAAGGGCCTTTCTAGTGTGTGGAAACATTTCCTCCTTCACAGCTCCCTCCCACTGGTGCAGGTCCCGTCCCTATTCGTCTTTTTCTTTTGCCCTACCCAGGTACGTGGGGAGTTTCTTGCCTTTTGGGAGGTCTGAGTTCTTCTGCCAGCGTTCAGTAGGTGTTCTGTAGGAGTGGTTCCACATGTAGGTGTATTTCTGACGTATTTGTGGGGAGGAAAGTGATCTCCACGTCTTACTCCTCTGCCATCTTGAAGGTCCTGTCTAGAGCCCTTTAAAATAAAACAATTATTAAAGATACTAAAAAATGAGGAAAGCATATTAACTATCTAAAGGTTTTTTAAAAGCACATGATTTTGAACGTGAAATTGATTTGTTGACTTATGACAAGCATTTTTAATAATTTTTACTTAGAATCTTATATTAGCTGCAGCTTTTCACCTCAACTTTTCTATTTACTAAGCTTTTTTAGAGCTCCCTCTACTGTTCAAATTTGAACATGCTCATTGAAATTTACTAAGGAAGGTAACCAGGTTTAGATACACACGACTTGCTGAATATATATTTGTAATCTGAGAAAGAATAGTATCTTCACTCAAAAAGTGAATTTCCCTCACTGCCTGTTTAAAGCCATCTGTATGATTTTTAAGCACTGATCCTCAAATAATAAAAATCCATGTGTAGTAGAATATATGGATACATTTCAAAAATTTATGTCCCAGCTTTATCTATAAATATCTTATTTTCTTAATCCATGTATGACAAATATGCCTCATAAGGAATATAATAATAAACATCCTAAAGTTTACAAAAGGTAATTAAAGAAGGCTTAAAATATGTGCTTCATAACTCCAGAAGGTGAGCAATATATCATGTTTGCATAAATGATGTAAAATTATGTAAGGTCTTTTCACCTTTAAAATGTCTGAAGACTTACAGCTCCTAAGTTAAATAAATGTTAAATATTACCCAGAATTATGAAAAAGAAACCCAGAAATACTAACACAGCATTAAATTCACAAAAGAAAATATTCTCAAAGGCAAACTTCTGTTTTTGGTTAAGTTAGATGTTATGAGACAAAGTTTTCCTTATCAGAATTAACATAGTGAGTGAAAAATTTCCTATTATTGGGGCAATGTGTGAATTTCAGATTGTTTCTTACTTAAAATAATGTATAGAATGTTCTTTATTGTGATTAAATCACAGTCACTAAAATATGAAAAGTCATAAAACATCTTTTCAATAAAAAACCAAGAGTATCTATGAGACTTGGAGATTTTTGTACCAAGATTCCAAGAAACAAAAGGGTAATTCCGTGATATAAAATCGTCTAGGTGTGAAGCCCCAATTAAGATAATGGTAGTTCATTAATTCAATAATTCAAAAGACAAAGTACAATAAGATAAAGCTTAGCAGTTAAGGATATACATTAGTTACATATTTCTCTAATGAACTCATATTTAACAGTACATAATTAATTAGTCAGGAAGTACCAGGAAACTTTAAGTGAAATTATATTAACCTATAGAGAGAAAAAGTAATTTATAACTGATATCTCTATTTTGGGAATAGAGAAAAAAATCTTTTTTTTTTTTTTTTTTTCAGATTTCAGAAGGCTGGTCTTTTTCAAATCATCAGTGAGCCTCATTTATATATTCTAAAGAATTTTAAAATCCCAGAGATGGAGTTATAGCCTCCAAAATAGAGTTATAGAAATGTTACAGACCTTCAGAAGTGGTACTGCAGACTATGGGTATTTGATAAATATGTTTTCTATATGTTTCAGTCAAAAGAAAAGAGAAGGATTTGGGATATGTGTCCACTTACTTATTTAGCAAATGCTAATATAGTACTTCCTCTGTGCTAAACACTTTATAAATACGAATACAAACTTATTGAAACCTCATAATAGGTAAGTACTATCATTATCCTCATTTCACAGGTAAGGATATTAAAACATAAAGAAGTTAAAGAAAAGAACTAGCAATTAGGGAAGCTGATATTTAAATCAGGGCACCTGATTTCAGAGTCTATGCCTTTAACTCCTCTATCATGCTCACATCTCTTTACTCTCTTTACTCCTGACTGGGAAAGGTGGATTTTTATGAAATCATGAGGCTGGAATTGGATCAGTGTGAATTAGAGGGTTTGGTCCTGGTGTTATCTGGAGAAAGGTAAGAATTACATTATTTTCCATCCTCCACATTTTGGTCAAAACCCCATTTACTTAAATAATGTGCTTAAATAATAGCCAAAGAGGTTAATCTGATGTCTTTTTTTTTTTTCTTGCAGTATAGTTGATTTACAGCGTTGTGTTAGTTTCAGGTGTACAACTAAGTGATTCAGTTATACGTACATATATCTATTCTTTTTCAGATTCTTTTCCTTTATAGGTTATTACAAAATATTGAGTATAGTTCCCTGTGCTATACAGTAGGTGCTTGTTGACTACCTATTTTATATATAGCAGTGTGTATATGTCAATCTCAAACTCCCAATTTATCCCTCCCCCCACCCCCTTTTCCCCATTGGTAACCATAAGTTTGTTTTCTATGCCTGTGAGTCTATTTCTGTTTTGTATATAAGTTCATTTGTATTATTTCTTCTTCATTTTTTTAGATTCCACATATAAGCGATATCATATATTTGCCTTAAAAGTTTATAGGAGTCCTCCCTGACTACCTATTGGTATCCTCATGAAGAAGTAAATGCCTAGTGTCTTCAAAAAAGGAGTAAACCTCTAAAGTGGATTGCAAAATTTTGTGCATAAGTACAGATATGCACATTTTAGGAGGAGAACTACCATAACTTTCTTAGTCACAGATTAATATATGATCCCCAAATGGTTAAGAACCACAGGAAGCAAATTCAAGCTCCTTCAGGAAGAATTGCAAGCAGCATCTCCCTCCACACCACCTGATTCTGTAGCTTTTGTCTGTCCTACCCTCAGGACACAGTGAAGTATGTTATTCTTTGAACAACACTGTACAGTCTTAGAAGTCTGAATCCTTAGCTACTTTCCCAGGTCTTGCAGCACTTACTGCCTCACCCTCCCTTCTTCCTCTTGCTACTTTGGATCTTAGTCTCTTCATTAGTATAGTAGGAATCCATTCAACAGTCTCGTGTTTTTGTTTTCTTTTTTCTTTCTTTTTCCTTGGGGGGGGGGTATTTGTTTTGTTCAAGTATTGAATTAATTTAGTTAGTTTAGCACTTAAATATTGACTGGGACAGGATAAATATAAACTCTTTATTCTTTTTATGTGGTTCAAAGGTTATGGCTTTGAAATCAAACAAATCTGGATTAAGATCTCAGGTGTTTGTTTTGTTTTGTTTCCTGCACCAGCCATGTAATTTGGGCAATTAGCCTAATATCTCTAAGACTCAGTTTTCTCTACAAACTGGGTGTGATAAAGCTATTTAACTGGGTAGTGTTGACAAATCAATTTAAAAATTATCTAGATGTGCCCTTTTGAAATTCTGTCTGAGCATTGTCAAATACTCCACCTAAGAGCTGGAGTCCTAGGAAATTGTAAGTTTGTTTGATTTACTATTGATTAGAGCTAGACTGTAAAGTTAGATGTTAACTTTTAGAAGATGGATAAGTAACATAATTTCTGTCCACTGGATAAGATAACCCCAAAGGTTACATATTTATTGCCTGGCAGGATGTTAACCAACTTTGTATCTAATTTTGCTACATTATCCCTGAGATTTTTTTTTTCCCACTAACTTTATGTTAGGCAGCCTATTTTATTTTCCTATGAACTATCTTTAATCATCTTCATTAATTTGTTTTAAAAAACAATCTGCTACAGGAGCTCATCATATATATTTTTACAAGAATATTTTTAACTTTGTATACTTTAATACAAGTAGCTAAGTAAGTGCTTTAAAATTTATTTGATTACTTAATTCCTGAGCACTTTTTGTAATAAACCACCACATGGAGATACTCATGCTCTCTTCACACACAAAATGCCCTTTAAAAGCTTTTTCTTCTTGTTATTATTCCAGCCATCCTCCTTGGCCTAGTTTTAAATGCTTTCTCCTTCAGGAAGTCTTAACTAATTCCACAAATCAGAAGTGACTGCACTCTGTGTTCCCATAGCATTTTCTGTGTCATTGAAATTAATCATGGTTATTTGTGTATATGTCTTAACTCCCCTGATGAACTGGAGTGTGTTTGAGAGCAGAGATTTTATCTTATTCATCATTTAATACACACCATTCCCCACATTGTGCTTTGCCTTACCACGTATAGAATAATAAATATTTGTTTATTAGATTGAGGTATGAAAAGCAATGAAATGAGTCAATTAAACTTATTAAAATAACAAAATTATTCAGATTGAGGGGATGAGTGGTATAATAGAATCAGGGAATTAATCACCAGTAAAACATAGAGAGTAAAAAAGTACTGAGGTTCTTTTATTATGCAGTTACATAGATTTACAAAGCTCTAATTACTGTTAGTAAAATAATACGGAAAAGAACATAGGAAGTAAACTCATTCTGGAGATTGTTCTCTTTATATAGCCTACAACTTCTAATTGCATAAAAATTCAATGATGTTAGCAAGTCTGTTTTTATTACCTAAAACAGCATTCCCTTTATAGCTTCAAGTTATAGAATAATATAAAGAAATCATTTTAATATTGATTGCTCATCAACAACTTTATAATTACTGACAGTGTAATATGTGGTAAATCACATCCCTTATGCACACTACTTTTTGTCTGTAAAATTAAAACATACCTCTTTCCTATCACAGAAAAACATTATGAATATGAGCTGTGCTAAATCTCCTTGGGCTTCAAGGGGAAATGAATTATATACACCTGTGTAATAGAATACGTCTTCTCAAACTTTAATGTGTATACAGATCTCCAGGGAATCTCGTTACCATGCAGATTTGAATTTAGTATGTCTAGACTGAAACCAAGAGATTCTACATTTCTCATGAGCTCCCAGGTGCTGCCAGTGCTGCTGGTCCAAGGACCATACGTTGAGGAGCAAGGGATTGAAAAAACCATTTAAAAGCTGAACTTCCTCTGGGAAGTTCTTCTAACTAACCTTTTAAAATTTGGCCTTGGGCTTCCCTGGTGGCGCAGTGGTTGAGAGTCCGCCTGCCGATGCAGGGGACACGGGTTCGTGCCCCGGTCCGGGAGGATCCCACATGCCGCGGAGCGGCTGGGCCCGTGAGCCATGGCCGCTGAGCTTGCGCGTCCGGAGCCTGTGTTCCGCGAAGGGAGAGGCCACAACAGTGAGAGGCCCGCGTACCGACAAAAAAAAAAAAAAAAATTGGCCTTATTATTCTATAAGCTTGTTAAGGGTGTAGAAAAATATCTTTCTGTCTCTTTCTCAGTGAAAATGAAGAAAAAAAGAATACTTATCTTACAGATATTAGCCCTATTCCTGATATTTCATAAAAACCTGAAAAATTCAACAATTTATACTGCTCTACTTTAATAATTTCCATTTTTCTCATTTCTGTACATTTTTAATGTGCAGTGCAATACAGAAGGTCATTTAAACATGGAAAATTCTTAGAGGTAAATCCCGATTTTGCTCTGTTCTAGAAAATAATTTTTATCTTACTTAAAAATATTTCCAGTTAGTAAAGAATGCTTTATTTTTCAGCACTCAGAATAATCTAAATTCCAGTGTGATATTAAAACAATTGACCATGTACTTTCATGATGCCCTGTAATAACCGTGGTAATTATATTATTTTTAAGTGTTCAGATTGGACAGCAGGAAATTATAAAATGATATTTTACTTGTCACAGGCAGATATCTTTGTTTTTTTAGAGGTAAAAAGTATAATAGACAAGAAGTTTAAGAGAAATCTCCCCCACCAACTTGGACCAACAAACATAAATTGTTCTCTATAGAGAAGCAGACAGTTCACTTTTTATCTTTGTTTTGAAAGGTTAAAGAAATATTTCTTTTATGGTCTGTAATTCACTTGTTCGACCCAAATGTTAGTGTGCTAAAGGAAGTGATCTTAAAATTCATATTTTAACCCAGAAAATGTCAATCATATAACAGTCTCCACAATAAAGTCCTCAGTAAAATTTCTGAGAAAATTTAATTTAGTTGAGGTTTTAGATTTGGAGTGTGTGTGTGTGTGTGTGTGTGTGTGTGTGTGTGTTCATGGAAGGATTTTAAAGGACACTTCTCTTTTCACCTAGAATATGCTACAGTTTTTTGGGTTTTTTTTAAAGATGTTTTCAAATTCTTAATGTAAGATGTGGAAGAATTTATAATGCATTAAAATAAATGTATAAACGATAAGAATTTCAGGATAAAATGGAGTTTACATAAACATTTAGGGACATCTAACTAGAATTCTACCACTTAAGAATATGTCATATGTGTGTTAACTATACAGTCCTTCTTAATCCATGTGTGGATTATGTTTGAGTGGAAGAATTATTATATTTGAAAAGTACCTGTCATGACAAACAGCATGCTCCATGTTAATTCCCCTTTGAATTACTAAGTAAATGTAAAGCTAGCATGTAAATAATATGCCACAGCATGCATTAGCACTTCATGTACTGATAGGAACTCTTCCTAGAAGATTTGAGCTGCAAACGTATCAGCCTGGCTCACATCATTCATGTACTTCTTTACATGGAGAACTGATTTATGGATGATATAATACTCACTACTGGCAATTCTCAAATGCAAGAATCTTGAGACTGTGACCCCATATAATCTTTAAATCCAATTAGTTTGTTCTGTTTTAATCTAATTTTCTAGCTGTGCAAAGCCTTTTATTTTGTCAGCAGACCACATATCATCAGTGTACTATTGGTATAATCACAAATCAGGAAGGCTATACTTTACTGAGCTCTTAAAAGCTTTCAAAAGCCAGTTGAGGTTGTGAGTTTATTTTTAAGTCTTATTTTAAAAAAGAAAGATTTGAAACCCTTTATACTTTATGTATCGTTTCTTTCTTATTTTTACAGTTCACCTAAATCACTTTCAAATGTATTCATTTGTTAGTTTAATATTTAGTGACTCGTTACTGTATATTACGGACTCTGCTAGATACTAGTTATATAATGAGAAATAAGATGGACACCAGACTGTGTTATCACATGGCTCACAATCTAGGGCATCTAACAGACAAGGAAACAAGCAAATACAATTGGGTGCCATATAAAACTTGGAGCTGAACGGTGCTGCTGGAACACCTAGGGTACTTGGAGGGAAATGGGTGTCAGATGCTTTCCGGAAAGAGATTTCTAAGCAGTAAGCTGACGAGAATACCAGGGATCAGGAGAGGAAATGGCAAACGGGGGCAGCCGTTATTCCAAGCAGAGAAAGCAGCAGGTGCAGACACCCAGGAACAAGAGGCAGCAAGGTAGAGTTTGGGGAGAGGAAGAGGGCACTGGTGAGATGCTAGGATGGAAGTAGATTTATCCTCAGAATAATTGGGGACCATTAAAAGAAGCTTTAAACAGGGAGGATGCATGGTCAGGTTTGAGCTTTGGAGAGAACACACTGGCTACAGGAGGGAGGATGTCTTGAAAGGAGGCCTGTAATGACAGCCAGCAGGACAGGATAGAGTGACCAGACCAAAGCGATAGTCCAGGGTGCCAAAAAGAGACACAACCAACCTTAGAGCAAAATTAAAATTTCCTAAATTGTTTGTTTGCAAGATCATTTCCTCTTTTCTCTAGGTACACTTTCCTCCTCAGTGAGATCCTCTCCCTTCATTTCACCTACCCAAGTTTTTCTGATCTCCTTCCCCTTTTAAGGAACTCCAATAGCTCCCTCCCTCCATTCCCTCCTTCCTCCATCTCTCGCTCTTCTTTTTTTTTTAACATCTTTATTGGAGTATAATTGCTTTACAATGGTGTGTTAGTTTCTGCTGTAGAACAAAGTGGATCAGCTATACATAGACATATATCCCCACATCTCTTCCCTCTTGCATCTCCCTCCCACCCTCCCTATCCCACCCCTCTAGGTGTGCTTGTGTGTGCACAGATGCATAGACACACACACTGTCAGGTTTGAAAAATCATTAACATGTACCGACTTTGACTTTTTCATGTTAAACTATTAATTTAATTCTGCCTTTGGGTTTTAGTGTTCATCTGCCAACTTATGGAATGAAATCCTTTTCAAATAGTTGTAGCATCAGCAGGATGTTCACCTTGGGTCTAGGGATTAGCCTGGGATCAGGACATATTCTTTTTTTCACTGCTTTTTATCTTGGTCCACATTAGTATCTAGAATAGTCAATTATATAACATTAGTTCTATTTGATTTGGTCAGAATTAATAACTGAGATAAAACATCTAGGTGGGTCTGTAAGTTAAAATATTTAGGAGGGATTAGAGATCAAAGCCCTAAAGTAAATTTTAAAATAGTTCATGTGATCTCAAGCAAGACACTACCTTTTATCTGTAAAAGGTGTTAGAAAGGAGAGTTGGTTTTATAAAGTAAAAGGGGGAAACTACCTAGAGAGTCTCTGATTGGCAAGTGTTCTATTAAGATAGAAAGTTCGGAAGCAGGGAGAGAGTTTCTAATGAATCTTCAGGCACATTTAACAGTCTTTGGTTGGCTGCAAAGGGGGCAAGCAAGCAATTTTGGGACGTTTCAAAAGAACTGTTTAATGTTCAATTCCCTGGAACAAGTGAGGTGCTGTCTTGTGGTCAAATGGTCCTTATTGCAGGAGGGGGTTGTCCTGGCAGAAAGATTCTCAGAGAAATGTGATCAAGTAATTTGCTCTTAGTTTCTTAGGAAATCTTCTGTTCTTTAGGCCTGATCTAATTCTCTAGTATTTCTGGTTTGAATCTACCAAATATTCCTTCTTTCTTTGATTTTATTTCTTAAGCTTGAGTATTACTTTCATTTTTGTGAATGGATACTTTTAAAATTTCCATTGAATAGTGACTGCAACTATTTTCTATTATCTATTTCTGTTCTTCATTATCATTTAAATAACGACATCAGAATGTAAGGGTGGAAGGAACTTAAAATATCAAGAATTCCCACATCCTTTCCTTTGGAATTTAGGGAATGGTAGATTATGCTGGTCATATTCTAATCTATTTTGTGCCCAAAAAGAAGTTATGGGAATATACTTTTGAATAAAAATTCCCAATTTTAATTTTTGGGGTTATATTATATAGAACACTAGAGTAATATTTTTCATCTCTTTAAAATTCTTTGATAATTATTCTTCAAGAGTAATTAACAGTAAATAGGGAATTGGTATCTTTTACATTTCTGGGACTATTACACCATGTAAATCTGCAGTAATCTTGGAAGAAAGGAGGAGGGTTTGTATAGGAGAAGGAATTAAACATGATTGCTTTCTACGCATCCCAGGGAGATGGAAAGCAGTCTATTGCTATCCTTTCTAACAAAACATTGGCATAATTCTCTCCTGAATGGATTATATTTTAGAGGCTTCATCCATAATCAGAGTTTAGTTAACAAACTTCATTTGTTATACATTATATATACATTATATATCTTTATATATTACTACATGGTACCATTTTAACCTAAAAAAAACATACATTTATAAAGAAATGAGTTAGTGATTTTAGCAAAGATTGCCAGAAAAATTCTTATCAGTAAATAAAGATTTTCTTTACTTTCTAATTCCCTTCATCCTCCATATCCATCTTCCCCATCTTCCCCGTAAGAATTTTCATTTTTGTAAAACAGATCACGTGACTTCACATTGGAAACCGACCAATTCTGCTGATATGAGGTAAATTCTCAAAATACAGCTTTTGTGTGTGTGCATTTCCGTGTTCACTCCATCCTAGCATGAACCCTCCATATCAAAGAGCCAAGCATATTATTGCCTTTAATTAACACTTTTGAGTTGTTAGCATATCCAAAAGCACTTTATACAGGCTTCAACCACACCTGAAATGTAGCCAGCAACACCACATAATCTCTTTTGTACTTAGTCAAATTAGAAGCAATTTAACACTTACCAGGGGTACTGAGGAAGACATCTGGATTGAGGGTTTCAGTTTCTGAATTATACTACTTGGATGTGGAAAGTAAAAACCACTAGTACTTATTTAGGGAATCTTAAGCCTTGTCATAATCCATAAATTTTTTTCTCAAAAGAAAGGATTGCCGTCATTATCGTTATCTGAAGATTTATTGAGTCACAGTTGATGAGATATAATAAGTAAGTTCAGGCTCATTAAGACACTTCAAAATCCAACAAAGTGCAGGACCTTTGCCTAATAATATCCAATCCCTCCACATTCATTTTAGATCCTCTTTTCTCCTGCTGTCCCATGGACTTCACCGGTTGTTTCCTCTCTCTTCCAAATTTTCCACTTTTTCTCTCTGCTTGAGAAATAAATATATTGTAGAACATTAAGAGCCAAAACTAGAGTGAGACTTTTAAAATCCTGACTCTGTCACTTACCAGCTTAAGACCTTGTATAAGTCCACCTTTCTGTGCCCCAGTTTCCTTGTCTATAACTGTGAAATAGCAGCAACTCTTTCAGAGGATTGTCCTGAATATGAAATAAATCTGTATGGGTAAACATCTAGAACCTTACAGGAAATAATCCTGTTGTTTTTTCCTGGACCACTGCAATTGCTTCCTCCCCTCCGTTCCTAATTCTGCTACTTACTCCCTTTGATTCTTTCTCCTCAAGAGCCAGAGTAATCTTTTAAAAATAGAAATGGAATCATATTACTTTCCTGTGCAAAATCTTTCCACTGGCTTCTTACTGTCACCATAATAGATGAAAGAGAACATCTTCACCGTGGAATTTTTTGTTCCCACTACATAATCACATCCTACTCTTTCGTATCATAGGATGTTTTTAAAGCTCACAGCTATGTTTCTTTATGCTTTTATTTTTTAATTACTTTCTTTTCTCTTTAACTGTAAAGTACCATGAAGTCAAAGGATATTTTTTTTCACTAAATCCATAGAGTTTCTAGTTGAGTGAATATTTCTTGAAGGGATGAAAAATTATTGAAAAAACCTTCCACAACTATTTCCGCAGAAGACTTTTATCAGTATGTCATACTGCAAATATTACCTAAGAAAGAATAGAAGCTTATCTTAATTATTTAGAAATTCTTTACTTAAACTTTGGGTTTATGTGTTTGAAGGGGAGTTTTATGTCTAATTTACTGCTTCTTAAGACCAGATGGAGGTCGGCTGGAGTCATACGTATGAACTTTGGAAGCTGATAAAATAGGGCATACGTTTTTATTGCCCCTGCCAAGAAAAGGTAGGATTTTAGTTGTTACCAAAAAAAACCCTGTGCACCTGCTTTCTAAAACAGAAAATAAACAAAATACCATCTACCTTATTCAGCTGGTATAAAGATGAAATTATATGTGGCATAAATATGTCAATAGGTCCTCAAAAAGAAACCTCATTACCTTTATCAGTCAGGGCCTTCTCATAGCCCTAATCCTTGGGCTGTCTGCCTGGGGCCACCTGCAGAAACTCCTAACACAGGGAGCCAGATAACTGAGCAGGCTGGCTTCGGTATCCACCCAGGTCTTCTGCATGCTGCTTCTGAGTTAGGACATTATGGAGAGCCCTCTTTGGGGCTGATGTGGTATCTTTTCTGTCATCTATTTTTTTTAATTTCAATCTTCTTATCAAAGTCATCACTCCGATTATTAGACTGTTAACTTCACAAATGGTTGGTTACTTTTGTCTGATTGCTATTCCTTTTTTTTTTTCTTTTTCTTTTTGGTCTTATTATATCTTCAATCCTCCTTGTAGCTCACTATCTGACCATACCACTTGATCTATCTGCTAAGCTTCATTAGCTAAAGTAATTCAATTCAAATATTTTGCTCTCTTCTGCAGAGTCTACTGCTGTAAGGGCATGGCATGCAGGAACTCAGTAATAGAGAAGCATTTGGGAGGACAATTAAATTATTTTTCCCTCTTGTTCACCCAACAGCCACCCTTCTAGCCCTCAAGAGTGAATTCATCAGTGTAAGGAAAATAGAAGCCTTTTGTTTTAAAATAGCAAGTGCATCTTAGCTTTTTAAAAACTATGCTTGGGGACTTCCCTGGTGGCGCAGTGGTTGAGAGTCTGCCTGCCGATGCAGGGGATACGGGTTCGTGCCCCGGTCCGGGAAGATCCCACATGCCACGGAGCGGCTGGGCCCGTGAGCCATGGCTGCTGAGCCTGCGCGTCCGGAGCCTGTGCTCCGCAACGGGAGAGGCCACAACAGTGAGAGGCCCGCGTACCGCAAAAAAAACAAAACAAAAACAAAAAAAACCCTATATTTGAAAAACATACGTTTCTCTAACCATAGCCACCTTTGCTCTCTGAGGTTTTAGGGCCGCTCTCTTCCTCCTAGCTCCCACTAAGAGTCACTAGGCTATACAGAGCATTAAGCCTTTACTGAACACCTGAAATTTTGCTAGTCGATGAGATTGCAATGAAGATAGGAAGTGACCCTATCCACAGCAGTAGCAGCAAAGGCTTAGGAGTTCTAAAAGGTAAAACATGAGTGTCTGTGGGCTAGTTTTAGTATTTCTGCAAGTTCAGTAGATAAAGCATCTTGAGTCTTTTCCCAAAACTAGAATGATATCAACAGCAGAACAGTAATTCTGATTATCTAGTGCAAAAATATAGCAATCATGGGCTTAGTGCATATAGTTGGTTAGACAAAGCTTTCAAAATATGTAGTTCTTAAGGAAAATAACAAATGAGGTACTTGACAGTGGCAATGTTTAGGGACACTGCCCTTGAGGTACTCACAAGGCCCAGTAATTGAGAATATAACTTAAATGCATAAAAGAGCAAGAAAACCATATGTAAGGAAATACAGATTTGAGTTGTAATCTGCATGGTATAGATTTGCGTTTAAGCAAAAAAAAAAAAAGAATGTGATCTGCTGAGCTTTGCCAAGAAGATTTCACTCGGGATACTTTTATTTTTTTTTAATTATAAGAAATGGCTTGGGAAGAATTAAAAGAGGAGAATAAACATACATTATGGATGTGCAAAATGGGGGCCCAAACAGTGAAAAGGGAAGGTGCAGGGAATGAACCGAGTAGAAAATTAGCTATGGAAGTAATAGAGAAGACAAGTTATTGGTTGGGTGGGATAAAAGCGGCTAACCCATTGTTTTAAATGTTACGTCAAGGAGTTTTAACCTTGGTTCATGCACAAAGCAGAGTCATTATGTTCTTCTGCAGATCAACTGGAAGAGGATGAAGAAAAGATCAGTAAAAAATATACACAATTTGCAAAGTTTCATCATATCTGCTGGGATTTTTAGTATATATCAGGAAATTTGCCTCTAATTTTAATTCATGTTAAAAATTATTATAGTAATTGAGGCATAAGATGACTATGGCCTGGACTAGACTGATTATACAGAAATGAGTCATTATGAAGAAGACATACAACTTGGTGACTGACAGGACATGAGAGAGGTCAAAGGTGACTCCCAGGTTTCTGGCCAAAGTGACCAGGAAAATGGTGGTACCATTGACCCTTCCTGAGGACACAATTAGCGGGCTTTTATCCTTAACCCTTAATTAAATTGGTGGAGTTCTTTAAAGAGAGAAATTATTGGTACCATAAATCCAAAATTGTTCCTCTCCTTTAAAAATAATTCTTCTTCAGTTACTACATAACACTGACTCTTCAAGTCAGGCATCAGATTTTATGGTTTATTTATAGTAATGATATTTAAATGCCAGCTTTTGGCCTGTTAGTAGTATTTATGAACGGATGTATATTCAGGGAGAAAGAACTCTACCAGTTTACACAGGAAAATCCAATTTTTAAAAAACACTTTATGAAACAGAAAATTGTCATGCAATGTATTTTTTAAATTGAAACATTCGGCCATAATTGTACACATGGTTTATGGTACCACCTATAAAATATTCAAAATCCTCCCTCCTCAAACACAAAAAGAGAAAGGATAAATATAATAAATAGAAAAAATAAAAAACTAATAACTGCCTAAAACAGTTGCCAGGATTTTTTTTTTTTTTCGCGGTACGCGGGCCTCTCACTACTGTGGCCTCTCCCGTTGCCGGCACAGGCTCCGGACGCGCAGGCTCAGCAGCCATGGCTCACGGGCCCAGCCGCTGCGCGGCATGTGGGATCTTCCCGGACCGGGGCACGAACCCGTATCCCATGCATCGGCAGGTGGACTCTCAACCACTGCGCCACCAGGGAAGCCCGCCAGGATTCATTTGATTCACCTCAGTATAGATAAATGTATTCAAGATGATGCTATCCAATTCATAATGTGAGATGTTTGAGTCCTTATATTTGTGGTTTAATACTTGAAATAACAGACGTGGTGGAGATTGTTACGGTTGGAATCACATTTAAGACACAACAGTAATGTAGTGTAGGGATTAACTGGGAGATAGTGTGTTCAAAATCTAAGTAAACCACTTGAGATAACACAAATATTGTCTAGTAACTTTCCCTAACACTTGAACCTATTTTGAGATTTGGTAGCTGTAGATTACTATTTTATGACAACTCTATTTTTAACCACTTCCTTACTACAGAGCCCCCTCTGTAGTGGACTTAGACAGGTAGTTCCTAAAATGTCAAGAACGCTCACAGCAATCTATTATAAAATTTTACCTTGGGGTATATTTAAAAAAAAAAAGAAACACCTGAGTTTTTTACTAGAGCATAGAATTCAGCTGCAGGAAAATATTTAAGAAGCAAGTTTTGGTTCTTAGAGCATCAGTAGGCAACAAATGAGCATCTAATACACCCCTCTGTTAATGTAGAGAACACATGAATTTGAGAGCTCCCTGAGGATAGAGGCTGTAATATTTTAACTGTGTATTTCCAGAGTTTGTCTCAGTGTCTGGCTCATGATACATGCTTATTAAATATTTGGTCGAGCAAATGAAGTAGCAAATGAGGTTGACAGCTCTGAGCAGCCATAGAGTAGGGACTAAAGAATATTGAGATGAACTCTTCCCCAGAGTTTTATGTAGCTCTAATATGTGATATAAATATACACATTTATGCACTCGCGCGCGCGCGCACACACACACACACACACACACATACACTTACATAGGCAGCTTCTAAAATATTCTACACCACTGCCTTTAGAATTCAAATTACCAAATAAAGTGGCCCCTTCTCAGGAACTAAAGTACCAGACTTCACAGAGTTTCAAAATCTTTATTTTCCTGGACTCTCTCCTTTTGGGGTTTCCGCAAGTCAATTATCTGGCCAGCTTCCCTCCTTCTCATCAGTTTCTCTGTCTTTCTGTCTCCCCTATGGCTGCTCTTTAGATGTTAATTTCCTTAGTGATCCCTACAAACCCATTTCCTCCCTTACTCTAAGTTTCTGCTCAGTATGCTTATATGTACTCATGGTTCCTATACGTGCTCTGTGCTAACCTGATGCTTTCAGCCCCAAACCTCCTCTTCCCCATTGGCCTCTATTTCCAATTACACACTGGACCTGGATTCTATTCCACACCTAATTTCATATATACTTTACTGAATTGTGCTTTTTCTCTATTATCATCACCATCCAATAATGATTCCAACTAAAATCCTAGACATTATTTTAAAACAATTTCCTGTTCTTCCTTCCTTTATTTAAGAAAGATACTGAACACATTTCTTTATCTGAGATAGCTCTTGAATTCCTCCTGACTCTGCTTTCTTCGAAATGTCCTCCTCGCTTCTATTTAAGCAGACATTTGATGTGATTGTTGCCTCAAGCCTTTGCCTATGTTAGTTTTCTCCCATTTTAATCCTGAATGCCTATGGCTCCCAGAAGCACATCCTGTCACTCCCCTCCATAATATCCTCTAATGATGCAGCAGCAGCAGCAGAAAAAGGTATAAATGTGGCATTGTATATGAGATGCTGTATAATCTCAATGCCATATAATTATACAAAAAATCTACTATTCCTGTTAGGGGATCAACTTTTGCTCCCACCCTCAGAATTCATATACTGAAGTCCTAACCCCCAGTACCTCAGAATGGAGATATTTGGAGATAGGGTCTTTAGAGAAGTAATAAAACTAAAATGAGGTCATTGGGGTGGACCCTAATCCAACATGACTGGTGAATTTATAAAAAGGGGAACTTTGGACACAGAGAAAGCACAGACAAAAAATGATATAAAAAGAGAGGGAGAAGACGGCCATCTACAAGCCAAGGAGAGAGACATGGAACAGACTTTTCCATCACAGCCCTTGGAATGGACCAACTCTGCTGACACTTTGATTTTGGACCTCTAGCCCCCAGAACTGTGAGACAATAAACGTCTGTTGTTTAAGGCACCCAGTCTGTGGGACTTTGTTATGGCAGTCCTAGGAAACCAAGACAATTCCCATTTTCACCACCGCCACATACACACATGTACATACTATTAACCACATTGCCTTGCTAATAATATGCTGTCTGTGTAGGAGCCTCAGGGGACATTTCCAAACTGTCCTCTTGTAGAATTTTAATCCTCAGTGGTCTCAGAGCCTAGTACTTGGACCATGAGTAAACACATTTCACATTGTATCCTACAGTGAAAAATACTTCATCATGAAACCTTTTTTCTCATTCAACATCAGTTTTTTATCTCCTTCTGAATGCCCTTTAGGAATTTTCCATCTAGCAAAGAAAACAATAACAACAAAAACAGCAATGAAAATAGTATTGGTAGCTAACAATTACATGCTGCTTATCACGTGCCAGACCCTATTCCAAGCACAGATGGAATCCCTGGCCTTGCTTTCTTTCCATTCATGGACTGAGGCAATGTCTCTTCTGAGCAAGGATGGAAAATCATAAAAATAGAAATTGAGGGAGATTTTATTTTTCTGTGATGTGTTTATTCCCCTGGGGAAAAATTAATGCAACAATGTTCTTCAGGCGTATTGTGAATTTTGATTATGGATTTCAATGTCACATTCACCTGATAAATGCAGATTTCATTTTAGCTCATTAAAAAAAAAAGTTTTTTAAATTTATTTTGACTACGCTGGGTCTTAGTTGCAGCACACGGGATCTTTTAGTTGCGGCATGCGGACTCTTAGTTGCGGCATGCATGCAGGATCTAGTTCCCCATCCAGGGATCGAACCCGGGCCCCTGCACTGGGAGCACAGATTCTTACCCACTGGACCACCAGGGAGGTCTCTCACTAAAAATTTCCTTAGACAAATTCATATGGTGAATTTTTCCTCTAATCCAGTTGTTCTAAGACTTTAGTAAGAAATAGAATCATACCGGAGGGCTAGTTAAAAGAGATTTTTGCGTCCTACCCCAAAATCTGGAGGAAGGGGAACCTGCATTTGCATGTTTAGGAAGTTCCCAGATGATTCTGCTACTGCTGATCCAGGGACCAAGTTTTGAGAGCCACTGATTGAATCCATAATCATTAACTAAAAACTAGAAGGCGTGATCATTAATTAACAACTCTCATACCTGACAAAATTCTCCAAAAGGATGCCAAATGGAGGAAACAACAGAGTATATGACTGATTATAAATGTTCAATCAGTTGGTATATTTAGAAAAACCACTAGGATCAGTTTTTTTAGTTGTTTTGTGCACATGTGGTTATTTTTACTTCAGGACTGTTTGGCAAAATTTATCCTTAGTTGGGAAAATGCATGTGTGGTCTCTGTATACATTATTGTGTGTGAGTGTATGTATCGAAAGTAATTCTTAACGGCGATCTAATACATAAACTTGAGGCTCTAACGGAGCATTCTTACTTTTTAAATAAATTCTTTGAGTAATTGGGGAAGATAAACAGCCAAATTATATAAAGTTGTTCTCATGTTAACAGACATGTTTTCTCAAAACTTTGTTACTTTCTGAGGCTCCCCCTAGTGTTCTTAACTGGAAATGAAAGGTAACACAGATAAAGTTGTATTTGATACATTAAACAGTGAAGTAGAGGTATAGCAAAAGGATCAAAATGTTGCTTTAAGATAGTATTAGTATATTTTAAGTGTTCAAGATAATTGCAAAATGAGAGTGGTGCTTAGAAAATATTAGTCCTCTAAAGCATACAGCTCACACATCTTAACAATGTTTATGTCAAGAAGGACATTCAAATGGTCATTGAGGATTTTTTATGCAGGTTGTAGTTTATGAGTGATATGTTTTCACCATAATTATACCTGTAATTTGCAATAGTGTCAAGAGAATAGTGTCAAATTCTTTAATTTTGGAGTGGCTAGATGATACCTCTTGTTGGAATCATCTTTCTGGGTTTAGAGCCATTCACAGCCTGAGTTTTTAGAGATTAGGCCTAGTTCTCAGTCATTGAGCTCCTTCCCTCTAGATATTGCTGTCCATCAGAATTGTGATGTGAGCCACATATACAACTTTAAACATTTATTTTTTTGTAGTTATAAAAAGCGTAGAGGGAATTCCTCGGTGGTCCAGTGGTTAGGGCTCCGCGCTTCCACTGGGCATGGATTCAATCCCTGGTGGGGTGAACTAGAATCCCGCATGCCATGGCCAAAAAAAAAAAAAAAAAAAAAAGAGTAGAAACAGGTACATTAAGATTGTATTTGATCCAATATTTTCAAAGTCTTGAAATTATAGTGTATATTTTACACTTGCAGCACTCGTCAATTTGGACCAGCTGCAATTCAAGTGCTCAATAACCACACGTGGCCAGTAACTCCCATACTGGATAGCAGTGTATTGGATCATATTTCCTCATGCATTTGCTTGAAAGGAAAATTGTAAGACTTTGTCATGGACTATGAGATGTTTTACGTTTAGCTAAAAGTACACTTATTAAGACAGGAGCACCATTCCAAAGAAATGATCCCAGGTGGTAGAGCCTCTGATACACTGACAGTGTTCCCAGAGAGCAGCCTGGAAAATGAGCTCGGAGGCTATTTCTCAGATGGTGGAAAGACATGCATATTGACGAACCTCACCCTGTGATTTCAGCTCTCTTTGCTTGAGTCAGCTTTATGGCTTTGTAGTACTGAATGTCTGATTCTTTTTAAATTGCTGAGTCCAAATATAAGACACAGTTGCTGCTTCATCTGCCACCAAACAAAGAAGGATGGTGGCTAGACTTGTAAGCTTTTGCCATTATTACGCAAATTGCCCCTGTTTAAAATGGCTTCCCTCGAGCCCTGCCCATTTCATAGCAACTATTACCATGTAAAACCATATTCTTTATTTCTTGACTTGCTTTTCTCCACTTAATATGAGCCCCATGAGATTAGAAACTTTCCTTCACTTTACAATTTATTGCACTATTCGTAACGCATGTGCTGCTGCATGGTAGGTGCCCAGTCGAATAAACTAATTAATTTTTTTTAAGTGAATGATTTCTTTCAACATCAGAAAATATTTTTCTTCAGTCATCCCTTTAAAACACAGTTTTTATTTTACAGTCTTTACACATTCTCCCTTTCCATCTTTCCTTCTGGCACTGAACAGTGTACAGGACACATAGTAGAGACAGACTTTTTTTTCCCTACTCACTGCCCTTGGAAAATTCCACTTAATTCCATATCTTAGCCAACATGTTACTAAATGGAGATTACTGACTTTACTTATTCATAGGGTTGTTAGAATGATTACTTATGGTATATTGCAATTTATAAAATTACAAATGCTTCAGAATACTGTGTGTGTGTGTGTGTGTGTGTGTGTTCATGCATGGATTTTGGACAGAAAGACTCTTCCTTCATCCTTTAAATTTTTCCTATCTGCATGGTCAGCCCTTTTTCCAGATTACATATGGTCTTTCCCTTCTCATGGGAAAGATATATAACTTTCTATCTGTATCACTCATTTGGATACAACTATATGTGAATTTGCAACAGTATGTGACCATGTCATATATAGGTATAATTACCAATTTGGTAAAAAACCCTGATGGGCATAATTAAGGACCATGATGAAAGGAAGAATCTAATAAATTCCCATTTAATGGATCTATTTCTACATTTCAAATAGTCCTCTAACTTGTTCACTGTGATTCAGAATTTTAATGTTCCCATAAGTATATTTATTTAAAGTCTTGTAGAGGGCATATTAGGCAATAATAATTTTCATAGGTGATTCTACAATTTTTATTTTTGAATTAAAATTATATACAAAACTTCTTTGAAAAGTACGGCAAAGAGAATATAAGAATATAATATTTAACAAGGAAAATTTTAATTTTGATTTTCTGATTTTAAAAAAGTGTACTTTGGAAAATGTTACAAATTGTATTAAGATCAAAATATTTTGCACAGAGCTATTTTATGTGATTATATATATTGCTTTGAATTGAAGATATACTTGATGTTCTCTAAGTATCAATTAAATGGATTAAAATTGCTAATAACATATTTTTACTGTCACCTAATTTGAAAGGGAATTTTATTTTACCCAAGTGGATATATAATGTCTCTTAGAATATAAAAACTACGTTTATGGTTTTTATGGTAATTCACTTTAAAATACATCAGAAAACATGAGTGAAGCTAACCGATCTTATAGTTCCAAATTTTCTGAGGTCAGTTTTAACGTTTATAAATACATATTTTCAAAACATTAAAATATTCCCTTGTGAACAGTTAGTTCAAGACTAGTCTAAGAATCTTGTCCCAGGTACTTTGGAGCACTGCAGTGCATAAGCAGAGACACATGTAACAGTCTCTTAAACAATGTCTTCCATACATCCATCAAAACGGAGAAGAACATGATATTAAAATGGAAGAATTTATGATCTTCTTAGATATACAGAGCCAAACTACTATGCTATCTAAATTTTTGAGCCATTTTTCCCTCAACTGTTCAGTTATGAAAATGCTACAAAAACCTTTAAGAATATTCTATCAACTTGGTAACTCTTCACTGTTAAATCCAAATCAGTATTAAATTCAAAATCATCACAGCGTAACCACCCAGGAGTGTGGACCTAAAACTGGTACATATGATTCACTGCTAATCACAGTGATGACCAACATTCAGTAGTTGGTTTCAAAATTTAGTTGTGATGTATTTGAAGAAAAAATTTAATCTGCCTAAAGAATTCTTTATCCTCCACATTTAGGCAGACCATAGAATCACAGGAAAATACCATAAAGGTATGTTCTGAATAATGGAAAACATGTACATTTGTAATCAATATTATACACACATGTACAGTAAAATACCAAGAATACTGAGGAGAACTATACAAAAGTATAAGCAGTAAGCATCCATGTATTATAAATGGCTGACATGTAACTTGTATGTGCCATTTAGCTTAGTAGACAAAACCAAAACTGTGAAGAGTTTCTAGTCTTACTCAAACATCAGATAAAAGTCAGAAACAAAAGTTGTCAGACAAAAGTATGCTAGTATTATTTCACAAGTAATTGAACTTGAAATCCATCTCCCAACCATACTGATGCAAAATCCTGAATCCTTAACATTCTTTGTTGATATTAAATGCTGACATTTAGTATAGGTGAAGATTTTGACAAGGCTAATAATACTATTTATACATGTAATTATTTAAATTACCCATACTGCCTCAGTTTAATTGTGTTCACTAAATTTACATGCATAATTTATGACATCAATGCTGTCAACCATCAATCTACATTTCAGTCAGCAACACATCAACTAAATGACAGGGTAAAATGTTTCAGTTGATTCCAAAAAGAACTTCAACTTTTGAGGACAGAAGTTTGTATCATATTTATGTACCAAAGGGAAATGTCTATTTGGTGAAATTTCTTCAAGACTCCTCGAAAAAGATCATAATGATGGTAATTCAAGAAGAGAAAAGCTCACAGAATAAAGACTGGTAATTTGTTTTCTTTGTTATTTTTCATTGTTATGTAGTTGACGTATAACCTTCTACTAATTTCAGATGTATGACATAATGATCTGATAAATATATATATATGTTGAAATGATCACCACAATAAATCTATTGAACATCCATCACTACACAGTTACACTTTTTGCTCTTGTGATGAGAACCTTTAAGATACACTCTCCCAGCAACTTTCAAATATACAATACAGTATTATTACCTATAGTCATGATAATGTACGGTACATTATATTCCCAAGTCTTACTTATTTTATAACCGGAAGTTTGTACCTTTACCCATTTGCTTACCCCCATCCCTTGCCTCTGGCAACCACCAGTCTCTTCTCTGTATCTATGACTTCTGGCTTTTGTTTCATTTTGGTTTGATGTTGGTTTTAGATATTACACATAATTGGGATCGTATGGTATCTGTCTTTCTCTTTCTGACTTATTAACATAATGTGCTCAAGGTCCATCCATGCCATCACAGATGACAAGATTGCTTCTTTTTGTTTGTTTGTTTTTTGGTTTTGGGTTTTTTTTTTACATCTTTATTGGAGTATGATTGCTTTACCATGTTGTGTAGATTGCCTTCTTTTTATGGCTGAATAATATTCCAGTGTGTGTGTGTGTGTGTGTGTGTGTGTGTGTGTGTATCATATTTTCTTTATCCATTCTCCTGTCAGTGGACACCAGTTGCTTCCATGGTCTTGGGTATTTTAAAGAATGCTGCAGTGAACACGGGGTTGCCGATATTCTTTTCCAGTTAGTGTTTTTGTTTCCTTTTTATAAATACTCACAGAGTGTTAATCTTTATTTGTGTGGCCATCAATCACTTTGGAAGTTCTGTATCGCTTATAGGCACCTTCTCAAAATAATGTTTTAAGATACATATAATAAAATACCTTAGGGCACAAATTATGTTAAAATATAATTACCAAATTATTATGAGATTAACTGTGGGGATCGTGTACATGGAATTTGTTATTCACATATTAAATGCCAAGATCTAGTGACAGATCTAATAACTAATAAAATATTAAAATACTGGTGATCATAAAGGATATGTTGAGATAACTGCAACAATATAATAGGAAAATATGTGGCATCTAAGCCAGAGACACTCCTAATAGTTCTTCAGCTTGTTGTCCACTTTTATAGCCGTTAGTGAAAATAAAAATGATTTTTTTCCCTATCCCATATCACAAACCTTTTGAATTCCTTCTGCTTACTCCTCAGGTATCTACAGGCCTAAGGTTAACAATTCCTGCCATAGAGTAAGGCTTGTATTTCCATCAATCTATTTTGTCTTTCTTTTCTCTGAGAGCCAAGCTATTAGTTTATTTATATCAAAAATAAAATAGGCATTGTGCATTTTTCAGCATATATCAGGCAGAAAAGTTGGTAATATTTTCTCTAGGAAAATGTTTATATTTTAAGGTAACTTTCGTTTAACCTTATTTTTAGCAATACACATGTGACTGCGTTGAACATGTTTAAGAAATTGAAAGTGTTCTTGAATTCATGGAATTAATCAAAATGCCAGTACACATACTGTAAGGATTTAGCAATCCAAACAGGGTTAGAGCTTGCTACTCCGTAGTATTCGTGCTGTATTGGCATTCATACGTGGAGAATGTAGTAAACAATTAATAGCTTAGGACATACTATAAAAAAAAGGAAGTCATCAAATTTTTTTTTTTTTTTTTTTTTTTTTTTTGCAGTACGCGGGCCTCTTACTATTGTGGCCTCTCCTGTTGCAGAGCACAGGCTCCGATGCGCAGGCTCAGCGGCCATGGCTCACGGGCCCAGCCGCTCCGCGGCATGTGGGATCTTCCCGGACCGGGGCACGAACCCGCATCCCCTGCATCGGCAGGCGGACTCTCAACCACTGCGCCACCAGGGAAGCCCAAGTCATCACATTTTTAAGGACTAGATTAAAACAAAACAATAACATTCCTTTAAAAAAAACTGAGAAAAAGGTGAAAGTACCTGTATACTTTACTTTCCTTCTCCTACTTCTCCAATATTAAATTAAAATGTGCTTTGCGAGATGGAATAGAAAACACGCCCTTCAAGTGTTGAATAAGCTATCAGGGCACACCAGTTTAGGGTAGCTTTTCCAGTACAGCTAATTTGCGCTTTTAACCAGTTCCCCATGAGACTCAAGACAGCACATTTCCGAAAAGAGTAACAGAAGTTTTGCACTCATATACATTTATTCTGTTCATATTAAAGATTTGTTAAAGACGATCTTAACATAACTTTAGAGATCAAATGTAATTCTTAGATAATAGCTTTGAGATATAAACAAGATCAACACCACATCAAAAATTTTATCAAAGTATCAGAAACATTCCTCCAGCTATTTAAACCTTCTGTATTGGTTTCCTATCATTGTGTAGTAAATTGCCACAAAATTAGGGCCATAAAACAGCACCCATTTAATACCTCACAGTTCTGTAGCTAAGAAGTCCAAGTGCAGGTTCACAGGGTTTTCTACTCAAGCTGCCACACTCAGAATTTTCACCAGGCAGGTTTGTTTTGGAGACCTTGGGGAAAACTCCACTTCCAAAATCATTCAAGTAGTTGTCAGAATCCAGTTCCTTGTGGTTATTGGGTTGCGATCCATATTTTCTTCATGGCTTTCAGCCAAGAGGGAAAAAAAAGATGTTGAAACTACTCTATATACTCACTAATTCCATCAATAAATGTTTATTAAATAATGCCTTATACCAGTTATTATTCCTAACATTGTAAATGCACTAGCAAACACACAGTCACTGCTTTGAAAAGCAGGTTAGTTTACAAATATATCACAATCATTAAAAATTATAAGAAATAAACTCAACTAGTGGAACAGATGACCGTATTTTAACACACAGTTATTGTGAAACCACCATGTGCCATTCACTGTGCTGCATGCTGAAAACACACATGAATAATTCAGTTCCTAACTTTTTTTTTTTTAAAGACAAAGTTGTGTTGACCTTATACGGACCTTCACGTCATGAAGATCTGTTTCAGATCTTTTATAAATTTATTTATTTATTTATTTTTGGCTGTGTTGGGTCTTCGTTTCAGTGCGAGGGCTTTCTCTAGTTGTGGCAAGCGGGGGCCACTCTTCAACACGGTGCGCGGGCCTCTCACTGCCGCGGCCTCTCTTGTTGCGGAGCACAGGCTCCAGACGCGCAGGCTCAGTAGTTGTGGCTCACGGGCTTAGTTGCTCCACGGCACGTGGGATCTTCCCAGACCAGGGCTCGAACCTGTGTCCCCTGAATTGGCAGGCAGATTCTCAACCACTGCGCCACCAGGGAAGCTCTCCTAACTTTTTATAAAACGGAGCCACAGCTATTTTACAGCAGCTCATTTTCAAATTGAACAATATCTTTTATGTGTAACATTAAGGATCTTCTTAATCCCAGCTTCCTTTCCAAAGCTGGTGCCTTTAATCATTGATAGATGGCGATTGGCTTATGACCTGGAGGACAGAGAATATTCCAAGCATGCGTAAAAAATGAGACCATCAGTTCAGATCCAAGGGCACTTCTCAAATAGTTGCATTTAAGGTGCCAGGATCTTGATGGCGTCTCTAGGAAATAGAAAGAAGACGATTTTTCCATCCTAAACAATCGGATCAGATAACTGAATGTACTGTTAATCATCTTGAAATGAATGAGCCTAACATGCAAATTATAGATGGCAAGAGCTGATGATCAGCGAGTTAGCTTACTAATGATTTTCAGAAATTAAATGCTTTCATCAAGATTTTTCAGGATTAAAACAATTATTTAGATATTATGAAGAATTAATATACTTTATTGTCTGGTATTCTTTCAGAAACAATATAAAGACTATGTTTAAAGAAGTAAACATGAATTAGAGAATTTAAAAGTAGAGTGGAGTTGCTCTCTCTTAACAATTGTTGCATTTATGGCAGCTTAGTGTTTGTTTTTTATATTTTCTGAAGGTATTGTACCAAACATTTCAAATTATTTCTAAAAGCAAATATATAGTGCCAACTATTATAATTTTTAATGCATAAAAATAATAGGGATAGAGCTCAGACATTAAACTGCCTCATTTTTCATACAAATGAACAATTTTTTACAAAGAAAAGGATGAGAAGAAAAGGAATAATACAAATATTGTTAAGAGCATAGCCTATTATCACAGAATAAAGTGTGTTGTAAACATTTGATCAGAAATCTTACAGTAAGAGTTTCATCCTATTGAATCATTTAGAGTAGGGAGACTACTTAAGAAAATCCAGTGCAAGAATACTTGAGAATCTCCAGCTCTCCTTTCTCAGAAGAATATGCCGAGATATTAAGAGACTCTTTTTCTAGGGTTGCAGAGCTCGTTGAGAAAAGGATCAGATCAAAACCTGGTTTCTCTCTATTCAGTGCCTTTCTTTCACTCTCAAAAAGTAAGAATTTGAACCAAACACAGGAAACAGTTTAGGACTCATGATGACATTATAAGCCATACTTTGTCTAAGCTCTCATCATCTTTCCGAGTTATCAGGAATGAAAAAGAAAGAGCAAAGAAGATAAAAAATACACTGATACTAATAGAGTGACAAATACACACTTGACCCTGTTTCTAGATCAATACTCCTATATTTAATATAATTCCTGAAGGGCCCTATCAAAAATATTATCATCGACCATTCTCCTGGTCACTTTCTATCCCCTTATTTTGCTTTACTTTTAGTCATAGTTATTAATTAATTTATTTTGGTGAATTTTCTCCTACCCTCTCCACCACCATTAGAATATAATCTCCATGAGAGCAGAGCAATGCATAGTGCAGAGTTGGAGCTCAATGAATAAATGCATGAATAAATTTTAGTTATTTGTTGAATGATGAAATGATATTCCCAACTTTTCTTTGAGGTGGCCATTGCTCACCTACTTTTACAAATGAAAAACCCAGAGAACCTGGGTTACTTACATGGCATCACAGCTAAAAAGTGGCCAAGCAATTTTTCAGTGGAAAAACATCACAGAATAATAATTATAATATTATACCACTTATGTGGGGAAAATCTATAGTTATATTTCTATACATAGATAGAAAAAGTCTTCTATATAGGAGGGATATATACAAATTGGGAAAGGATTTAGATGTAATTTGTATATATAAAATGGGAATTCTATGTCATGTATTTTATTACATTTTCTTTTGTGCAAGTATAATGTTTTCACAAAAAGTATATTTGAGTCTTGTAATTTATAAAATGATAGCATCCATTTCAAGATTTAGATTCAAACCTATGTGAGGCCAGCCTGTGTATAATTTCCAGTAGTGAGGGAGCTAAGAATGGTAAAGAACAGATCATTCAGTGACAAGTAATGAGAGTATAAAATTATGTACTGTTATTGTTAATAAAATTTCCACAAAAATGAATGATTTAAACTTGAACAACATTTATAGATGATACATGGAGTAGCAAGTATTTTAGTTAAATAAAGTTTGTGTATCATACATAAAAGCCAAGACCACTGATCTTGGATCAAGGAACCACGATTCCTTGCCGATCTATTTGTGCCTTCTTGTGAGTGCAAGAATTTTAAATGTGAGTCAAAATAGAATGTTGTTACAGTTATGGCGCATTATTAGCATAAAGGTACCTGAAGAAACACATTACACTGGTATCTTGGCAAACTACATCTTTCAAGTTTGGACAATCCATTTAAAATTCAGCAGTTCAATACCAACTTTTCCTCAGTATGCCTTAGAGCCACGTTTTCCATTCATCTCTGAATGTTCAATACATAAAACCAGAAAGGCACTGTGTTCTGTAATTATGAAGAGGCAGCTCAGGTTGGTAATCGGCATTAACATGCTGGCTGCTGTAGTATACACAAAGCCTGCCTCCAGAGCCAAAGCATAGACTCTGGTGGAGAATGTTTATTTCCTGAAAGTGTTTAAGAATAAAAGATGCATCGTTTCAAGATTAAAAGGAGAGAACAGTAAGACCCTGTTGTAATGAATATTTACATAGAGAAGGCAACTATATCCCTAAGAATAAATACAAAAACTTGCATTTGTTTTTAATTGTTCTCTTTTAGAATGGTATCGTTTTCATACCCTTACAGAGTGTTCTATTATCAATGATTTTAGAAGAAAAATAAATTAAAATGGGATAGTACTTAGTGTGTTATTGTGTAATTACACTCATTGTTACCAATATCCCTATAAGTAGTGAGAAAGAAATGTGTATTAAATAATATAGTTAAACTAATGATGAAGAGCAGCCCATCTAGAAATTAGGAAAGATTCCAGAATTCAGTGAGAGGCACTTTGAGCAATGAAAAGATTGGAGAGATTTGGCAGCAGATAGAACTGGCTCTGACATTTACTGATTAGACAAGTATGAGATGAATCCAACTCTCTGAGCCTTGGTTTCATCATTTGTAAAATGTAGGTAAAGATCACAAGCTGAGAAAACACAGATGCTCCTCAAAATACATTTTCCCCTCTTATTATAGCTTGATTTAAACTACTAGGCAATCAATGACAGGGTTTGATGACAGAGTTCTGGTGTCCCTTAGTCCTCCTGGATTAAATGCTCTGCTTTCATAAAAGGAAGATACAACCTGTTTGCCCACTCACTGTGATGGCCCGTTAATAAAGGTGGTATCGGAGACACTGATTTTAACAACTACTGTCATAATGTTACATACATACATAAAATAGCAAAGCCCTGTTTATGGCTTGATGGACATATCATATAAGAAGAATTGCTCTGTATAAAAATATAACAAAAGTGTTTACAGGGCTTTGTCAACTTGGTAGTGATTTTATCTGCATTATTATATTAATGGGGTAAATATTTATCCTAAAGTTTTTATTGAAACATCTTAGCTATTCAACAAATGGTACTGGAGCAACTGGACACCCACAGGAAAAAACAAACAGATCTGACCTAAACCTCACACTTTACACAAACAGTGAGTAAAAGTGGATCAAGGACTTAAGTGAAAATGTAAAACTGTTAAAATTTTAGGGAAAAACAAAGCAGAAAATTTTCAAGATCTAGGGTTAGGCAAAGAGTTCTTTAGAATTAAAGCAAAAATAACCTATAAAAGGAAAAATTAATAACCTGGACAGCAATGAAACTTAAACTTTTGCTCGGTAGAAGAGCATGTGAAGAGAATGAACAAAGCTACAGATTGGGAGAGAATATTCGCAAACCATATATCTAACAAAGGGCTTGTATCTATAATACATAAACAACTCTCAAAACTCAACGGTAAAGAAAAAATCTAATTAGAAAGTGGGCAAAAGGCATGAGCAGACATTTCAAGGGAGAGGATGTACAAATAATAAATAAGCACATGAAAAAATAATCAACATCCTAAGTCATTAGAGAAATGCAACTTAAAACCATGATGAGCTATCACTACACACCTATCACAATAGCTAAAATAATAAATAGAGAGCACTAAATGTTTGCAAGGATGTGTAGAAATTGGATTATGCATGTTTTGTTGTTGAAAATGTAAAAATGGCACAGCTACTCTGTAAGGCTTCTGGCAGGGTTTTAAAAAATTAAACATGCAATTACCAATTACCATACGACCAAACTATTGCACTCTTGAGTATTTGTCCCAGAGAAATGAAAACTTATGTTTACATAAAAACTAACACATGAGTATTTATAGCAGCTTTATTCATAATAGCCAAAAGTTGGCCCAGATAACCTTCAAATTACTGTACACACTTACCATGGAGTTTTACTCAGCAGTGAAAAGGAACAGACAATTGATAGACGCAATGAGTTGAATGCATTTCTTGGGAATTACATTGAGTGAAAAGAGCCAACCCCAAAGGTTGCATACTGTATAATTCCATTTATATAACATATTTCAAATGTCAAAATTTTAGAAATGGAGATCAAATCAGCGATTGCCAGTGGTTAGGGTTAGGGAGAAGGGGCACGAGGAATGTTGGTGTAGTTATAAAAGGGCAATTCAAGGGACTATTGTGAAGATGGAACTGTTGCATGTGGCAGTGGAGAAACATGCAATAAAATTGTATAGAACTGAATACACACAAACACAAGTGAAACTGGGAAAATCTGAATCAGATGGGCAGATTGTATCAATGTCAATATCCTGGTTGTGATTTTGGACTATAGCTGTATAAAACGTTACTTTTGGGGGAAACTGGGTAAAAGCATACACAAGATCTCTATAATTGTTTTACAACTGCATATGAATCTATAGTTATCTCAATAAAATTTTTAATTAAAATGTCAGTCATTTGGGTTTTAAAGTAAAGTTCTGATTCTATTGTTTGTTGATATAAGATTGAAGGGATCTAATCATAGCAAGATGAGGGAAAAAGTAGGGATAAATTGTGAATTACCATGTCCAAAACAAAATGACAATGTAATAACTCAGGAATTCTTAATTTTTCAAAACTTCTTTTGTCAGTTGGTATCCTGTAATCTTCACTTTATTCTCTATAATCAAGCAAAAACAATCAAGAAAGTATGAAGTGGTTTGGGACACAGCAGATAGAAAATCATAGCTAATTCCATTATTCTATTTCAAATGTCATTAAATGCTTTAAGGCAACTAAAAGTGACTCACAACCTTGAATTACTCTTTTATTTAATTAATTTTTTTATTGAAATGTAGTTGATTTATAATGTTTCAGGTATACAGCAAAATGATTCAGTTATACATATAGATATTATATATGTATTCTTTTTCAGATTCTTTTCCATTACAGGTTATTACAAGATATTGAATATAGTTTCCTGTGCTATACAGTAGGTCCTTTATATGTAAGGTGTACCCATTTGATCTATGTAAATAAAATATATATTTTTGAAACTTCTATATTAATGATTTTAAAATGCTTTACCAAAACATTGTAGGTTTATAGTACATTCTCCATTTTTCCAAAATGAGAACATATAGCTAACATTACAAGTTAAAGGGATATTTCTTATATTTCTTTCTCTTCTATTTCCTGCTGAATTCACTCTTTAAATATTTTAACTTAGCAAAGTAAATGTTTTACAAATCATCAGAAAATCATTCCCTATTAACAATAGAAGTGCAGAGATATGTAAATTTATTTTTAATTATAGAAATATTTGCCCAATTCTTGAAGAGTTAGAAAAGACAAGTAAGCAAGAAAATCAAAATATAGGGTTTCCCTGGTGGCGCAGTGGTTGAGAGTCCGCCTGCCGATGCAGGGGACACGGGTTCGTGCCCCAGTCCGGGAAGATCCCACATGCCGCAGAGCGGCTGGGCCTGTGAGCCATGGCCGCTGAGCTTGCGCGTCTGGAGCCTGTGCTCCGCAAAGGGAGAGGCCACAACAGTGAGAGGCCCACGTACCGCAAAAAAAAAAAAAAAAAAAATCAAAATATAAAATTTAGAATAGGGATAACTATTATATTTCCAAAATAAAAATTGCCTTTTTACTCTAATGAATAAATGAGATTTAAAAAAAGATGCCCTAAAGTTCTCTTTCCCAAAATAAATCCTCTAGAAATGGGTTTTCGTATCTTGGCTATAAGTGTTATTTATGGAGGCTCTTGGTCTGCTCCTTTGAATGAATTTATTTACTTCATCTGGAGTGCTGCTTGCTTAATAGCATGCCTAGAATTGCATGTCTACAGAGGCACAAGGGCGCCATCAGTATCACTGTGGTATAGATGGTCACTGGCACTCCAGAAAGCAGGTTTTTATAAAATTTGAATTTCTCCTATAGTTTCTGCTCAAATTAAACAGGAACATGCCTTGAAGCCCTTGCACAGTGCACTGAAAGTCTTAGTCCAGATGATAATTAACAGTTCTTTACAAAAAAAAAGAAACTTAAACTGGCCTTAGACGTCAATGGTGGTCTCTCTACATTAAAATGAGATTGATTGCCTGTGTAAAAGACCGTGGTTTAATAATAGATTGGTTTTACAAGTAGATGCTAAGTTCTGTGGTTCATTTAATCTACCTAAATCCACTTACCATGTTGTAAAGGTATTATTGCTAAATAAACAGTGCATTGGTGTGAATGTTGAGGGTGAGGAAGATAGGGCAGAAGAAATTGTTGTGTGACTATAGCACAAATAAAAACATTTTGAATAAGCCCAAGGAGATATAACTTTGAATTTAAAAAGCAGTACGAGGATAAATTGTGCTTAAGAATTAACATAACCTATCTAACCAAGGTTTTCTTTTTATTTAACATTATACCTTAATGCTCAATGAATAAATTGTAATCTTAAGGCAACCAAATAATGACCTTGTGTATAAATATCTTTCTATACTAATTCCTACTAGAATAAGACATCAGAAATTTAATTTTATACTAACCATTTATTAAAGGAAGCATTTTATTCATTGACTCTGGACCAGCCTAATCCAGTTAACATTTTTGCAGTTATGCTGACCAATTGCTGGACAGTTTCAATACTTTCACTTGGGAGTATGTTTTAGACAAATCTTGACTTTGTATCTCCACTTTACTAAAGAGATTATGCAATCAGTACAGCACTATATAGTAGAAGAATTGACCTGCTTGCTGAAGGGGTGGACAGTTGCATTTTGAAAATCATAGACCGAGAAGCTTAACTTGAATTGTTAGAAAAATTATAAATCATCAAATAGATAGCTTTGCATTTATACAAACAAAGTATGAATAGAAGGAGCCATTGGTGGTTCAGGAAAAACAAGCTACTACCTGACCAGATTTCCAAGGCTAGGAAATCAGTGTAATTCCATGTATATGTGCATTTGTACTTCAGCAAGGCACTCTACAAATCACATTGTAAGCATGTAAACAGGATGGAAATATATAGACTGCTTAAAATATTTGAGTGGATTTTAAATTTTTTGAATGGCCATACTATGCATTTTCAATAATGGAGCTAATCTTTGCAAAATATTTAGATACAAAGGCTACAAGTGCTCTCTTTTGATTTTCTTTAACTTTTTTTTTATCAAAGTTTCAGATGACAATGAAGATGGAGATAAAATATGTAAATTAAACCAAATTCTTAGAGCATAACCCTCAACTCAGAGTTAGGATTCAAACAAATCCAGAATTGCATGGTTCTGATAAGTTCTTTTATAACTAGATTACAAATATCCTTGGTAAGAAGAACCAAGCATCAAAACCAAGATGAAATTGAGCTGGGAATAATTCAAACCTTTTTACGGACGTGTCAAAAATAAGTTATTAGTCATGGGAAAAGCCCCAGAAATTTTAGTTGTATACAAGTTGTGCATGAGCTAACAGTATAATTTGGATGTTCTAATCTGCAGAATTCTTCCACAGGAGATTCCCGTAGGTAGATCAGAGTACCACACATTAAGGGTAAGACTATAGTAATCTAATCGATTGCCCAGAAAAGGGAACCTGGCATAACTGGACGTTTGTAAATCACAGAAACAGCTAAGGAAGTTGGGAGTATTTAGCATAGGGAATTGAAGAATAAAGGGAGGCATGCTACTTATCTGCAAATATTTAAAGAACTATCATATTTATGTGGAAGTAGATGTTTTCATTTTTTTATTTGGGAAGGACAGCTAGCAGAAAATACAAATGGGAAGATTTAGTTTGGTTCACTACAAAGAACTCTATCTTAATTAGGACTGTCTAGCAATAGAATGGAGGCTTTGTGTTAAGTAAGATCATTGTCTTTCAAGGACACTGTAGACAGAATTCCATTATTTGGAGGGAGGTTAGGCTAAATATCTTCTAAGATTCTTTCCAACACAATCATTTCATCACTAGGATGTATTGTATACATGGTCTATAAATTTTGTGCCTTGTGGCAGAATACGTTTTCCTGAAAAGGGGGGAGTGCATTCTATAGGGGAAATAAAAGCGTTTCTTGATTTTTTTTTTTTTAAAAAGCTAATCTTTTTCTTCTGTAAAACCTGGGTTAGCACTAACTGCTTTATTATGGTGTAGGACCTAATTTTGTCTTGAATCTATAGAACTACCATATCTCTTGGCATACCGGGGATCAGTTTTTAGAAACTAGAACTTAAACAGTAAACACACTGCAATATCATCCCAAACACTATGACCAAGCCAGAACAAAACCCTCCCATGATTAATGGAGGAACATTTTTTATGGTGTGTTTTCTCCACGATATTTGCTATAAAACATTCAAGATTCCACTGAAGCTTTCTAAGCTCTGTGGAATAGAAATAGATTGATAGCACCTTCAGCTTCTTGATAAAAGAAGGCCAACCTAAATGTAATTATTCAGAAGTCTCTGGGGAACAGAGAGATATGTCTCAAATGGCACATTATCTAAAATAGAGTCAGACATACCTCGGGGAAAGCAATAGTGACTTCTTTTACATTTACAGTAATATTAACTTCTTGGTCTCTGCATCTGTCTTGATGTCTCTCCTCTTTTACTTGTTTATTTCTTTTTTAAACTAAAAATAAAATTATAGAGATAGAGAGAGGAAAGGGAGGAAGGAAGAAGAGAACAGTCAGGAGATTAAACCATGCTTACAATCAGGAGATTATACCATGCTTACTCTCAAATTTCATGTTATAATATCTACTACTTTTGATGCGATCCCACTATGTGATACTGGACTCTTTCATATATTAAAGAAAATAAATATTAACTTTCAGTTAGAACCATTATGATGTATATTTTATGTTCTTTCTTATTTTCAATATAGTTTCCATTATTTTTTGTATGATGCTAAATGTGGTAAATATACCTTCATTTAAGTATGATTCAAAGCCAAGTCAATCATTGATAATTTAGAAATTCTGTGAATTTATATTCCTTTGTACTTTTAGTGTGACCTATTAATACTTAATTTTCAAAATAAATATTTCTTGGACATCTACCCTAATATTTTGTTTAGTATACTATGGTAAAGATTTACTTTGTCTTAAAAAACTGAAAATAATATTTGATGCTAAAGTAGCCATTTGTTCATAAGGTTTTATCCCATAGTTGTACAAAAATAGTAATTTTTAAAGCTGAAATATATTTTTCTAGATGTGCATTATTCCTCAGTGAAGGTATGACTCACTAAGAATGTTTCTCTTTCTGATTCACACTTTATCCCATGCAGTACCTGATTGGATAACCTATATTACTTCAACTTCTGTCCACCACACTGTAGAAAATTTCTTGAGTTTTTTAGCACTCACAGAACTTATTTCCTAGAATTGATGAATAACATCATTAATCACCCAGTGAATACTGGAAGTCATCTTGACATCTCCCTCTCCCTCACCAGGCCTAAAACAATTGTGATGAACAAATATTGATGGTATCTTCTAAAAATCTTTTAAATCTGTTCTCTTTTCATCCACACAGCCCAGCTCAACTCCGACCCTCAACATTTCTCACTAAGATTATAAACCTATTCCTCTAACTGGTTTTTTTTCTTCCAGCTATTTCCTGCTCCATCAAACGCCTTACAAATCCACAGAGCTGTCAGAGTGATTCTCTTTAAAGAGAAAGTCCCTGTTTACAGATCCTCCATAGGGTTCTACAAACTTCTGGATAAAATTCAAACACCTTAAACAATTATCAAAGCTATTTCGTAATCCAATTCCTGTGTACTTTTGTTGCCAAAATCTGGCCTCTGTACACAGGTGCCAGATTAAATCTCGGAGACAGAGTTTTGGGTGAAGTAGAAAGAAAACAGCTTTTTTGCTTTGCCAAGCAAAGAGGGCCACAGCGGACTAATGCCCTCAAGTCTGTGTGTCCTGCCCTGGAGGGGGTAGTGAGGAGTTTTATAGTAAAGGTTCAAGGAGCAGCGCGTGATCAGCTTGCGGACATTCCTCTGATTGGTTGGTGGTGAGGCAGCTGAGAGTCCGCATCATAAACCTTCTGGCTCCAAGCGGTCTAGGGTCTATGCTCTTGCGGTCAGCAGTTTTAATCAGGTGGAGGTCTGCTTCCTGTAAAAACAAGTTAGGAATGTGTGTCAGGCCTTTATCTCTATCTTTCAGGGAACTGGGAGTTGGGTGATCCTGCTGTGTGGCAGATTTATAGTCTAAATTATTACCAGTTCCCCAGGCCAACAGCTATTCTTCGTTTCTACACCTTCACGTTTCCCAGTCATTAACTCTTGTCAGCCTTTTACTTCAAAAGACAAGGACACAGGGGCTTGTACACAGTTTCACTTCCTCAATCTACTGTCTTGTCAATTTGCCATATGGGTGCTGTGCTCAGCATAAAAGTCTGCAATTAGTACCATCCACTCTCACCCCTCTTTGACATGGGCAATGATGCTTTGTCTTCTTGGAGTGTCATACTATTCTGCCAACCTCCCCATACCTTGAGTGGCGGGGAGAAGAACAGGACTGTGAAGGACTGGGACTTGGCAAAAAGCTTCAGACTGAGTGTGGAAGGACAGAATGGAAATAACATATGGTGGAAGAGTATTCACCTCTGCTAATCTCTGCTGCCACATCTTTGGCCACATACACACCCATCCCACATTCAAGCCCTTAACCTCCAGACCAGTGGTTATCAGTTGGGGTGGTTTTGCCTCCCAGTGGACATTTGGCAAAGCATGGAGTTATTTTTGTTTGTCACAACTTGGGGATGGGGGTACTACTGGCATCTAGTGGATAGAGGACGGGGATGCAGCTAAACATCCTAAATGCACGGGACAGAGTGTGGCACACTCCTTCTTTGTTCCAGTCCTTTGCAAATGCTTTTGTGTGTCTGAAACTCCCTCCCCTCTCTTTCTTCTCACTCCTCTCTCTTCTATCCTCTCCTTCTCTCTCTCTATCTCTCTCTCTCCCTATCTCCCTCCCCCTCTACCCTCATTCCCACCCTCAAGGTTTGTATGATGACATAACCTCTAATTCTTAATTCTGATGATCTGAGTTTAAATATTACTCTTTAGGACTCCTATTCTGATCCTTCCCTGTCTGTATTGCCTTTGATAACGTGCACCCATAGCGCTCCCTTCCTCCCATGGTCACATACTTGTTATAAATATTTTTAATCGTAGGTACCTAAGTGTCTGTTTTTATGGCTAAAGAGCAAGCTCCCTAAGGACAGGGACCAAGTCTGTCATGTTCATTATGATATGCCCTGTGCTCAGAGCGTGCATTTGTAGGAAAGGATGGAGGGAGGAAAAGATAGATGTAAAGTGCCAAATTCATATCGGTGATTCATAAAAGTCCATCTCTTTAAAGGATATTCTTAGTTTAAAAGGTAGGTGCTTTATAAAGTTGAGAGAAAGGTGAAAATTAATATTTTAAATCTCTCTGCAATTCGTTACATTATAAAATGAGATTCATGTTTCTATTCAAAATGCATACATTAATTGAATTTTTTAATAAAAATGAGAAGATAGTATTGGTTTATTGGATTCCTCACAGTACCCTTTATATATATATATTATATATATATATCTTTATTGGAGTATAAATTGCTTTACAATGTTGTGTTAGCTTCTGCTGTACAGCAAAGTGAATCAGCTATACGTATACATATATCCCCATATCCTCTCCCTCTTGAGCCTCCCTCCCAGCCTCCCTCCCTGACCCCTCTAGGTCGTCACAAAGCATCGAGCTGATCACCCCTTCACAGTACCCTTAATAGTTCTTTCAGGAAAAGTTCCACTGGGGAGTGGTGTCTAGAGGACGGGGGCAGGGCCAGGTGTAAAAACTAAGCCCACAGCATAGTTTGTGAGACTTCTAGCCACCTCTCTAAGTTGAGTTCATCTTGTATTAAGACCTGGGCAGATTTTCATAGATTGTCTTAAGACTACCTTGGCAAATACTTCTTACTAGAATGCAAGGTAAAACTCAGAGCCTTGGAATAAGCTTATCAGCATGAGTTCAAAAAGTTTACATTTAACAAATACATTCTTTACTTCATAAGGGATAAAAAATGTGGGATTTTGGTCCCTTCCTTGATGATGGATCTAAATCTGTGTATCTCAGGCCATCTACCTCATCCTTAGAAGTATAAGCCTTAGAAATAATATCAAATTGAACACTGACAAGGCCTTTTCATATGATTAAAGGTGATAATAAATGTGTTTTTAGATAAAGAAACAAAATGAGAGAACTTGTTAGTATCTCTCATTATACTTGTTACCGTTATCAGTCACTTGTGTCAGCACTACATGCCTAGCACTAAATAGAAGACAAAAGCATTGTCCTTTGTGAGAGATTTAAAAAAAAATTTTTTTGAAATGCAGGCATAGAAATCAGATTATCATGTTTGTCCAATCTTTCTGCACCGGAAGGTTAGGCATATTTATTAGCTACAACACAGCATTTCAAGCTGGCATTTGGATCATTTCAATAACTAATGTTTGTTTTATCAACAGTGGTTTAATTTGACATGCTGCATGATGCTTCTGCAATAACAGTGCCATGTTTGATGGATAAATGCCTAGGAAAAAAATTCAAATTGGCTAATAAATAAAATTGAATTTTGAGACCCTATTTATTTTAAGGAAACTTGTCATGGGTTATTTACTGTACTAAATAATGGCTTATTTATGTCTGTGCATAAATAATTTGAAACAAATCGGGGAGACATCGTTAGAAACTATCATACTTCACTTACTGCTAAATGTTGATGAAGGTGCATGTCCTCAGCTCTTCACCACCAGACCTGCTATTTTTCAGAAACAATATCTACCAGTTAACAAGATTATGACCAAAATTCAACTAAAGTTCCATACATATAACATAAATCTGGTTTTGTTTTGTTTTGTTTTGTTTTTTGCGGTACGCGGGCCTCTCACTGTTGTGGCCTCTCCCGTTGCGGGGCACAGGCTCCGGACGCGCAGACTCAGCAGCCATGGCTCACGGGCCTAGCCGCTCTGCAGCATGTGGGATCTTCCCAGACCGGGGCACGAACCCGTGTCCCCTGCATCGGCAGGCGGACTCTCAACCACTGCACCACCAGGGAAGCCCCATAAATCTGTTTCTTAAACATTCAGATTTCTACCAATATGGAATTCAACTAAAATTCTGACTCTAGGCAGATGGTTCTTTGATTTCTCCACATATTACAATTAACCGGGAGATTTTTTTTTTTAATTTTTAAAGCTAATGCTTTGTTTCTCATTCCTAGAGATTCTGGATCAATTGGTCTAGGGTGATTTTTTTGCTTTTTTTTAAAAAAATCAGATTCTTTTTGTTTTGTTTTGTTTTTTTAAAGTTCTTAAGCAATTATAAACAGAAAGCCAGGATTGGAAACTACTGCTGTAACAGAGTTCTGGTCACATTAATGCATATTAATGTATTAGTCTTATCTGGGCAGTGAGATCAAATTGTTTAATACTAATAATTGTCCCACTTAACAAACAGTTTTCTGAGCATGTCTTTTGAATGTGCAGTTCTAGGTGCTAAGGGAATATCGAAGATAGGCTTTGTTCTCAAGGAATTTACATAAGGGAGGACAGTAACAATATTGAAAGGCAAAGGAAAATAATTGGTGCAAGAGAGGTGCAAACAAAGGCTTTGTGAGATCTTATCTGAGATGGACAAGGACCAAAACAGAATTTTTGGAGTAGGTAGAATTTAATTAACCTTGTCAATAAATGTGGATGCATGCTTTAACTTTGTTAGTGCTTTCAGTACCTCATAATCTCATACTAATCCACTTAAGTAAACCAAACATTTTTACCTTACTAATAGTAAAAGCAATAATCCCGTGTATTTGCATTTAAATTTGTAGTGTGCAAACAGGTTTATATATGTCATCATTTTTGAGACTTACAACGTATAGGATATGCAATTTGGTACTCTTATTTTTGGATGAGGAAACAGAGGCTCAGAATGGAAATCAGTTGCCCAAATTACAAAACTAGCAGGCGGAAGAGTTAGGTTTAAGGTTAATCCTCCTGAGTTCTAAATTGTTCGGACCTTTTTTTAATCACCCCTATTTGAATTTAAGAAGCAGCTGAGTTTGGGCTAGACTCCAGGTCTCTTAACACTAAGTCCCTTTCTTAGGTTATGCTATGGCACAGAAACATTTAATATACCATGCATTCAATAACTGTAGCTCAAAGTTTCTTAAAACTTAACTTTTCAGAAGGTAATTGGCAATTCACACCCTAATATATTTTTTAAGATAGTACCAAAAAATGCACTACCTTACTGATTTTCCCCAAATATAACCTTTCTTCTTTCTGTGCAATCATACTTAGTACCTGGAACTTGGGAAATTTCTAAAGTTAAACCAGTTTAGAAGCTATAAAAGGTCAGAGGAATGAGGAGCTTGCGTGTGAGCTCTTAATATCTGCCTTGTAATAGTTCTTTTCTGTCCAACAAGTAGAAACATCTTGCATGCTTTATCATGAGACACGCCAGATTCTATATAAATAGTTGCTGGTGCACAACAAATTTAAGTTTTGCTTTTTTGGAACTTTTTGGAAAACTTTTTCCAAATATTTTTGATCTACAGCTGGTTGAATTTGCAGATTCAGAACCCGTGGATATGGAGGGCCAACTGTATATGAGTAAAGATTGATAGATCTATAGAGCACTTAACTTGCAAGAAGCGTGGCAAATTGAGTCTCAAGGACACTTTAGAAAACTGACTGAAGGAAAGATTTTATATTGTGTTTTGTTTTTTTTTTTTTTTTCGGTACGCGGGCCTCTCACTGTTGTGGCCTCTCCCGTTGCGGAGCACAGGCTCCGGACGCGCAGGCTCAGCGGCCACGGCTCACGGGCCCAGCCGCTCCGCGGCATGTAGGATCTTCCCGGACCGGGGCACGAACCCGTGTCCCCTGCATCGGCAGGCGGACTCTCAACCACTGCGCCACCAGGGAAGCCCTGTGTTCATTCTTAATAAGGACTCACGACCCAGAGATCGCCAGGATAAGCTGCTTGTCACCCCTGGTTCACTTACTGACAGTTTGACTTTGAGCATGATACTAACTTTTAAAATAAGGAATAGTATAGATAGCATAGGCTTTTTTGAAGAATTAAGTGAGATAATAAATATAAAAGTACTACTCTGTGCTTGGCACTTTATAAATTCTCAGGAAATAGCTGCTGTGCTTTTTACTATTATTACTTATTATAATAAAGCTTAATTGTTTGCCGGGATTTTCACAAACACTGTTTTATTAATTGAGGTATTGTGACACCTTTACACAAAGAAAATGAAAACTGAAAAGGTCAGGAAGTAAAAGCCATGGATAGATTTATGTAAAAATAATTACCTCATCTCTCCTTACACTATACAATATATGGCTGCTAGCATTTCTGACAACTTTTAATATTTTAGTATCGATTCTTCATAATCATTTGATGACGCCTATGACATAATGCTCCAATGGGAATAAAATAGGTGTTTTGCTTTTTCACATACATGTTCTTTTAAAATAATTAACATCACTTAAGTATTTTAAGTATTAGGCTCTGGTACCCACATTATATTATATTGAAATTGACTGACCCTAATAAAAAGTAAAGGTATGGATGCTTTCATTAGATGGCTTTTCCAGTGTAAATAAAGTTTTAAATATTCTGACATAAAAATAGCATTAAGCTGTTTTTACCTCTAGACTATGCTACTATATTAGTTGACTAGAATGATGGGAGAACTTACAAGAAAAACTGTGGTATGTTCACCACCAAGAGTAATTCAGCACAGTGATTCCTTTAACATCTGTTCCACTAAAAAGGAATCATTTTCAAGGGCCACCTGGAAAGTAAGTGATCATATACCCCTGAGCATCTATGTTAGAAGAGACAGTGAGAGAAAAGAGAAAGTCAAAATCTGCCTCTAGTCTTTCACACTACTGTGTATCCTAATGAACTGCCGTGGGGTGATTTCTCTTCTTCTTGTGTTGTGAATTTAAAAAGAGATGTTGGGTTTGTTTCTTCTTTGTTTTGTTCCCTGTTTTCCAGTTTGGGGGAGACACCAGTTGAGGTCATTCATAAGCGCTATAATATTTGGAGTATATTCTTCTCAATAGAGGAGGGATATTAAAGTTATTGTCTCACTCCAGCATATTATCATTATAAAGTAACACATACCATTAGAGAGAGACTCCGTGAAGGACATTATCATTACGTATTAGCACACACCATTAGACAGGAGTTTCAACTGCAAATCCTACTGAGGAGGATAGATTCATAACATCACGGCCCTCCTGGGTAATATAACTCAAAATTGTTAAATCATTCAGCTGAGGTGAACTCGGATCCCATGATTGGCACCCAACATCACTCTGAGCTCTCAGTGGTTATTTACTCTGTGAGAAACCCTTCTCCTTTCTGATTCAGATGGAAGTCCTAATAAAGCTCCCAAGGAATTTTATCTTACTCCACCTGAGGCAAAACTCATACAAGTTAAATAATAATAAAAATAAGTATAATTATCAGTGGTGCTCAGCTTAAGATGTACAAATACAAAACATTTTCAGTTGAGGAGACTGAACATTTAAATTCTTTTGTGTGCAAAATTGTAACCAGTACATAGGGGGGATTATAAATGAAGCTGAGTGAACTTATCTAAATGAAGCTAAAGAGATAACGGTACCATGTTTTATTTTAAAATCTTAACTGAGGGTAATGTCAACGTGATGTTTCTTTGTCCTACCAAATGTCAGAGTTATTTGTATATGATAGGACTAAATGCCATTTCTCCGTGAGGATTCGTTTAATATACTGTTTATTCTCATGAAACATTAATGTATGCTATGCATATTTGCCTGTGAAAAGGCAAATTTTGCACTTCTCAAATGAAAATTAATCTTGAATGAGTTTAACTTGCATCGTTTGCATTTTCTACAGAGAGTCAAAACCCATTTGTAAATAAAGGTTTATTGCAAAGCAAAAAAGAGCATGTTTGAAGATGAAACTCTCATCTGGACCCTCGTCTAGGAGTTCGTAGTTGCTGGGATTTACACGGCTGAGGATATTTCAGCTCCTAATTCAGTATAAGAATATAAAAGTGAGAATAAAGCTGACAAAACGTATCACTTATTCTCTAATACAAATTTTTATTTGTTTAATATTAACCCTTTTTTAAAATGGCTCAACCATCAGTAGACACAAAGTTGTGAAATAAAACATTTATTTTATATGTACATATTTATATAAATACTTATATACATTATGACCAGTGGTGAATTTACAGCTTGTAAATTAGCTTATAAATCCCAAAGCTTGGAGACCAGTTCTGATCCTATACCATACATAGCAAGTAAACTATTGGTCCTGGGTGTGTACTAACTGTAAGAATAAAATAGACCCTCTCTATCTTAACTATTAGAGCAGTATATATGTGCTACAGAGACCAATGCCAAACCTAAGTAGTTTCATATTCTGCGTTAATTTTAGATGTATTCAGAAAAATCCTTCTCATTGGAAACATTATAGACAAAAATTAACACGGTAAAATCACCTGTATTCTCAGGTGGTTTTGTTGTGATTTTTAGCCCTTGAAAGGTCACTGGGTGAAGAAAGGGGGAAAATAAAAATACTCATTGTGCCAGAAGGAAGTCTACCACCATCCTCCACCCCTCAAACACTCACATGTATCTTTTCAGTTTATCTGTTGTTAGGCAAGAAAATCATTTAGGCTGATCCTTTTCTTTCATTTTTCACATGTTTACATATATTAGAGATTTTAGAGAATTTAAATACACAATTCAGTATAAGCTTCACTTATACTGAATTGTATATTTACTGTCTGTAAGTAAGCAAGGCTATGTGTACATATATATCCCTCTTCTCAGAAGAGGGAAATTTCTTACGCTTTGGTCTCAAAAGACCTCACAAAAATGTCATTCAGTGCATAATTGGATTCCACTTTTTACTACACGCTGAGAATGGTTTTATCCAAATTCTTGCAAGAACCACATAATAAGAGGGTGGTAGGACCAAGAATGGTGTCTAGTTCAGGTGCTTCCAAGTAACTGTAGATTTTTTTTTTTTAATCCTATTACATATACAAGCTAATGGCTAAGAACTAATGGATAGAATTGCCTGAATTCATATCCTAACTTCACCACCTACTAAGTTTGGAATACTGGATAAATTCTCAACCTCTCTGAGCCCCAAGTTCCCCATCTGTAAAATAAAAATAGTACCCACTTTGTATGGGTTGCTGTGAAGTTTAAATTAGTTAGTATTTGTAAAACACTTAGAACAATAGTGCCTCAAAAAATAGGTGTCATGTAAGTATTGTTACTAGTTTTAATTCTGAGGGATTTTTAAAATAAAATCATTGTAAATTTACTTTATAAAATCGTTTTATTAAGTCAGAAAGTATATAAAGAAATAACTCCATAGTTTGGCATTAATGCATATTGAAATGCCAAACAAAAATTCTAATTATGGTTAAATGCTTGTCTAATGATTACTCATACAAATATACCAGTTGACATCATCACAGGCTGTGTCTTCCACACACAATTCCTTGCTTCTAGTTCAATCCCCCTCTCATTCCTTCTTTATTATTCCACACATTCAAACCATTCATCTTCAGCCTTTTTAAGAGCCTATACTGACCATTCCCTTTATCCTCTGGCCTTGCATCTTTCTCCATGGAGAAAAGAGAGATCCTTGGGTGAGATCTATCAACAGTCCTGTCCCCTATCATCACCCATCACTTTATCTACACATACTCAAAAAGCCAAGGATCCAGAGAGCTTGGGCGTGCAAGATTCTTCACTCTCTGACAGATCATTTCCTTAGTGCTCCTTCAACTATGGTCATTAACCACTAACCATTCCCAAAATGTGTCATTCTTTCAAACCTCTGAGAACTTTGCACATGTTGTTCTTTGCCTAGAATCTCTACCTTGTCTGTCAAGCTTCTATATATACTCATTACAATATGTTTCCTATTACCAAAAGACTGTGCTGGGTGGCTACATGTGTTCCAGGCACCTGTCAGTAAAGAAAATCCTACCATTGAAGCCCAGGCAGGTGCTGAGGTCCTGATACCCTGTGACAGGCTCCTCTGATACTGAGAGCCTGCCCCCGCGCTTCTCCCACCCTCCCCATTCAGCCCTGCTGTGACATGACTGCCATGCTCCACAGCTCCCTGCTATCTCATCCTTCCTCTCTCATTCCTCTGGTACTGTTCACTCTCTTCACTGAAAAACCAGTGAAGCATCAATCCATGTACTGTCTGAAATCCTTCAGACATAAAATAGAGTTATAACCTTTTCTACTGTGATCCTCTACACTTGAAATTGAATAATAAAAATTCTGGCTTAAATACTTTTTCAATACGGGCATTGATTAGAGCACTTTTGTACATATAGTTGAGCATACTGAGGGATGCAAATTGCTAAAGAGACACTGCAGAAACATCTCACTTTAAGGTGAGTAAGAACAAAAGAGATATCAATATGCTCGATTTTGTTTTTGTCTGCTAAGGTGTTGGTACACTAGATGAGTTTTTGAGTTTTAATGAGTCTCATTGATTTTAATTAGGTGGCCTTGGTAGAAATAGGTATTATTACTCTGAAAATCATGGCTAAATTGCTGTTAAATAATTTGCATTCTGTTGCATGGTTTCTATCATAGTACAGACAGAAACATTTAGGTCCCAGCCTCAAGTATTTATTAACGTACACCAGTAATGTTGGACTCACCTAAGGATTTCATATTTTGCCTGCCTGACATATTTTGTCCAGTCTATGCTCTGAAGTATCTTTCTAGGTAATTACATATGGCATGTTCTTCAGCCTCAAACAGAAAGGATTACATTTGTATCTCTAGAATAAAGGTTATTCTGAAATCTGGAACTATATAAACACTAGTTACCATCTGAACTGAGTACCCGTGAGGTGCCCACTGCTTTAAAATGCATTGTTTGATTTAATTATCTCAGTCCTGAAAAGGAGACATCATTATCTCCATTTTATGGAAGGGGAAAGTGAAGTAAAAGGCAGTTAAGGGAACTTTCAAGGTCATGCAGTAGGGCTGGGTGACTCTGAAATTCTTGCTCTGTCCATGATGACAGAGCCTCTCAATTTCTAATAAGTATACATTTACTAAAACTAATATAATTCATTTAATCAATCAACAATTGTCTACTAAACACACACTCAGGACTGTGAAATGGGCTGTTGATTATACAAATCATGAGACCTAGGCTGTCTCCATTAAAGAAGAAAGCAGTGTATTCTCACCTGAGAAGGACTATAGATGTAGTCGTAGAAGAAAGAGTCACTGATTTATTCATTTCAATCATTATTTGAAATTATTTTATAAGTTTTGGTTGTACATGTCATAAACTGTAATAAGCAATTTAATATATAGGGACTGCTCACATATGACATACATTTATCACTTTAGTCTTAGGGCTAAGAACAGAACCTGGCAAGGGGTGCTTGTTTTCTCAACTGGCTCCCTTCCAGGTCAAGGCCATATATGGATAAATCTGACTGGTGGCACATGACCACCTAGCCTCCAAGGTGTCAATGGAGCCAGGTTTTCTGCCCCCTCTCTTAATTCATAAATCTGGAAATTCCCCAACCATAGAAAGGGTATTTTAAAAATGCTGACTACCCAGATTGCATCACAAATGTCCACTTTCTACAGAAAGCCTCTGTAGAAAGCCATAGTGTCTGTCTGGAAGATAAATTTTAAAGATACTTTGTTTGCTAGTCCAATCACCAAGAAAAATAAATAGTAAATAGTATAAAGTGGAACATTTTTCAAGTTTACTAATGCAATACTAAATCATTTCTAATACTATAGCTTCTAATCATAAGTTTATATTTATCTTCTCTCATCATAATCCACTTACTGAAGTTGCCTTAATCCATCTACTTGCCTCATTTCCTTTCTAGTAAAATTACATAACTTGATCTATTAATTTTGGATATCCTAATTTGTCTACATGATAGAAAAACAGCTGGTTGTACAACACTGATTTTAATCAAACTCCTCATTATGTAATGGAATTTGATTTTTAATAAAAGAAATAATAATGCTTTCAAACGAGCTTATGTGTAGAAACTACTACTTCCTTTATTTTATACTTACTTTTTATACTGCCTTCTTTTTGCAATCTGTATTGTGAAATATTTATATAAAGAGCATAATAAATGTACTCATTTGATAGCTTGTTAAGATATTAAGTGCAGTTCTGTTCTAAGCACCAGAATTCCTGCAGCTAACACAGCCAGAAATCCCTCTTCTCATAGAACATTAATGGAACTTGGGAGAAATAAGCAAATAATAGAGAAAAACACATTGAGTCAGATGGTATTAAATGCAATGGAGAAAAAATTAAGTGTAAAGAAAGTATGAAAATGCAGTGAGAGGGAGATGTGAAATTGAGTCCCCCAAACTCGAGTTCCCTTACCGAGTTTATGATTCATCTCTCTATACAAAACTTATTCCCTTTCTTGTTCCCTCTGGCCTCAATCCTGTGCTAAGTGAACAGTAATCAGAGTCAGATGACTAAAATTGCTGTTGTCGATAACATCCTTTATGTACTGAATGTGCTGTCATTATCATTAACTTACAAACTCAGGTTGTTTCTCCAGACCCCCAGCCATGGACCACCTGGCCTGAGAATTGTAAACCAGAGACATCCTGACTCCTGAAAGTATGATTAAGACTTGTTGCAGACAGTGGTTATTCCCAGCCTCTTTGTTCTTCCCCTTTAAAAAAGCCCCTAACTCAGACACCAAGTGGGAATGGATCTGAGGCTTGTCTCCCATTCCCTTGCTTGGTACCCTGCAATGAACACTGTTCTTTCCTTCACCACAACCCAGTGGCAGTAGATTGGCTTTGCTTTGTTAGGTTAGGTAACAGAAGAAGTTTTAAACAGGATGGTCAGGGAAGACCTCACTAATGAAGTGACAAAGGCATTCCTGGTAGAGCAAAGGCTCTGCAGCATCAATATGCTTGACAAGTTTGAAGTCAGTATGACTGGAAAAGAGTAAATTAGGGGGATATTATTTATAGGATCTGTGCTACTGTAGGGAGGTGGGGCTCAGATAATATAGGACTTTACAAACCAGTATAAAAACTTCAGCTCTTACTCAGAGTGCAATGGGAAGCCACTGGAGGGTTTTGAGTAGAAGAAAAATATGCTTCTTTTGAAAGGATCCATCTGCCTTTTCTGTACTAAAAAAACTGAGAGGAATGAGCAAAGTTCAAGGCAGGCAATTGATCCAGTGAAATGATCCAGTTGAAAGATGGAGTTAGTGAGAAATACTTCAGATAACGTGTATTTTCACATACAGCCAACATAGCTTGCTAACTTCTAGAGGTGGTTGATGTATTTCCCATTTTACCAGTCGAAAAGTTCTTGCTTCTTCCAACTTTAAAAATGCATAGGTCTGTCATACAGAGTGAAGTAAGTCAGAAAGAGAAATACCATATGCTAACACATATATATGGAATCTAAAAAAAAAAAAAAAAAAAAAAGGTTCTGAAGAACCTAGGGGCAAGACAGGAATAAAGACACAGATGTAGAGAATGGACTTGAGGACACGGGGATGGGGAAGGGTAAGCTGGGACGAAGGGAGAGAGTGTCATGGGCTTATTTATACTACCAAATGTAAAATAGATAGCTAGTGGGAAGTAGCCGCATAGCACAGGGAGATCAGCTCGGTGCTTTGTGACCACCTGGAGGGGTGGGATAGGGAGGGTGGGAAGGAGACGCAAGAGGGAGGAGATATGGGGATATATGTGTATGTATAGCTGATTCACTTTGTTATACAGCAGAAACTAACACACCATTGTAAAGCGATTATACTCCAATAAATACGTTTTAAAAAAAGCACACATGGGTAAGCACAATTTGCTTGTTACTTCCTTCATCTTACTTGGTTTGCATTCCTCTTTTGAATTTACTGACTCACATACTAAGGGGTTTAATTTGAACCCCTCCACACTGCAACATAACCCTCTGCATTTGGGTGTCAGTCACTGAAGTACGAAATCTTCATTTGAGCTTTGTAGCTGACCTCAAAGAGCAGTCTAAATGGATTGTGTCTAACAGTTGCAGAGAGAGTAAGAGCATTCCACATATTCATGATGTAAGGGATAAAGATAACTGCATAGCCATGCCCCCAGATAGGCATATTATTCATGTGTGAAAGCTACTGGCTTGAGCATGCAGTTGATGGAGGCTAAGGAATTTCTCACATCAACTGTCATATCCTAGCAGTTCAAACTTACAAGAAGATGAAACAACTCTCTAATCCCTTAAACTGATAATACATAGCTAAGAATCCTTCTACATAACTAATAAAATTTACATTTTTTAAGCCTCAATTTCCTTGAAGGGTTTTATTTGATTTTTCAAAAAATGATAAGAAATATGTTAAGGTATAATAAACACTGAAGGACTCTGGAATGGAAGAGAAATGTAATAGGAGTGCAGTGTGTATAAACGAAGTACATCTCAGGGGATGCTTGCTTGTTTGCCTGTATTAATTATTTCTGCAGTGGGAGTGTAGCAAATGGTGTCTCTGAAAATGAAATTAATCCTTGTGTGGTTTAAGGGATATTTTTCCTTGTTTAATATTCTTTCCAATGTGTGTGAATTTTGGCTGTAATCCTAAAACTAAGTCTAAAAACATAAATGGATACCAAAAAATGGCAGGAATGATTGATGACTATAAATTAATTACTTTGAATATATTATGGCAGTGGTAGTTTTAAGTCCTTTGGGACAAAAAAAAGTTACTATACATTATGCGAGCTAATGTAAGTTAGAAGAAATAAAGCTTTTCATTTTAAAACTCAACTCGAAATGATCTTCAAACCTTAAATGAGCCCAAACAGAATAAGTGTGCCTCTCCTATTTGACATATGATACTTTTATTCACTAGGGATATCTTTTTGTGCTTTTCCAGTTCCCAGCTAGTCCTTGTCGACTGTTAAGATGAAAACATTCATGTTTTTAATTCAATTTTTAGAAAGCAAATCAGATCTTATCAACTATGACATTTCATGCCTCTTTGAAAAGAAAACATTTTTCCCAATTAATCTAAAAAGTTGTGTTACTTTTATCTAAGATATTTTCTATTTAAACAATTGTGAAAGTCTATTCAAAAGTTATTGTTTTTTCCAGATGCAATGCTTATATTTTATTTGCTCAAGTCTAGAAATATCTGGTACTTGGGTCTTTTGGTTGTTGTTTCCCTTTTAGTTTTCCAATTTGTAATTCACAGGGTTCCTTCTATAAATAAAAAGCAGGACAATGTATATTTTAGGAGTTTTTGAAATACAGTTAGTTACAAATCTAATAAACCCAATATAAGTTATTTTAGTAGGAGAAGCTTTCATTCTAGAACTTGTATAGTGGTACTCATCACTCCAAATGTATTGAATGTATACAAAGTACAGTGAATTTTGCAGAATTGGTTATGTAACAGTACTGACTATACATCCCTCATCTGAAGTCCCCTGAAACCAACATGAAACATTTGGAAGAGAGCTGGAACTAAGTGAAACTAACTAATTCCTAGGAACTAGCATATCTGTCTGTGCCCTATGACATAGGTGGTTCCAAAGAAATCACTTGGATGGAGGAGGGGTTGAGGTTAAGTCGACCCAAAATCCATGTTGTCTTTCTCTAGAGCCACCTAAGTATAGTAACAAATTTTTTGTACTATGCGTAGCTGATGTTCTCCTCAGTCTTTGGTAAAGTGTGAATAGATACATCTTCCCGTAATAGATATATCCCATAATAGATATATTATCAACAAACATAATCAGTAAGTAAAGATAGCATGCTTGTATCTATATACACATGTACCTTCGAGACAAGTCATACAAGGCCCCTTCCAAGCATATTTACCAGCCTAATCTGAAAATTCTGAAAGTTGGCATTGTCACAATAACATGCTTGATATGTCCCCATTTTGTGTTTTCTCATCTTTCTCCAATTTTTTTTTTTTTACATAATCAGGTGGCACCAGTTCCCTGAGCACCTGAGCAGTTGTTTCTGTTACTGCCTCGGCTGACTTTTCTCTGTATCCTTCACTTCCTCTAGTACCATAGACAGACTTTGACCCAAGCCCCCAGAATAGTAAACAGAGAAATTGACATCGATGAGAAAGTTGGAGGTGCTGGTAAAAATTACTTCAGTTATAGGATAAATATCTTGTTAAAAATAAATAACTTTAGAAAAACACATAATCTGAGGGCAGGTAGGCTATCTGTAGCTAAATCTGCATCTCTATTACAGATTCCTTAAACCATGTTTATTTAAAACTTTATCCTAAAATTAAATTTAGTGACTTCTTACATTGAGACAAATGAGAAACTTATAAATCTAGAACACATTTTTGAAGATACTGTGCTAAATTTAAATTTAAATTCAATACTGAATTTAAATTCAGAAACCACAGTCCAGAGAATGTGTGTATGAATGTGTAAATTTAGCTGGATCTTTCAGCAGTTAGTAGTTTCTTTTCTGAATGTAACATCTAAACTTTTTTTTTATTTCCAGAATTGCTAGAAAGTAAGGTAAAATGATAAATATAATTGATTAAAAAGTATGCTATAATACCTTTTATTATTCTTGAAGGAAATGGTACATCTAATTTCAATTCTATTCAATGGAATACTATTAGTTATTAAAATGCATATCTTTCAAAGTCCAAGTAGCAAAACAATAGTTTGTATATGGATGCACAGCTTAGGACAGAAACAAACCACAAATTTTAGAAAAAATCTTGTTATATTTCATTAGTATTAAACTGCACAAGCCTCTGATAAAGTTTTACTTGTTTGGACAATAGCAACAGTGTCCATTCTCTAGCTTATGGGGAAAAAGAGGAAGTATTTTGAATCCCAAGGGCATATGGCAAGATAGAGATTCAATGTCTGAGGCAGAGCCAAAGGGATGCTCTCCAAGGTCTGAATGTGAGCACTAGAGAAGCAGAAAATAAACCCCTATTCTAAACGTAAGACAAGATCGTAAACCTGAATACCACTTAATTCAGGAGGATGTTGAAAAGAGCATTATAAGAAAGAATGGAAAATCAGTCCTGCGCATAGATTTGGAATGTGGTTGGGATGTCAGGTGTCCCTTCTTATTGGCTGCTGGCTACACAGCATTGGGAAAAAACAATTATTGCTAATTCTGACTTCTCAGCTAGTTTGTGCTAGGACCGAATGTTTTGTCCCTCGAAATTCATATGTTGAAACCTAATGCCCAGTGTGACAGGATTAGGATGTGGGGCCTTTGGAAGGTGATTAAGTCATAAGGGTGGAGCCCTCATGAGTAGGATTAGTGCCCTTATATAGTTCTATCTTATATGAGAGGATACAGAGCTCCCTGGTAACAAGATGGCCATCTAGGAATCAGGTCCTCACCAGACATTGAATCTGCAGGCTCCATGATCTTGGATTTCCCAGCCTCCAGAGCTGTGAGAAATAAATATTTGTTCTTTATAAGATACCTGGTTTCTGGTATTTTTGTTATAGCAGCCCTAATGGACTAAGACACTTGGTAAGTAGTCTCACCTCCCTGCTACCCAAGGGGAGCAAATGAGTCCCTCTACTATCAGATCATGAGTTATATGTTCCTCTTTCTGTGTGTGTGTGTGTGTGTGTGTGCGCGTGCGCACTCGTGTGTGAACGTGTGAAGGTGTGCTTGTGTAAATACGTTAGATTTGAGAAATAACTGTCAGCCAATCAGCCAGCTACAACAAAAAGAATATTCACCCTGCACTACTAAGATTTGGACTAGAACATTAAGGGATTGCTTATACAAATGCCAAGTTAAATAATTATTGAATATATAGAAACGGTTTAGCAAACTACTTAATAAAAAACTTCTTCATTCATGCATTCATTCATTCATTTATTTGACACATTTTCATTATGACAGTCTCTGTGCAATGTTAACATAATCCCTTTCTCTGCCCTAAAAACTAGAATCATTCAACAGGCTTAGCAAAGAATTGTAAAAGTGGGACTGTGAGTTATAAACATGAGTTGTCACTAACTTACAGCATAACATTGGAGAAGTCACTTAAACTCAGTAAAATTCTATAATGTCCTCATCTGTAAATGAGACTATCCATAAGTCCTTGTTGAGCACTTGGCAAATAGACCTTGGGAAGGAACTGATAGATTCTTTTCCTTTGCCACTGCTGAGCTGTCACATATCATGTTTGCTTTTGTGCATTAGCCTGTTGGAGTACATCTAGGATGTGCCTCAGGCCTTACCTGTTCATTCATCTCTCTGGCACTTGGGGCTACCTAAGATTACTGAATGGTGACTGAAGACAATCACATCACTCTGAGATAAGTTAGAGCAAATCCTTACCAAACAAAATTTGAAAAATAATAGTGAATCTTAAAAATAAATGAAAATTAGAAGCTGGAAATGATACACCAAGAAGACAGTCATACTCTCACGTGAAAAGTATCACTATCTATGAGATTCAGATCACTCAGAGACCATTTTAGCTTATATAGTACATTAACTAGAAATAAATTCACAAGAGTACATTTTTCATGGAACACATTTCAACAACATACTTGTAATACATACTAAAAATGTTTCCAATAAAGTCATACACATGTGGATGTCTAATTTTTGGAAGGTGAAAATTAACTGACATATTTAGATGACCCGTCTCTTCATCTGTTATGCTAAATGGCTAGAAAAGCCATTGCTGTCATGATAACAATGCAATGAAAAATGTGTTAATCAAATCTCTACTTGAATAGGTTGTGGAAAATATATTTTTATTCAGCTTGCTGAAAGGACAAAGAAAAATTATGGCATTGCACCTTTTAGATGAATATTACTTGCTTAGGCCACAGGGCATTATGTTGCAAGGTTGCTATAATTTTAAATAAACCCATTTCTCAAGGTGGGAATTGCAATGGGGATATAGCTTGAAACTAGTAAGAACAAAATATTTTTAATGTGTCAATACTAGTTACTGGTTTTAACAATAATTATCACACCAAAATGCAAAAGAAGGATGATTTATAGAACAGGCTATAAAATGCATAGCAGTAAAAATAAACATATTCTTACTTGTTTATTTATCACCCTGCTTCTGTATATGAAACCAGACATGCAAGTGCTTTAGAAGCCATATCTGGTAATTTCAGAAGATCCTCAGGTGTTGATATTTCTATGAATCTGTAATGAGTCAGGGCCAAAACAGTCACTTTTGGTTTGGGGCAAAAAGTGTGGAAAAAATTAAATGGACATTGGGAATATCTGGCCCACTTCTTCCTCCTTATTCACAAAAAGAAAACGGCAACAGCAGGAAAAAAGAAAAGGTGAAAAGCAGATGAGGAACATAAGTGATCTTAGAGAGTTTTGAAGGATCCCTTGTAGGACCACTAACCAAGCAGGCTAAATGTGATAAGGGAACATGGCCTAATTGCCCCTCTGGAGATGCTTTACCAAGCACCTTCACCCTTGCCCCCATGAGATGTAACTAGAGAAACAGTCTAGGCCTGGTCATGCCCTAAGTCCTCTACACCGATTAATTTGTTTAACCTTCACAGCAACTTCATGAGTTAGATACAATTATTATCCTCACTTTACAGATGAGGAAGGAGGCAGGGAATTGTTGAGAAATTTGACCAAGGACAGGCAACTGGTAAGTAGCAGAGCTGAGATTTATGCCCACAGCCTTTACTCTTTTCCACTATGCTACACTGACCCCTAACAAGCATTAATGAGTAAAAAGTCAACACATATCTCAGGATGCCTACAATTACAAGTATTTGTGCAGAATATTGGCCTTACAAAATCTTTTTTTTTTTTTTTTTTTTTTTTTTGTCCGTGCTGCACAGCCTGCAGAATCTTAGTTCCCCAACCAGGGATTGAACCCATGCCCCCTGCAGTGGGAGCATGGAGTGCTCACCACTGGACTGCCAGGGAATTCCCCAAAATCATTTTCAAATAAGATTCATTAATTAAAGTGATAATGTCGTGGAAAGAGCACAGTGTTAGCGCTATGGCTGCCATAACAAAATATCACGGTTTCAACAAAAGAAAATTTTTTTTTCTTGCAGTTCTGGAGGCTAGAAGTCCAAGATCTATATGTTTGGCAGGTTTGAGTTCTGCTGATCCCTCTCTCGTTAGCTTGCATAGTGCCTTCTCACTGTGTCCTCGCACGGTCTTTCCTCTGTGTGCATTCATCCCTGGTGTCTCTCTGTGTCCAAATCTCCTCTTCTTATAAGCTAAATGGGTGAGAGCCCACCCCAGTGGCCTCATTTGAACTTAATTATTTCTTTGAAGGCCTTGTCTCCATATACAGTCACATTCTGATGTACCAGGTGTTAGGGCTTCAACAAATGAATTTTGGGGGAACACTCTTCAGTCTACAACAAAACACTAAACTTTGGGTATGATCAGAGTTCTTGTTCTGGTTTTGCCACCATGTGACTGTGGGTAGGTCACTTCCTGTCTGTTGGAAGGCATCTGCTAAACACTGGAGCTGCCTGGTTCTTGACTTTCTGAGTGTGTCTTTAGCTTCTCTATTTCTGTAAACCACCCTCTCATCTTCATACATATATAAGTTGGGTTGGTTGTTGTTTGTTGTTGTTGTTGTTTTTTGGCCTAAGTCAGCTAGAATTTTTGTTCTAAATAGGATGTTTGCTTTTGTTCATGGCTTTGCTAGGCTTTTGACATACCCTGTCTAGTCTTAAAATGGAGCTGATAATGCCTATGTTATAGGGCTACCTTGAGAATTGAATGCGCGTTGTATATAAAGGGCCGGGCACAGTGCCTATGAAGCAGAAGTTACTTAATGAATGTTCATCATTTTCTTACTCTTCAACCCAATCAACTTTCATGCTTAACTCTTCTCTTGCCTTTGACCTTCCCAACTCTGCCTCCACTATTTATCTCGTATATTCTTGGCCAATCATCATAAAAGTCACACACGTTGACATCTGTCTTCAGTAGGATCGAAGTTTTAAAAAATTCAGATTTAAGTACATGAAGACATTTCCTCACAAGTTCATAAGAAAGAGGGATACATGATTCAAATTGGCTTCCGACATACTGAAATTTTAAGATTTAACAGACTTGTCTATTGTATCAGGCCTCCAAGCTTACGTAGACCACTGACTCTGGCTTGGAAAAATTCTCTAGTACAGAGCTGCAGAGGCAAAGGCTCAGGGCCTCTCTGAATCACACAAAGGTGGGCAGTTAGCAAAATATAAGCCTACTGTTAGTCCGATTCTGCTAACCAACATTATATTTTAAATATTATGTTTCTATGGTGATGACTTAGAGGAGATAGATTTGAGACTTAATTATCCACTTAATTATTTGAATATACTTTATAAAATTAATAGTCACATGACAGACACTTGTTTATGATAAAAATAACTACATATAATTTCATGTATTTATTTGTATCATTTATCCTCATTTTCTCCTACTAAAAATTAGAAACATTATATTAATCTCAAAGGAGTCATGACATTGAATTATAAGGAAATTTATAGGTGTGATTCCCAGATATAGAAGAGACAAGTAGGTTGAATCTCTTTGGCATAAAAGTAGTGATAACAATATGTTATTCATACTATATCCTGGTGAATAATATTAGCATCTTCTTGTCACATTGAATTCTTCAAGTCATCAATAGAGAAAGTTGCAATCAGTGATATGGGATAGTGTTAACGGACCAGAATACTCCCCAGATTGAAAGGCACTTATTCAAAAGGAGCTCACAGAACGGCAGCATGGAAACAGGACTTTTCCAGGAAGATGGCTTCCAGGGACAGCCAGAAACACTGTCACTATGAGTTGTCAGTCTCCAGGCGTGACTTCAGACAATGATCTAAATTAATCTGAATCCAGAAACCCAGGTCCAAAGGCAAACAAGGGCCAAGGAAACGTAAGGAAAATGATCTGGACAAGACTTTGGAAGCCACTCAGGCAGAGTGTCTATGTAACATTCTGATCAGTCTCTGATCAAAGTTAGAACTGGTTCATAAAGGCAGCTTGCAGGCAGCCACAGCAGATCCCAGGGCACCAGAGGTGACCTCAGAGTTATTCTGGCTCTGTATTGTTTGCAGATTGTGCAAACAGTAACAGATTTAGCAACAGAGGCAAAAGCAAGAGATTCTGATTGCCTCCAGGTAGGAGGACTTAAGATCTACAGAAGTCTTAAACAGCGGTAGTGTTGATATCAGCCAGATTTGGGGAAGAGGGACAAGACAGGAGGGAAGGAGCTATGGCAGGCCAGTACTGGGAGAGAAAGTGGTCATGACTTCAAGGAGGGTGAGCCCTGGTGATACCGAGGGAAGATTTGAGGTTCGAGGAACAGGTATGGCCAGGACATAGACAAAATGCCTTTGCAATAGTGTGAAATGAATGGGGAGCTCTAGGCTGCACATGGCTATTTCAGCCTCCAAGGCAATTTTTTGGAACCAGGCAGGGGTTCTGTATGCTGTGTTCACCGCAGCAGCAGGAATGGCACGGGGAGGAACCCGGAGTGGCTGCAAGCCCAGAGGCCACCAGCAGGAGGAAGTCTCTAGCAAGAGATAAACCCTGGGGCTTTGAGGAGCCCTAAGAACTTCAAACCTGAGCTAAACTGAGCTGGCTTTAGAAGAGGACAGAAGAGAACGTGGATGCGTGTACTCTGTGAAAGTGGAACCCTTTCAAAGGTGTTGTAAACTTGCATTTCTTTCTTCTTTATAGAACCCTAGAAATAAAACACAAAAACAATATGCTTGGGGGAAACACCTGCTTATACATCACCAAGGGACTGGGACAGAAGAGATGGCATATGGGGGGCGAGGAGAAGTGGGGCGACAGACTTTAAATTTTATAGTTTCAGTACAGTTTTCCCCACATATATGTATTTACATTATTCTTTTTATTTGACTAACAGTCTACTCTTCTATGCACACATACCATCTTGTATAACTCAATGAAACATGAGCTTTTCAAATGCTAGAGAAGAGTCATTGAGTCATAGATAGAAAATAGTTGGTTATTATACAAACTATACTACATATTAACATGGTTTCAGAAAGCTTTCTGTATTATCTTCTAGCTTAAGACTAACCCAGGAAAGGCTAAGTGCTAGTCCTGATAAAAGTGAATGCTTCTGGGACTTCCCTGGTGGCGCAGTGGTTAAAGAATCCAACTGCCGGTGCAGGGGACACGGGGGGGGGGGGTTTGAGCCCTGGTCCGGGAAGATCCCACATGCCGTGGAGCAACTAAGCTTGTGCGCCACAACTGAGCCTGCGCTCTAGAGCCCGTGAGCCACAACTACTGAGCCCGTGTGCCACAACTACTGAAGCCCGTGCGCCTAGACCCGTGCTCTGCAACAAAGAAAAGCCACCACGATGAGAAGCCCGTGCACCGCAATGAAGAGTAGCCACCACTCGCTGCTACTAGAGAAAGCCTGCACGTGGCAACAAAGACCCAACGCAGCCTAAACAGATAAATAAATAAATTTATTAAAAATAAAGTGAATGCTGCTAAAATCACAAAACACGTGATTTGTAATCCAGCAGGTTTATGTAGAATTTATAATGGGGTTTCTTGATGCACTGTTGAGTATTTGTATAATATTATGGAGATATGGTTTATTAATTGTAAAAGATATAATTTAACTGGAGAGTGCTGACATATTAAGTGGCCTAAGCAGATTACCTTTTGTTTAAAAAATTGCCATTTCTTTTCAGGAGTGTTTGGAAGCTTGAAGACATTGTCATGTAGATTTGATCCAGTCTTAAGTTTTCAACTTTGTTCATTGAATGTTGCCTAAGTAACCTTCTGACATTTTTATCTAGTTATGGGAGGACCCCACATAAATGCACGTGAATGCTTTTGTGATTGTGTGAAACGAATCACTAATGATTCATGAAAGAGACAGTCCTATCATTAGCCTTGATAAGATGGTGATTCGATTATATGATAGTCCTGTTGCTCATTCCATTTTTTAATATTAATATTTAAAATATTAGAAGGGCAAAATAATTCCAGAGAAGGAATATGTCAGTATTCCAAAGAATATGTTACTTCACAATTCCTGTTAACTCTAGCTCCAGAATACCAATTATGCTTCATTTTTCTTTTTAGCATAGTAAGGAAATTAATGGAAAGTATTTACCTTTGAATAAAAATATTTAAATGAGATTTGTGTCAATTTTATCTCCAGTTATAAGATTATTATTTGTTAGAAAAATTTAAATCATTGGTTAAAAAGCATTTGTCTACATAAATTTTGTAGGAAATAACAATGTCTAGAATCATTCATAATAGTTACAGTGTTGCTATCTTTAAGAAAATCCAAAATGATAAAGATGAGTTCTTCTTTAGCTTATTATCAGCCTAAAGAACTTTTCTGGCTACTATCATCTTTAACATAGATTAGGTTTCCTTTTTATTCTGACTATATAAAAAAAGAATAACATGATTAGTTTTGTTCATTTTTGTATTTCAACTTCAGGATTTGGCTTACTCTTTGGTTTTCTTTCTTTAGACTTGAAAATAGATACTAAGCAACAGCATTTGTTTCTCACAATCACTCCCCAAATTATCAAGCACTCCAGACTGGTACCAATAATATACTCTATCAGGTTCCTCCATTTTCTTTGTTGTTGTTTTGTTTGTTTGTTTTTTGTTTGTTCGTTTGTTTTTGCGGTACGCGGGCCTCTCACTGTTGTGGCCTCTCCCGTTGCGGAGCACAGGCTCTGGACGCACAGGCTCAGCAGCCATGGCTCACGGGCCCAGCCGCTCCACGGCATGTGGGATCTTCCCGGACCGGGGCACGAACCCATGTCCCCTGCATCGGCAGGCGGACTCTGAACCACTGCGCCAACTGGGAAGCCCCTCCTCCATTTTCTTATCTTCATTTTGAATACATCAGCACTTCTACTATTCAAAAGATTCCAACTATCTAGGTATTCCTCATGGATTCACATGGAGACTGAAGCATTCCTCAGTTATCCCACACTGGATTTGTCAAACAAAGTTATCTCACTTTAAGGAAAACTAATATACATAGATGCAAACTTAGAAAGCAAATTATTAATATGAAATAAGTTTTTAATTACACAGCAATTATTCAAAGAATATCTACACCTTCACTTCTAACTTCTATAAGAGACCCCCAAGGTACGTATTATTTTGTCAAATTTCAGGGAAAAATGTTCAGGGAGAATCATTCAGGGGTTAGCAGAGGGAGAGAGTGAGTAGTGAAGCCATGGGTTATCCAACTCTAATCCACTGTGCTCTTCTGCAGAGACTCAAACTGAGACCAGCAGGTTTAGAACTAGCTTTTTGTCCACCAACACACCACCTAAATTAAGCTAAACAGAAAAGTTCCCTGGCACATTTAAAAGCTTCTAGGAAAATCAATTCACAAAAATAAGAACAGCTAGTACAGTAACAGTGAAGAGCTAACCTAACTAACTTTGGATAGCAGTATCTACTGGATGCTGTAAACCTAAAGCCTAAGAAACTATATACAAATACTGTACATACTCTAGAAAGCAAAGTGTCTCACAGGATTGTGATTTAGCAAGCCTGTAGTTACCTAATGTTTAGCAATTTTGTAGCTACTTTATAAATCACTTTATACTTTCTGTGGCTGGGACTGAACAAATAAGTGACTATATCATACATGGTGAGAGCTAGGTTTTTCACTGTCAGAGAAAGATGTTGCAAATAAGGATAGGGAGAAGGCTAGAATGAACCTTGTGATGTCAAGTTAGACTCAGTGCTATTCATTTTATTTTTAATATATAAACATACAGACATAGAAATAAATATAAATGTCTGTGTATGCGTGAGCACGTTGGCTAGATTGCTCAGAAGCAATTATACCCCAGTAGCAGTGAACACACCGAACACCCAGATCTTGGTTTCTAAATATTATTCCCGAGTAAAAGGAACTAGGGCTCCTTAGATTAGTGACTGAGTCTAGGGTTGGGGCAGAAAAATACAAAATAAGCTTGAAACATTGAGTAGTGCCAGAAAATAAGAATAAGAAAATGCAAAAACAAAACAAAACAAAACAGCATGTGTCAAAGGACAGAAGAACCAAGCTGAATGAGTCCCAGTGGCCAGAGCCAGGGCAATTTGAGCAGCAAAATAAATAGTGGTATTATTAAATATCCACAAGTCTAATATAAATTAATAATTGGAAAAAAATAATACACAATAGGCAACACTTCCTTATAAAGTATTCCAATTAGTATAGAAGACTCAAAATTCAAAATCACCATTAGACAAAAAGCATAGTTATAATCGTTGCAGGCAAAATTCACTAATAAACGGTAAAATCAGCAGGTGAAAGGTTGAAGAGAAACAGGATATTTGCATAGTTTCAACATACCCCACAAGATATTTATCTGTTACAAAAATAATAGTAGCTTTATAGGAAGAAAACCCAACAGATATCACCTTAACCAAGTGGTCAAGGTTTACATGAATACTAATGAGAAATAGTGGCATATGTACCTCCTCATACAATGCATGTGGAAGGACACAATATCACCTCTGTGGTGTTCTTATCAAAAATGCATAAACTCAATATAATCATTAGAAAATATCAGATAAAGCCAAATTAAAATATCATCCTTGGCATAACTTCTCAACTCTAATCCAAAGGGCTGAGGTCATAAGGGACAAGGGAGGACTGAGGAACTATCTCAGACTGGAGGAAGACTAAAGAGATGTAAGGATAACATGCAACATAGGATCTTGCGTTTGAGCCTAGAATAGAAAAAAATGGGGGAAAAACAGATGATCGTCTAATAAGGTCTCTACTTTAGTTACTAGTATTATGGTAATTTTAACTTTCTGGCTTTGAGAACCATACTATGGTTATGTAAGTTTTTAACATTACAGGAAGCTGATGTAAGGTTATATGAACTCTCTGTACATTTTTGTAATTTTCTCTAAGTCTAAACTTATTTCCAATTAAAAGTTAAAAAAAATTGTTTTATTCCTCTGACAACACTATGAGAAACGTATTATTACTATCCTCATTTTACAAAGGAGGAAACTGTATAGCAGAGAAATTAATAAACTTACCCCAGATCCCCAAGTTAGAAAACTGCAGAGCCAGGTAAGTTCCAGATCTTAACCACTATGATTTTATATGGTCTGAGGCTCAGCTCATTCAGAAATATTTATACTTTCTCTTGATAATGCTTTGACATTTGTTAGGGTGCTACAACATTACATAAAACATAACCCTGGAAAAAGAAATCCTATTTTACAGTGTTCAGTGGTAATTGATGTAAGAAAACTTTATTCTCTTGCAGTGGTTTTCATTTTCAACCAAATGTCATACAATGAATTATTAGGTGGGATCTTACGGAAAAACTAAATGGGAATATTGGCATTCAAAGATGAAAATGCATCCATAAGGCTTTTATGCTTCATTACTTTAAATAATCATTAATAGTAAAGTATATAATGACAGACAGTTGCTAATGCAATAAAGTTGCTAAAATGAGATGAAAAAATGCAAATAATGTATTTTATTACATTCAAAGAAGGCTTTAGGTGGCTGTACTCTGGTTCTGAATATGTTATAGAGAATTAGTAGTTTGGGACTCTGTATGAAAGAGGTCATTTTTATTATTCAAAAATAGTTTTTTAAACTGATAATTCTTTTGAGGAATGCAGGAAACTTAAATACTTCACTCACATATGATCAACAATCAGAAACAACCTAAGTGGGGGAAAAAAAACGTATTATGTGATTTTTCTTCTGTTCAATATTATTTGTAATTAGAATGCAAAGTTGATAATGTATAAAAATTCAGCCAAAAGAAGCATAACTCTTTATTAAATTACAAACTGGATAAATGTGAATTATGTGAAAAGACATTATGATAGTCACAAAATACGATGGGATTTAGGTTAGACGAGGAATGAATATCTCCCATATTACAAATATTTAAACTGGAATGAAATAAATAATTTCTTCTATAATGAGGTCCAAACAATTAAAATTAGTTTCATTCTGGCAGCATATATTTAATAAATATTTAATCTGCTGTGATATTTATAAATCTAAGACTGTTGAAAAACACTAGAGTAAAAAGAAAAAGTTATCTTACTTAATATATATTGAAGTCAAACCAGGAAGGTGGGTATACAAAAATATTCTTGTATTATGTTTTGTTACAGCTTGATACATAATTTATAGCCACCACTACTTTCTGCTCTTAAAACGCACTGCAGGAAAATACTGTCTGGATACAGTTAAGGCTTCCTGAAAAAGTACTTGTAACGAAGGCTTTTCCATTTAATGGTTAAAAAAAAAAAAAGTAAATAGAATTTATGTCTGTCCTGGGCCCAATTAAACGTCCATTCAAACTTGTCCTGACCAGAAAATAAATTGCCTATGGATTCTGGATAAGGGATTTTACACACTTGGAGAAAAAAAAAGTACATCTGTGGAGAACTATGATTTATGAAAGTATTGATTTCTTTGTTAAATAATGAATTAGATGTCCTACCACAATATTATTTATCAAAGTTTTTTGTCATATAATTAAATTGTCACATAATGGATTGTGCTCATATAGATTCATTAAATATTAAAAACTACATGTGACACTACTCACCTTATCTTTAGCTAACAACACATTTCCTCTGTTCTTTCCCATTAAGGTCAATAATGGCAGCCATGATCCTTACTACCAAAGCTTGTAACCCATATTTATCAAGGCTGCAGAGGCCGTGAGCCCATTCCTTTAGCTGGGTATGACTGAAGCTATCCACATATCAAAAGCAAGTGGCACAAAAACCATTCAAGACAACCTGACAAATGAGGATGGGGGGAAATTGCCTATACACAAAATATTGTAAACGTACTAAAATTAGATTTGCATGTGACCAGCCCACCCATCTTGATCACCCTTGATTTTTCCCTGAAATCTCTGCTACAGCCCTGAATTGCCCTGGGCCCTTTGGGCTTTTCTAAGTGTGTCTGGCCCTCCTATATTATATCAACTACAGCTACCCACAGAGTATCACCAGCTGCATAAATGTATTTCTGCCTTTCCCTGATCACTAACCCGTATTCCCACATGAACTGACCTTCCCGTAGGACTAACCTGAAGGCTTCACCATAATTAATACTTTTGGTAGCCACATAATTCATCTCCACCCCCTTCCATCCCACAAATACAATGGATGCTTGTTTCGCTACACTTTCCATTCACGAGCTGACATTAATTGGGAACTGAATTCTTGTAGCTTACATTCCATTAGCCACATCCACGGCTGTACTGAGGATTTTCACATGGACTGGGAGATGCTGGGGTAGTTAACAATATTAAAAGCTCACTGTAGGGCTTCCCTGGTGGCGCAGTGGTTGGGAGTCCGCCTGCCGATGTAGCGGACACGGGTTCGTGCCCTGGTCCAGGAAGATCCCACATGCCGCGGAGCGGCTGGGCCCGTGAACCATGGCCGCTGAGCCTGCGCGTCCGGAACCTGTGCTCCGCACCGGGAGAGGCCACACCAGTGAGACGCCCGCGTAACGCAATAAAAAAAAAAAAAATCTTACTGTACTATAGTAGAGTAGGTGTGCTTACTATATGTTAGGCATTATGTTAAACATTTTACATACACGATTTTAGTTAATTATTATGACAATGCTATGAAATGGGTACTCAGTATTTTCCTGTTTTATTTATGAGGAAACTGCAGATTAAAGAGATTTAATAATATCCCAAGGTCATAGTCCCAGGAAATAGCAGCAGCAATTCAATGATCAAATATGTCTGACTTGAGAATATATGTTCCAGGCTCCATGCACTATTGCGTCTCAGTGAACTGGTGAAAATAAAAACCAAAGATCACAGGCAATTCTCATTCTGAAATCTCTGTAGTGAGTTGGTAATTTATTTTAAAATCCAATAGTTGTATGATCATGAATGTTGCCTGCTGCTATTTTAAAATCAAAAATCTGCCTCTTTCACTAAAGAATGTGAAGGATTTCAAAATGTTCGTATTTCCCACACTTCCCTTTAGAATCCGAACCTTTTTATCATAGGTGAGTTGGAGACAGAAGTAAGAACATTATCTTTTGAAGGACATAGAGTGCAGAACTTCAGTGTCTTAGGCCCAGCTGTAATTGTAGCCCTCTCTGAAAACCCCTTTCTTCAGATAACTCAAAAGATGTCTACAATTAAAAAAAAAAAAAAAAGGCACTTTAAGGAATTAAGCATGAGTGAGACAGTCCTTACCTTTAAGAATTTTTTCACTCAACATGAAAATGGATATAAGTGCTATAAGGAAGGTAGTATAAGAATGCCCAATCTAATCAGCATTGAGAGGGGGAGGCAGGGGGGAGATCTATCGTCTTGGGATTTAGCTTCATGGAAGAAGCAGCATTAGAGAATTACAGACAGATGTTGAAATATGAGACTAATTAAAGGCATTCAGTAAATTTGCAGATGAAAGGAATGAGCAAAAGAATGGGGAAATTAGACTATAGGAGGTAAGGAGACAGAGCAATTCAGGAACTTAAAGAAGTTCATGGAAACAGAAAGATTTTAGAATTTCATTCAGTAATGACTACAGTATTGTTTTTAATTCATTCCTGCATTTAGTCACAAATTCTGTATTTTGTACTCAGAACTGTACATGGTATAGGGAAAAAAACGAACAGAGAAAAACACTGTGCCCTGGCTACGTTTACAGTAGCTTGACGTGGAGTACTCAACGGTTGGGAGTGGAAAAGTAAGTTCGGTCTGGGTCACAAAGGATCTAAAATGCTGGGCTAAGCACTTTGGACTTAATTCATATGGTAACTGGGGTCCTTTGAATACTTTAAGGAGAAGAGTGGTATGATCAATTTAGAGTCAGTTTGTGTAGATTTGTATATGAGATTAGGGAGGAGCTATAAAACAGGAAATTTTTATGGATAGAGTGGTACCCTTATAGTCCTGGGGAAACCTGCATTGCTGAGCCAGAAAGGAAAAGACAGAGTGGACAGGATTTCTTGTCTGTGGAATAGTGACTGGAAAGGAGGCCAATACTGATGGGGAGAGAAGATGCTAAAAAGGTTACTGAGGATTTGCTTGTAGAAATTTCAGATTATAGTGTAGATTGTCTACTGGTTGGTGTAGCTTATGATTAAAGCACAGACTATGTAGTCAAACAATCAGGGTAAGAATCTTAGCACCTCCGTGTACCAGCTTGAGGACTATAGACTAATTAGCTACTTAACTTCTGTAAGCCTCAGTTCTCTCACTTACAAAATGTGAAAAATCCATACTATCTACCGCTTGGTAAGAGTGCAAGGATTAAACATGATTGTGCAAGTAAAGTATTTATCACAATTCCTGGCATAATAAATACTGAATAAATAGCCAAAGTGTTCTATATCATATGCATGTAGGCACATCCACATGAGCTCAGTAGTTTTGTTGACTTCTTCATCACTGCCAAGGGGCTGCTCTGAAAGTTATAGATTGACTACAGATGGTTGTACAAGTCAGTGTCCCGTCAAGATACCATAATCGCAGCAACTGTTTAACAGAGGGACTTTGATATAAATAATTGTTTACTAGGTATAAAGTTGTAGACTTGGTAACTGAAAAGATAGGAAAAAATTCTTTTTCTGCTGTCTCTTGACAGACCCGTGGGGCTGGGACCCAGACCTCTGAGGAGGGTAAACTGCAAGGCTGGTGACAGTGTCTCTGTGGGGGACCATGATGTAGCTAGCTCTACAAGTGCAGCAGGAAAATGTGAACTGGACTCAGCCGCTGCTACAGCAGGGAATTGCTGGGAGAAGGAAGAGGAAAAATAATACTAAAAATAGAGAAGATACTGCTCAGACCACATTAACAAACTCTTTAAAATCCATTAGAATAACATCAAGCATGAAAACAGTTTGAGGGTTCTCTGCTTGTTAGATCATGTGTTATGTCCTTTGTTCCCTTTTGAGAATTTAAAACATTAATATTTCTTTGAAAGAATAAAACATCCTTTAGGTGGTTGTGTTATATTTAATTTAACATGCACACATATGTACATTATCCATTACATTTCAGTCTCCTCGCCCATCCAACCCTTTCCATACAGCCTCATCCCCAGAGAAATGTAAACATACTCAAAAGGAAAGTGAAAGTTTTTTAAAAAGCATGCTAGGAAAGTAAGGATTTGAAAAAAGAAAAACAAATGGCAGTGAGGCCAAAAAATCTTACTAAAAATACATGTTATATATAAAGTTTACTAGCGCAATGACCACCTGTTTGTGCCTCACCCAGTTTAAAGATAGAACATTGCATCACTTTTGAACCACCAGTGTAGCTCTCCTTGACCCATTCCCTTACTTCTCCTCAGACCTAACTCCTGAACTATTTGCTGTTTATGACTCTCTGTCTTTGTTGTATAATTTTATGAATATGTGTTTGTATTCCTACAAACTGAGGTTTTTAACACTGAACGCTTAGCAGGGACTACATTTTCTTTTTTCTTTCTTTTCTTTTTTTTTTTTAAAGGGAAAATGTTTCTGTTCCTACTGAAGGGATTCCAAGCTCTGTTGGCTGATAATTAACAGGTTGAGGTACTTAGCAGTTTTGCAACACAGAGGTAAAAGCAGGTAGCAGTTATTTCCAAGCCATCACATTTGCTCACAAAAATTCTATTTTTACCACAAACATATAGGCATGGGGCTTAGAGTGGTGGCTTCAAGCTGTGTCTAAGAAGAATTCTGGAATAGAACTAACCAGCAAAATTGCAAGCATTTTTCAGGTTCTACAGATGCTAAGAAATAGCACAGTATGATCAATTGGAGTAGTGTTGTTTTTGGAGCACTCAGATTATTTTGAATTTCAAGAAAATACAGGAAAAGATTAAGCCTTAAGACTTTAATAGTGCCTAAAGTGTATTAAAAACATATGCATTAAATTGATCATAAATTTAGCTGTTAAAAGGCTTTTGTTAAACAAAATTAATTTGGGGTTGTCTATATATTTCCCCCCTTACAAATTCTAAATAAATTTTATTAGTCCGAACTCTAAATTTACTTGCAAGAGTAAGAAAACCATCTCACATGGCTTAAGTGTTTAAGGAAGAGGAGGGCTGAACTTTTAGACTAATAGTCTAAAAGTATGGTGATTTCAGCCATAGATGCATATTCAGGCACTGAAAACGTTGGGAATCCATCTCCCTCCATCTCTCAGCTCAACTTCTCTGTCATGTCATCTTGAGGAAGAATTTTTTCCACAGGGTGGCCACAATGGCTGCCAGAAGTTCCAGGATTCCCATTCTAAGCTTCTGAAGGAATAAGCTCTACTGTCCCAATAATTCTGCAAAAAAATCAGGAGGAGGCTCTCTTTGAGTGGAACGCTCATCCTCGAACCACAGTAGTCACAATGAAGCGCTCAGTTTGGCCCATGCACCCACCTCCTAGGAGACAGTAAGTCTCAGGACAGTAGGGACTTGATTTTATATAATTTTGTATACTCCCAGGTAAGCATAAATAAAAGTTACTTAATTTATGTTTATTGAGTGGCTTGTCAATTCTTTAGGTCTCGGGTTTCCACCTCATTAAATGAGACCTATGACTAGCAACTCAATGTGTATTTAAAGAGTGGTCCTCAGGCCATAATTATATACAATCATTGTTCAAATTCAACAGTTTTCTTTTTTTTTAAAGCATTTTTCTTTTTCATATTTTTCTTCCTCTTTATTAATTTAATTCCTTATGCCTCCCCATTTTTAATGATGTTGATATTCACATCAAGAAGGATGCCTTCCTTTTTGGTGGCCTCTAGCTACCCTGGAACCACTTGGAAATGTTCTGGTCCTATTCTACACATTCTCAGCTTTTCCCCTCCCTCAGTTTCTTACCTCTTTCTCTCAAACTATTGTTTGATCTTAACCAAGCACCTCCCCTTCTCTGCTAGGTAGAGTTACCGACCGCCTGCTCTGAAGAAAATCTATCTATTGCCTTTGTCTTACCAAGAGGAGAATGATGCTCCCTGCAGGATTTCTCATAGCCTGGCAGCATGGAAATCTAGTGCAACAGTGAAAAATTATGGGCCTAGATGGGACTTAAAGGCAGCTTCGTTTCCAACAAATTGGCTATTAGTAAAAGACTATGCTCTCATTAGGAGATCATAGGCTAACTCAAATTTATCAGTCAGCCATGGTTCTACCTTCCTCTGACCAATTTCAGCCACTTCTATCAGAAGTAGTAGCTGTACCAACAAACGAGATGGATAGTTAAAATTACATTCTAATACTATCTGAAAATTATTACGTACTATCATCTTGCTAAGGAATTTGCATTGTTAAATGTCTATCATAAGATGGTTAGTAAGCATTATCAATTGCACCTAATAGATGCAGAATCTGTGTTAGGATGTTAACGCAATTTACCTGAGTTCACTTTGCCTTAACGGGAGAGCTGAATCCATTTGAATCCAGCTCTCTGGATACCAGGTCTCATGCTCTTTGTCTTTGTCCTGTACTGTGTACCTTCAATTCAGATGAGATTTTCTTTTTAATTAAATTTTTCATTTTGTGTAATGTTTGATACATACAAAAGAACATGTTAAATTCAATTTAGTAGTATAAGATACATATGCCCATATTTATATCTTTACTTTTAAACCTTTATATTTTTAGTGCTTTTTTGTGATTTTTAATAAGCCAGCTTTTCTGCAAACATTGAAATTTAGAGGTACAAAATCTCAGATAATTAGCTGTGTTGGCACCCTGGAAAATACAGCTCAAGGTCATAGTTTTGGTAGAAAAAGATGCCCCAGGCATAAAATTCTACTAGAAAGCTCAGTGATGCTGTAATGCCACTCGAAAAATAGTGAGAGGTTCTGGACTTCTGTTTCTTTTAAAATTCTATCACTGTTCCTCCTGGTTTTCAGTATTTTTCTGCATATTAGACCTATAAAGTCGTTCCATTTTTATAACTATCATATCGATTGAAAGGATACTCTAGATATTTACATGCTATTACAAATTTTGTGGGGTGCCTTGAGGGACCTCATTTCAAAACCCAATAGCCAGAATAAACAGTGATTCTAATGACACAATTGTTTTGTTTTGTTTTGTTTTACATAAAGCACCAGTAGCACCAGACTTATAAACCCACATATCCTATTCCCACCTCTTCGGACAGTATTATTATAGAAACATCACTTATTTGTATTATGTCTGAATTAGTTAATTCATAAAACATATATATTCTCTTCTCTTATGGGAATACTGTTATAGGAGTTCTCACATGTCTATAATTAAATAATAATATTACACTCTTGTTACAAGGGTGAAGTACCAACATTATTTTTCAGTTGATATTTTCTTTTTGCTGAATTTTCTAAAGTATAAGCTGGACATATTTTTAAAATTTTTATTTCACTATATAGAGTCATGAGAGTGATGCAGGTTTTTAAACAAATTCTTCCATTAACCAATTTTTTAATCACAACAAACTCAAAGGAAAAGACTGACCTTTTAAAAACTAAGGAGTTCACACAGATATGCTAATAACTCCATTAAACTTCTCCCTTTATATGTAAATTCTAGCCCAGATGTTGCATCATTTGCACATCTTGCAATTAAAGCATTTTATAACTTCAGTTATGCAAAGGGGCAGCAGACTGGAAAATGGGTAATAATTCTTGGCTAGGATATTACCATGGCAACACACTGACCCCCCCCCATTCAGTTAGTTACTACTGAAGATTCAGCTATTAATTATAGTGATCAAAAGTAGATATCATCTGGATCTCCTCTTACCTTTTTAATATGGACATTTTTCACTCACCATAAATCTTTGACTTTTAGAGCCAAGGCTCCCAAACTGAAGCATTAAAACTGATACAGATTAAGTAGTGATGGAAGTGAGGGTCAAGAAAAGAATCTCCTTTAACAGCCATATTCAGGATAGTTCTCCAACTTTCTGTAATCTAAGCGATCTGTCAGGTGAGCTTCAAAGTGAATATTCGTTACTGCTCATTTTTCTCCCTGAACTCTTTGCATTCTGTGTGTCAGCAATTACCTCTCACTTTAGAAAGCTGTCCTTAATTAGGGCCACAATCATCACTAGGGAGCCTCTGAAATAGATAGATGCCCCATTTTTTTGGTTGAGTTTTACATTTTCCAGCAAAAAAGTTATTATTTTCTTGGCAAAATATAAAGAAGTGTTGTGAGTTAATTACAGAAGTACTTAATAAATGATGAAAAACATTTCTGTTTGCGTTTTTTGCCGACTTAAACATAAGAATCTTGTTTTTGATGAAGTTAAAACATACTGTTCTTACAGAACATGTGTTAATCACTGTATCCACAGTCTTAAAATAATAAACACTCTTTAGACATGCCAAAACACAGTGATCGGCCACTGCCATACGTCCACACTGCACTAGTCACAGCTTCTTCATTAATGAATATCTACTGACCATCTGCCGTGTACAAGGCAGTGTTCAGCGTGATAGGGATACAGTGATGTCCAAGGGTGCCAAGATCCCTGCTCAGTTGTAAGGAGATAAAAAAATCATCAAACAACAAAGAAAATATCAGTTAATAAGAAGTGCTCTGGCAAAGGAATAAAACAGAACTAAAGAATTAGCTGGGGCTTCCCTGGTGGCGCAGTGGTTGAGAGTCCGCCTGCCGATGCAGGGGACACGGGTTCGTGCCCCGGTCCGCGAAGATCCCACGTGCCGCGAAGCGGCTGGGCCCGTGAGCCATGGCCACTGAGCCTGCGCGTCCGGAGCCTGTGCTCCGCAACGGGAGAGGCCCGCGTACCACAAAAAAAAAAAAAAAAAAAAAAAGAATTACCTGCTATCCACTTTGGATAGTTGTAGAATAGTGTTAACAGTATAGATGGAGATAAGTGTACACATTGAGAAAAGTGTTTCTTGAAAATAGGTGCTTTTTTAAATAAAAATAAATTTAAAGTTCAAACAAAAATAAAGATACCTTAATATTCACTTGATTTCACAAGGGAAGCATGCATAAGAATGTTGGACAGTTCTGATAAATAATTCCTTTGGTTAAAGTTCAAAAGCAAGATTTCTGATAGTTTTTTGCTTTTTAAATTATGATCAGTATGGTTATGAACATTCCTGATGCACATATGCAAAAATTTCTTCTGCTAATATTTCCAGGAGTGGAATTGCCAAGTTTTAACATAGAGAATAGTCAAAAGTCCATCAACAGTAGAGTGAGGAGATCAGTTATAGTCTAGTCCACCACGAAATACTATACAGCCATGAAAATGCATAAATTACAGCTAATCGCAAGTAATCAATGATTTCATCTTAATGCAATATCAAATGAAAAAATCAGGACCTATAAAACTACAAGTGAGTTTCCATAAAAATATATATATTTTTAGAAAACAACAGATTGTGTTAGAATACCTATACATGTAATAAATGTGGATTTTTTTCCTTCAAGGAAAAAAAAATGATAAGTTTAAAATTCAGAACTTTAGTTATCTCGGTTGGAGGAAACAAACAAGGATTGGGGGAGAGCACATAGATCCATGTAAGTTTACCGTAATCTAGTTTTTGACTTAGGGTGTGGGTTCATTGCCATTTGTTATATTTTTAAAAATTGGTGAAAGAAAAAAGAAAAAAGAAGAGAGAGACAGGGAAGGAAGGGTCACTGACTCTCCTGAGTTGGTCCCCAGCAAGAGTTCTCCTGCTGGTGTCACTCGAGCCAATGAAATGAGACCGAGTTCGGTTCAGAAGCAAAGGAAAGCTTTATTCTCTGATTAAAGAACATCGAAGTTTGAACTTGCACCCTAGAGCGCATGCTCTCCTCAACAAGCCGCGGGCAGGGCTGCTGTATAGGGATCGTCAGAGGGGAGGGGGAGGGGGCGGAGTTCTTGCAGGGCGGGCGGCGCAGCTGCGCCGCTCAGGCTCCAGATCACAGGGCGGGGAGCAGAATCTCTGCCCACGGCTCACCGCCACCATCTTGAATTGCCGCCGTGTGAGTGGCTTCTGCACACCCTCCGTGCCTGAGCTTAGGTGTTAGCACGGCTGTTTCACATGAGGAACTCTGGTCTGAAGAGCCTGGTGTGAGGCTTCTGCACGCCGCACCCTTTGAGCAAGTGAGACTAGACTAAGCACCAAGGAAAAGAAAAAGGTTAGATTTTATTTTATTACGCAGGTTCTAATTTTATTTCCCAAGAATTGTTCATGGGCTTTGCTGGTGACAAAGGGAAGGAAGGAAAGAAAGAGGGGAGGAAAGAAGGGAGGGGGGGGAAGGAAGGAACCGGCTCACGGACCAATGATGATAATGTGTCATGAACCAAAGATTATGGTTAAAACAATTATTTGAACATATATTTCTTTAAAAATAATGTTTTATTGTATGACACCATTACATTTTTACACAAAAGCCTTGCTCTAAGAATAAACAAAATAATTTCTTAGATATGTTCATTTTAATGTTGGCATTAAATGCTTTGGATATAAGAATTTTCGATGTGTCTGTTTTGCTGCTTTGATTATTAACTCTTCCATGCACTCAGCTCAAGTTTAAGTGTTTTAAGCAAAAGCAGCTGACAGCAAACAGTAAAATCTAGTTAAATGGGTGTAATAAGCTGATTGTGGCAGTTTTATCGAGAAATGTTTGTGACTGTAAGTACAAATCCTGGGCTTGTTTCTTTGTGTTCATAGTGGCTGTTAGTAGATACAAATTCTATGTTTTTAAGGGTCAAAGTTGGTTAAAACTGGCACAAAAATATTTGATGTGCTCCCGTCAAAATATTATTATATCCTTTGTTCTCTAAAATGCAATCAGAACTCAGATTTTACATGTCAAAAAATATCACACATAGCACTGTTAATCTCTTCTCTCAACATGCACATTACCTTCACTTATTTCGAAAGCATTACTTAATAAAGATCTGTTAAAACTGGCCAAAAAATGAAGGCATCTTTCCATAATGGACCACAAGCAGCCATTGGTAGCAGCAAAAGATTGCACAGAGTCAGATCAGAAGAACTACCTGCTTTATAGGCAATTGTAGGCCTATTTACCCTTTCTTTTTTAAGTTTTTAGAGGCTTTGACAAAAGTTTATTACCCGTCATTTCACTCATTGAAAACCTCAGACCTCTGAGACATTTGGCAGTTTTGAGCTTGCAGATGCTGGTCTTGTGGCCTGAGGGCTAAATTAGGAAATCACTGAAGTCTATGGCGAACAGGGATTATCATTTAAACCCTTCTTACTTTATCATTTTAAATAATTGCTTGACTCTTATTTTATGTAAAGTTAAAACCTAGCAGCATTGTGATCGCTCTGCTTGGTCTTTACCTGGCCCTCTTTTGGGGAGAGCCACAGTTCAAATGCTAATGGAGTCTCTAAGCATCACCTTGCTTAATTTTCCTTTTTCTTCTCTTCTCCTATTTTAGATTCCTCTTTTCTTTACTTTCTAACCTGGCCGCTTCTGTGTGTCTTTCTTTTCCTTTTTTTAACTGTTTATTTTTCTGATTTTAAAGTAATAAAAATGCTTACTAAACGTCATATATTATAGAAGGCCTTTTAAAAAGTGCACATTTCCTATAATCTCAGTACCCAGAAATAGACACTGAACTCTTTTGCATGTGTACTTCCAAATGTTTTTATCTATGACTATATTAATAGATTATATTACTACCATTATCATACAGTGATTAATCATACTTTACTTACTGTGTTGAAACTTGCCTGTTTAACTTGACAGTGTACCTTGAATCATAGTTCTCCAAGTCAGGATATAAAAATCTATCTCATTCATTGAAAAGTTGAATAATATCTGACTGAACAGCTGTTGAGTTATTTAATTAATCCTTTATCAATAGTTATTATGCTCTCATAAAGAAAGGTGCACTGACTATGAATTTCATAGTCTGACTATGAAATTCATAGAATGGGACTGTCTGAGGTAGGCGTCATTAGAAAAAAACTGGATTTGAGGAGGCAGAAGTCCAGTTTGGGACGCACTAGTACTGCTTCAGCTCCTTTAGATAACATCTAAGGGAGGCATCAAGTGTTGAGTTGTGCTTGAACATTCCAGTCTGGAGCTCAGAGAAATGATTTAGGTTTAAGATATGCATTTCAGATAATCTATGCCAAACTGGTTTATTAAAATGCTATTTGTCTCTGATGCGTTTTCCAGGGAGGGCGTGTGTGTGTGTGTGTGTGTGTATGTGTGTGTGTGTGAGCAACACGTGTGAATACACGTTTGTGTATATTTATTTATATTTTGCATATACATATATTAGATCCATAATTCATGTATAACGAATATAACATATATAATCCACCACAGAACTCTGCATATATACTTATATATCCATATCCATATAATATGTTTAGGGCAGCATATTGCTCTGTAAGCTGTTGATCAGTGAGAATTGCCTAACTCTGTGCCTACTGTAATTTCATTCAGCTAATGGCACTTGGCAGCATTGTCTTGAATTACTGTTCTGTGTGTTTTCACTCAGCTGTGCCTTCTCTTTCTGCCATTTTCTCTGTATTGTGGTAATCAGTTTTTGCACATAATGACCAACTAGGATGGATGAGTCCTAGAGCAGAAACCAGTATATATTTTAAAAGGAAGCCTAATATTTAGATGTTAAAATGCAAGTTTAAGAATAGTCAGGAAATGCTTCCTTTAGAGAATTGGCTGACGAAACAAAAAGCTTGCTGGGACTAATGGAAGTACTTGGACATTAAGAGGTCAAAATAAATAAATCTATAAACAACATTGTCACCACTAAGGGTTAATCAACAAATGTAAGAGTGGGAGCTAGGAAAAACTATGGCCGGGGTATGTCCTGTCTTTAGAGGATTTAAGGGTGGAGGAGCCCCTGTCAAGATACAATGCTAGGAAATTTTCCCTCCATCTTTATGTTTTAAGGACCCTTTAGAAAACAGAGTAGCAAGTATAGTCCCATTTCGAAAATTGCCTTTGTGTATTAAAGACTTGGGTATGGATTCAGTGATCTTCAGGTATGGTCTAAAGACCAGTGCTGGTTGGAGAGCTTTGTTATTGGTCAATAATGAAATAAATACAAAAATTGAGTAAGCCTACAAAAAGCTTATAGCAATTTGCCATAGTTACCTTCTGTTTGTAGAAGCAAAAATACTTTAAAAAGTGGATGTGTGTTTTGTCTTTGGATTTTTAATTTTGTTTTAGAGCAATTCATTTTCAGTATATTTTATAAAAGTATCATCTGAAAGATATTAGAAAAAAATTTTTTTTAAATAAAGGGATTGTTCCTTCACCACTGATAATTTAAGTGCTAGAGGTGACCCAGGGGAAGTATGCATAAACTACAGTGAATTAAAAGATTAAGATCAAAACTACAATTCTCAAGTGAACACTCAGATTTCTCAAGAGTTAAGAGCAGAAATCAAGCTCACTCTTGGTATGAAATGATGTATGAAAAGATATATAAAAAGATGCTCCTGGTCACATAACTGAGGAATGGGCTACGCCCTCATTTAGAACCACAACACTTTCCAAGGGGCACTGCTGTAATTGCTGCGCCAAATAGAAACATTAATTAAATGTTTTAAAGCAAGACCTATAGAAGCTGTTACCGGCTCAAATGTATTATTGATAAATCATTTTTATTTAGCTCTTTCTAGTGATTATGTGGGAATCGTTTCCAGTGTTGTAGTCAATTTTAAAACATCAAGAGTGTAGTTGTTGAATTCCCCCTGAATAATACCAATGTGGTATAATAATACCATATAATGGTATAATTATATGGTATAATGGTATAATAATACCATTATGGGCTAATGATTTGGCAAATTTAATTATGTGAATCACAGCTATTTTGTTTATGTGAATCAAAGCTATTTTGACGTTTTGATGCTTAAAAAGAATCTACAGCTATTGAATGTTTATGGACTTATTCATTTTAAACACTTAATTTTTCTCATCAAGTAAAGTTTTCTCTTGTGTAGATACCCTAGTGATGAATGAGGATGCATAATTTCTTTTCTTAAAAAATACTAAAATATGAAAAGAGTAATGGAGAATTTCATAGGATCTAAAATGTAGAAAATTTCTCAAAGTAATGAGAAATTAATGATTGATTAGCCGTAGAAACAACCACTTTTAAATGGGTAGATAGACTTCTTTTAACTGTAATAGCCTCTTCATCCAGCTTATCAGTTTTGCTTACAGCTTAATTGAACCTGTCTGGTTAGTGTAAACTGACTTACAGAAAATTCTCTGACGTGGTTACAGTGTTTCATCCGGTTTCGGGAAAATTTTGGCTCTGAATGGGCCAAATTAGAAAGTTAGAATGTGAAATATTAGGTCACCTGAACAATCTGCAGTAGGAAAACAAGAATAAGTAGCCCACATTCACTAGATAGCTCAAAACACAGTATAATGTCCATAAAGTGCACATTTGGACAGCTCTGCTCTGAGGCCAGAGTAATTTTTGTAACAAGCCAACTAACTGTGTCACCATAAAGTGACTTACCAGTTTTCTTTTTTTTTTCTTTTTTTTTCTAATGTAAACCTTTATTGAACACACACTTTTTGAGGCACTGTGGTTTCAGAGATACCCGGGATATGTTCCCCACCCTTAAGAAACTCAGATTTTTCCAGAGTATAAAAATAAACTTGGTCAAGTTTATTTATTTATTTATTTATATTTATTTATTTTTTTTTTTCGGTACGCGGGCCTCTCACTGTTGTGGCCTCTCCCGTTGCGGAGCACAGGCTCCGGACGCGCAGGCTCAGCGGCCATGGCTCACGGGCCCAGCCGCTCTGCGGCACGTGGGATCCTCCCGGGCCGGGGCACGAACCCGCGTCCCCTGCATCGGCAGGCGGACTCTCAACCACTGCGCCACCAGGGAAGCCCCTGGGGTCTCTTTTATAAGGGCACTAATCCTATCCATGAGAGCTCCACTCTCATGACCTCAACACCTCCCAAAGGCCCTACCTCCTAATACCATCACATTGCGGGGTTAGAATCTGAATATATTAGTTTGGGGAGGCCACAAACATTTAATTCATAGCAGTGATGAAGTGGAATAGAATGCTTAGGAAATATTTAAGAGATAAAATATGTAGCATGTGGGAAGTAAGCAAAAAGAAGGGATCATGGATGGCTCCAGATTTTTCCCTTGGGTAAACTGAGAACAGGTACCACCAATAGAGAAACTATTCAGGAAGACAAGGCAGGTGTAGAGAATAAGAAGCTGAGTTCATATTTAGGAAGGTTGAACTTGCAGAGCCTGTGTGATATCCAGGTGGAATGTATATAATTCAGGAAAGAGCTCTGGGCTGAAGGATCAATTTTGTTGTCTTCAGCGTGTAGCTGCTAATTGAAGTCATGCAGCAGATGAGGCTGCCTGGGGAGCAGTGAAAGGGAGAGGTGAGGTGTATCACATTCTTTAGCAGGTCTTTCCAAAGATTATATAGCATTTCGGTAGTCCTTCCTTACTGGCTTTACCCTAACCTACAAATGTCTGTGATGCTCCTATACGTAGGGCTCCTGCCTTCACCTGAGTAGCTAGAAATAAAGATACATAATTGACTGATCATAACCTACAGCTGAATAAATAAAGACAGGAACAATTTTTTATGGACATAGAAAGGAATTTGCCATTAATTCTGACTCTAAACTGGAAGAAGTGAGGGAGGATTCTCCAAGTGGAAGTGAAATTTGAGCTGATACTTGAAGAATAGCTATGACAATTATAGAGCAAGCCAAAGGCATTAGATGTTGAGGTGAGAGATTGTATAAGCAAAGGCATTTAGCTGTGAAAGGGCTGTAATTGAACATTGTTGCTGAGATAATGAGTACTAGAGAAAGTAGGAAGAGACTATGAAAAAGGGAGAGCAGTGCCAAATGATAGGCATTTTAGTTCCGTGTAAAAGAGACCAGATTTTATTTTCTAGGCTATGCCCTATGGGGAAATTTTTGAACAGTGAGGGACATGACCAGAATTGTACCTTGCAAAGATTAAACAGGCAACATTGTATAAAAGTGATTGGTAAAAATCAGAGAAGCCATTATGTCTGTTCTGTCTGATTTGAGAAATGATGAGTGTCTGATGTTGGGCAGCGACCAGTGGAAATGGACTGGAGAGTAACAATGGGAGATTTTTTAGAAGAAGATTTTGAAAGTGTTTGGACTTATTCAAGGTGAGGGAAGAAAAATAGAAGGTTTCTGGCCTTGATAACAGGAAGAATCATGTGATCACTAACTGAGCTCATGTATAAAACAAAGAAACCCTGTTGATGGGAAGATTAAATGATGTTACATTTGAAAATACTTAATATGAAAAGTGGGTGGGACATGCATGGGGACATGTCCAGAGGGTATATGGAATTTGAATCTGGAGTTTGGGATGAAGGTTGAGGTTAGAGATAAATATGTGAAGCTCATCTTAACTAGGCACTTGTTAAAGCCTTCAGGTCACCCATTAATAGATAGAAAAAAAAAAAAACAAAACAAAGGAAAAGATTTATAGTTTTCTGTATCTTCTAAATAAAACTTTCCTGAGGGCAAAGAATGAGTCCTAAGTATCTTTAAACTTACCCTTTCTAACCAATCATGCTTCTCTTGGTGCTGGATATCAGTAAGCTCAATGAATGTTTAATTAGTTGAGTTAAATGGAATAAAATGAAATGTAATAAAAGATGGCCAAGGAAAAAAATCTTGGGGGAATAAATAGTGACATTTAAGGCACCGTTGAAAAAGTCAGAGCCAGCATTGCACTGAAGTGTAGGAGAGGAGAAACAGGAGAGAGTACTTAAAAGTGATGAGCAGGGCTTCCCTGGTGGCACAGTGGTTGAGAGTCCGCCTGCCAATGCAGGGGACACGGGTTCGTGCCCCGGTCCGGGAAGATCCCACATGCCACGGAGCGGCTGGGCCCGTGAGCCATGGCCGCTGAGCCTGCGCGTCCGGAGCCTGTGCTCCGCAACGGGAGAGGCCACAACAGTGAGAGGCCCACGCACCGCAAAAAAAAAAAACAAAAAAAAAAAACAGTGATGAACAGAGTCAAATGCTGCAGAGATGAGTTGAATGAGGACCAGAAAGAGGCATTGCTCTGGGTTTGTTGTTTAGGAGGTCACAAACGACATCTGATAAAGCCATTTTTTTTTCAGTGTGCTTATGGGAGCCAAAGCTGAATCCTTGCTGAGAAGTTGTGAAAAGGAAATATAGAAATTAAATATAAACTCCACACTTTCCCCTAATTGTTTTTTTTCTTTCTTATTCCTAGCTTCCTGATTCTTTCTGTGTCTCACAGATTCTGCCTCACTCCACCCAAATCCCATGGATGTTTTGGAGCAATAGTGACACAATGCCAGTAAATATATTCAGTGTACACTATTTCCAAGGTTTAACAACAGATCTCCTTAACTTCATATCCCATCCTCTCATAAGAAAGTTACTCAGTGCCTTTGGATCTTGACACTACAATGACAAAGGCTGAGCTTAAGCCAAAGAATTCTTTTTCATATCATATCAATCAATGATATAATTTATAACTCATCTTTATCCCCAAACACCAAAACACTTATGTAGTACTTTTTAAAACTAACTGTATTTCATTTATCAAATATGTATATACAAATATACATACTTCACAAAAGTGAATGCAATTTTGTTTCCCTTTTCTACTGTTGTAAATACTGTAAATGTAGCTATTGTAGATATTTTTCAGACTGTTAGGAAAACGAATAAACTACTGAGATTTTTATTCTATATTATTGGTATGTATAATATAATTTGAAGGTATCTGGGGTTAATTTTTCATATGTTTAGTATATAAGAGGTACAATGCTTATGTATATCTGGTTGTGTAATTGGATTATGAGCTGGAGTTCTCAATGATGACCAAAGTTTAATCAGGCAGTTTAACAATTATTATTAAGAGAGGTTAGTTCACTGCAATCCAGATGTCCCGGCTGATGATATTTATTTCAAGTATAACTTTCAAAACGTTATCCCGGTAACTTAACATGGTTTCATATTTAATTAATATTGCAGAAGAAAAACAGTGAACTTGGATTGTCTGAGCAAAAACATGAAATTCCTAGTATGTAGGAAGAGGTCCTAAGTACGAGGTAAAGCACTAACAGTGGAATATTTTTAATTAATTCTGATCCTGTGTTTCCCAAGGTTCAAAGAGTGTATTGAAAAGTGAAAAAAATTAGTCAAACTGATTATTTGATATCTAACATCTCTTTCTACCATTGAAGCCAAATTGGCTTTTAAACTTATTTCAATTATTTTTTTTACTTGAAAAATTTAATCAAGCCTCTTTACTTCTTACTTGCTTTATTATCAGCACATAGGCACACTTTTCTATAATTAATTGTTATTGATTTTATTTTTGAATATTGTTGATGTGTTCAAAAATAACTAATAATGATTTAGAAAGTCTTTATTCTCAGAAGTGACAGAATTTCATCAATAGTTTATTGATTTGTTCTCTGATAATATTTCTATTTTGTGGACATGGCATATATAACATTTCAGATTGCATTTAACTCAGATGAAATGACACGTATTTGCATATGTTGGATGGAGCAAACTTTCACAAGCGTGTTTTTTACGGTAACACACTTTTATTGAGAAACTGAAAAAGGTGTGGAAAAGTATGTTTTTTGTAGCATAAAATGTCCCGGGGCGCAGTAGCAGGTGAGGGCAGTTAGATTTTAGAGTCCTGTAAACAGGACAGCTCTAACTCAAAATGACTTCTCAAATTAGTTATTGATAGATGACTGTGGGAACCCTGAGAACTGATGACAAATTGCCAGTCTACTTAGAATAAAATTTAACTGAAATATTAAACACATATAATATAAACAAGATTTCCAAAAGCAATCACCTGCTTTTTCTATTACTGTAAAAAAAGGTATTGAAAGCTAAATTCAAATTAAATAATATTTGCCGAAAACATAGAGGTCATTTGGGTTTCTTCTTTTCTATCTGTACACTAGCCTCCTGTTCCTTTACTCACTCCATAACCAGTAATGGTAAAAAAAACCCAAAAGAACAAAAGCAGAAACAAAAACAAAAAGCACCATCTATTCAACAGACTTGAAACTAAAATTTTAAATAAGCAGGTTAATGTTAATATAAGACAAAATAAAATTAATTGGATACATTTTATTTGAACATATAATGATTAGTGTGCTTCACAGTAATCAGGCATAAATGATAAGCACTTTCTGTAAATGTTTACTTACTATTATTATTTTTCTTATTATAGGGCTGTGTTTTGCTGTGGTCAGACTTTTTTGCTCATATATCCTCCACGCAGTTTTTTTAAACTGTGTACTCCTCATTATATGATATATAAAATGATTTTTTCATACCTTATAATAAAAAAATAGAAACTATTAAACATGTCATGAGATGAAATAAAAAGGATTATAATTATAATCAATATTTTATAACATGATTTGATAAAAATAGGTTTACTGAATAAGGCACAGCAAGTCTGAAAAACTATCCTGTAAAATCTTAATCTATGGATTTTGTCCAATGCATCTCAAAATCTTGTAATCCCTCAAAGCACTTTATTTCCAGTAAAAAAAATAATTTAAAAAATAAATTGTACAACTCTATTTCTTTGACTGTTATGAATTCGAAAAATTCTGACATGGGCCAAGATACTCTTGTCTCTCCTGAGGACCAAACGGTATTATTAGTCAATGTGGGAACTACAAACTCCAGTACCTTCAGAGGCCAAGCAGGTTATTTATATATGTGAAGCTCCTGGTGAAAGATGACCTGAACAGTAGAATCTAATAGATCTGGAGAATTTAAGCACCAGCTAAATACATTCCATATAAAAATGGAAAAAGCTGGAGGTGGGCCAAGGAAAATCCCTGTGCAACTGGCCGAGCGCAAAGCTGCCATTTCGTGGTAAACACTATGTCTCAGTCTAGCCCCAAGTAACACCTTTATTTCTATACAAACTCTGATGAAAGATTTATTTGCTCTACCAAGGAAAATCTCCTAAGTAGACAGGGGCATAGATTTCAGAATACTCCCACGATTAGGATGGGTGTTTGCTTGTCTAAACAAATTAAATTCTAACTAGCTTGGAACGTCCAAAATCTGAGGAAAAAAATCAGTAAGCAGCTGGTATTGCTATGGTAGTAATAATTAGCCTTGCCTGACGATCTGTGGTTTATTTCTGAGGACTTTAAAGTGGTAGTTTGAGAACAAAGTGACAAAGCAGGCAGTGAGGTTGGGAGGGTTTCTTCCTTTCTTCTCTAGAGGTAGAGGATGGCTAGGAAGAAGAGATCTGGAAATCCTTCCCTGGGATATAGAATATAAGGCATTGCAGGAGGCCAGTTGGACACAAAATCTGGCCCAGTTTGTTCTACTGCTGCCCCAGTTGCTCCGCCTCCCCCTGTCAGACCACCCCCATCCTTTATAAGAGAAGTGATAAAAACTTTCTTATCCACAGTATAATTTTAGCTTGGTTTTAGGAAATTGATGGTACCCGTAAGCAGGGACCCATAGTTCGCTTTAGGACTGTGTAAGAGCAATGTGATGTATGCTGAATTCTGTAACTGCTGATAGGAGCTGAATTACTATTACTATTGCTGTTCACAATATTTATGAATTTAATTAAATCTTTATTTTTATCAGTACATTAACTTCTCAAGTTTTCTTCTCAGCACACATTTTTATTATTATATCCTAATCTGAAATAGAGCCTTTAATTAAAAGAGATTTGCTCTCTCACACTACTCACTATATATAATAATCTCTGAAATTTGCTTCTTACAATCATATTTTTCCCGTGATCATGCATATACTAATTTCTATTAATATAATTAAGGTTGAATATAATAAATAGGGCGTCTTATGTGAGCTAAAAATGTGGAAGCTACGTATTTTATGATTTTTATATGCATTTGGTATTTGTCACTTGTTTGCATTTGTACAAAACATCTTGCACAGTTTTAACAAAAATATATACACCTAAAGAAATGGTTTATAAAGACCTTCATAAAACTTGCATGCAAGTTAGTTTTAATTCATGTCTTCATTTGAGTTTTCTATCTATGCATTTAGCTTTCATACATTTCATAAATTTCTGTATTTTTAATAATTTTTTATTTAGGAAAGAGCACATGATTCCTATAGTAGTTTTTTAAAAAATAGCAGCTTCTTTCAGGTGTGTTTCTACACTAGTTTTGCCACAAAAGGTCAAATAATTTGGCCTATGTCATCTCATGAGTTTATGAAGAATGAGGGATCAAATAGCTTCTATATGGCTGCCAGAAATGTCACCTATATTTAATATACTCTGTAAGAGTCAGTCAGCAAGTGTCAAAGCAGAGCTCTAAACCCAAAGCTCTCAAGCTCCATTCACTATGTTTTCTACACCTCGGGCAAATCTGCATCCTTAATTCATATTGATATATTATATACTGTAAGGGGTACGTAGGGGTGACTAGTCCTGTCTTACTCACCATTGTGTAACTGGAGCCTTCTACAGTGTCCCAATGAATTAATAAAAGTATTTCACTATAAGGAGGATATGTGTTTATAGTATTTAGAAAAATGGTTGTTTTACACTTCTATTTATAAATTAATTTTATTCTTCAATTCTTGTATTCGGTCTGTAGAGATGATTTTGTTGTTACTCTGCTGTCATTAAAAATTGGCCATTTTATTTTATATGGTTGACTTAATAAACCCTGAACTTGAATGATTTGTTTTAGATAAACTAATTTTTTTTTTAAAAAATCTACTGTTTGGCTGTATTCTAGCTATTCTTGGCTCTTTTCTATGGGAAAGTCACAGGAAATATAATACATCTTTTTTTTTTTTTTTCTTGCGGTACTTGGGCCTCTCACTGTTGTGGCCTCTCCCGTTGTGGAGCACAGGCTCCGGACGCGCAGGCTCAGCGGCCATGGCTCACTGGCCCAGCCGCTCCGCGCATGTGGGATCTTCCCGGACCGGGGCACGAACCCGTGTCCCCTGCATCGGCAGGCGGACTCTCAAACACTGCGCCACCAGGGAAGCCCTATAATACATCTTTCTTGTCCTCAGTTTATTCACTTGTTGGAGAAATTAGGCACAGATAAATAAAAACTTAAGAAATGCTGTAAGGCATTAAACAACCAGTTGACATACCTTTTTAAAATAGTGAGGTAAATCAGGAATAATAAATGGGAAACCTCTGATTGAGGAGCTTTAGATATAAGATTTCTCCATTACAACGGTATCCTGAAGAATAAGTAGACGATGTTATTTTAGGCATATATTTATTTAGGGCATTTTTCCCCCCTCATGCCATCCAGGACATCTAATAGCAGGTGCTTATGGGTACTCAGAGAACAATGTTTACCTTCTCCCCCTGTGGAATATAAAATTTAAACTGAAACTCACCTCTTATTTGATATTGAAGCATTAGCCAAAATGCCTGCTGATTTGAAAAGCTCTTCACTTCACTTAAATGTGTTTTAACATTTACATTGTCATTTGAACAGCATGCCTCACACAATACCTCTCAGGAAATCTACTTGTGATTTCGAAGCATAAATCTGAAAATTCTAGGCATTTATTCTCATAAATTGCTATCTTGTAATTTTAAAATTACTCTGTCCTTGAAAATTTATTTCAACAAAGAAAAGCAATTGAGGCTCCATAAACTCAGTAAGCAAATGAATCTGATCTATGCGGCTGTGGGCTTCCCAGCATCCTCCTCCATTTACTCAGTTCCAGCTTCCTGTCAGTGTCTATGGGTCTTTTCTAAGGGATGGTTCACGTCTAATCTCCTGTCTCAGGGCTTCAAGATTGGATGTAAGCCCTTGAAAGCTACCTAGAAAAAAAAATTAAGATACTGTAGTCTCTCAGTTAATCCCATAGTTCATCTCACCCCTCTGTGGCCATATTTTGCATCTGCCACTTCTCTGATGAAGTTTCGGCAGAGAATGAACTGCAAATCATCTGCGATACTGACAGAGAGGAAGGTTGGGTACCTGAGGTTCTAATTGCTTTTTTAAAAATATATTTGCAAATCATCTATTTTTATCTTTACTCAATCTTTGCTTTGGTGCTTACAATTTTTGAGAATATCTAAGATCTGCTGGGCTTGCCAGCTTGCTTCTCAGCAATATTTCTTCTTCTCAAGACCCTGAGATTCCACATTCCTCCTTTTTGTGAAGTCATTTATCATTCTTCTCAGTCTTTTATCTCCATATATTTTCGTTCATAAAAGCTGAAGACTACTGCTCCCTGTTCTTGGGTTTTTTTTGTTTCTTGGAGTGGTTTTCAAAAGGAAAAGAGAGAAATAAATGTCTTTATTTTTATAATCCTACAAGATGAAGAGCCATATAACCTTAAATGTTTATCATTTAAGAATACAGGATGTGCTTCAGACAATACATGATGTGCTTCAGACAATATTAATTAGATGGTCTATTTAACTTTTCACTTTTTCATAGAGCTATGCTATAGTAAATATTCTAAGATCCCTGCTTCCTGAGACACTTGTTTGTCATTGTTCTTGTTAATTGCTTTTTCAGTTTTGTTTTTTCTTGAATTTTGTATATTTGTTTTGTTTTGCTTTTTTGTCATTTCGTGAAACCTGTTAAAAAAGTGAAAGAACACATGCATTCTTGCTTGAAAACCTTGAGCCTTAAGATTACAAATGAAATTGCTTAGCGATACAACATTGAGATGTGGACGAGGAAATTCTAAAGTAAAGCTAGAAAGCATACAAGATTAGTAAGAATCTGATATTTGTAAAACATGTGTGTAAATATTTCATTTAGAAATAGGTATTTGGGAAAATATTTTTAAAAACAGTAATTAATACATGACATTTTGTGTAAGTATTGAACGACATATTCACAGATATTTGTATTTTAAAAAATAATTTTCAGTGAACTATGAAAACCAAATAGAACAAAATTTTGTATAATTCAAACTTCCTAAACATTTTAAACTTTAATTTAGATTTTGATATAAAAATCTAGAAGTAGCTAGTAAAGATAGTGCTTCAAAATGGCTTTTAATTTGGGGTTGCAGATGGATCCCAATTTCAAATTGATAGCAGTCACTCAAGTCCTTGTAAAGGAAATGTCAAAGCTTTACAAAGATAAAAAGTGAGAAAACTCTGGTAGAGACTGACTATGCCTCCTAGCCATATTCTTCCTCCCCAGAATACACACACACACACACACACACACACACACACACACACACACACACAGCTGTGGAAAATGCAAATTAAATAGCATAAATAGTGCTTCTCAAATTTTAATGTGCATACAAATTACCTAAGGATCTTGTTAAAAATACTGATTCTGACTTAGTAGGACTGGGGTGGGACCTGAGATTCTGCATTTCCAAGGACACCAAGGACTGCTCCAGGCTGTGGAAACACACTCTATCTAAGTAGCATGGCCTTGACACATGAGCTCAGTTTTTGAGGAAGTCTGGCTATTTCTTTTAAATCAAAATACGTTGAAGTTTAAATTTCTGGTTTAGAGGTTGAGTGAAAAAAGCAACCGACTTTTTATTGTCTAAAGGAAGGCTTGATAGCTCCTTTTGAGAGTGCTATAAAATATGTACTGTGTTTATTCCTTGAGAATAAATGTGGAAAAGGGCTAAAAGTGGCCTAAAGTCACAGACTGTTTTTCAAAATATAAAGGCACATCACCGGCCATCTTTAGTCAAAATCTCTAGATTTGTTCTGGGTTCATTTTACATGCCTCTGCAAAGGCTCCTGAGCTTCCTCTGGTGGACAAGTTTCCTGAAGAATATGAAAGATTAACAAAACCTTTTCTACCTGATTTTCCAAGGATTAGCCTGGGAAGCAGAGACTCAAGGATGAGTTATGTCCTCGCCATAATTCTCAAGTAGAAATCAGAGAGCAATTTACATACTGTAGAACACAGCTCCTTACATTTTTCTAAGGTTTTGGCTCCCTTTGAGAGAAATGATTTTCTTACTAGAAAAACTCACATGTACAAACACAGAGAGTTTTGTATTTAACTGCATGTAATTCATGGACACTCTGAAGTCCACATCATACATGGACCCCCAAATTAACCCTGGTTTAGAGCCTTCTATACTCGAAGTCTACCTGGGGCTCGAAGTCTACCTAGACTGGGGCTTAGCTTTGAGAAACTTGGACAGATCTCAGTTTTATAGTGTGCCCTACAGGAGTTTGGATCAACTTCAGGGTTTATTCAGACCATACTCTACAGAAATGCTGAGGACAAAGGTTTGTAGAAGATACAATCTAGCTTCAAGTAAAAAGAGACCCTCTTTCTCTTCTAAGTCTCAGAATTTAAACGCCTCAAGAGAATTTGTTTTCTTAATATTCCAAAAGTACAAAAATCTTGGGGAGATGTAAATTCATGCTTGTTTCTACGTTTACTGGAGGCAGTTTTCCACAACGCTCATTGAAGGAGTCGTAAGGCCATCAACTTATGGCTTGAAAGTATGGTGAGGTTTGTTTTTAGTTGTTTCAAAATTAGTTATTTAAAAGGTACCTTTGCCATTAAATGGATATAGTAAATTTATTTACACATTAACGTGTTTACAGCATGTACTATATTGTTAAGTTTTGAAAAGGGAAATTTAGAAAGCAAAACCATAGACTGTAATTATATCTTTGGATTAAAAACATATGTGAACAAAGTCTATCTTGGCAGGTAGAATTGCAGGTATTTTTCTTTTTTTTTTCTTTTGGCTTTGTGTGTGTGTGTGTGTGTGTGTGTGTGTGTGTGTGTGTGTTTCTAAGCTGAACTAAAGCAATCTAGATATGCTCACGCTCTCCAGATTTCAACCTTGGTCATTACTCTTCCCTTTAACACCCAAGTAGCAACATCCTGACTTATCTCATGCTTCAAGTGTTCTGCTTAACCTATATTTTTGAAAACCTCTGAAGACTGCTGACATATTACATTTTGGTGGCCTTTTTTCACCTCAGCCAACCTCTGGCTCAAGGCCACTTCCAGCTTCTTCTGGGTCACTTTTCTTATCATCTGGGCTTTCCTCTTTGGGTTTATGCCAATCACCCATACCAAGATAGGTACCAAGATACCTACCTCGGACTAGATAGAGAAGGTGCTTCCTGACTTCGTCACACCACAGATTAATTTTACTGTATTATTTAACAAAATGTTAATGCCCTGAAATAGCAGAAAGAAATTATAATATTGAAAAGAAAATTTAAAACTAATGCTGTATGCAACTATTCCTAGGGTTATTAGACTTTTTCCCCCTCAGAGTTTGTTTTCTTAGTGTTTACAGGGTATAGCTTAACATTCATTAATGGTAGTGTCCTTGACCATGTACCGTGATAGTGTACCCAGGGGAAATCCAGACCCCCTAATTTTCTCCTGTTTTTAGAAAAAGTGACTCAGTTTCCATTTCTGTAAAATGGGAATAATAAGTGAGATTAAATGGGATAATGTATATGAGTTTTTTTATGGGATAATTCATGAAAGCCATTAAAATAGTATCCGACATAGAGTAAGCCCTGATTATTTGCTATTTACTTTTCTTACAAGAATGATTACTGTTGTCCTCATAATCAGGCTAGCTGTAGTCACATACTGTGGAATGTATTGCAGCACCTCTACTTATTAAGTATAATTAACTCTGTTTGACAGATGGGACTAAGATGGCCAGTGGTCACCAGGATCATAAATGGTGATTCAAAACTTTAACAGAAGTCTTTTTGACTCCAAAACCTTTGACTTTTCCTCTACATGATACTTTCAGCTTTATTCTTTATTTTCTTAAATAGTACTGTCATTTCTAAATCATCGAATCTTTCCATTTTGCTTTTAGGACATGTTATTGGTTGACTAAATTATCTGTTAAGAAATAAAGAAAAGCTCAAATTACCTCTGTCAAATAAAACCTTTTTAAAATTTCCGAAGGTATTTATATTTTATCTTATTTTATAACATCTTATGCATATATTAATTTCTGTACCTCATTTATAATCAACTCTCCTTTTTTAAATATCTAGCCTGAGTTACATTGAACTACTTTATATACTAAAATCATAAGCTGTAGAGAAAGTTGGGTGTATGTTTCTGAATAGTTCCATAGATCTAAAACTGCATATAAAGTACTTTATGCTGCTTGCTTTACAATTCAGTGCTAAAATCTATAAACCTAAATTTAGAAGGAAACAGCTATTTTACTATGGAATCTTATTCTGCTTCCTTAGCCTGCAATTTGAATATTTTATTTTAAAAGCTGTTAACAAAAATAACACATTAGTCCACTTGGTGGGGTAGGAGGCATTGAAATCCAGTTAGAGATTTTGCTGCTTTAGATACAATATAATTATGTGGTGAAACTCTTTTTGTCCTTTTATTTTATCCTAACTTGTGCCTTGCAAAATTAGCAATTCCACATAAGAAAGTTGTGGTAATTATTTTCTTAAAATTGTCAGAATGTGTGCTAATCTGGGGATAGTTATCTTTATTCCTTCTTTGGCTTATTACAGGTTTAAATTAAGCTGAGGTTTCTTTAGTGTTATTTTTCCAGAGCCACTGGGATTAGAGATGATGGATTTTGTGGTGCTCTGAGTATAGTTAAGCTCTTGTCAACATAAGTATAAAATTATTGCTGTGTGCAGTTGGTATGTTTTCGAAGGTAATTAAAGCTAAACATTGTGCAGAGAAAGATGATTAGACATCTTCAATTCACAAAGAAATCCAGCTTTGCTTTGACACATAAAACCTCACATTCTTTATATTTTAAAAATCTTCTTACACTGAAGAACTTATAGAAAATTCTTGGTGATAATTTCAAAATCGACTCAAATACTGAAAATTATTTTCTGTAAAATGTATGTTTCTTACATCTGACAGCCCAAGCACTATCTGAATATTTTAGAAACTTATTTGCTCTTTTTGTATTTTCACTTTAGTTATAGAATGATCTTATGTACTTTTTAATAGGGATGTATTTAAAAAACAAACAAACAGGAAATGACATCAGACTTAATTACCTATTATCTTTTTTCTTTTTTTCTAAAACTGTCAATTTAAAATTTACCTTTTTTTCTTTCTGCTGACATTGCTGACATCACCGTTTTATTAGGGATATGGATGTTGATAAAATGCAGGAGAAAGCAGGTTAATGCCAAAAGCTAACATACATGGCATAAACAGGTAATTTGGGTTGCTACTGGTTTCTCCTTTTCATCTTCCCACATAAAATATTCTCATTCTCTTGTGTGATATAGTTTTTTTGTTTGTTTGTTTGTATTTTCTTAGTACCTGTGCTTTTAAAATCCTAAGAAGAAGGTTAGAAATATGACTGTTGATATCATAAACTTAAAAATATACATAAAGTAAGTACCTCATCACCATTTAATACAATAGATTTTATATTTTAAATAAACTGGATTATTATTATCTAAAACTCTCCAAGTGATAACAATGATATTAGAAAAGATAATTAATCTAAAATCAAATTTTAACAGAAGATGTTTTGGTGTTGGGAGGAATAGGGAGGGAAAATGAGAGAACCCAACTATAAACCCGCCACCGTTGGTTGAGTGCATTTGAGGGAAAAAAAAAAAAGTGAATATGTTGATGAAAGATAAATAAAGAGAAAAAGAGGCAAGATAATAATACAATGTCTGAGTGCTTACCGTACAACAGCTATTACATATTAAGCACTTTTCACGTATAAACTGCTTATATCCTCTCAGCAACCTTATGAAGTACATAGTTATTATTCTACTCATCTCACAGATAAGGAAATTGAGGCTCAGTGATGTTTTTGAGCTTGCCCAAAGTTAGTTAGCAAGTGGTTGAGTTTGGCTTAATAACCCTGTTTGGGGTCAGGTGATCAACGGAGGCTTTTCTCCAGAGTGAACATTTAAACTGAGATATAAAGGACAAGAGGGGGACTTCCCTGGTGGCACAGTGGTTAAGAATCCACCTGCCAATGCAGGGGACATGGGTTCGAGCCCTAGTCCAGGAAGATCCCACATGCTGTGGAGCAACTAAGCCCATGCGCCACAGCTAGTGAGCCTGCACTCTAGAGCCTGTGAGCCACAACTACTGAAGCCTGTGTGCTCTAGGGCCCATGTGCCACAACTACTGAGCCTGAAAGCCACAACTACAGAGCCCATGTGCCTAGAGCCAGTGCTCTGCAACAAGAGAAGCCACCGCAATGAGAAACCCCCGCACCACAACAAAGAGTAGCCCCTGCTCGCCACAACAGCAATGAAGGGAAAGCCCGCACAGCAACTAAGACCCAATGCAGCCAATAATAATAAATTTTTTAAATAAAAACTAAAAATAAAGGACAAGAGGGAACCAGCCACATGAAAGGCATGGGGAGTGGAAGAGCATCCAGGAGAGGAATAACTTGTGCAAAGACACTGGAGCAAGCGACAGTGTGGAGGTTTGAGTAATAGGAAGAGGGTGCTTGTGGCTGGAAGGGCGTGACTTCGGGCGTGAGTGGTACAAGAAGAGGTTAGAGATGTATGCAAAGGCTAGATTATTTAGAACCTGTAGTCTGTACAGAGAATGGGTAGTGTTTGAAGTACAATCAAAAGCCATGCAGCCGGGCTTCCCTGGTGGCGCAGTGGTTGAGGGTCCGCCTGCCGATGCAGGGGACGCGGGTTCGTGCCCTGGTCCGGGAGGGTCCCTCATGCTGCGGAGCGGCTGGGCCCGTGGGCCGTGGCCGCTGGGCCTGCGTGTCCGGAGCCTGTTCTCCGTGATGGGAAGGCAACTTAGGAGGCTACTGTTTTATTTCACATGTGAGATAAGAGGTAGTAGCAGTGATAAAGGACAAATTAAGGAAATATTCTGTAGGTGGAATCCATATACGTCATAGATGAATTTGAACAAGGGATGAAGGTGGAGATAAAAAGGAGAAATCAAGAATGACAGTTATACATTTGTCAAAACCCATAGAATGTAGAACACATAGAGTGAACCCTAATGTAAACTCTTGATTTGGGGTGATAATGATGTTTCATTGTAGGTTCACCAGTTGTTAGGAAAGTACCACTCTGGTAAGGGATGTTGATAATGGGGGAGGCTGTTGCTGTGTGAGAGCAATAGGAACTCTGTTCCTTCCACTCAGTTTTGCTGTGAACCTAAAACTCCTCTAAAAATTAAAGCCTGTTAAAATTTTTAAAAATAAGAAAGAATGATAAAAAGTTTTGGCTTGAGTAACTCAGTTGCAAGTGATGCCATTAGCTGAGCTGTGGAAGGCTGGAGAGGCTAAGAGTTGTAACAAAAAAATTAAGTGTTCCATTATTGGCATGTTAAGTTGAAGATATCTGCTGGACATTCGAGAGAACGTGTCAAGTAAGCAACTGTATAGGTGGACAGGAGCTCAGAAGAAAAGTCTGGACTGAGGATCTAAATTTGGGACTTATTATCATAAAGAAGGGATTTAAATGACTCTATATGAGATTAGTGAGGCAGATAAATCAGATAGACAACAGAGGAAGGCCCAAATCTGAGCTTTGAAGAACCATCTACATCATTAGATAAATGATCTAAACAAATATTTCAAAAAAATTAGGTTAAGTCTTATGTATTTTACAAGGAAAATGAGCAACAGAAAGATTGTGGTATTCTGAGGAATATTTAAGAATCTTAAACAAGAAAACCTGATTACCAAGGGCAATTAAATTAGGTAAAATAATATTTCTATAATTTAATTAGTTTAAAAATAATCTAAGACACATATTGAGCAATTGGAACCAACCCATACTTGATCAAAAAACATTTCATTTTAATATTACAAATAACTCCTTGGTTTTTATAGCTTCCTGATTTCTTTATAGACGGTAAGCTGTTTAAAATTCCAATTGCTTCAGTATAATACAATTCTGTTTAATATAGATTTGGATGATAAAATTATTTTTAAAAGTTACCCCCCAAAAACTGGAAGGAACACATGCATATGTCATCTGGTGTCTATCAAGCATTAGGTTACAATTATTTCTCCAAGTTCATTTCTTTGTGGTTCTCCAGTTGATTACAAATGCTTCATTTATGTACATATTCTATAATTTCATATGACTGACTTTTCTGAGACATATTTTTGAAATAGTTTTTAAGTCCTTATATATTTGTTTGGACTTGAAATAAACCAGGGAAAAAAGATTAAATGTGGGCTAAATTCTCTAGTGGTTGTGAGAACCTCTTTTCTCGAATCTCCCAGGATTTTATCTATTTCTTTGGGTACTTCCATTAAACAGTGAAATTATATAGCACTCTAAATAAAGAATTAGGCAATACAGGAATAAAATTTAGTCCCCATTTGGAAAAAAATTTAATTTTTAAGTGTTTTTCTCATTACGAAATAAATCATATTGAATTCTACTTGTTTCAAGAATTTATATTCTGAAAGTCTGAGAAAATCATAATTCTTTTTCAAGAGGCTGTTTAGAATTTACATGCTTTCTCAAAGTGATTGAGAAGGAATGTATTTTAGGACATCACTAGATCTGTCTCTAGAAAGAGAATAGTTATAATTAGGAGAAGGAAAAATGAGTCTCTTGATTAAACAACAAACAAACATTATATTGTGGAGTTTCTTGCTACAAAAGTACTCGGCCCATTTTCTGCCTTCCTTCTCCCTGTTTTTTTGTTTCTCTGCCACCTCTAGTTTGGAAGTTATATGACCTTGTCAGAGATTCAAGAAGAGCTATTAGATGAAGAAAGTGTAAAGGCTTTTGACAAGAAAATATCTCGAGTATTCAAAGTTGTGAGTAATCTACAGCAGTCTTATTCAGCTAGATGTATAGAGTTCATTAATTCTACTCAAAGCCCACATGGGAGTAGGGGAAGTTGAAAGAAGAAAGAGGGCAATAAAAACTGTTTTGTAATTGGTAAGTATTAGTGGGAGAAAAAAAAGTTGTCTATTACTTAGGTCCTTTCTTTGAATTCTGCTTTAATCCCATATTAATTTTACATTACAGCAAAGGTTTACATAAACAATATATAAAGGTTCTGTCATGAAGCAAAGAACAGAAGAACTCATTCTAGCTCCAGGAATATCCTTGACTAACTACATATTCCATTATACTACTCTCCAAAAATAGATAAAATAAAAATGTTTTCTTAAAGCTGTGCTCTCACACTGCTAAAACTGATGGCATCAATTTAAAAAGTTTTTTGTCCTTTTAAAATTCTGTCACTTTTAATCAGTGTTACACACATTTATCTTTCTTTACTCTTTACCATGTTTTCAGGTAAAGGAAATTACTTTATGTGTATTTATTTTAGTACCACTTGATTAAAAGAGAATTAAAAACCTCAGGCCAGGGCTTCCCTGGTGGCTCAGTGGTTGAGAGTCCGCCTGCCGATGCAGGGGACACGGGTTCGTGCCCCAGTCCAGGAAGATCCCACATGCCGCGGAGCGGCTGGGCCCGTGAGCCATGGCCGCTGAGCCTGCGCGTCCGGAGCCTGTGCTCCACAACGGGAGAGGCCACAACAGTGAGAGTCCCACATACCGCAAAAAACAAACAAACAAAAAAACCCTCAGACCAGAGTTTGTTATAGTATTTTAAATAAATTGTAACATTTGCACATTTGCACAAATGCAGACTCCCCACCCACACATGGAAAGGAAAAAAGTTCCCACACTCCCAGAAGGAAAAGTCTCCACATAGGACATTTGTCCAATAAAATTTGTATAGAACAATCAGAAGAGTTAATTGGTAAAACCATAACTGAGTTTTGAAATCATAGACCACCAGCCATGAAACTGTTCATGGGTTTTTGTTTTTGCCAGTAATTTTAGTTTAATGAGGACCAAAAAGTATCTGTGACAAAGGAAGACATGTCCCAGAGAGGTTCTGAAGCACAGTGGGTACTCGGAAAAGGAAATGCTAGTATATAGCCTGTTCTTTAATTTTGACATTGTGTTTCAGATTATCATAAGTTCAAATTTTAAGGTACAAATATTTTTAGTAAAACACAGAAGTTTAGAATTATTGGAAATTTTCTGTCTGATAAAATAGGAGAAACAGTCAAAACTTTGAAAAGTAAGAAGAAAAACATGGTAGTGAATCAGATATCTGATTTTCAGAAGTGCAGACACATCATCGACTTTTGATGACTTAGTTATTTTTTTATTGAAGTATAGTTGATTTACAATGTTGCACCAATCTCTGCTGTACAGCAAAGTGACTCACTTTTACACATACAGATATATATATATATATACATACATACACATTCTTTTTTTTAATATTCTTTTCCATTATGGTTTATCCCAGGAGATTGGATATTGTTCCCTGTGCTATGCAGTAGGACCTTGTTGTTTATCCATTCTAAATGTAATAGTTTGCATCTACCAACGACAGATTCCCAGTCTGTCCTTCTCCCTCTCCCCACACCCGTCCTTGGCAACCACAAGTCTGATCTCTATGTCTGTGAGTCTGTTTCTATTCTGTAGATAGGTTCATTTGTGCCATATTTTAGATTCCACATGTAAGTGATGTCATGTGGTATATGTCTTTCTCTTTCAGACTTACTTCACTTAGTATGATAAACTCTAGTTGCATCCATGTTGCTGCAAATGTCATTATTTTGTTCTTTTTAATGGCTGAGTAATATTCCATTGTCTATATGTACTGCATGTTCTTTATCCATTCATCAGTCGATGGACATTTAGGTTGTTTCCATGTTTTGGGTATTGTGAATAGTGCTGCTATGAACATAGGGGTGCATGTATCTTTTTGAATTATAGTTTTGTCCAGGTATATGCCCAGGAGAAGGATTGCTGGATCATATGGTAATACTATTTTTAGTTTTCTGAGGAACCTCTGTACTGTTTTCCATAGTGGCTATACCAACTTACATTCCCACCAACAGTGTAGGCGGTGATGACTTAGTTATATTTTCCTATTTTGTAGTTTTATTTGATGGATTTTATCTTCTTCTCTGTTCTTTAAAAACTTTTAAATTAATGTTTGGGCATCCATTTGGCAACAAAACTTGGGTAAGTAAAACTAGTGGTTTTTTACAAAACAAAAAGGTCACTCAAGTTTGTCTTAAAAAATAGAAGGTTCATACTAAGTTTGAACTTGTAACTGGAGCCTGAATATTTCTTTTACAATAAGTCCTTGGACAAGGTAAATGAATACTAATGTAAATTAATAATAAGTCATGAAGGAAGTATTATTTTATTGAAGTGGCTTAGATAGACATGATTTATAACTTAACATTTATCTTTCCTGGTTTGCAAGTTTTAACAGGGAATACCCATCCTTCTGTGGCCTTTCTTAACTTTGAACACAAGGTAGATAAATGGCCTTGAAAGAGTAAGCAGAGGGTTAATGAAAAACTAGAGCTACAATGAACCTTCCCCCCTCCTCCCAGAAGAAGTCTGGGTGTTCATTTCCTTATCTCTAAAATCATGTGCTAGTGATCCAGTTGGGGGGAAAAGACCATCCTTTGATCTTCAGTTAAATGAGAAGATATAGTCATATCCTATTTGACACAATCAAAGGTTTCCTATTAGTTTTCTGGTTGAATCAGTCAACTTAGAGGGAAAAAGGAATTAACAACACAGTTAAGTGCTTACTGTGACTTTAAAGCCCACTGATACTCCAACATACTTTCCCAATAAAATAATCTTTGACTGTATGTTGGGCTTTAGAAAACCCAAGGTTTGGTGTTAGTCTATTCTATTCATAAAGAAAAGTAATAAGCTTGCTTACCAGATAAACTTCATCAGATAATATTTTACTTAAAATCAATCCATGAAAAAGTAAAATGCAACAGTATCTAAAGCTCCCAAGACTGATGGTACTAATAGTTTCCTGGCCTCAGATCCTGCTCTGAGAGTCTCACTTAGCCATGTATCCTCTCCTTCAAAAAAGCAAGTATACTAAAAATTTGCTTACATTTTCAAGGTCTTCATAAATTCCATAAAGTCTACAAGGAAACTTCCAAAATCCCATTTGTTCTAGAGACCATATTGGTATTTGAATACTAATTGTTTTAAAAAGAAAGAAATCTCCATATCAAAAATTATTTTACAGTAAACACTGTAATATAAAAGCTACAGCTTTGTCTTACCAACAAGGAATTTTTAAGAATCGGATAAACTCCCCCAAATGATTGTCTAGCAGAACAGTAAAATTAATAAGTAAATGAAAATGTATCCCTTGACGTAGTACATTTTTCCTTCATTTTGGACTCAACTTTGTGCTTTCATCAAAGTAGCCCCAAGAATCCATGGTTTAACATAACTGTCCTGTTCCCAAAGTTTAAATCATAGGGGTTAGCCTAAAAGCATTCTAACTATTCAGATTAATCTGAAGTACTTTTAAAAAATTTGCTTCAATTTTAATTTCCAGCTCTTTGTAGATATAACCAAAGAGTAACTGATATATAAGAAGTATGTAAAACTTATAATTATTCATAAATTTTAGTTGAATATTGTACTTCTTAAAAGATAAACATCTTTGAGAAGACTATATAAAATGATTACTTTATACGAAGATAGAGAAAAATATTTAACTTTATGATCCAAAATGTTCACAGTAGTTATTTCTGGAATCTGATATATCCCCTTGCTCCATGTTCTATGGTTCCCCATATTTTCCCTTTTCCAACACTAATGGCATTTTAGTGGAACCCGTTTCTGTTTTGCCCGTTACACTATTAGTTCCTTGACAGTAGGGACAAAGTCTGTATTGCTCCCACTTTAAAGCTTCCTGATATACACTCAGTGCTCTATAAATTTGTGTTAAACTAATGCATATTAGTTCTAATTGTCTTCTTTTTTATGTTTCCTTCGACTTCTAAAATTTTAATATGACAGTATTTTTTATACACATTCATAATATAGTCTAAATTTTTCAATACACATTTACCTAGGCATCATAGCAGAAGGATTAAAACCACAGTCACTAACTGGGATCAAATTCACTAACTGGGATCAAATTCCTAGTCATGTGATATTGGGCAAATATTTTAACTTCTCTGTGCCCCCATTTCCTCATATGCAAAATAGATATAACCTCATGTGAGGAGTAAATGAGTTAATTCATACAGAGAGCTTAGAAAAACATCTCATATATAGTTTACATTCAAGAAATATGTATCATTGTTATGATTTGGCAGCCTCAGCATCAGTAGAAAATAAGTATAAACATTCCCTAGGCCTTAAAAATGACAGTCATGCATCAAAAGAAAAGATTGAAGATTTACTGAAACAGACATTTAAAAAACTCAAGTAACAGACAGGAAAATAGACCTAAAGGACTCAAAAACTTCTGCAGGTATCATTACTTAACATAAAAGAACAATAATATATTCATAATAACATGTTGAATTTTATTCCTCATGATCACTTTTTAAAAAGCCGGAAATTATAACAAGATACTTTTTGACCACATTACTGGAAATTTATTCAGATTAGTAATTTTTTAAAAAGCTTTAGTTTTCTGAAAAAAATCACCATGAAATGTCAAAAATCAATTTCAGCTAGATGAAGGGTCTTTGCATTCTTATCACCAATATTTAGGGCAAAGGAGAGTCATGTGTTCTTTACAAAAGAGTATTCTAAATTTCTTAAACACTACAGTTTTTAAAGGATATTTTTAATTGTGGGCTTGTATATATTGAACTTATGCCATCTTCCATGATGATATTTAATCGCTACTAAATAAATTAATTGCTAAAATGTTAAGATTATAGTTCTTTCTCTCCTTAGTAGCTTTTAAACACTTCCTGAAGAAGGTTACGGGAGAACCATATCAATGGCTCTGAAAATCAAATAGTCCCCACAGAAAAGTATTAATCATATGAAGGGAATATCCTGTGTAACAGTTTATGGTGTATCCACGTTTTCACATTCGTTATGTTGGCTTGGCAAATAAGAGTCTGCCACAGCATCCGTTAAGGAAATGCAGGGTAAGCTCCAAAAAATGGCAGAAAGTTCAGTGTGACAGAATTATTGGGGAGAATTCATTATAAATACACTATGGCTGAGGTGGTTCTTAGATAAGATAGCGATAAGTCACACAAGCAGCGCAAAGGATATCAAACCTGAATCGGGAAATCGTAAGGAGTTAAGAGACTAATTAAGCAAGGAAACATGGTGTCATATTTGGTGTTTAGGAAGGTTCTGGACTCTTTTGTCTGCAGGAACATCTAGTTAATTAATGAAGATATTTAGTAATCAACATTAAAATTTGAAATAAATATTAGTAGGCTTAGAAGGGAAAAAAGAAAAGTGCAATAGCCAGTGGCAGTGTGTACTGGCCAATTAATCATGATGCCTGCTTCCATGGAGGTTAAAATTGATCAGGGAAAACAGTGAAACAAACAATTGTAATACAATGCACAAATAATTAAAATATAGCTCAAATTCTTCCAGCCTGCCTTTGCATGCAAACCTCCCCTTCTCCTGTCCCCACCAAAAGAAAATGTAGGAAACACAATTCAACAGCCAGGAGCCTTTAAGCATAACATAAATCTTTTTTTTTTGCGGTACGCAGGCCTCTCACTGTTGTGGTCTCTCCCGTTGCGGAGCACAGGCTCCGGACACGCAGGCTCAGCGGCCATGGCTCATGAGCCCAGCCGCTCCACGGCACGTGGGATCTTCCCGGACCGGGGCACGAACCCGCGTCCCCTGCATCAGCAGGCGGACTCCCAACCACTGCGCCACCAGGGAAGCCCATAGTATATGTCTCTTTTTGAATTATGGTTTTCTCAGGGTATATGCCCAGTAGTGGGATTGCTGGATCATATGGTAGTTCTATTTTTAGTTTTTTAAGGAACCTCCGTACTGTTCTCCATAGTGGCTGTGCAAGAGGGTTCCCTTTTCTCCACACCCTCTCTAGCATTTATTGTTTGTAGATTTTTTTGATGGTGGCCATTCTGACTGGTGTGAGGTGATACCTCATTGTGGTTTTGATTTGCATTTCTCTAATGATTAGTGATGTTGAGCATTGGGAGAAAATATTTGCAAACGAAGCAACTGACAAAGGATTAATCTCCAAAATATACAAGCAGCTCATGCAGCTCAATATTAAAAAAACAAACAACCCAATCCAAAAATGGGCGGAAGACCTAAACAGACATTTCTGCAAAGATATACAGAGGCCGTGTTTTGACACAACACACTTTACAACATTTACAGACCTTCTGAGCTGATCGGTTTACTAATTTTTGGTTATAAACGCATCTTTCAGGCAGATTAGACATATGAGTAAGCTTGACAAAGGCCATCTCTTCCTTTGGTTAGGTATTTGGGAATCCATGTTTTCAAAAGGAGGCAGGTCAGATCAGTGATTCAAATTTTGTTGATAAATGTGGAATTTTCTGGAATCTATGATTTGGGTCATTGAGGGGTATATTCATATACATTCTCTATGATAGAGGAAGATTATGAAGGTTTTTAACTTGCCTGCAATTTCTGTATGTTAATGCAGTTTGTGTATAAAATTTTCCAAATTATTTATCCGAAGAGAAAGGTTTATTGCCTGGATAATAGCACATTTTCCTAATGCCTCACTTGTATAGATCACGCATTGCTGTCCTTTTATGCTTGCTCACCACTGAATATTACCATGATGAATTAAATGGGCATTTTTCTTTATGCTAAATCAGTGCCAGAGATCAAAAAGCTGCTAAAATTTCTTTCCACAAGAATGCATTCCAGAAAAGGATGAGTTATATTCTCGCCAAGAGATGCCTCCTGTTGTACTCTATCACTTTCTACGATCCAACAGCTTGAAATTGTGCCAAGCTAATTAGCTAGTTCAGTGACTGTTATATTGAGTCCAAATAAGCCAAAAGAGGTCGTCCTCTTCATACTCAAGTGCAGCGTTATTACTTTTCTTACCAATCAGAAAGTGGTACAAAGTCTCCCAACAACTAAACCCAATATATTATCTTCATGTAGACACGTTACGGTGTTTTCCTGGGTTTTTGTTCGTTTGTTTGGTTTTTTGCGGTATGCGGGCCTCTCACTGTTGTGGCCTCTCCCGTTGCGGAGCACAGGCTCCGGACACTCAGGCTCAGCGGCCATGGCTCACGGGCCCAGCCGCTCTGCTGCATGTGGGATCTTCCTGGACCGGGGCACGAACCCGTGTCCCCTGCATTGGCAGGCGGACTCTCAACCACTGCGCCGCCAGGGAAGCCCTACAGTGTTTTTTTAAAGAACTTCTGTCATTTGTTTTAATCAGGAACATCATAAGTATTCCTAACCTGTAAAGAAAAAGACATTGGTTAGCTATTTCATTTTAAAATTTGCTTTTATCAACTTCATAAATATAAGTAAGGTTCTAATCTGTGTAAGGCACACAATGCTAGGGGAAATAGCCCTTTAATGAAGTGGAATAATTTATTATTTTCTCCTATCTTATTAGGAACATTGCCAGGGCTGGCCTTTTACAATTAGTATGAGATTTCTTTGATTTTATGTTTCCTTAATAATTATTTTTAAAATATGGGCCAGTCAAACACATATCAAGACCGTAGGCCCTGAGGTTTTGTTCTGGCACGTTACAAACCACCAAACCTCTGCAGTGAGTGATAAATTGTTCATCTCTTTGGAGAACCCAGTGTTCTGGTGTCAGTGCGGAAATAGTGTATAGAGGAGGTAATGATGCTCAGCGACTCAGAGACCCAGCCCTGTTTTTAATGCTTGTCTGGAAGTTTTTTTATTGTCTGCTTGTTTATTTGTTTAGTAGGCCATTTTCAAACATATCTGTATTTACTTTTAAAATTCTCACTCATTTCTTTTTAATTTGAAAAAATATTGTGAACTTCCTCTGGAAAATGGTTATACTATGAGCATCTGCTGATAAAGAAGAGGCATACTGAGAAAAGACTACTATAAATATAATAATTATTTTGAATTAGTTTGTATCTGATGATCAGTTTGTATTGTTACTATTAGTTTGTATGGTGTTGTATTTTACAATTGCTAATTGTCCTGTAAGTATACTAAGAGCAGACCCTTTTGGAGTATTTTCTATGTAACAAGTGCTATCCCCAAACCTTTAGATGTTGTAGCTCATTTAGATCTCTTAACAATTCCGAGGGAGTTACTCTTCATTCCCTTATTTGTATAGGAGAGGGAAATGAGATTCAGAGAGCTTCATGTAACTTGTGCAAGTCATATGGAGAGGAAGTGGGATTTGAACTCAGGTTGTCTGGCTTCAGTCCAGGTGCCTAATCACTGTGCTACCCAGCCTCTGTGTGTGAGATGCATACTGACAACTCCCTACCTCCTAGGTGCTCCACGGTCCAGAGTTTGGGAAGTATAGTTATGTAATTCACTAATAGATACATTTGAGCTTTTCAATTTCTTTTCCCTTAAGATGTCTTCTCAAATTGCTTTCCAATGGTTTTTCACATCTTTAATTCTGATCCAGTGCCTGACTTTGCTCTATGACCCAGTTATTAATGGCTTTGACAGAGAAATAGTAGCCTGTCTAGCTTTCCCAAAATTGTAGTGGAGACTTTTTTTTCTAGACATTTCTATTGTATAGATTTTAAACTAGTAAGCAATGAAGAGGCAATATTTGTTTATTCCTGCTTTACCTTTTGTCCATCCTAGTTCCTCCAGGACATTTTTTTTTTTTTTTTGCCAAACTAAACACAATTTTAAATGGACCTGTATCTTTAACAAGCCTTTAGAAATCATTAACACTGTCCTTAAGTGTGTCAGTGCACATAGCCACCTTCTTGGAGTTCTTAGATAAAGTGAGGCATTATATTCTATTTGTTTTGGTTGAACTTGTTGCCCTGACCTGTATCTCTACTATGATATGAAGTGACAGAATAAAATGACTTGTTTGTATATCTCAAAGCTAAAATCAGAGCAGTGATAGGGATCTTCCAATTAAAGTCAACATTGCCTGTTGCAATTTACACCTATTGATATGGTAACAGCTAACTCAAGAGCATTGCCTGTCAATTTCCACTTTAGGCCACATTTTCAATTGTCATAAGCGAGAAAGCACAATTCTTAATTGCCTTTCTTCTGTCCACAGGGCTGCTACACATTTTATATTTAGATGTGTGAAGTAATTTTCCCTGTTTGCTTCTAGGTATCTTGTTCTGCTTTTTCTTTACCTTGATAAAGCAAATGTAGCTGGAAAAAGTAGATTGGTATTATTGATAGTAAAAAGCAAACTATCCAATTATATGTAAAGTTTTGCTAATTTGTAGGTCAGTAGTGCTAGACTGGGATATTGGGATAAAGTATCTATTGATGGTATTCCAAGAATATGAATGAAATTCTATTATTAAAACTTTTCATAACTATTTTAATGTAGATGCTGAGCTATAGCTGGAATGTCATGGAATCTATAAAGGGCTACATGTTTATTCGACAGAATAAGTAGACTGTAAATTCACACTTATCCATATTAATATCATGGACAGATTGTATTGTTAGCGTTGTCCTAGCCAAACCTATCAAGTATGTTCAAATGCATAAGACTGCAAAGTGTTGGCCGTCTTGACACTGAGTCAGTTCTATGAACAGTGAGAATGGAGCAGGAAGTCCTGAGGCACTATTAGGCTATGGGCTGAAAACGAAAATCAACGTTGACCATTGACAAGGTGTCTTATTGACAAGTTCCCTGGCAATGTGTTAATGAGTTACTGTGGCACTGTTCAGATAGATGATAAAAAGCAGAGTGAGTAGAGTGAGAGTGGTGTGTTGGTAACTGTTTAATACAGGTGGGAGATGCCCTGATTTGTAGCTTTTGCCTATTTCAAAGGTCAATTTTAAGCTACTAACCTGGTGGCACAAGACATAGAGCTAGGAAAAATGTGCACATTCTCGTAGCTCCAGCAGGCTTGTAGTGGTGGCTCTCTTTCCTCAAAATAAAGTAACCATTATGAACCCTGGTTGAGAGCAGTCTGTTGAAGTGCACGGATGTCATTAAATCTGTCCTATAAGCCCTGTCAGATTTATGTTTCCAAGATCTATCTGGAGTACTTGTGTGGAGACGACTCCAAAATTATTTTTAACCGTGGTGGAAAACCATTTATTTACCTCTCCGTTCGCTACAGGTTTTATGCCACTTTCCTGCTCCTCCTGAAATAAAAACAAAACAAGCAAAAAACACTCTTTTTTTTTTGGTTATCAATGGATGCATTTTAAAAGAAATTGTTTATATTTTGTATTTATAATAAAATACACTTTATTCCATATTTTCATAACTGTTTTATGTCCAGTGTTAGCTCCATTCTAGAAAGTAATTGTTAACTTTTTAAAAAGTGTACAGATTGTATCTCTTTAGTGAAAATTAAAGAAATAAGGGCCTTGGGACATCTTTCTGAGTTCTTATAAGACACAGAAGACGTCTACAGAAGTTTAAACACAAATACAATTGTAATTTAAATTCACTAAACATTTATTTGCTAGACTGTCAATTTGAGCCACATTGAAAAGAAATATAAAGACTTTAACAGTTGCTATTATCATCTTAATTATTGTATTAGTATCTTTTCAAAACTCTTAGCAGGAGCAACCATAGTACTTCGTTTATCTAGCTACTAATCAGATCTGCTGTTTAGCCAGGTTTTGCTGAATAAACAAAATTTGCATGACAAGATTTCTCCATCTGGGAAAAGTTCTTTATACTTCAGTTATCTCTTGCTAAGGGATGAGTTTATGAGAAGGGAAGTCTCATAAACTCAGACTTCTCCAGGCCTTCACCAAGACTTTCTTCTCTTTTATTTGGACTTTCTGATATCCAGATTCCTTTTAGTTCCCATCAAAGCGGATGTGTGTATGTCTGTACTAAAGATCTGATACTGATATTAAATCTCCTTCTAGCCCTTGCCTTTGTTTTAGATCAATGTCCAGACCAAGGCAGTGTAAGCTGAATAACGTATTGAATAGTTTTCTTGTTTTTGTCCCATCTGCTCCATCTGCAAATGTTTAAATGTGCTCCCAGGTTCCTTTTAAAAACACATATCCATTAACACAATGCACATCATTTTATAGGCCGGAAACACTGATGCCTTTTAAAGGCAAGACTTTGCAAGGTGGTATTGATCACTAACTAATGCCAGGGCTCATTTTCTATATCTTTGTAGCTAACACCTACCTTCCTCCCTCTGTTTCCACTTTGTTTTATATCTAACCCTATGCTTGAAGATGTGCTGAGCTCTGCCATGGATTTCTCCACACCAAAGCCTGTTGGGCTATAGGACAGCCTATACAATGGATATTGCTTCCAAGTTAATCCTTCTTATTGAGGGACAGAGCTTGGTAAATGTCACTTCTGGTCTCCTGTTCCTTTTGGGTGAATCATATTTTTGGAGAATAAGAGGAGAAAAACCAAAAAGAACATGAACCTGAGGCACTGCCTTGTTCTGAAGCTAGGTCTATAAATGCTTTCAACAAAGAAGCTATTCTTGAGAAAAGGATGCAGCAGTGGCCACTCCCTTTTCCAATATCACTATTCTATTATTTTCCCAAAACTTTCCTCCCCCCCCCCATTCTTTTTGTCATTTTACTTTTGTCCATTACAAATTCTTTCCCTTTTCTTATCTTCATTAATATCGTTTCCCAGGCTTAATTTATACTTTTGACTCTATTTGACAGTATTGTCACTGTATAATCTCATTTTATATTATTGAAGTGAAGAAAACTGTCTCCTCTAAGATTTTCTAACTCACCACTTTCTCCTCTTCCTTCATCTTTACTCTTTAACCACAGACTTCCTTTCTTCTGTCTAAACTTTATGCAATCGTCAACTGAAAAACCGTCCAGAGAGCTATAAATATATCAGTTGGGAAAGAAAAAGTTTAACTGTCCTAACCCCAGGAAAACTCTCTGAAGGCAGCCTGGGCTCAAGCACTCTTGATGAGCACATTGTGACAATGTAAAGATATACAGTGTAGCATCCACTAAAACTCCCATCTTGCCCTAGAATCCACATTGGAAACTGCTTCCTTCAAGGGTATTCTTGACCATCTTTTTTTTTTTTTTTTTAAGTTGGGGTAGAGTTGCTTTACAATGTTGTTTTAGTTTCTGCTGTACAACGAAGTGAATCAGCTATATGTATACATATATCCCCATATCCCCTCCCTCTTGCGTCTCCCTCCCCCACATTGCACCCATCTAGGTCACCACAGAGCACCGAGCTGAGCTCCCTGCACTATACAGCAGGTTCCCACTAGCTATCTGTTTTACACATGGGATCTCCCAATACATCCCACCCCCAACCTGTGTCCACACGTCTGTTCTCTATGTTTGTGTGTCTGTTCCTACCCTGCAAATAGGATCATCTGTACCATTTTTCTAGATTCCACATATATGCATTAATATAAGATATTTGTTTTTCTCTTTCTGGCTTACTTCACTCTGTATGACAGACTCTAGGTCCATCCATGTCTCTACAAATGACCCAATTTCATTCCCTTTTATGGCTGGGTAATATTCCATTGTATATATTTACCACATCTACTTTATCCATTCATCTGTCGATGGACATTTAGGTTGCTTACAATAGGTTGCTATTGTAAATAGTGCTGCAATGAACATCAGGGTGCATGTGCCTCTTTGAATTATGGTTTTCTTAGGGTATATGCCCAGTAGTGGGATTGCTGGGTCGTATGGTAGTTCTATTTTTAGTTTTTAAAGGAACCTCCATATTGTTCTCCATAGTTGTTGTATCAATTTACATTCCCACCAACAGTGCAGGAGGGTTCCCTTTTCTCCACACACTCTCCAGCATTTATTGTTTGTAGATTTTCCGATGATGCCCATTCTAACTGGTGTGAGGTGATACCTCATTGTAGTTTTGATTTACATTTCTCTAATAATTAGTGATGTTGAGCAGCTTTTCATGTGCCTCTTGGTCATCTGTGTGTCTTCTTTGGAGAAATGTCTATTGAGGTCTTCTGCCCATTTTTGGATTGGGTTGTTTGTTATTTTAATATTGAGCTGCATGGGCTGTTTATATATTTTGGAGATTAATCCTTTGTCCATAGATTCATTTGCAAATATTTTCTCCCATTCTGAGGGTGGTCTTTTGGTCTTGTTTATAATTTCCTTTGCTGTGCAAAAGCTTTTAAGTTTCATTAGGTCCCATTTGTTTATTTTTCTTTTCTTTCCATTTCTCTAGGAGGTGGGTCAAAAAGGATCTTGCTGTGATTTATGTCATAGAGTGTTCTGCCTGTGTTTTCCTCTAAGAGTTTTATAGTGTCTGGCCTTACATTTAGGTCTTTAATCCATTTTGAGTTTATTTTTGTGTATGGTGATAGAGGGTGTTCTAATTTCATTCTTTTACATGTAGCTGTCCAGTTTTCCCAGCACCACTTATTGAAGAGACTGTCTTTTCTCCATTGTACATCCTTGCCTCCTTTGTCATAGATTAGTTGACCATAGGTGCGTGGGATTTTCTCTGGGCTTTCTATCCTGTTCCATTGATCTATATTTCTGTTATTGTGCCAGTACCGTATTGTCTTGATTGCTGTAGCTTTGTAGTATAGTCTGAAGTCAGGGAGTCTGATTCCTCCAGCTCTGGTATTTTCCCTCAAGATTGCTTTGGCTATTCAGGGTCTTTTGTGTCTCCACACAAATTTTAAGATTTTTTGTTCTAGCTTTGTAAAAAATGCCATTGGTAATTTGATAGGGATTGCACTGAATCTGTAGATTACTTTGGGTAGTATAGTCATTTTCACAATATTGATTCTTCCAATCCAAGAACATGGTATATCTCTCCATGTGTTTGTGTCATCCTTGATTTCTTTCATCAGTGTCTTATAGTTTTCTGAGTACAGGTCTTTTACTTCCTTAGGTAGGTATATTCCTAGGTATTTTATTCTTTTTGTTGCAATGGTGAACGGGAGTTCTTCATTAATTTCCCTTTCTGAACTTTCGTTGTTAGTGTATAGGAATGCAAGGGGTTTCTGTGCATTAATTTTGTATCCTGCAACTTTACCAGGTTCATTAATTAGCTCTAATGGTTTTCTGGTGGCATCTTTAGGATTTTCTAGGTATAGTATCATGTCGTCTGTAAACAGTGGCAGTTTTACTTCTTCTTATCAATTTGTATTCCTTTTATTTCTTTTTCTTCTCTGATTGCCATGGCTAGGACTTCCAAAACTATGTTGAATAATCGTGGTGAGAGTGGACATCCTGTTCTTGTTCCTGATCTTAGAGGAAATGCTTTCATTTTTGTACAATTGAGAACGATGTTTGCTGTGGGTTTGTCATATATGGCCTTCATCATGTTGAGATAGGTTTCCTCTGTGCCCACTTTCTGGAGAGTGTTTATCATAAATGGGTGTTGAATTTTTTCAAAAGCTTTTCTGCATCTATTGAGATTATCATATGGTTTTTATTCTTCAATTTGTCAGTATGGTGTATCCCATTGATTGATTTGTGTATATTGAAGAATCCTTGCATCCCTGGGATAAATCCCACTTGATCATGGTGTATGATCCTTTAAATATGTTGTTGGATTCTGTTTGCTAGTATTTTGTTGAGGATTTTTGCATCTATGTTCATCAGTGACATTGGTCTGTTATTTTCTTTTTTTGTCGTATCTTTGTCTGATTTTGGTATCAGGGTGATGGTGGCCTTGTAGAATAAGTTTGGGAGTGTTCCTTCCTCTGCAGTTTTTTGGAAGAGTTTGAGAAGGCTGGGTTTTAGCTCTCCTCTGAATGTTTGATAGAATTCACCTCTGAAACCATCTAGTCCTGGACTTTTGTTTGTTGGAAGGTTTTTAATTAGTTTCAATTTCATTACTTGTGATTGGTCTGTTCATATTGTCTATTTCTTCCTGGTTCAGTCTTGGAAGGTATACCTTTCTAAGAATTTGTCCATTTCTTCCAGGTTGTCCATTTTATTGGCGTAGAGTTGTTTGTAGTCATCTCTCATGATGCTTTGTATTTCTGTGGTGTCCATTGTAACTTTTTTCATTTCTAATTTTATTGATTTGAGTCCTTTTTCTTGATGAGTCTGGCTAATGGTTTATCCATTTGTTTATTTTCTCAAAGAACAGGCTTTTTTAGTTTTATTGATCTTTGCTATTGTTTTCTTTGTTTCTGTTTCATTTATTTCTGCTCTGATCTTTATGATTTCTTTCCTTCTACTAACTTTGGGTTTTGTTTGTCCTTCTTCCTCTAGTTCCTTTAGGTGCAAGGTTAGATTGTTTATTTGAGATTTTTCTTGTTTCTTGAGGTAGGATTTTATTGCTATAAACTTCCATTTTAGAACTGCTTTTGCTGCAGCCCATAGGTTTTGGATAGTCATGTTTTTGACAATATTGATTCTTCCAATCCAAGAATATGGTATATCTCTCCATCTGTTTGTGTCATTTTCGAAATCTTCTAACAAACAAAAGTCCAGGACCAGATGGCTTCACAGGTGAATTCTATCAAACATTTAGAGAACAGCTAACACCCACCCTTCTCAAACTCTTCCAGAAAATGTCAGAGGAAGGAACACTCCCAAGCTCATTCTACGAAGCCACCATACCTGATACCAAAACCAGACAAATATACTACAAAAAAAGAAAATTACAGACCAATATCACTGATGTATATAGACGCAAAAATCCTCAACAAAATACCAGGAAACAGAATCCAACAACATATTTAAAGGATCATACACCATGATCAAGTGGGATTTATCCCAGGGATGCAAGGATTCTTCAATATATGCAAATCAATCAATGTGATACACCATGTTAACAAATTAAAGAATAAAAATCATATGATCATCTCAATATATGCAGAAAAAGCTTTTGACAACATTCAACACCCATTTATGATTAAAACTCTAAGGTGGGCATAGAGGGAACCTACCTCAGCATAATAAAGGCCATATATGACAAACCCACTGCAAACATCATTTTCAATGGTGAAAAACTGAAAGCATTTCCTCTAAGATCAGGGACAAGACAAGGATGTCCGCTCTCGCCACTATTATTAAACATAGTTTTGGAAGTCCTAGCCTCAGGGAAGAAAATGAAATAAAAGGAATACAAATTGAAAAAAAGAAGTAAAACTGTCACTGTTTGCAGATGACATGATACTATACATAGAAAATCCTAAAGATGCCACCAGAAAACTATTAGAGCTAATCAATGAATTTGGTAAAGTTGCAGCATACAAAATTAATGCACAGAAATCTCTTATATTCCTATACACTAACAACAAAAGATTAGAAAGAGAAATTAAGGAAACTCCCATTTACCGTTGCAACAAAAAGCATAAAATACCTAGAAATAAACCTACTTAAGGAAGTAAAAGACCTGTACTCAGAAAACTATAAGACATTGACCATCTTTTTGAATGAAATGTTGCCTTTGGTAATGTGATGTGATGAAGCGTCAGATGTATGTTTATAGCTTCTGTAACACTCCTAAGGAAAAAATTCTCCCCTTAAGAAGGATTTTAAGTATAACTTTATTTTTTCTTAAAAGCCAACCTCATCTCTACCAAAACACTCTCACAGTTTTAGACTGTGCTATATCCATAACATTATCTTTTCATAGTAATTCATGCACTCAATAAATAGCACTGTGGTGAACATTTACATTTGAAAGAATATTGTGTCATTTCTCTCATTTATTATGCACAGGAAATTATTACACAGTATAAGAAGAGCTATGTTATAAATTGCCAAAGAAACCCATAAGAAAGATACCTAGAGCCAGGTGACAAGGTGTATGATCTGATTGAATGAATGTTATGTTTAGGTCTTCCATACTAGCAAAGAGTGAAAAACGGCTGCTTTTTGCAAAAGAAATGCCACAGAAAGGGATAAACCATACTAATATGCTGATGCTTGCAGAGTTCCTTACGTTTGAGATATTTGTTGAATGGATGAATGCAACCTATTATTTTAATTATTCCATTGAGCTTAAGAGCATAATGAAAAGTAGTTTTGTCCTCTGCCTCATCCTGACAATGCAATGAGCATTTAATTCTAGTATATGTCGGTATGTTATTGGCTTTTCAAAGTTGAGTATATAAAATGTCACAGTCAGATGTGTGTTTTGACTCCCGTAAAAGGAGTCAAAAGCAATCTAATTCGATTATTAACTTTGTGCTTTAGGTGATTGGATGCCACTTGATCAGAAGAGAGGAATTAAATTGATTTGACAGCTCTCCAATTTTGCTTTTACTGTTATTGATTCATTGGATCCAGGCTTTTCTATTCAAGTCTTGCTCTTGAAAAAGGCAGTGATGGGCATATGTAGCCTAATCACATATCATTGTCCGTTTTCTGTGGGTAATGATAAATTTTGCTACCCAGATCAATTCTGGTCCAATTTCCTCTAATAGAATACAACCTAAGGAAGGCCATCAGATTAAAAGCAGTTTCTTTTACAAGATGTAATAAAAGGGGAAAATGAACTAAAGGCACTTTGCTTTATAATTCTGGTTTAGATTTTATTTGAGCTATACTATCAAAATAATCAGTACTTAGGGTAGTATGTGGGAGTCTAGGGGGAAAAAAAGATTATTTTTAGGATTAATTAAAGAACTTGTTCAGAAAACCATATGTATTTAGAAATTGACAATATTTTAGCTACCAATAAAGTTAGTCTCTTCGTTTCTCAGACAAGGGGTCAAAGTCATATAGATCAGAGTATGAAATACACATTTTTCTGGGCCAATTTCTACATATCTTGTCAGTTTCTCATGCAGAGTGCCCCAACTTAATACTGTACTAGCAAATGAATGGTATATATTTTTCTGAATATATGACTTCATATTACAATATTTTATATATTTAAATGAGAACTTACAGTTAGCTTTTCAATGTTTATATTTGTTCATGTCTTTATCCTTCCAATTAACACATTAGAAACATAATTGCTTGCCAAAATGCACAGTGAACTGTTTAGAGGGTTAATACTGTGCACGTTCCCAGAAGCCAATTACGTTTGTAGGATTTGGTGATTGTGATGAACTGGACCCAGATTGATGCATGCAATTAAAATCTTTCTAACCTGTGTGTCAAGAGAATTGTTTAAGTATTGAAGAGTTAATGCTGGGAAATGAGTTTCATTTAATGCATATAATTCCAGTGCCATGGAAACACAGGGGGGGAAATCGACTGAGGGTCATATACAAGGAAAAACCCTTTTTCTAAGATGTTATTTATTGTGTTGATTTGTGTGTGTGTGTGAGAGAGAGGAGAATTAGGAATTATTATCTATTCTGCGCAATATGCTGTATGATATAATGTGATGATAGATATTGAATCAAAGTCAAAGGTTTGTCAAAAAACACGATACATGTTAAATAAAAACAACAATAATAAAGATGTGGATCTATTCCAGGACTGGTTAGGTGGAAAAGAGTCACGGGAAGGAATGAGGGGAGAAAGAGGAGGAAAAAATGAGAAACGTGAGACTCGAAAAGTGCTAGAGTAGAGAAGATGAGACAGAGGGTCAGATATTAGGATATTAGGTGTTCAAACCCTAAACCAGGATGTTACTACTATTGAAATGATAATTAGCTTACTCAATCCCTAGAGCACTTCAACTGCTCTTTGACTTTTAAACCTTACTATGCCTCTAAAAGGGATAGTCTCTTACGCACTGAACAGAGCACAAAGTTTAAGTTCATATGAAAATCAGACAAAGTATCAACTCTAGTCAGAGGTCCTCCTCAATACTTTCTACCTCCCAAATGGTTTATAATGGCATTCTACTATTGTATGTGTTGAAAATTCTTATAGGATATATTCAGTAAAATTTACTGAAATTAATACAGGCAGTCCTCACTTTGCCAGATGGTAAAGAACTGTAAAAATAACCATGCAAACTGAAATTGTGCAGAAATCTTAGTAATCAGTGGGAAAAATTATGATTGTTCCATGACCTTTAAATTTTGGAGTCAAAACATGAAAAATCCTCTTACTGTCTGTTATAAATGAATAGGGAAGTTTTAAAAACATTAAAATGTATTTAGTATGCTGTGATTTAAAACATCAAAAACACTGAGAATTAATGTGTTTTAGTTATTTATGAAAACTCATCAAGAACAGGCCTTGCCTTCTTGTTACATAAGTTATGCTATGAAACAGGCATCTTTTTGATGCCTTTTAAAGTGTCATACTCCTTTCTAAGTTTGGATTGACTTCCAACAATCTATTTTTTGTGCTTTCAGTGTAATGAAATATCTGTGAGAGTTCCTTTAATGTGAAATATTTTGCCAGCATCACTTCCTCTGGGACATCTTCATCATTTTCTTCATAACCACTTTTCTCATTTATGTCAGCAAGTTTGCATGTTGCAGAGGGTGGAAATGTTGACAATCACACAGATAGCTTTTCCTTCTAAAATTCCATTTATGTTCAATTTGAGTTTCACTTCCAGCATCATCACTTTCCAATTCTTTACTACTCATTGAGTTTTTCATTTAATTTTATTTTATTGTGGTAAAAACACAACATAAGATCTCTTCTCTTAAATTTTTAGTGTACCTTATTGTACAATGTTGTAGAGAAGAGCTCTAGAATGTATTCATCTCGCATAGCTGAAACTTTATACACATCGAACAGCAATTCCCCATTTTCCCCTCTCCCTATCCCTTGGCAACCACCGTTCTGTTCTCTGCCCTTATGACTTTGACTACTTTAGGTACATCATGTAAGTGTAATCATGCGGTATTTGTGTCTCTGTCACTGGCTTATTACGCTCAGTATAATGTCCTCAAAATTCATCCGTGTTGTTGCATGTTGCAGACTTTCCTTCATTTTTAAGAGTTGAATAGTATTGCACATTATATCTATATGCCAATTTTCTTTATCCATTCATCTGTCAAAGAATCTTTAGGTTGTTTTTACCTTTGGCTATTGTGAATAATGCACCTGTGAACATAGGAGTGTTAATATCTCTTTGAGATCCTGATTTCAATTCTTTTGGATAAATATTTAGAGGTGAGGTTGCTGGATCATATAGTAGTTTTACTTTTAATTTTTTGAGGAACCTCTATACTCCTTTCCATAACAGTCGTTTCTCCATAGCAGTCACACCATTTTGTATTCCCACCAATAGTGTCCAAGGGTCCAACTTCTCCATATCCTTGTCAATATTTGTTATCTTCTGTTTTTTTGATAGTAAACACCCTGACAGTTGTGAGGTGATTTTTGTTGACTAAATTCCTCTCTTAATTATCCATTTTTGTAAAATGGCACCTGGATTTATCACTGGGAGACAAAGGGTCAGCACAACAAGCTAGCTATCTATATGTGAATTTAATAACAAATGCACGGTGACCAATCACAGACTTTGAAAGAAGTGACATAAATTGTTATTTATCGTGATGCACATCTTTCGTTTATGTAGTGACTTGTGCTCAGAAGAGCTAGCAGTGAAGTTTGCACTTTATGGTTTACTCATGGTTGATATACCATGGAAACTGAAATTTGAACCCTGTTGTTGGGACACTGGAGTTATTTAACTAAACTGTGATAAATCTCTGCATTTCAGAAATATGCATAACAAGGACTGCCTGTACATAAAATGCCAGTTGAAATGTTAGATAGAAAATCCTAGTAAAACTCTTTATCATTTCATCAAATTAGAGGCACAAAATATTGGAGTTTTAGATGTTGATGACTTGAGCTACTGTGAGAAAATTGACTAAGGTATGGTAACTTATTTCTCTTTTGTTGATGATGTCGATTGAAAAACTGTATAACAAGCTTCAGAAAACAGTAAATCTTCAGGTCAGATCATTATTGAGAGTCTTCTATCAATTATGAGATTTTATAGCTTGAAAGGACCTTTGAAATAATCTCGTTTCATTTAACAGCTGAGTAAGCCTCTTTCTTGAGAGGGTCTGAGTATTGTTCATGGTTATAAGGTAGGTAGATATACAGTGGGAACACATTTGACTTCTCTAACCTATTTTTCACAAGATTGAATGTCAATTATTAAAGAAAAATTTTGAAATATATTTTCAGGAATAAGAGAATGTAGTCTCATAGGGTGAAGTGAATTATTGAATTGGATTATTTTTAAAATGTTGTTTCTGCCAGACTTCTATAGATATAGGAGATTGTGTTTTTAATATTAAGTCTAAAACATCTCAAATAATTAATACACCTCAATTTTTTAAATTATATGTTTTTTAAAAAATATATTGTGATTATATATATATGAACACAAACCTAGACATTCAGCACAAAATCAAGCCCTCTAAAAATCTCTAATGGGGTTTTACTTATATACCATAGAAATTCCACTGAAAAAAATATTTTGTTGGATAACAACAATTGAACTAACACATATCTGGATAATCTGATGACAGATATTGAATCAAAGTGAAAGTTTCTCCATGAATGTTGTTATAGGCTAAACATTTGTGTCCCCCCAGATTTCATATGTTGAAATACCAGCCCCCAGTGTGATGGTATATAGAGGTGGTACCTTTGGGAGGTAATGAGGCTTAGATTCGGTCATGAAGGTATGGCCCTCATGATGGGGTAAGTGCTCTTATAAGAAGAGGAACACAGCGTGATCTAGCTCTCTCCCACTCACTCATGTGAGTAAGGAAAGGTCATTTGAGGACATAGCAAGAAGGTAGCTGTCTACAAGCCCAAAAGGGGGCCCTCACCAAGAACCTAATCTGTTGACACTTTGATCTTGCACTTTCTGACCTCCAGAACTGTTGTTTAAATGACCCGGTCTATGGTGCTTTGTTATAGTAGCTTGAGCTAAGACCAGTGTGAAAATACTAAACTTTTATCCTTATGTATAGAGTGGACCATGTAAGAGCCTGCTATGATTCTTCAGTCTCCTTTGTGTCAGTCCAAGTTCATTTATGTCAAATATCTTTTGGTTATAAGGGAGACAAGCCCACCTAGGCTAGCTGAAATAATGGTCAGGTGGAAGGATTGGTTATTGTAAGAATGTTGGAGGTATGATAGAATCCTGGAAGAAATTCAGTACAACAAAGCTTGCAGGAACTTCACTACGGCAAGGTTTCTAGCACCCTTTTTGCTTGGAATAAAGTAGATCAGTTTTACTCACAACATAGAGATTCTCAAACAGACTAATTTATTGGGATGCAATAGTTATAAGAGAAGGCACCATACATCACTGTTCCTTCCTTTTCTTCCTCTCAACACTGGGCTTCCAAGGATAAGGCACCTTCCCCAGATAAGGCTCTGCATGCTTGTGTGTACTCTGGAAGCCAGAACAGTGGATGAGATGGTATGAGGTCTTCTAGAATCTTTGTAGATAACTAATTATTCTGGGTTCTCACATTTATTCTTGAGGGAAGGTGCCAGAAAGGAAAGTCATACCTTAACAGGCATCTCTAGAAGAATCTTGTGCCTACAACTAGTTCCACACCATCCTCTCATATTGGCCTGAAGCTTTATAATAACGATGCCTTTTCTTTGCATCAAATGTTGGGTAGTTCCTTCTCAGGTCATTTAATTAATCCTCTAACCCAGGGGCCTGTGAACTTTTTCTGCGTGAAGGTAAATAGTAATATTTGAGACTTTGCATGAAATTTGGTCTTTATGGCAATTGCTCAGTTTTGCCCTTGTAGCAACAAAGCAGCCACGGACAGTGTGTAAGTGAATGAGTGTGGCCATGTTCAAATAAAACTTTGGTTTACTAAAAAAGGCAGTAGACTGGATTTGGCCCGTAGGTGTAGTTTGCCTGCCCTGAGCTAACCGATTACCTCTGTGTAGTTTCCCATTTAATTCTGTGATAAATCCTCTATGATTGCTCATATTTGAAAAGGAGACATCCCAAATGCCTGAATACTACAATAGCTAATTAACTTTTCATGAATTCCACCTAGTCTATGCTTACATTTATCGCCAGAAGGATTCCAAAAGGACAAAAATAATACACCCAGTGAGGCATTTCTAGAGGGGTACACGTCTTGAATTCATTTTATTCTGTAACATAGAGTATACGTTCAAGAAAGAAGATGTGAGCTGTATCAAATAGTGCAACAGTACCAAAGAAGATCAATAAAAAAAGGCCATTGGATTTGGCAATTGGGAGGTTATAGGTGACCTTTAAGAAAGCAGTTTCAATAGAATTGTTGAGGCAGAAACTAAAATGCAAAGTATTTAGGCCTTATACTAATGAGCTGTTGGATCTTCTCACATTTAACACAGGTTAATTTAAAATGCACACAACCCAAATATTATCTTCACTTAAACACATTTCCAGAATAATTTTAAGCCTGTTTAAATCAATGTATCACTAAAATAGGTTTGCTTGCATCATATTTTCTTCCATGTGCATACATATATTGATTAAATTCCCTATGCCACACTTGAATTTAAAGCTGTGACCTGTGATCTCAAATTGACTTCCTGACAATAGTGATTAGGCTGGTGGGTGAACAGCACAAATTTATGGATAATCTCTGTAGTAGTCAATGTCTCTTTTTCCCAAAGAGAGAATCCAGTTATTTAAAAAAAAAAAAGAAAAAGAAAGAAAAGGTTCTCATTGACATACAATACTTTCTTAATCCACTTCATTTCCTAGTCATGGATGTAAACATATGTTAAATTTTTGCAATAATCCATAAAAGAAAGTAATAATAATATTTATATCTAATTACGTTTTCATGACAGTTGGCATTTGATTTTGAGTATCACAAAAACCACCTCAAGGCAGAATAAAAAGAAAATGATTCTACCCTGATTTCTACTTCGCATGAAAACAAGAGACTTTTTAACTTGAATACGGGAATATAAACAATTATAAAGAAAGAAATGTTTGTAATCTTTTTATATTGTTTACAATTCTTTTGTCCCAGTGATTATTTCAGTATTTGATATTACTGAAGATAATTTTACTACTTTGTCTAGAAGGTACCGTCTTCCTATTTCTGCCACCCTAAATTCAAAAGTGAAAATGTTTTCCTACTTTTACTTTTTTTTTTTTTTTTTTTTGGCGGTTTGCGGGCCTCTCACTGTTGTGGCCTCTCCTGTTGCGGAGCACAGGCTCCGGACGCGCAGGCTCAGCGGCCATGGCTCACGGGCCCAGCCGCTCCGCGGTATGTGGGATCTTCCCGGACCGGGGCACGATCCCGTGTCCCCTGCATCGGCAGGCGGACTCTCAACCACTGCGCCACCAGGGAAGCCCCTCTACTTTTACTTTTGAGGTGGAGTAGGAAGTATTATTTCTTTGCCTCTTCTTGTTCATCTTGATCACTCCCTCACCTAATCCTCCATTTTAGCTCAGAACCATAGAATGTCACATGGTTGATGGATTCTTCTTTTCTGAGTTTTATAAAGAAATGAATATAAATTCAATATGTTTCAGTTATAAATAAATTTAATAAAAATTTAATATAAACTTTGGTTTTCTATAGGAAAAAATGATGGACTATAAAGATATATGATGCCAATTTTATTTTTATTTGGAGGCATTGTAGAATATTTCCAAGGAAATTAAATTACACCTGAGTATTTGTTTCCTTTTGTTGTGTCAGTAGGAAACACATAAGTAACTTGTGACTCAAAGATTAATAGATGACAGCTTCTATTATCTTGTAACTCACATTTAAAGGGCAACAAATAAACCAGTGTGATAAGTTTATTGTTAGAGGTATGAATAAGTACCTATGGGAGAATAGAGGAGGAAGCATTAATTTGCTCAATTTAATAAATTTCTAATATCTATATTTATCTATACTATCCTGAAAGCAAAATGATGTTTCTGGATCAAACACAGACTGTTTCTCTAAACCCCAGTACTCAACCCGAAGCAAAGAGGTGAGAGCCGGTTGGTTATGCCTGTGTGTACAAAGGGAAGGGATTTATACTAGAGGAGAGGAACTCCAAAATTATGAATCATGAAGTTTAAATGGGAACCGCTATACAGCTGCCACCGAGAGCCAGTTGGTTATGCCTGTGTGTACAAAGGGAAGGGATTTATACTAGAGGAGAGGAACTCCAAAATTATGAATCATGAAGTTTAAATGGGAACCGCTATACAGCTGCCACCCTCCTCTCTTGAGAGAGGGCAAGAAACCTATCTCTCCAAAGTTTTACAATTTGTAAATGTAATGTAAACTTGACTTTGAAATGTAAGTGAATGGCTCTTGGGTTTCATTTCTCTTTGAAATAGAAGCACATAGCCCTAGGGAGATAAATTTCTACATATCTCTAAATATGTCCATCCTTTAACTTTCAAAGGCATATACTTTAACCCAGGTTCCAGTTTATTTGCTCAGAATACCCTAAGCATAGAGAAACATAAAAGTATTTTCTCTACAATTCCACACAACCGAGGAAATGTCCTTTTGTAGAGATGTCATTAGAGCCTAGACTGTTGGGTTTGTGAGTTCACTATACTAAAGGGGAAAGCTGGGCTTCCCTGGTGGCACAGTAGGTGGTTAAGAATCTGCCTGCCAGTGTACTGTAGTTTACTCACCACAGAACTCTTTTTCTTTCTTCCTTTCTTTCTTTCCCTTTCTTTCTTATATTAAAATGAAGTTCTTTTAGTTAAAATTAAATTGAAGTTAAAATTAAAATGAAGTTCTTTTAGTTAAAATTTTCAGGGTTCAAACCCTGGTCCAAGAAGATCCCACATGCCACAGAGCAACTAAGCCCGTGCGCCACAACTACTGGAGCCTGTGCTCTAGTGCCCGTGAGCCACAACTACTGAGTCCCCATGCCACAACTACTGAGCCTGCGCCCCTAGAGCCCATGCTGCACAACAAGAGAAGCCACCGCATGAGAAGCCCACACACTGCAACGATTAGCCCCCGCTTGCCGCAACTAGAGAGAAAGCCCACGCGCAGTAACGAAGACCCAGTGCAGCCAAAACTCAATCAATTAATTAATTCATTCCTGGCAGAGGGAACAGAAGAACAGTAATCCATTCCTGGCAGAGGGAACAGAAGAACAGTAATCAGGAGGTAAGACAAAACATGGTAGAATTCACATCCAGTGTTTGATAGCTGTTATTTCTAAGAAATAGAAGGTGAAGAGGAATTCAGTGTTTAAGGGTATCTTACCAAGTTTACTCTATTTAGTTGAATTATTCATATGAAAACTACTTTCATATATTATATGTATAATAAACTTCAAGTAAGAAAAGACAGCAAAATGTCATCTAGAAAACCTGTCATTTAATCAGGTGTTAGGTGAAGCTATAGCAGAACAAAAAGACAATCACAGATCACAAGAATTTGCATGCCATACGTAGCAATTTGAACTTCATTCTGTAGGCACAGAGGTCCCCTTAAAGTTTTCAAGAAGGGAATGATGGGATTTTATCCAAGTTTTAGAAAGATCACTATGATATAATAGGTTTTACTAGATGAAGATGAGGAGATTTGAAACAAAGGGACAAATTTGAAGTTTCAGAGATCTGCCAGAAGATTCAAATGATAGCAGAAGGAATAGAGATAGATTAGGTAGATACAATCATCAGGCCTTTGTGAGTAATAGGTTATGTGAATTACAGGGACAGTGGGAGTCAGGATGACTTCTGGGTTTCTCATTTGGGCAGTTGTGTAGATGATGCTGCCATTAGCTCAAAAAGGAAATATAGACATTTTGGTTTTGATTTTGAGAGGTGAGGATATGGATTTATTTTTATACCCTGAATTTGAAATTTCTATGAAATATCTTTATAAAAATATTTAATAATACCTTGAAAAGGTGGGCATAAAAGAGTCATTTAAAATTAGATATGCATCTTCCTAGGGAGAATCGAGAGATAGAAAATGAATTTACCTAAGAATACAACTGTGTGTTACAAACACCTTAAGCACTTTTAGGTCATTTATTCTGTCATTTATCAATAGTCTCACACTCTTTGTTTTCCACTACTGGGCTTTCAAAATTATAGAAATTAAAAAGATATTTTAGGTTTGGGTTTTAAACTTGTTGAATGGTCCACAGGAAACTGAATATTTACATCATTACTATCATTGCTTCTTCAAGTTTGATTACTTTCTCTGTAATTCAGATTATCTGTTGCTTAAAATACCTGCATTTAGGCAGATAGACATAGAGAAAGGTGATTAGGATCACTAGCTGGAAATATAAATTTTAAAACAATGAGGTACCATTTCTTACACATCAAGATTGAGCACCGACTTTGCAGCAGGCAGTGTGCAAGACAGGTGAAGGTAAAAAGAGCAGGAAGCCTGGCAGCTCAAACATCTGCAGCAGTGTACGCTAAGGAGATCACAGGTGCTGGGCAAGAGTCAGATTGCATCTAACATCATGCTTTTTCTTGCCCATCTTGAAACCACTTTTCTCCCTCGGGAGTCTTTTTCTGTCTCACTGTTGGACACTTTGGAAACTCCTAATGATTATTACTAGATTTTATGTAGATGTCACTTCTTCCAGGTTTCAGTTCTCCAAGCAATACCCAGGCCTTCTTCCTCTTTCTGGCATAGTATCTTGGTCCCATTTCCATCACTGTAGTAATTACATTGTTCTGATTATTTCTTAACTTCTGTGTTTCCTCCAAGTAACGGACACGTCTAGAGAATGAGAATTTTGCTCTATTAACTTTTATACTTACAGTGCTTAGCACACTTCTTAGAATAAAATAGACTCTAGCTAATACTTGCTGATTAACTATATGAATGAACAAAAACCACTTCTACTTCTGCCTCTCATAGCCCTATCATTCTAATAAATTTTGGGTTGCTGCATGATAATGATTTATAGAAAGAATAGTAAACATGGGTCCAAATTAAAGTTTTTGTCCCCATAACATTAGGTAAAAATTTTTAAATCCAGTATGCATTACAATGGCATCTTACCATTTTATTATTTTTTCTTAATGTTGCTAAGAACTTCTACTAGGATGAAGGTAAAATTAAAATAGTATATCGTCCTATTAGTCTGGAACATGATTACCATTGAAGGAGAATTGTGAGGTTCAAGAAGAGACAGGAGAGAAGAAAATGTAAAGGGAATTAGAAAAGCCAGGAGAGGTAAGTGACAGCCATCATGAATAAAGGAGCCCAAGTGCTGTTCTGATCATGGCTTTACTTCCTTTCAGATTTAACTTCTTAGAAGACCCTTACAAAAAGCAAATCAACAGACAGACAGGAACTAGAATGAGTGGTTCACTGTGACTTCTGGGTGCCCTTCTTACCAGGGTTTTTGTTTTGTTTTGTTTTGTTTTTTGCGGTACGCGGGCTTTTCTCACCGTTGTGGCCTCTCCCGTTGCGGAGCACAGGCTCTGGACGCACAGGCTCAGCGGCCGTGGCTCACGGGCCCAGCCGCTCCGCAGCATGTGGGATCTTCCCGGACCGGGCACGAACCCGTGTCCCCTGCATCGGCAGGCGGACTCTCAACCACTGCGCCACCAGGGAATCCCTACCAGGGTTTTTTTAGTTAAGAAAATTGACAGCGTCTTTATCTTCTACAGTGCTATGACCCAGAACCTGATCCTGTATTTAAATGATGACATTCACTCTATTTTTAAAGGAGTGTAAAAATTCATGGAAATAGCTGTAAAACAGTTTACTCACCACAGAACTCTTTTTCTTTCTTCCTTTCTTTCTTTCCCTTTCTTTCTTATATTAAAATGAAGTTCTTTTAGTTAAAATTTTCAGTTTTTAAGGTAACTCTTCCACATTAAACATCTGTCATGGTAACTTGTTATTAAAGAAGTCATCTTTGGAATCCTGTCCACAAGACGTTCCTAACACTGCTACTTTTTCTCAGATTCATAAGGAATATAAGCGTATTAAAAGTTTTGACAGCCCTAGAATAATAAAACTCAATAAACTCTTCAACAAAAATAATGTAATAAGTAGAGTCTTTTAAAAACTAAGATTTTCCAAATTAATTGACTTGGAGCTACTTTTTAGCATCACATCTGTAAATATCTTATGTAATGAGTGATCCGTCTAACAAGCCTTGGGAAAGTATTCTTTTACAATGCATGGAGAAAATCTTTCCGGCAATTTTGAGCTCCTAATGAAGAGCTTCAAATCTTTATGCCATTTTAAACTTGTTTATTTTAAGGTTGCTTCTGATAATCAGATAATGATTTACTTACGCTTCTTTGAATTAAATACTTTCCTTCTAGTTTTAATCAGTGATTCCCATACCATAAGCCCTCTGTGCATCTTTTAAAGATTTCCCTAGTTTATCTGAGATTTCATCTTGATATTTAGTTATGTCTCCCCCCACTGACAGAGCTTCCATGTCTATATTAATAAGATATTCCCGACAAACTGTTTGGATGTGGTTTAACATTCAAATGAATGCAAAGTGTGATTTGGTCAGAAATGAATAATTCATTAAACAAAACAAAACAGAAGACACTTGCTTTTGACCAATTAGTTCTCCGGGGATTAGTGCAATAACTATTAAATGTCAATATTTCTTAAGAAAAGCTGGTAAGTTTTCATTGTGTTACCTGTTTGAAAAAGAAAATTGCCTCTTTTTCTCTTATCATTTCTACTTCCAACCAATTGGTAGGCTTTAGTTAGCCATCTTTATTCAAAACTACGCACATGTGTAAAAATGCCCTCCAGGGCTTCCCTGGTGGCGCAGTGGTTGAGAGTCCGCTTGCTGATGCAGGGGACACGGGTTCGTGCCCCGGTCCGGGAAGATCCCACATGCCGCGGAGCGGCTGGGCCCGTGAGCCATGGCCGCTGAGCCTGCGCGTCCGGAGCCTGTGGTCCGCGGCGGGAGAGGCCACGGCAGTGAGAGCCCCGCGTACCGCAAAAAACAAACAAACAAAAAAACCACAATCTTATATGAAATATAAGAGACTGATGGTTCTACCAAAGATTCTATTAACTGTATCCAAGCCTTTAGCCTGTTCTTTTCAGTGCCTAATGAGTGTGTTGGGAAAAAAAAAAAAAAAAAAAACGGAGAGGTTAGCTCCTCATCTTATAGACCTTAATTTGCAGTAGGTGACCCCAAACTCATAAACACTATGTCTTTCTTTCTGATACCAGTGTAGAAATATTTTGAGCTTTTGATTGTTTATTTTATTTTATTTTTAAAATATTTATTTATTTATTTTTGGCTGCATTGGGTCTTCATTGCTGTGCATGGGCTTTCTCTAGTTGTAGCGAGCGGGCTCTTCATTGTGTTGCCAGGCTGCTTATTGCGGTGGCTTCTCTTGTTGTGGAGCACGGGCTCTAGGCGCACAGGCTTCAGTAGTTGTGGTTCACAGGCTCTAGAGTGCAGGCTCAGTAGTTGTGGCACACAGGCTTACTTGCTCCGTGGCATGTGGGATCTTCCTGGACCAGGGCTCGAACCCATGTCCTCTGCATTGGCAGGCAGATTCCCAACCACTGCACCACCAGGGAATTCCCTGATGTGTTTATTTTAAATGATGGAATGCAATGTCATTTTATATTTGTACAATTATTAACGATAAAATAGATTTTCCAATGTATACTTAGGCATAGAGAAAGAGAGGTTCTTTTCTATTGCCATCTAATAAATGGTTAGAAACCCAGGCCCAGATTAATAAGTATTCTCATAGAATCTTATTTGAATCCCTGCAAACAACTTTGCTGAAATTCTAAGAAAAAAAGTTACTAATCTTCCAGGCAGCTTATGCTATGCTTTTGTTAAGAACACCACCACCGCCAACAACAACAAAAACCCTTGTAAGCCGATCATAAAATACACATTCAGTAAAGGTGGACTCAGTAGAATTGTAAGAGATGAGAAATGGAAGTCTCAAAGGCTGACCTCTTTCTGGTACAGTCTAGCTCAGTAGCATGGACAGTGTGGTATTTGACAGCTGTCACATTTCCTGTGGTTCCTATTGCATCGCTTAAACCTAACTGCATTTGAACCATAATCTTGGCCCCTGGTCTGTAATGTGAGGATGTTAAATGTGTGTTGTATGGAAAGTACCCGATGCTGTGTTGTACATTGTAATAAGCTATTAAAGATTAGAGCCATGAGAACCAAAGAAACCAAAACCTATAATTACTGGCATTTGTGGGAATTGTTCCAAGAACATTTAGCCATTTTAATCCAGTTTTCTTTCTTTATGGTCCTTAATGAAAAAAGAATATACAGAGAGGGCTTTAATCCACAGCCCCCTTTTTCTTTTCTCTTTTTTTTTTTTTTTTTTTTTGCGGTATGTGGGCCTCTCACTGTTGTGGCCTCTCCCGTTGCGGAGCACAGGCTCCGGATGCTCAGGCTCAGCGGCCATGGCTTACGGGCCTAGCCGCTCCGCGGTATGTGGGATCTTCCCGGACCGGGGCATGAACCCGTGTCCCCTGCATCAGCAGGCGGACTCTCAACCACTACACCACCAAGGAAGCCCCACAGCCCCCTTTTATTCTCTCTTATTGGAGAGTATAAACCAGATCTATGGCTTACCTCATATATAAATCTTATTCAACATACAGCAAAGGAGACATTTTTAAAGGAGGTTTAAGCTTGGCTTTGTCTGCAAAACAATTGTATGTTCACTCGGATAGAAGCTTTGTTTTAAAAGATGTTATCTGAATTATGTTCTCATAAAGGGCTAGTTTGTAAACAATACTTTAATGACAGGATTTGTCATACTTAAATTATGCATCTTTGGGCATTACTTTATTCTGGTTTTATCACAGTTTAGCATATGAAATATGACCATAAGGAAATGCAGTTTATTTATTTTATTGTCAAATTAGGTACATTGATGATACATTCATTCGGGCGATCCTGCTTTAGATACTGTTGTGGCATCTCTTTCTTTGAAATTGTATTTAAAGCTAGTTTATTAACTGCAAGAAAGCTGGCATTATTGCCTTAGTGAATATTTGATCTTTACCCACAAAAGAAGAAAAATGTATATCTTGGGTAATTTGTCCATCTGTTTGTTTACTTATAGTTTTTAGTTTTTTTTACGGATAGATATGGTTCCAAACACCATTTGGTTTGCTAAAAAAAACAAAAAGCAAAATAAAAAACAGGCTCTGTCATAGAAATTGGAGATATTCCACACTGAGGTTATTCAAAAGTATCTTGCTACAGATTTTGAAGAAAACTGCAGTTTAAATGAGTCTAGATAAAAGTTGTTTTAAGTCAGAGAACAAATAACAACCTAAAGTGCTAAAGCAAGAAACAAAATTAACAAATGAATAAATTATCCCTTGTTTACAAGTCAGACAACAAACAAATTGGTTGTTTACCTAGCAGGTTGAGCCTTGTCTACAGGCCACTAATGACCATTAAAAATGAGACAGTTGAGCCATCATGTGGAATCTGTTTTCATTTCTGACTTCTATGACTGAGCTCAGATGTTGCATGTGCGTACATTTGCCTGTAGAGAATCTTTAAATTGCTTAGTGGAATATCCAATGGCAAGCTCCACCTTAACTGTGCCACATTAACTGACATAGCAAATCCTTGTGAGTAACAAACATCCTCCAGTTGTAAGTCATGTCTACTCTCATGAAAATGTACCAACATCACATTGTAGTTTATTTCAAGGATGTTATACATGGAAATAACTGCCACATTTGGCATCACATCCATCCATTTTCTATATGCATTTTTGCTTAAAATGTGGGTGTAAAGCCATTCAACCTTGTTGACGTGAAGGTGATGTCTGACATAAGTTGTATAGCCACAGAGCAGACTGGCAAGCATGATATACTGTGTATTTATTTTGTTTTAATTACTAACTCTATAAATCTTTCACAAAGACCCCATCCACCATTTCTTCATGAAACATAGCTTGACTGAAACCCCCATAATCGATCTAACAAGAGTTGTAGATAGTGTAAACATGACTATTATACATTTCATCATGGAGTATCAGCTGCATTTGGTTCATTAGGTAGGTGATTAAACTAGGTACACCGATTTTATTTTAAAAAAGGAAATGTAATCAAAAGGTAAGAGCTTTGATATTCTTCTGTAACCCATGAACTAACTTCATAGCAAGTTTTCAAAAAGAATCTCTACAATTGGCAGAGGAATCAAAAGCAAAACGTTCTTCTGATGTAAAGAGCTTTACTGGCTGTGTAAGTTTTATTTGGGCACAATTAACAGTCTTTGAAGGTAACTCAGAGGATTACAAAACCAGTTTTAATCTCCCAAATGATTTTAAAATGGAAGCATCTTAGATACTAACTGGTAATAAAAAACATTTTGTAGTTCCTATATATATTTCTGACCACCAATATTTAAATGTCAACTGATGTAAGCATAAAATCCATTAGTAGAATGGTTGTAATCTTGGCCTATTTGTTTTACTACCATTACATAACCTACCCAAACTGGTTGGTAGTTCACCATTCCCTAAAGAAATGAGTGAATTAATGATGTTTGTATTGGGATGGCCAAAAAATTTCATTAGGGATAGGATTCTATAACAATTTTATATGGAAACAGTAACTGACAACAGATCTCTGCTAGAATTTTTATGACATCCATCTAATTTTCACAGAAGAGCAGATACAAGTTTAAGCCTAAGAGTTATATAAGAACAGCTATCCCTACCATCAGTTTAACATTAGAAACTACAGGGCAGGTTATATAATGCTAGTATAGTTAATAGGCTAGAATTTACTACCATCCTACTTGATAAATTTTATGCATACACCAGCTTAAACTTAAATTTTAGTGGTCAGGATAGGAAAAGCTTCATCAAATTCTGTTCCTTTTGCCAATGTTATTTTGATATATTCCCAAAATAACTGTAATCACCCTTCCTTAGTTGAGAGGCACAGTTGTTTTCTGAATTTTCATCTTGGAACAATTTACTAAGGGAAAACTTACCATGAATGGGCTTAAAGATCTTAGCAACTTAAGCCTAAGAGTCATTAAATTAAGAAAGCCTCTCTGTGATTATAAATAGTCATGGGGCATTAAAGATATATGTCTGAGGAGCTCTCATCATTTCAGGAAGTATCACAAGAATATTCCCTTTGAGACTTTGATTTGTGAGCAATGCTATTTTACGGTTAGAGGTACTGAGCCTTTACATTTACTGTTACATAAATGTAGATTGAAAGAATGTACTTGCAGTAAAAAGGTCGCATAATAAGGACTTTATTCACCTGAAAATTCAAAACCATTGCCTAGAATATTTTAGTCACTTTTATTACAAAACATTTTATTGGCTGTTTCCATGGACATGTGTCCTTTCAAATGGCACAAAATACAATACTCGATACAGGCACATTCAACAAAGCATGAACAAATTTTCCAGGCTTTGGGTCTTTTTGCTTCATTACATTATCCATCACTCCTTTAGCTTTTAAAAAAATCATTTATGCATTCTCCACATGCAGCACAGAGGAAATTTTAGTGTGGTCATACTTTTTAAATTTTAGGGATATAATATTAAAGTAGATTTATTTTTTAAAAGGTTGCTAAGGTTTTGTTTAGCATACATTCGGTGTACTTACAATGGAACCTATACTTTAAACTTAATGGAAAATGTGAATTCATTGATAACATAGATAAACGGACATAGAAGGAATGATTTATTTAAACATATGGACTTGGCTATTTTTTCAATTATCCAGACATCAAAACAATATTTGCACTGCCTCAGATGAGACTTTTTAAATATTAGTTAAATGGAGTGTTTGATTGTATCTATTTTAATTTTAACTAATTTATTAAAATTTTATCTGACTTTATTGTAATTGCAATCTCCCATTTGAAAGATTATATTTTATTTTCTGTGGATTAATATCTGTATATTTTAAAGTAAAAAACATCCACATGAAACACTTTTAATGAACTCATCCTGAATGGTGTCATTTAACAAAATTTTCTGGTAAAAATCTGCCAATAAAAATGTAAAAGTTCTGCTAGAGAAAATGATTTCTTAAAAACTTCAATTACCTCTTTAACTGAGAGCTTATCAAATAGGTCTCTACATAAGAGAATAGGGCACTCAGCTGATAACTTTGTTTGCCAGAGTTATTAGAGAGAAATGTTTGCCTTCCTTTGTTTATTCATGTAGAAAAAGTCTGAGAGGCTTATGCATCTGCCTGAAGTTTCAGAGGCATCTGTTTTCCTGAAAGAAAGCAATGATAAAAAGAAGAGATGGAAGAAATCTTACTTGTTACAGATTTTCTATATTTTACAAGTTTGTCATAGGCAGGACCAAAGAAAAGCAATATGCTTATGTTCAATATTTTACTTTTTTTTCTGGTGGGGGGGAAGAGGCTATAGACTTGGGTAACATAAAAATAACATCCATTTTTAGAGTCAAAATTAGTTGCCTAGCTGAAAGAATATGGTTAGAATAATTCAGCTTCATAAAATTCTGATTTAGGAGACCAGTGATTTGCAGCTGTCTCTTGCAAAGTCTGCCACTAAAGGATAATGTTAAAAATACTGAAATTTATAATTCTCTTCATTGAGGGAATTTGTTTAGCAACTATATTTTCTTAGCACAATAATCAAATTCTGGTAATATGGAAGTTGGTTACTAATTTCCCTTCATCCACTGTGTCACAAAGCTATTCCAAGTTGTGTATCAAAAAGCTTTTTGTAAAAAAAACCAACCAAACAAACAAACAAACAACAACAAAATATATATATATATATATATAAAATTTGACAAAACCCAGGATTTTCAAAACCCTGGCATAAATCATAGAACAGTTTGGATCCTTCAGCATGAGTTAAGATGCGTATTTGCAATTAACCAGGAGAGCTCACAGCTTCCATTTAGTACAAATTATCAACTTTCAAAAACATAATCAACCCAGATTCTCAAGTTTACTTGATATCCCAAATCAAAAATCTCTATATTTCAAAAGTAAAGTTAAAAATATCAATTTTTTTACAAAGTTTCCCAACTTCTACATGAAACATTTTCCTTCACTTTTGAAGTATTCATATTTTATACTTCACCTAGGTTTCTGTGATAAGAGAAATAAACAGATTATTATTTGGCCTTCATCTGTTGTTTCTCATTAATTATAAAGTAGCATATTTCTGATGAGTCTTTTGACTCTTCAGTTTTATTACCTTCATAATATAATGCAAGGAACTGTCATTATGATATATTTTCCCTCAGAAATGGTTTTCAGTTTATTAAGTACTTTATACCATGTTTCTCTGAATCTGATTACTTCCTGCATTATTTACTCATTTTTTTCATCTTCTTTTGACCAACCTTATTCTGTTGTGCTGCTTTTTGCCTTTCATCTTCAAAGCCCCATTTCTGTCTAAAGTTAGTTGCTGATATAAACTTCAAATTTAAGTTTAAAAAAAATTCCAGCTGAAGTTTATCATTCCTGAAAATGTACAGCTGTTTCTACCACATTTATTCTTTTTATTGTCACAGTCATAAGACTGAAGGCTAGAAGCAGGCTGTTTTCATTTCAAGTATGCTAACAATCCAGGGAAATCAGACTTTGATCTTTGGGAAGAAGATTTGGGACGAAGATTTGGGACACCACCCAGTGTGTTACAATTGGCTTTGGAGGTTTATTTTACAAGAAACTTGTGATTGTGTTCCAGAATGTGTTTTATATTCATTAGCATGGGAAAAAGAAGGGGTAGGAAGTCATGCTGCTGTCAGCTATGAAAAAATCAAGTTTAAGTGATTTGAAAAGTAAAGACATGATTAGTGATGTTATGCATAGCACAGGGAGATCAGCTTTGTGACCACCTAGAGGGGTGGGATAGGGAGGGTGGGAGGGAGACGCAAGAGGGAGGGGATATGGGGATATATGTATATGTATAGCTGATTCACTTAGTTATACAGCAGAAACTAACACAGCGTTGTAAAGCAATTATACTCCAATAAAGATGTTAAAAAAAAATACAAAAAAAAACTACAAAGAAAAAAAAAGAAAAAGACTTAAGTGGGACTCATGTTACTTTGAATGGAGTAGGTCTCTGTGTTAGTAGCAATGCCTCTGGCAGTGTTCTATAGAAACTAAAGGAGGGAAGGGTGAACTGACTTGAAGTAGCACAACAGAGGGAATGAGATACGAGGAAATATTGTTGGAGACCTTTTCATACAATTGACCACAGGTTAACCTAGAGGGAGAATTTAGACAGAAAGCTTTTTATTTGTTAAACAGTTTTATTGAGAAACACTTTGCATAGCACAAAATCTACCATTTTAAAGTGTGAAATTCAGTGGTTTTTAACACAGTTACAGAATTGTGCAACCATTATCATAAGCTAATATTAGGATATCAACCAAATAGAAACTTTGTATCCTTTAGCATTCACTACCCAGGTAGGAAGTCATGCTGCTGTCAGCTATGAAAAAATCAAGTTTAAGTGATTTGAAAAGTAAAGACTTATGATTAGTGATGTTATGCATAGCACAGGGAGATCAGCTTTGTGACCACCTAGAGGGGTGGGATAGGGAGGCTGGGAGGGAGATGCAAGAGGGAGGGGATATGGGGATATATGTAAATGTATAGCTGATTCACTATGTTATAAAGCAGAAACTAACACACCATTGTAAAGCAATTATACTCCAATAAAGATGTTAAAAAAACTTCTTTTGAATGGCCCTTTTGTAGAGACAACACACTTTCTTAACCCTCATCCCGCCCAGGGATGGAGTTGGCATTCTCCTTGCCCTTTATTGTAAATCTCAACCTATTCTACTCTTATGCTCATGCAAAAACCTTTTTATCCATTTTTGTCCATCTCATCCAATGTTTTTTATCCCCAGTACTATTTATTCTAGTGTTATTGACTTCTTTATCACTCACCTGTATTGATGACTGGTTTGACACACCTTTCTCTCTCATCCAAAATCTTGCTTCCATACTACTTCAACAATATTTATATAAGCTATAATTCTAACATCCTATGGCAGTTTCTCAAAGTGTGATATGTCTGCTACCTTTATCCAAATTGTCTTCGTTACAGATACAAATTCATGGACCCCACACCAGACCTATTGAATCAGAATCCTCAAAAGTAGAATCAGGGTCTTCCCTGGTGGCACAGTGGTTAAGAATCCGCCTGCCAATGCAGGGGACATGGGTTCAAGACCTGGTCTGGGAAGATCCCACACGCCGTGAAGCAACTAAACCTGGGTGCCACAACTACTGAGACTGTGCTCTAGAGCCCACGAGCCACAACTAGTGACCCTGAGAGCCACAACTACTGAAGCCCATGCGCCTAGAGCCTGTGCTCCAGAACAAGAGAAGCCGCCACAATGAGAAGCCCATGCACCACAAGGAAGAGTAGCCCCCACTCGCCGCAACTAGAGAAAGCCTGCAAGCAACGATGAAGACCCAACACAGCCAAAAAATAAATAAATAAATAATAAAACTGCCTTAAGAAAAAAAAAAAAGTAGAATCAGGTCTCCAGACAATGTTTAGACACATTAAAATTTGAGAATGACAGTCCTTGCCCTCTCACTTCCTATTCTATTCAACAATAATATTCAACGTTCACACTATCAAGTCACCCATTACCATGTAGACACTGCTATCTGTTATTCTCCCTTTGAACATAAACTTTAATCTTCTACTTCCTATTAATCATGTTTCAACTTTTTTTGCTCAAGTATTTCAGCATTCTCCTGAGTTTACTTGCTTTTTCATCTGGCCTAAGTCCCATCATCCAACACTTTACCAAATTTAAACAGCACTTCTGACCCCAACTTCTCACTTATCTTTTTCAACTGCATATGGTCAGCAAGCTTGAGCCTCTGATTAATCCAACCACTTGTCATCTTGTGTCCTACATCCAGCCATCTGAAGGTGACTGGGAAACACTTCTCCAACTCATCAGATTATTGCCACTGCCATATTTGCGGCTATCTGTCTTTCTACTCCATCCAAAACACTGCTTAGCTGATTAAAGACATTGAAGATGACACAAACAGATGGAAAGATATACCGTGTTCTTTGGATTGGAAGAATCAATACTGTGAAAATGACTATACTACTCAAAGCAATCCACAGATTCAATGCAATCCCTATCAAATTACCAATGGCATTTTTCACAAAACTAGAACAAAAAATTTTTAAATTTGTGTGGAAACACAAAAGACCCCAAATAGCCAAAGAAATCTTGAGAAAGAAAAACAGAGCTAGAGGAATCTGGCTCCCTGACTTCAGACTATCCTAGAAAGCTACAGTAATCAAGACAGTATGGTACTGCCACCAAAACAGACATATAGATCAATAGAACAGGACAGAAAGCCCAGAAATTAACCCATGCACCTATGGTCAATTAATTTACTAAAAAGGAGGCAAGGATATACAATAGAGAAAAGACAGTCTCTTGAATAAGTGGTGCTGGGAACATCAGACAGCTACATGTAAAAAAAACACCATACACAACACCATATACAAAAATGAATTCAAAATGGATTAGAGATGGACGCTATAAAATTCCTAGAGGAAAACATAGGCAGAGCACTCTTTGACATAAATTGCAGCAATATCTTTTTGGATCTGTTTCCTAGAGTAATGAAAATAAAAATAAACAAATGGTACCTAATTAAACTTAAAACCTTCTTCACAGCAAAGGAAACCATAAACAAAATGAAAACCTACAGAATGGAAGAAAATATTTGCAAATGATGCGACTGACAAGGGATTAATCTCCAAAATACACAAACAACTTATACAGCTCAATATCAAAGAAACAAATAACCCAATCAAAAAATGGGCAGAGGATCTAAATAGATACTTCTCCAAAGAAGACATACAGATAGCCAAAAGGCACATGAAAAGATGCTCAACATCGCTAATTATTAGAGAAATGCAAATCAAAACTACAGTGAGGTATCACCTCATTCTGGTCAGAATGACCATTGTCAAAAAGTCTACAAATAACAAATACTGGAGAGGATGTGAAGAAAAGGAACCCTCCTACACTAAAATTGGTGCAGCCACTATGGAGAAAAAAATATTGAGGTTCCTTAAAAAACTAAAAATAGAGCTACTGAATGATTCTGCTATTCCACTCCTGGGCATATATCCAGAGAAAACCATAACTGGAAAAAGATACATGCACCCCAATGTTAGCAGCACTATTTACAATAGCCAGGACATGGAAGCAACCTAAATGTCCATCGACAGATAAATGGATAAAGAAGATGCAGTGTGTGTGTGTGTGTGTGTGTGTGTGTGTGTGTGTGTGTGTGTGTGTATATAATGAATATTACTCAGCCATAAAAAAGAATGAAATAATGCTATTTGCATCAACATAGATGGACCTAGAGATTATCATACTAAATGAAGTAAGCCAGACAAAGACAAATGCCATATGATATCATTAATATGTGGAATCTAAAACAAAAGGTTACAAATGAACTTATATACAAAACAGAAATAAACCGACAGTCATAGAAAACAGACTTATAGTTACCAAAGGGAAAGGTGGGGAGGGATAAATTAGGAGTTTGGGATTAGCATATACATACTATTATATGCACAAAAGATAACCATCAGGGACCTACTGTATAGCACAGGGAACTATACTCAGTATTTTGTAATAACCTATAAGGGAAGAGAATCTGAAAAAGAATAGGAAAAAAACAAACAAAAAAAAACCCCACTGTTTAGTAACTAGTCAGCTGTCTGCTACATTCTCCCTAACAGCTACATCAGAAATTGATGATGCCAAGAATCCAGTGTCACTGGCACTATCTTCTCTTAGCAAATGATTCTGCTTCCTATTTCATACCTCCAGTCCCTGATTCCTGCAGCCACTTAAAATTAAATGTCTGTAGTAGGCTGAACAGTAGCCCCAAGGATATCAGATCCTAATCCCTGCAACCTGTAAATGTAACTTTATGTGGAAAAATGGTCTTTAGAGATGTGGTGAAGTCAGGAATCGTGAGATGGGGTGTCAGTCTGTTTTTCCTGAATTAATTGAAGTACGTTACCTCACAGAAAATGTCAAGACCCAATTTTCTGCTTTTTATGTCTCCCCTTCATATCATTCTCCACACAGTTTCCAAGCTGATCTTTCACTCAGGCACCTGTTACTCATCACTGAGGTCTCTTAAGACCTCCTGGGCAGGTGTTGATTTCTGTCTACCTATCCGGGGGCTCTTTTTACTCAACATATCAATCGTATTTCAGAAATACTTAATTAGTAGTAGCTCTCAACATTTTAGAAAGAAAACTATAACTTTTCTTGGCATACGGCTGCCTCTTCGCCCTCTCCAACTTGGTCCCTGCTTTTCCTCATTCTTCAGATATGTATTAAAAGATAGATCCTCTGTGGAGCCACCATATTTTTCTGGGTACCTTAAGTTCCCCTTTCCCCTGTCTTCACTTTTCTGAGTTTATAACGTCATCTTCTGACTTCGTTAACATTTGTTAAGTGGAGCACAGGGTGCCAGATGGTGAATCTGTTCAACAAAAGACCAAAAGAGAAATTGAAATAGAGAAGTTTATTACTCACAGGTCCCAGAGGAGGTATTAAGCACACCTCAAGGGGCTATTTGGAGAGGTCAAGGCAGGGTGCAGGCAGAGAGAGTGACAGGACCTGGTGCACTTGCTTTTATTAGCATCTGTAGCTAGAGTGCTTTGGGGTTCCTGGGCTAGGGTCCGATTGGTCAATTCAAAACAAAAGAGTGGGGTTTTCCTAAGTCCCTTGGGGTTCTTATCCAAGGGCCGTGAAAGGCATACAGGTGCTGGGAGGCAAGAGAGAATGTTGATCTCAAGGGCTGTTGGGGAAGTCAAATCAGGGACTTAACATTTGCTTGTGACTCTGTAGCTGTTATCTAAGCAATACTCTTGCATGAAGGGTCTAGTGTCGGTTTAAAGTCTCTACAGGACACGTGGACACACAAAACGGATGCCCAGGCACCAGTACCATGGAGTAGCTTAGCTAAACTATCTACACCTTATATTTTTTGCTGAATACTGCATTTTAGATATTTATAAGTCCATGCCACTCCCACCAAGTCTGTAAGCTTCCTGAGAGTGGTTTCCAAATCTGTTTCAAATGCAGAAGACTCATTCTTATTGGCTATTAATAAATCTCTGACAAATTTTAAAATAAAGAGGGAATGAATGAATATAAATGAATGAATTCCAGAGCCAAAAAAAATTCTTTGTTAGTTCATAGGCAAAAGTGTCTCTTGCAGCTGCAGAAAAGACACTTATGTAATTTTTAGGCCCTTTGATTTTGAGGGTAGTAAAAGATATTCAGATGTGGGTTATTATAAAATGAATTATTTATGATTGGCATGTGTAAACTGGAACAGATATTCCCAATGACTGAGTCATCGCGTTCTCTGATCATGTCTCTGGTCTATGTTAAATTTAAAAGCTGAAATGTCAGAGTTAGATTTTTTTAATATTGTATATGCATATATTCATAGTCCCAAAGAATATAAAATGACAATATTTTTAATGTTGAAAAAGCTATGCTATATATTTCTACATATGTATGCGTTATATATTTCTACATTTATGATATTTTAGCTGCTAGGCTCTAAGAATAAAGTTACTGAAATCAGGAGAGCTGGGTTCTGATCTGGGTAGTCTTGAGACCACCACTTAATATTAAAATGACCTTGAGTAAGAAGATATAAGGGACACAAAAAGAGGGGGAAAGAAAAAACCAAGGAAAGACAAAAGTATCAAAATGGAAATATTTGAAAAGTACTGATTTCTGATCTGTTGCTCTAAATTCCTATTATTCATCTTTATTTGGCTAATTTCTTTTAAGTGGTGCACTTTCATTCCTTTTTATTCTTTCAGCAAATACTTATTTATCCCTCATGTGTATCAAACTCTAGTGTGGGAAGAATAAAAAATGAAGGGCAACTTAGAGTACCAGGAACTCTGCTCCTGGTAGAGCAGAGTTATGTGGCAGCCTGGATGGGAGGGGAATCTGGAGGAGAATGGATACATATATACGTATGGCTGAGTCCCTTTGCTGTGCACCTGAAACTATCACAACATTGTTAATCAGCTATACTCCAATATAAAATAAAAAGTTAAAAATAAAGGAAGAGCACATGGCCTACTGCTGGAGACAGATGAACAAATCTGCCTAACTGTAGACATGTGCTGTTACTACCCAAGATATATTATACAACATAATCAGTCTTATGCATACTACAAAAACACATAATATAAAACAGTATATACATTGTATATAGTTACCTTTCTTTTCCTCTACTAGCAGAGTAATTGTGTTCTTTTATTGCACCAAAATTAGTATTCCCAAGGATTGTTACATTTCACGTTTTAGAAAATAAGCAAGACTTTGGTTTATTGTTCATTTTAAAACCGAGTAATAAGTGTATTAAATTTCCTGAACATTGACCTATATATTTTCCCAAAGTTAATTCTTATAATACTGGACGTGACTGCAGATTCTATTTTGTAGAGCCTTGTTTATTTATTAGTTTTAAAATCATAAAATTGAGGTCTTCTCTTGCTGCATCTTTTTTATTTAGTCCTGTCAGTCCCATAAAGCACAGGAGTCACTGGAAACCATGATGCTAGAAATTCATATATTTCTATTATGTCTCCCTACAGGCCAGTAATTATTGGAAAAACAGTTAACTGGCTTTATGGTCAACCTTTGTCTAGAAGTTCATTCCTATGACCTACAATCCTTTCTCCCTATGTTTAAAATGTGAATGCAAAGTAGAAATTGTAACTGAAAAAGTAAAATATGCTCACGCAAAATTCATTATTTACTTGTAGAAAGTGTGCCAGAAGGCATTTTGCTAAAAATATTTCCCCTTGCATTAAAAAAAAGATAATTTTTGCTTATAGGGTAACATTGTTAAAAGTATTCCATTCACTACAATATTTCCTTTTTTCTCTTTATTTTTTTCTTCTTTCTCTATTTTCCTTTCTATCTTTCATACTCAGAGCATTTTCTTATCACTCTTAGTAAATGTTGACTTTCCTAGTAATTCAGTGATGATTTCTGTGTTGCTCATCAGTTTTGACCCTGCTCGAATAAAATCATTTCGTTCCCTCTCAGAGATTTGTTTATTACTTTGTTCATTATCCAGAGGTGTTTTCAGTTCCCAATAAACAGATTGAACTCTATAAATGGATTCTGCCTATTATACCAGAGTAACTGTCTTTTTCATCTGAAATAAGCAAAACAATTACCAAAGTTTCCTGACTGTTTTCAAATGAAGCCAAATTCTAGGATGTAGCATTAAAAATGATCCTAGAAATTGACTCTGAAAGCAAAGTGGGGGTACTCGCTCCCCTTTTGTGATAACTCACTGGTCTAATAGTTATAGTTTATTAAAACAAATTCTGTAAACCTGTGGCAGCTGAGGTTTAATATATGTATTTTTATGACTATAATAAGATTACACCATGAAACAGTGCAATATTGAAAAGAACAGGAATGTTTGGTGTATATTGAGGTTTATTTTCAGTGTTCAGATTTATGTTTAAATCTTCTAAATGTACTGTCTTTTTCTGTTGAGTACACATGTATTTCTAAGACGTTTCCATTAGTATATTCTTGACAGGTATATAGCCTGGTATCTGACTTATTTCCATAGTCTGGGTATATACAATAAATATTTGAAAAGCATCAAAGTTGGTCTTCAGTAAAAATAAAAATGAATAAATGTGAAAAAATTGAAATATTGTCATGTCGGTTTAAATATTCATATATATGAGTTAATGAAAACACCTAGATTTCCTTTGCTACTTCAATGAAAGTTAGGGGATCCCTGAGGAAAACAAAGTGGGATGAGTTTCTTGGGCATGGAAAAGTGGGCAGGGGGAGAGAATGAAATGGAAGGTGGGATACTGAAGAGTGAAAACCACGAGCGATGTTGAAAAGGGAATGATCTGGGCAGGTAGACAAATCAGTACCTGCCCTGGAGGCCATGAGTCCTCAACAATGAGTAACAGGCGTTCTGATGCCATAGTCCAGTTTATTGGAAGATTTCCTTAATTCCTGAAGACCAAGGAAAGTCATTGAGTACCAGGGAACTCCTTTTCACTGTTGCATGATTCTAAGAATCCTTGAAAGTCATGTTTTTTCAGGAGAAAATATGCTTTTTCCCCTAAAAATCATGATCAGTATATCATTGTGACCTTCCCCTGCTTTTCTACTTCAAACCCTCAGTTCTAGGCCACAACACAATTTTTTTTCAAGCCCTTTCTCAAAGGTAACTCATAATAATACAGTATTAATACAGCTGTTCACTGTTGCCTAGCGTTGAATGATCAGGTGCACAAAAGACACCTTGTCAGTAAAACCAACTCATGGGGAGTTGTGCGGCTTTGTCACTCTTCACCACTTCCAGATACTTCATTAAGTAAAATTGTCATCTTTCGGGGACTAGGATTTGGCTGTCCAGAGAAGACACCATTACATGGCCTTATGAAGAGCCACATAAACAAAGATCAGCTCCCAAATACCATGAAGGTGTAAGAATAAGGTTTAAAATAAACCTTTGCTATAATTAATTTACTTTATCCCTCTTCATAAGTTAGATGAATCTCAAGAAGCCAAAGCAATTGTGTAGCTGGTGCTTTTTGACATAAGTAACAACACAAATAAAAACTTTTCTGCAATCCCATCAGTAGACAATGAACTTCAGGTGGGTAGAATTTAGTGTTGTTCTGTTTTGTGTGGTGTTAGGCATTTTCACATTGCAAATGCTCAGTGCATTCATGGTTAAAGGAGGCTGTTAAATGTTGTTAAGTACTCCCTACATAAAGGCAGTTTTTATACACAAAATTGGTTATATAGCAGAAAAAAATTCCCCTTTTCACCAATAAATGTTTTGTCTGGAACATTGGCTTCAGTGGATAGAGGAAGACAGAACTCTAAGATCAATGAAAGAAAGCCTGCAGTAATTAATAACTCATAAGTAGAAGTGCAGACTCAAGTGAAACCTGCCCATCTTTTATGTAAACTGCGCTTTGAAAAATCACTTGAAAACAGTCATGTAGCCCTATTACCTAATGGTATGATTTTAGCTATTTTATTTTGAACTTGAATATAATTTGCATATTGAATCCATGAAAATTGTTTTGTAAACTCTAAGGTAAAATCATTACTGTAGACTACTGGTTCTCAGTAAGAATTTACAGCTTTCTGTTTAAAGAAAGTACCTTTCTATATCGTCGACAGTAAATGGTAATCTGAAATATGTGAGGCAGAAAGGAATGGTAGTATTTCATTGTTACAGCATACTCCATCTTGCTTTTATGTGCATTCCCAAGATGTGCATATGCAAACTCTTTCTAAGGAGCAGGCTCTGAATGGTTATTGAGAATGACAAAGAATGAAGCTTTACAGGTTTAATTATTTGATGTTAAGAATGAAATGTTTTGGGCTTCCCTGGTGGCGCAGTGGTTGGAGTCCGCCTGCCGATACAGGGGACGCAGGTTCGTGCCCGGGTCTGGGAAGATCCCACATGCCACGGAGCGGCTGGGCCCGTGGGCCATGGCCGCTGAGCCTGCGCGTCCGGAGCCTGTGCTCCGCAACGGGAGAGGCCACAATAGTGAGAGGCCCGCGTACCACAAAAAAAAAAAAAAAAAAAAAGTTAAATGTTTTGGGCTTCCCTGGTGGTGCAGTGGTTGAGAGTCCGCCTGCCGCTGCAGGGGACGCGGGTTCGTGCCCCGGTCCGGGGGGATCCCACGTGCCGCGGAGCGGCTGGGCCCGTGGGCCGTGGCCGCTGAGCCTGCGCGTCTGGAGCCTGTGCTCCGCAACGGGAGAGGCCACGACAGTGAGAGGCCCATGTACCGCAAAAAAAAAAAAAAAAAAAAAAAAAGAATTAAATGTTTTTACATGCAATAATTGTAACCATATTTTGCATATTAGAAAGTAATATAGTGGCTTTTTTCCTCTTTGAAATATAATTAATTCACTTCTAGATGAAATTTATGTATGAATAGTTTATCAGGTATTATTTATATCTGTGTTATTTTCTAGTGAGAAGGAAGTTCACATTATTTTTATCATCTAGAACAGTTTTCAATGTTGACCTTTTCATTATTCACTGATTTCTTTTTCTGGTAATCCCTGTTGTGGTTTCTGCTGTAGATATTTCTCAATGTTCAAAAGACTGATTTTCTCAAATCCATTTGCATTTTCTGAGACTTGAATCCATTTCTTCATATGAAACAATTAAGCAAACAATTCAAAATGTTAAATGGTGATTTGAGATTCTTGACCAGTTCAAAAAGGACTATTTAGCCTAAAATGCTGTATGATAACCTAAATACTCATCAGTGGTAACAGACTTGAATCCAAGCTACCTCGAACTCTATTTTTCCTTAGCTATAAATCTGTAAGTTTTCTCATCTCATCTCCCAGCATACAGGTGGAAGGAAGGGTGGGAAGCAGCAAGAACTTCATCTTGAACCCCTCTGGGGAAGTTGTACTGTGGAGTTAGGTAAACAGTTCTGCAGGGGTGAAACCAATCTGTTTTACCATTAGTCCAAGATTTAAATAGATTGCTAAATAAAGCAATAATCATGGAAGAGAAGTTTGCTGATGAAATGTAGAAATTGCCTGCCTAATATGAGGCAAGTCACTTTTCTACACACAATGAAAACAATAAAAAATAAAGGTAAGGACTCATGAGGCTTACGTTCTTAGTGAGAGACACAGACAAGTGTTTAGAGCTGTGGGATGTTGTTGAAAGGTTGAGATGTTTAGGGTTTCTCAACCTCAACAGTATTGACCTTTGGGACTAGATAATATTTTGTGGTAGGGGGGCTGTTCCATGCACCGTAGGACGTTTAGCAGCATCCCTGATTTCTGTCCACCAGATGCCAGTAGTAGCACACACCCCCAGTTTTGACAACCAAAAATGCCTCCAGACATTGCCAGCTGTCCCCTGGGGGACGGAGAGGTAGGCAAAGTCCCCAAGAAGAGCCACCATGCTAGATGAGGAGAGAAAATTGGTCTTTGTATATAGTAAGATAGAGGTCATTAATGATCTTGATAAACAACCTTTGAATAGGAGGGCTGAAAGTGAATTTTAGAATGGTGTGGATGAGTGAATGAGAAGAAAGAAATGGAGACAACTCTGGAGAGAAGTATTTTCTGTGAAGAGGAGGAAATAAGAGGTACAAAAGCTAGTGGTGGATGTGGCATCAAGTTAGGCTGTTTTTGTTATTTTTATTTCTTGATTGTTTTCTCTCTTTAAAAAATGAGAGATGCTCCTACATATTTGTAAGTGTTTAGGTGAGATTCACTAGGGTGGGAAAAGTTGGGACAGAAGAGGGTAACAGTCCCTGAAAAGGAGGTTGGGTGAGGATTCAGCCCGAAAGTAGAGGAGTTGACTTGATAAGATACTTTTTACATTATAGCAGAGCATAGAGATTTAGCAAAAGTACAGCACTGGTGATACATTTGCTTACTGAAGTGGAGAGCAAGGTCGTCCACTGAAACAAAGATAAGAGTAGGTTGTGGAAGTAATAAAAGCAGAGTTCAACTTTATATGCATCAAAAATGGGTAAGGTCCAGAAATTCTCTGTCAAACTCTCTGACACTGATCTTGAAATAATACCTGAAATAAAACATTCTCCTAGTTCTAAGTTTTATTGCTAGAAAAAATATACTTTATGTAAAATTAATCACAATTCCCATTAAAAACTTTTTCTACTAAAACAATTTTATTAACCTTGTTCTTGTAGTAAATAAAAACATATTATTTAAGTCTTCGACTTCAAAATTAAGAGCAAATACATTTTTGTAGATCATTTTGCCTGTACAACACTGCATTCCAAACAATAGCAATAGTATAAGGAAAATTATTGTTAAGGAACAACTTTATCATTAAATCAGTATAGTCTCTGACTTGAAGTCAGTTGGCTTAGAGTTTTATATGGGTTTATTGATTTGAGTCATAAAAGATACAAAAGAAGATACATTTGTACAAGTTCAATAACATAAAAAGAAAGTGTCCCCCATGAGAAAAACTCAAACTCAGTGTGTTGATGAGTGCACAAATTTGGGAACAAAGTATTTCCTACTTTGTCACAAACTTGGAAGAAATCTGCAGTCAGTCTGCTACCTTAGCCTCTCTTCTGACCTAGATATTCTACATAAGATATATACCAGTGGCTCATTCTTTAGAAAGTAGTAACTCACCCCAGAGAACTGAACATAAATTGAGGAAATGTTCACTTTGACCTTTATTTTAAAAGCTTGACCAATGCTTTAATTTCATCTTTAGTTGAAATTTTCTGACCTGGAAGAGTGAAACATATTTATATTATGAAACATATTTACATTTATAAAAAGCTCTGACTTTCATGACTAATGGATGTTAATCGCTATGACAGTGACCTTTTGTATCTTACCCGTATTTCTGTGTTACCTTTTAGGGGAAAATCTTTGAGAACTAAATTACCAGGGCTTTTAGAAAAACTAAAATATACTGCTTTGTAAAAATACCAAATTATTGCTAACATAAAGCTTCATATAAATCACGTGAGATTCTAAGACTTTTTATAAATTTCTTTGAAATATATTTTACTTTAATAAATTTGGCTTTTTTAAAAAGGGTAAGTAAGTAGCTACATGTACAAAAAGGGTTATTCTGTTTTGGGTGTTTGTAGAATCGTTATTTTACCAGTATTCTTGCCTTATTCTGGTCATTCTAAAGAAGTATAACCCTTTGAACTAGCAAACAGTATTGAGAAACCAGTGGCTTCCTTCTGATAGTATTTTATAAATGCTGTGGTGTTTTATTATAATCCTTTCTAGCTGGTTCTGCTTAGCCTGTTCTTCTCTGTAGGGCATTCCTAATCTCATTACTTTGGTGGGGACTCAGTTTATAGGCTAAGACATTTAAGGAAGTATCTGAAATGCACTTTGGTCTCTACCAGAAATACCTTGTCTATCTACTGTTGCCAAATGTGTTTAGCTCAAATCCAGGGAGAAATTTTCAATTTTGAAAATTATAAAGAGAAGTAAAATAAATAAAGGCTGTTCAACTTGATGATTAAGTAATAATTAATGAAAAGCAGCTAAATGGGACTTCCAAACTTTTTAATTTTGTGTACCCAGATTTTAAATGTCAATCTGCCCGATCTTCGCTTTATTAAGGTGGCCAGATAAACTCCACACGTCTTTGACAATAAGTAAAGATTTCCTTGCCAGTAAATAGGCCTAATATTTTCTACAACAGAACTAAGCAAGAATCATATTTTATTTATTTATAAGAGTATAATCTTTTCTGTATAGTTTTTATAAACTTAATTCATAGCATGACTGCCACGTATCAAGATTAAAAACTTTATACTGATTTCTAGAACACGAGGTTGGGAATTTAAGAATTACAGGTAAGAATGACATTGTGTTTCTTATTCTTTTCTTTTGAATGTCCAGGTTTCATTCTTCAGGGCACTGCGAGGTGAATAGCATTCTTTTTATCCATCAGTATAGTAGGGTAGGGCCTATGTAGGAGTTATGAATACAGTTATCTGTGAATGGTGGGTGACGTATCACAATTTGATGTCACCTCTCATAAGTGATGTAGTTTATTTTTGGTAAAATATTTATTCTTATTAGCTTATTCTTGAATCAGGCACCAGATAGTAAGTGAGTAACTAATGTCATTACATATGGAAAGTTAATGCTTTCACGACAGTAGATACAGGTCTATCTCTTTAGATTCCTGACAGTGATCAAATTCTTCAGAGATGCTGTGTACAAAGATGTAGACGTTCTGCATATTTTAGCTAAGAAAGGCACTCCCTAGAACTCCCTCATACCCTTAATTTTTGTGTATTTCTAAAAGATGAAAGGCTAGCTGATGATCAGATCTCAGTCAGAATTAAAATTTGAATTCTTACAGTTTAGGCAAGTGAATGTTTCATAGGTAAAAGCTGTCTTTGTTCTACCTGAATAAAATAGAGTCATTTTTAAAAATCTACTCTACCTGAAAATACAGGGCAAAGAAGTTTGTAAGCACACACACAGTGGAAACATAAAGGCTGAAAGGATGATGTAAAGAAAGGTTCTCAGGGTCTCTATGAATTAATATTCCATTTAGTTCACAGAAGAGATGAGACCATATTCCTCTTACCTCACCCCAAATAAAGATTAAAAAGACGTGTGAAAATGTATGTGCTGGGGTGATTAATTACAACTGTAACACTGATTTTCATGTAAGCCTTTGGAAGCCGGTTAGCTTTTTATAAGCATTTCACACCACATTAGAGTTATTTGGTTTTACTATTATTCTATTTTTGAGGCTGAATAAGACCTACCTTCAGCAATTTTTATTTGTTAAAAAAGGACTTGTTGGGGCTTCCCTGGTGGCGCAGTGGTTGGGCGTCCGCCTGCCGGTGCAGGGGCCGCGGGTTCGTGCCCCGGTCTGGGGGGATCCCGCGTGCCGCGGAGCGGCTGGGCCTGTGGGCCGTGGCCGCTGGGCCTGCGCGTCCGGAGACTGTGCTCCGCGGCGGGAGAGGCCACAACAGTGAGAGGCCCGCGTACCGCAAAAAAAAACAAACAAAAAAAAGGATTTGTTTTGGAACACAACACATACACTTAAAATCAGTACACACACAAAATCAATGTCCTCATTCATTGCATAATGAAATTATTTTAACTCCTTAATTAAGTTAAAATTGTGATGAAATCCAAGGGATGGGGATATATACAGTTAAATACAATCAGATCTCTGGCCAATAATATTATGCTGAGATATTAGCAAATTATTATGCACTTTTTATTAGCACACTCTTTTAGAGAAATCCTGTGTCAGGTAAGTATTTTCTGACTCTCTTTGGCATCACAGGATGGCTGCCAGGAGCAGCTGGGACAAAATAATCTAGGTCATGTACAAGGGCAAACAATTTTCCCCTCAAACTTAGAACACAAGTCCTGCACTCCTCTCTGATTGGATGACCTTAAATCAAGTGCCAATCTCCCAACCAATCACTTTGGCTAAAACTAAGAATTTCGCAAATTGGTTTAGGCCCAAATCAATAATGAAATAAAACTTTAATGAAATAAAAACTGAGTAGTTACTCATAAATGAGAGAATGGATCAGGTCAACTAAGAGTGTCATGCAAATTTTGCTGGTGATATCTGAACAACTGTGGATAGTATTTGAAAATTAAAAAGTTTTACTCTGAGCAAAGAACTTATATTCTACTTTCTGAGAATCATGTGAACATAAAACAATTGAATGAAACAAAAGAATGAGGTGGAGGACAGAGAAGAATTAGATTTTTTAAGAAATATTGTCATTTTTGAGACTTTTATTCTCTTTCATGATCCATTTTTTTCCTCCTAATGCTATGTAAGTCTAGTACCTATATTGCTTGAAACATCATAGAAACTCAATAAATTCTGAATTATTAAATATAAATTAATGATGGAAAATCTGTGTAGTAACAAGTTGAGTTTTAATGTAGCCTTTAAAAAATTCAATTAAAAATTTAAACTCAAGTAAATATTTTAAAAGAGAATGGTTGGTTGTCCTACTTTTTTTCTCAAGGAAGTATGACTTTTTAGCTTGAATAAAATTTGTGCTATGAAAAAATGCATATGTTCATTCTGGCCTATTCAAAGAGTGCTACTTTTTCTCTTCCCTGAAAAAGAAGAACTTTATACATGATTTCTTCAGCTTTATACATGCGTTATTGTCTACTTACTTTTAGCTTTCCCTGCAAAAGACAAGGGACTCAGATTAATGACCTTTGCTCATTCTACGAATGTTCTATAAAATGATCCCTTGCCTTTCAAATTACATTGGAAATCAAAAGTACATATATCTTTGAAACGACTTACCTTTCCTTAATTTATCTGAGGATTTATCTTTTTGCTATTAATCTTATTTGGGTTCTAACAAGTTAATGTTGATGTTGAGCTGCTGTATTTTGAGGAGAAATAAGTGAGTATCTACCATTCCAATCTCTCTCTCTCTGGATATAGATTCTGCTTTATGAATATATTGATGGATCCCTCAATGGATAGATATAGATAGATATTATATAAATTAATCACAGAAAATAGAAGTTTATTATCTCTGTCTCTGTCTTTATCTCCTCAGGTTTCCAGTGACTAATTTTATCTCAGGTTCTTTGATATCAACAGTTAGCATGTTTTTCAGTACTACGCCTCTTCAGCTATTATATATGAGCCGTAAAAGACACACTGTAATAAGATACAAGTCCAGAGTTTTATTCTAGATCATCCTGGAATTACATTGTTTTGGATTATGCCATGTTTTTCCTTCCTAGGGGGAAAGAGAAGGAACAATGTGTGTATGTATATTTTCTTAGAGCTGGTAAAAAAAAAAAATGGCAATAAAAATCAAAGTGGCCCATTTCCATTTAGAATCTTTCTTACCTCTATTCCTGAGGGTAACTTTCTTTGTGTGCTGGGGCAACTAGATCAAGTGTATCACATTACAGCTCCATGGCCGTTCTTTTGTACCTGTGAGGATAGCTATTACCTTTTCTTTGAGCCTTCTCTGCATTTCCTGCAAACTCCCTCTTCATCCCTGAGGAACTCTCTGCTAGACACACTCAAATCTATGTCAGGTCCTTATTAAAACATGTGATTAGTTTCTTATCTAGGAATATATGTAAACACAAACACCACCTGTTCTGTTTATTTGACCAATGAAATGATTTGCAAAACAGTGTAAGAGATAATTTCATATGGTAGCCGTAAGTGACTCTGAAGGAGTTTATGGCAATTTTCTTGTTCAGTCTATTTTTCATAATGGCATTGTTTGAGTATGTGTAATTTTTAAAAACTGACATCTCTATCTATCATTCATAGATGTTTTAAGTTTTTAACTGTAATGTATTAAGACTCAGGTTTGACCAAAGAAAATGGAAGGAATTTGTGTTAGTATTATGACTTAGAGAAATCTACTTTTATACCTTGTCATGAATAGGTGAATACAACTGCATTTGAATGGTGGTTGATTACAGTCAAAAATTAAAATACAGTTAATTTTAAATAAAGGAATCAGATTTTATTGCTTTGAACACTTCTCTTTATAATTTTACCATCAAGTAGCTTTTCTTAAACCCGACTAAAACCTAACACATTTCTAAGTACTATAGAAAAAAAATTTCAGCCCTTGTCAATATCCTGTGTAAAAAGATTGTCAATGTGCATTTTTTATAATAGTTGATTTTACACAAGTAGAATGCTCAAACATCTTTGTATCTAGTTTAAATAATTTAAACACGTATTTTCCCTCTGAAATTAGCTTGTGGGTTTAATTTAACGCAGGTGTCAATTTAATTTAATATTTGATTTTTGGAGGGAAGGACAAAAAACATTTTTATAGATTTAGGGGTCTTTTTTGGAAACTCTGTCCCCTATGATAACAGGAGAGAATTGATGGCTATAAGATGTCCTAAACTCTATATAAACAAGTTGCTATGGGGCCATCAAATAGATCTCCTATTTATCACATTCTTAAAATTCCTGAAACCTGGTGATACCTTTCAATCCATATAAATTTAATGTGGCAGCATATTTACCCTAAATATTTGTTAGTAAATTAACAGAAGGTCCTAAAATTAAAGGTCAGGATATTGGATTGTTGTCTCCTCCCCACCATAGTGGCTTGACTGATAAATAATATGCATTAAAATATTATTTGTATTAAAAAAAAAGCTGAAGATAATAGAAGGAAATATAAATGATGATTAATATTATGTTATATTGATAGTTATTTCTAAGCCTAAAATTAAAGATAAAAGTCACAAAGAAAAATATTAATTAATGAGCCTTCTGCATTAGAAAGCATCTTAAAAATTTTTAAAGCCTGTATATTTATTTGTAATATGTATAACATGCTTGATTATAAAGTTTTAAAGATCAATTAAAATATGAATGAAATACTAAAAATAAGAAAAGAATACTATATATAAATATAGTTGTTAATATGGAAATAATTCAATCTCACTAGAAATAAAAGACCATTAGAACACGTATGTATATTTTCACCTAGTTTTAGATTTATTAATGATATTTATTTGTGACATTTATTTGTTCTTTTATTTTTAAGTACAACACCCAGGGTTAATAAACTATGGGAAATCATATAGTAGGGCTATAAATTGTTAACAATTTTAAAGGATAATTTTTAAAATACACCTGAAAAGTGTTTAAAATTTGCATAACTTTTGATCCAGTAATTCTAATTTTAGGAATTTGTTTTAAGGAGGGTAATCACAGATATACCTATATAAATCTATTAGGATGTTCATCACATTGTGATTTGTAACCCTGAAAAGAAAACTAAAAGTATCTAAAATTTAGCTGCATAATTCTGATTAAATACATTTTGACTTATCTTTCTCACAATAAAATATTTATGCTTCTTTTAAAATAATGTAATTATTATTTTACAAATACTGTATGATATCACATGTATGTGGAATCTAAAAAATAAAACAAACTAGTGAATATAACAAAAACTAATTATAATAAACTTATAGTAGAATATTTAATGAGGTATATTGTACTGTATTATTAAATAAAAACAGTGTACAAAATGTATAGTATGATACATTTTTATAAAAATCTGTACATATGGAGAGATTCAAAGACTGAAAAAATACAGACTGTGTTAATAGATGTAATTTTTAGACGTTTAGATTGTGTATGATTATATTTTTATTTCTTAGATATTCAAAAATAGTCATGTATTATTTGAAACAACAACTAAAAATAAACAGTGAAGGTATTCTGTATGATACTTTAATGGTGGATACGTGTCAGCATAAATTTGTCTAAACTCATAGTATGGACACCACCAGCATGAACCCTAAGGTAAACTATGGACTCTGGATGATTATGATGTGTTAATGCGGGTACAACAATTCTTAGAAATGCACCCCTCTGGTGGGGGATGTTGATCTTGAGGGAGGCTGTGCATATGTCAGGGCACACAGCTACATGAGTAATCTGCTCAATTTTGCTGTGCCTCTAAATCTGCTTTTTAAAGATAATCTATCTCAAAAGACAGAAATAGAAATGTTTATTTTCTTTTCCAATTGTATACATACAGCTACTATACAGTCATACCTTAGAGTCAGCCCAACTTACATTTAAATAGGTGAAACTCAATATAATTATTCGTTTCTTTAATTGAAGTATAGTTGATATATAATATTGTGTTAGTTTCTGGTTTACAGCAAAGTGATTCAGTTTTATATATATATATATATTCTTTTTCATATTCTTTTCCATTATGGTTCAGTTCAGGACATTAACTATAGTTCCCTATACTATACAATGGGATTTCGTTGTTTATCCGTTCTCTATATAATTGCATCTGCTAGTCCCAAACTCCCAATCCAACCCTCCGCTGCCCCTCTCCCCTAAAAAATCAATGGGATTATTCTTAAAACCAAATTGAATAGACTCAGAGAGAATACATTTAAAAATATCAGAGTACTTTTCTTGCTGTTCCTGTCCTCAGTTGCTCACAGTTTATTGGGTAAGATAAACATATCATCACAAATTCTAGCTTGAGTGGAATTTATCAGGAAAGGCTGTAAGATATGGATATTCTAGGCAGAAGGACCAGCATGAGCAAAGTCATGAAGGTTGAAATAAAACAAAAGAATACATACCATTAGGTGTTCAAGTTTTGTTGGCAGGGCATAGGCCAAACTATGTGCCTTGGAAAGATGACTGAACTTTCTCCTATAGACAATAGTGGGGCATCAAAAATGTGGTATTGAGGCTGTGGGTGATTGGTGGTCACTAGATAAGGGCTTGGTGGGGCAGAGTCAAGAAAGTACAGCCCTGGGGATGTGGCCACAACAGTCATCTGTGATACTGTCTTTTTCCTCTGGATCAGTCTTGAATGTCCTGAAGTGCCTAAGGATGAGAAGGTTTTAGGAATTAAAGTACACTTAGTGCTCCGCCTCAAAGAATTAGAATTGCGTTACACAGAGTGTTCCTCAGAAAGATAAGTTCCACCATATCTTGCTAGGTTTGCTATGAAAATGAGTTCCATGTCACCAAAAAGTCTGATGAATCCTGAATTAGAAGTTAAATATGTTTCTCTACTAAAGGATATAGCAAAGAGTTTAATACACTAATTTACATTCTGAATCTTTAAGAGAACGTAGTATGTAGAATTTTTTAAACCTCTAAGGCTATAGAGACTTTTTTTCTTATGTGTTTTGTGTATTTATTTATTTTTTGGCTCTGTTGGGTCTTCGTTGCTGCGCACAGGCTTTTCTGTGCTTGCGTCGAGCGGGGGCTACTCTTCGTTGTGGTGCGCAGGCTCTAGGTGTGTGGACTTAAGTAGTTGCGGCGCGTTGGCTCAGTAGTTGTGGCTCACGGGCTCTAGAGCGCAGGCTCAGTAGTTGTGGCGCACGGGCTTAGTTGCTCCGTGGCATGTGGGATCTTCCTGGACCAGGGATCGAACCCATGTCCACTGCATTGGGAGGCTCGCTCATAACCACTGCGCCACCAGGGAAGTCCCTATTTATTTGTTTTTAAGTAACATCTTATAGAACTATGATTCCACAAAACACACTTTGCAAAACACTTAGAATGCAAAGAGAAGGAAAATTTGAAAATCCAGTGTTAGTGAAGAATTTATAATGGCATCAAATTAAACAAATACGCTAATGTTTATGGTTTGGTTGTTAATTCAAAAGAGTTAAGCAAACATCTATGATTTTTTTAAAGGTAGATGTAACATGTATTTACAGACAAATCATCTCAGATTTTTATTGGAATATAAGCCAAAGACTTAGGTGGACAGAGAACTACTGTTCTGGAAATAGGGGGAACATATTTGGGAGGACAAATCAAGGGAAGACAGGAAAAATATAAAGCATAGAATTATTTCAGTTTGTTTTAACTCTTTTTATTATTTTCCCTGTTTACTCCCCTGCAAGAAGGAGTATAGTTTTTAAATATTTTAAACCAACTTTCGTTTGTCTTGTTTCATTTATAGAGCCATAATTAGAAGCTTATATTTTATTCTGTTATTTTAATATGACTGTATTATGCACTTTAAAAATAATGATCTAATGAAGTGTGAATCTAGTAAAGTCATACTTTTAGTTCAAACTACAAATAGGTACCCACAATAATGCTTCCTTAGTTTTCCTCTTATAATCGGTGAGTTTTGGGGAGTCAAGGGGTGCTGATTTGGGTAAACTATTAAGTGAGTGGTTGTTTGAGCTATTTTCTTAAAAAGATTGCTTCAAAGGAAAAGAAACTTTCAGATTTAGATATTTGATAATTTATATGTGATTTGTGGCAGACATTGCAGGTCACATACTGAAAAAGTGTCAAAGGAGAGATTATGTGTTATCGAAAAATAAAGAACTCTCCAGTATCTTCTGTTCTTATTTCAACTTCTTACATGAAAATTTCCCATGACTCAATTATATGACAGTAACCAGCAGGGGCTGCTCTTAGCATTACAGGCAAACTAATTTTCTCTGTAATCGAATTATTTTCAGTCCTTGTTCTGAATGTAACTGAAACAAACTTAGCTTGTTGAGCATTTTACGGTAAAACTTCTGGGCTTTTATTTTCCAGTCAATGTTTTTTGTTTGTTTGTTTCTTTGCCTTTATGCTTTGTCTTCAATCTTCCTCTATATGAGGCCCATATAAATTAATGAAAATAATACCACTTCTTAACAAATCTTTGTAAATTTTTTTTATTGGTACATATATAATTAATGAAAGACAAATTAGGGAATATATGTTCAAAAAAATAAACAATGCATTTTTAATAGAGATAGCAGGAAGGAGAACAAAAATATACTTTCATTAATAGTTGTGATTTCAAATAAAAGCTGGCTTTACTTAGGGCAGTTCACAGTAATACACAAAGCTTTTTTTTTTTTTTTTAAGTGAGTTTCTTTTCCCTAGGTCATTGGAGAAATTAGAATTTAAGATGGTTCTGAGAAATGGCTTTTGAACGTGTACTTGGAAAGATACAGAAATAATCTGTGTATTAGTATCTGGACAGAAGTGGTGTTATTTGTCAAAGGTTAACTGCACCATGTTCATTAAAACTTCTACACCGCAGGTGGGGGCAGTATAACCCTTTCACAATTCATAAATTGCATTGTCTTGCTACTCTTATGTATTTGATTTATGTCCCATCTTTTCTGGAAAAGCTCCAAATAGTTGAATAAATCACCTGTCTTATGATGTTTAAGTATCATAACTAAGAAAATCTGATTACTTGTGATAATGCTGCTGCTTTTATTACTTCCAATTAAGAAACATACTGCTAATCAGATGCTATTAAGACTTTCTAAGTGCCCAAATCATATTTTTGGATAAGACCTCCCTTTTAATAACTCACTCATAGAGCCCTCAAGGTTATTGCTAATAACATGTTTGAGATTGTTAAATTTGAGACAGCACTAATTAGGGAACTTGGTGCTTTGTCGTTACACATATGCATTTGGGTATCAGCTTGTGACACTGTTGTGTGATAGGTGGGGAGTGATGGGGAGGAATTACAAAGGAAGTTCAGGGGTTTTAAAATCTAATGGAGAAAATATTGAGCATGGATGTATCCAGTCTGAATTCTACACAAGTAAGCACCTTTAAATGAAAAACCAACAAATGCTATTCAAGTATTCACATTACGTAAAATTCATCTGTAGTAGCTCTGTACATTATAAACTTTTTCTATAGTCAAATTTCATGAGGAAATTAAACAAATTTTATGATTAATTTTTTTCTTGGAAATTGACAATTCATCTTTTTATATTCAGATGATTGATTTCATGAATCCTTCAATAAAATAAATTCTAAGAAATATCAAAATCTATTTATTTTGGTGCCTAGTGTTTATTCATTTATTCACTGAATACTTCCTAAACAGTTTCCATGGGACAGGCACTTTCTAGGTTCTAGAAGAGTACTCATTCAAAAAAGACTCATTCTTTACCTTTGAGGAGTTTTCAGTTCTTGTGTTATTCTGGAATCAATAAGTGTTCTAATAGAAGTGTCCAGAGAGTGTTATGAGAGCCTAGCTAAGAGACAACTACCCTAGAGTAAAAGTTAGTAACCATAGGTACTTGGGGATTTATGTCATAAGCTCATTTTCAAGTTTTATCCTGAGAAAAAGGCATGTATGAAGATTTGTGCTAACAATATTCAGATTAATAGAAACACAGAGATACTAGAAGCATCAATAAAATGGTGTTAGAAAATTAGCTAGACTTCAAGACATAGCCCTACCTCCACACTTGTACCTGCCCTGATTCCTCTCTCATCTCATCTTTTCTAGGGTCAAATATTTGCTTTCTCATGCCCCTACCACCCAGCAAACTGTAACTTCTTTGTTGTAACGGATTATATCTCTCTTCAACTCTAAATGAAACATCTAGAATAATGATTTGTACATAATTGTCCTCAAAGAGTGAATAAATCAGTGACTTTGATTCCATTTTGCCCATCTGGGTTACTATTTCTGTTTATCTCTACGTTATTTGTGGGAAAATCAGTTTTTCCTCTTTGAATTTGCTTGGGTTAGATCAGAAGATCTCAAAACTTGTTAATATAAAAACTCCCTAATCCAACCATTGTATCCCTTTTTCTGGACACATGATCAGCAAAAGGGGAGACTACCCTACTTACCCAGTGATAGTGAAAGTAAGAAATCTGCGGTAAAATTGAGAATTTCTTTAACTTTTAATAGCCTATATATAGTATAGGTTATTAATTAGCTGTGAATATATGAAATTTGAATCCAATAATAGTATTTAAGAGTCTTAGGCCTTATGCTATGAAAATATAAGCTGGATCTTCACTGTCTATTGGCCAGGCTTAGGAAAAACTCTTGAATCAATCAAATATGTTACTGGGTTATTTTTACTCTTTGCAAATGTTTCTGGCTATAAAATATAAAAGCTTTTAATTATCAATATGAGAACTAAATGAAATCATGGAAATTAATCACAAAATAATAATCCACAATAGAATATCTATAAAACATTTGTACAGGAGGACATATGAAGCTACGGATTGTTTTTACATTTTGCTCCATTCCTAAATTTGGGAAATTTTTAAAATAAGCTAGAATAAAGTATATCTGTAGTCAAAACTCTGGACATTCTATTGCAGTAAGCTTAGAATGATTTGCGGGGTGAAAAAATAATACATTGTTTCAAATGGCCAATGAAAATGTAGTTTATTATTCCATAGTCATAAGAGTATTATTATTTCAAGATGTTTGGGGACTCAAAAGGAAGAAAATGCAGTGGATATAGTTACCACAATTTCCATGATAATTTCATTAAGCCAGATGATCCATTAGGGTTAACATAGTTCTTTACTTTTAATTATCTACTTTTCTTAGTCTGTTTTCCTAACTGGATAAATGGTCCACATTATGCTCCAAGAATGCTCCACCTATGATCAAAGGAGATACCAAGTTGTTCCCAGCGAGCTTTACAATCTGTTTACATCCTAAGTAGCCCTGTCCACAGGCAGATATGGTCCTGCCTTCCAAGGCCATGTAATCTTATTGAAGGAGGTGGAGTGGGTTTTTATGAAGTTCTCTGAATTAAAACAGCAGCTTGTCAGTTATATACACCGAATACACCCAAGAGGAAAGGAAGAATGAGGGAATTATTAGTGATGAATAGGTAAGAGAGCTCAGTACATAAAGCCATTTGGGCCTGATCACGTTGATGTCCAGAGACCTTTGAGATTATGATCGCTACACCCTCAAGTAATTGCAATTATTTATATTTTTGTGGTGCTTTGGATTTTGCAGGACATTTAAGAGCATGTTTTTTTGTTGTTGTTTTTTTTCTTTCCGTGCTATGCACACAACAGCCCAGTGAGGAAAATAAGGTGATTGTCCTTATTTTGCAGATAAGAAAATGGAATAAAGAGACATTAAATTTAATTAAAGTTCACAAAGAAGATATTAGGTCTTACAGTTCTAATCCTATATACATGGGCTCACAGTTTGTAAAAGGTAATTTCATGAGACCCAGAGGCATAGAACTCTTAGGTTGTTCACCAGAAATAAGGGTAGGAACAATTTAAGTGGAAGGGAAAGAAGATTGTACATACCTTCAGATCCTTAATCATATTAGTCCTCTTCCATGTTTGAGTTATGTGGAATCTGTGTGGTCATCAAGGAAAAGAAAGAGAGGGTTGGGTTGATATTTCTGCTGCTTAGAGGTAGGGCTGGCGGCCCTGGACTGACTTGAACTTCTGGGAGATGTCACAATGTAATGAGAATCGTCAGTTTGACCTTATAACTACAGCACCTCTAGTAGGTGAAGAGTTGATCACTTACAGAAAAATAGTCTATGTTATTTAAAACCATGCTTCTTTGTTGATAAGATAAATCATGCTTTTTTTTTCTGAAACACTTAATAAAATGAGTGATTCAATTATTGGGAGAAGGAAGAAGAAAATAAACATACTAAATGATATGCACTTACACAAATGAGTTTTTAATTCTCATCCAAAGAGAGATGATCAAACCTTCTAAGCCATAGAGAGATTTCACTCAACAGGACAGGGTAGGAAGGGTTAGAACTAGATGTGATTAACCAGTATCTCTAGGGAAGTTGTCAGTCCTTTCCATAGTAAGGTTACAGGAACAAACTTTTCTCCTAAAGACACAATATGTTAAAAAAAAAAAAAAAGCTGCTTCTAAGGGAGAACCAGAATTATAAAAGCAGGAAGAATTAGAGAAGGGTGGTCTCTCCTACACTAACACTAACACTTTCATTCTCTTTGCCCATTTATCCCCTTCCTCCATCTACTTTTCCTGACAAATTTGCCTAACTCCTCAGTTCTCCAGCATTATCTTATCCCGTTCACTAGAAACACTCATCTAACACTGCTACCCATGGCTGCCCCAATTAAGCTATTTCTGTCAAACTTAATTGTCTTCTATTTACTTCCCTGTTTGTCTCTTGTAAGTTTTCTAGAGGGCATTGTGTCTTTAGTATTTGGTATGCTGCCTGACCCAGATTAATTGTTCAATAGATAATTGTTAAAGTAATAAAGATATAGTACTCTAGTATTTTACTAAAGGCAGACTAGAAACAGAGCCTTAAAAGTTAACTTGTTACAAAAGCAAATAAATGGATTTTTAAATTAGCCATTGTCAAGGTGCATAAAATTAATATTGACAAAGAAAAATACATAGATAATTTTGTTCAATGGGAAAAAAAGTAATACCCATTCCTGCAACACTCTTACCATTTAATGCCTCTACTACTTGAAAGTAATTATCAGGAATGTCTCCTGTTGAGCAAAGATGTTGGGAGGAGACCTTCAGGACTAGATGAAGAAGACTTGCCCTGTGCTGAAACAGAGGAATTTTCCTCTGTTAAGGAAAACTGACAATTAAGGTGGAGGCTCTTGGTTGCACTTAGTTTCATGGACATGGTGTGAGGCCTGCAAAAGTATATGCTCAGGTTTTCCTCTTGACCACCATATCGCTCATTCACCTTTGCAATTCTCTTTGAGGAAGTGCCTTTACAATCTCTAGTGCTCTGAAAGATGGAGCAATGTCCTTGATCCTCCAGAAATTCCCTAAGGAGCTGAAATTTCCCTACCTAGTTCTTAAGTTCTTAAGAACTTTAGTTCTTAAGTTCTTACCCGTCACTTTCTCATTAGTTGCACCTCTCCGTTGGGAAAATGAAACCCCCCTAGTCAAAGCTGATATACAGACATTTGATTGATATAGGCCTTAACACAAATTATACCGTCATGTCTGTCGGCTGTTCACTTTATTGTCCACTGATGTCTATTTTCAATTAAAAAAATGAAGATCACATGCTAAGGAATTATACTGGGAAAGGCTTTGAATATAAGAATACATGTTCTGGGCTTCCCTGGTGGCGCAGTGGTTGGGAGTCTGCCTGCCGATGCAGGGGACACGGGTTCGTGCCCCGGTCCTGGAGGATCCCACATGCAGCGGAGCGGCTGGGCCCGTGAGCCATGGCCGCTGAGCCTGCGCGTCCTGAACCTGTGCTCCGCAGCGGGAGGGGCCACAACGATGAGAGGCCCGCATACCGCAAAAAAAAAAAAAAAAGAATACATGTTCTTTGTTTCTATTAAACTACACTATTGAAAGGGAGTAGTGTGTGTGACTTTAAAGAGGTATATTATCTGCCCCCTACACACACACACACACACACACACACACACACACACACAAAGGACTTCTGTCACTGCATTTCGCTGTGTATATTATGGACAGATAGAAAGGGAGAAGAAAATGTGAAAATGTATCAGAGTGATACGGCCACAAGCCAAGTAATGCCAGTAGCGATAGGAAACTAATAAATATTCAAGAACCCCCCTCCCCCCAAAAAAGGACTATTGCTCTAAACTGGATGCTCTAAACTGCTCTAAGCTGGATGTCAGAGTAGTTTGGTTTTTGCTCTAAACTGGATGTCAGAGTAGTTTGGTATCTCTTGAGCTATCCTTTGTGTAAGGAAACTGTCAACTACACAAATTATATTTACTCTTTTGGGTCTCAATCATGTTAGACCTACAAGAAATCTTAGATGATGAATCAAATTTTCTCATCTTGCTAATAAAGAAATTGAAGCATAGGTAGGCCAAGCGGTTTGCCAGACTCAAAGCTAATAAATAGAAAAGTTAAAACTAGGAGTCATCTTCTAAGTGTTTGGTCCTATGTTTTTTCTAATAATGCTTTTTTTCCCTCTAATCTGACCTAGTCCCTAAAGTCTAATCAAGAGTATAGCTCTTGTATTCAGTGACATAATTTGATCAAATATCAAAATTTAAAGAATAAAGAACTCAAATCTTTTTTTACAACAATTTTAGTGCTTTGTCCCTTATACCACTGTTTCTCTTTAATCTCTTTAATGACGAGTCACTACTATGATGTGGAGTTTTTTGGAGTGTGCCTATAAAACTTAAGAGTGCTAAACTTAAGCACATTTTAATACATATTTGAGGTTGGCAATTTAATAGACAGTAAAAGTGGTAGATGCAGTTGTGGATTTGTCTATAAAAACATTTAAGTGTGATATGCTACCTAGCACATAGTTGAAGCTCTGTAACACTCTGTTAAATAAATGTATTCACTAAGTAGGTGCAGAAACATGAAAAGCAGCCATGTATTCGACCAGACCATGAACAGTAAACGGAGTTTCTGAAATGTCTCTCTCCTGGGACGAAGGATTTCTACAGGATATTTTTTGTGTTTGGGTTTGTGTATGTGAGACATAGCATGGAGTACTGGAAAGTGATTAGCTAGCTTGGGAGTTAGAAACTTGGATTTCTAAGTCTGTTTTTGTTGTAAACCTGGAGAGGTTGCCTCTCTTGGGCCATAACTTTGTAAAATATAAAATAAAGAATTTGGAATCAGTGTGATCAATCTTGTGAAAAGAAATTCTTTTCTCAGCAATGGTTGCATAATTCTCGTTACCTAGTCCTTTGTATTAGTTTGTTATAAGGTGGCCAGAACAAAGTACCACACCCTAGTTTCAGCTTTTCCACCTTCAAGCGGTGTGATCTTGATTATGTCACTTCCTCTCTTTAGCCCTCAGAATTCTACTCCATAACACGGCCAAGTTGAACCAGATTGCCTTTTAAATCCAATCCAGCTCTGACATGTGGAAGAAAGAAAATAAATTAATACAGATTCCAAGGAAGTAGTAGCTGAAGCAAAAGGGTGGAGAGGCCATATGGAATAAAACTAACCTGTGGTACTCAAACCGAGATATCAGTTTCCTTCAATGATTTGATCTGGAGAGTATGAGTCTAACAGTAAAATATTATTGAAACTGTAAGTTGCAAGTGACTCTTTTAAAACTTTTTAAACGCTTACGAGTATACTAAAATAGACTCTTTGCAAATTACTCTCTTTCCCCTTATAAAATAGTTTCCTATTACCTACAGACGAATTTAGCCTCTGAATTTTTTAATAGGCACACCATGGCTAAAAATAAATATCTGGCTTTAAAAGAAATGTGGTTTTTAAAAGAAAGAACAACAAAATGCCAAGGACACTTCTATAGCCAACTTCATGCTTTGCCTGCTTCAGGAAGAGACTAGTAAAAAACAGGTGTCACTAATCACCGTGCAATCTGGGATCTCCAGTTGGAGGTGGAAAGAACCTCAACCAGCTGCTTTCTCCTCTGATTAAAAATTCCTTCATATTAAACTCTTAACCTTTTGCTCTTATACTCTCATGCGTTTTGTACTTTTTTTTTTTTTTATGGGCTTGGGGAAATGAACGGATTAGCAGCATCTTACCTCTGAGTCAGTAAGTTAATTAAAGAGTGTGTATATAAAATGAAATAATGAATTATTTAGCTGATAACAAACATCATATAAAATTCCATTTATTGGATAGTCAATTCAATTTTATTAGTTTTAGAATTACATAAATTATTTTTAACACAATGCGAAAACATTTAGTATTTATAGATTTATTTTTCATGTGGTATGTTTGTTGTTTTACAACCATATTTTTTTGTACTTTATAGACTGTTTTAAATATCTGGTTGAAGAAGGGTGTAGTTTGATTAAGAAGGAAACGATACAGCTACTGAATCAGGAAGACATAAAAGGCTGAATGATTCTGGCATTTTTCCTTCCCTTTTTTCTCTAACCTGGAACAGTTGCTGACCCTTTTAAGAGTATCCTTTTCAAAGTTAATTCATTATATCAGATCACTCTAACTAGGAAGCAATTTGTTAAACACAAATAGCATTGGACAAATTTTCCTAACCCTCATTTGGCATGCCTCTTGCAGAAGGCAGAAAATTCTATGAGGTATATACAGTTACTTAATTCAAGCCTTAAGGAATAAAGCACTCCCGATTAAGAGTTCAGGTTAGTCTCAGTTCTGTTTCTCTCCTTCACCAATTCAACTTTAACTTTATCAGCATTTATCACTCCTCTGTGTACAGGATGACCATACATTCAGATTTTCCCAGGACAGTCCCTGTTTAAACCTGCTGCTCTGCCATCTGTCTGGAGATTATTCCCTTTCACTCTCAAAAGTGTCCTGGTTTGGAAAGTAAGTTATATGGTCCCTTTACTACCATACATATACTCTATAGGCCTTCCACAAAGTTATCCCTAGCTAACTTTAAAATGAGGATATTCTCTACCATTGCCTTCAAATTTGAATATTTCAGAATATGCTGTCTTTTCCCCTCTGAACTAGACCTTATGATGTTATTGTGTAATTGTGTAATTATTGAGTAATAAGGTATAGTAATATTGTGTTATCACTTCTCCTTACCTAAAGGAGTATTCTTAAGAGATTTACAGAAATGCATAGCCCAGTGACCTTCTGGAAATGCAAACACTATCTTGTTAAAGTTGTGACTTTGTATAATGCAATAAGCTAAGCAGAGCATGGTAGGAAGAACACAGTGGCTAGAATATAGTCTGGCTGAGTTGTGATCTTGGGCAAATGTAACTTCTTTAAGCCTCCATTTCCTCTTCTATAATTTGAGGATAATGACATTTTTTTGAATGATGGTTTTAAGAGTTGAGGCATTATATATTAAGTGTTCAGAACTGTGCCTGATGTACAACCAGTGTAGAAAACATGGAAGCAACTATAATTATCATTTTTTGTTGGATAAGATCACTGGACATTTATGGGTATCAATGGAGTAAAAGAGTTTCTTTTCCATCTTCAAGAGAAAATTCTCTAAACTATGTAGTTTGGTAGAGTTCAATCCAAGTTGAACTTCGTAATGTGGTTGACTCTGATTCCAGAGATTAGTATTCAGTTCAAATGTTTAAAAAGTATGGATTTTAAGCACTTAACCAATTAGAACTAATGATGGAACAAAAAACCTGAATTATCCTTTAAAGAGATTATCCTTTATGTAATTACTTTGCTTATGATGAATTTGAGCAAATTTAAAATGAACAATACATTGGAAGAATCAGCTTGTAAAATAATTTAAAAAAAAAGATCTGTGATTTGTCAAGTAACAAACTTCTGTCCTCAACAATAGAAAAAATTTTCAATATCTTAAGAAAGAATTGCTCATTTAATAAAATGTATAATTTAATATACCTTTATATAAGTCAAATATTTATCTCATAAAATAAAGCATCATATGTTCTTTAATTACTTTTGTTCTTTCTCTACAACAAGAATTCCAACTTCTGTTTGTTCCCTTAACATAAGCAAGCTGTTTTGAGAGGCAAGTTATGTTGAAAATATGTTCCAGATTTACGCTGATGTTCAGTATGAACTGCAAACAACCATCTTTTGGTCAGATCACACATTACACCATGTGTTCCAAGTTTGGAATTGAAAATGAGGGTCATTATGGAGGAACATTTTTTCAAGTTTTAATCAGAAAGTGTGACTTCAAATCCTAGTCTCACCTGTGATTTTGAAAATTTGCTACTTGTCTGCATTTCAACATTCTCAAGATCCTGTTTTTTATGCCTCATGTTAAAGCACATTTCTTTTTGGAGGTTGTACAGGCTTAATGGCCAAATGTTCTACACTGAGGAAAAAAAGATGCAAAATGTGTTCCCAGAGTCACCTACAGCATCATGCTATTTTCATTTGTATTTCAATAATGACAAAGTGTGGTGTGTTCCCAACCTAGCTCCCTCCCTCATATATTTTTAAATTGCATTGTTCATGATACCTGTTTTAAATCCTTGATGTAACAATGTAAGATAATTTGGTAAATTAATTAAACTGAGTGAATTCCCTATTCAAAGTTAGTTAGCATTTATATAGCAGTTAACTATCCTAGGCTTTCTTAAACAAAGTCAGTAACATGTAAAAATTATCCTCCTTCAAAGACAATTGAAAATGCTGTCTTTAATGCATGAATATTCTTAACATCAATTATACACTAAAAGGTTTTGTCATACCTGTTGATTTTAAGTTATTACAAAGCAGACAAGTTGAAAGCATTTGTCTAATGATACCAACTATTCATTCTGTCTACTTTACAGAGATGTTGTGAGACTCCAAGTGAAATAATGTGTGCAAAATTACTTTGTATGATAAAGTGATATATGTAAAGTTTATTCACTCCATATTAATATTGAATGTCTAACATGTGCCAGCCACTGTCGTAGGCACTTAATAGTAGTCTACAACTACTACTAACTGTCCATTATTTAATTCAAATTCAACTGTATAGATATAGATATGGATATAGGTAGCAATTATATGTATGAATTGCTACTCCTTCTTGATTACTTATTCAATCCCTGCCATTTGAAATTTTTCTCACCTTTATTCCTTTATATGTTTTCCTCCTGTTCAAGATTTGATTCATGCTCTTTAAACCAACTAATGAAAACAAATGCAAAGGTCTATACTACAGTTTTCAGGGCTTATCCTAAGCCTACAGTGTCCTGTCCCCAAAATCTGTGCTTCCCAGATTTTGATGTCCATAGGAATCACCTGAAAATCTTGTGGCTTCTGATTCAGTGGGATGTGAAATTCTCCATTTCTAACAAGCTGCCACCCTGATGCCCATGCTCTAAAGAGCACACTTTGGGGAGCAAGCCTCCATTGTATTGAGACTGAGGATTGGTGCCCCACTTGGCCTGTAAAATTATTTTCCTGCATCCCATTTATTTTCAACAGACATTCTTCTTATAAATAATTAAATCTTTGAGCTGCAAACAACATCCTGCATACTTATCCTACTTTAACACATGCCATGTGCAAATAATTTTAACCACAAAGGATCTTTGTTTCATACCTGATCTAGGAAACTCACTCACTTTAATTAGCTAGTTCACAGGCAGTAAAAATCACAGGAGCCAGGTGAATTGAACTCCATGTGTTTTGTCCCTGGAGAATTAACATGTAGAATCCATTCTCCCTGCTGCTTGCCCCGCCTTGATTACTCTATGTAATGCAAATACTGGATGATTCCAACATAACCCACCACATGCCATGGCAAAGTTAAATTAAGTCAACACCGGATTTCAGTCTAGTTCCATTTATGTTGCCCTTTGTATTAAGCATCCATGGTTTGGTTCAATACGCTTCCCCTCTGCTCAAAATTCTTTGTAACTTTATGTAGTTTGGACTACTTTTAAATATTTTAATTGCACTGTTTCCATTGTTTAAAAGTATCACCACAGAAATGTTAGAATAACAACTTCCGCTTTTCAGTTATTTCAGTTACATCATTAATATTAAATGACCAGATAAATATTTTTATATACAAAATATAAATATTTTTATATACAAACTCCTGATCATGATAGAAAAGGCTTCAAATTCTGGCTCTTATTTAATTTTGCACACTCATCTTCTTTAACCACATATGTATCTTACACCTTAGCCTTATAAATTTATCTCGATTTTTTAATTTAAACTTTTCTCTAATATATGTGTTGGAATGCCGTGTGTTTGGTCAGGGAGAGGTCTGGCCACCTTGTTAGTCAAAGATCCCTCCAGATGCTTCTCTAACCTCAATTCTCTGCAGCCATTTCTTTAACCCCATTCTTTAACCTTCAGTAAAGCCCTTCCATAGCCAACCCTGTGCATAATTCAGTTATAACAACTTAGCAACATTTTTTCCAACTCTGTTATTACTTTTTGCCTTTCCTAATAGACTGGAGGGCAGTTTTTTTCTTTAATAGTTGTACTTCCAGTACTTAGGTTTGGGACTCTCACATAGCAGTACTCAGTTATATTTTGTTCATTTTTTAATGAATGATATGTACCTAAATTTTAAGTATTAAATATATGACACTTTTCTTATTTCCAAGTCCAGTGTAGTTCTAGCATGAAAACTATATACCTGGCTGTCCAGGAAAACATAGGGAAATGATAACTTTTCATAAAGTTTCAGAAGGAGTGACAGGATATAATAGGGTATACCAGAGCCAGACTGAACCCAGATTATGGTGTTTATTTTAAATGGTTATAAATTCTTTGACACTCCTACCATTGAGATACGGGGTGTACGTCACCTCCCTTTGAAATCTGGGCAGGATTGTGAATACTTCAACCAATAAAATATGGTGGTGGTGATGCTGGATGATTTCCAAGGCCAGTTCATTAAAGGACGTTTAGCTTCCACCTGGTTTTTTTGGCACTCTCACTCTGGGGGAAGCCATACAGCACATAAGAAATCCAGCTACCCTGAGACCTTCATGTTGGAGAGGCCATGTGTAGGTGCTCCAGTCGAAAGCGCCCAGGTGAACTCCTAGCCAAGAGCCAGCGTTACCTGTCAGCCAAGTTATGGGACACTTCGGAAGCCCAGTTAGGTAAAATTCATTCGACTGCAGCCAACCACAACTGACATCAGATTACAACTGCATGAGAGACTCCAAGAGCAAACGACCCAGCCAAGCTCTTCTCCAATTCCTGACCCACAAAATAGGGAGCAAATTAAACTGTTTTAAGCCACTCAATTTAGGGGTAATTTGTTACACAGCAACAGTAAATAGAACCATTCAGAGTCACAACCAGGACCCTGGGCCCTACTCTATCTGTATGCCTCCAGGAAAGTCACTCTTCCTCTTTAAGTCTTAATTAGTCTTGGTAGCTATCAACAATAATGACTTGTATTTTCAAAAACTATTATCAACATTATCATGTTTCTAAATTCAGAGATAGAATAGCTATCATTATTATCTCTCCAACTGTGGCCTGCCATTTCAGGGGTAGGCTTTTGCCACATAAGAACTTGAACATAAACCTTACTCCAGGTTCTCTTTAGCCAAAGGAAATTCTGACCTAGACATTTGCATACACCCTTGCCTCTAATTCACTTCACCTGTAAGTGAGAAGTACCAGTTCAGTGGATGATCTCCAAAGTCTGATCTAGCTCTATGATTCCAAGATTCTATAATCTTCTAATAATAATACCTTTCTACTTTAATCTATGAACTTAGAGTAGGAAGTAACAATGTGAGCATGGAGGCTAGCAGTTTTTCAAAATGGAGTATTGCTATAAAGTATGGGGAAGAAAGTCACAGAAGGGAAATGTGAGTGACGGCTTGCTTGAGAAATGAAAAGACAAGCAATAATTCATTGAAAATAGGTGAGCGAGGCAAAGTGGTGGCATTTTTTCCCAGTCGTTATTTTTATAATGGGAAACATGATGCACATTTCCCTACTTTGGACAGTGTGCTTGCCAAAACTCCTGAACTGTCATGATTTTACTGATATCCTCAATGGATATTTTCCTTAAAAACAAAGTGGGGGTGAAGGTACAGTAATTTCTAAATAGGCTAAGCTCTCGTTGGGATAAATGGATAATGGGACAATAGCTAACGATTTACCATAAATCATTTATTAATATTTGCCATTGCTCTCTGGTGGGTAATTGAATACTCTGAGGACACATATAGGACTAGGGAACTATAGACAATGTATCTTGGCTCTAATATCGACTCGTTGAATGACAATAGGAGAGCAACTGAGCCTACATAGCTTGAAAAATGGAAGAATTTCTATAAGGTGAAATTATCATTCCCATTTCACATTGTTTATAAAATTTATAAAGAGATTAATGAATTAATACTTAGAGAAAAGATGTTACCTATATGATAAATATAGGAAAATTAACTGAAACTCAAAACAAAGGTGATTAAAGACACCTAAAATAATTGACATCACTTGAATTCTGCTTTCAGCTTATTTGCTTTGTATTAACTCATCAATCAACAAGTATGACAAAAACCTTTTAGTTAAGTGATTGAACTTCAGAATATTTATGCATTAAGAATGATGTTTTCAATTATCTTCTAAGAATGGATGACTTTTATATTTTATTGCCTTTGTTATATTAAAAAATCCTGAAATATGTAACTCCCATGTAAATACTTATTAAAGTACCTAGATTAGCGGGATTAGCCAGTCAAGATCCATAAAGTAATTAGTAAGCAATTAATTGTCTAATCATACATCTTCTTCCAAGAATGATTTAAAGTAGGCATCATGAACATTGTTATTTATAACATATGGATGGCATAGATTCATAACATATTAAACATTATAATTAAGTAAATAGAAATGGAAATAAAATTTTGTTTTAAATGTCACAAAGAATAAACATATCCTATATTTCTTTATCTTCCATATACTACTTTGGACCAATTTAGTCCAGAGCAACCTCCATAAGGAAAAGTGCATACAAAGTTGATTTTTATAAAATACTTTTCAGGGTGTAATGCTGGTTTTTGTTTGTTTGTTTATTTCTGTTTTTCTCTGTTGGTTTTTCTTTCTGAATTAAACTTGTCATTGTTCTAGTTTTGAAGTAATATCATATTGGCATGTATGTATGGTGATATAAGAGAAGCGCATCTCATAGATATTTTAGCCTCCACTTCAGTATGTCCATTCATAGATACAGAATGTCATTGAAATGCCCACATTATCAAATAATGGCAATCAAATATTAATTTTCAATTGCTATTTTGAGCACATTAGCTTTTGATGAATGTGGAATCTACTTTTTTGGATTTTTTTTACTGAAGATAGGCAAAAGGGACAATATTTTTGGTAGCAAAGAAATATCTATTTAAATTGGTCCACTAATATAATAGTAAAATTTGCTTTTATCCCATTGGAACTGATACAATAGGTATTGATAACTTCTTATAGCAATCCAAAAAGTGTTCTATAATCAGTATATTTATCAGTATATCAGTATTCTACAATAAAATCTAAAGGAACACATTAATGGAATAAGTTTGAAAAATGCAGATAAAAAATAGTTATGTGTATGTTTCTTTTTAATTGGAGACCTCATAAATGTGATACACTAATCTTCACTGAACTTCCTCAGAGTGCCCCAAACTTATTTTGTTCAGTGCACACTTTTTCTCACACCTTTGTGAGGTCAGAGTTCTGCAAAACACAATTTGGAATAATCTGCTCTATGCAGCATTTTCTAATGCAAACAATCTCATTTTCCCATTCTGTCACTAACAGATGGAGCTCACTATCTTTTTTCAGTGTTTCTAGAGTTTCACTGTCTTGTTTTCCTTTCTTGATTTAAATCAAGTTGAAGTTGACTTTTAATCTTTTCTTTGTTCTAGAAGTATTTATTAGATAAAAAGTTACCTGAAACTTTAGCATGTTTCGTTGGTAAATGACAGAGAAATATATTAGAAAACTATAGACTACGTAGTATGAAGTAAAAAATTACTTCATATTTGAGATGAAAAGTTTTCTAAATAAGTGACTTGTCAAGATTTAATATAATCAAAATTTAGTTGAAATTAATAATCATGTTAAACTACAGGCTAGTTCAGTTAACAAAATTGTATCTTATAAATCTAGGTAGTCATTTTAAATATAATTTATTTTCCTTTTTTAAAGCATCTGTGAAATGATGTTTTATTTCAGTGCTTAGCAACCACAGACACACAAACAGACACACATATCCATAGATAGTCATTTTTTTTGCATGGCTAAACATATCTATATGTCTAGATCAGATTAAGGAAGTTTCCTATATAGTAACTTTATATATTTGAAGATTGTTAAATAAAAATTAAATTTGTTAATCTAAATCTTCAGTTTATTACTTGTTCAAAATTTTATAGATTAAGTAGAAAAATATTAGCAAAAACATCTAAGTTAAAAGAGCATCATAGACATTTTTTTTCCTCTAAATGTGACTTTCCACCATGGCCATAGAGACTCAGCAAAACTTATGGCAGTGCTCTACAACCAAAAACCAAAGTTTTGTTGACTGGCCTATTGTTCATCTTGGTTTGGTACATGTAATGGTCAAAGTATAGCTATATCTAGCTATACTCAATGAAATGGAAGTGAAAACCAATATATGTAGCAGTTCTTCTCATTTAATACACATTCAAATCACTTGGGAATCTTGTCAAAATTAAGATCCTAATACAGTAGGTCTGGAGTAGGGCCTGGGAGTCTTCCTTTCTAACTAACACCCAAATGATGATGATGATGTTGATGGTGATGATTTAGTTGGTCAGCTGTACAGCTCAGGGCTCTATCAGTGATCTACATTGACCAATTCTGTACATGTGGTTTATCATTTATTGTTTATAATCAGTTATTGTTCACCTGTAAATCATAATTCAGAACAAAAGCCAAAATAAAACCACAGTGAGAGGCAAAAAAACAATGTTCGTTTCTTATTAACTAGCAGTCATTTATTGTTATGATTGAAATCTGTATTTAACATTTGCTTCATATTCTTCAAAATGTAGTCTTCACGATGAGTTCCCCATCTGTAATTCCTTTGTTGTCTCTTACCAAGTAGTTCAGACCCTGCTAAAATTCATCCCTGATGTTTCAGTGTATATCCAGGTAGGTAAATTATTCTCCCATGCTGTCCATTGCAGGGACATATTCTTTTTTTTTTAAATTAATTTTTATGGAAGTATAGTTGCTTTTCAATGTTGTGTTAGTTGCTACTGTACCACAAAGCGAATCAGCTATACGAATACATATATCCCCTCTTTTTTTGGATTTCCTTACCGTTTAGGTCACCACAGAGCACTGAGTAGAGTTCCCTGTGCTATACAGTAGGTTATCATTAGTTATCTATTTTATACATAGTATCAATAGTGTATGTATGTCTGAATTGGGAGGTTGGGACATATTCTTTTATTTAAAGTAATCTAGCTTTAGAAAAAGATCTGCTCGATAACTTAGTCATGTTTGCTCATCTCTTCCATGGTTAGTTTAGTGTCTAGATACCTATCATTGTTCTCTCCATCCTACCATCTCTCTTAAGTGTCCACTTTCTATTTTTAAATAAATACTGGAAGCTTCCAAGGAAGACAATTGCCATTTAAAAATACATATTTTCACTTACTGTCAACTTCCTATTTTATTCAAAACTAATTTTAATAAGATATTATTATCTAAGTATAGCAGTTTTTTAAAATGATGATCATACCATGTTTTACCTCATTCCTTCGACTGAATATTATTCCAAAAATAACTAAATCGGGTATAATTGTAGAATAAAATATTCACAGATTTTGTCAATTCACAGGGTTTTACTAAGTGGATGGAAAATTCAAACAGCTTGGGAGTATAAACTATGATTAAATTATAAATCCACTTGCCTAACTCTGCTCATATTTTCTCTCTTCCTTGCTCCCTCTTTTTCTCTTCATTGTTTCTCATTTGAAATATTCTATTTATTTAATGTACAGATGGAAAATACAGCCTCTCGTCATGGCGTTACCCTTTTTTCCTAGATGATGATGATTAATCAATTAAGAATTTATGAAAAAGAAACACCTGGCACACTTCCATAAACAAACAGGTTTCCTGTGGTTTTCAGAGCAGCTGAGGGTATTTCAAAGGGTCAGGAGCCTCTGTGAGTAACACTCTCTTCACAGTGTGACTTCCCCACATGCCTGGTTCTCATAAATATGCACCCTTACACCCAACATTCAAGTGTGTATGTATGTATGTATGTATATATATGTATGTATGTATGTATGTATTTAGCAGGCACATGTTGCAAAGGCTACAGAGGAACAAAGAATGTAAGGGAGAGAGGGGAAGGATTAAGTTTAAAACACATGGGTATTGACAAAGTTGTTTTTCTAAAACTGTATTTTTTTTGAATAACCATAAGTGTGAACCAGAGAAAATAGAAATAGATGCTATATGGTAAGAAACATACAGCACAATGCCTGTACCTCAGGTGATTTTGTCTTACAAGTTGACGGCAGCAATCTGTGTTGGATACAGGGCACCAATAAAAGAAGTATACTACCATACCTCCTTCAGCTGTTCTTCCAGACCTACTTTCTTGCCCTTGACTACACTTCTGTGGAAAATTCTGTTTTTCACATCCAAGGGGGTTAATATCATAAATATTAAATTTATGGTACTGTGATATTTTCTTCCTTTTGATACCTTCTCTATATATTTTACCTTTCTTGACTTAAATGCCAATTTCTTTTAAAAGGTAGGGTCCAAGAGCATTGCCACCCAGTCCTTTAAGGCTTTGTGTTTAGTAGAGCAGCTACTAATCACATGTCCAAATTGAGATGTGTTGTTAGTATAAAACATAACCAGGTTTTAATGACTTAGAACACATGAAAGAATGGGAAATATGTTATTAATAATTTTTAGAATGATTGTATGTTGAAATGATATCATTTTGAATATATTGGGTTAAGTAAGATATATGTTAACATTAGTTTCACCTGTTCCATTTTAATATGGTTACTAGAAACTTTAAAACTACATTTGTGGCTCACATGATATTTCTTTTGGACAGTGCTGATATAAGGTTGTATTTTTTTTAAATTCTGCAGTGTGCAATATTGTTTTCTCATTTTGATAATGTCATTCCCAATCAATCTGAATCCTAAAAAAACCTCCTCAAACATGGTAAAAACCTCACAATAAAGATCATTTTCCCAAACCATATATTTAAGTCAAACTCAAAGTTAGCATCTGTTTTCTAAAGCACTTAAGTATCATAAAGTATTCAAATTTAGAAAAGTGATTTTTCATTCTTAGCCTTAAACAGTAATCAACAACTGTGCAAAATGAGTATATGCTCTTTATAAATTAAAAATAATTGTTTGAAAATAAGTTTAAAATCAAGGGGGAAAGTACGATAGAAAAATTTTAAAATACTAAATTTGCTATTTTTAAACTTATGGCATTTTCTAATTAATTTATAGCTAAGTATTCTCTCATTTCTTGTAAAATGCTTAGTATAACACTAATTTTTACTCTCTTACTTTGAAAAAATATATTAATCCTGATTTTAAAATTACAATAGAAATGTTGAAGATACTCACAAACATGTATTGCCACCAGCACATTAATACATGCCTTAATCATAGTAGGGTAAAGAGGTATTTCAACATTATTTAGTAAACAACAGAAATCAGCATAAGACAAATCTGCTCTGGGCGCTCTCCTCTCCAGGCATGTAGAGTGAGACAGCAAAACTGCCTCATATAATGTGGGCTTTGTTTATAAGCCAGCCTTATTCTGTACATTTTTTTACGAGACCTTTATATTTAACTTAAAGTGTTGCTCTCCAGAATCCATAATAGTCATATCTAAAGAGATACTTTGACAAAGGCAGGGTGCTTTCTCGAGATTATTTTTTTGTTAGTCACCAAATAATCATGAAGAGTAATAAAAACATATATGTGTGTATGTATATATATATACATATATACATACGCACACACACGCATGCAGGCACACACACACATATATTTTTAAAAACACCTATTTGGTAAATTTTTCCATGCTTAGTGTAGTACACCCCCCAGCACAACATCATACCTCATAATTTTTAAGTTATCTTTTTTTTAAGTTATCTTTCAGGATCCACATTAAGGAAGTAGATCTTGATTGTTCTATACACTCTGATTTTTGTTAAGAGTTACCTTACGTTTACTTTGTTCTTAGTGGACTATTGAGTTAGCAGAGAAGTGAAGTGAGCACAGAGTGGTCAGTGCATTACAATTTACTACCTTTCAAGGCGTGCTATAATCATCGTCTCATGGTGATTTGCCAGAGTGGACTATTGCTGAATCATGTTAATGATTTGTACCAGTTCCAGAGGATTCAGCTGGTTTCCATTTTCATTAGTGAGAATCTATGTCCTTAACAGTCAATGATTTATACTTAAGTCAACAACTGACACAAAGAAATTTGAATTAATGCAGTAATGGGATGAGGCTAAAATTTCTTCGTGTGCACAAAGTCTTTAGAATAGACTGAAATTCTGAAGGACTGTGATGGTGAGAGCCTGCAATTCTGATAAAAATCATAATAATTACTATAATCATTGGAAATTAAGGCAAAAAAAATTCAGATACAACATAAATGTGAGAAGCCACACATATACTTGATAAATGTGCATTGTTTTCATGTAATGAGAAATGGAATCTGATGAATGAAATGTCATGGTCAAACCCTTTCAATCAGTAATAAAATGCAACATTGTTCATACCATGATTTTATCTGTCTTGAAGGTTTCTTTTATTGTGAAGCAAACTTTTATTCTTTTCTTTTAAAATTGTAAGTTTTATTATATTATTGAACTGTTACATTTATTCATTTTTTTTTAGAAATGAACTTGTGATTTCATAAATGACCTTTTTCTTGGAAACTTCCAAGACTAGGTTAATTAACCGTATTAGACAGATGGACAGATGTATTTTATTCTTTCTTCACATACATTAGCTTTTATCTGAACTTGATGAGATTTCCATATGCATATGCCTTAGCTTTCTGCTTTGATCTTTACTACTTCTTCATTAACATATGCCATTCTTGAGTCATTTTTTGGATCTTATTATCTATGAAGGGCTTCATATTTGAGGGTTTTTTTAAGATTAATTTTTAAAAAATCCTGTAACACAATAAACTTTCATCTTTAATATAAACATTGCCAAATAAATACACATACCTATATATCCATATTTGTCTAGCTATCTATAGAGAGTGTCATGTTCTTATAAGTTTTTTATATATAGTCTTAGTTGGATATTTTTAGAGTACTGAGATCAGATTTTGACCTTCTGATTAAATAAAGATATCTTAAGAGCCATCAATAAAGAATGCGGGGGAAAAAAGCTTGCAAAATAATCCTAGGCAGAATACAAAGAAACTGGATTTATTCTGTCTTAAACCAAGTCAAAGATGGGGATTGTAATAACATGAGTAATGAATTACCAGTTGAGGCATTGAAGCTGTGAAGTTTTTCCATTGGACATTTTTAATGGAAAATATGAACAAATATTGATTGCTTTTTTCTCAGCTCATACAAATGTGCTCCTTTTTAGAGACACGTGGCTGATGTAGTTGTTCTTTTTTTTTATTATTTTTTATTTTTTTGCGGTACGCAGGCCTCTCACTGCTGTGGCCTCTCCCGTTGCGGAGCACAGGCTCCGGACGCGTAGGCTCAGCAGCCATGGCTCACGGGCCCAGCCGCTCCGCGGTATGTGGGATCTTCCCGGACCGGGGCACGAACCCGCGTTCCCTGCATCAGCAGGCGGACTCTCAACCACTGCGCCACCAGGGAAGCCCCTGTAGTTGTTCCTTTGATGGGACTTTGAGGCATTGAATAATTGAGAAAGCTGTAAGTATGTTCAGATGCTAAAACAGAAACACAATTCAGATTATTATATTCTCTTTGAAATGAATGAGCCTTCATCCGATGGATATATTGTGTAGCTTATATTGTAATTCTGGAATTCTTGAGTCACTGTTTTATCTCCAATGCATTTGTGAATAACCAATCAAAAATATTAAGTTAACGCTAATGCTCTAAATTGCAAGAAATGATTCCTCGGTCCTGGCATAACAACTAAATGATTGTTTCTTCTGCTTTTAAATATAAAAATGATTTTATAGTCATGGAATATCAGAGTTGGGAGAAAGATTCCATCTGGTAACCTCCTTCTTATTTGTTTGAAAGAAAGGTTATTCTATACAGAAATAATTTTTTATCTTGGTTTAATTCACAGTATATCTTAGTTTAAATCTTTCTATTTTCAGGTAAATCACATTTTTAAGAGAGAAGACCTGATATAACTCATGATTTGTATTAATTCCTTTAAATTGGTGCTTGTAGCCCCTTTAACAGGCAGGCTATAAAAGTGCCAGATACCTTCAGTTAGTAGGAATAAGGAAAAGAAGAGGGATGGTCAAGCTCAATGACAAATAGAAAGTAGGCTTTGTTTTTAGTTTTGAATTGAAAGAAATCTTGCATAGTTTCAAAAACAGTATTTTCAAAAAAAAACCCAGTATTTTCAGTGGCTGCTTAAACTTCATATTTTTTGCATTCAATGAGAAATTAAGAAAGCTTGGAAATTAAAATATCCTTTTTTCTGAGAAGTAATAATTGTAAAAATAAATATTTCTTTTATTATGAATCGAAAACTTTATGAAATAATTGAAAGAGATTTTGATGCAAAGCTGGCGTGAAGACTCAAAATACAAGAAAGGATGTAATTCATCCAAAGGAGTTTTGGGACAAATTGGATTTACTTTGGTCTTGCTTCATAATCAAGGTCAAATTCATGGAAAAATGGAATTGATATAAAATATCTAAAATAAAACTGTAAAAGGATCCAAAGTTTTCTAAAAACATCTTTCTCTAAAATGAAAAACTAATCTAAATCTTAATATGGTTATTAAATTGGGGAAGAAATTCCCCCCGTCTATATGTAACTATGTAATTCTGTTTAATACCTACTACTTAACCTTGCATACATGAAAATAGAATAGGCTTTATTGTTTTATCCAGGTTTATTACTGTTCTGCATCTGAAACCTATATATAATTATCTGTTCATAAAGACTGCAAAAAAGAAATATTATTTATTTTTAAACTCTTCAAAAGAATTTCCCCCTGATTTGCAGAATATGACATGTGAATTATAAATAAGCCTGTGGCTTCAATTTTTGAAGTAGCTATTAGATATTAAATTTATTTTATAAGGGATTTAAGTAATTGACAAAATGTTGGTAGACAGAAGAAATGTAAAGTGAAATCTAAAATTAATTTTTTATGTACTTCAGTCTCTTTACTGTTGGTGACTTATTGTACTTAGCAGTGGATAAGTTGGGTTTAAAACAGCTGCACAGAAAATACTAAATATAGAACTTATTCATATCCTAGGCTTTTTCTTTAGAATCAGTTGAACTTAATTCCATCCATAAAATTAACATCTTTACGGAAAGAAGTGTCGATGAAAATATTGGTCTTTTGACAAAATCCATTTCATGGAGTATATTGATGCTATTTAATTGTTCAGTCATATTAACTAGGTTTTCAAATTATTTTGTGTAGCTTAAGAATTTAGCCTAAGTGAAATATAAAATTGAAATAGGATTTTTTATTTATAGTGATAACTAAATAAATTAAAAATGTTTTTATCTCCTAAACACCTAGGAAACAGGGGTATGGTATATATTATCTATTTATGTGGTTAAAATTGTCTTACAATGTAGCTCTTCTCTACTATCCCAACCCATAGTATCACTGACTTTTTGAACGTTTGCCCTCGGTCTTTGTTTAATTCATGTAATTCAATTTAATACTTAGTGTAAGCTCTTTGTATATCCATCTATCCAGAATATTTCCCACCCTTAACAGAACATTGATTTCAAGAATCTGACTAAAGCTATGGATTGTCTCCTCCAAAGAAAAGCATGGATGGACACTAACACAAATGTTCAAAATTTTGGGGGCTCTACAGTTATAAACTACCTTGAAGAAACTTCTCTTGATTGAAGCCACACTAATTGTATGCTAGTGTTAGTCTCAACTACTAATATAAAGTAGTTATTATATATATATAAATATATATTATATATTTATATATATATATTATATATATATATAAACTTAATAGTGTGTTTTCAGATGATGCTTGTTGGCTGATTAATTAATAAAAAAATAAGCCTCTGGCAGTAAAATATACATGTGAAGTAGTTTATTGATGTTTTTACTTAAAAAGCTCTTAAGTAAGAATTAACATTTATCTATTATAGATTATAATTGTGATTATCTTACATAAGTATTGGTTTTGATCATCAAGCCAGCTATAAAGGAAGTTGGTTCTAATCACCAAAAATAATAGTAAACTAAACGAATCTAGTGATACCCACAAGAAAGAGTTCTGAATACTTCATACACTTTGGGAGCAGATAAAGATATGCCGTTTCCCTTTTTCATGGTTCATTCTCCATGTGAGTAAATGATCTATTTGTCATCAAATAGTGATGGTGATGCTTTACACATAGTGTGCACATAATAAGTATTATTTATTGACCCAAAAAAGAGCTATGAAAGTATATGATGAATTATTAGTATGTGGGATCTTTAAAGGAGCATATATAGCAGAGGTATAAATATCAAGCACAATAATAATACTAAATTTGGCTACACTGCTGATTCTAACATTACCAATAACACTTGTGAAACTTTCATTTTCAATGGCAGATTATAATATTATCATAAAGTAACCCATAGGGCAAACTCTTAAACTGCCTTTTACCAGCTGCCTTTCCCTGTGGATTTAAGTTTTCTGTTGCTACATTGCATGGTAACTGTTTTGCAGTTAACTTTTGTCTGAATATCCTGTTAAAAGTAACTTATTCAATGCTAGAAAACCACACTGGCATTCCTTTAGTTCTGCAGTATAATCCTTCATTTGAAATGAAGGTTGATTGTTTTAACTACACAACATAAAGGAGCCTGCACTACATCAAGACCTTTAATGGAAACTAATGGAATTTTTGGCATAAAATAGTAGAATTAATTAGATCCAGCAATGCACACTGTTTAACTGCTACCCTGCCATTTTACACTGATTTGAAGTCATACATACGTAACAAAAGACACTGGGTTGATTGCACAAAGGACTTGAACACTCTTTTCACATTCACTGTGTAAGTTATTATCCACTGTGAAAAGATTATTGACATCTTTTAAGGAGATATTATGGAGAGAAATGATTGTTACCAGGATGACTGGTAGAATTATGTATGAGATAAGTAATAAATCTTAATTTCTCATCTTCTGAAAAAATGACTTTAATTTTAAAATACTGGTTAGTGCATATGAGATTTCTTCTGAAATGAGCAGAAATATCAAAGCTGGGTTTGAAATGTAGCGGACACTGAAAGTGAAGTGGACACTGAAAGTGAAGTATAAAACAAAACCTTTTATGTATACCTTTGCATGTTTGGTGGCTACATATCTCAGATTGTTAGTGATGTTTCCTGTATTTTATCTCATCTTGAAGGTTGATCTGAAAAAAATTACATGTATGTGTCTTATCCTGGATTTATACTAATAGAGTGTAGAAAATGCCCATGGCCCTCATTCTTATATAAAGGTCGATCACACTTATTGATAATTGATGGCAGTTTAGTTATCTGGAGAAAAGGATAAATTATATCCATGTAAACATAAAGAGTCTAAAGGTTCTTGTGTATTCTCCCTATAGTGTTTCTTTCCCATTATTGTGATTTTCTGTAACAGTGTGCCTCAACCATGCATGATCACTACAGATACTTGAAAAACTTGTTATAAGATACAGATGCACATCATGATTAGTGACCAATCAATTACGTCTTTGAAAACCTGTCAGTGATTGGCCACCACATACCTGGTATTCAGTATGCTCACAGACAGCAACAGCAATGCATGTATTTGTGTTGACTCCGTATCTCCCAGTGATATCCTGTGGCACTTGAAAAAATGGATAATTGAAAGAGGGAATTGACTGACAAAGATGAAACTGCAGCAGAAGAATGAAAGGTGATAACACTGGAAGTGAAAAAATTAAATGGAAATGAAGTTATAGAAGAAATAGTTCACCCTGGGAATGGTGATACTGTCACCATTCAAGAAATCCCAGATATTCAGCTAGAGGAACTGAGAAGGTGAACTTATCAACATAAATTAGGAAAATGGTTGTGATGAAAAAGCTAAAGATATCCCAGAGGAAGTGCTCTGACAAAACACTTGACATTAAAGGAATTCTCAGAGATATTTCATGACATTGAAAGTGTGAAAGATAAAATGTTGGAAGCTGATCCAAACTTAGTAAGGAGTATGACAGTTCACCAAGACACAGCAAAGATACTCCATATCACGTTATATGATGAGAAGGAGGCAACAACTGTTCAAACGACTGTTGATAAGTATTGTTTTTACAAACAAATAATATACTTCAATTCTTGATTTTTCCAAAATTTTAAATTAGTATTTTAAATGAAAATTACTATTATTTTTATTTCCCTATACATTTTTAACTGAGAGTAAGAGAGGTTTTAATATTTTGACCAAACTTTTGTAGTTACAGAATATCTTAATTTTCCCGTTAATATTATAATTGCTTTTCATGGTTTCAGCTTGCACAGTCCTGCACTACCATGCAAAGTGAAGATTGCCTGTATCTGATTAGGAGTAGTTCATTAACTAGGTAGATGAATGAATGGTAAAATATCTGGGAGAGAATGTTAATGGTAGCATCTTTAAGTACGTCTTAAATCATCCTGTAGTCAACCCTCTACTCCACCTTCAGGCTAGCATTCTATAAAAAATAAACATAGCTCCTATTTTCCTCTTCCATCTTGTAATATTTCTCTGCTCTAGAGATAACATCCTCCTTTCGTTTCCTCACAGTCAACATGTCTCGTTTCACGCACGCTCTCGCCTATGCTTTTGTTTTTCTGCCTCTCTCCATCTGCTTACTCCTGTTCACTTTCAGATGTCAGCTGAGGTCTCTTCATCAGTGCAGCCTTCTCAGGGGTCTGTATCAACCCCTTCTATTTTACCACCTCACATAGAATTTGCATTTATACTTTCACTTACAACAGTTACTGCAGTTACAGTTTTACGTTTAACAAAATAATCATTTCACCAACGCCTGCCTTAGCCACTCTGTTGTAAGTTTCTTCGTGGCAATTTTCATGTCTAATATGCAAGGTAGGTGTTACGTAAATTTTATTGATTTTAAAAAATGAATATGAGGAAATCTTGTCTTCTCTCCAAAATATTTTACATTTTTATCCTGGGTGACTAATAATTCTAAGAGTCAGGTACTTTTAGCTGGGAAAGGGACATTGTGAGTTACACTGCTCAAATGTTCACATTATTTAGGAATTATTTATACCCAACTAATGGTTATTATTCCTTTGGTCAGGGTTAATGAGTGCTTGACTATTCAGGATTTTTCTTTTTAGCTCTTATAGTGGCTAGGTTTTAGTAATTAAATGTAGGGACATTTGGGGATGTAAAAAATGGAAATATTAGCAAGTAAGGGAAGAGAGGGGACTGAAAAATGCCAAGAACACACACACACACACACACACACAGATTGCACACAGAAAAGGCAATACATTAGTATTTGTCATTTTTCCTAATTTCAAGAACTGCATTTGAAACTTCACGTTATTTTTTTTAACATTTATCCTGTTGGATAGGTATTTTTCCCAATTTACTTTTGTAGAAAATAAGATTTAGAGAGTTTAATTTGTACAAGGTTATAGGGCTAATAGGTACTTTATAAAGGATTAGGACCCAGCTCTGTTTGGCTCCATAATCCATGCCCTTTCTATCATTCCAAGGTGAGTCCTAAAGGAAAGAGACCCCAGTGTTAGTTTGTGGCACCATGGAGAAGTTTTCTTCATTGGCATATATTCTTTTTTTAATCCTCTTTATTTTTGGCTAATTTTAGTTCCAGTCCCTTTTAAAGCTCCCAGGTCTTCCTTCTGTCTTTTATTACTATTTTAATCTCAACAGGAAATTAAAACTGAGCTTCAAATTTGGCATGGCATTGTATAATAAGTAGCCTATATTTTTGTTGTTTATATGCTGGGAAATCTCAGGATCTGAAAACCAATCAACCTGAGGCTTCACTGAACTAGGACTGTCTTGTTAAACTGTTAAGAAAACTTGGCCCAAGTTCATCAGTGAGCAGCATGTCCTCCTAAAGCATGGTATTATGCTAATAGCTCATCTAATAGTACACATACCAAGGGTATATCTATTTTATTTATTAAGTCATACATGTCTGGGGTTCTTGTTATAGTTGACATGGCAATGGACAGTTTGATAGTACTTTTTGTAAAAAAGAAATACTAATAAAATTAGCATGAAATCAATACTCATTTCATATTACATATTGTTCTAGAAATTAAAATAACCTAAACTCAGAGACAACTGTTTGAGAGAGAAAGAAGAATTATATTTTGGCAGTCTATCTGCACACAACATTATACCTTCTCTCATAAACTCCATCCCCTCTCACCACCAAAAATGTCCTATGGTGACAAGTAAGCCAATCCTACTTGCCTACTGATTAAGAGCAGAGTAGAATGTCTCATCAAGACTCCCTCTCTCTCTCTCACACACACACACACACACACACACACACAAATTCCTGGACTTCAGATCCTGTTCTCAGATCAACAAAATCTGTAACTGTTCCTTAGCTCCTCTTTCTGTAGCAGTAATACTATTTGTACCTACTTCATAGGATTGTTGCAAGGATTAATGGACATGATGTATATAAAGAGCTTAGCACAGAGTCTAGGACTAGAGAAGTGCTCGGGAAGCATTAGCAATCGTTATTTACTAAGATGTTGCTATCTCCCTTCTCCTAGGTATTTCTTCTGATTTACAGGACACTTCTAGCTCATTGTTTCCAGATGTTTTCTATTAGTCTGAACAATTGGTTTTAATGGAAACAGATGGCCAAAATGGCTGCTACAAAGTGGATATTTCAAGATGATGAAACCTGGGCATTTGATGAGTGTCAGAACATAATGTTAATTGGGCAGAATCTTTTGATGATGTACAATTATGCATTTTAAGTGACCACCAATAGACTGGTGCTACATATCGATGAAAGCTATCTGTGGAGGCATTATGCCTTATCTTAAAAGGTTGTTGGTCTTTATGTCTAAATTAATATGGATCTGTTACAAGCAGCTTCATAAATGCTTAATTGTTTCTCTAAGTTTTTACTTTCATTAGAGTCAGGTTTAGAGAGCGTGTGGAGAACGAGGAAGCCACCCAGTTGAATTTCAGTCAGTGAGTCCTAATCAAGATCAAGTTCCTGCTCTAACATTTACCCTTTTAACCACATATATGTGTATATTTGTGTGTGTGTGTGTGTGTGTGTGTGTGTGTGTGTGTGTGTGTGTGTGTGTAAGTTAATCTGTATCAGAGTTGGAAAACCCATATGTCTTATTGGTACAATTCAACTCTGTCCATCTGTTTTTCATAATTTTCCAGGACACAAATCTTTCAAGATTTTAGTCTCCAATCGAATGTACATTTTTCCAGCTTTTCTCTCTGATCAATGTATACATAATGACTGAGATATATTCTACCCTATTTGATCTAGGAGAGTACTAAATTGTCTCAAAATGTTAATGATTCCTTAGGCCAAGGGTAGACAAACTTTTTCTGTAAAGGGCCAGATTGTAATTATTTAGGTTTTGTGGGCCATATGGTCTCTGTCACAATTACTAGACTCTACCATTATAGCATGAAAGAAGTCATAGACAACATGTAAATAAATGGATGTAGCAGTGTCCTAGTAAAATTCTACTTATGGATGCCAAAATTTGAATTTTGTATAATTTTCATGTCACAAAATAGCATTCTTGTTTGAATTTTTTCAACCATTTTAAATTTAAAATAAGCTTTTTAGCTTGTAGGCCACACAAAAACAGGCAGCTGCCTGGGTTTGGCCCATGGGCCATAGTTGGCCAAACACTACTGTAGCATTATTGGTTATTTTCTCTAGAGTGTAAGGTTTAAATTTGTTTCATCAGCCACCAAAACCTCATGCAGAAAGAGATACCACACAACCCTCAAATGATAAAGTGCGTGCGACTTCCTGCAATATGATTGCAATTTTATCTTTTGATGTCCACAAATGCTTTAAATGCATTTTATTCAATATAGAGTTGACCCTTGAACAGCATGGGTTTGAACCGTGTGCATCCACTTATACACAGATTTTTTTGAATCGTTAAATACTACAGTACTACATGATCTGCTGTTGGTTGAATCCTCAGATCCAGAACCAGAGATGTGCAGGAACTGCATATACAGAGGGCCGACAGTAAGTTATACCCTGATTTTTGTCATCACGTCTAACCCCAACGTTGTTCAAGGGTCACCTGTATCTTCAGAAATGGTAAATGGGATACACGTTTTCATTCTGTCTCAGAAGTGATGAATCTAATGCCTCACATACCAGCCAACAGTGATTAAGCCAGAGATTTGGCTAATGTGTGAAACAAAAATATTGTAAAAGTCCAAATATGTCCAAAAATCCCAAAGTATTTAGGTCTATGACAAGAGTCAGATAACAAGAACAACTGGCGTATATTTGGATGTTTACATTGTTAGCGAAGTATTTTCACAAAGCATATGCCATTTGCTTTCTATAACAATCCATCATGATATTAATATTGCAATATATACAGCAGAAATGTAACTAAGCACCCAGATAGCAAGTCTCAGTTGCAATAAAAATAAATCTAATGTTGACAACAACTTAGAACAAACTTGAAAAAGTGATTGTCCGGCTTCTGTCTTAAACCCGTCCAAATAGAGGACAGAATTAAAGGAATAGGATTTTCTTTTATCTCACCAACCCTCCCTCCTTATTTGAAGAAGATTCTCATTCCATTATCAATAAAACAAAAGGGAAGGAATAAAAAAGGGAAATGTGGGTTAAAAACATAAAAGGAACTATCTATTGAGTGCCTAGATTCTGCCAAGCAAGTAAAAAATATTAGTAATAAAAATAGACCTAGGGCAAATTATTTGGGAGAAAAGGAAAGGATATTTTCAGCAGTCTACCTCCACTTGATATGACACATACTCAAAAACACCACCCCTCCCTGCTTCTACCTGAAATGGTGTAGAGTGCTAGCTGAGCCTACCCTACTTAGCGCTTACTATAACAGGTGTATTGTTTAAAGTTCTTTTAATTGCTCTTAACAAACCTATTATAACTTTACCAGTGGGGAAACTGAGGATCAGAGAAGTTAACTTGTCCAAGTTCACGTATTTAATAGAGTCAGAGACAGGACTTGGACGAGAACAGACTCCACTGTCTTCTAATGCCAATTTAGTATTAATTTTATAACAAGAAATTAGACTATGAAATTATAGCAGCTTGGCATGAAAGTTATTTCTTTATATTATATCCACTTGGTATGATTTTATAATGACAAGAGAAATTATATAGCATATCTGTATAGTGAAATTTTTTTAGTAATCTTTATCTGAGCTTCTTAAGGAGAAAAACATCTATTACTGGGGACACAAAAGCCTCCACTAATATTTCAATAGTAGGAGCTTTGATATAGCACAGTTCAGTAAGTCTTTTTCCTCTAGCAAGCTAGGGGACCTAAGAGAAAGTTTAACCGTGATAATCAAAAGAACCTGAGTGTTGAACACTGCTCCTATTATAGCAAATGATTAGTACAGGTGGACCTTTCTCCATGTTCAATGACTGTTGGTAATGCTTAAATAATCAGGCAGCTGCTAGATAGCAAGAAAATGTCAAGTCGAGCACCTGGGTGTTAAACATTTATACATGCTTGTAGGCCACTTTTGATCTATCTCCCAACATGCCAAATGTCAGTGGCTTCACATAGGTTAGGAGGAAAGCACCTCATTAGAGCATGGCTAGAGTTTGCTTGGCATCAAAAGGCACAAAGAATCCTGGACCCTTAGATGCAGGGTGTTTATTTCTCTGTGCACTCAGCTTGCCGGTGTTTTGAGTAGCCCAGGTCCTCTGTTGTCTATATGTCTATAGATTACTCTTTCCCCATTTCTCTTTAAAAAGAACATTGCAATGGCTTCGTTTTTCCAAGCAGAACAATATAAATTACTATTTAATGACCTAGGGTGCCATTATATGAAGGAGCAGCCTGCACTGGCAACTCCAAATTGCACTTGGAGTTCTTCAAGGAGTTCATGGCCGGTGGCTACACGCTGTATACAGGGGTAATCAGCAAAAGATAAGGCAGCATCCTGGCTCGCAGGATGCTGTGCAGACAGAGCATGCTGTCTGATTGCCTTCCCTAACCTTCTGCTAGGCTCTGTTCCCCTTGCTATTGTACTGCAGATGTAGTAATTAGTTTCCAAAGGGCTTGGGGAGAAAACAGGCTCACAAGCGAACTCATTTTCTTTTTTTTCAAAGAAGCTGCCCAAGTTCATAAGCTGTGGTGAGTGCCTTACTAAAATCAATGTAGAGTTTATAAGTGAAAAAGGATAAAGAGCATAACACAAAATGAAACTTGATTTTTCCATCCAATTTAGAGGACGGCAAATGTGATTTAAGAAACAGAATGTCAGAAAAAGGAATGTCATGTATTAAGTCAAGGGCCCAGACGCAAAAAAAATAGCAAGTCCGTGGAGAGCCTTTTGATTCTACCATAGCTCCCCTGTTATACAGCTCTCCTAGCTACATAAATTGAAAAGCTAATTTAGAGCACAGTCTAAATAACTCATTCAGCCACTTATAAACCATGGATATTCTTATATTTTCTATGATTATAAAAAAAAGTTAAAACTAAATCTTTATCTTAGCAACTGGTTATAACCTATGGCTTAAAAAAATATCGGTATACACATTCAACTAGAATTCGGAATTGGCCTCAAACGGAATCAAAATATCCACCCACTCTGAAAGTTAATATAGCTTGTTGTATCAAAGACGTAGATGGCTCCTTAAGAGAGAGTTACCCCTAAACCTCATCAGTATCCTGCAGCTGTCCTCGGTAACGAGGATTTCCAAGTAATATGGGAAATTGTAGCCAGTCTTGAGCTTTAGGGCTATTACAGGAATCTGCTACTAAGCGAAAGAAATTGATGATGGAGTTGCAGCGTACATTTTTAGGTCTTAATAATGTGCAGTGCAGTCCCAAGCACTACTGCTATGGCCTTGCCTTTCTAGTGATGCTAATTTGGCTACATTTATTTCTAATATTTGAGTGAAGTGTCTCAAAAGCAGTCAAAAAATCAATTCTCAACAAATTCCTCCTCATTTACCTCTTCCTACTCTGTATCCCTTGGCCCTCACTACACTCAGGATTACAAATTCTGACAGCATCAGTCTTGACCAGAACATAGTTAAGAGAGCTAGGGCCTTGGTAAACTGACTTGTATATATTGTGTATTTAGAAAGAGCTCCTTATTCAACCTTTTCTCTAGTCAATCTGGTTATCTCCTATATGTAAACCAATATCTCATTATCGATGGTGAGTTTCTAAGTGGAAGTCATGGTGATATTTGTATATATGTAGATGTAGTCACAGACAATGATTAGTTAACTAGCAGAAATGAAAGGTGATCTTCATTTACTGTGCTAAAACAAATCTGTACTTACAGGATAAGATATGGTTTATCATGAACTTTCTACTCTGTGACATAGACACAAGAAAATTATTAAAGAGATAAATATTAAAATGTAGGAACGTATTTTTCATAGTATTATTTTGTTAAAAGTGAGGAAATACAATAAGGAATAAATTGAGTGAACGGTAATATTCTACATAAGAATAGATAAATAAATGCACTCATTTAAAATATATGTCAAATTTAAGTTAAATCAAATTTGCAAATGTCCTGTTTTGCCTTTCTTTAAAATATCCTTTGTTCATAAGGCTGTAACATAAGTGCAATTAAGCCTTTTCAAGCTAAAACTATAATATGCATTATATTTTAAGCTGAAAACATAATATATATAATATATATTCCCAAATTAAATATATCACTTTAAAAAATAATAATATTGTAAATAAATACTTAGGTAGTAAAATCAAAACCAAGAAAGTTCATTACTGAATTCAAGCTATTTCTTAACTATAGCTTTAAATAATATATTAAACTATTATAACATACAAAAAGAGTATGTGATCTCATGACAAATAGTACTGGGTTCTTTCTAGTCCTAACAGTTACTACCTGAGTAACCTTGGACAAGTCATGTTTCTTTAGTTCCTTTTTTAGTTAAATAGGAATAATAATAGCTCCTACCTCACAGAGTTGTTGTAGGATTACTTGAGATAAACCATAACAATGCACAGAAAAGGCTCATCAAATGTTAGGTTCTATTACTAGCATTATAATCTCCAATAATCATTATTATTATTTGATGAGTAAAGGGCAAAAGCCCATTTTTTCCCCCAGTGTGATGAAAAAAAGTCCCAGAAATGTACCTTGCAGAGTAGTGTACATGATGTAAGATGTGGATTGCACAAAAGAATAAGTACAAGTAGAGCAGAACCTGGAAAGGCTTGGTGAAAGTAAAAAATAAATAAGTGGATAAGTAAAATATCTTGGTATTGCATGTGGTAGCCAGCCTCCAAGATGGCTCCCAATTATCCCTGTTCCCTGATATTCACACCCTTTTGTGTAATCCTCTCCCACATTGTACCAAAGTTAGTCTATGTGACTGATAGAATGTGGCAGAAGTCGTGGGATATCACTTCTGAAATTGTTTTAAAAAACATTGCTGATTCCGTTTCTCTCTCCATTGCTCTGAAAGTATTTAGCTGCTTATCTTATAAGAAAATCTATGAAGAGACCCCCATGGTGATCAATTAAAGCCTCCTGGTAATAGCCACATGAATGAGCCAATCAGACATTTACAGGCTGTAACCATGATCTACAGCTTGATTACAATCTCATGAGTCTTTTAGCCAGAACTACTCAGCTAAACTACTCCCAGATTCGTCACCCTCAAAAACTGTATGAGATACTTGTTTTAAGCCCCTAAGTTTGGGGTAATTTGTTTTGTCACAGTAAATAACTAATACTCTATAACCTGTTATCTAAATGTAAAAATAGATCATTATAATTTATTTTCCATTATAGCCTCTGTTATTACATCCTGAGGTTCCCTTTATTTATTATTGAAAGCGATTTTGCCTCTTCAATAATGGAAAATATTTTTAGCCAGTATTACATTAAAATTTGAAAATATTTCACCTAGATGGAAGCTGTCATGTAACTGTTTATGATTAAAATATAATTAAAGCATTTGGAACCAGGGGACTGTATTGTTCTCCTTAAAGGAAAAAACAGTGCCTGGTAAAAAATAAGTTTTTCAAACAAAATGTTCAAACAAACGTTGTAGGACATGAATAGCTGCAATAGAGCTAGTTTCTAAAATAAGACTCAATAATAAAAGTAATGTTAATGTTCAGAGCTCTGATGTGTCACAAAGTCTTTTAAAATATTAAGAGGGTATAACAGATATTTAAGAATGTTTACCTATTTAAAATTTCTTAAATTCCATTCTTTTGAATATTTTCATTTTCACATAAAAACTACAAAAATTTTAAATGTATAAAGGCAATATAATACTAAATAAATATAAAAATAGAGACAAAAACATAATCCCATTTTCCTACCTCTCAAATTTCTGATGTTTGTCGAATTCTGTCCAAAATATGCCCATATGTAAAAATTTACATTTCTATAAGCATATATTTATATTTACTCTGATTTCTTTTACTTTGTAAATTATCAGTAGCACATAGAAGATAATTAAAAATAAAATCTCTAGAAATACTAACTCAACAGTAACCATTATTAATATTTTGTTATCTATCCTCCCATCCTCTTTATCATTTCATCCTATCATCTATGTGTGGTAATAGGAATACCCAGTCCCAAGATCCACATTTCCAATAGGGAGAACATGAATGGTATTAGCTTGGGCCACATGCTCCCCTTTAGTTATGGGGTTTGGAGGGGAAGAGATAGAAAGTAGATGAGAACACCTTAACAAAATTCTTACAATGCATAAGGGAGCGTGGAAGAAACTGCTCCCAAATGAAAGTGTTCCAGGAAGTCGAAAACATAGTAGCTGTCAAATCATGTAAAATCATGATAGTAAATTCTCAGCAATGCCTCCATTCTACTAATTCCTCAGCTTCCACAAGATCACTCTCCTGTGTGTTTACCACCAAATCTTGCCTCCATTTTTTACCTCTTTCTCTCCCTAATCTACCTTTCTTTTTAAAGGAGCCATAGAAACAGCTCAAGGAATACATAATGCCCACACTCTGTCCAATGATGTTGTAATAATATAATATTTTGGTTATCAAATCTTTAGTCTACCTGGTCTCTTCACAGAATTTGATATCATTGTCTACCTATTCTTATCTTCCTTCTTTAAAGTATTCTTTTTAATTTAAAAATCTATCTCCTTTTTTAAAATTTGTTCAGTATGCTTTCTTTTTTTTTAATTAATTAATTTATTTTTGGCTGTGTTGGGCCTTCGTTTCTGTGCAAGGGCTTTCTCTAGTTGCGGCGAGCAGGGGCCACTCTTCATCGCGGTCTGCAGGCCTCTCACTGTCGGGGCCTTTCTTTGTTGTGGAGCACAGGCTCCAGACGCGCAGGCTCAGTAGTTGTGGCTCACGGGCTCTAGAGCTCAGGCTCAGTAGTCGTGGCACATGGGCCTAGTTGCTCCGTGGCATGTGGGATCTTCCCAGACCAGGGCTCGAACCCGTGTCCCCTGCATTGGCAGGCAGTTTCTCAACCACTGCGCCCCCAGGGAAGCCCTAAAGTATTCTTTTTATTTGCTTCAGAAGTGCTCCTCTTTTCTGGTTCTGCCTCTCCCTGGATTAGGTCTCTTTTTTGGCTCTAATAACTTGAATGACCTTGAAATATTGTAATGATGTTTAAACAGGGTGAGGGTTTAAAAAGAAAACATTTTTATTAAAATACATTGTAGAGAAATGTGCACAAGTCATCCCTGTACAGTTTGATACATTTTTATGAAACATACCTATATAATTAACACACAGATAAAGAAATAGAGTATTACCGGTATCCCTGAAGCACTGATCATGGCCCGTTCCTGTCATTGCATACCCCTAAAGGTTCACACTATCATGACTTCTAAACTATAGATTAGTTTTGCATTCTTTTGTATTTCATATTAAAAAAATCATGCAGTCTGTAGTCTAATATTTAGCTTCTTTCGCTCAATGTAGTATATGTGAAATTCATTCGTGTTGTTGCATATTACAGTTCACTTATTCTCATTGCTGTATAAATTTCCATTGTATGAATAAACCACAGTCTTTATCAAAGTATAGTTGATTTACAATATTGTGTTAGTTTCAGTGTATAGCATAGTGATTCAGTATTTTTGAAGATTATATTCCATTATAGGTTACTACAAGGGTATAATTCCCTGTGCTATATAGTATATCCTTGTTGCCTATCTATTTTATATATAATAGTTTGTATCTGTTAATTCCATACCCCTCACTTGCCTCTCCTCCCTCCCCTCTCTCCTTTGGTAACAAGTTTGTTTTCCATATCTATGAGCCTGTTTCTGTTTTGTGTATACATTCATTTGTATTATTTTTTAGATTCCACATATAAGTGATATACAGTATTTGTCTTTCTCTAACTTATTTCACCAAGCATAATATCTTCTAGGTCAATCCGTGTTCCTGCAAATGGCATTATTTCATTTATTTTTATGGCTGAGTAGTTTTCCATTTATGTATCAATATATATACCACATCTTCTTTATCTGTTCCTCTGTCAGTGGGCACTTGGGTTGCTTCCATGTCTTTGCTATTGTAAATAGTGCTGCTATGAACATTAAAAGTGCACATATCTTTTCGAATTAATGTTTTTGGTTTTTTCCATATATATACCCAGGAGTGGAATTGCTGGGTCATAGAGTAGTTCTATTTTTTCGTTTTTTAAGAAACCTCTGTACTGTTTATCATAGTGGCTGAACCAATTTGCATTCCCACAAACAGTGCAAGAGGGTTCCCTTTTCTCTACACCCTCCCCAACATCTGTTATTTGTAGACCTTTTTAAAAATCGATTTATTTTTGGCTGCATTGGGTCTTCATTACTGCATGTGGGCTTTCTCTAGTTGTGGCGAGCAGGGACTACTCTTGTGGTGCACTGGCTTCTCATTGCGGTGGCTTCTCTTTGTTGCAGAGCACGGGCCCTAGGCGCATGGGCATCAGTAGTTGTGGCACGTGGGCTCAGGAGTTGTAGCTCGCAGGCTCTAGAGCGCAGGCTCAGGAGTTGTAGCGCACGGGCTTAGTTGCTCCCCAGCATGTGGGATCTTCCCAGAACAGGGATCAAACCCGTGTCCCCTACATTGGCAGGCGGATTCTTAACCACTGCTCTACCAGGGAAGTCCCTTGTAGACTTTTTGATGATAGCAATTCTGACAGGTGTGGGGTGATACCTCACTGTGGTTTTGATTTGCATTTCTCTAATAATTAGTGATGCTGAGCATCTTCTCATTTGCCTATTAGCCATCTGTATGTCTTCTTTGGAAAAAAAATCTATTCAAATCTTCTGCCCATTTTTTTTACATTTATTTTTTACTTATTTTTTTTTTAATTTTTTTTGGCTGTGTTGGGTCTGCGTTGTGTGTGGGCTTTCTCTAGTTGTGGCGAGTGTGCACTACTCTTCATTGTGGTGTGCGGGCTTGTTATTGTGGTGGCTTCTCTTGTTGTGGAGCACGGGCTCTAGGAGCGTGGGCTTCAGTAGTTGCAGCACATGAGCTCAGTAGTTGTGGCTCGCAGGCTCTAGAGCACAGACTCAGTAGTTGTGGTGGATGGAGGGCTTAGTTGCTCCGTGGCATGTGGGCTCTTCCCAGAACAGGGGTCAAACCTGTGTCCCCTGCATTAGCAGGCTGATTCTCAACCACTGCGCCACCAGGGAAGTCCCGTTGTGCCCATTTTTTGATTGGATTGTTTTGTTTTGTTTTGTTTTGATATTCAGTTGTATGAGCCATTTGTATATTTTGGATATTAAGCTCTTGTCAGTCACATCATTTGCAAATATTTTCTCCCATTCCATAGGTTGTCTTTTCATTTTGTCAATGGTTTTCTTTGCTGTGCAAACGTTTTTAACTTTAATTAGGTTCCATTTGTTTATTTATGCTTTTATTTCTTTTGCCTTGGGAAACTGATCCAAGAAAATATTGCTACAATTTATGTCAGAGTGTTCTGCCTATGTTATCTTCCCAGAGTTTTATATTTTCAGTTCTTACATTTAGGTCTTTATCCCATTTTGAGTTTATTTTTGTATATGGTGTGAGGAAATGTTCTAATCTTATTGTTTTAATGCGGCTGTTCAGTTTTCCAAGCACTACTGTTGAAGAGATTGTCTTATTTCCATTGTATGATATACTGTATTTTACTTGTTCCAATTTTCTTCTGTTGGTGGACATCTGTATTGTTTCCTGTGCTTCACTATTGTAAATTATGCTGCTGTGAGATATTTATTAATTAAAATTGTACATAAAAATTTTTAAACAGTCCTTTAGCAGTCAACTTTTATTCTTTGCCAATCTGTGTTCCCTTACAATAGACACAAGTAGAAAAATATTGAAAAATTGTTGAACTTTTGTGGGAACATATTTTACTTTATATAAATTCTAGAAACTTTCACCTTCAAATTGAACAGTAATAGATTTGATTCTAAACAAACTAGTCAGAGTAGACTTTAAAGTCATATTTTTAAACTTAAAGTTTATGTTAAATTTAGAAACAATTGCATTTTGTACTTTTGTAATAATGGCTCTTCAGTTCGTTTTGTAAGTGAGAGTAATAAAAGCTATTGAACTTTCGTAGGGTTTCTAACTTTAAGGAAAATTCCTATAAATATACTATATGTGAAGGTAATATATCGAGTACGTTGAAATTTGGGATAAAGCTGTAGATGGTAGTTATTATCATTAAAATGGTTTTCTATATCTGAACAATCTATATTATTCATTTCTATATATCATGTTCTGATTGTGTTTTAAGCCATTTTTTGACCCTATAGCAAATGGGTTTCATTAAAATTTATTATAGCTTTATTAAATAAGGGTAGCAATATATCCAGACTAAATCACTTGCGGCAATTCCTGTGCCAGTCTACTTAAAATAAAACGAATGCCCTTATGCTAACTTACTAGACCTTCTAGTGAAAGTATTTTCACTAGGGTTTCTATTCTGGCTAACTAATCAGTTTTGGTAAAGCTAATCATTTTTCCAAGACACAATTTCCTTATTGGTAAAATAGAAAAAACAACTAACTCTCAGGATTATTTGTAAGCGTTTTTCCAATAGTCCGGAACAAATATAGGAAAAATTATTCTGAGTATACACTACTTCAGTTGTCTTGCAAATCTACTTATTAAATCTGCCATTCTTAATACCTGACCTTTCAGCATATTGGGGCTCATAGTGGGGTGATTAAAACCACAATAAGATACTACTTTCAGAATTGTTTCTTTTGACCTAAAAAAAAAGTTTTTTCTTAGGATGATGAGTGCTGATGGTAAAGCAAATGCCCTTCATAGTGATTTGGACACTATTTATGTTAGCTTAGTAAATATTTAGCTATATGCCACATGGGTGAAGGACAAGGACAAATGTATCTGAGGCCAGTAGAGAAGCAGAACACGGATGTCTGTGATTTATGTAAAGTTATCTGGGTAGCTGTTTTCTTTACTGCTCGCAGAGAATAAACTTCAAGACCATGGATAAATACTCAAATTTAGAGATTTTTAAAATCTCTTTTCATAGATGGAACAGAAATAAGGGCAAAGAGTATTCTACTAAAGACAATTTTATGAGGTCTTGAAAGATACAGCTAACACAGTAATAAATATTAGTAATATTTGTATAATTTGTCACCTACTTGATAAAAGAGATGCTGTAGTAACAGTTGGGTACTTCACTTTTCTGCTTATTTTGAAGGAATTCAGAGGAGACTGTCAGCTTTCATCTGATTAAGTTGAGCACACTTTCTGGAACAAGGAGATTCTCCCAGACAGTGAAATATCTCTTCTTCTTTTTCTTTCTACCTAACCAAAAAGAAGAAGGAGAAGGAGAAAAGGAGGGCCTGCTGGAGGGAGGGAGGAGAAAACACACACAAAACAAACAAAAACCCTTATCGTTCTCCACTTTTCTTAAATTATTGTAGCAGTTTTGCCTAGTATTCTAGGTTTACTTAATTGTTAAATTTTGTGTGTGCACTCCCAAATATTAAATACATATTTGTGTAGTACCATATTTTGTACATTTTTATAGGTTTGTCTCTAACCTGGACACCTAAAACAAATGTATAAGTGTTTTTAACAACTTTCAGAACAAGTTAATGGCTAGAAGGACTGTGGTAAGCAGAGAAGGTAGTCATTTTGGCTAAGTTGTATAAGAGTGTCATCCTTAATATTGACAAAGGACATATTTAAGGGAGTTAAGATATGAAGCTATAGAAAAATTATGTATTCACTTGAAGTGAGGAGTTTTTATTCCAGCTTAGCTTCTATTCAAATTTAGGTGGGCAAGCAGAGTGATGAATTAACATTTATGGGGCACATTCTAGGATAAGGAAATGTCCTAGTCACTTTATGCATTCAGCAAATATTTACTAAGCTCCAATCTTGCGTGGATTCTGAGGTGAACAAGAGTGGTGGTGACATATTCTTGGGGAGACATTAAAAATAAACAGATGAGAGAGCGATGAATGGTCAGAGTCGTGTGGCTCTTGTGAAGGGGCTGCACAGGAGGCGGGCTCGTGTGGCACTAGAGAAGGTGCTCAGGGGAGGCTTCTCAGAGGCGACAATTTGAACTTAGACCAAATCTCAGGACAAACTCACCCATGTGAAGATCAGAATGGAAAAGAAGCATTTTTGGCAGCAGGAACTGTAAGCACAAAGGCCTTTAAGGAGACTCGAACGTGGTATGTTTACAATACAGAAAGAAGGCCAGTGATTGATAGCAGGCTGTTGTCTAACAATGATAGGTACCCAAACTGAGAAATGATGTCATCAATAACTTGGCAGGATTTTTATATTAATAGTAGTAGCTAATATTTGTTGAGGACTTTACTTTGTGCCTCGAGGTCAAGCTTTTTGTATAGATTACATTGAAAAACAACTATAGTATGATGTTAAAGTTCACAGTTTGAGGGCAGACAGACCTTGGGTTTGAGTCCTGGCTCTGCCAGTTATTAACTTTGCGATTGCTATGAAATTTCTTAATCTCTCTTCATCTTTTCTATCCTTTCTTTAGAATGGGGATAATAATAGTGCCTACCCTCCTATGGTTGTTCTGAGAATTAAAATACAAAATAATAACTAACGTCTTCTGAATACTTACTATGAGTCCGCCCTTTAATCAGAATTCATTTAACTCTGCCAGGAATAATCCTCGTCAGTCTACTGTCAGAGCATATGCTCTTTTTAATAAGCAGACTATAAAGCATTTATATTAATTCTTTATATGTGTTCACTAGCAAAGTACTACAGGGGAAAAACATTAAAATAGTGTAAGACCTGATTCCCTCCAATGAAGATCAATGATGATAAATATTGCATCGTAGTTATCATTTTGAGAGTTTGGAATTGTGGTCTATTCATTTTCAAAGCTCCATATTATAGTATCCGACAAACAGTACGTTCATAATAAATGACTGTTGAATGAGCAAATAAGCTTTAGAATTTCTGTGGGTAGAATCTTTATTTTTAGCTGACTACCTTCTTCTTTTCTCCTCTTAACTCCGTCAATATAAACGACCTTCCTTCACACTTTCATTTTTGTTATTTCTGCTCCACTTCACCTTTGATTATTTTTTTCCAACTGCGTGTTCCACTGAACACTTCTACAGCTGGGAATATCTGCTTTTCTCTTTAAAGCCTCTGGTTTTACTTCTTCCCTTGAATGCTTTCTTTATATCATTTTAAATATATCCTGCCACCGAGATGTCTTGAAAAGAGAGCTAAGCATCTTTTCTTTCAACCATTGCTTTTACTTTGATTTCTTTTTGTTCAAAAAAAATGTATATATATATATGTATATCCTATATATGTGTATAAATGTCATAGCTTTTGAGGTAGTAATTTTTAGCTATTATTGTAGCATAATCAAAAAAGCAATATTATATAAAGCTCTATTGTTTCTTGCTCATGAAGTTTCTTAGTTCTACTGACCTATTCTCGTGTGTGTGTGTGTGTGTGTGTGTGTGTGTGTGAACTGTATTCCAAATTGTCGGCAGTTATATCTAAATAAGCATCTTTCAAGTCTTACAAACTGAATCTAAATATTTGGCCTGTGGGGTCATTTTCTGTTCTCTGTAATCCTGTCTTTGTTTCCTAAGACACAGTGGAAAGTCTGTGTGTTCTAAAAGACACATCATGCTGGAATGTGTAAGAACATTAAATCATTTTTCTCCTTCATAGTTCTTTAGAGGTGGTGGGATGGTACACATCCCAAAGTCTAATATTTTCTCAATTCGTTTCGTGGTCATACATCTTCAAACTTGTGTCTTGTACATCTCCAAACTTAGCCACTGTTGTTCTAAGCTGAAGTCCCTCTCTGTATATCTTTTCCATTTACAGACCAAAGAAAGAGCCCCAGTCCCTCCCTTGATATGAAATCAATTTCCATCTTTATATTGAGGCTTGTTTCTCTTGTACTAAGATTACATCTAGTCTTCTTCCTCTAGCTGTCTGTGTTCTTAATGCATTACATGGTTCTGCTTGAAGGTCTGCTTTCTCTGTATCTGGGTGATTTTAATTAGTCTTTGAAGTTTCTTTTGAAATCCTTCTTCTCTTTCCCTTTTGATTATTTACTGTCTATAATTTTCCTTATCTCCATCTCTGTGTTAAATTCTTCTATGTTATTATTTCTTCTGGAATTTTAATTCCAGTTATCAGGGTATTGGTCTGCTTATTTTCTTTGTGCCCACATGTGCATGCACTTGTGTGTGTGTGCACGCATGTGTAGGTACACACAAACACACACAAATATACTTTTCCCCTATTCAGATTCTTCTCTACCTTCCTCTTGAATACCAGGTGGAACAGAAATGAGCCTCTATTCTTGCACTAGGATTCAAGATATCTAGATGAGTAAACCAGTGTTCTCTGAACAATGAGGTAAATTCTGTGACACAGAAATCCATAAAAGAAGTATATTTTAGCCAACTCTTTCAAGTTTTTGAAAATAAAATTCCTTGGATTTTGCTTTGAAAACTGAAAAGGAGTGTGCCAGAAAACATGGATAAAAAATGAAACACTTTAGTAAAAAGTAGCTGCATCTTCTGAAAGAAAGCACCTCATCTTCTCAGAGATGCCAGCTACAATGGTTGGCATATTCACCATTTAAAAGTACACAGTAGGAAAAAGTAAATAAATGAAACTACACAGTAGATTTCCTAGCAGCATTTAGTGCTTCATTAGAAGAGCTTTACAGCACAGGGAACTATACTCAGTACTCTGTAATAATCTATATGGGAAAAGAATATGAAAAGGGATAGATATATGAATATGTATAACTAAATCATTTTGCTGTACATGTGAAACTAAAACAGCATTGTAAATCAACTATACTCCAATATAAAATTTTAAAAAATTTTAAATGCACATGAAAAAAAAAGAGGAGCTTTAGTCTACCACAAAGAAAGTTATGGTTAAGGTGTCACATTTGGAACCCTAAAGATAAACTTTTAGTACTCAAATGATAGATTTTTGTTTGTTATATATATCTAATATTATTTCTGTAAAATCTTATAGAAAAACCCGAAAAAACTTTCGGGCCAACCCTATATATTTGTGTGTGTGTGTATATATATATATATATATATATATATATATATATATATATATATACACACACACATATATATATACACACACACATTCACATATGTACCTATACATATGTGTATATATATATATATAAACACACATATATATGTAAACTTTTATATATGTAAATTTATATATATAATATTTGCTGTACCTACTATATTTACTATATATTTTATGTACTTATATATTAATATATAATTTATATACTATACATATATATATATATTTATAATATGCCCTACCTATTTCAGGTAATAAATTTGTGACTTGTGCATATGATGAGAAAACGTATTATTAGCTCTCTTGTCTCAGTAACACACTTTGGACTCAAATTGTGAGCTGTACAATCAGACTTAGAATTGAGTAGTTACTGACTTATGATTTGTGGATGAGCTTTTATGATGAATTTATGAGAAATTCGAATCAATACAACAAAGCTGCGTTTCTCTACATTAAAATTGTGGAAGAAGTCTTTTAAACTTCTGGTTACAAAGGAATTACACTATTTAATTATTGCAATTTAAAATGTTAGTCTTAGATACGTTGTATGTGAAATGGTTGTATATGCTGTCATTCAGATTTATTATAGAATGATACATCTGAGTTCTTTGCAAGTGGTTATTTATTATTTTTCCCTCTCCAGATGCCAGGAATAGAATCCTTTATATCAAACTGAACTTGCAGATTTTTGCTTATAATAGAAGCTGTAATTGTGGTTCTTGCAAGAAATTAGTTCTCAGCTTCAGTATTTTTATTTCCTACTGTGTTCATCCCTGAAAATAACCTATATAAACACACTTTTTAAAATGCCTATTTTCCATTTAGTGAAAATTTTCAGCTCCTTCATTTATTGACAGACCATGATGTGGAAGACTCCCTACAGACATGTTCATTGATAAGAACCTACTAATGTATTTTCTTTGCCACCTACTTCAAAATTTATTAACTAATTAAAAATTGAAAATTCCTTCATCATCATTTGGGTTCTAACTATTTATTTAGCTCCTGGTAGTTATTTTTTAGAGAAGTAGAGTGAGTTCTGTGTGTGTTTATCCTCCTTTAAATGTTAGTAACAAATTGGTAGTATATTTACAGTCTTGTAAAGAGGTGTGCATGATTTTGTTTTTTAATCTCTGACATGAGCGCACCAATTATATGTATTCCAAAGAGGTGTTGCCTGTTTTAAAACAATTGAATATATGAAAAATATCTAAATATCTGGGCAGATAAGTTATGATGAGTTTCTGATCACTAAAAACACATTTATTACAAAATTATTCACTCACACAAATTTAGGACAATTAATGCCTAAAGGATTTAATTATTATTTTGCAGATCATTTAATTACCTGACCAAAAATAAAAACTAGGTGTTTAAGCTGCCAAAGTCAAAATGTTAAAAGCTGTTGTCCATAGAAGATGAATAAATTGCAAGGAATTAACATTCACAATTATCATCTGAATCATTAAAACTATAATTTATTTGAATAAAACTTTGAAGGATATGCTGAATATATAACACTACTTACAGTTATAATACAAAGATACAATGTCCAACTTTTTCTTTTCTATTCAGTCCAAGGATTTTTGTTGCATTACTTAGGCTACACTGGCCTTATTCTGGGGATGCACTGCAATGAGCACTGGTTCCTGGTCCTCAATTCAGATGAGGACATAATATGCATACCCACAAATTAAATGATAATAAGCTAACATATGAGATTAGTTATGGCTTTATAAATTCAACACTAAATAAGTGATACTGACAATAAGTGTTATGAATTTATTCAGCAAATATTTTTTGAGCACCTCCTCTGTGCCAGGCACTATTCTAAGTGCTAAGGATACACTAGTTAACTAAAGTAAACATCCCTCTCTTTATGAGCCTGACAAGGAGAAGGAAAACAATGAAAAAGGTAAATATGTAAAATATATGGTATATTTGACAGTGGTAAGTCTTCTTGACTTCATGGTAGAAAAAGGTCACTAAGCTTTAAACTAATCCAAAGAATTATCAGAATTTCAAAGAATGAAGAGAATAATTTGAATGAGAATGATTAAGAATGTCTAAGGGGGACAGAGGGAGGTGGCTCGCATATGGGTATTAGACTAGTATGTGCAGAGGACAGTAAATAGTTGACAACGATGGGAGACATTTGTCTTAGAAAGGAATGAGTAATGAGGCTGGCTATAGAAGTTAGAGCCAAAGGGGCCATGTATGGTCTTTATATTGTCAGTGATTAGGGAATGAACAGATTAGTGAAGAGTGTGTTGGGAAGACATTAGTATGGAAGGGATGGTATAGGGGGGCGGCTATGTTTTGGAAAAAGAGCCCTGATCTCAGTCATACTACCCAGGTGGGCTTCTGGTTCTCCCAATGATCACCTTGCAAGAATAGACACTCTAACCCCTCTAAAGGACAATTTGCTTACAGAAAGTAAAACATTTGTTCTAATGAGTTAATGAATGAATGGAATGCTTTACTAGTTTTCCATGGTGCTTATTAAATGACCACATACTTAGTAGCTTAAAGCAACATCCATTGATTATCTCAAACCTCATTTCTGACCACTTTTTATGACTCCACTTTTGATTATTTCTGCTTTTTTAAAATTTTGAGAGGAGGTGTTTTTTTTTTTTAACATCTTTATTGGAGTATAATTGCTTTACAATGGTGTGTTAGTTTCTGCTTTATAACAAAGTGAATCAGCTATACATATACATATATCGCCATATCTCCTCCCTCTTATGTCTCCCTCCCACCCTCTGTATCCCACCGCTCTAGGTGGTCACAAAGCACTGAGCTGATCTCCCTGTGCTACGAGGCTGCTTCCTACTAGCTATCTGTTTTACATTTGGTAGTATATATAAGTCCATGCCACTCTCTCACTTCGTCCCAGCTTACGCTTCCCCCTCCCCGTGTCCTCAAGTCCATTCTCTACATCTGCATCTTTATTCAGAACCTTTTTTTTTTTTTTTAGATTATCACCTTATTCCTTTGGAATAAAATAAGGATGAGGGGAAGAAAATTAAGAAAAATAGAAGAAAACAATTCAATGAAACAAAGGAGAGGAAAGGAATGGGAGAATAAAAATTAGAGACCAGTGAACAGTTAGGATGATTTTTGATATTATGTCAGAGGGGGAATAATAGCTAGATCATGGACAATACAGTGGAAATAGGAAGGGACAGATGTATCTGAGGAATATTATTGTGCAAGAATAAAAGTAAAGTGTGAGTTGCCAATACATTTTGAATGGCAGGATTTAGAGTTCAAAATATCAGGACATTTTTAAGATGATTCCAAATACCTGGGTGAATGGAAGAATGAGGATATGAATCATAGAAATTGAAGACTGGTGAAGAACCAAAAGGGTGGGAGAAAAGATGATTAGTTTTAATCATCAAATGACATTACATTGGAGAGTAGAGGAATAAACAACATTCTATCGTAATATCATTCTTTTAGAGATAAGGAAGGTATTAATTGACCCTAAGGAAGGTCACACAAACAATCAGGGCACATTCAGGAGCCCAACCCAATTTTTTTAAATTATATCTAGTCTGTAATGAGCTTTTACTGGACCAGAGTTACAGTCCAATATTGAATTTTGGGCTAAAGAACAATATCAAATAGACATAACAAATAATGAAAATATAGAGATAACAAATAATGAAAATATAGAGATAACAGAAGACATTTGGGAAAGTAGCTGCACTAGAGGAAAGGATTTGGGGGTTATTGGGTGGATATAAAGCATTTATCAAGTGAATTCTCCAAGAGAAAAGAGAAAACGATAACCAGCTTACAATGAACCATAGGCAACATTCGTCTTTCAGAGGTAGAAGGAGGAAGAATAAATAACAATCAAAGACACAATTTAAAGGGACTAAAGACTATTGCATATTACCTGACTATTTAGCATGGAGGTTTTAAGTACAATGTTTTATGAAACTTTCCCCAAGAATGGTGAAAATTTTGCCTGAGGACAAAAAATTTAATTAAAATTTTATTTTGTAAGTGTACTAAGAGACTAGCATTTTGAAATTAAGAAAGATATTAAGAAATAAAGAATTACTATTTGGAGGATTTAGAGAAATTCCTTTTAAGACTAAACTAATGACAGTTTGTGAGATGAAGATAATTTGGTTGTTTATTAATAAGATGCAAGTTACATCCCTAATGAACCATTTTAATCAGTGATCTATCAGTTAATCAGTGTTAATCAGCGTTTCATTACTAAATAAGGACTTCATGATGAGGTGGACAAACTCATAGTGTTGCATGACTAATAAGTAGACATCATTTTTTTTAAAAGATTTTTCATTATCTTGAATTCTATAATATTCAAAGTTTGGGGAAAAGACTACCTTTAGGCTAACATAATCCAGCAGTTTCAAGAGAGGAGTCCACCATTTGTGATCAGATGTTTCTGAGATGTACGTAGTCATTGGTAAGCGTGCAGCTTCTCCAAGTATAAGAGCCTGGAAAACATGGTGGTATTGTTTATTTTAGGTAAAAAGAATAGTCACAGAGAAATTTTTCTTTTGTGTTAGTTCTTGCTCCATTTTCTGACCAATAACGTAATACTGCTTGTGTAAGATCTTAAAACTGATGAGATTCTGGAATGTTGAGATAAAATCAAAGCTCTAGGAAGGTAATCCTTCGACCATTTTCTTGTCAGAACATGCCTGGAACATTGGATTTGGATTTCACCATCATACTGTAAATGTTGGTTAGGTTATAGCTCACCTAGGGTCCTTGTGACCAAATTGCCTTTATTGAAAGTTTTGGTGAATTGTCACCCTATAGACAGTTTCAGCTCCAGGGCCCAGACTTTTCAGACCTGGGATACCGAATACCAATCTTTGTCACATCAAGAAAGGATTGAGGGGCTTCCCTGGTGGCGTAGTGGTTGAGAGTCCGCCTGCCAATGCAGGGGACACAGGTTCGTGCCCCGATCCGGGAAGATCCCACATGCTGCGGAGCGGCTGGGCCCGTGAGCCATGGCCGCTGAGCCTGCGCGTCCGGAGCCTGGGCTCCGCAATGGGAGAGGTCACGACAGTGAGAGGCCTGCGTACCGCAGAAACAACAACAACAACAAAACAAAACAAAACAAAAACAACAAAAAAAGAAAGGATTGAGAAGAAGATTGTGCTGTAATTTCAAAACTTTGTCCCTATTTCTGTTCTCCAGACTGCTTTCCTGGCTTTTTGTATAGTTTCTTGTGCTTCATTTTTTTCTTGGCACAGGGGACAAGATATTATTCAAAGGTTTTTTTTTCTAAACTGTCTAATTTATTTTATGTTAAGTAATTTACAGCATATTTTATTGTAGATTTTATCTATACATTTTTTAATTGTAAAATTGACATGTAACATATTAGTTACAGGTGTACACATACTAATTTGATGTTTGTATATATTGTGAAGTAATCACCACAATAAGTCTAGTTAACATCTATCACCATACATAGTTAGAAAATTTTTGTTTTGTTGTGATGAGAACTTTTTTTCTTTTCTTTTTTGCGGTACGCGGGCCTCTGCCTGCTGTGGCCTCTCCCGTTGTGGAGCACAGGCTCCGGACGCGCAGGCTCAGCGGCCATGGCTCACGGGCCCAGCCGCTCCGCGGCATGTGGGATCTTCCCGGACCGGGGCATGAACCCGTGTCCCCTGCATCGGCAGGCAGACTCCCAACCACTGCGCCACCAGGGAAACCCTCAATAAATCATTTTTAAATGATCACATAATAGCAATATGGGCAAAATATAAGAAGATCATTCCCAAAAGAAAAACAAATGCTTGGTAAACAAAATAATATTCACTCTCATTAGTAATCGGAAAATTACATAAAAATATATTACAAACTAGATTGGCAAATCAAAAACAGACTCTGTCTAGTTAGTATACGAGAAAAGGAGCATTCTCAAGCAATGCTGATAAAAATATAAATTCATTTAAGTAAAAAGTTTCTCTCTGCTCCAACCCTGAGCAAGGCACACATTAATACAAAGGCTAGATGACTGTGGCGATGGAGTAAATTATGAATTCTGTTTGTATTCAGAGATGATGCAGAGAAAGTGAGATAGAAGTGAGTAGAAGAGAAGGCGTGAAGGAAACTAGGAGTTTGAAGGATGTATCCCTTCCCACCTCTCCACTTCTTGTTTGTCTCTACCAACAAAAAGAACAAAAACCTTCACAGCTGTCCTCATGAAGACTAAATACGGTACATGTCAGTCTGTCCATTGTATTGGAAACATCCATTTCCGTGATGAGTTAAGATGAACCTCTTTGATTAATAGGAAGCAGCTAAACTTGGTTTGGGCAAAATAAATATATTCTTTTAATTAAATTAGTTAGAGCAGTAGAATATATAAAAAGATAACAGTCTTTCCCATCAACCAATTAAATATTTATTGTGAAAAACATGCACTTAGGATGTCTTCATATATTTTAGAATAAAGTTCTCACTAAGAGATGAGTCTGAAAACCATGTAATACAAGAAATAAAGAAGGCACTTTAGATATTTCGCCTGGTACGTGTCCTCACAATTTCACATTGTGCCAAAAGGGATAATGGATAAAAATAACATGGAAAAAATTCTCTGGAAAATATAAGAACTTTGTAATAAAGGAGTTTATTACTATTTTCTGAACCAGACCACTAAGCAACAAAGAAAAATGAAAAGCCTCATCTGCTGAGAATCTGCTAGTGTTGAGGATTCAGAGAGGAAAACACACAATGCCAGTGCTTGAGGAGTGTATAGCCATGTTTTCTCTTCAGTTATGATTTTCAAGCGTGAATTGTTAGTCCAGTGGATCTGAAATAAGGAACAGGTAAATAGGCTGCTTATTAGATTCTTCTCACTTGATAGGGTAGCCAAGCTACTGATCCTATTGTCTGACAATAATATTTATGCTGAAGAATTTTTGTCTAAAAAATTCAGTATCTAATTTTTCATAAAGGAGCCACCAGGATGTTTTTTAACATCAAATGTATTAATAGTCAGCAAAGAATTCGATAGCAAATATCACCTCTTCTCTAGTAGATACTTTGAAAGTCATCAATACTTATCTCTGTGCAATTTATGTAAGTTATGGTAAAGATTCATTGAGCTCTTTAAGAACTATTTTAAATTTAAATTTGCACAAATATTTGTGTTTGCAACCTCTCCGCAGTCAATAGCAATAAACAATGACCAGAAAAATAAAAAGTGTCAAAATCAATAATGAGAAACTTACAAATTCTATTAAATTCTATTAAATTAAATTCTATTACTAGAGGTGGGCTTCCCTGGTGAAGCAGTGGTTGAGGGTCCGCCTGCCGATGCAGGGGACACGGGTTCATGCCCCGGTCCGGGAGGATCCCACATGCCGCGGAGCGGCTGGGCCCGTGAGCCATGGACGCTGAGCCTGCGCGTCCGGAGCCTGTGCTCCGCAATGGGAGAGGCCACAGCAGTGAGAGGCCCGTGTACCGCAAAATAATAATAATAATAATAATAAAGTACTAGAGGTGATTCAAGATTGTCCCAAATGATAAATATTGTCTGTAAGTTTCTAAAACTGTAGTCACAGAATACTTTTTTCTTCTTCTTCTTTTACTTTTTTCTTTCTTCTTCTTCTTTTGTTCTTTTTCTGTTTTAAACAGAATTGTTCTGTAAGGGCTAGAGATGTCCTATCTTCTCAGAAGTTAAATTACATGTCAAACATTTCAGAGTTTAGAAGGCAGCTAATGAGGGTGTAATATTAAAAGGTTAAACGTGCACATACCATCTTCTTCCTCTTCGTGACTCTGAAACCCTCTGGTAACAACTGTAATGATTTGTTTAAGCTTCGGCCCATTGTTCCCTTTCGTCACTTATATTTACTAGTTACTTTCTCCTCAAGTCTGCACTTTTCTTGAGGAAAGTAAATTTCCAAAGTGGTGTTCAGTTGTGAACTAAATTCTGCTTGTATGACAGCAAAGACATATTAGGGGAGTGAATTCACCAGCTTGTAGTTTCCGATTTATTTCCATCTTTACAAAGTCCCTTACAAAATATTTAAGCATGTTTTTCTGTGTTGGGGAGGACTTTTCCTTCGAAAGCTATCTGACTAACTGCCTCTGGATAACATCAGAGAGGATTTTAGACTGCCTAGTATGTGTTATACTCTGTTACTCAAACAGGGAGTGAGAAGAGAGAAGGAAAAGATGTGTGCAAGTGCTGAGTAACTGAAAACAAAGTCTCTAATGCAGAGACGGGACACTGGTGTTTGAAGACCAAATGTAGATTGGGAATTTTGTTATCAGTGACACTCTAAAGAAGAATGTAATATGATGCAATATGTTTGTTAAAACACATTCTTTCCGATTCTAGTTAATGTTGAAAGTGAATTTACATGACCGATTTTAGTGTCTTGCAGTATTCAATTGAATGAGTACAGAATCCTCATCAGGAAAAGTGTAATCATTGAGTGAGCTAAAGTATGTGATTCTGAATTTAACAGTGACCATAATTGCTTTGCTATTGTTTTTAAGTGCAAGGTCAGTCTAATATGTGAGATAGCTATGGTACTAGCAACACTTTTGATATGATGTTTATCATGCTCAAGTGTACATGGTTTGTTCTAATGTCAACCATTAGCCTATTAAAAATAATTCTAAGCTATTGGCAACACCTGGAGTCTCCAAGTACATAAACAAGGAATGAGTCGAAGACTCAGATGGCTGCTATATGGTCCATTCATTAAGCTGGTAAAAATTATTTGTAGCATTGTAGCATGTGTACTATAAAGTTAAGGATGTTTGTGTTTCTCAAGGCATCGAGTTAATTGTATTCCTTATGCTAAAATAAGCTGAGAGCTGTGACTCCAAACCAGAGGAAGGAATTATTAAGAAGTGATAGAGGAAGATGGTCCAGTATTGACTTATCAAACTCAAACTGCCTATCTTAAATTTTCTCCCTAGAAGCCCAGGATAAAACATAACTGCTTTCACTGATCTCAGTTATTTATTCATTCTTTCAACAAAAAATTTTGGGTACCTGTTATAGGCAAGGAACTAGAAATTTAGGTCAAAATTAGATAAACACAGCCAAACAGATAAATAAGTAACAGTGAATTATACAAGGGAGAAGTGGAGAGTAGTGTGAGTGTATAATAAGGTACTAACCTAGTCAGGGGGTCAGGGAGGACATCTTTGTCCAAATGATATTTAACTAGAGATCTGAAGCATGAGTAAGGGTTAGCAAAGGGAAGAAAGAAGTAGGGGTTAGGTAGATTAGGCCATGAAGGAATCTGTTATCCCCTTGAATACATTCATCTAGACAAATATTGTCTCCCTGATCCCTTGCTGAGCTGAATCTTCCTTTATGCTACTAGGCTTTCTCTGGATGTTGTACTTCTTGATCCCAGTGATGTCCTGAAAGGTGTCAGACCCTCTGGAAAACTCTTTCCTCATCCCCAGCCACTGAAACATCACTAAAAATCTGTAATCTCAGGAAGGGAATGGAGAGCACCATCATGATCTCTAGAAAACTAACAAGATAGAAAACATGGCAGTCTTTTGTTGAGAGCCTTTTATGTTGGGGTTTGGGGGAGTCTGTTTAAACCTCTAGGCTAGTAGATCAAGTTCTTTAGTAGAGAAAAATTTAATATATATTAATTAACTGATCATTTTTATGAATAAGATCTAGTATACCAAAAAACTGCAAAGGGAAATAATCCAATTTGTGTTGTTTTGTTTTAGCGGTTTAAAATATATTCAGAGCAGTAACCAGCACTCTGCTGTTACTATACTGCAACTTCAGCTACGACCTGTGTTGTATGAGCCTACATTGGGAGAAAGAGGATAAATACTGGCTTTGGTTCAATAGAAGTTTTTAAGCAAGTCAATCTCTATTCTGTCTGTCTGATGACTCTATTTTTCTGTATGTTCTAGTCAAAGACATTACTCACTTTCACTCAAACAAAATGCTCCACCAGGTAAATCATGACTGACAGCTTGACTTGAGTTCAATCCTGGTTCAGTATTGCCTTGCTCACATGTCAGTTATTAGAGAAGGCCTGTTGATCGATTTGTTTCATGTACACATTATTTTGATTCACAGTGATTTTAAGCATCAGAATTTCAAGTACAGTTATACTCTGTCTAAATCAACACCTCTAGCATTCTCAAGCACCCACTCTTTCTTTCATTTCCACACATATGAATATGCATGTTTCTTATCGTAAGACAGGAATTTACTTATAAAACTTTTTCTGGCATGGTACTAGTTTCAATATGAAAAATGTCCTCTTATGTACACAAAAACCCATTCTACATTCAGTGGTGAAAACCTATTTATTTTCTCTTATAATTTGAATTAAATAATTAAAATATATAATCTTATATTCCTATGATTATATGTAATTTATGCCATGACCATAGTCCATAATAAAGAGGAAGGAAAATGTTACATATTCAGTTTTCCTTTAAAAATCTACGAATGAAAAGCTTTAGCTATGGCCAGATGAATTACACAAAATAATAATAATTGCTTGGTCCGAACTAGTTTGTATCAGGAAATTCCAATGGGAAGTAGACAAAATTCCCCGCACTAATGTACTTTGAAAGTAGGGTTACTTGAGGTGAATTGAACTATGGGAGTCTAAAAATATGCAGCTATTGTTACAATATGTAGTGTAATATGGATTATTATGTATCTGTTTCATTATGAATCATTACCACCAGCTTCATTGGGAGTTATGTCGTAAGATTTCCTACCAACAGAAAATGTTTTTTATTAAAATTATAATTAAAATTATAACAATATACTGATAGGAATATGTAAAGCATAAATGATGTTGGACTTACAAGAATGAACACTTGGAAGCTGGTGAAAATTTTAAGTTCTTAGGCTCACAGAAATCACTGAAATCATTCAATTATTTATTTGAAAGTTTTCTAGTTTTTAAAATTCAGGAAATATTCCTCTGTGTATTGTCAAAACAATACCAATAACAAACACTACTATATAGTTAAGTGTCCTATGTTTTCCATGTATTAGTATTATTTTGTTCTATTCCTACACTTGGGACAGAACATAGACCCAGAATAAAAGTGACTGTTTCTTTTTAGTTATTTCATTAAACAAATGTCTTTTATCATTTCATCAGCCCTATGGATTTTATATTTCCTTTACATATCTCAACAATGCAAATATTGGGTTTGTAGATAAGAATTCAATTAGCATTTCAAAGAGGTTAAATTAATTCCCTCTCAGACAGTAGCTGTTATTTCAGTCTACAAGGTAAAACTCAATTCTATAGTACAAAACAATTGTAAAATCTTACCAATATCTTTACTCATAGAAAAGCAGTAGTGACTCTTTTTAAGTGAAGTTTTTGAACTAAAATCCTTAAGTTATTTTTAAAATATTTTTATCTTCATTAAAAGGTAGTTATGAGGGATCTTGGAGTTAATATATGTGAAGTACTTCAGACTACACCTGGTGTATAATAAATGATCTACAAATATAAGAATAGATAATATAATACCCAAATTCAAATGAATCATTATTGTCTATAGTATTATTGCTTACATGATTCCAACATTATTGCAGGAAATCCGTGGCCTAGCAAGGGGTACGGATAGCAGGAGCGTTCTGCCCCAGGTGCCTTCAATATTGGGTACTCTGTAGATGGGATAGGATATAGATTTAAAACGGTAATAAAACGGACTAAAAGTTGGTCAACCTTTTAACTGTAACTATGCACAGGCAATTCTAAACAATATCGGTGATAAAATATTCCCCTGTGCCGGGGTCAACCACTCGCACAGCCCTATGCTGTTTGGTATGCCGCTGCAGAAACTGATATTAAAGGGCAAATGTTGTTTGACTTCTTAAGTGATACAACTCTAGTTTTAAGTCATAAACTTTCATTCTCTTAATGTAATACTGAGAACTTCTCAGTTCCATTTTTTAGTTCATGTGCTATTGACATGTGGAATACAAAGTAGGAATTAGTAACAAGAACAATAATAATATTTAACATTTATTGAGTATTTACTATTTCTAGGCAGTGTTCCATGCACTTTATATGTCTAGACTTACTTAATCTTCATACCTATCATCCCCAATTAATAGAAAATAAATCCTTTTTATGAATAATCATTTTCATTGATGAAAAATTATAAATAGTATAAGAATAGAACAGGGCTTCCCTGGTGGTGCAGTGGTTGGCGCAGTGGTTGAGAGTCCGCCTGCCGATGCAGGGGACAGGGGTTCATGCCCCAGTCTGGGAAGATCCCACATGCCGCAGAGTGGCTGGGCCCATGAGCCATGGCCGCTGAGCCTGCGCGTCCGGAGCCTGTGCTCTGCAACGGGAGAGGCCACAACAGTGAGAGGCCCACGTACTGCAAAAAAAAAAAAAAAAAGAATAGAACCACATGTTCTGCAAAGATAAAGAGTGTGGCAGAATATGGGTTAAAGAAAAAATAAATGAGTTTGGATTGAAAGGTCAAATGAAGGAACCTCTACAAATATTCATGGACCCCTAAAGATTAAGAAGATAGGATGTAGATTAAGAAGATAGGATGTAACTTCATTTCTTCACTTTTTTTTTGGCTGCGTTGGGTTTTCGTTGCTGTGCACGGGCTTTCTCTAGTTGCAGCGAGTGAGCTGGGGCCACGCTTCCTTGAGGTGCATGGGCTTCTCGTTGCAGAGCACGGGCTCCAGGCGTGTGGGCTTCAGTAGTTGTGGCACACGGGCTCAGTAGCTGTGGCTCTAGAGCTCAGGCTCAGTAGTTATGGTGCATGGGCTTAGTTGCTCGGCGGCATGTGGGATCTTCCCAGACCAGGGATCGAACCCGTGTCGCCTGCATTAGCAAGCGGATTCTTAACCACTGCACCACCAGGGAAGTCCCTACTTCTTTTAGTTCTATATTTCTTTGCCTTTTCTTTATTCTCCATCCTCCCCCAAAGTAGCAGTGATATTCTTAGAATAATTAGAGCCAGAAAAATGTATTTCTTCTTATAGCTCTGCACTGAGCCTATAAAATTATGGAGAACGGTGGTTAAATAAGAACTTACAACCTGCAGGAACTTGGATGAGTTACCTACTTCTTCTGTGCCTGTCTTAAATATCTTTATCTGTAAACTAGGGAGAAAAATAAACATGTGTGCCTCTATTCATTGCAAATTTTTATGCATATTGAGGCTTAAATTGTCTTATTTTTGATAAGGGGGGGCCTCTTCAGATTGGTTTCTTTTGACATATTGCTAGTAATATTTGATGGCTTTCTAGCTTTCTGGTATGTCAGCAAGTTTCAGGCTTATCTTTTATATTTATTGACCCACACGATGAATCCATTACTCCACAGAATGCTGGTTCCTATTAGTTCAGAATAAAAGTTAAAACAGTAAGCTTTTTAATATTTCCTTTGTATAGAACACTGGGTTAGACTTAATGAAAGTTAGATGCTTTATTTTCAGAGAATTTATAATCTGTTTGATGAGATTAAAATTAAATACAAGAAGGATCCTATTATAAAAAATAAATGCATATCTTAAGTGTTCTAGACAGGAGACATTTCATTTCGGAATTGATACTTAGCCTTGTGACTTGTTCAGAAAATAATTGCATTCATAGTTAGAAAAAGTAGAATTAATCTGGTCAAAAAAGTGTTATGGGTGAGATGAGATAATTTTTGAAAGGTGGGAGGTATTAGAAATTGAAGCAATAGAAAGAGTAAAAACATTCCAGGCTTATAGAATGACAGAGAAGACCAAGACGATGTTCTAGAGATTGGAAATAACTTTTCTTTGGATTGAAAAGACATTTGGATATGGAAATAGGGGAATGATGTTTAATATTTCTGAAAAAGTATAATTAGATAATGACATCTAGGCTGGAAAGAGACATAAGACACAGAAACAGTAGTGATTTCCCTGATTGGCCGTTCTGTTAGGGTAAAACCCAGCTGCTATAACAAACAGACCCTAAATTACAGTAGCTTAAAATTATTTTATTCTGTGAATCAGATTTGAGGTGAGTGGTCCAGTTTTGTAGGGGCATCTCTGCTTTTCACAGTCAACCAGGAACCAGGTTCCTTCTAAATTGTCGTTCTACCATGCTTTAGATCAATGTTGTCATCTGCATGGTCAAAACTGAGTCACTTCGCATCTGGGTTCCCACCAGAAAGCAGGAAAAGAATGTAGTAGAGACATTCATGATCTCTCGAGTCCCAGAGAAGGATGTGACGTGTTACTTCCACTCATACTCTATATTGGTGAGAACTTGGTCAGATGGCCGTACATAACTGCAAGGCAGCAGGTAAATGTAGACCAGCTGGGCAGTCATGTGTCTGGCTGTAATTCTGTGACTATCAAAAAGGAAGATGGCAGATTTTAGCAAAGAGCTAATAGTTTCTGCCATACTGGTCTCCTTTTTCTTTGTAACTTTCAGCTGCTTCATTTGTTTCTTTAATTAATATGCCTCTTTATCCTCCTTCCTGAATATTTTAACTAACTGAATGTATCACTCAGGGTCCAATTAGGAGACAGAATCCACACCAGTAGTTTGAACACGGGAATTTTAATATTATTATTAACTAGTATCAGGATATTAACCACTAAGGGGTAAAGAGAACTCCAGAGAATTCAGAATTAGCAAATATAGAGTCAGCTACTATCCCTAGGGTGGACAGAAAAGACCCAAGGAAAAGACAGACTTGGAAGAGCCCCCTGCTACCTACTTCCCACCCTCCTCCCCAAAGCTGAGATTCAGACTTTGTTGGCGAGGATGTGGGAGTAACCCCTGGATGGTAGAGTTTGTTGAGGTGATGCAGACCAGCAGTAGCTAGCATGAAACCATCTGCCCGGCTCCTGCTGAGACTGTCTGGGGAAGTTGCCAAATCAAGGACCCGCAAAACTCACTAGGCAGCTTCCCTTGGGGGTGCTGGTGACACTTGCTGGAATATGAGTACCACTGGATATCCTTCTCTCCACTGGTGATCGTGCACTAGGAGAAAGAATAATAAATTGCACCTGGAGTAAGAGGAAGACCTCCCTCTGCCCCCTCCACCAGCCTCTTCCTCAGTAAGGGTCCTCTTCATAGCTTCTACCACAAAGGCTGACCATCCTCCCAGCTGGCAAAGGAGATGTGTTTACAGGATCCAGCTCCACTATTATAAAACAAGGCAGAGAAAGGTGAAAAACAATAAACTGATAACTGGCACAGTAGCCATGACATAAAATTGTTGTATTATTTCCTTATTGTTTGTTTGTTGTTGTTGTTGTTGTTTTTGCGGTACGCGGCCCTCTCACTGTTGTGGCCTCTCCCGTTGCGGAGCACAGGCTCCGGACGCGCAGGCTCAGCGGCCATGGCTCACGGGTCCAGCCGCTCCGTGGCATGTGGGATGTTCCCGGACCGGGGCACGAACCCGTGTCCCCTGCATCGGCAGGCGGACTCTCAACCACTGCGCCACCAGGGAAGCCCTGCTTATTGTTTTATCACAATAAAGTTCCTTAGTTTAGAACTGAATGAGATGGAAAATGTCATAGTCCATCAACAGTGCATCAGTGCACTTTTCTCCACATCATCTCCAACATTTGCTATTTCTTCTCTTTTCTATTAATAGCCATTCTAACAGGTGTGAGGTGATTTCTCACTGTGGTTATGATTTTCATTTCCCTAACAATTAGGGATGTTGAGCATCTTTTCATTTGCCTGTTGGCCACCTGTTTGTCTTGTTTGCAAAAGTGTCTATTCAGATCCTTTGCCCGTTTTTTAATTAGGTTGTTTGGTTTTTGTTGTTGAGTTATATGAGTTCTTTATGCATTTTGGATATTAACCCCTCATTGGATATATGATTTGCAAATATTTTCTCCCATTCAGTAGGTTGCCTTTTCACTTTGATAATGGTTCCCTTGCTGTGCAGAGGCAATATAAACAACAAAAACTCTCATAAAAAGGAAGGTTGTTTTTAATTCATGGATAATCTTCAATCTGCAAACTTCCCCTCCTATTTCCCCCAGTGCTGTAATGGCCCTCAACAAGTTCCTCACCACTATGTACAGGAACCATGAAGGAAAATTTTGTCAATTGGCTAAACAATGATGGAAGTCCAATTTTGTATAGTGTCAGCTAAAAAAATCTTAGGGTTCATTTTTTTCCTATTTTCACACAAGGCAGTGTCTGTTTCATAGGATTGCTTGTGCCCATCTCCTCAATGACCCTGTCATTATCAGTGTGAGTAGTGAGAAAATGAAAACCAAAGCTGCAGATGTGTTCCTAGAGCCATCTGGCTCCTTTTGAAGGTAATTTGCTACCTAAAAATAATCACATGCATTCGGACTCCCCCCATCTGCCCCCCCACCCTTACCCTAACATATTCCTAAAACAGTTAACATTGTTGAGTTTACAAAAAAGCATTTCTCCCATGCATACTGTTCTTTTGTTAATATTCATATGCGGTATCTGAGGAAAAGAAGCAACTCTCACACATCCTAGGAAGCAGGAAAAAATCTGTTGATGAGTTTTTTTTTTTTTAAATCAAAAGCGTTCTTTTAGACACATTCAATCAGCGAGTTTGTGTTTTTTCTTTTAAGTAGCTGTAATAGTGTCATATTTTGAAGTAGCAATTTAGAGTTTGATTCCAAACTCATTTCTTCATATGCAGAGTTCTGAAAGGTGCGTTTCCAATAGGCTATGATCATCTTTGAAAATTTCAGGCCGTGTGTAACCCAGCCAAGCACTGGAAATTGGAATTCCTTGAGCATGACATTACAATCCCCCATGGAGATAGAATAGCGGAAGGCATACCCTAGGCCCTCGTACATCATCCTTTTGTTGTTTGGTTGAATAACAATGAAGACAGTTTAAGTTTGTGGGTGCAGTGCTGTCCACGGCTTCAGTGATATGATTGTGGCAGCCATACCAGATTTCCTTCTGGTAATCGGAGGAGAAGGTAATTTATTATCATGTCATAACTTTTTTTTTTTTTTTTTTTTTTTTTTTTTTTTTTTTTTTTTTGCGGTACGCGGACCTCTCACTGTTGTGGCCTCTCCCGTTGCGGAGCACAGGCTCCGGAGCGCAGGCTCAGCGGCCATGGCTCACGGGCCCAGCTGCTCCGCGGCATGTGGGATCTTCCCAGACCGGGGCACGAACCCGTGTCCCCTGCATCGGCAGGCAGACTCCCAACCACTGCGCCCAGGGAAGCCCCATAACATTTTTATACTGTGAAATGCTGATAGTGATTGTTGAGGTAATTCCCATGCACATCAGCTGAGCCGTCTTCAGCTTGAGTGGTGTGACCCATAATGCTATGGGCATGCTTCATGGGGCTAATTATATGGAGGACCACCCATGGTGGTGGGTTCTGCTCTTGTATAGGCTCAGTTTTGAATCTCTTAAGATTGACGCTATAACACATTAAACACCCAGCATATTGCCTGTATTCCAAAATATAAGCTAGTTGTCTGTTCGTAAAATTGGCTTAAAAAGGAAACTATTGATTTTATGCTAGTCTCCATAATTTTACCTGACTTGCTTATACCCTAAATTATAAAGATGATGCTCTTTTACAACTTTAACTTGTCAAAAGTGTTTTCAAATAGCATAGAAGTAAGAACAAAGTGGAGAAACAGCTGTCCCTTGTTATTTTGTTTCCTGAATACAAATAGTCTTAAATTGCTGTAAATGGAGAGGCTGGAATGAATTCAAACACTGCTTGTTTAAATACACTCAGCCTGATGTTTGTGTGTTGGAACCTTTGGAGAGGGCAGCGCTAGAAAACGCTCCACATTAACTTGTCACACATGACAATATACGGTTATAGCTTCTCTTTTTGTTTGTTAGGTAGGGTTGCTTTGGTATCATTCAGAAATTTTTGTGACAGTAAATCACAAGAGATTTGAGCTAAGATATCTGAACAGCAGCATTAACTCCTGAGACATTTGGTGTGATTTTAAGTTTAACTCCTCTTAGGAAAACAAAAGCCCTTTTGAACTTAACTGAGATCAGGTGGGTATTTTGGATTTTTATAGTATGTCAGGAATGAATGGATACAGCTAGTCTTTGCTTTTCCCTTCTGGCTTCTGATGGCTTGCCACTTGAGAAGTTAGTCTGTAAGGTAAAAGGCCAAAGGAAAGTGATTTGTTTGTTCTCCCTCCATAACCCGTTACTTTAAGGAAAGCCGTACTCCTAAGATGTTCTTAAATAGAGCTCGATCCAAGAGCTTTATTGACTAGGTGGGGTCTGAAAGATTGTTTAATGAATTCTTTCTTCTATATTTGAGGAAACAGCAGCACTGAACATTTAAGGAACTTGACAAGGTCACATTTACTGGCGCAGTCATAAATAACTTCTTGGTGTTCAGACTCATGGTCCAGTAGGTTTATCACAAAACCATTTTCACAATTCACTTTAAAGATTCTTTCTGGCTAGAGTGCATACTCCGCAGAGTACCCTCCAAATTCATTATTACACTATTGCATAATATTGCAGATTATTCTCCTGTTGGTCTCACCCACAAACTCACTGCCTAACTCATGATGTGGGAGCTTAGGGGAAAAGTTGTTATGGTTAGCCTTTTGTAATTAAAACTGCCATGATTTGAGGACCTCACAGACTTCTGAAAGATGATAAAGTGACAGTACCAACCAAGCAGAAAATAAATAAAAGATTGAGGACCATTAAGAAATTAGATTTGTAGCAGAAACTAACACACCATTGTAAAGCAATTATACTCCAATAAAGATGTTAAAAAGAATTAGATTTGTTTACTGGAGAAAATAATAATAAATGGTGAGTCAAAGGGCTTTACATCAAGAGTTGTAGGCAGAAGATAAGGATCAACTGTTTTCTATCCCTAGCACAGATCTAGAAATAAAATTATGTCACTAGACATGGTCACAGACTATTTAAAGCAACACCCCGCATGCAATATTGTGAGACCTGAGTTCATGTCTTGGCCTTGCTTTGTGCCTTTGGATAAATTGGTGAACCTCTGTGAGTCTCAGTTTCTACTTCACTGTGTGACTGGGAGGGTTAAATGAAATAATGTGAAAAGTCCCTACCTAGCACAAGGCTGGCACATGGTAGGTGGCCAATAAAAGATTTTGTTTTTATTTTATTTATATATTATTATTTATATTATATAATTATGATATGTAGTATATAAATATTGAATTAATACATCATTTAAGTAATTTAATTATAGGAGAATGATATATTAATTAATATATAGTTAATTAATTTAATTATATTTAATTCATATTACCCTCCCACCTAGACCTAGACACTATATAAAATTATATATAGAGGGCCTCCCTGGTGGCGCAGTGGTTGAGAGTCCGCCTGCCGATGCAGGGGACACGGGTTCGTGCCCCGGTCCGGGAGGATCCCACATGCCGTGGAGCGGCTGGGCCCGTGAGCCATGGCCGCTGAGCCTGTGGGTCCGGAGCCTGTGCTCCGCAACGGGATAGGCCACAACAGTGAGAGGCCTGCGTACCGCAAAAAAAAAAAAAAAAAAATTATATATATATACATATATATAGTTCTTTTTTATTTACACTTAGCACAGACAATGCTCATTTTGCGGTATAGAAAGAGAACAAACACTCAATAAAACTTATCAGTGAGCAAAAATTAATAGAGCAAAAGGTGTGTGTTAGTGAAAGGCAAGAGACTTGTTTGAAAATTCATTCATAAATTAGGTTCTTAGAAGCACTCTCCCATTATTAGGTAATAATTTCCTAGGCTCTTTTAAACATCATAAAATATTCACTTTCACAATAAAAATTCGCATTATGGGAATATCTGTTTCTATGTAACTGACATAAAATGCATCTAAGTATATCCAATCACATTGATATTCTTATCATCCCTTATAATTGATAGCTTCCCAATAAAGCTCACATTGCCATCCCTGTCAAAATTACAGAACACTTTTTACCTCTCCTCGCAGAGAAAAAAGTCATTGTTCCGCTTTTACAATCCACGACTCTTGAACCCCTTTCATTTTTTTCTGATCTACATTCAATCTTATAATTTTTTTCCCTAAATGCATTTTACAGTTCAGCATCCTCTCTGTTTCCTCTTAGACTGAAAAACAGCCTGATTCCCTTCCATCCCAATAAAGACCCTCTCTTAATCCTACCTTCTCTAAATTACCCTCCCTTTCGTTTTCTTCCTCTAACCTTCGAAACTCATGTAGTCTCTATATGCAGTTTCTTCTTCCTCACCTTTTAATAGGCAGCCAGCTCTCATCGTTTCTCTTAAAAACGATGCTCAAAAATGTGCTCAAAAGTGCTCAAAAATGCTACTAATTGCTAAACCCAGTTGTGTCTTTTCAGACTTTATCTTGGTTAATCTTCCTGCAGCATTTAATGGCATCTCTTTCTTCCTTCTACAAAATCCTCCTTCACATGACCCTCCCTATACTTTTTCCTCATTCTCCTCTTACATGGAATTCCCATGTTGGTTCCTTCTCGTATTCTTTACCCTCCACCACCCCTTAGATACTATGTTTTCTAAGGAACCATCCTCAGTCATTCTTGTTTTCAAGTATAATGAAGAACTTTAACAGACATTATTTCTCCAGTCCTGGACTCTCTTGTCTGAAGTCTCAGCCTAGATTTTTCAGTGGTTCCCAGAACACAGTTTCCAGAACACCTACAACTCTGTTCCCTTGTGCGTGTTCTTCCTTCACTGCAGCCAGCCCTGGGCATCCATGAGTGATTGGTTCTAGACCCCCCACAGATACCAAAATCCTTGTCTCTTTTGTAAAATAACGTAGTATTTGCATATAACTACAAATCTCTTTTGTAAAGTAACATAGTATTTGCATATAACCTATACACATCCTCCTGTACACTTTGTCGTCTCTAGATTACTTGTAATACCTAATACAATGTAAATGTTATGTAAGTAGTTGTAAATACAATATAAATGCTATGCAAATTGTTGCTGGTGCATGGCAACTTCAGGTTTTGCTTTTTGGAACTTTCTAAAATATTTTCAATCAGCAGTTGGTTGACTCCAAGGATGCAGAACCTGAGGATAAACAGAGGGCCAACTGTATTCACTTTCTTGATTATTGCAAGAAATATCTGCATATTTGTGTACCTTGGTCACTGTAACATTCATTTTTCCCTCATCCTCACAACTGACTAGCATCTATCAGTTCTATCAATATTAGCTCAGAAATATCTGTTACACATGTTCCACGACTCAATTTTTGCTGATGTTCTTCAAATCCTATGTGGAAGATTCTCTCTTATCTAGTTTTTTTTTTTTTTCTTTTCTAATCTAGCTTTCATAACTCCAACAGTTTATCCTCTTCAAAGAAAAAATCTAATGTTATCTCCTAGTCAAAAAAATATTTGTTTGCTCCATCCTGCTTACATAAGAAAATGAAATATTTTTAACATTTTCCACAATCTGAATTTTGCCATATCGCAGTTCTAAAGGCAGTTCAAGAATTTTCTCCCCTTCATGGCTTTGTTCATGTCATTTCCATTTTCCACCTATTTATTCTACTCATACTTCAAAACCACTGGTCAGAATCACACCATGGCGTGCCGTAATTAGAATTACTTACATTATCTTATAGTCTTTCTTTCAGCACTCACCACAATGCACTTGGATCTTCTTCAGTAGATATTGAGCCCAGTTACTACATGGTATGACAAAATAACACCTAGAGATATGGCGTATGTCCAGAAGTGTCCTATCCTGGGTCAAAAATATCCTGGAAAGTAAGAATTAGGGTGGGGGTTGTTTTATCTTTAAATCGTGAGTGTTCTCTCCATGCTATTTAGGGATATAATAAAATAAATAGTTTCAAATAAAAAATACGAAATTTTATAATATGGTAAGTCCAACTACCTATTTAAAGAAAGTCAAAAACACTTGCTGATTTTAACAAATCTACAAGGCAGGCTTAGCACATAAACAATATGGATTATTGTGAAAAATCTACTAGAATATCTAAAAGTGAAAATTTGTATAGGGTTATATTTTTAGGCATAGTATTACCTGAAGTGTTAAGTATTCCTTAAAGTGAAAAAATGAGACTAGTTTTTAAGCTTCTTTAAAATTACGTGTAATATTAAATGCATTCATTTTTCCCCAAGACTCAACTTATTATAGGAAACCATTGCAACCATTTGCACTTGTTTCACATTTATAAATTTGTGTTACCTATTTTCAATCATTTGTTTCCCTTTTTAGCACATATTTCCATATGAGATAAAACATATTAATGTCTTCTCAAATTATTCTCTTAAAGCATCACAAACAAGAACTGTTAGGATGCTTTGAGTTATATTTAGTGGAAATTCCAACATAAATTACCTTAAACTTTTTAGAAGACTTTTTGGACCATGTACCTAAAAAGGAAAAGATTTGTGTTGGCCAAATTAGCTAATCTTTGTGCTGAATGGGTCAACTCGGAACCAGTTTTGTGGCCAGGGGAATACCGTGTGCTGACTGTTTTAGGCCAGGATTACTGGAATTTACCAGAATAGAAAAGAATACTTATTTGTTTAAACCAGTCAAAGCAATCCATGAAATAGAGGGAGAAAGGAGAAATCAATCCCTTCCAAATTACAGGATTGCTATACATGGGGAAACGGTGAAATTGATAAAATGAATGTTGGGAAGACAAGTACAGTGATCACCAATATGATTAATTAATAACTTTGACTTCATTTAATGCCTTCACTTTGCAATGTTCTACGTAAGACTGTGAAGAAATTTAACACAAATCAGTGAATTAATTAAAGTCCTTCCATGATATATCCAAAGAAAGTAAAGACTTATTGAACTAATTTTCAATTAATGTGTCTCTAAATAAGCATAGAATTTGAGGACTGTTCTATATCATTCCAGACTATTTCCTGCTCTGTGTTAAAATCAGTACAAAGTTATAGCACACTTACTAATGACAAGAATTACAGAATTTATATAAGCTTTGGTCTTTGCCCTCAAGAAATTAACAACTTTGGGTGTGAAGGCAACACCTAAACACATAAAACAATTGACGAATGACACCATTTAATGCATCCTAAGGTGCAATAGAGAATAGAATCATGATGTAAGATAAACGCTCCCTCAAGGAGAGGAGGTGTCTTCATTGACCAGAAGTCATGGAGTAGACTTCTAGAAAAGTTGGGAATTGATATGACTCTGGAAGGGTGGTATAATTTGGATAAGTAGAAAAAGGCAGAAAAATCCATTCAAAGTAAAGAAAACAAGATAAGTAAGTGCAAATGGTTTTGGAAGACGTTCACAAGATGTCAGTGTGTGCGGGAGTGGGGGAGCTTGAGACAGGTAGGTGGCGAAGAACAGGAAAGATTGTCTGCCCTGAGAAACAGGTCCTTGTTTAAAATAACAGTAGAGGGCATCTTATAGTTCTGGTGAGGATAGATTATACCTAAAATTCTAGCATAAGGACAGGTTTCAGAAAAATTGGTTAGTCTTTATCTGAGGGAGAACATGGTCAAAGCAGTAGTCTAAAAATTCATCTGTCTTAGACATACAAATTCAGACACAGCGAGAACAAAGAGATAGGCTAAGTTTCAATCTTGTGGAGAAAGCACATGTATCTTAAATCCAATGTGACAGGAAAGGGTAAATAAAAGTATCTTAGCCAAAATCAGTTTCAGATCAAGAAGTGCAGAAATGAGATTAGGACCTTTTAACTCTTAACAAGGTATGGAACCTTGAACAAGTACCTCTTGATATTCAGTTCCCTCGTTTATAAAATAAAGGGGGGTGGGTTTCAAATCTTTATTAGGTCTGAATATATAGTCGGCAGATAGCAAATATGTCAACAAAATAATTTCCTTTATTCTCCTCTGTTGCTCACTGTGAAACAGGTGGCAAAGGTTGGTGGGATCCTACATGTATCCAAAAAATAAAAAAATTAGTATGTAGTAATGTATGATTACCACCAGGTGTCAGATATTTCAGCAAAAGTGAAACAGAGAGAAATTAAAGTTTGTCAGAGTGTTTTGTCTAAGAATTATGAAGAAATAAACTATTTAAAGGTGTAATATTATGTGGGAACGTGCATGTAAGAGAAATCTATAGTTTTCATTTAGACTTTGATTGGTGTTGTATGGATATATTTCATAGAGATGTCAACTATACGTTGACATGGTAGTGGGAAATACCAAAAGTGAGCTCATAAAGAAATTTATCTGTATTCCACAACTGCACATAAGCACTTATGCACAAATACTCATTTACTGTCTCCTTCCTACCTCTTATCCAGTTCTTCCCTTCCCCCCATCTTCCCGCATCTTCCCTCCCCTCCCTCCCTCCCTCCCTCTCTCTCTCCCTCTTTGTCTCTCTCTCTCTCATAATTGCCAGTGCACACACAGACGCATACACTCTCAGGGAAACATAAGTTTCAAATCTACTTCTTTCGGTTATTGAAATTAATTGAAAGTGCCTACTGTGTTCTTGGGCTGGCTAGGTTTAGATCTCCAATGATAATGGCATTGTTCCTATTGTCTTCTTGATAGTAGAGATACCCAAACACCCACTGGTTATTTTTTTATGGAATTTATCTAGACTCTGAATTTAGTCTACAGTGTTTAATATATCACCCTCCTTAGTGAGGAAGCATGCATATATACGTAAATACATGTAATCTCTTCATTGACCAAAACATTACATTCTTCAAATTCTTGAGGCAATCCAAATTATTAAATACATATAAAAGTTTGTTTAGATTTGTTTTGGCTTTTACAGAATTCTTGTAAACCAAAAACTTGAAAATTTTACAATTTTACAAAAGAAATCGTATCTCATAAACGATAAGAAACCATTTTACAATGATTGTCAATGTACAATGCAAACTTCTTGGCATAAATGAATACTCAATAAGCAAATGAGTGAGTTGAGCACAAAAACAAGGTACAAGTTACATTTCCTTGATAGTAAAGAGTCCTTTTAACTTACCTCTTCTAAATGTTTACAACTGACTTACAACAATGAAAACTGAGAATTTGTATGATGAGAAATCTAAAAATAATCTTGCAAAGTTGTTTCTTTTAATATGGCAGTATTGGCAATACTTACATAGAATTTTTTTTTCCTATTACATTCTATATGATGCAGTGAGTCATTTTTTAAGAATAACGATAAACTTCTATTAATGTATATAGACACAATATACATACATATTTTTACAAACACAATAATATATAATACATTAATTATAAGCAAACACTAATAGATATACACACAGAGTCACACACAGAAATATATACTCAGTTTTTGTTTTTTTTGCAAAACGATCACTGATATATATGTTTTATTTGATATGCACCACAATGACTCTTAGTTATATTTTTCCCAGGACAACATAATTTGCATTCAACATGTTAATTTGTTTTCATTTGTCCTGAACTATATTCAATACAGGATCTTCCTATTATTGACACTTATTCAGTGTGTTGATAAACTTTTCAATGTAGCTCTCTTTGCAGTCTCTACTTTTGTCCATTTAAACTGTTTTCTAAAAATTCATGTTTCCTAATATAAAGAATATATTATGTTTTCCCTGGAATTGACATTCCCAAATCCAAACCCTATAGGTATAAAACACACATAAGTTTTGTAACTTACGGGAATTTCATTTGAAGCAACACGAGTAGACACTTTGGATTCTTGAATTTCATACCAATGAGACTAAGCAACTCAGAGCCAGTTTTGGTACCAGCTCTGCCCCACCTGACAGATGGGTTGTAAGAACAAGCTCTGTTAATACCCTATATGTAGTAATGAGAATACCATTTGAGGATTTTTTTTTTGTTACTTGTACTTGGTTAATATTTATTTGAGCAGGGACTGAGTCATTCCGAATGTATTTGTTATGTGAGTGAAGTAATGAGTTTGAAGATTTCATTAATACATCATATATGTAAATATCAATGAGGGATTCTCTGTATGATCTTCTACTGGCTTCAGTTCTACATGGTCTACTGCTTATTTACTACTACTTCCTTTATTCTGACATGTTCCTAATAGTTAAACAAATATTTCATGAGATTCTCACAAATGTCAAGTTATTGAATTTATGTATTCCCAGTGCCATATTTAATGAAGAACTAGTCCTCTCCCACTACCATATTTGCTCCTACACATTCTTGATTTTGGCCCTTTTCTGATGAACTGTTACCCTCTTCACTGAATATTTTGTTCATTCCTTTGAAACTGTGTGTTACTTTGTTAATTTGTTTAGAGTCCTTAAATAAATAAAACTTTGGATGGAGAAAGTATAGATTTTTTTGGTAGCTTCATTTGTTAATCTCTTCACTTCTACGTTGTGTTTTCATTTTTATTGAGTCCACATACTTTTTAATTTCCCTTAGAGAGTCCAAAGCCTTTATAATTTCTCCTTTGGTTTTCATTTGACCCATTGGTTGTTTAGAAGTGTATTATTTAATTTCCTAATATTTGGGGATTTTCCGGATATCTTTCTTTTATTGATTTCTAGTTTAATTTCATTGTGGTCAGAAAATTATTTTGTAAGACTTTAATCCTTTTCAATTTATATGTGCTTTATGAACTAGGATATGATTTATTTCAATACATGCTCCTTGCACACTTGCATGAATGTTTTTTCTTCTGCTTTCGGGTTGAATAGTCTATAAATATTAATTCAATCAACTTGGTTAATAGTGTTACTCAAATCTTATGTATCTTTAAAGATTTTCTGTCAATATGCCCTATCAATTGTTAAGAGCAGAGTTATAATTGTGGAATGTGCTATCACTGCAGAATGAAATATAATATAATATATAATATAACATGACGAAGTATGACAGAATACCTTCCCATGTCAAGATGTTACCAAGTTCATGTTACTGACTACATGTACTGTTCTGGATAGTGTGTTTTTATTACAATGTTGTCCTATAGCTTGCCATGCTGCCTTCAAGCAACTTCATACAATCAAGGAAAATTGAGTTGAAGACGTTGAATCTTACTTTATACCAAATTTTGCAGGTGATACATATTTCAAATGCTTTAGATTTATAGAATATTTAAGACATTACATACTGCAAATCCTAAAAACTATTCACTAATATTTCACTAATAATAATAATAATTATTCACTAACTAATAATAATAATTATATAATATATATATATTAATAATATATATAATATATATATAATTATTATTATAATAAAATAATAATAATTCAGTAACTAATAATATGCTAAGTTATTGCAAAAATCACCATTAAGGAATTTATAAGAGAATACTTCAGTAAGAACCAACTACCTATATAGGTATTTGATTCATATAAATGTAAGTATTTATAGTAAAGAAGTTGAACTTTTTTAGAATACCCCTTATACCCAAAAGAGTTAAATCGATTTAGAAAGCGTACTTACCATTTTATATGGTTATGTTTTTTACTTTTAATGTTTCCTAACGTCCCAAACGTTAAAAACACAGAAAAATTTGCAATAGTGCAATAAGCTTACATACAACTTTCACCTGGATTCACAGATTAATATTTTACCATGATTGATTTAACATCCTCTATTTATGTATATTATTAATATTATTATTACTGTTTGCTCATTTGATAGAAAATTGCAGACAGAATATCTTCTTACTCTAAATAATTCAATCTTTACCTCCTGAGAACAAGTACAGTCTGTTTCTTTGTAGTTATCAAATTCAGAATATTTAACTTTTATGCCATACTGTCAAATATACAGTCCATAATCAAGTTTTGCCAATAATATATCTTATGGGTTTTTTTTCCATCTTGTCTCCTTTTGTTCTTTAATTTGGAGCATATCCCCAAAATATATATGCAGTGTTCTTAGAGCTAAAGAGGCAATATTCTTTCACTTAATGAAACATTTCATTATTCTATACAACATTTAAGAAATATCTTAGCTGAAGTCCACTTTTTGAGATTTGGCATAAAGATGCCACATACTTTGTGGAGTAGAAAAAATCTAGCATTTAAGTAGTTAGAATACGTTCTGAAAAGGAAGAGTTCTAGTGGGAGCCTTTTAGAGCATTTGACCATGGACCTGCCCTGGTGTTTCCTGAGCAGTCAGTCCTTTAAGGTCTTCTCGAAATCAGCTTGTATAGGTGACCACATAACCTAGGTTATTCTGTAATCTTTAGGAGCAGCTTTACATTACTGTGTATATTTTCTAAAGTTTCCTTTGCTGATCTGTATCCAGAAATTGCCACAATGCCATTAGAGCATTGTTGTTCAGTGTTAGAGTTCTGAAGGCAGAATTCTTTTTAACTCTTACTTTACCTAATACACATGACTACAGAGCACAGGGAAGTAGTCACTCAAATTATTACTTTCTTTTTTTTTTTTTTGTGGTACGCGGGCCTCTCACCGTTGTGGCCTCTCCCGTTGCGGAGCACAGGCTCTGGACGCGCAGGGTCAGCGGCCATGGCTCACGGGCCCAGCCGCTCCGCGGTATGTGGGATCTTCCCGGACCGGGGCACGAACCCGCGTCCCCTGCATCGGCAGGCGGACTCTCAACCACTGCGCCACCAGGGAAGCCCAAGTGATTACTTTCTAAAGTAGAAAAAGGAAAAAATATCACAGTAAGAATTTTCCAAAAGCAAAGAGGAATTCAATGTTGAGAACTAAAATGCTAATTAAATAAAAACTTATTTCATGAGACAATATGCTAAACACTGTAGGAAATCAGTGAAATATATCTTGGACCCATCCACGATAGTTGGTGAAATAAAGCATGCAGGAAAATAGAATAATAATCTGAGTTAATAGAGTACTCAGGAACCTTATTGAATGTTAGTGCTACACAGTAGTAATCCTTATAAAATCTGAACAGAGATCCCATCGTGGATTTAGTGCTGAACAAAGGACCTATAAAGGACTCGCAGAATTGATTTGGGCTTTGAAGATAGATAAGATTCAGATAAGAGGGGAAAAGCAGAAGTTAGGAAGGGATGAGTACCGGGTATTCCATTCAAGGAGGTGAAGATAAATACACACACACACTCTCACACACAAGCACACATAAATAAATTAGTCCACCTCAAGTAAAGCATTTGTTTGGGTAAAACTGGCAATGTTGGAGAGTAGAACTGAGCCAGATGCAAGATAACTGAGATCTCATTCTTTAGACGATCACACTACTGAAAAGTTTTAAAGTAAGAAAATATAATCATGCACAGTTCCTGAGTTGCAAGCATCCAGAGATCTCTGAGTAAAGTCTTGCTAAAATAAGCAAAAGAAAATACTGTAATTGTAGTCAGAGCTCAAATATTCCAAGGGAATTTAGGAAACAAAGTGACAGAATTTGGGTTGCCCCAGGTAAAGGACCGGCAGGAATTGTAGGAGATTACTTATAGTAAGTATGTTTATTGAGACCTTCCTTTTGTTTGGGGCTCTTCTAATTAAGAAAACAGACTTCCAACTATTTCTTTTAACTTTATGGCACTCCCTCAAGATTCTAAGTCCCTGAAGGGAACATCTGAGGGACCAAATAAAGGCCACACATCTACTCCCTGGCTGTATCTGAGTAGTGAGTAGAAGACTGTGATCATTTCTGTTACAGTAGTAAAAGGAAAACGCCTGCATTTCCACAGTACCAAGACTACACACAGTAAGGCAGAGCTAATTCTCCAAACAGAAATAGGAGTGCTGTTAGGAACAAAGGAGAGGTGATGTTCACCAGATGTCCAAAAAAACAGGAAAGAAAATGTCTACAACATAACGAAAACAACATTTTAGGGAACTAAAGTCTCGTAGCACTGTGCAAGAGCCATTGGATCAGGAAGAATGAGAAAGAAACAATTACAGACTTGTACTGTCCCAGATATGTGGTAATGATGCTCTGGATTCAAGGACACATGTGGCTGCAGATGACTGACAGAGCTTCTGCTTTCAATACACAAATTTCTAGCACTCTCCTGTGCACCTGAACAGGATTCCTCTGTATTTTTTCAGTGTCCTTAAATTGTGGTCTTTCTAATTTATATAAGCTAATAACACAAATATAAAAGAAGAAGCAAGATATATAATATATGGAATGCATATTTTTAGAAAAAACTGTGCACTAAACTGACCAGGGTTCATGGAATTTGTTTGTGTGAGGGTTGGTAAATTTCTTTTTTTTTTGAGAGAGAGAGAGAGGACATTAACGATTCTGACATCCTTCTTCTCTTTTTACTCTACATGTAATAAATCCAACTTCATCAGCCTGAAGAGTGCTAATAAAAGATAAATTGTAGCTTTGTAAAAGGCACCACTATTAAGAACATAGAAAGGGCCATTGGTGTTTCTTTTCATGCCACCTATTTCAGCACATATGAGAAAAGGGAGGATTTATTAGACATTTCTAAATACTCAAGAAGGAAGGACATCTTTTGTACATAAATCTAGAAATATTTTCTTATGGAGAATTAAAAGTACAGTTTAATAGAAATCGGTGTCCGGCAGCCATAGCTGAAGCAGAAATTGTCTATTTGCGGCAGCTGATGCCTATCAGAATCCACGGCACGGTATGTACCAGCTGAAGTCTGTCAACAGGGAGACCAGCATAAGGGCAACATGATAGTCAAAACAGGATGAAACCACAGTCCAAACAAGATGACATGAGCGTTTGTGCAATTAACGGCATCAGCAAAAGGAAAGTTGTGTTTGGATAGCATTCTGCCAGGAATCAGAAAAAAAGGCAGAATGCTTACTTTGCCGCAACAGTGCTATGTTATATCTGGCTAAATAGAATCGATGGCTTGATGGAAAACACTGCGTAGACAGGAGTAAAGGATACAATAGAAGCTGGTAACAGAGTTGTAAGATGGAAAACCTTACCGTGCTGTTGCTACAGTAAGCAAAGCCCATCTCAAAACTAATGTTCACTTGATTACAACTCTGGAGCGATGAGTATTACCTGCAGCGATGGCTGTGGACAGGGACTGTGTATTTGTTGCTAGCTTTGTGCCAGGCCTTATGTGGGTTTTTCAATACTCGTTGTTTGGTTCAATTTTTAAAGTGTGTGTGGTCTACATCATTAATCCCATTTAACCGATGACAACACCCCAGGGGACAGTTTTATACATCACTGTAGTGGAAAGACCAGGAATTGTGAAGTTAGAAGCTCTAAGCTGAAATACCAGTTCTGCTGTTAATAAACTCCAGGGACTTTAGGCAAACCACTTAATTTTTCTGGACTTGATTATTCTTAAATAATATATAAACTTCAGATATGTACCAGGATTGAATGAGATTTATTTACTGCTTTTCACACAATACTTGACATGAAATAGGTATTCAATAAATGGTGGAATCAATATTATTATTGTTATTAGGAGTAGTACGGTGAAAGGTGTTTTGTGAATATTTTCTCATTTATATGATGTTCGCAGAAACTCAGATTATTAAGAGTACTAATATTTTAAGCTAGTAATTGTAGGTTGCCAACTGTGGGCAGACACAGTGCTAAGGATCTTCCATGCAGTATCTCATTCCTTTGTCCCAGCTCTATATGTATGAGTTACTAGCCTCAAGGAGCAGAGGTTCCTGGAGGTTTGGATTACACAGGTAATAATTTTACTTCAGAGCTTCTCATTCTCCAACCCAATGCTCATTCTACTATTTCATCCTTTCCATGGATTTAAAGGTAACAAAAATAAATAGCATTGTTTTCTACTAATCTAACAAGCAGAAGGTGAGTCAGTCTTTATGGCATTTCCATTTGAGCCATATAAAAGTATCTTATAATTAGTTATTTTGTTTTTTAAATGCCATCAATCACAGCCTTACCTCACAATTTTGTCCTTAGAGATGATTCATTAACTGTCATGTTTTAAATATATATATTATTTATTAATATCACGTGCTATTCAAAATCTACTTCCAAGTTAAGATTTGAGAGGTACCATATGACTCAAAATAGTGCATCTATAGTGCATTACGTTGTTGGTATAGTAAATATTTTATGAGTATTAATGAGAAATTTAAAGCATTACTACCTCTTGACAGGAATATAGGGACACTGACCTCTGTGGTTGGTGCCGTTTTCCTTAGCTCAGATTCCTTAGCTACTTCTTGGGGGCCACAGTCATAATTCCCACCACATTATATTTGTGTTATTATTGAGCTATTCATAGTTGCAGGATTAAAAAAAAAAAAACTTTTGCTATCGTTTGAAGATTTGGTGAAATATTCCTTCTCTATGTGTTTCAGGACCTTGCTGCTACTTGAGAGCAGAATGGACATCATCTGGTGGTTTATTAGAAATGCAGAATCTGGGCCCTCATGCCAGACCTGCTGAATTAAAATCTGCATTTTTACAAGATCCCCAGGTGGTTTGTCTATACATTAAGGTTTTTAGAAGCATTGTTCTAGAAACCACAAGCAGTAAAAAGCTATGATTTTGCTGGACGTATCTTTCATACATTTTGAGTAGAAGAGTTAGGTTACCTTGATCTTATATAAAGAGGAGTCGAATTGCAGGAGAAAAAAGAAAAAAAAAAGAGCTGGCATCCTTTCAAGTGAAAAAAATAAGGTGGAATTACTGAATTGCATCATCATTAAATATAACGGTTCTAAATTTTACTGGGTTTAAGTTATTTTAGAGGTTAAGTGATGTTAATCTTTTTAGAACCATTCAAGTTCTTTGTTGCTAAGGGACTTTGGCATCAGACTTTTTGTTTCTCCAACACTTACATATTTGAATAAACAGTACGTTTATTTGGGGTTAAAATGCTTCATGCAACATTGTTTGCAATTGGGTAAATATGAGCTTGTTTTGATGTAACTGTTATAAATGCTAGTATAATCTATTGGGAATATAATATGGTTTTCCAGTCTTCCTGAACAGATTTCACATTACCAAGCAATCTTAATGTAAATTTTTCTGAATTGGTGAGAGTTTCACACCAATAAATTAGAATATATAGAAAGATCTATGTATATAGTAAGCCACATATGCAAATTAAACTACTTAATCAGGAGAAATGGTTTCTTACATCAGTTGTGAGTTTCAGATCAAGGGACAGTGAAAACTGTGAATTTTTTTTTAAGAAAAATCCTTCAATTATCTATTTTAACATTATAACATACTCAAGCCCCTACCTTTTCCTTAGTGGTTTTTCCTCTGTGCCTCATTTTTGCCTGGACCCCATCAAAACTTAGTCCCACAAGTGTTATGGAAAGAGATATTTGGGATTTCATTTGCATATACTTTATAATAAATTGTCGTCTATTTGTGTAGAATTCTATATTCCTGTCTTAGCGCTCAAACCAGAGGTTTGTCTTTCCCACTATCATCTCCTTCTGCCTAAGACCAAAGGAGAAATAAAAAACTAAGTCTCTATACACTAGCAAAATAAAGATGTATTTACTGCATTAGAAAAATCAACAGAGTAGTGACTTCAGGCTAGTAAAACCAATGAATTGGGGATACCAAATTTAAAAAAAGAAGGAAAGAAAAGACCTACTACTAAACCAGGAAGGCCTTTTGAAAGATCTTTTAAACAGTATACAAACTGTTTTTAGCCTGGACTTTATCTAGTTTTAGATTGATGAAAATGTAGTCATCTCATTTTTTTTTTCTTTTGAAATGTACAAAATCAACCGTTTCATAGCCTGCCAGAATCTAATAACCTTGGCTTAAAATTAAAGTTAAATCTTCACTACTATAGTTAACAGAAAACAACTTCCGGGTTAATTAGCAATTTAGAAATGCTTACTTCCCATTTGTGTTCTAGAAACGTTGGAATTATTACATTTTGGTTAAAACAATAAAAAATTCAAATGCAATTTTACATCTTCTAATAGAAAATGTTATCTAAGTCCTTTAAATTTTTCAGCCCTCCAAAAATCCTATAAAATGTGGGTAAAACATCTGTAATTTGAATGTTGTTGCCTTTACAAAAATTATTTCCAAAAACCAACATTAGTATAATGATTTAAAATTCACTATGTATTTTTACACAGGTTATCCCATTTATTTTTATTGAGCTCAAGACTAGTATCACCTTCATCTTTCAAATGAGATTCAGAGATATAGTATGGCTCAACCCAAGATCTCAGAGTTAGTAAGTGTGGCTCTTGGAGTCAGTCTCAGGTCTTCTGTCCCAAATCTTTTGTCCACAGTGCCATGCTCTTATTACTTCATTCAAGTAACTGAGTCTCTTTCTCCCTTTAAAACTTGAAGTACATTGTGTACCCATATTTGACTTTTTAATCACTTTCTCTGTGGTGCTTCAGACTTTCTTCAAATATGTTTATGCATAGACAGCATTTCCTCACTCTTATATTTCCTTAATTTTTTTCAATCAACATGATAACCTTTATTTGTGCCTCTTGAATTTCATCAGAATTAATTCTGAAAACTTGTGGAATTTCCTAAAGTTATTTTATATTCTCATTCTTTTCCTCTGAAGTGCTCAAGATGTCACTCTCCGCAACTTATCTGCAAAATTAATGATCATGTTCATGATTCAGTCATCAAAGTCACTGATTAAAATGCTCAACAATAAGCCTGGGACCAACCACTGTGAAACATTACTTATGTCACCTGAACTTGGCAATGGCCCATCAAATACAACTCATTGACTATAATCCTATAGCTCTGTGCTGTAACTTAATGGTGATTGAAACGAGACAATATATCTCAATTTATCGATGACTTCTGACATGCGGTACAGAACCAAAACCTTTATGAAATAAAACTGTATTGGATCTACTGCTTACCCTCAATTGGTCATGTTTATCATTCTATCAGGGATGAATTTGATCATAAAGGATATATATGCCTTACTGGGAATTAACAAAGTAATTATTCTTCCACACTGGTAGTTAACAGAATAGTTATTCTTTGCGCATATACTTGTCCTGAAAGAAATATTTTACATAGATTTTCATAGCTTATTGCAATGAATATCATATTCTGCCCAAATTTCACTATGCAGACATTTATACCTTCTGAATTATGTTCATAATGTACATATAGTAAATGTCTTCACATCTTTAGAAATCTGAAAACGTGAAAGATGAATGAATGTCCTGTGTTTCTACTTTTGTATTTCTAAATGATGGTTTGAAGAGTCAGTACTTCTATTTACTATCAATGCTGGTACCTTGTTATTCTCAATACTCACTACTGTTGTCTGGGCTGGAAGTGGTTTTGGAAAAACTTTCCTCTATATTTGTACCTGTTTACTGGCTCTTCTGAGATCACATAAGCTAAAATACCTTATATGCTTACATTCACTAAACTCTTCATGGTCCCTTAGTCTATTTTTAAGTCATTTTAATTCAGAAGTTCAAAATTAGTTTCCACATTTTCACTTGTAAGTATACTAGCTGACAGAGTCAATCTATATCTCACTCTCAGTGATCGTTGCAGTCTGCCTTTTGACTAGTACTTCTCTGTTTCTATAATTCAGTTCAGATGCTGGCTGACCTTGTGATTCACATCTTTCCTGGAACTTAATTAAATAACTGAACAACAATCAACTGATTCACTCTCAGTAGCCCCTCAAGCTGAAAATGTCAATAATAATTCTCCTTTACAAAAACAAATTCATGGTTAATTTACAGCTATTGGTTGGTTTTGCTTTGTTAAATATGCCAAACACATACTTGACTGTACCTCCTTGCTTGATTTGTTACTGTACATGAGTTTAGTTTTTTTCTCAGGTATCAATCTTTTGATTAGAAAAAGAGGTGACATAAAATACACTATTCCTGTTACATTTTCAGAGGTAGAAAAATAACATTTAAATACATTGGCAATAACTTTCTAGAAATAATTACATACGGAACAATGATATCTGATCTCACTTAAAAGTAAGTGAACATTTTTCAAATAAGTTGGAATTATATTTACCGCAGTTTGAAGGACATGGGGTAGTGTTGATGCCAGGCTGTCCTGATCAGCTATCACAACAGCAGTTGATCAGGCCAGGCTTGAACCTAGTCACCTTGTCTCTAGTTAGGGTCCTCATTTTACTTATTATAAAACTACATGTGATACCCAGGATGATCAAGCTCAGTGAAACGTATTAGAGACTAACAGATGATTCGGAGTAAGAGATTATAGAGCTTATTAATTTTTCTGAAAGACAGCTCGTAAGGAGACCACATAGTTGTGGTCACATTTTCTCTGTAGAAAAGTTAACACTGAAAAAACTTTTCTTATGAGAAATCTACTTAAGTGAGTATAGATAAGGAAGCCAGGAATTTAGATAATCTGATAACTCCTCAGCTAAGAGATCCATGGGCACTCTGTGATTTTTGTATGACTGGGTATTCTGTCTGGCAACCTCAACTCTCTCAACATTGTTCTAAGCTGGATATAATCATTTTTCAGGATATTGTTCCTACTATCTGTTGTGCTTGTATTCCAGAGTTCCTGTTCAGCTTGTGACAAAGCTTTTACTGATACATAGTAAGATGGTGGTGAAAGAATGGAAATTTTTCTTTCCTAGGAAGAATTATAATTTATTCTGAGATTATATCTTTTTAATTGTTTTTTTACTTTTTTAGTATTAAATGTTCTTTCAGCTGTGAAATTAAGTTGAGAAGAGATGGCAATATATTTTTTATGATTTCATTAACAAAATGAAAATTGGAAACCTTGTGATGGTCTCAGAAGGAAAGGAAAAATTTTAATTGCAATAAAAATCTAAATATGAAAACTACCAGTCTATACCATTAGTTTCTCATGCTCTAGAGCCAGTCATTATATAAAGCAACACCTCAGCTCTAGACTCATGATTTTTTTGTTCCAGAAACAATTTGGTCACCTAAGTATGATGTAATCACACAGGTGAGGTGCTTCTACAAATAAATTTTATGTTGAGTTAAATTAGTTATGAGTTCCGAGACACCTCATAGGCTTTGCTCTACAGTGGCAAACTGGTAAATGATGGTGCTAAATGTTTACCAGGATCGGGGGGCAGAACGACTTGATTTGTAACATGTACAATTTCGGTGGTGTAAATACTCCCACCATAATGGATTTCAAGCTCCCAAGGTGAAGTCTCTTCACTGAATTTGGAATTGAGAAGAGATGCTGCACATCTCGGCACATGATCAGCTAAGTAAGCTAGTTGGTACAGGCTTTTCAGTAAACCACTGCCCCTGCCCCTATATATCTCACTATTGTAGTTTTATCAGAAGCATATCAACATTCTCCATTTGGTAACACGCATTGATACTGGACTTAAAAGAATGGAAAGAATCCGATGTAAACAAACTGAAGTAAAATCATAGAAAGTATCTTAATTGTTCCACTAAACAACATTTTTACCCAAGTTTCAACCCATCTGTTTCTTAAATGACTCTATTTCTGCGGCAGTAGAATTCTAACAGATATTTACCATCTTACTACTTTCTGGTTAGTAAAACCGTACTATAATATAGACATCAGATATGCTCTGCAGATGTTAATTTCTTAGTAGGCAAATAACTTAGAAACCTGTTCTAAAGTCAGGGAGATGGTTTGTCCTAGGTATCACATCGAATACACCTAGTGAGTGCTCAGTGTTTATTGTCGGGGTGTTATAGCAAGTATCTTGGAATCTCTTATTTGGAAAAAGAAATTTAGGGGAGAAGTAGTATATGTTCCTTTCCAGACCCATATGCTCCCCTAAACTCTGGTTTTCTTTCATGGCCATGTCTGCATTGCATGCTTCAGAATACCACTAGTTTTGCAGCTAAATTTAAATACAGAGATGCATAAGAAGAACCAGAGTCCTTAGGCGTCCATCCCCAGATTTCAAAACCAAAGAGATTCCAAAATAAAAGATCTCCCAAATTAGAAATAATAATAATGCATTAAATTATAAATGCAAATTTTGAATATCATAGTTTATGTATCATTTAAAATATGCACAAAAAATCCTACTTATGCTTTGCTGTGGTATTTTATGGTGAGAAATAGTACATACAGCTTAGAATTAAGGTGAGGAATAATGAGTTAATATACAAAAATTATTTAGAAGCAGATAGTTGATACAGTTAGTATTTACTGTTAAGAATAGTAGGAGGAGTAGAGTATTAAAATGTTATGTTGTTCTTTTGTGTATTATGTTGACAAAATTAAGTTATGGCAATCATTCAAAAACCATTTATTTTGTGCTAATCACTGTGCTAGCTCCTGGGATACAAAGATTAGTATCTCTGTCTGTCTTTAAAAACTTAGTCCATTAAGATTTTATGGCTAAAAAAAGCTATTTTGGGGCTTCCCTGGTGGCGCAGTGGTTGAGAGTCCGCCTGCCGATGCAGGGGACATGGGTTCGTGCCCCGGTCCGGGAAGATCCCACATGCCGCGGAGCAGCTGGGCCCGTGAGCCATGGCCGCTGAGCCTGCGCGTCCGGAGCCTGTGCTCCGCAACGGAAGAGGCCACAACAGTGAGAGGCCTGCGTACCGCAAAAAAAAAAAAAAAGAAAAAAGAAAAAGCTATTTTGCACCTTATCTCTTTATGGTACATAACATCTTTCCCATTATATGTATTCAATAAAACAAATATTAATTTAGCAACTACTATAGCTTAACCCTGTGCTAAGTACGAAGTGGTCAGAAGCTGGAAAAGCCTCATCATTGGGATCTGCTGACTTCCACATGTCCAGGAACTAATGGGAGCTGATAAATAAATACTCTAGCTCTCTCACTTGGCACCACCCCACCCTCCCAAACGGAGATAACTCTGAAGTATGCATGTTTAAATTGTATCCCAGAATTTTCTTCATGAAACTAAGCTCTGAGGCCCACATTTTCTGGCTTGATAATGCTTTCTTGATACCTAGCCTTCCCTGCTGGTGTTCTCCAGACATCCCAAATTAACAACCTGTATTTTAATCCTGGCTTTACGGTCTGCTTTCGGGTAACCCCAAAACAAAACACTAAAATAGGTTTACAATTTTACAGATAATGGAAAAACAAAATGTCTAATGACCCCGAAAATTTCAGAATATTATGACAAAAATACTACCCTGAGAAACTGACACCTGAGCTCTAGCCATTGCCTCTTTACAAACTTGTTGAAACAAAAACTCTTGTCTTCCCTGGACTCAGTTGTCTCATATTTGTCAAATAAAGGTTTGGATGGTTAAATGATCAAGAGTCTCTCCCTAGGCTAACTTTATGATTCTAAGATTATTTATCCCTAGAATGTTTGCCTTCATAAATGATTTGTAATACTTTCCAAACTAAAAGTTTGGGTGCAGATAGATATTTCCTAAGAACCTGAGAACTTTTATGTATGCATTCATTCATTCAACAAAATTTATTAAATATCTGCTCTACATTTATCACTGTAGGTCTACATCGTCTAATAGACAGCCACTAGCCACATGTGACTAAATTTAAATTACTTTAAATTAAATAAAAGTAAAATTTCAATTGTTCTGTCCCTCTAGGCACATTTCAGGTCCTCAATAGACATATGTGTCTAGTGGCTACTATATTGGACCACACAATTATGGAATATGCCTGTCTCTCTGCAGAAATTATATTAGATAAAGCTGCTTTTAATGACAAAAAAATTAAACCAGACAACTAGTCTTCAAGAAATAATACCTAAAAATTCAGTAAAATGTTAATATGTGATTGGCTATAGTTGATACCAAGTGAGTATTTCAACACATACTTTAAAGTCATTTAGATGCACATTTTCAGGGAAGACTTCATGGTAGATAGAGAATCTGAAGGTTAATCAGAAAAGTAGATTGTTACAGGCATTATACACAATTGAATAGAAACAGGTCAGAGAAATTGTTTGGTGACACTGATTAGACTTAATAGGAAAAGAAAAATTGCATAGAGTAAGATCATAAAATAGTCAAATAACACTTCTTTAAATATATCCTTACAACCATTTTATTTAAAGCTCTTTTAAATATAGTGGTTGTAAGAATACATAGATGAGAATTACAGAAACAATAGAAAGTTTTTTGTCTCATATTTTAATTTGCTTACTTGATGTAATTGGAAACTAGTTAGAATAGTAAAAAGTTTTTCTAAAAAACTTAACCTTTGTATTGTTTCTTCAGCTTCATTTTGTTTGTCATGCATATCTTTCTTAGTTGCATCTACCACCGTGCCTAACAGTAACTAATAAATATCTGTTGGATGAGTCCATGGATAATCATCACCCTCTCTTCCTGTGACCTTTCTTTTGAAAAAAATATAAGGTGATTTAAAACATCTCCTTAACGTTCAGTGTAGTTTAGTAGTGTTTAAATGTGTTAAGTTTCCTTGGTTTGGATTCAAATTCCCCACCCAGTTCCATGACCTTGAGCAAGATAAGTAAACGCCTCTTCACCTCAAATTCCTCATCTGTAAATGAGTTAATAATACTGTCTATGTCAAAAGGTGGTTCTAAAGGAGTAAACAAACTAGAGAGTCTGAAAACACTTAGAACAGCGCTTGGCACATAGTAAGTGTTTGTGGTAAGTGTCGTTGTTTTTATTGTTGTTTTCAGATACTCATTAGGGTATCTGGGCTCCATTAAATATAAAACCTGGGTTAAGATTTCCAGCTATATAATCAGAAGAGCCAGTAAAACTATTATCGATAATGAGAGAGCAAATCCCTTTGTCCCCCAATGGGACACTTATTAGGAAGCTCTTCACTTTGCCTGTCAGCGGCATTATTTCCTTTTAAAAACTAGAAAAAAGTATTTTGGTGAAGGCTTTGATATCCAAAATAGATATTATAGAATATTGTTTCCCACCATACCCTATGGATATGAATTTCATTGCCTCATGTTCCTTCATTTATTAATTAAAGGGAAAGCATATTTTTACCCAGATATTAAATAAAGTGCTGAATCTAGGATCCTAAGCCATTTAAACCTATATTCTGACCCCTTAATAGCAGAGGCTCTGCTGCTACCTTTGTCTGAGAAGGATCTCTGTAGGTTCTAGTTGTGTGGTAATTATGTTGATTAGCTGAAAGGAGTGTTATTGAGATCATGATGTCATCTCAAGGGTAATGGATGCTTGAGGGTTGTTGAATATTTAATTTGTCAGAAGAGGTCAAAGGAAAGAGATGTCATGCTACTTTTCAAATATTTTAAGAGAGAGAAAATGAGAAGCTCAAACAAATCCATGAAAATAACTAATGAAAATCTCCAAATACAAAACCCAATCTGAATGAACAGTGATATTATGTTAAGAAGAACATATCTATGGGGTGATTAAATACCTTTCATTAGTTTTTAGTAATTACAAAATCTACATTAACGAATCTTCCATGTATTCTGCCTGTGTGCTTAGCAGTTAGACTTGTATTCACTATTATTTTAAAATAGTGTCATGATTATTGTAAATACGGTACTAAAAAACAATCTGTATACATATGCATAAAAACATTGTCATAGTTACATAAACAACTGAGAGTAATTGTTATGGAATTTTATGTATTCAGAGAGGTAGTATCTTAGTGATTACTCTTTTAGGCAATACTGCTCATTTTTGAATTGATATTGAGATTTATATCTTAAAATAACATTAGGCCTCATCACACCCTTGAAACTAGTTTCAAATAAATTTTTTAATGGCAAAAAACCCCACATTGTTATTATTTAGCTCTTGAAATATAAGAGCTCTTGAAAACTTTCTTAATATTTGCTTACTTTTTTTCCCTTAGGCAAATATTTTAAAAAATATTTCAATAATGATGAAAATGCTGCCAAGATACAAAATAACTAAAAAGGGGGTTGGTGAGATGGCCACTTGGGACTATATATATTGCTTTTCAAGGCTTAGATTATAATCACAAATTTCAATCTAACACATGTATTTATTTTTAAGGTCTTGTTCAAAGTGATTACTAGTCTTTCTCTGTATATGATTTGAGAATGAACAATATGTATTGTTCATTCCACATTTATATCATTATTAAAATAAGGAGTTGTTATCCCAATATTCATAGAATATTAAAGATCCGTGGATGATGGTCTTGGAGTGCATGTAATAAATATTGCTAAGTCCCTTGGGTTTATTGCACATTTGTGGGTGTGGGCATGTGTGCAGTTTGGGGAGGAGAGGGCCTATAACCTTAACCAAACTGAAAAAGTGTAGCATTGACTGTAAAATTTTAAGATATAAAATGTAGCTGATTGGATAGAAACTCAAATAATCAAAGTCCACTATAAGAATATTCCCTAACTGTACCTAGTATCCAACACTTGAACCTTTAGGATATGATCATTTATTCTATGTATACACTAACTCATACTTTTCATAATGTGGTATAGTTTTAGAAATGAATTATTTGCAATTAAAATTTTATTTCTTAAACCTATTTACTTGATACCTTCACATGATAAATATCTTTTAAAATGCAAAGAGATTTAGAGTGAAGAGTGTGTATTCCCACCCTAGTCACCTATAGAGAGAGAATCTCTGTTTTGAGTCTCTTATATATCCTTCTGAATAGATAAATAGATTAAATGAATAAACAGAAAAATATATTCTCTCTTTTCTCTCTCATGTTAAAACTATAGCATAGGACTTCCCTGGTGGCGCAGTGGTTGAGAGTCCGCCTGCCGATGGAGGGGACGCGGGTTCGTGTCCCGGTCCGGGAGGATCCCACATGCCGCGGAGCGGCTGGGCCCCGTGAGCCATGGCCGCTGAGCCTGCGCGTCCGGAGCCTGTGCTCCGCAACAGGAGAGGCCACAACAGTGAGAGGCCCGCATACCGCCAAAAAAACCCCAAAAAACTATAGCATATTATATACAGAATTTTGTGCCTTGTTTTTTTTTAATGTAAAAATACACTTTAAAGATTAGCCCACATCAGTACTTATAGAATTACCTCATTCTTTTAACATCTACAAGTCATCCACTGTATAGGTGAACCACGATTTATTTAACCTGTCCTCTACTAATAGACATTTAGATTGCTGTCAGTCATTTGCTACTACAACTCTGATGCAGTTAATACTTTTGAATGTGGTAAACTTTTATAGGTTCAATGCCTGGAAGTGGAATTACTGGCCTAAATGGTGCATACATATTTAATTTTCATATGTTAGGTGAATTATCCTCCATTAAAAATGTTAACAAATTATCCTCCATAGACAACACTAATCTACACTTCCACCAACAATTAGTGAGTGTGATAATGCAAACTTTTGAGAACTCAGCACCATTTACTTTTGTTTTGTCAACCAAGCCCAGTAAATTGGGGATACAGTCTTGTTTAACTTCTTGGCGTAGTTGAGGAACAGTAACTGGGGGCTTCTTGTTTCAGATCTCTGCAGGTCTCTTCAAATGCCTCTTCTTGTAGAAAAATGCAATGATTATTTTGCCAAATAATTCACTTGAAATCTTATGATTATTGGGTAAAATACAACCCAAATTCTTCTTGGCCTCATAGTTCCATTACTATTTTATTCAATTAATTAACGTAGAAATGTCCATTAGTATTAGCTATGTCTTTATTTAAGCTATAAACTAAAAAAGAAAAACCTACACCTATTTAAAAGATTGTATCAAACATACCTAAAAGGTAAGGCAAAAATATTTGAACCAAGTAAGAACTGAATTGTGTATGTGAGAATAATCATATATTCAAAGGATAGTTTTTATTGCTTCTCTGCATCCTTTCCTTGCCTATAAATGAAAATGCTGAACTGCTTCAGGAAATCTTATGTTTGTGTAGCATTTCAACCCTGGTAGTAATCAGGAAGCACTAAAAATGCTCATGAAAACTGTATTCCACAAATTAACTTATTTCACACATGGTTAAATAAGTAACCTAACACACCTAAGCAAACATTTTATATGGTTTCCCATTATTCAACCTTCCAAACAAATCCATAGTCGTAGTTTGTTATCATCCATTTAAATTATACCCTCAAATTTAATCAGAATCTTTTCTTTAGGGCAAAATAGTCCAATGTGTTTGGATACTGATGTAAATGGTGCTGAAGGAATGGGGCAGATGTTTATAAAATACAACTCAGACTGTTAATGAGTATCTTCACACACAGCTATCCCATGACAAGTTGATAGATGTTTTGTTTCACTGTCCTTCATAAACCACAAGAGAGGGTGCTATAGTAGATACTGAGTTCAAATCTCAGACCTTTGCAATCTGCATGTACGAAACAAATGTTTTCACAAAATAAAAGAAATAGGTCTTTTTTGATAAGATTGCATAATTCCAAGATCAGCATCCATCTGTGTATATATATATTTTTTCTTTTAGCTTATGTTAATGGCTTTATTTGGCAACTTAATGTTTTCCTTTTCCTCCTAACAGCAGGTGAAAGAATTCATAAATCTGCCATGAACAGTTGCCAATGAATATTCATATCTGGGATGTCTGATTGCAGCAGTTTGACATTTTTATTCGATTTCCATCAAGAAAAAGAACTACTTCGTTTCTTAATTCAAAATGCATTCTAATAGGGTTCAGCACATTATACCACTGGTTAAGTTATTGTAATTGTCAGTATCAAACAACTAATTTATAAAATAAGAATATTTGATATGATCCAGAAAAACAAAGTGACTAAGAAATATCTCACAAACTCACCAAAAACAGTATACCTTTTTTATAGGAAATTTATTTTAAAAAATTATCCATTCTGAGCACCTTCATTTTCTGTCCCCAACCTTTCTTGCACCAGGGACCATGGAAGGCAATTTTTCCATGGACGGGGTGGGGAGTTGGGGGGTGGGGTCGGGGGAGGACGGTTCAGGCGGTAATGCGAGCACAGATGAAGCTTCGCTCAGCAGCCAGCCGGTCACCTCCTGCTGTGCGGCCCGGTTCCTAACAGGCCGCGTACCAGTAACAGTCTGTGGCCCAGGGGTTGGGCTATATACTGGTATTCCTTGCTGGTTGAGTCAATCAGGTCTTGGTGACGTAGGAGTCCCATGAACAGACAACATGAGCTTAATGGGGTATATTTTCTATAGGTCATTATTATATGAACAAGAAGACATAATTGGTTCAACGGGAGGCAACACAGGCTTGGTACAATTTTAGTGGGTATTTGTGTTTATCTGCCAAAAGGGAAGACATTTGTAGCAGCAAAATTAATTTTTTAATTAATTAAACTCTGCCTTTAGATTGTTCTGCCTTTAGATTGACCGTTTACTACAATCCTTCTTAAATTAAGATATATAAGAGTAATTTGGAAAGCTTACCAAAATACAGTAATTTTCTGGGCCATAGCGCAGGTTATTCTTAATCAGCATATCTGTGGTATGCCCCAATAATTTTTTTTTCTAACAAGTTCCTAAGTAGTGATGATGCTATCCTACCACACTATCTATAAATATTTTATAGTATTGGCTATCTATTGGTCTTCAGCAAAATATGCACAGATCTTCCAGAAAAAAACAGAGCAGCAAATCATTAAGAAGCCTGTAATGGCAGACAAGTTGCAGAAATTATGGGGAGAGGAGGGTTCAGAACAGCATACACATTCAATAATCCAACACAGCAAGTGTTTTCTCTAATCCTGGTTTTGTATATTACGCTTGCGTATGGTATATATTATATGCAAGGAGTTAAAAACTAAGCAAGAATTTAGTTTTTTAATCCTCTCACGATGTAGAATCTGAATTCCCCACTTTTTTATTGAAAAGTGAAGTATAATGTGACAGTATATTAATGCATCCCTAATCTTAATTATCTGTAAATAAAATACTGGAGAAAAATATCTAAAAGATTAGAAAGCCATGGGAATTAGAGGATATTTCCTTAATCTGCTATTGAACTCAGTGGGTTTATTTTTACTTGCAATTTATGAAATATTGATCTCTGTGTTTTGCAAAGTAGGCACATGTTTTCTTGAAATGTTTTTTATTTTAACACATCTTTATTATCAAAAACAATTTTGTTGGCCTATAGGGTTTCAGCACTGATGGTGAAGAAAAGTGTGTGGTGGTGGTTTTTAAGCAGCAACTGTTTTCTCAAGACTTTACGAGAGGCCCAAACTTTCTAACTTTTTTCTGTTTCACTCATTCCCTTCCAAGCATTTTCTACTTTGCTGCCAGGCATCTTTCTAAAACACAAATATGATCATGCAACTCATTATCTTAATTAAAATCTTTCGACAGCTTCCCATTGCTTTCAGCATGAAACAAACATTTCTTAGCCTTACTTACAAGGCCCTTCATAAACTGACACCAGCCTTCCTCTTTAGTTTTATAGCTAAATCTTTTAATCCTGCCATCAAAAACAACTTAGGAGTCCTTAAATATACAATGTGTTCTCAAGCTACTTATCCCCATGCCTAAAATATCGTCATTCCTTATCTCTTCCACTTCATTCTATTTGTCTTTTGACCCACCTCATTTATCCACTTCTTTTGGGAATTTTCCTCTGTGATCCCTATTAGGTCCTTATTCTCAAAATCCCCATTTAATACCCCTGAGATACTTCAAACGTACCACTAGGGACACTAGGCATTGGCCTTACTTAAGTCTTAAGCTCTTGGAAAACAGGAACTGTGCCATCTATATTTATGTTTATCACAGAGTCAACATGTAACAGCAAATAAGTAAAGAGCTTTAAAAAAAAATAATTTACTAACCATATCATGAGTAATGAGAAGTCAGATTTGATATCTAAAGCAAAATTGTGGAGGACCTACTAAACCAGGCAGAGAAGTTTGATTTTTAACATGATAATTAGTAGAGAACTATTATCAAAGTTTGAATTGGAAAGTAACACAATGCAAACATTGATTTAGGAAAACTAACAGAATGTATTTAAGCTTTTACAGTAGTTCAGATGTGGGATGAGTATAATACACATTTGTATGGTGTTAATGTTGGTGAAGCAGTGAGAGAGATGTTTTATGCAAGGCTTGATAACCCCAAGATTTCTGTCCTAGAGGATAAAAAGTGTGATGGTAGTACTTTGGAAATAGGGTGATAATAAGGAAAGCCATTTATTTCATGGAGGATGATGGGATTTTGGAAACATCACATTTAGGTAAAGGTCAATGGGAAATCAGAAAAATCTGTAAGCAATTAAAAGTAAGAGTCCATGGTGTGAATGAGGTCCTGAGGCCCAAATTCTGAAAATGGGCATCAGTTGCATAAGTCGGGGGATTGATTCTATGAGTGTTGAATGTTCAACTTGTCAGAGAGAGAGTAAAAAGAGAAGTCGGAAGGTGAGGAACTGTGGCAGAATAGAGAGAAAAGAGATACTGACCAAAGAACATGTGATTTCAAGAGAGGAAATGTCAATATTATCATCACAGATATTCCAGTCCAAGCAGAGTATGTGCCACTGCACCTTCTGATGATTCATGCCTCTCTATAGCTCTACTCCCGCCCTTCTATTTCAATCTCTTCCTCTTGCTTGACACCTCTTGGCTTCTCTCTCTCTACTCTCTGTCTGCTTTCCTGCCCTGCCTATTCCTTTATTTCTCTCCAGAGAACCCCACCATGGAGGTCCATGAGGATGTGGTGAGACCACATGGGGAAAGCAGGAAAATTTCCCATAACTGAACAGAAATTTCCTCAGCCACAACCTCCGGCAGCATCTCTTTCCCACCCCTCTGGGGGTGGCCACACATCTCTCTATTCTGCTGGGTAGCATATGGCAGCTAACCATTCACTGTCCAGCAGAGTCATGGTCCCCTGGACCACTTCCCTTGTTCCCAGTGCTGCCTTGCTGTTTAAAATTACGTGTGATTCATTGGAACACAAAAGAAACCAGATGTGACTTCTGTGGCGTCTACCTCTAACCTCCACTGAGCTATCTGGGCATGAATGCTGTTCATCGTCTCTTAATGCTATTATTATCTTCGGTTACAGATGCTCTGTCATGATTCTCAAAAGAAGTGCTTTGTGTGGTGATTTGTATTATAGTGTTTTCATATAAATTTAGTTCGATCCTTGAGCAGGTCTTTGATCTAAGGGCAATTATCGTTATTTTACAAAAGAAGTGACCAAGATTCAGAGTGCCTGTGAGATTTGCTCAGAGACACTGTAGATGTGGCAGAGCTGACCCATGGCTGGGACTATTCCCATTACAACAAATGGTGACTTTCAGTTTCTTCATGTTTCTCCTGATAGTGATAAATTCATGAAACATATTCTTACCTCAAAGGCTTTTTATTTCAATCTTTCATAAAAAGTATACTGTTTCAATAGAACTGTTTTTCAAGTAAGAAAATTAAGATATCATAATTCTAAAGAAGACGCGTTCTGCCAATGAATTTGTGACCGAGCTCATACTAGGAGCCAAGCTTTTTAATAATGATCCCCATACTGTTTTATGATGGATGCCGTCGTCTGGGTCCTTTTTGGTTTTGTTTCTTTTCTTTGTTCTCAGATGATAATTAAGAGTGCATTACTTTCAGGTTTTCTTTAGTTTCTACTAACTTCTACTGAACCATGAGGACATTCACATCCATGTGCTCCAGGCTAATCCTGCCACATGACCTACTGATGGCATTGTCTTCCACAGTTTCTTGCAACTTGGCCAATTGGTTTTCCATCTTCCTTCTGTATTTTTGAACAGTCCACCTACTGAGCTCTTCACTACGTAGGATAAATCACACGTGTCTCTTCTAACAAGGAACAAACCAAAAAATCCCATTGTCCTTAGTTTCTTCTCACAGACTCTCACCTTTAATGCACATATGAATGGTATGCCCTTTCTCTCCATTTTCCCACCTGCCCTTCACTTCTTAAAAACTGCACTTATTGTGTGTGTGTGTGTGTGTTTTAAAAGGAAGGCGTGAACTTACTCTTCAGTCCATTGCATCCGTGTCAAACTTTGACTCACCATTCCACTAGGGGGGTCTCAGCTAAGTCACTGGTGACATCCAATATTTCTAGTCCGGTAAGCTCTACCTGGCTCTCTTCCCCTAACATCTCTGAACATTAGTAATAGCCAACAACTTCGTCATTTTGAAATTCTCAACCCTTCTCTGCCATGATTCCATTCTGAGTTTCTTCCTAACCCTTTGAACTTCTCCATCTACTTTGAGGAAGTAGGGTAGAATAGTAAAGAGTAAGAGCAGTGGAACCAGCCTCCTGGACACCACAGCTAATCGTGTGATAGTGTGTCAACTTACTTCCTTGTGTCTGTTTCCTTTAAAATGGGGATAATAGGGCTTCCTTGGTGGCGCAGTGGTTGAGAGTCTGCTTGCCGATGCAGGGGACACGGGGTCCGGGAAGATCCCACATGCCGCGGAGCAGCTGGGCCCGTGAGCCATAGCCACTGAGCCTGCGCGTCCGGAGCCTGTGCTCTGCAACGAGAGAGGCCACAACATTGAGAGGCCCGCATACCGAAAAGAAAAAAAAAAGGGGGGGATAATAATGGTACCTACCTTATGAGTTAGATAATACCTTAGAGGATTGTTTTGAGGATTGAGTGTTAATACATGTAAAGTTCTTATGACAATGGCTGGCATATAATAGTTGCTTAGTAAATTATTGTTTTACTGTTAACAGCTACTGTCCACCATCACCAGCACCACTCCTATTAATCCTCTAACTCTTGCTCCCCCTATTTTCTTTCACCCACAGTCTAGGTATTGATGCTCCATACAGTTCTTGTCTCAGCTCTCTTACCTCTGTGTGCTCTCGAAGGGCCATTGTATACATTTATCAAGTCTTCACATCACCACATATATTTTTATGCCTCTCAAGTCTTTATATCCAAACGCTCACCTGAATTCCAGGCCAATATACTTAACTACCTGCTGGACTTTTTTTTTTTTTTTCTTTCAGTACGCGGGCCTCTCACTGTTGTGGCCTCTCCCGTTGTGGAGCACAGGCTCCGGACGCGCAGGCTCAGCGGCCATGGCTCACGGGCCCAGCTGCTCTGCGGCATGTGGGATCTTCCCGGACCGGGGCACGAACCCGTGTCCCCTGCATCGGCAGGCAGACTCTCAACCACTGCGCCACCAAGGAAGCCCTGGACAACATTTTTTGATGTCACTCTGGTATTTTAAAGTCCAAATTTCTAAATATGTCAGTATCTTCTCTCAATACATGCTTTTTAATTGACTTCAATTAAAATCAGTAATCTTCCAAGCCAGAAGTTTCAACTTACTTTTTCCCTTCCCTCAAATTCTGATTCCTGTATCATTAGAACAAGACTTTACTACATGTAACAGACACCTCAGGTAGGAATGGCTTAAATATGATCATTTATTTTGTTTTATTTATATCCCCAGATACTGAGGCTCTTGTAGTTTACCGCTCTTCCTTCCTAAAATGGAGACCTCAAGAGAGCAGATAGAATTCCAGCAATCATGCCCGTAGTTATGGCAGCAGTTAAAAGGAAGATTTTTTTTTAAAGGCGCATACCTTCCATCTTATAGGTGGGAATTGTTCCCTAAAGCTGCTACACAATATAATTTTTCTTACATCCCATAACCCAGGACTTAGTTACATGGTTACATGTAACCACAAAGAGGCTAGGAAATGATGTCTTTATTCTGGATGGCCTTGTTCTCATCTAAAATTCAATACAGAAGAAGATAATTTTTTTATTTTTTTAATTTAAGCTTTATTAGGAAGTATAATTGACATGTAAAATGATAAGAAATTTAAAGTATACATCATGGTAATATGTATATACTGTGAAAGGATTCCTCCCATCTAGTTGATTAACAAATCCATTACATCACATTTTTTTGGTGATTTAATGAGTGGTCTCTAATATCTATTGTTTAATAAATTATAATTCAACAATTTACCATCTTTTGCCTCTTCTCTGTTGCCATTGCCACTGCCCTAGTTTAATGTTATCATTCCAAAAAAGCAAATGCTATGAATCTTAGTCTCCACATTGCTGATAGAGTCAACTTTCTAGAACACAAACCTGATCATTTAACCTCTCACCTCAAAACTTTTCCTTAACAGTCCCAAACTATAACATCTGCAATTTTTTTTGTTAAAAAGGGCAAAAACTGCACTCTGTAAAGCAAATCAACCTAATTATATAACGTTACCTCCCAACAGTCTTTCTACCTTGTCTTCCACATCAAATTATTTGCAATCTCTTGTATTTGCTGCTCATTTGTTTGTCTTTGTAGGTTTATATATGCTGTTTCTTTTGCATGAAATATTTTCCCTCTCCTTTCAATCTTATGAATATATGTCCTTCAAGGTCCAACTCAGATATTACTCTCTTATTAAGTTTTTAATCAGATTGAGTTTTCTACTAGCACCTTCATACTCCTATAGATCTGTATCTTGTATACATTATATATTCTAGTATAGAACTTATCCTTTGTCTTATAAGTAGAATTTTATATATCTGTCTTCCCTCATAGACGGTGAATGTCATGGGACATAAGCTTATCTGTTTATCTACAATACTGATACAAAAGCATAGGTACTCAATAAAGCTTTCATGAATTGCTAAATATATGAAATTAAAAATGTTAGTATATATAATAATTATTTTAAGAATGTATGTTGGGACTGTAATGACGATAACCATCTCAACCAATCAACATCTCAAACAATAAAAACACTAAACTTTATAGGCTATCAAAATCTATATTTGAAAACTGTGAATTAAATGACCTTTTGCTAAATAATTGTCTTTTGTTGATGTTTAACAAGATTTTTGTTCCTTAAATAAAAATAATTCTGACAAGACTTAAGGAATTCTACTGTTGTGAAATGTAAATTTTTCTAGTACAGAAGAGTGCAGTATTTCCAGGTGAGCGAGCATTTCCCAGGAACCAGTGTGTTCTCTGGTGCAGTAATTCACTGCATGTCATTCTACTGAGTTGAACAAACTCCTCTTCCAGAATGGGCTTTTATTTAATAGGATTTGGGCCATTGATTTAAAAAAATTATAAATACTTAAGATACATCTGGGAACTCTGTCATTCACAATATGTTTTATTTGATGTCTATAAATCTGTGTTTTTTTCAGTTTACAAATCTGAATGTTGTTTTATAATATTGGGAATATATTCCTTGAATCATTTATATTCTCATCAAAATATTCCTCTCTATATGAAAGAAAATAGATTGAATAATTTTTCACTTCAGTCATTTTGTCCCAGAATATCAGTTAAGGTATCAAACTTCCTTCACCTTACCTTGATGAATAGGAAAATTATTCCACAGACATCACAGAACTAATCACGAGAATTCCTTAGTCTCTGCATTTCATATCTCATGTTCAGTTTTTTCTCATCCATTATATCTCTAAGGTAGAACTGTCAGAAACTCAAGTTGACATCATAGCATTTCTTACTCCCAGGACGTGCCTTTATTTTGGCATTCATCAAAAACTTTGTCACTGTACATCTGTAAATACATGCAGGTCTTTAGGCATGAGCATCAGTTTGCCATAAAGAGAAGCAGTTTATCTACACCTTGATAGCAATTTGTGTTTAAGTTTAACATCTGCAGACAAAAAATAATGTTTTGTTGCCTAATAATTAGTCGAACAGGTTATCAAATTATGTATATATGGGAATATAAACAATGAAAATCAGTCTTTATAATGATCTAAATTCGGAAAAAGTACTTTCCATCTGAATTGTTAAAATGACCTAAGAATAGACTTGTACTAAAATAACTAAAAATGGCAAGTGATACAACATGGAACTAGTCTGCACTTTTTTGAAGGTCAAGATAAATTTAAATAATGTACAATATAATAGTTGTCTAACGAATTTAGCGTAGAAAGCACTGTTAGAATGGCAGAAAATCAGAATTTAAATTATTGAGCAGTGGAGCTGTCATTTAAAATGTCAAGTGTGACATTTATTTTCCCTAAGGATATCTCACAGAATATTCTATTTCCACCCTGTGCTTTTTCTTTTCTTTTTTAATATATCCAAAAACGTAGACAAGCATATCACCTACTTCTTTGTGTGCAATTTTGTTTTCTTTTGCATTATGTTTTGATTCAAAACTTTCATATAATACAATAAAAATGAATTACTAGAAAAATAAAAAGACAAAGTCATACAAATTAAAACCACCAATTCTTAAAATGATTATTAGACTCAATAGTACCACATAGCTGTCAAATTGCTATCAAAGCTTACTCTTAAGTTCTGTACTTGACACGCCGTGGACTGGTAACAAGCACTTTATGGACCAGCACTGGTCCAGGGACCACCCTTTGAGTAGCACCGCTTTACGCTATCACAATGTACCAAGTTGAGTCGGTCTTCTATGTTCTACCATAGTCTAGGTTACTTAAAAGTGTAGATTGTATTTCCAAGGTCATAACCAGACTTGTTGCACTAACTTCACGACTTTAGTCCAGATTACCAAATTAAGGTCACTGATACTTTTGTCACTAATATTAATCAACCTGGCCCATGGTAGGTAAATAAAATTGTGTTTAATTGCAAGTATTGAATGAAATTTTAAAAGCTATAAAGGAATATCCTGCTATACCCACAAAGAATATCTTAAACAGGACTGATCTAATTCATTCCTGTTCAAATGCCATGTTACATTTTGAATTAAGAGGCATTTTATTCCTGCAGGTAGAATTTTAGGATCAATTATAGCTGCCTTGTATTTTAGTAGGTACTTCAACATGATTATATTAATTTAAGCATAAAAATCGGGTTACTTATGCAGGAGTTGAAGTATGAAAGAGCTTCTCAATAGGCTCCTTATTTTAAGCCTTACCAGCCAAATTACAGTGTAATTGCTTTTATTTGATCTTTTCCTATCTAAAAACTGCCTTGGGGGGGTGCATGTTTCACTCCATTTACTTTGATCAAAGAAAGAGAAGTCCATGAGTTTTTCAAAGAACTTCCAGATTTGAAGTGGTAAAGAATATTCTATATAGTTTTACTACTCCATATGGACAAGTAATTTATACTGCTTTTAAAAAAAGAAAGGAAGGAAAAAAATAAAGGATGTACATAGTGTTTAGCTTTGCCATAAAGTTATTTAATTTTATATTTTTAATATAAAACATCGTATTTGGAAGAACACTGTTTATATTTGCTATGATTCTGTTATTATCAATTACATAAAGTGTGTGCCTTAACCTCTGTTTACTTAATTTTTTACTCCGAGATGATATTAACGATAATAGTTACGATGATAATGGTGATTTTTAAATATTATGGCTGCCAGACCTGAATTATATGCCAAAAAGTTAGTTTTATTAATTTACATTAAAACAAAATTAATCCATTTGGGGACTAAGAATGATAAATTTAATGCTATTCAAGACTCCCAAGTTTAGAGAAATATTTGTGATTGTCTTTGTTAGTTAACCATTCAAGTTTCTATTCTATATCTCTTCTTTCCATTTAAAATCAAATAATATTTTATTTTTAAACCTTAAACCAGTACTTGTGCTATAGATTTTTTCTGCTATAAATCTGGCAGTTATTTTATTTAATTTTAGTATTTAATTTTATTTTTGGCAAATAAGAAACAAATGAAAAATGAGGATGATTGTTTATACATAATCAGGTTGAATAACAGAAAAGTAAGATAATTTTCACAATCCACACTAGCTCTAATTAGATGCACCTGCACATCTCAACTGCTACTTCCTAGTGTGCTGGGATTTTCTCAAGGGCCTGATCTTCCTCATGTAATGAACTATATGTTAATTGTTCAGCCATTTCTAGTGACTTACCAGGGTAAAGTCATTAAGTGACTTGGAATATATAATGTACTGTCTCACAATCAGATAGTAGCTACATTTTAACTGAAAAGTGTGACCACCACTTATTTTTAAGCAAGGAAAGGGAGAGAGCGTTGGTTCAGTTCAACAGACATTTATTAAGTGTTTATATGTTGGAGAGTATTAACCTAGCCTAGATTACTGTTATTTTGTAAAAGAGGACGAAATGGCATATAATGGACTATCAGCTTGACCTCTGTTCTCCAGAGAAGTCTTGTTCAGTGAAAAACTTGTCATTTGGGCTCTCATAAGGCATCTGTTACTTATTCTAGTAAAGAATATAGGTTAATCGGGCATTTATACATTATACAGACAGCATTCTCATTCTAGTGCTATTGACACATGCATGATCAGGGATCATCTTCAAGAAGAGAGTATTTTATGGGAGGTTTATGTACATTTTAGGATGTTGTGCATTCATTTTGCTTTGTTTGTTGGGTTTTGTTTTAGCTTAGATTTAAGAAAAATTTAGCCCACAGAAATTGACTTTTAAAGCCCACTATTACTGAAGCTCAATTTTGGGGGCATTTTTATTCAGTGCTGCTCAACAAGATAGGAAGACAACCAAGAAGAACTTGAGTATCCAGTTTCTTTCTTTTTAAAAGAAAGTATCAGCATCAATTTCCAGTGGAATGCATTAGCAGTTTCATTCTTCTATTTAAACTGTTTCAACTTAGAAAGGAATTCTAAAAATAAAAGAAGTGTTTATTCAAGAAAAAAACACATGCTCATTCTATCCTGGAAAATGCTTACATTTTATTCGGAAAATTTAACTCACTGCATGAGAAAGGGAAAGGTAAAGTGCTTCCGAGAAGCCAGAACATTGTTTTCTCCATAGAGTTTTAGATACCACAACAAGGCTGCCAATAATACTTGAAGCAAATGATCAAAATATCAGGTATGTACTTCACGCCAGGGACTCTGCTTGACACACTCTGCCCCTGTCACCACCCAAAGGTTTATACTTTCTCATGGTATTAGATGCTTGGCAATGTCATCCCATCCCCTGACACACAAACTAATCTTCTTCATTGTAAATTATCATATGATATACATTCAGTTCCATTTTAGGACCATCCTACACAGATACTACTATAGGTTTTTATAGGAGGTGGGTATAAATGTAGAAACAGCAAATATTCAGACCTGGTAAAACAAGTGCATACATATATCAATTTTATAAGTTACAATTATGTTTTTTATTCAACATGGATTCTTTTTGGCAACCTCCCTAATTTCTGAATCTTTGTTTCTCCTGAATCTTTGCTTCTTCTAAATATCTATAGTTCTTGAGTTTCAGATTATAAATTTATTATCTGTCGACCCAATGACTATGCTCTTCCATATACTTTTTTCTCATCCTCTCATCTTCCACTTTGTTCTTTTTTTAGCATGTTTGTCTTAATTCACTGCCCCTTAATGAACAAGAGCTGACCACCAATTCTCTTTGGAGACGGAGCTTTCCCTCTCATGTACATATCTGTTACATTCATTAATACATTAATACTTAAGAGTTATCTCAAGACAATAAGTAATAACTTTCAATTTTTAAAGTAGGACAAATTACTCTGGTTTTATTCTAAGTTTCTGATAGAATCTTATGAAAGTATATCCAGACAGTTATCAGATAACACTCGAAGTTGCCTCTCTTGTTTAAATCACTAAATAAATTGAATATAAAAATCCCAGCTAAAAATCTCAATAATAACACATTGGAACCAGATTCTGTCTTACAGAAATAAATGGATTAACAATGATGACAATACAGGAATAAAAGGAAAGTATCCAAATAGCCTTTAAATGTCATATTATGTTTATGAAACATCTAAAATCACTCCTTGCTTTCGCAACATAGATTAGTAGGAACTAAAAAAGCACTTCAGAAGAATAGCATGTATCGTGCTAATGTGTATTTTCTCTCTTAGATGTATCACTAAATAATATTAGGAATAATTATCTCTATCGGTAATATTATGCCTGTGTGAAAACTTTCCATTCTAACCAGAGTATTTTAGTTCAGTATAGATAGATAGATAGATAGGTAGGTAGATAGATAGATAGATAGATATGCCAAAGAAAGGAGTCAGAGAAAAGATATCATAAGATTTAATAATATCTTATTCTGTGGAAGTTTTTTTTCCTTCCTCAGTGCTTTGCATTTCTTAACTCATTTAATCCTCTCCAAGCCCTTGGAAATAGAAATCATAATTCTGTTTTAATAGATGAAGAAACTGAGGCACAGAGAGCTCACGTACTTTGTTGAGAGTGACGTAAGGGATAGAAGGGATAGAATTAGGAGTCGAAACCAGCTATTCAACCATTCTGTGCCCTGTCTCTCTGTTAATGAAGACATAGATCTGAACAGTTGCAAGGCTATTAACTTTTTTTTCAACAAGGAATGTTGAAAATATTGGGGAATATTTTGTGCGACTAGTAGATATTGACCTTTTTTAATATCATGAATTTTATCACTGAAACTGAGAATATCAGAGTTGGAAGAAACCATAAAAATGATCTGTGTCATTGCTTTAATTCATATTGAAAAATAAAGTCACTTTGCAGTCAAATTTGTCACTTGCTATTTATAGCTACTGACCATATACTGGGAGCAGAGAAGGGCAATGAAATTTTAGTGGATTGGTTTCAGTTTGATTGGTTCTAATTTAGAGGTGTCCGTTAACAATTGTTATTCTGTTCCTTCCACTCAGTCTTCATGCTCAATGCCAAGTAATTATGACACACTTAAGATTTCCTCCTGATTTATTAAACTCTCAAAGGCATTAAGAAAATCCCTCAAATATCACATAACCCAACCAATCTCCTAGGACCTGCTGAATTAGGGCAAACCTGAAAAGAACTTCAACCTCCTACTTGGATTAGGATATTGGTCTCCTGATACCCTGGCTGGAGCAATGTGGTCTGATAGCCCCCACGTCCCCAAGCAGTGTGGGTTTCTACTAAAATTTGCAAGTTCCAGCAGCTTTGGCAATGCTGTGAGTTGAACAAATATTTGGCTTCTTGTAACATTACCGGAAACAAACTGAGAGGTAAGTTTAGCCTTCTAGTGCAGAGAGATTAGGGGCAAAAATGGTCTTAAAATGTACCTGTAAGCTGTTATCTGAAAAAAAAAAAATCTCGTTTAAAACTATTTAGAGACATTTAGAAACTCATGTGTTGAAAAACATTATCTAATATACATACACAAAGGTATATTTAGCAAGATAAATGATTTTAAGGGTGTTACTGATGGTTGTGACAGGTACTAAGGCATATGATTGTGGAGAAAAAAGATATATTTAATGGACACAGAATGGTAAGTTAAAAGATTTTTTTTTAACTGAAATTCTTTGGAACTGAGCAAATGCCCGGAGTTTGTGCAAGCTAAGCAGTGAGCAGTATTTGAAATAGATAATGTCACTGAACTAATGGCAAACACTACTTTCCCATTCTAGTTTAGATAGAAACTTTTCTCTAGGTATAAAAAATGATAGGAAAGAAGACATAAAACTCTCTGTATACCCAGCAAGACACAGTAGAGGAACAAAAAGACTAAACATACTCCTTAAATATCATATCATTTTATATTATTATGAAAAATCTAAAATCATGCATTGATTTTGCAACACAGAGTAACAGGAATTCCAAAAGCCTTTTTCAGAGAAATAACTTGTGCTAATGTGAAGTTTTTTCCCTTTGGTGCATCACTGAATAACATTATTTTCCATATCAGTAATACTACAACTGTGTAACAACAGCAATAATGTGCAAATGACTGACCCCTTAGGATATATCCCCCCCGCAAGAGTAGATTTTTAACCTTACAGTTATTCACAAACCTGGCTTTCATCAGAATCATCTGGGAGTACATTTTCAATTATAAATTCACACCCCATCTCCAGAGTCTGATGCAATCTCTATTTTTATAAGTTCTTCCAAATGATTCTCCTGTTGAATAGCCAAGCAATAGACTGTATATTTAGAAACATGTATTCAGATGATCTTCCAGTTTCCTAGGAAGCCCAGGTTTCCATGAGGTATATCAGCTTACCTTTGAAAATTATCTCTGGTGTACATTCAAGTGAGTTCTCTGCACTACGCTACAGTTTCTCACTAGACTCTGAACTCCTAGAGAGCATGTCTCATTCATCCCTGTCACCCAGGGTCTAGGAGAGTGTCTGGCATTCAGTAAATATTAATTTAATAAATTAAATATACCAACAAATCAACATAACTTCTCACATTAATTAAAAAGAAATGCATAAGTAAAACATTTTATGTAACAGAAAATGGATCTTGCCTAGTTTGTTAACTGTCAGTTATCTCAAGGATAAGGCAAAACGATACAAGATACACTAGATCTTAAACGTCCATATGCTGAGTCAAAATCGTTAGCCAGAAATCAAAAAAGAAGAATAAAATCATGAGCCTTATAGTACATTTAAGGATATGAAAAACTGTAGAAGGAGAAGAGAGACAAAAATCAGGTTTTTGTTAGAAGAAAAATCAGATATTAGATGGATGACGAAAGTTAACATCTAAAAAAGGTCAGTAATATGCTAGGCAGGAGAGAGCTGGACTTGGAGCTGTCAATATTCATCCATAATACAGTATTTAAAGTGAAAGTAATTGTGTGTGTTAATCATTCAAACTAATACCCAGTATATAAATTTCATAAATAGACAAACATATATCAGTTGTGTGTACAATAAAGTGACTGAATTTATTACCTTTTTTCCCCACCAACTGACCTTAATAGATCTAAAGTTTATTATTAAGCAATTTTTAACTTGAAGTATAATTGATTTACAAGGTTGTGTTAGTTTCAGATGTACAGCAAAGTGATACATATATGTGTGTGTGTGTGTGTGTGTGTGTGTATGTATATATATATGTGTGTGTGTATATATATATATATATATATATATATACTTCTTCAGATTGTCTTCCCTTATAGGTTATTAAAAAATTCTGAGTAGAGTTCCATGAGCTATACAGTAGGTCCTTGTTGGTTATCTATTTTATATATAGCAGTGTGTATATGTTAATCCCAACCTCCTAATTTATCCCTCCCCCCACCCCCCTTTCCCCTTTGATAACCATAGTTTGTTTTCTATGTCTGTGAGTCTCTTTATGTTTTGGAAATAAGTTCATTTGTATCTTTTTTTCTATTTTAAAGACATATTATAAAAGGTACATTTCTTTTGGCATTTAAATGAAAAAAACATTAAAGGAACTCTGCCAGTTGCTCCCTCACCCACCATACCTAGAAATAAAATTGGGTTATAAAATATATTTAGTTTTCACTTTATTAAGTATAGGAATTATAACTAGGGGAATGTTTGTAGACTGGAACAGAATATACAGACATTTCTAAATAACGGATTTACATCATCAGACTATGTGAACTTAATCCATAGAGACAAACAACAGTGATGAAGGCATTAAGCTTATTCAATAGTTTTTGGGTTTGAAATGACATATGACTTGGTGACTGTTTTTGTTTTGTGACATGTGGCAATCTGCTCTTCTCAGGAATTGAGAATGTTTTCTCTAAAATCTTTGGTCATCAGCCACTATTTTGAATTCTCCAAATACCTATCTTTTTTAGTTTAGTTTCTTTTTTAATTCCTCTGTACTCTGTGGAGTTTTATCCAACTTAATCCAAAATTTAGTCTTTGAAAAATATCTATTTAACTAAAAATTCAAGCAATCACTAACTCACTTCAGGAAATGATTAGTAGAATCTATGAAGATAAAACGCATTTTTCAGGGAAATGAAGGAAATTGGTTGGGAGCTGAGAAACATGCCTGTGATCATCACCTATTATCTGGAGATTTGTGATTGTGAATGGCAGCCAACTTGTTTCACGGAAAGTCTGCGTCTGGCTAACTGTGACAACAGTAGATCCGAAAGGGACTAGCTTTTGGTTACATCAAAATTGAGCTGACCATGGATATAATTAGCATTGAAGGTCTGTGGCTGCAGATGGCCATAGGGATGTAAACCTGGCGGAAATAATGACAGGGCTGCAACTCAGCAGTAAGTCTTCCCAGTTTTTTTTAAAATTTTTCTTTCATTCTTTTTTAAATGAAAGCTCTAAACTTGGAAAATTGTAACACCTGGAAATTTGTCATAAATGTCACTGAAATATTAATCGAGGCACTAATAGAAAATAACAACTTTTGATTTTCTTGTATTCTGCAAAGATCTTCTCTCTTAAATTTTAGGAACATAATCCAAAAACTAGTATTTTTAAATTGAGCAGTAAACTCTGCTCAACTAAAATATTCCTGTAATTTTTTTTTTGATTTATCTTGCAGACCAGAAGCCAGTATATTCTTACTGGAAACACTTAAAATATGACTAAAATAGAATGTTTGTATAGTAACCTAAAAAATCTAATACAGAAGCAAATCAGATGTATAGAGAACTATAAAAATATAGAAAATACAATGAAATTACAAATTATTCATAATCCTAACACTCAGGGAAAAAAAAACTTTTTTGTTTCTTGAAGTTATATTTATGGATTAAAAATATTTTATTTTCATTTTAATCTTTATAAGTTAAGAAACTCCACATATTAGCAAGAGATATGTAAACTGCTCAAGATCGTCACTTTTTAAATTGCTTATTTATGAAAAAATTTAAATATTTTCAAATAATTTATTACATTCCAGGAAGAGATTTTAATAGTCAACATCTTTCTGAGTTTATGAAATTTAAAATCAATAAGGTCACAATCTGTGTAAGCTTTGGTGAGAAATAAATTCTATGGCATCAGGAAATTTTTCATATGCTTGCTACAACTTTTAAATTAGAATTAAGTGAACTTTTAACACCAAGTTTTTTTGTGTTAAAAATATTCATACTTGTAGATCTAAGGTTTGGAATTACATGCATCTCTGCTTTTATAAAATAAATAATTTACCATTAGGACTTCCTATATGTTTTTTTATGTTGCTTTTCTTTATGCCTGTCAAGTATTTTATATTTATGTAGACCAGAATCATCAATGTGCCTGGCTAGCAAAAAAAAAAAAAAAAAAAAATCACATTCATTATATCAAAGTGAACAACAGCAACATGAAAGTCCTAAATATCTTAGATGCTGACAATTTCAAGAATGTATAATATAAAACTGGTGTTCTGCTCTGTCCATTCAAAGCATTCATATGAATTTTGATACTTTAAATATCTTTTACAAGAAAAACAAGTCTTGTATTTTTAACTCTTACTTAACTAAAAGATAGCCAAAGACTTCTTACTCTTCAGAAGTATGTTAAACCAAGATTACTTTTAGTGCACATTAAATGTTACAAAGATTAATAAATGTCACATTACAATGGATCAGTCAATATTTAAGCCTCTTCTAAGGCAAAGTTCACATGCTCTAGGGCAGGGGAAAAGCTTCATAAATATTTTAATTATTTCAGATCTAGAAGAAAGGTATATTGAATGACTTGTAAACCATGGAAATTATTTTATTTTTTATGTAGTGTCTGGAATCACTATAGACTCATGAGGACATTCAGCATTTTAGAAACAGCAAATCCCCTTCTATAATCAGCAAGCAAAACTTTTTGTTTGAATTTCCAATTTCTTTTATAAAATGTTCTTCGAATTGGGAGATGAAGTGAACCATTTGCTTTCTGGACACTTGTGGCACTTCTCACTTCCAAGGATCGCCTTGTACTGCCAGTTGCAGAAATGGAAAGAATTGAAAGAGCAGAAGCAGCAACACACATTTTGAATGTAAGCTTTGCCCTGAAAGCTTTCTGGCAAGATTTGCTCATTTGGCAGAAGAGCTGCCAATGCTAGGAAGGAGTTTCTCTTTCCATTCTTCTTTCCAATTACCAGAGGCAGACTGGGTATTCTGAAGTTTACCACCCAGAAAGAAAAGGCTTTGGTTGCCTCCTAATTTGATTATTGACCCTGGTGACCTTGAAATAGAGAATGGCACTAGCTAAGATAAATAGAATGGAGGAAGAACCAAACAGAAGCATAACAGAAGTAAGCCAAAGAATGACTGTTTCCCTGAGACCCCCAAGTTAGAGAGGAGAGCAGGATAGTGGGCCACCCCAGTTGATTGACTGAGGAGATAAGTCACCCTGGGAATCTGACAAAAGGAATTTAAGTGCCATTAGGTTAAACAAAGGCTTTAGGTTAAAGACTCTATGTAAAAGTCAGTTGTTTGTTTTCAGACCAATAAAAGAAAAAGTGCCTTTGACTTCTGAGAACCATTAACTCTGTTTCTGTCAGCCCATACTTCATCTCACCCATTAAGAATCTTCCAAAGCCGAATTAGGGACAAGTTATTTTGTCCTCAAGCTACCATCAAGTTTCTTAAATCTTTTTTTCCTTTCAATTTATTATTTATTATTGCCCAGAAATCTTACTAAGAAATCCTGAGGGTGCTCCTGATTTCTTTTTAAGCTACATACAAGTTCCGGGGGTTGGGTTGGCATGGTTTTATTTTAAATCAGATGGTCAAAGCCAAGAGGGTCTTTGTACTCTGATTCTCAAACCAGTGGAGAGCCCACGCTGTCTGCACTTTCTCCATAGCCCATCACAGAAGTTCATATCCAAGACTCAGGGGTGGGGAAGAAATGATAATTATTTGAAAACCATTTTCAATGTGCCTATTTTCCCATAATCCAAGCAACCAAAATTAAAGTTTAATAAAATTTAAATAGACAGGGAAAACCTTAAAAGGGACATGGGATTAGTAAAGAAAATCTGAGAGATGGTGATCCTTTTTAATTCCTTCACAGTCAATACAAGAAGAAGGAATATGGTCCAGACAGGTGAAGTGACTCCCTGGTAACCCAGTTAGTCAATGACAGAGCTAAGACAAAAACACAAATCATCTGACCCAGTGGGAACACTTGATTGAGATGCTACATGTGTAACAGAATTCATTCTTTCTGTGATTTGTTTAATGATTTAACATGAGCATCCTTTCCTTGCTATGCATAGTGTATTAATTTCCTATTGCTGGTATAACAAATTATTGCAAATTTAGTGGTTTAGTGGTCTTATCCAATGTAATAAGACCCTAAACAGAAAAATTACATGCAGGAAGTAAAATTCACAGAATTCTTGCTATTTCACCGCATCTAGAAATTGCTAACACTTTCTCCCAGAATGATAAATTTAGCATAATCAAAGCATAAATAGTTGCTGTTTCATATCCTAAAATGTCAATAAATGGATTTCTACCAGATACTACTATTTTATAAAACATTCAGACTCAGAAAAAAAATTATTCAAAATCCTAAGAGCATATTTTATATTTTCTATAAAAGTAAAAAAAAAACAAACATGTTTTCCAAGACATTCAAATTACGCAAATATTTTATACATGAACATGTAACATAAAATAGTATTATTTTATTAGTATTTGAAAGTCAGAGCTTCTAATAGCAGTATCATAGAATAGGAAATGTAATAATGAAGTTCCTTTGCACAGACTAGCTTGATGTTAGCTTACAGGTTGCTCTTAGAAATATTCTGGTTCTGGTCGAAGGATAGTAATCTGAATTACATGCAAACGATGCACACCTAATTTCATTTTTCTTTCAGGATAATATGTTGTTAGGCCTGAAACCAAGCCTAATTCATTTCGTATTCTGTTCTCCAAAGCTATGTAGAAGTTCTGGAATACTGAGCAGTCAAGAGGGAAAGAAAACAAATGTTTTAGAACTGTAAGGCTGTGGGAGGAAAGGAGATAAATAGAAAACTGGTAGCTGATGTACAAACCTAGGGCCTTGTTACTCCTAGTATGAAGTAACTTATGAGACAGGTTTGTTTGTTTTGCTTTTAAGCACTATTTTCTACTTTGTATGTTCAAAAGTTCTGTAACATACAATAGATATTCTAGAAATATCTGGTGTCTTAGCTCAGCTGCCATAACAAAATCCCATAGATGTGGTGGCTTAAACAACAAAAATTTATTTTATCATAGTTCTGGAGGCTGGAAATCTGAGATCAGAGGCCAGCATGGTCAGGTTCTGGTGAGAGCTCTCTTCTGGCTTCTAGACTGCCATCTTTCCCTTTGTGCTCGCATGACCTTTCCTTGGTGTGTACACAGGAGGAGAGAGCGTGATCTCTGTCTTCCTCTTCTTAAATGGCCACTAATCCTGTTGGATTAAGATCTTACCCTTATGACCTCATTTCACTTTAACTACCTCTTAAAAGCCCTATCTCCAAATACAGTCACATTGAGGGCTAGGGCTTCAACATGTGGATTTTAGGTGAGAATTCAGTCCATAGTATTCCACGCCTGGCCCCCAAAATTCGTGTCCTTCTCACATGCAAAACACATTGACTCTAACCTAACAGTCCCACAAATCTTAACTCATTCCCCCATCAACTCTAAAATCTAAAGTCTAAAGTCTCATCTAAATATCTAAGTCAGTTACGAGTGAGACTAGTGGTATGATTCATTATGAGACAAAATTTCTCCCCAACTGTGAACCTGTGAAATCAGACAAGTGATTACCTCCCAAATACAATGATGGGATGGACATAGATTTGACATTCACTGTCTGAAAGGGTGAAATCAGAAGGAAGAAAGAAACAGCAAGTCCCAAGCAAGTCCAAAAACTAGTAAGGCAAATTCCATTAGATCTTAAAGCTCAAGGATAATCTTCTTTGGTTTGATACTCTGCCCTCCAGGCCCACTGTGACTGCAGCATTACGTAACCCCCAGATTCTAGGCAGCGGTCTCACTCCTGCAGCTCTTCTAGCCTAGGGTCCATACCCCAAGGCAGAAGCTATCTGGCCTATTGAAACCAAGATGGTGGCCTTGATGATCTCTGAATCACCTTCAGGGTCATGTTCCCCTCTTATTTAAGAATAGAGCACATTCACCTCCAAATAGGTCTATTGTTTTTTCCCGTCAAATCTTCCAACAATCTTCCTTCATTTTGTCCTATCTCTAACCCCTTCAGTTCAAACTGGCTCTTTATCAAGTTAAATCTTGTAAGCTCTTTATCAAGTGCTAGTCCAGCCATATCCTTGTTGTTTTCTTCACAACATGCTTTCTCATTTTTTTGGCCCAATATGGGTCAACTAAGAATTTTCCAAATCTTCAAGTTCCAGTTCCTTTTTGCTTAATAATTCCTTCTCAATTTCATTTCTCTCCTTTCACATTTAACTGTAAGCAGCCATCAGGGACCAAGCTGCTACTTCAACATTTTGCTTAGAAATCTCCTCAGCTAAATATTCAGCTTCATAGCTTGCAATTCTATCTTCCACAGTAATACAACACAGTTCAGCAAAGTTCTTTGTCATTTTATAACAAGGATCACCTTTCCTTCAGTTTCCAATAACATTTTTCCAGATCTCATTTCTGTCTGATATCTTACCAGAATTACCCTTAATGTCTGTACTTCTAGTATGAACCTCAGAATTCATCCAGCCTGTGCCCATTACCCAGTTCTAAAGCTGCTTCCACATTTTAAACTTTTGTTACAGCAGCACCTCACTTCTCAGTACTGAAACCTGTCTTAGTCTGTTCAGACTGCTGTAAGGGAGAAAAATTTTTCTCTACCCTTTTAGGTCTTTTTCTTTCTTTCTTTTTTTTTTTTTTTCTTTTCCTTTTGCTGGTCTAATAATTAAACTGACATAAAACAGATCAACAGGAGAAAACTGTCAAATTTAATTCTGTACATACTGGAACCCCAAAGATATGAGGTTCAAAGAGTGACCAAAGCAGGCAGCCCTTATACCTTTTAGACAGTTATTTTTGAAGATTTGACAAAACAAAGGATTTTTTGCTTGGGATAGTAAAGTAATAAAGTTTGTTTATACAGCCTTTATTCCCTATCTCTGGCAATAAAATGCCTCCTATCCTCCTGGTATAGGGAGGATAGCTTCAGATGAGAAATTTATTTCCTGCTTTCAGAAGGACAAAGAAGGGTCAGAGTGTTCTTCTTGAACTGGCCATTTCTCAAGTAACTTTAATTCAAAATAATCAATATGTCACAATGGTATACTTTGGGGTGGCCTGCCCTGAACCCTATCACTGACATATCAAAATACCATAAACTGGATATCTTAAACAACAAAAATTTATTTTCTTGCACTTCTGGAGGCTGAAAGTCCAAGATCAGGGTATCAGCATGGTTGGATTCAAGTAGGGCTCCCTTCCTAGCTTGCAAACATCCGCCTTTTTAATGTGCTCACATAAACTTTCTTCACAGTGTGTGAGTGGCCTTCCTCTTTTTAGAAGGCCACCAATCTTGTCAGATTAGGATTCCACCCTCATGACCTTACTTAACCTTAATTACCTCCTAAAAGCTCAATCTCCTCTCCAAATACAGTCACACTGGTGGTGAGAGTTTCAATATATAAATTTTGAGGGGATATGATCCAGTCCAGAGCATTCCATCCCCATGATTCATGGAACATTTTATACATTCCCTTATTTAGGGAGCCTTCAAGAAAATTTATAAGAGATGGATACAGAATTAAATGAAAGAAACTTTTTAACTCTGGATGACAATAATTTTACTAAATCAATTTTAACAATTGAGGAGACTTCCCTGGTAGTGCAGTGGATAAGAATCCACCTGCCAATGCAGGGGACATGGGTTCGAACCCTGATCCAGGAAGATCCCACATGCTGCATAGTAACTAAGCCTGTGTGCCACAACTACTGAAGCCCGCGCGCCTGCAACCCATGCTCCGCAACAAGAGAAGCCACTGCAATGAGAAGCCTGTGTGCCGCAACGAAGAGTAGCCCCCACTTGCCACAACTAGAGAAAGCCCATGCGCAACAAAGACCCAATGCAACCAAAAAATAAATTAAAAAAAAATTAAATCTTAAAAAAAAAAAAGCAGCGGTGTTTGTGGAAAGTCCCTTAAGCAGCTACTCTTAGATAAAATAAAGTAAAAATTGAGACGAGATTTATTCGTTATTGCCTCTCTATCAATGGCTGTTTGAAAGAAGAGGAAAAGCAAAGAAAAAGCAAAATGTCATTAAAATTTATTCATTTAACTCCAATGGTATGTTACTGGCTTACAATGGAAAGGATTTAGGCTCTTTTTAAATATTTCCTATGGAAATAAGTATAAAATAAAAGAAATATGATCTGATCTTTGTTTTATATTCAATAACATTTAAAGCATTGCTAGAATGTAACACCAAATAACAAAATCTGAGCTAAGACCAATATTAAAAATTGTAAACCAAGATTGCCAAGTAAAATTTTGCCAACCACTTCTATTTTCTTTTATCACTTATTCATCGGGGAGAAGAAACCTCTTGTAATTGGGGAAGGAGTCTAGGACTTCATCCTGTACATAAGCATCCTGTGCTTATCTAGATACCCACAGACACTATAAAAATAGAAATAAAGTTGAAAAAAATGTGGTTATGGTTTCAAACTTTTTGAAAGAATTAAAATATTAAGCTGGAATAATAAAAATGTGAGGGGGAATAATTTAATAATATTCTTAAATGTAAAGCTAATTCGTTTAAAATGTAGATTTCAATTGAACCAAGCCACAAGATTTATTCAGCAAAAGATCCATCAGGTGATTTCTCTAGTTCTACTTTTATGTAAACTTCCATTGCTTTATTGAATTTCAGTGCCATTTCTACTTGACCCTTTTATACTGAAAGTGCAGTCAAAGGAAATGTGCAGGAGAGAGGAGACAAATCATGTCTTCATTTTCAAACCAGTACAGGCACACCTTGTTTTACTGTGCTTCCCAGATGTTTTTTATAAATTGAAGGTTTGTGGCAGGGCTATGTCCAGCAAGTCTATTGGTACCATTTTTCCAACAGCATTTGCACTTTGTGTCTCTCTGTCACATTTCAGCAATTCTCACAATATTTCAAACATTTTCATTGTTATTATATTTGCTGTGTTAATCTGTGATCAGTAGTCTTTAATGTTACTATTGTAATTGTTTTAGGGCACCACAAATCGTGCCTGTATAAGATGGTAAACTTAATCAATAAATGTGTGTGTTCTGAGTGCTTGGCCTACCAGCTGTTCCCCTTTCTCTACAGCTCTCCTCAGGCCTCCCTATTTCCTGAGACATAATATTGAAATTAGGCCAATTAATAATCCTACAATGACCTCTGAGTGTTCAAGTGAAAGGAAGAGTCACAATCTCTCTCTTTAAATGAAAAGCTAGAAATGATTAAGCTTAGCATTGAAAATCAGGATAGGCTGAAAGCTTGGCCTCTTGTGCCAAACACTTAACCAAGTTGTGAATGCAAAGGAAAAATTCTTGAAGAAGATTGAAATTACTACTCCACTGAATACATGGATAATAAGAAAACAAAAGAGACTTATTGATGGTTAGGAGAAAATTTTACTGGTCTGGATAAAAGATCAAACCAGCCACAACCTTCCCTTAAGCCAAAGCCTAATCCAGAACAAGGCCCTAACTCTTTTCAATTCTTCAAAGGCTGACAGAGGTGAAAAGCTGAAGAAGAAATGTTGGAAGCTAGCAGAGGTTGGCTCATGAGTTTTAAGGAAAGAAGCCATATCCATAACATAAACCTGCAAGGTGAAGCAGCAAGTGTTGACGTAGAAGATGTAGCAAGTTATCCAGAAGATCTAGCTAAGATAATGAATGAAAATGGCTGCTCTAAACAATAGATTTTCAATGTTGATGGAACAGCCTTATATTGGAAGAAGATGCCATCTAGGACTTTCATAGCTAGAGAGGAGAAGTCAATGCCTGGCTTCCAAGCTTCAAAGGACAGGCTGACTCTCCTGTTAGGGCCTAATGCACATGGTGACTTGAAGTTGAAGCCGGTGTTCACTTACCATTCCAAAAATTCTAGGTCTCTTAAGAATTATGCTAAATCTGTTCTGCCAGTGCTCTAAAAATGGAACAACAAAGACTGGATGACAGCACATCTATTTGCAACATGGTTTACTGAATATTTGAAGCCCACTGTTGGGACACATTGCTCAGAAAAAAAGATTATTTTGGAAAGATGAGTGCTCATTGACAGGGCACCTGATCACACAAGAGTTCTGATGGAAATGTACACAAGATTAATGTTGTTTTCATGCCTGCTAACACAACATCCATTCTGCAGCCCGTGGATCAAGGAGTAATTTTGATTTTCCAAGTCTTATTATTTAAGAAGTACATTTCATAAGACTACAGCTACAGTAGATATTGATGCCTCTGTTGGATCTGTGCAAAGTAAATTGAAAACCTTCTGGGAAGGATTCACCGTTCTAAACACCATTGAAAACATTCATGAAACATGGGAAATGGTCCAAACGACAACATTAACAGGAGTTTGGAAGAATTTGATTCCAACCCTCACAGATGACTTTGAGGGGTCAAGACTTTAGTAGAGAAAGTAACTGCAGATGTGGTGGAAATAGCAAGAGAACTAGAATTAGAAGCGGAGTCTGAAGTTGTGACAATTGCTACAATCTCATGATAAAACTTTAATGAATGAGTTGCTTCTTATGGATGAGCAAAGAAAGTGGTTTCTTGAGATGGAATCTACTCCTGGTAAAGATGCTGTAAAGACTGTTGAAATGACAACAAAGGATTTAGAACATTACATAAACTCAGTTGATAAAGCAGCAACAGAGTTTGAGAGCATGGACTCCAGTTTTGAAAGAAGCCCTACTGGGGGTAGAATGCTATCAAACAGCAATGCATGTCCCAGGGAAAATTTTCATGAAAGGAAGAGTCATTCCATGCAGGAGACTTCATTATTGTCTTACTTTAAGAAATTATCACAGCCACCTCAATCTTCAGCAACCTCTACCTGATCAGTCAACAGCCATCAGCATCAAGGCAAGACCCTCCACTAGCAAAAAGATATGACTCACTGAAGGCTCAGATGATTGTTAGCATGTTTTAGCAACACTTTTTAATTAAGGTGTATACGTTTTCAGACACGATGCTGTTACACATTATAGACTACAGTGTAGTGTAAACATAAGTTTTACATGCACTGGGAAACAAAAAATTTGTATGACTTGATTTATTGTGATATTTGCTTTATTGCTGTGGTCTGGAACCAAACCCACAATATCTCCGAGGTGTATGCGTGTGTCTATGTAGTGCCTTCTACAATGCTTCTAAAACTTTAATGTGGGTTTGGATCACCTAGAATCTTGTTAAAGTGAAACTTCTGATTTAGTAGGTCTGGGGTAGAGATCTAAGAATCTGCATTTTAACCAGCTCCCAGGTGAGTCCCGTAGAACATCACTTTGAGTATGAAAGTGCTAGAGAACGATGACAGTGGGGAAAATCTAAACAATTCCAGTAATTGTAACATCTTCCTTGGAAAAAATAAGAAGAGAAAAAAAAAATCAAATTTAAACAACAATAAAAAAAATATAGCATTAGAATAAACCTAGCGAACAGAATGCATCTTTAAAGGTCTCTGATGTTATTTCAAATCTAGAAGATTAAGACTAATGAATGCATTCGAGAAGCCAGAGCTGTGGTAATAGAACAAACCTTATATGGACTGTATCTGAGGGGTATCTAAACAGTTGTTTAATAATAATGATTCTGTGATACCAATAGTAAAGCTAATATTTTATAGCATCTGTACTGTCTACACTGTTTATTCATAGTTGACTTGGATTATAATTAACAGAAATCTGAACCATTGTGTTCTAAACTGTTCAACATCTGCCTCATGAAAAAAAGATAATACTAGTAAAAAGACGAAATCAAAAACAAATTGAAAATGGGATATGATACCCTTCATATTTGACCAAGTAAATTTTGCTGTAGGATATAAATGTATTGGGATTCTGATGCAAATTATTCTTTATAAGACAAAGAAAAATAATGGAAGTAGTTCTCAAAGTAATGATTTAAGGCTTGAATTTTACATGTTTTCCAAGGGCCTTTATGACTATACATAATTCATGAATCTGTATTTCTGTAATGTTTGAGATTTTTTTTCCCTTGGAAGTGTTTTTTAATGATTAGGTCACATGGCCAGAACAGTCCTTTAATGTCCTTTAATGTCTCTTTTTTTCCTGGTTTATCATTTTTCCATTTTGTTTAGGAATACATTAGCCTTTGCTACATACCCTCAAAACATCTACTTTTGCAATCAGCTTGGAACAGAAAATGAACAGTGGGACCTAATTGAACATTATGTGTTTAACATGGCTAAAATGAACAAAATTTTGAAATATAAAATGCATATACATACACACAATAAAGAGCAAAATGTGGTCAGCACTAAATAGAGGAATGTATGCCAGCCGAACATATTTTGGTGTGTACCAAAAGTACTTATTAAATATAAAAGATCTTGCTGTGCTGAAATGATCTAATGTTCCCATATAAGATGGAAGCAGTTTCACACTTTAAAATTTTGAACATTTTCACTTACAGATAGTTTACTTGACATGTTAGTATGGTTTTAATTTGAAAAAAATAGGTTTTTGGAGGCTTTCATTTAAAAAATTCTAGAAATTTAGATATAAATTCAATGTTGGTGGTCTTTGTTTTGCCTAGCAAATCATTACTACTGGTTATCATACCCGATACTGAAGACTTTCTAATTGTTTGATACTCGGTAAATGGAGAAAAACAATCATTTCTGATTACATTGAATGAAAACGTCTATGCGTACAGTGAATTTAAAAGATATGCTACAGAACAAACTAAATATAAGTACTTTAATGCATTCTTAAAAGTTTGGTCTTGGTGACACTTTATTAACACAGGCTTTTTAAAATGGGAATTTGAAAAGAACTTTATTTTGTTTACTGCTCAGCCTTTTTCCTGGGAGAGTTTCCCTATATTAATTGCTTCTGTGCTCAGATGCTTCTAATTATTAACCTGCAGGTGTCTCTAATCACTGTGTCTTCCAGCAGAGTTTTGTTTGAGGGCCATTAGCTGTGATGCTTAATTACAACACACTGTACCTAGTTTTGTGTACTGTTTGATCTTTCCAATGGCTTCCCAGACCTCAGAAAATAGTCATTGGCAATCATTTTCTACAATTAACCACAGTGCTCTGTATTTCTCTCTCTGTTATTAAATTGGATTGGAGTGTATAGAATTATCCAAGAGCTAATTCTTAAAACTTGAGACTAAGCTCTAAGACATGCCTAATGAGCCTTAGTTTCTAGGATATTCAAACCAAAGAATATAAATTTATTCCTATGTTTTAAAATCTGATATCTGAAGTATGTATAAAAACATGTAGAGTCACTGAATCTTCAAGTGTTCAGGGTTCTTAGAAATACTCTAGTTCTTGCATTTTATTTATTTATTTATTTTAATATCTTTATTGGAGTATAATTACTTTACACTGGTGTGTTAGTTTCTGCTGTATAACAAAGTGAATCAGCTGTATGCATACGTATATCCCCATATCCCCTCCCTCTTGCATCTCCCTCCCACCCTCCCTATCCCACCCCTCTAGGGAGACACAAAGCACCGAGCTTATCTCCCTGTGCCATGCAGCTGCTTCCCACTAGCTGTCTGTTTTACATTTGGTAGTGTATATATGTCAATGCTACTCTCTCACTTCATCCCAGCTTAATTCTTGCATTTTAAAATGAGAAAAGCATCGGTGCAATAGACTTCTGCCTAAAAGAGACTTTTCTGTTTCTGAGTCTCATCTGCTACATGTTTGACCACTTACTTCCCATGTGCCACTTTCAGAAATTTCAGGAATATGTCAAATTGGAATAATGTCAATATTAGAAATATCCTGCTGCAAAATTATTCTAGAACTACAGACTATATATCTACCATTTCAAATCAGAATAAATTACATGTTGAATAAAAATCAACATGCAAATAAAGATGTTCATAGGTCAATAGTTTGCTCCTACTCAGAGTGCTTATTTGGATCTCTGAATATGTCTTTTGACCCAGACGTGGCATCTAAATGGGGCACTATGATTATGGCCCTGAATACGGCAGAAAGCATGGAGGCAAGGCCTGATGTGTGATCAAACATAACTCTGTCTGCTGGTTTTCATGCCCACCCTTGTAATTACTATTTGGTTTGACTTAGCAGGATTACCAGGGCATTTGTTGTGTGGCAGGTTGGTTTTCTTCGTGGGCAATATTTGTTTTGTTTTGTTTTTGATTTGTTGGTTGTAGGTTTGGGTTTTGTTATTGCTGTTGCTGTTAGTTAGAAACGCTTCTAAAAATAAGCAGAGTAAGTCACAAAGAGAAAGACAAATACCGTATGATATCATTTATATGTGGAATCTAAAATACAACACAAATGAACCTATCTACGAAACAGAAACAAACTCACAGACATAGAGAACAGACTTGTGGTTGCCGGGGGGAAGGAGAGTGGGGAGGGATTAGCAGATGCAAACTAGTATATATAGGATGTATATAAACAACAAGGTCCTACTGTATAGCACAGGAAACTATATTCAGTATCCTGTGATAAACCATAATGGAAAAGAATATGAAAAAGAATATACATATATATGTATAACTAAGTCACTTTGCTGTACAACAGTAACTAACACAACATTGTAAATCAACTATACGTCGATAAAATTTTAAAAATAATCATGGAATTAACAATACAAATTCTTGTAGAGGTGAAATACGTGGGCTGGTAGTCTATCACATTCAAAATCAGAATTATCATAACCTATGAGGTTACATAGCTTCATTTTTCTGCCTGGATTTTACCTCCAGATACAAAGTTAATCTTCAGTACATTTGAAAATACAATATCATCACTCCTCCCTCACAAATAACTCACTTTTCCCTCCACAACACCGCCCTCACCTTTGCTGCTGCCAGCCACCCTATATTTCAAACAGAGTATCAAAATAGCTTTTAAAAACATTTTGCATTTGTTTTCCTTGAAAATAGCATTCATATTTTTAGCACTTTCAGCATCTGTTACCTATAACATGCTAAGCAAAAAATACCTTCAAGTAACAAAAAATAAAATTAGGAAAAATAATTCTGATATAAATTTTAAAATAAGGTATGATTATATGATTTTCGAAACTTATTAAGACCTTTCTGGGAAAATAAGTTACTTGTATTAATTTATTCACAATTATTTACTGCATTTATTAATTGTTAAATTTTTCTGCCATCTATGAATTTGAAAGAAACTTATTCTTTCTATTCTAGGAAACTAAAGTTGTATTACGCTGGAAACTCAACTCTTGCATAGAAGCTCTAGGCTACTCTGCCAATGAAGGAGAATTTTGATGATGAATGACTCTTAAACATGATACTTCAAACAGGGTTGGGTTCACAGTCTTAATTGGTTTCCAATATCAATTTGTTTTGTCCGTGTTAGGGAAACTCATATCTGTAAAAGGATATTAACCTGGAGTTCTGCCTACAGGAAGGAGAATGGCCTCTTTTGTTTACATAATCCCAATCAAAAATATTATCATCACCCATTAGATTACTTATTTTAGGGTTGCTCTAAATTTTACAAAGCCTTTATCAGCCATATTATAATGAGTTCAAAGGAAACAATTCAGTCTTCCTGAAATAATTGCCTAGAATCATGAAAGATCACATGTGTAATTTATCATATGTATAATTTACTCCATAATACATATAAATGGCTGGATTAAAATCATCATTGAAAACTTCTTGTATATTGTTTTTAAATTTATTGTGTAAGTCTACAATGCCAAATTCATTACTTCATTGACTTGCAAGAGGAAAACTATTATAAGTATGTAAGAAATCTTAAAATATTATTGAAACATATTTCTAATCACTTTACACCACTATCATGTTCACATTTTGTGATTTATATAAATGATCCTAAACTTTGTAGTCATTAGCAAAGCCCTCTAATATGCTAGGAAAACAATCTACAGACCTGTTATCTCAGTTCTTTATTCTAATCTTCCTGAATAATGAGGTGACTTCAGTATATTAATAGTATCATTTACTGGTTTTTATCCTGAACAGAGGCATATGATAGAAACCATTTATCTCAAACCAATTTAGTATCACACTGTAGATGACAGTAAATGGAAGAAGTCTTGTATTATGATTTATTTCATGCCATATGATCTAAGGTTGCTAACTGTCCATTTACTTTATCTGGTGTCTAACACTAGATTGCCTAATTAAATTCTGGTGTCCAAAGAGTAGCTATTATCAAACCAATGGTTTCCTAAGATTGTTAAAAATATTCAGTGTAGAGTTTGTGATGGAACTTGTTGTTCAACAGTGTTCTCTTTCAAGATTACATTAGAGAGTTCTGCTTAAGAGAGTCTTGGATTTAATTATTCAAGTTGAAGCTATATTCAGGCTATGGAGCAATGCAATGAGAAGAATTCAACTTTAGAGCTAGACACCAGCTGATTTTAAATGAGCCAGTATATATTGTCTTTTGTTAACTTTAGCACATCCATAATAATTAATAAACATTTATCAACCCTCTGTATGAGCACGGTAGGGGATTTAATGATGTCTTCTTGCTTAGTATGGCCATAAACAACATTATGAATCATCTAAGTGGCACATATTTTTTAATGATAGATAAAACCTTCTGATTAGGAATTAAGTTTCAATTCATCATTATTCTGTCTTAAAATATAACAATTACAAATACAGAGTAAGTACAAATTATCTCCATTGTCAGTTAATGAAATTTAATCTAATATAATATATTTTAAGAGAATTGTAAGAATTGATAAGATTTTGTGTGGAAACATGCAAAATTAAAAGTTCTTTTTTGTTATTGTGTCTTCAAACATTTTTGAGAACCTATTACCAGCTAAACTGTGTTGGACATCAGGGATACAAAGATAAGAGAATCCCTGTTTTCATGGAACTCACTTTCTAGTAGGATGGATGGCTCTGGGGAGAGCCAACCACAATGCTGTTACAGCTGTAGAGAACTGTAGCAGAGAAGCCTTTCCAGAAGGACAGCTGGTATGTCAAATCAGGATGTACCAAACAGGCCTCCCTTAAGACCATGACCTCTGTTAGCTTCAGTTCTCAGCTTTGTGATCCAGGAACAAGTTGTCTACAACTAAAAGATCAAATCAAGGGAATGGATTTTTACTTAGCAAACTACTAGAAACGTAGAGCTGTTGCAGTTTTTTCATGTTATTATTCATAATACTTTCCTATTATATTCTATTTTAATCTTTCCTAGTTTTAATTCTAATATCATTGCCTATCTAGGAACACAAAAACATTATATCCAAATGGGAGATGGCTGTAGGGAATGCCTCACTGTCACATCTCCCCAAATAGAAATGATAAATATGATAAACTTCCTGCCAATGGCATAAAGAGGGTGAAATAAATGCACAGAGAAGAGATAACATCTTTTTGAGAAGGTCTGGGTCAATGGAGTTGAGTCAAACACCTAATTTAATTCTATTAAATAAACAATTGATATAAGTAAACCTGAAACTCAAGAGCAAAAATGATAGAAGAAATGTGTGACTGATTTTAAGGCTTTCTTGAGACTTGGAGCCACACAGAAAATACTGACTAGCCAACACCTAGTGGATTCCATTTGGTTTGTATAAACGAACTATATACATATATATATGTATGTATTTGTATATATTTAATACTGTTCCTAGTGGGTGATTTTAATAATTTTTATGGGTAATTTTGACTGTATTCATTTTTTTCCTTAAAAAGGGACTTTAAGAACTTAAGCTTTAGTAAGCTTCAATATACAATATCATCTTTAGAGAAAAGGTGACTTTTGAATTGAGTCTGGGGCATTCATGAAATTTTGCTAGCTCAAAAAGGCAAAAGGCCACGTCAGGTTGATGAAGTACATTTTTTATCAAACAAATATAAAAAAGATTTGTCTAGAAACTATAGGATTTTAACGGTCAAACTATACAGAAATAAAGCTGGTATGAAAATCACCATAATTTATCAATATTAGAGTTAATAAGTGAGTCAGACCACCATTCCTACTCAAACTATCCCAGGATGTGTATTATCTAAAAATATCAGTGTTCACACACTTGTACATTCGCTGTCTATAATTACCCCATCACAAAAATAGAACTCAAATTAGAGGCTGTATGCAAACCACCCTTGAGTGCAAAGGCCAGGGAAGACAGAATAAAGTGGCTGTACTTGTGAACTATATCAGATACCTCTTAGTGCCATCTTAGAACCTCTTAGCAGGATCTTTCTGAGACCACTGGACACTATATCACTCCAGATACTGTAACTACCTACTTTGCATTGGCCAACGTGACTGCATCTTGCTTCATTCCCACATGGTACATTTAGCCTTCCTCCCTGATGCTTTCTTATTGCTTCTGAGACATGAGATATCATGGGACACATTAGAGATGTTTGCATGCAACCTAGCAGTGTGTGTATTTGGGTCCGGGGAGGGTGTGTTAATAATAGCCATGAAGCAAACCTGTGATAATTGAAATGGAAAATGACAGATGCATTCTTCTCCTTTCTTTACCCCAAGGTAGACTGAGATGTAGTAGTTCATGCTGCCTCTTAAAAAGGGCAAAATTGTGCTTGATGCAAAGTGTAAGGAGTTGGCAAAGCGCCTCCATGTTTTTGCTCTCCCCCCTTTCCTTTTTCCCTCATTGTGACTTCCTTGGAGGAGCACTTCCTAATATAGGAATACTATAGTATTAGTATAGGAATACTAATACCTAATATAGTATTAGCACACAAGTTTTTCTGTGTCTATGCCCTAAGGGCTAAGAGAATAACCTATTACAAAAAAATTCTTATATAGACCCTGTAGATTACGGACCCTTTTTATTTAAGCACCCAAGGTTTTGTAAAACCAATGACAAATACTTCTTCAAAACTATTTATATTAAGTTTGAAGGGGTAAACTTTTAGCAGACCTCAGCCTTCCATCTCTTTAAAAAAATAAAGATAAAAAAACAAAATTCCTGATCCCAAACACAATAAAGAATAGTAAGCCCTGTCTCTGAATTTATGGTCTTATATCTGGAGCACAGTCCTCTGGCCGCTTGAGAAGTATGGAATGTCAATATTTCTTCTTTGCACTTTTATACACGGCATAAGAATGACAGCTGTCTCAAAGAACATCCCCTAAGACTTTTTCTATCCAAATTTCATTTTTTTCATGTCTTTCCAATTCAGTTTCTCTTGGGAAGTCAATACTTTTAACTATGCTCGCTCTCCTTAAAACTCTTACCTTTTGATTTTTGTATACTTCTGAATAGTCTACTGGCATTCCCACTTCCTTTTGTCTCTTAACTTGGATGTATTTAAATACTTAACTTATTCAGTTTATTCTTCCAACACTGATTTCCATCAAAAGCCCAACCAATCATATGGCTCTAATATCTACAACTTTCAGCCTGATTGTCCCAATACACTCTCAATAGTCACGTATTATCAATTGCTTGTGCAGCTTAGACATTTCACACTTGACATTCCTCAGAATTTACTAGCCCATCATCATTTTTATAGTGCATCACCCAAAGTTTTATTTAGCTCCTAAATGTAATATCTTTGTTTTATATTGCTATTCTCTGTATTTCTTATGAAAGGCACATTGAATTGTTTCTGGTTACTCAGTTTCCTTCCATTTCTATTCAACCCAATTCTCAACATGTCTTTTAGACACACACCTTCTTTTCCATGATCACTTAAATGACTCTAGTCCAGACCGTCATCACATCAGTGCTGACTATTGAAATAGATTTCTGAACACTATTCCATCTAATCAGTTCATCACACTACTGTTGGACTTAAATGTGGAGTTTGTCATTATTCTGCTTGAGAGATGACAATAGTTCTCCACGTTGCATCCATTTTCTTCTGCCTAACTTTCAGAAGTATAATTAAAACATTTAAGCAGACATTTCAATATTCATTTATTCATTCCTGTATTAATTTGTTCAAAATACATGTGGCAAGTCATGTGCTTGTGGCTAACACAGTTTTTTTCCATAGAGACTCTTAAAATCTCATAGGCAGAAAGGGATAGTAAAAATATAATTGCCCTAATGTAGGTTAAATGCTGTCTACCTTAGGTGGATGCTGTAAATATGGGGTTAAGGGAGAAGAGGGTTAGAGAATTAAGACAGCTTCTTAAGGAAAGCTTCATTTCATTAAATACAAAAGGTGAATAGAAGTTAGCAAGTAAAAGGGAAGTGAGGAATTAGGGAGTGGTACTAACTAAACATTTAGAAGTCAGGAGAGAGCAGGTGAGTTCATAAAACTGAAATGTAATATGGACAAGCCATAAAAAGTGGTAGGTGAGGGTGTGGTGAAAGATGAGACTAGAGAGGAAGGAAAGTACTAGGCCTGGGCTGTCTGACATGGTGGCCCCCAGCCACATGTGGCTACTTAAATGTAAACTAATTAACATTAAGTATTTCATTCCTCAGTCACATGTAAGAAGCACATTTGAAATGCTTCATAACCACACGTGGCTTGTAGTGACCATATTGGACAGAGCAGAAATATCATAGGACGTTTTATTGGGCAGTACTCGTCTAGGTCTTGGAAGGTGTACTAAGGTTTTCTTAAGGAGCAACTATCTGTAATGGTTGATGGGTTTTAAGTAGTAGTGTTTCCTTCAAAATTACCTCTTTAAAAAGAAAGGTATGACATTTTAATTTTTAATGTGCACTCATTGAATACTAGTGAGGTTGCTCTGCCTTTGCTTCAGGAAGCATTTTTTTAAGGATTGATGTAGTAAGAAAAGCACTGGACTAGATTTCAGTCTAAAAATTAGCCGTGTGATCCTAGGGAATCACCTGGCTTCGAGGCTTCTCTGCTTTTTCCAGTTTGAAGTAAGTTAGAGAAACAAATATCATATGATATCACATATCTGTGGAATCTAAAAAACTGGTACAAATGACCCTATTTACAAAACAGAAATACAGTCACAGATGTAGAAAACAAACTTATGGTAACCAAGGGGGAAACGGGGCGGGAGGGATAAATTGGGAGATTGGGATTGACATATACACACTACTATATATAAAATAGATAACTAATAAGAACCTACTGCATAGCACAGGGAACTCTACTCAATACTCTGTAATGGCCTATATGGGAATAGAATCTAAAAAAGAGTAGATATATGTGTATATATGTATAACTGATTCCCTTTGCTATACAGCACAAACTAACACAACACTGTAAATCAACTTTACTCCAATAAAAAATAATTTAAATAATAAATAAGGGCATTAAGCTGCCACACCCACTTGTTCTTACCACTTGGCAATAATTTAAAATAAAATAAATGAAATTAAAAATGAATTTTTAAAGGGGTTAGAACCTTTTCCCAAAGCAGCCTCAACTGAGCCCAAAGGTATAATGGAGGTGTCAGAGACAACACAGTGGCACATGGTGTTGGAATGGTGATGGGATGGTCTTAATCCTCTGCTTTTTCCACCCATCTCCACACTTCAGTGAAAGAAGCTTGGGTTATTACATTGAGATTGCTAGTATTGCTGCATTAAGAACTATTCTGCTACTAAAACCAATAAACCCAGTTCTCTCCAAAATCTTTTCTGAGATACTCTGGTTCAAGGAAACCTGGATTCCAGCACCAATATTCCCCTGCAGTCAAATTATGGGTAAACTCAAGTGCATGCTTTCTATCTGGTGCATTTATTTGTCAAACCTCAGGAAGCCGTATTAGGCATATAATCTCAGGCTGAAAGTCTTGTAATACTCCCACCCCAATTACTGACTGTATAAGATGGAACTAGTGAGTAATTTGAGGGATAAAGTATTATTTACCTAAGGGTTAGATCAAATCCTGAGTGTTGGAAGTTCTAACCATCAATTATATCTAAAAGTCTATAACTATAGATTTATATTCCTCTGACACTAGGGAATTCAAAATATTTTGTTGACTTTACCTACATTCAAATCAAAATAGTATGGTTACTGGATAGTAAGATCCCAAACAAAAGCTTGTAGGTGAATCTAGTTAAGTACTATGATGGTGAACATCAGTAGAACCAGAGTTAACACTGATTTTCTAATATCCTAATCAGAAAATGGGTATGAAAATCTAATTAAGGCTTCCCTGGTGGCGCAGTGGTTGGGAGTCCGCCTGCCAATGCAGGGGGCGCGGGTTCGTGCCCCAGTCCAGGAGGATCCCGCGTGCCACGGAGCAGCTGGGCCCGTGGGCCGTGGCTGCTGGGCCTGCACGTCCGGAGCCTGTGCTCCACAGCGGGAGAGGCCACAGTGGTGAGAGGCCCACGTACCGCAAAAAAAAAAAAAAAAAAATCTAATTAAAATAATTATGAATATGAATTAGATAAAATTTTATAACTTCAACCAAACTAATACATGTACTCCATCAGGATTATAACTGAAGCAATATATGGGAAGAATTGTGTTATCTAGGTTTTGTTTACCAAATGACATGGCAATCTTTACGGTTTATAAATCACCATCTACACATCACTCTAAAAAAATGCCTTTGATTATCTCACACCACTGGAGGACTTTGGCTCTAGTTTTTAATCAGTTCCAGTAACAGTTAAGGAAGCTGATTTATTGGCTCATTTCTAGTGTGAATGTTCACATGTGTGTAATGTTTAAAATCCTCTAATCTCTGTGGAGCCTCTTTAGTTCAGACTTCCTCCAGAAAATATTATCTGTTGACTAATAACCTTTAACATAAAAGCCAGTTTTTCCTGGATCTTGTAATCCCCTCAAAAGTTGACAGATTGTTTGGTCAGAATTTTGAGAAAGTTCTTCATCATTTTTATTCATTCTTCACACTGTTTATACACTACAGTGGCTCCTCTGTTGGAGCCAGGCCTACACAACTTCCTATGAGCTTCTCCAAATCCTAGCTGTGCCCCCAAGGTTTGACGGATGCTAGGTGTTGAGAATCTGATTCGTATTTACAGTGATAGAGAGAAGCCTTTACTGAGCCAAACTGCTGACTGAGATTGGACTGGCTCACTTGTTCCGTGTAGGCACTGTGGCAGGTTTTTTCAGTCTTGGAATTTGGTCTCAAAGTAACTCGTGGGAAAGATATTTGAAATGAGGCATTTTTTAAAAAGATTTGTAGCTTGTTATGGTACAGGATCCTAAAGAAATGGATATCAAAAGATATTTGGGAGAGACCTATGTGGGATATTAACAAAATCATAGACCAAGATAATCAAGGACCACTACAATTAGAAGGTAGCTTTCCTGTAGTAGGAACTACAGGGAGCAAAATGAAAAAAAATCACTCTAAAATATGCTGATGAAATACAATGAAAACTTTTAATTTTTTTTTTTTTTTTTGTGGTACGCGGGCCTCTCACTGTTGTGGCCTCTTCCGTTGCGGAGCACAAGCTCCAGACGCGCAGGCTCAGCGGCCATGGCTCACGGGCCCAGCCACTCCACAGCATGTGGGATCTTCCCGGACCGGGGCACGAACCCGTGTCCCCTGCATCGGCAGGCGGACTCTCAACCACTGCGCCACCAGGGAGGCCCAAACTTTTAATATTTTACAGTCAGCATATTAACACATGGAAATAAAATCAGTAACTCCATTTAATAGTGTTATTGTTATAATAATAACAATTATAATCATGCAACAAATATTTATTGAGTATATATTGTGTGCCAGGCACTGTTCTAGGTACTGGGGAAAAAGAATAGATGAAAATCCCTGTCCCCGTGCAGATTACACTTTAGTAGGGAAGACAACAAAAGACACTTGGAAACTATAATGCTACATAGTGGTAATGGAAAAATAATTTTAAAAGGAAAAGGGAAAAGGGAGTGATCAGAGTGAGGGTTTTGGGTTTTGTTTTGTTTTGTTTTTCAGTTTTAGATAGGACGGTCAGGGAGTCTGTCTACCAAAGGATGACATTTGAGGAAGGAGACGAAGGAGCTGAGGTAGCAAACTTAGGGCAGAGTGCTCCAAGCAGAGGGAGCGACAGATTCCAGTTCCCTGAGAAAGAAGTGGGAGTGGAGTAGGAGAAGAGAAGGAACAAGGGACTGAATAAAAAAAGGGCCATTTAGGCCACTGTAAGGGCTTTGCTTTTACTCCGCCTACAATAGGAAGTCATTTAAGGATGCTGAGTCAAAGATTATCATCATCTGAATTACTATTTGACAGGATCACTCTGCGTTGGGAACCGAAGGAGCTGAAGGAAGCAACAGAGAGACCAGTCAGGAAGATATTGTAAGAAACCATGAGAGATATGATGGTGGGTTACTGAACTATTAACACATGCTAGACATTGCACCGAGAAAGTTATACACATCTCAATTCTAAGTACAGTCTAATAAAGATAGATATTATTGCCAGCCTGTTTTTAAAGCATATTGAGGCTCAGAAGAATGAAATCAACAAACATGCTTAGTACATTGTGCAGTCAGGATCTGAAGCCAGTGTTTTCTGTTTCCAGAGTCTACAGGATTCAGCACTACACTTTATTACCTAACATCAGGTGAAAACCACTATTACACTAAATCGTTTTAAAGTGGGACTATCGTGGGTGTTTTGCCCCCATCATGAGTAAGTTTTCTTAAGAGTTGGTCCTTTCTTTGTTCTAGACTAGCCTTTCCCAAGGTTTTGATATAGGGCTTGGAAATATGTTAGGATGATTTCTAGTTATTTCCTATTTACTTTTGTTGCTATAGTGAACTAAATATTTTCTATCATATTTGTATGATCATTTATCATATTACTTTCTCTATACTGTCCTTATAACTCTGCTACTTACTGGACACTCCAGCCAGTTTCAGTAAAATATATTTTTCATTAATTATTTTGTGTTATCTAAGCAGAAACTATCATTAAACAATGGCAATGCTGTGTGTTTCTTTTTACCACTTGCCTGTCTTATTTATTCCTTGCACTGGGAAGTCAGTGACAGTAGCATCCTTATCTCTTTGCTCACCTTAGTGGTAATTCTTTCTAATACTTTACTATTAAGTATGATGTTTGCTGAAGGTTTCTGATGGATATTCTTTATCAGATCAAGGCAACCCTTTCTTTTCCAAGTTTGCTAAGCAATTTTGAAAGTCTGGAATGGGTTTTGAATGTTATCAAATGCTTTTCTTGACATCAGTCAAAGTCTCATGGTTTATTTTTTCACTTTTTACTCATTAATATGACTGATGAAATGTATATAACTCCTAATATTTAGCCACCTTTATATACCTCATGATATATTTTTTAACATCTCTGGACTTTATTTGCTAGCACTTCATTTAGAATTTTATACTTATCTTCTTAATTCACATGAGTAATCTTCATAATATTGAACAATAGATTTCCTTTGTGCTAATATTTGTTATTAAGAATCTACTATTTTGTAGACTAAGTTGGAGAGATCTCTATATTTTTCTATGCTCTGGTCCAGTTTAAATAACTTAGGAATCATTAGTTTTGATTTTTAATAAAAATCAAAGTAAAACCATTAGAACTTAACATCTTTTAGGATTGGATAGCTGACTCCTTTTTGGTGTTTTCTGTGATTGTAGGTCTGTTGGTTCTTTCACCTCTTCTTGAGTTGATATGGATATTAAAATGCGAGAATTATGACAGGAGTGGTGTTGGAGGGAGGGAGAGTGTTTGAGTAGGCTCCAGCTGATAGTATTTTAAGACACTAAGAGAATGACAGAAAGGTCCCAGCATGACCAAAACAACTGTTGCTGGATGGTTGGATTTAATGGTATAAGCTTCATAAAACTAAAAGAAATTGGGGAGGAAGAGGAGAAATAATGGTCCAGATTTCACTGGGGACACCATCTAAAGCACCTTGAGCTCAAGAAAGAAGTTTGTGGGAGGTGAAATTTCCTCCACTTAGCAGGGTATCAGCAGAAGCAATATTCTCACCAGAAATTGCTATTTTAGTTCTGTAACATTCAGAGAAGAAGGTGATGACCCCGAAGGATTTGGGTGATGGTTGGGGCGGGGGGGGGGCATGAGTTCCAGAGAGTGCAATAGAAGGGACTGGGGGTCAGGAGAGGTAAAAGAGTTGGTGAATTTATAGAATGTGCATATAAGGATGAAAGTCTCTGTGTTGGAAGATGACCTGGGAGCTGAGCTTCTGGTGACATGGATATGATCAGACATGATAGATTTTTAGGAAGAGTGTGACAGTGAAGCTATAAATATTGGCATTTTTAAAAGGGATACAGAGGTGGGAAATGTTTTGTAGGACATGGAGAACTCTGCTTCAGTCTCTGGTTTAGTCCCCCAGTCCCTGGGTGGAGACCACAAAAGGGAGGAGGACCAACCATACACAAAGATCTGTGCTCCTAGGCAACTTCACCAAGATCATTTATGGCTATCTTGAATCTCTGCGATATGACTTTCTACAAGCACGATACATCCTCCGCTGTAGCATTCTGGTTTCTTGGACTCTGACTCCAGTTATTTTGACCTCTTGTCCTCTCTGCCTATAGTCATCACCATAATCTCAAGTCAAGCATTCTACTCTTAGCTGTCATTTTCTATCTGTCCTGTACACTCCATCTACAGCCCAGATGAAAGCAAAAATTCCAGTTCTTTCAGATTTTCAATTCGTTGTCTGACACTCCAAACTGCCTTCAATTCTCTCCTTACTTGACTGAAATTTCCTTCTCTAACATAGTAATCAGTCCCTCAAATACATCCTCTCCTGGTTTACCAAGTGTTCTTGCATCTGCCCTACTCATCTGGCAAAAACACAACTCTTGCTAAATTCTTCACTTAGTCTTCACCTGCATAGTTGGAGAGAAACACACAATCAGACTGACTTGACACATTTTAGATTCATGACCAATTACCTCCAATGGAGCCAAAAACTCCTCCTCCATTTCTCGAGCCAATTCATTTTCTCTCTTTACAAGATGAATATTTCAAACCTTTCCCACTCTCCTCAAACCTATATGAGCTCCTCTTCCCTCCTTCTCGAAGCTGGTTATTTTGCTTGTTAATTCATTGAAGAAATATAACAATTAGAGAATTTCCACATGCCCCAACAGCTCTTCAACCTACCTTCCTCTTTACCTGTATACTATGAACAACCTCCTACCTCAAAAGGTAACTATTCTGGTTTCTGTCTAAGATCATCTCCTCTAATTAAAACACTGGACTCTGTCCCATCCCTAGGTAGATCTGACAGTTTTGTTAATTAAATTTTAAAATTTGGCTGCCTTTTTGAAAATATATAATAAACATTATCCTTTGATTTATTTTTGCAATGCTTTCACAGTTTGACCAGACACTTGCATGCATGAATTCATTTCTATATCATTTGAGAGGAGAAGGATAATCAAGGTAACCTTAAAGATAGGAAAGAAAAAATCGCTCAAAATCATAATAATGTCTAACTGAACATACTGATTCGTTCCTCATGAACTCTTTCAACTAGCTCATTTTTATAAGCAAAAATTAAGTAATTATCCCAGTATATGAACCTACAAGTAGATAAAGGGTTCTGTCTAACTGATATGAAAAAAGTTAAATTTTTCAACAGTAGGGATTAGTAAAGAATTCCCTTGAGCAGTGGTTTTTCTTTTAGAGGTCTTGGTCTATACTTTGTTATTTAGGGAATAGTGCATCCATTATGTCTCAGGAGAAAAATCCCTTTCTCCTCTTTCACTAAACTTATTACCATACTTGCATGACAACTTGCTAATTCAATGCATTTCAGATTCCATTAGGCTTTTCGTATACAAATATGTTTTTGGCATGTTTTGATATTTCGAAATTTCATCTCTGTGGATCAAAAATGTGATAATTGAATTACCTAGCAAATTGATATTTCTGTAGATCTGTTGTCTTCTTAAACTAATAAATGCCTGTTTAAATCATAGATGCCTGTGATTTAGTATATCTTACTATCTTGGATTGTTATGTCAAAATAAGGAATATTATTGTTTTGATGTATTTTTGTAGGTAATGTAATCTCCAATTATTATTATATAATTTTCTTCCAATTAAAGAATGATGCATGGTGTCTTAAAAAACAGATCTATTTATACTACTATGTTTGGCCTGCCATTAGCAGTGTTGTCTTATGAAAGAGATCTCTGCGAATGAAATATTTTATGATTTGTGCTGAAGTAGTCATAGTAAATTATCATAGCTAGTTTGCATTTGAATAGTTTAGCCTTCTGAATTGCTTACTAACTAAAAGTGCTTCTCGTCAATTTTAGTCTTCTTCATAGATATGAAAACTTTTCCCAGTACATCAGAGTCAGAGTTTCTGGAGAAAACATGCTCATCCAACTCTAGTCACTTAATTTTTTTCTGAATCATTTGACAGGGTGGACTTAATCCAACTGAGTTAACTCAGAGAAACCCAGTTTTTTCAGTTCAACCAAAACAAATGGAATTGCAATTGTGTGGAAGAATTGGGATAGTTTTCTTTTACTTAACTTAGTTTTGTTTTTTGTCCTTTTAGAATTATATTAAAAAATATTATGTTAATTCTTTTCATAATGAGGTTGCTAGTAAAAATTAAAACTCTGAAAGTGAAAAAATAGACTTTTAGCTCCAAATTGCAGTATCCCTGCCATAGAAAAATATTTTTTATTCTTCGTTCATTTTTTCCATTTCCTACACGTCATCGTCATTTTTATCTTCCTTCTCTTTTATTTATTCTCTTCTTTTTTACATAAATTTATTTTTATTTTTGACTGCATTGGGTCTTCATTGCTGTGAGCAGGCTTTCTCAAGTTGTGGCAAGCGGGGGCTACTCTTCATTGCGGTGCGCAGGCTTCTCATTGCGGTGGCTTCTCTTGTTGCGGAGCACGGGCTGTAGGCACATGGGCTTCAGTAGTTGTGGTGTGCAGGCTCAGTAGTTGGGGCACATGGGCTTAGTTGCTCTGTGACACATGGGATCTTCCTGGACTAGGGCTCTAACTCATGTCCCCTGCATTGGCAGGTGGAGTCTTAACCACTGTGCCACCAGGGAAGTCCCCATCTCTTCTCTTCTTGAAATATCTCGGTGACCAATTAAATTTTCTAATGTGTTGGCCCTGATACTATTTAGCTCTAAAAAGTAAACATAAAAAATACATTTACTAAACAAATCTCTCAAGTAAAATAAATATGTGCTCTTGGTAGTATGAAAAATATCCACTTGATATTTTTCCCTAATCAAAATGCATTGTACCCAAATAAATTTTCAACGAATTTGAAATTTGTGATAGTTCAAACAGGGGTTAGAGCATTGTATGTTTGGTGCCAAAAACATATATTTCTATTGTATTTATAATTATTAAAATTAACTTATAATATATTCATTATCCATTAACCTTTATCAGAGCATATATTTTTTATAGCCCAGTGCTATATAATTCCTTTTTTTTTTTTTTTTTTGCGTTACGCAAGCCTCTCACTGTTGCGGCCTCTCCCATTGCGGAGCACAGGCTCCGGACGCGCAGGCCCAGCGGCCATGGCTCACGGGCCTAGCTGCTCCGCGGCATGTGGGATCTTCCCGGACCGAGGCACGAACCCGTGTCCCCTGCATCGTCAGGTGGACTCTCAACCACTGCGCCACCAGGGAAGCCCTATATAATTTCTTTAGTGATTATTGGGTGAATCTATTTATTAGGGCCAACTACATGTTTATATAATAATAGTGTTTTAAAAACAGCTTTGAGAATTAGTAGGAATCTTCAGAAAAGGAAAAATCACTTTCTTTGGGTTCTTAAAAACTCAAGTTCTTGGGAGTCTGCAATATCATGCTCAGAATAGCTAAAATAATTTCAAAAGATGATTACATCATAGAGCACTTAAGAATAGGTGTTATGTTCCTGTTTGAGAAGAGTTTTCATTTATTCGAGTTTGTTTGCTTTTTGGGTATTTTATTTTCTGATTTGGAATAAAATGTTCTTAAGTAGCTTGAATTCTCCCCAGACTGCTGTATGGATTCCTCATTTTGGCCAAACTGCATCTCTTGCTCCCTTGAACTTTTGTACTTAGGAACAAGAAGAATCTTTCCTTTTGCTCCTAGGACAGCTTGACTTGCCTTCTAATCCATCATAACCACATAGGGGAGGCCTCATCTCTGGTTGGAATCCTGTACCTGATCCGCCCCTGGGAGCTCAGTGCTTTAATTGCAATGTTGCTGCCAATTTGGTATATTTAGAGAGTGGACTGTCTCCTCTATCTCTAGAAGGTCCATTCCTAACTTTTCACCTACATCGAAACTATTATTCCCTACTATAAGCATTATGTATACTGTCAATTTCTGAGGGTAAGACATCAATATTTCTACCTGGAGAATACTGTTATGTCATTTAATATTGTCTGTCTTTAAATAGGAGGAATTAAACTGCTGTATCTACCAGCAAAACTGAACAAAAAGATCTTTCCAGTCAAAATAGTAAAAGCAGCTTCAACCTTAAATTTTTCTAGGACTTGAGCCTAATGATTTTGATGATAAATACTTGAGAATATTCAGGAAAAATTTTTAAACTTTTAGGGAATTTCTGCATACATTTAAAATATTATTTCTTAAGCTCTAAATTTTGAAATATGCAGAAGTCAAATCTTGACCTCTTTCTGTAAGTCACTATATCATTGATGAGTGAGGCAGGGGTGCTCAATTATACTTAGTCCACAGTGTGGACAGCTGTCACTACTACATGTGAAAACTAAGCATTCTACTCCTAGAGTCCTTTCAGGTCTTTTAGTTATAGATGGGTCTAAAAATATGATGGACAAAGTGTTCGAAATCTGAGAACCTAGTTTGCATATATACATAAACCATATGCAAAGCAATTTTCATTTTCACTTCATATTTATGATGGATCTATCAGTAATTGGAATAAGATTGAAATTTAGATACACATTACAAATGCTAATTATATTCTTGTGTAACTGCATAACAACATCAGGAAACAGCTGCCTTCACAAAAATGCTGGCTTTAACTTACATTAAAGAGAGTTTCAGCAATTTTGTAAAACTTTGGAACATCCCAACGCATTTTTTGATGATTTGTATGAGGCCTGGAAAGTTTATCCATGAAAATGTCTAAGGCATAGGAAGCTCATCTTCTTAAAAGAGCAAAACAGAGGGTATGATACTGACATCAGTACTAAGCACACTGAAAAATCATTCCCTGCTACAGTTTTAAAAATGATTTTAAAAATTCATCTAAAATAAGTATTAGGGCTTCCCTGGTGGTGCAGTGGTTGAGAGTCCGCCTGCTGATGCAGGGGACACGGGTTCGTGCCCCGGTCCGGGAAGATCCCACATGCCACGGAGCGGCTAGGCCCGTGAGCCATGGCCGCTGAGCCTGCGCGTCCGGAGCCTATACTCCGCAATGGGAGAGGCCACAACAGTGAGAGGCCCGCATAACGCTAAAAAAATAAAATAAATAAAATAAAATAAGTATTAAATTATAATTGTAAAGCACCTTACTTAAGAAGGTGCATAAAATTTATAGGTAATACTTAGTAGAAATTTAATACACATAAAATCAAATTCATTATATGTCAATTGCTATGTTCTCAACATTGTGAAATAATGGGCTAAGATCTTATATTTGGTACTCATACTCTTGTTTTGCCATTTTTACTAATGAACATTAACAATTCCCAACTTAAGTTTAGACAAAATATATATATATATGTCAACAGACACCCTCCCCCCACCAAAAATTCAGTTTTAGGAGAAATTTACTTTGTCTTAATCAATTCAGTTATTCTCTCTAAATTTGTTTGAGAACAGCAAATTTTCCTCCAGCAGTATGTAAGTGGTGGAAAGAATCATTATTACATTAACCTAAATTTCTCTGTATATTTAGGGTCATCTCAAGGTCTTTAGTAATATATATATTTCTTAGAAGTACATGCTCTCCCATATACAGTATAGAAAGGAAAAATACAGCATTTCTAGCTGGTGTTTATTACATTCTAATTATTCCAAGCCAGGACAGTGGACATTCATGAACAGAGCCCTGTCTTCCATGTGTTTGTCAGGAGAGAAGAATGGATCGTGTGATAACCCCAGAAAGTGGAAGAAGGGTAATTGGACACCAGTTCCATGTGTTTCCAGGATCACCAGTGCCAGATGCAGAATGTACTCAACCATTCCTCTGCTTCCCTCAAAAGGAAAATCTCTTTTTTATAGCCAATCTAGTGTAGCACTATAAATAAAACCAGATTTTTTTCAAAGCGGGGGGAGAAGTTTTGATAGAGCTCTTGATCTGGCATTTAAATGTCTGTTCACAATTTTTTTCTCAATTGTTATCTTTAAAAAAGTTAGAGTACTTAGAAAAGCAAAGACCTAACCCAGTTCCTGTGTCAAAAGTATGCAAATTCAAATATTTGGAGATGTATAGTAAGTAAGTGAAGAATATACCACAGTTTTAATAACTAATGTAAAAAATGTATTTGGATTTAAATGCCTCCTACCTAAAATCTGAAAATTAAATTCTCTTAGACTTATGTTTTATTTCATAAACACTTGATGAAGATTTTGCTATGTAGCGCTGACATTTTAAAGTTATGCTTTTTAAATTAGTCAGTTTATTTGATAGCCATTTTCTTTCCATAGAGAGGATGAACCTTTAATTTGCAAGGGTATGACCTTGACATCTACATAGATTTTTTTGACATGGACAGGTACCATTTCTTCATTTATTAATCAAACATCTATTGAACACCTGTTGAGTGTGAGACACCGTTCAAGGTGAATTTCTTAAACAAAACCCCTGCTCTCATCACACTTGCATTCTCTTCTCTTCCTGTCTTTGGGGTGTGGATAATTTCACATCTTGTTACTGCATAGTCACATACTTAAAATTATTTAGAATTATATGAATATTAATGATTATAATTATACTCATTAGTATTTATTTATTTATGGCTGTGTTGGGTCTTCGTTTCTGTGCGAGGGCTTTCTCCAGTTGCGGTGAGCGGGGGCTACTCTTCATCGCGGGCCTCTCACTGTCGCGGCCTCTCCCGCTGCGGAGCACAGGCTCCAGATGCGCAGGCTCAGTCGTTGTGGCTCACGGGTCCAGTTGCTCCGCGGCATGCGGGATTCCCCCCAGACCAGGGCTCGAACCCATGTCCCCTGCATTGGCAGGCAGGTTCTCAACCACTGTGCCACCAGGGAACCCCTCATTAGTATATATTTTATACCCATAGTAACTATTTTTGAAGTGTCAGCGAAAATAATCAATAAACAATCAATAATAAGAATAGAAAAGAGTTTTATTTGAGCCAAACTGAGGACTAGCCCAGAAGCCCACTTCCCAGATTACTCTGGGAAACTGCTCTGGAGAAGCAGGGTTTTCAGCACAGTTTTATATCTTGTCAGAACAAAGAACATTTAACAAGTCAGGGTTACATGTCTTCAAGGTTTAAAGACAAAACAAAACAAAAAACAGTCCAGCATGTACACAGCAAGTCAGCATGGCCCTGGCACCCAGGAAGGGAGTCTTATCATCAAAGGAGGACCAACATTTGCATCCTAGGAAGAGATATTTTATTTTTATTGGGGTATAGTTGTTTTATAATGGTGTGTTAGTTTCTACTGTACAGCGAAGTGGAGTTCCCTGTGCTATACAGCAGGTTCTCATTAGTTATCTATTTTATACATATTAGTGTATATATGTCAATCCCAATCTTCCAATTCATCCCACAGGTTCTGTGCTATACGGCAGGTTCTCATTAGTTATCTATTTTATACATATTAGTGTATATATGTCAATCCCAATCTCCCAATTCATCCCACCCCTCCCTTTCCCTCCTTGGTGTCCATATGTTTTTCCTCTACATATGTGTCTCTATTTCTGCCTTGCAGACCAGTTCATCTGTACCATTTTCCTAGATTCCACATCTATGTGTTAATATATGATATTTGTTTTTCTCTTTCTAACTTACTTCACTCTGTAAGTCTAAGAGACTTCACTTCAGTCTCTAGGTCCAGTAGCAAGAGGCATTTAATCTTTATTTTTAACATGGACATTCTTTACTTTTGGCCAATGTGTCCTTTTCTCTAATAATTAAGCAGATATACAGTGTATGTTTGATAGGTCACAAACAGGCTATTTTAGTTAGCATAAAATTCAAGTTAACTCATGTACAAGCCAAAATGACTTTCCTATGTCTCAATATATGAAAATTTCTTTTGTCAGAAGGTTAAGGGAAAGTTTATACCTCTGGAGCAATGTTAATGGCAGATTTCATGACCATCTATCATGGAATGGAAGTGGACCCTTTTCCCAAAATTTGCCTGCCTAATTTAAAATTTGACTCTAAGCTTAGACTGGTTGGAGACCTTTCTCTCACAATTCATTAGAAGGTATGTCACTTAAGGTGGTGTCATAATGTGACAATATGCAGAATAAGGAAGTTGGGTCAAATCATTAAAAGCATTATCAATATAAATAGATCCTGGATTGTAATATTTTCTCAAGACTCTGGAAGATTTTCTTTTCCCCATAGCCCTTGACAAGAGTTACAAACAATTAGCTTAATATGGTGATTTTAAAACTCCCATAGGGAAGGTAGCCCACCAGCTAAGGCTAAAATTTGGGACCAATGCTGCTAGCCTATACGTAAAAACAAAACAAAAAAAACACATTACAAGAGAAGCTGTTGATTATTAAAAAAGAAACATTCCTGTGGTTCATTTGAAGGCAAATCTGTAGTAGTCAGCAGAGGATACATGTGACCACATCTGAGGCCTGGAATTTTCAAGGTCCCGTGTGCAATGAGAAACTGAGTGCCACGGCAATGCAGATGAAGAAAAGATGGTATCGAACTGTTTCCTTTCCATCTGGAGTTTTACAGCAGCTATGCTTACAGTTCCTCTTAAAGGAAAATAGACTAAAGGAAAAAAATGCATTCACAGTCTTGTGTTGTTTAGGCTGAATGGTCTAAACCAAATTATTGCTTAGGAATAAATTAAATATTGAATAAAACAGAGTCCAAACATAAATAATACACACTCCAGGGAAACGTCTCACTACAATGAGAGGCTGAGCTAATTTGACTTGCCTGGGAGGAAGAAGCTAATAGTACCAGTCCCAAGAATGAGGGTTAACATGTATTTTGCCATTTTCACATTGTATTAAATTGCAACACTCTCAGTATTCTCTACCACTGTCCCTAATTAATTTTTATATATGGAATGTATTCCCAAATAGCATATTATATATTTAACTTTATTTTTGTTTATGTTATTTCTCTGGCACTGGAATATAAGCTTCACAAGGGCAAGGACTTTGAAATATTTCATTCCATTTTAAATCCCTGGCTCATAGTAGGCACTCAACACATATCTTTTAAAGAAATAATGAATTAATCTTTTAAATTTAAATATGATACAAGGGATATGATCGCTTATGCAACAAATATTTATTCCAGATGCATTCTAAATAACAAAAACAAGTTTGAGTCCTAAGAAGAGGTTTGTTAATTAATTATTCTTTTACCCAGATGCTTGAGAAATATAACTATTTTAAGATATTTTAATATAATTAAAAATCTTAAGAAATATGTTCACATATGTAATTTATATATATGCATACATTTGATCACATGTAAGTTTTTAGTACATTTTTTTCCTTTTTTCTACATAGTTTGACTCAACACTAAACTTTTTCTTACTCTTCCCTCCTCGCTCCCACCACAGGCACCTAAGAATACCCATGAAATTCATCTTTCTCCCCAAAACACAGGATAATTTCTATTGAGAAGAATCATGTACTTATTGTTATATTTCAAGTTTTTTTAAGGATTGACGTTTAAATGAATTTGCTGAAAGAACTGTACTATATTCTTAAAGACATATGCATATTTATGCTAAGGTAAACTCATGATTCAATAATGGAATGATAGGAATTAAAGGAATTATTCATCATATGGAGACTACAGCAAGGGGCTGTAGGTTATGTGGGTTATGGAAAAAGCAATTCTTCACATTTGTTTCAATGCGTTTTCTCATAGTAATATTGCTAAATATAGCAATTACATTTATAGGTAAGCTGACAAAACCTATCGAACCAAGAAATAATTGAGATATTTTACTCTCCTAATGAGATTTTAGACTTAAAGTCTATCAAAAGGAATGATTCTGTAAAAGATTGTTTCATGGTTGTTTTTTCCCAGTTGGGGAACCAACTTTGTACATCTCGAGTCATAGATCTGGACGATTCCACACCTTCCTCGCTGCCTCCACCTGCTGGCAAGTGAGCTTGACAGTTCTCCATCCCTTAGCCCTTAGTCCGGTTTTCCTTTTAGTCTAAGGATACATCTTAGTTTGGTCCTGAATCTTTGATATGCCTGTTCTTCTCCCTGCATTTACCCCATGCGTATGAGCCTTCAAGGGCAGAGAAAATCTCATGCTTCATATCCTCAAGAACATTATCTTAGCCCAGTGTGAGTTTGTGACTGAATTTCTTCTTCCACCAGCTGTTATTTCTGCCTTGTGTGTTTCTTTTACCCATGACTAAGTCTGGTAGAAGTATCCTTTATACCTCTTTACCCTTTCTTCCAAGTGCATTCTTTGAGAGTTTTGAAATATTGCTTATGTAAGTAACGAAAAGTATTTTTTTAGAAATATATAAGCTACCTCCAAATCTTTTTTTTTTTTAACATAAATACCACCAAAAGAAAGGCTGAATTCCAGAGTTTCACTTAATTCTAGGTTATCCTAGACAATACTTGCAAGGATTTGGGTGAGATAAATGGAATGGGAACATATTGAGGAGACCAATGTTGTACCCCAGCTGCTGTGTAAGACAACAGAGACAGGAGTCACAATTTTCCTCTGTGCTCTTTAGTTGCTCCATCACAAGCCCTACATGCTGGAAGAGGAAGGCATTATAGCTGGGATAAACTGAGAGTAATGAGAAGAGAAAGGGCAAGACAGGCGTGTATTGGTGATGCATGAAAGATAAGGAGTAGAAGAAGGCCAGGTGAGACTAGTGTAGAGTTAGAGAGAGTTTCATAATCTGACGCTTGAATATATAATATGCATTTTTAACATTTACATTTTCAAGTCTCAGATTATCTTGAGAATAGTAGTCAATTTTCACTAGTCCAAAAAGTAAAATCCTACTTTATTCCAAAAGCACGGACGGGCCACAGCCAACCTAGAAGAGGAGCTGTGACCCAAACCCTATTTCCAGATTCCTATTTCTGTGCCTTTTCACTGCTTTTTCAATCTCGCCGTTTGTAACCAATAGCAGATATATTTATCCAAGTTAATGAGGGTAAGAGATGCAGTCTTATATCATGGATAAATAATAGGGATAAAATAAAAATTATTGACTTTTCAAAGATTCATTTAATAATTTAATAATATTCTGAGTGCCTACTATGTGCCAAGGATTCTATTGGATACTTAATCTAGAGCCAGGGGCAAAAATTTGCAGTCTAATGGGGAATATAGTCATTAATTAAATGGCTAAAACGAAATGGCCCTCGCAGATGTTGGTACATGGCCTTTCTGTTTTAATACTGTTTCAAATTAGTCAAAAGTCATAGATAAATTGTCAACCCTGAAAATTTATATATATATAAATTTATATATACATATATAATATGTATATAATATGTATATAATTTATATATACATATATAATATATACACATGTGTGTGTGTTTCTTTGTAAGATTAATTCCTTTGGATAAAGTTGAATATTCATGTGGAAAATCAGCACTGAAACTTTAATATGTAGCTCCAACTTGCCAGTCCAGACATTCCAGTATTGTTCCAATTTTAATTCTTTACTAAAATGAGGTTCACCTACAAAGAAGCATTCTCAGTGTAGACCCAGATATATTAGTCGTTGGTCCGACACCATTTTTTAGGAAAAAAGTAGGTGATTGGTTTGACTAAACATCAGAGTAGAATGGTTCTCACACCCCCAGCCATGTCAGATTTGTTAACAGAGCCTCATCCTGTCTTTCTTCTGTGGTACTTACATCCAATACTGTGCATTAAATAATTAACTCAGATGATCCTTTTATGAGCTGCTGCTATTCAAGAGGCACTGAGAAGTCACTAGTAGAGGTGAAAGGTTAATTTGGGGAAAAGAAGACTAGATAAATGGCAAACACAAGTGAAAAATATAATTAAAATTTATCCTTGGGAGAGTTATTCTACTCTTCCTGTTTCATATACACTTGCTTAAGAGAAACCTCTTTACTAGGAAAGTTGAGGGGAATTATACTTTCCAAAGTAGTCACTGTTCAAATGAATGACTTGGTACATACTATCAAGATAATTGATTTAGTCCTTCAGTTTGATAACGCTAAAATTATGTGCAAACTTACTCATCTTCAACATTTATTTCTGGTTTGATTTTATAAATTTTGAATTTGGAACAATAATGGACTACTTTACCCCAAAACTTTTGAGATATTGACCCTGTGTAGTCTTATCTAAACAGATGGAAATGAATCCAACAAGATTTTAATTTATTAAATCACATCCAGAGTGGCAATATCATCTTGGGACAATGAAACTGAAAGTATAAAGATCAATGGGATCTGACTTCAGCTAAATTGGGTCTCATTGCAACAACCTTCTCTATTCAGTGATTCTTCGTGGATTCTTTTTTAAATTGACACTTTCACCTAGCATCTTTTGGAATCCTTTCAATACTTGAGTTTTCTTATTCAAAATTACAGTTTTACAATTCTAGATTATTTAATAAACTCAAAATTTAAGGTAAATTTCACCTCACATAAAACTCTCATTTGGTCTTTCCAAGACAGCAGAAGTAAAGATTAAAGGAAGGGGAAAAAAGTCTGTTTTTCACATTTTCCTCTCCTTGTCATACAGTTTACTTGGGAGGCAGAATGCTGTGAGGAAAGGAGCCCTGGATTTGAAATCAGGAAATCGGGAGGTCCCAGTGTTCCCCTCAAGGGCTGTGCAAAGTTAAGCAAGTTTCTTAACTTTCCAAGCTTTCTTTTCTTCCTACTATTTTTGTGAAGCCCTAAAATCAGTATGAAATCATATTTCTTGAACGATGGTACAAAATTACTGTTATTAGTAGTAAAAAATATATATTTTACTACTAAAATATATAAGGGTAAGTCAGTGTTGTTGTTCTCAACTTTCCTCATCTTATACACTCATCAGTCTTCTCAGAGAAAAGTTATTTCAGTGCCCTATTCAAGGTGTTTGAATCATCTAGTCGGGACACTGTTCTAAAAATCTGTTGCATTTATTAACTCGTTAGCTTCTACAAAAACTATTAAGTGTAAAGAAAGTGTTACAATCTGAACAACTTGTAGATGAGTCCTTTGAATTTTGATAAACATGAAGCTATTTAAATTTAATTTTTTTCTTTGTACACTTATGAAATGATGAGAAAGCAGGGAAAATTTGGTGTGAATGGGCTATGAAAATGGAAGCTTCTAGAAATCATACACATTGTCACTATACACATTATTTAATGTTTATAATAAATGAATATATATCATAGAACATTGAGCCTTAAAACATTTTTCATGGTATTAATATTTCATCTTGAGAAGTGACAAGTATCATATATTTACTTCACAAAGCGATCCTTAGAGAACAGTGCTTTTTTCATTGTTTCATGATGCTTTAAATAGTCTACTTAAAATACTCTCCACAAAATTGTCCCCTAAATGATTTTGAGAAAAATACATGATTTTAATAATATGTGTGTTGGCGGTCATTTGGAAAGTTTCTCTAATGTATCTCTGCCCTTCTGAGATACACAAGTGAGAGAGATTAGTTTAGAAACTAAGCAGAAACTTATTTTAATAAATGGGAAACTGTAGTGCTTGCTGGTGATTTCATTTTCAAGATCAAAAACACCGTTGTGGCACACAACAAGGTCCTTTCTGAGGAAATGGAAATGACTGTCAACAAGTGGTGTAATGTTTGTTCCTAACACAAGTCTTATTGATCTGATGTAACCCTTTCTTTCTATCTTACAATGACGTATTTGAGTCTCTGTAAAACTCATTGCCACTTTGTATTTGCAAGGCAACTGGAAAACTTTTCCTGAATACCTGGTTTACTCTCTTAAAATTATGAGAAAATCATGGCAGTGGATTTCAAATTTAAACCAAAAAAACACAAGGAAATTGAGTTGAATCTATTCAAGGAACAAGAAATTGGTTAGAACTGAGGCAGGGGAACCTAATGATGATTAAGGGAGGGGAAAAAAAATCAAGGTTACAAGAATAGGCTAGATGAGGAAAGCTTTGTTTAATATAAAGGTTACTTTAAAAATTCAGTTTGCAAAGTAAAACTGTAAAATTAAAACTCAGTGAAGTTTGTCAGCAGTGCCTATAACTACAAATGTTCTTTAGTTTAAAAATTGCAGTTCTCCCAGATCCTCAAAATATGTGCTATTACTGTTTCCAAATTTGAAGGTTTTATATCATTCTCCAAAGTCATTAATGAATTATTTAAATAGAAAATATTCTAACCAACAATGTATATAATGCATATTCTGAGAATGTCCTATAAGTTTTCAAAAAAAAAGGTAAAAAAGAACCTAACACTCTTCCAATTAATCTCTAAGAAGATTTTTCAAGCACAGGTAAAATTTGTCATGAAATTTTCAGATTATAAAACCAAAAACCAATCCTATACGCATAGTGGATAAGATATTGAACACTAGACATAAGACAAGTTTCTTATGTTGACTGAGTCATGAGTTTTGTGACTTGAGCAGATTACTTCTCTGCATTTGCCTTCTTCTCTGTGAGGAGAAATAACTGAGTTAGATGCTTCCCAAATTTCTTAAATTACTAGAGCACTCATGTTACAACAGCTCCTATCCACAAATCACAATTGAAAAGTTTTTAGTTCTAGTGATACAATAAGATTTATCTTCAGAAATAAGAAACAAAAAATAAGAAAATTTTATTTTCTGAAGTAATGATTCTCTTTCTCATAATTTTTTGAAATAATGAAAATCACAGGGATAACGTAAATTGTCCAAGAACATCTAGCAAGGATTATAAGTTGTTTAGAAGGCTAAAATTCCATTTGGTAGATAAAATAATTGACAAACCTGTCCACTTTATCAACACACAATAATCAGTAGCCAATTAACTTCCTAGATGTTCTTATAATTCTCAATCGATAACAGCTAATTGCTCTATTTTCTAATTAATGACTCTCCAATTAAAGACCCAAATACAACTTCAAAAAGAAGTGAAATTTATCACATCAGAAACAACCCCATAATCGTTTCATAAGAGGATAATTTATAGATAAAACTTCTGTTTGACGGAACTAAAGCTAATTAGGCAGTATATATTCAACCTCAGGCAATGAATCCTTTTAACCAAAAAGTGTTTTTTGTTTTTTTTTCTGATTTGGGAAGAGGGGATTATTATGATGAATTATTACTTTCACTCTTTAGTCTGACATTTCTCAGTTGAAATAGAGAAATACTATGACATAATCCAGAACCCAGGAAGCTAAGATTACATTCTTTGTACAGAGGGAGTTTAAAAAAATAGGTCCTACATGTCCAAAGGGCACACAGATAACTTCTGAGTAACTTAAACATAAACAGGAAAGAAATTTGATAGAAAGTCTTGGTGGTAGTCCAGGGCAGGTCTAATTAGTGCCACTCCTTGTGAAAAAGTTTGAATTAATAGGATGGGAAGACAAAGGAAAAGGCAAAGCACGATGAACCTTCCGACTGTATAATCTGAAACCTTGACCCTCTTTCAAAATGGGCCTGTCCCCATGAAACTGCCTGAGTTGATGTATGAATGAATATTTTATGTGGTGAGAGAGGTCTTAAAGAGACATTTCTCTGGTCATTTTACTGTGTGGAAGATCATCATTCTGGAGGGAGTCAGGCTCTCCCTACTCATGAAAGCATGCAAGGCATTCTAAGGGCATAGCTATCAATTACTCACTGGTGTTAATTTAAGTAAGAAATTATTTGGGTCTGTTATTTAGCATCAATTAGGGCCATGTTTCCACCTGCAGTATGTATGTATATTTTACATATGAATACTTCTTTAAACATTATTTCTATGTATTATCAGTACTACAATAAAGTCAAGAAATCTGTGAATGAACATCTTAAGGGCATTTTTTTATTACAAAGATGGTTAAAAATCTTTAATAATATTTTTAAGACAGATGAAATCTGGTGAATAAATAAATCAGTACACTGTATATGTTTAACAGATTTAGTTTATTCTGCCCAGAAATACTGTGGCAGTTACTTCAGTTCAGCCACTCACTTCTTGGGCTGCTGCTGGGGCATTCTAACGTTTCTCATTGGTGAATAGTTCTCCTTAAGGTTAGTAAGTGGAAAGTGGATTAAAATCCAGTTGGATTCCTGATGTAATTTTGTGAATTAAAATAATGGTTTAGAAGGGAAAACTTTTACCAAAGCATTTTTGTGTTGGGAGTATGTGTATCCATGGGAACTTCTTAAGTATGTATACTCATGGGAATTGCTAAAATGTGTCCTCAGTTGCATGGAGAATGCCACATAGGTTAATGCCCCACTCCCAACTCCAAGATTATCAGCATTACACAGAGTTCTCTGCTAAGTGCCTCATGAATTTACCACCAAGAGTAAAATCTTTCCATGTTGACTAACCTTTTAGAATTAAAATGCACAGATGGAACATAAACTCAGAATTTTCCTACTCAAATATACATAAGAGAGAACAGCAGAGAAAAAGAAAAACTTAGTCTCTGTTTAGTATATTATCATTCATTAGCACATTATCTTACTTTTTTTAACATCATGAATAACTGTGACCTATTCTACTATGACATCATGAGTACTCACTTTTCTGAAGAACCACAAGAGAAATAATTCTTTTAAAAATATTTACTTATTTATTTATTTGGTTGCACCAGGTCTTAGTTGCGGCAGGCGGGCTCCTTAGTTGCAGCTTGTGGGCTCCTTAATTGCGGCACGTGGGCTCCTTAGTTGTGGCATGCGAACTCTTAGTTGCAGCATGTATATGAGATCTAGTTCCTTGACCAGGGATAGAACCTGCGCCCCCTGCATTGGGAGCATGGAGTCTTATCCACTGTGCTACCAGGGAAGTCCCCAAGAGAAATAATTCTTGGTTCTTGGTGCCAAGAAATCTGTATCACTTCTTAGTAGGTAGTATATTTTTTACTTAATTTTTGGTCAATTTTGTATCTTTCTCTTTCAGAGTTGGTTGGATGCAGATGATTGAAACAAATTTACACAATTGTACAGGACCTTTTGGTATACATTTCAGCATACTGCTATTACACTGACTATATCAAGATGGAGAAGAAAAAGATAATATTGCACTCTTATTTTAGTCAGTTTTCTCAGTTTGATTATAGAGCAAAGTGACAGGTGCACATGTTGGAAGAAGAGAAAGCAAAGAGTAAGAATTTCAACAGATGAGAAATCAGAGCAGTTGTCTTCTAAGAAAAGAAAGAGGCAGGAACAGCCTCACATTCTCAGTGAGAAGAAGGCTTTCTTGTACCCAGTGGGGTTGACCACTGCCAAACTGAGATAACTATACATGGGAACAGAAACTAGTCTTTCTAAACTTCAGTATAACTTTTTTTTAAAAAAATCCCTCCCCTTTTTTAAGATACCTATTTTTAATTCTGTTAATATAGCACTTTATTCTTTCATAGTATTCATCATGGTTTGTAACCTTATTTTTATTTCTTTATTGTTGATCTCACCCACCAGATTGTGGGTTCCAGAACAGCAGGGATGATGCCTGTTTTATTCACCACTTTATTTCCAGTGCTTAGCCATGTCTAGCAAATAATTTGAAATATATGTTTTAAATACACGAATGATGTGTCTTCTGTGTACTGAGAAATCCATTATGAAAGCTTAAGAACAGAATATTAAATGATTCCAGCCTTAGTACTGTTATGGGTAAGGGCTTAAAGAATGAAGAGAATGACTTTAGTGAGACAGGTCGTGACTTCCTTGTCCTTTCCTGTTTATAGTAAGTCTTTTCCTGCTTATACAGTCTGGGCTCCTATACTAAAAACACCATAGATGGAGTAGCTTAAACAACAAGCATTTATTCTCACAGTTCTGGAGGCTAGATGCCCGACATCAAGGCACCAGCCAATCCATTGTCTGATGAGGACCCTTGTCCTAGTTTGCAGACAGCCGTCTTCTCCATTGTATCCTCAAGTGTTGGGGAACAGAGAGAGGAAGCAGGCTCTGTCATCTGTCTCTTCTTATAATGGCACTGATCTCATTCATGAGCGCTCCACCCTCATGACCTAATTACCTGCCAATATCTCCTGATACCTTCATATTGAGGGCTAGGATTTCAACATATGAGTTTTAGGGGGACACAAACATTCACTCCAAAACAAGTTTAGAATAAGTTGTGGAATGTTACAGTTTCTGGTAGTTCTTTTGAATAAAGACAAGGTAGCTTTAATATGCTCATCTTTCACTTGACTTTTTTTTTCTTTAGCATCTTTATTGGGGTATAATTGCTTACGGTCCTGTGTTAGTTTCTGCTTTATAACAAAGTGAATCAGTTATACATATACATATGTTCCCACATCTCTTCCCTCTTGCGTCTCCCTCCCTCCCAACCTCCCTATCCCACCCCTCCAGGCGGTCACAAAGCACCAAGCTGATCTCCCTCTGCTATGCAGCTGCTTCCCACTAGCTATCTACCTTACGTTTGGTAGTGTATATATGTCCATGCCGCTCTCTTGCTTTGTCACAGCTCACCCTTCCCCATCCCCATATCCTCAAGTCTGTTCTCTAGTAGGTCTGTGTCTTTATTCCTGTCTTACCCCTAGGTTCTTCATGACATTTTTTTTTCTTAAATTCCATATATATGTGTTAGCATATGGTATTTGTCTTTCTCTTTCTGACTTACTTCACTCTGTATGACAGACTCTAGGTCTATCCACCTCATTACAAAGAGCTCAATTTCGTTTCTTTTTATGGCTGAGTAATATTCCATTGTATATATGTGCCACATCTTCTTTATCCATTCATCCGATGATGGGCACTTAGGTTGTTTCCATCTCTGGGCTATTGTAAATAGAGCTGCAATGAACATTTTGGTACATGACTCTTTTTGAATTATGGTTTTCTCAGGGTATATGCCCAGTGGTGGAATTGCTGGGTCATATGGTAGTTCTATTTGTAGTTTTTTAAGGAACTTCCATACTATTCTCCTGGCTGTACCAATTCACATTCCCACCAGCAGTGCAAGAGTGTTCCCTTTTCTCCACACCCTCTCCAGCATTTATTGTTTCTAGATTTTTTGATGATGGCCATTCTGACTGGTGTGAGATGATATCTCATTGTAGTTTTGATTTGCATTTCTCTAATGATTAATGATGTTGAGGATTCTTTCATGTGTTTGTTGGCAGTCTATATATCTTCTTTGGAGAAATGTCTATTTAGGTCTTCTGCCCATTTTTGGATAGGGTTTGTTTTTTTGTTATTGAGCTGCATGAACTGCTTGTAAATTTTGGAAATTAATCCTTTGTCAGTTGCTTCATTTGCAAATATTTTCTGCCATTCTGAGGGTTGTCTTTTCATCTTGTTTATGGTTTCCTTTGCTGTGCAAAAGCTTTGAAGTTTCTTTAGGTCCCATTTGTTTATTTTTGTTTTTATTTCCATTTCTCTAGGAGGTGGGTCAAAAAGGATCTTGCTGTGATTTATGTCATAGAGTGTTCTGCCTATGTTTTCCTCTAAGAGTTTGATAGTTTCTGGCCTTACATTTAGGTCTTTAATCCATTTTGAGCTTATTTTTGTGTATGGTGTTAGGGAGTTTCACTTGACTTTTTGATGTGAATTAAACAGATATATGCACTTGAATGAGACATGTTTTTGCAGCAATCTTAACTGTGGTTAATAAAGCCTGATAAAAGAAAATAAAATTGTTAGAAAATGGAAATAAAGGAGATTTTATAGACAGATGCATTTTTGTATGTTAAATACAATTTTTGTGAGCCTCCCATGTATTTTAAAAACACATGTGAGGTAGTAGCCAGAGTGATTTTTATCTGGACATTTGAAATTAAATAAAAAAGAACATATAATCTAACACCATAACATTTCTTTCTAAAGGTTGTTCAAAAAGAAATTGAAATTTAAAAATCCAAAGGAATTCTTTGAGTTCACCCAGGAGGGAACAACAGGTCTTTCCTCCCACACAGTTATCATGAGCCACTATATACTTTATTTTTCAATTAGTAGTAGAGGTTTACAATAATGAAAATACTGATCCATTTGAGGAACAGATAGATTCTGGCTTAATTTTCTAGTTATTTGTTGGGTCATCCTCTCCTGAAGACACCGTATTGACAGAAAAGCAGATGTGTCTTAGCTTGACAAGGGACCTTTAAATTTTAGTGTCTCTTTAAGGCACTCACTGATAATGACTGACTAAGGGAGGCTGAGATCCATGGACAGGCTGGTATCCATACCCAGGGGGAAGAACACTGCAGCTTGGCATTAGTGCTGTAATGTTTCTGCTTCATCTTTATGTTCTATATATGGTAATCAAGAGTCCCATTAAAGAATGAATTCTGGTAGTCTGTTGCTTATTATGCACTGGCATCATTGCTATTTGCTTTTTCAGTCATGGTGATTTCTTTTCTGTCGAGAATTATAGACTTTTCCAAGGATATTCTTACCTTGAGAGGATTCAGAAATTGCAGTACCTTCAGGCAACACTTAATGTGGGCACACACAAAAAAATGAGGTTCTTACTGACAAGAAAAATGATTGATAAGTATATGCTGAGGAAATCGTGAAAACATTAGGCAACCCAAGAAAACTATTCAGTGGAATCAGCTCCCTGCAAATGAATACCAACATTTGCATATTTCCTTTTCCTGCTTCATACATTAAGAGGCCACAGGTGGTGCTGAAACAAGAGTGCAGTTTGGGGATTCTGTAACAATTTGTGTCTTTTGCTCATTCACCAGCTGTGTCAAATATGGTGAATGATGGCTGGCAGGACCTTCCCATTGAAGAAAAAAATTGTTCTTTTAAAAATCTGGTTCCTGACAGTCATTTAAGTGGAAAATATCTGATGAGCTAGAAAACCATGGCTTAAATCTTAAACCCAGGCTTTTACTCTAAGAAAAAATATGGTGCCTTATTGCTTTAGAAAATATAAGCAGGTACAAAGAAAGTTATGTAATCAATGAGAACCAAAGCACTGGAAAGGGAGAGGAAAAAAAGATCACAGTAAGAAAATATTACTATGTTATCTTTCCTAAATATTAAGATAAACAGAAATGAAAACTTCCCACTTAACTGTTTATTTTAATTAAGAAAATTGGACATAGAAAACTGTGATCAAGGATTGTTACATAATGTGTAGAACCCATTGCAAAATGAGAATGCGGAGACCCTTGTTCAAAAAGCAGGGGGAAAAATACAGTTAAAGGTACTAAGATATGAAGCTATTTCTTTTAAAATATTTTATTACTTATAAAGCATGGTGGGGTAACACGAGTAATAACCTACAATTGCAAAAAATAATATTCTGGTGTCATAATTTTATAAACTACAGTAATGGTTTGTTAGTATGATATCTTAATTGATCATAAGATATTCCTGGCTCATTTTCCATAAATTTATTTATTATCATCAAAATTTATACTTTTAACAACTTCATTTTCAATCAACATTATTACAAATGATGGCAGTTACTCTAGGCAGCTGTCTGATAGCAAACAACTTTGATAATTTTAAATTTAGAAGTATCATTCTGATGACAAAACTGAAGCTATTAAGAATATTTTATAGATTGACAATATTGGAATACATTTCTTATAAATTATTTCAGAATGTGGGTTTTAGTTCATATAGAGCTGTTGATTCTCATGGAAAGCGTTTTCTGAAAAGATTTGTCTCTTCATACAGATCAATTTCATGTTAGTCTGAATTTAATTTTAAAAGTAAATGTACATAATGGCCTTTTCATGTTTCCTCTGATATTTCCTTTAACTTATAGGGCTCATACAAGAAACCAAAAATGAGTTCACGATTTGTAAATAACTCAAAGCACTTATTTATGCAGTCTATCACTGTATCTTTAACTGCAAGGAAAAAATTTTAATTGTCATTTTCCTTAATAATTCATTCACCAAAAACTTGATACTGAAATGGAGTTCTTTTGCACAGAACATCTATCTTTATGTTTAATTAATTGTTTTTTTTTTGTTTGTTTGTTTTGTTTTTTTTTTTTTTTGCCGTACGCGGGCTCTCACTGTTGTGGCCTCTCCCGTTGCGGAGCACAGGCTCCGGAAGCGCAGGCTCAGCGGACATGGCTCACAGGCCTAGCCGCTCCGTGGCATGTGGGATCTTCCCGGACCGGGGCACGAACCCGTGTCTCCTGCATCGGCAGGCAGACTCTCAACCACTGCGCCACCAGGGAACCCCTAATTTATGTTTTTTAGCCTATGGCTAATTACTTTGCAATGTCGCAGCAGCTTTCAAAAGGAGATTCTGAACTCTTTGAAGAATTCTAATAACTCCATGATATGCCTTATTGCAGTGTCAAGCGTACGCATTTACTTTGTAATAATTTACTGACAGAGTTTACTGCCTGAGCAATTATCTTTTCTAAATGTTAAGATAAACAGAAAAAGAAACTTCCTACATACCTTAATTTTTTAATTTTTGAAATTTATTTTAAGAAAATCAGACACAGAAGACAGTGATCAGGAACGGTTACATAATTTGTAAAGCCCAGTGCAAAATGGAAATGAGGAGACCCTGTTCAAAAACCAGGAAAAAAAATGCAGTAATCCAAAAATGCAGTGAATTCAGGAAACTCTTGCCAATAAATGTATCATTTGGCTTTCAGCTATATCATTTTTTGTGTGATTTAAGATTCTTTTTTCTGTTTTTTTTTTTTTTTTGAGAAGAAAAAGTAGCCTAAAGTCTCAATATTGTAATAGAAAATACAATAAGTTCTAGTGGATCTCTAGAACTTATTCATCTTGCATTTAAAGAAGAGCTTTATACCCATTAAAGAACAATTCCCCATCTCCTCCTTCCGCCAGCCCCTGGAAACTACCATTCTATCCTCTGCTTCTATGAGTTTGACTTTTAGATACCTGCATTTAACGGCAATCATGCAATATTCATCCTTCTGTGACTGACTTATTTCACTTAGCATAACGTTCTCTAGTTTCATCCATGTTGTCACAAATGGAAGAAATTTCTTCTGTTTTAAGGCTATAATATCTATATCTATACACCACATTTTCTTCATCCGTTCATCTGTTGATGGACATTTGGATAGTTTCCATATCTTAGCTGTAAAACATGGTACCTATAGCTAACAATATGTTATTGTGCACTTTAAAATATATGAAGAATCTGGATCTCGTGTTGTGTCCTTGCCACAAAATACACACACACACACAAACACACATGCCAAAGAACACAAGGAAATTTGGGGGGATGGGTATGTTTAGTATCTTGATTGTAATGATGGTACCACAGGTATATGTATGTGTCCAGACTCCTCAAAGTGTACACATTACGTGTGTGTGATGTTTTGCATTTCAGTTATACTTCAACAACGCTTAAAAAGAAAGAAATGATAACATGTTTATTAGAAAGTGACACTTAAAGGCATCAAAACTTACTTTTCTTTAGCTTATTCAAAAGACATTCTCTAAAGGAGACAGTTTAGAATATATTATTAATAAGTATGCTGTCATCATTTATATCAGATGTCATCTAGGAAGAAAATTTTGGGTTAACTTTTTGATATTTTTGGCCAATATAAATAACTAGTTTCTCTTGTGTACAGAATTGGAGTTTAAAGTTCACCTTTTTCTGGTCAGTTTAAAATTTTACTGTTTGGTCTCTTCTATAAACCAGTTATCCTTAAATTCATAACATATAGTAACCTACAAAATTGTTCATTTGGTGCTGTGGTTACTGCACTAAGCTAAAACTTGAAGTTTGAATCAGTGTCTGAAATACTTAGTCTTTCAAAGCTGTATCTTACTTAAAAACATTACATATGAAAGCAACATTCTCTTTACACTAATGTGAATTCTGTTTGAAAAGTTTACATATTGTATATGTTCAAAATCAGTATCAATTAATTGAAACTACTAGGTTCACTGAAAAGAAGATACAAAGTGATACAACATATATTTCCAAACCAGTACTCAAGTTAACCTTTGATTATGAGTTAGACAAATTTAAATAAAAATGCAGTACATAAAATGAAAGTTAAAACAGCAATATTTTAATAGAGCCTCATTAGAAACTGTGATTCTTGGCAAGAATATCCATTACTGTGTTAAACTATAAAACCTGTATGTTCAGAGGGCAAACAGTATTCTCTTTGTTAAGCCAGAGAATGGAAAAAAAAAAACTATTTCAAGCTACACTAATAAATTTTTAGTGAGTCATTTCAAGTATCTTGCCAAAACATTAGACAGGTTTAGGGGGAAGCTTGGCTGCAAATTGATCCATAATAAATTGATTGATGTCATCACTTGAATATATGCCTTCCATGGTCTGTGATTTAGAATGTACTACAGTGGATATGTGTTTGACCCATCAAGAACTCCTCCTGTGAATTGTTTAATTATAAAAAGTAAATGGAAAAAAAGACGTAAATGAGAAATACCCATTATAAGAGTACCCAATTTTTGCTAGGTACAAACTCAAATTTTTGTTATGATAATTTTAATAGCACTGAATGTTTTTAATATGCCAAGCACTATTCTTGGCACTTGAGATATTCTAGTAAACAAAACTAGACCCCAAACCAATCACGAGATTGTCACGTTGCTGCTGTAGTTCTGAAAGCAGATAGAATCATAGCTGACTTTCTGGAATTATGTGAGCTGGGGTAATGATCCAAAATTTTTGCCTTAAAATTTGTGGAAATGTTGAGTATGTATATACTAGAAGAATCAGAAAATATCATGGTTTTCTACAAAGCAGAATGAAATAAATTCCAAAATACTTTTCTATGAACAGGTAGAAATGCAAATAGAATGGAATCAGAACAAATTATTTAACTACTACAGAAAGCATAAGGTACAAGGTACTATGATGGCAAGTAGAATGAGACACAGTCCTGCACTCAGGTAGTTCAAAATCCACTCTTCTACTAAGCCAATGCTTCAAGAACACAAGGAGTAAATACCAATCGTAGCTTTAGGCACCATCTTGGCAAAAGAAATAAAACTGAGGCCCAGTCCAAAGCATTCAAACAGAAGGAACCTTCCACCTTTGTTCTGGAAGCATGAGAAGGGTGAGCGAGGAGGTGTGATTTTGAGACGGTGATTGCCGTATTTCAGGTGGGAAAATAGTGGGCCAGGAAGACCTCCCTTAGAACGAAAAGTGAAGAACTATTTTACCCGCCCCACCTATTTGGAACAGGAGGTACTGTTTGTCTCAACATCTCACAGACTTTGCGAGGCAGAAGCTGGAGCTCATTCCTCATTACTTCTCCCACCCCGCAGGTCTCAATGGACAGGCTTTTGATCCAGGAGCCTTCCAGAGATCCAGGACTCATTGTAAGGGCCTCACTCTACACAGAGCTTTTGTACAGTGCTATACATTGAGCTGCTACTGTTTCATTTAGTCACTGAGTCTAGGCTTTCCAACTTTCCTAACAGAGTACAAAAGTACCATGTTCTCAATCTTCTCATGATCAGGAATTCATTTTTATCCCCTGGCAAGATAACTCAATAAAATAAAGCTTTGTTTCCTGAAGAACACAGTAACAGTGAGGATGTTTACATTCATTTCTCTTTCTGTCTGTTGCACAGTTGCTTCTGGCATAAAGATCAGAGTATATGGGCTCCATTCCTTCTGGTGCCCCCAGGATTTATATCTTCATCCAGGTATAAAGAGGCTGCTAAGACAGAGACAAAGCTTAACTCACTCAGAGCTATCAAAAATATGAATCATTGCTGGAGACTCAGAGGGAATGGCTCCCTGCCATTTAGCTTCTGAACACCATTATCGTCCTTTCTAAAAATAGATGCTAATGTTCCCTCATAATGGTCTACTTTGGAAAGTCAATCTCTGTGATTTAAATTTTACTGTGATTTGCTTTGGAAGGGTACACATGTATGTAAACAGACACATAGTATAACTACAAGTATAGCTAAATTGGTATATGGTACATATGTGAATAATATATATATTATAATAAGCAATAATATATAGTCCCTATTTCATCAAATACGATCCATCCAAACTCAGTGACCTGGAGGAAATGACCATACTGAGAAGAGGAGAATGCTAATAGCTCTAGCTCCTTTTTTGGTTTTCAATCAGCATTCTTCTGGCTCATTGGCCCAGCTCATTGGCCAGGAATGAGTGAAAAGAGCAAGTAACTAGTGGTAATCATTCTGTTCTGCAAAGTATCATTGGTACATCAGAAAGATTAATTGCAGAAACAGTGTGTCCTGTCTACTACTGTGCCAACAGCCTGAAACTAAGCAGTTGCTTCTGAATCACACTGAAAGGATTCTGACAGCCTGACCCTTCCCCCTGTGCTTCTCCAACTTCAAATGTAAAAGATGAATAAGGAAATGCGACCCCATGAAAAACTTAAAACTGTAAACATGAAGTTGTATAACCTGGAACTAGTCCATTTCTTCTTAACATATTGTTCAGCAACCAAAAATGAGGTAAATTGGAAACAATATTATAGGTCATGATTGTATTTGACTTTGGAAAACCATTTACTGCTGTCACTTAGGTTCAATCTTCTTTTTCCATGTCTCAATGGATAGAACAGTTAAGAATTTGAACAAAGGTATGTAGACCTTCAAGTTATCATTTCACCTAAACAAGATTTTATCATATAAACTATAATGGATTTTTTTAAAGATTTTTTTGATGTGGACCAATTTTTTTTAAGTCTTTATTGAACTTGTTACAATATTGCTTCTGTTTTATATTTTGATTTTTTGGCCACGAGGCATGTGGGATCTTGGCTCCCCAACCAGGGATCAAACCTGCATCTCCTGCACTGGAAGGTGAAGTCTTAGGCACTGGACCACCAAGGAAGTCCCTAAACTATAATAGACATATATCTATTTCTGTCCCTTAACATTCTATTATGTATTATAGTTGTTTATGAACCTACACTTTCATTTTTACAAACTAAAAGCTACCGAATCCAGAATCCACATTCAATTTATTTTAGTATTCCCCCAGTGCATATGGACCTGCCCGTTGCACAAACTCAGTGAATCACTAAGGCATCATTGTACTTTTACTCAGGGACTTTAGATTTAAAATGCCATAAATTGCGGTCCCAACTCAGCCATCTGACAGTTGTGTCCCCTGTGACACTTACATTCTTAGAGCTCCATTCCGTCCCCTGCAAAATGGGAATAGCTCATACCTAGAGGTATTAAAATGATGGAATGAATTTATGTGTGTGAAATACAAAATACAGTGGCTCACAATTAAAAAAAAAAAGTCTAGTTCACTTCTCCTTTTCCAAACCACAGCAAATACTTTTTAGATAAATAAATAAATAAATACATGACTGTGAAGACCTGATAGGTTCTGTTTTGTTCTTGGGTTACCTTATATATATTTGCCCAATAATAGCCTATCATGGATGTGGAAGCTTTGGAAAAGATTTCTCAAAATTTTACATTTGAATTTGAGTAAAACTAAATATTTCTTAAAGTCAGTTCTGCTAAAACGTCAAGATATTAAATGTCTTCAATATCATAATGTTAACATACCAAAATATTAAAATTAACTCACATATATTTGGGGGAAGGATACTTAACAAAGCAGAAGTATCTATAATTCACTAAAAAGAGTAGAATACTGTTTTCATATTCACAATGTGCTCCTCATATTCATATGTGCTCTTAAGTGCATGATGGAGGAGAGGGAAGAAAAATGAGAAGGGGATGCTGGGAGTGCTGCATGAACCAGAGCAAATCAAATCCCAGAAAGAAGAGCCACCTACAAAAGAGAACTAACTGAAATTTCAAAGACCTTATGACTGAAATATGTATCACCAGATCATAGTAGCAATCTTCTTCGATTTATGATGGGGTTTCACCCAATAACCCATTGTACATTGAAAATATCATAAGTGGAAAATGGCTTTAAAACACCTAACCTACCAAGAATTGTAGCTTAGCCTAGCCTACCTTAAACATGCTCAGAATACTTACATTAGCCTAAATTGGGCAAAATAATCTAACACACAATCTATTTTATAATAAAGTGTTGAATATCTCATGAATTTATTGAATACTGTACTGAAAGTGAAAAACAGAATCGATGTATAGGTACACAATGGTTGTAAGTGTGTGAATTGCTTAACCTCATGATCAAGGGTAAAATGGGAACTGAGGCTCACTGCCACTGCCCAGCATCACGAGGGAATCATACTGCAAATCACCAGCCAGGGAAAAGATCAAAATTCAAAGTACAGTTTCTACTGACTGCATATTGCTTTTGCACCATGGTAAAGTCAAAACATTGTAAGTCGAACGATCACAAGTTGAGGACCATCTGTAGATTCATTCATTTATTCAAAAAAATATTGCATGAGTGCCAACTATGTTCAATAGACTCATAGGGATAAAGCCAGATCATAAAAAGTCTATATTCTGGGGTCTGGAAGAAGTTGCTGCTGCAGGCAGCCGGGCTTTAGGAAGACCAGGTGTCGTCTTGTGCCACTGACCATTGATATGTTCAAGAGACCCTGAGCCCCAGCGGAGTTAGCCGTGTGGCTGACAGGGTCTTGCTACTCCGGCTGGTGTCAGGCCTGAGCCTCTGAGGTGTGAGAGCTGAGTTCAGGACATTGGACCATCAGAGACCTCCCAGTGCCATGTAATATCAATAGGCGAGAGCTCTCCCAGAGATCTCTGTCTCAACACTAAGACCCAGCTCCACTCAACCACCAGCAAGCTCCAGTGCTGGACACCCCATGCCAAACAATTAGCAAGACAGGAATACAACCCCACCCATTAGCAGAGAGCCTGCCTAAAATCATACTAAGTTCACAGATACCCCAAAACACAGCGCCAGACACGGTCCTACCCACCAGAAACACAAGATCCAGCCTCATCCACCAGAACACAGGCACCAGTACCCTCCACCAGGAAGCCTACACAACCCACTGAACCAACCTTACCCACTAGAAGAAGACACCAAAACCAACAGGAACTACGAACCTATAGCCTGCGAAAAGGAGACCCCCGAACACAGTAAGTTAAACAAAATGAGAAGACAGAGAAATACGCAGCAGAAGAAGGAGCAAGGTAAAAACCCACCAGACCAAACAAATGAAGAAGAAATAGGCAGTCTACTTGACAAAGAATTCAGAGTAATGATAGGAAACATGATCCAAAATCTTGGAAATAGAATGGCGAAAACACAAGAAACGTTTAACAAGGATCAAGAAGAATAACAGAGCAAACAAACTGATGAACAACACAATAAATGAAATTAAAAATTCTCTAGAAGGAATCAGTAGCAGAATAACTGAGGCAGAAGAACGGATAAGTGACCTGGAAGATAAACTAGTGGAAATAACTACCACAGAGCAGAATAAAGAAAAAAGAATGAAAAGAATTGAGGACAGTCCCAGAGACCTCTGGGACAACATTATATGCACCAACATTCGAACTATAGCAGTCCCAGAACAAGAAGAGAAAAAGAAATGTATTGAGAAAATATTTGAACAGATTATAGTTGAAAACTTCCCTAATATGGGAAAGGAAATAGTCAATCAAGTCCAGGAAGCACAGAGACTCCTATACAGGATAAATATAAGAAGAAACACGACAAGACGCATATTAATCAAGCCATCAAAAATTAAATACAAAGAAAAAATATTAAAAGCAGCAAGGGAAAAGCAACAAATAATATACAAGGGAATCCCCATAAGGTAAACAGCTGATCTTTCAGCAGAAACTCTGCAAGCCAGAAGGGACTGGCAGGACATATTTAAAGTGATGAAAGGGAAAAACCTACAATCAAGATTACTGTACCCAGCAAGGATCTCATTAAGATTTGACAGAGAAATTAAAACCTTTACAGACAAGCAAAAGTTAAGAGAATTCAGCACCACCAAATCAGCTCTACAACAAATAAGGAACTTCTCTAAGTGGGAAACACAAGAGAAGAAAAAGACCTACACAAACAAACCCAAAACAATTAAGAAAATGGTAATAGGAACATATGTATCAATAATTACCTCAAACGTGAATGGATTAAATGCTCCAACTAAAAGACACAGGCTCGCTGAATGGATACAAAAGCAAGACCCATATATACGCTGTCTACAAGAGACCCACTTCAGACCTAGGGACACATACAGACTGAAAGTGAGGGGATGTAAAAAGATATTCCATGCAAATGGAAATCAAAAGAAAGCTGGAGTAGCAATTCTCATATTAGACAAAATAGACTTTAAAATAAAGACTATTACAAGAAACAAAGAAGGACACTACATAATGTTCAAGGAATCGATCCAAGAAGAAGATATAACAACTGTAAATATTTAAGTACCCAACATAGGAACACCTCAATACATAAAGCGAATGCTAATAGCCATAAAAGGGAAAATCGACAGTAACACAATCATAGTTGGGGACTTTAACACCCCACTTTCAACAAGGGACAGATCATCCAAAATGAAAATAAATAAGGAAACACAAGCTTTAAATGACATGTTAAACAAGATGGACTTAACTGATATTTATAGGACATTCCATCCAAAAACAACAGAATACACTTTCTTCTCAAGTGCTCATGGAACATTCTCCAGAATAGATCATATCTTGGGTCACAAATCAAGCCTTGGTAAATTTCAGAAAATTGAAATCTTATGAAGTATCTTTTCCAACCGCAACTCTATGAGACTAGATATCAATTACAGGAAAGAAAAATACAAACACATGGAGGCTAAACAATACACTATTAAATAACCAAGGGATCACTGAAGAAATCAAAGAGGATGAACAAAGAAAACCCGAAGTTAGAAGAAGGAAATAAATCATAAAGATCAAATCAGAAATAAATGAAAACGAAATGAAGGAAACAATAACAAAGATCAGTAAAACTAAAAGCTGGTTCTTTGAGAAGATAAACAAAATTGATAAACCATTATCCAGACTCACCAAGAAAAAAAGGAAGAAGACTCAAATCAACAGAATTAGGAATCAAAAAGAAGTAACAACTGACATTGCAGTAATACAAAGGATCATGAAGATTACTACAAGCAACTATGTGCTAATAAAATGGACTACCTGGAAGAAACGGACAAATTCTTAGAAAAGTACAACCTTCTGAGACTGAACCAGGAAGAAATAGAAAATATAAACAGACGAATCACAAGCACTGAAATTGAAACTGTGATTAAAATCTTCCAACAAACAAAAGCCCAGGACCAGATGCCTTCTCAAACGCTTCCAAAATATAACAAAGGAAGGGACACACCCACACTCATTCTATGAGGCCACCATCACCCTGATAGCAAAACCAGACAAAGATGTCACAAAAAAAGAAAACTACAGGCCAATATCACGGATGAATATAGATGCAAAAATCCTAAACAAAATACTAGCAAACAGAATCCAACAGCACATTAAACGGATCATACACCATGATCAAGTGGGGTTTATCCCAGGAATGCAAGGATTCTTCAATATACACAAATCAATCAATATGATACACCATATTAACAAACTGAAGGATAAAAACAATATGATAATCTCAATAGATGCAGTAAAAGCTTTCAACAAAATTCAACACCATTTATGATAAAAACTCTCCAAAAAGGAGGCATAGAGAGAACTGACCTCAACATAACAAAGGCCATATATGACAAACCCACAGCCAACATCTTTCTCAATGGTGAAAAAAATGAAAGCATTTCCACTAAGATCAGGAAAAACACAAGGTTGCCCACTCTCACCACTATTATTCAACATAGTTTTGGAAGTTTTAGCCACAGCAGTCAGAGAAGAAAAAGAAATAAAAAGAATCCAAATAGAAAAAGAAGAAAAGTTGTCACTGTTTGCAGATGACATGATACTATAAATAGAAAATCCTAAAGATGCTACCAGAAAACTCCTAGAGCTAATCAGTGAATTTGGTAAAGTTGCAGGATACAAAATTAATGCACAGAAATCTCTAGCATTCCTATACACTAATGATGAAAAATCTGAAAGAGAAATTAAGGAAAAGCTCCCATTTACCACTGCAACGAAAAGAATGAAGTACCTAGGAATAAACCTAAGGAGACAAAAGTCCTGTATGCAGAAAACGATAAGACACTGATGAAAGAAATTAAAGATGATACAAGTAGATGGAGAGATATACCATGTTTTTGGATTGGAAGAATCAACCTTATGAAAAGGACTATACTACCCAAAGCAATCTACACATTCAATACAATCCCTATCAAATTACTAATGGCATTTTTCACAGAACTAGAGCAAAAATTTTCACAATTTGTATCAAAACACAAAACACTCGAATAGCCAAAGCAATCTTGAGAAAGAAAAACAGAGCTGGATAATCAGGCTCCCTGACTTCAGACTCTACTACAAAGCTACAGTAATCAAGACAGTATGGTACTGGCACAAAAACAGAAATATAGAGCAATGGAACAGCATAGAAAGCCCAGAGATAAACCACGCACATATGGTCACTTTATTATTTATTTTTTTGTGGTACGCGGGCCTCTCACTGCTGTGGCCTCTCCCATCGCGGAGCACAGGCTCTGGACGCGCAGGCTCAGCGGCCACGGCTCACGGGCCCAGCCGCTCCGCGGCATGCGGGATCCTCCCGGACCAGGGAACGAACCCGTGTCCCCCACATCGGCAGGCGGACTCTCAACCACTGCGCCACCAGGGAAGCCCTGGTCACTTTATTTTTGATAAAGGAGGCAAGAGTATACAATGGAGAAAAGAGCCTCTTCAATAAGTGGTGCTGAGGAGACTGGACAGCCACATGTAAAAGAATGAAATTAGAGCACTCCCTAACACCATACACAAAAATAAGCTCAAAATGGATTAAAGACCTAAATATAAGGCCAGAAACTATCAAACTCTTAGAAGAAAACATTGGCAGAACACTCTATTACATAAATCACAGCAAGATCCTTTTTGACCCACCTTCTAGAGAAATGGAAATAAAAACTAAAATAAACAAATGGGACCTAATGAAACGTCAAAGCTTTTGCACAGCAAAGGAAACCATAAACAAGACCAAAAGACAACCCTCAGAATGGCAGAAAATATTTGCAAATGAAGCAACTGACAAAGGGTTATTCTCCAAAATATACAAGCACCTCATGCAGCTCAATATCAAAAAAGCTAAAAACTCAATCCAAAAATGGGCAGAAGACCTAAATAGACATTTCTCCAAAGAAGATATACAGGTTGGCAACAAACACGTGAAAGAATGCTCAACATCACTAATCATTAGAGGAATGCAAATCAAAACTACAATGAGGTATCACCTCACACCAGTCAGAGTGGCCTTCATCAAAATATCTAGAAACAATAAATGCTGGAGAGGGTGTGGAGAAAAGGAATGCTCTTGCACTGTTGGTGGGAATGTAAATTGATACAGCCACTATGGAGAACAGTATGGAGGTTCCTTAAAAAACTACAAATAGAACTACCATATGACCCAGCAATCCCACTACTGGGCATATACCCTGAGAAAACCATAATTCAAAAAGAGTCATGTACCAAAATGTTCATTGCAGCACTATATACAATAGCCAGGACATGGAAGCAACCTAAGTGTCCATCAACAGATAAATGGATAAAGAAGATGTGGCACGTGTATACAATGGAATATTACTCAGCCATAAAAAGAAACAAAACTGAGTTATTTGTAGTGAGATGGATGGACGTAGAGTCTGTCATACAGAGTGAAGTAAGTCAGAAAGAGAAAAACAATTACTGAATGCTAACACAAACATATGGAATCTAAAAAAAAAAAAAAAAAGTGTTCTGAAGAACCTAGGGGCAGGACAGGAATAAAGACAGAGACATAGAGAATGGACTTGAGGACACGGGGAGGGGGAAGGATAAGCTGGTATGAGGTGACAGAGTGGCATGGACATATATATACTACTAAATGTAAAATAGCTAGTGGGAAGCAGCCGCATAGCACAGGGAGACCAGCTCCGTGCTTTGTGACCACCTAGAGGGGTGGGATAGGGAGGGTGGGAGGCAGACGCAAGAGGGAGGGGATAATGGGATATATGTATGTGTAGAGCTGATTCACTTTGTTACACAGCAGAAACTAACACAGTAATGTAAAGCAATTACACTTCAGTACAGATGTTAAAAAAAAAGATGTCTATATTCCTCTGGACGAAGAAAAAGTCAAACTTTCCTTCAGAGGTGGGGTCAGTGGAATGGTGACAGGGACAGGTCTGGCTTAAATGGCTATCCATTCCTCTTCTGTGGTGATTGTATTAAAAACTACCATGCTACAAATTGGTTGTGGGACAGCATCTTTTGATTTCCATCACAATTAAATCTGGTGACTTTAATTTTAACTCATATCTGAGAATTTCATGTTTTTCCAGTTTGAGTCTAATTATTTTCCCCTTTCCAGAGTCCTAAAATTGCTGTCTCAGAGAAGTATGGCTATGTCTAAATGATGTGAAATTCACAGTCAAATGTGGCTGAATTTCTTGGAGTCCTGTTTTGAATTTCCTCTAGTTATATAAAATTTCAGCTTCTTGTTGAGCATGGAAATGCCTTAAGCAAAGACATTAACATAAAAAGATAACAGCATTTTGGCAGTATATGAAGAATCAGAGATAACTGATTCTAGGAGCTAATTATGGAAATGTCTTCTTAGAAACTTTCAACTGGAAACGAGGCACCATAGTCATCTATGAATTTCTGTGGGTCTTTTTGGATTTTTGTAAATTTGCCTTGATTTTCCTTCAGAAAAGTCATCAGGATAATGCATTTGAAGTATTTATGGCAGTATATTGTCAATAATAGCTTCACTATTCATTTTATAAAGCTCCCTTTCTCCTGTTTATTTCGTATCCATAAGTTAATTCACTTCACTGAAGTGGATATGTACATACGGGTCTTAATGAGGGAATGTCAACACGTGGTAGTAGGTAACGAGAGAATCTGAGTAGTCTCTTTCAGAGATAGGACTGAATCCTGTAATTCAAAACATAGGAAATTTGATTAGGTTGAAATTGTCAACAGTGTGAACTGTGCTGAAGATCCACAGAGGGCCATTGAATAACTCATCAGTAATAACTACCTCAAGTAATTTTTGAGGACAATCCAGCTCAAAGAAACACTATTGCAACCTCTTCCCTAACTCGTTTCATTTACAAACTGAAGGAGATGAATCATTTTCAAATATTTGAGGCTCAGCAGCACATAAAGGAAAAAGTAATTATTTTTATACTAAAAAAAATTTACTGTAATAAAATTTTTTGTTACCCAGCCTCCCATTAGATTAAATATTTGCTGAACTTAAGAAATTGCTGAGAATGCAGCAGTATTGATGGGGGCATTTCTGGACTCTGGGTTGGTATTCCTAATTTTTAAAAAAGTTTCTTTCACATCATACAGAACAGCACTCAATAGATGGTCAAGTAATTGTCATTTGCTTCAAGTGAATAGAACTTTAATATAGCCACAGAAATAGCATTATCAAATGTATCTCCATAATGTTGAAAAATTACCCCCTCTCCACCAAAAAAAACCTTAACCCAAAAAAGTTTTCCCAGTAATTTCTTCCAAATTTCTAAGAACATTTTATGATAATCCCCGTACAATACAAATTATGGTAAACTATACATAGTTTTCTTCCAATTTTCCTAACAACCTAACAATGGACACAGTTGTACATACATCATTGACATCTCTGATTATTTTCTAATGGTAATTCCTAGAATAAGAATTACTAAAGAAAGTCTTAAATGTTTTGTAAGGTTCTTGCTACATATTGCCAAGTTGCTGTGTGGGAAGGAAATACTATTTTATATAAACAGTGCATAAGAATGCTTTTTTTTTTGTCAAAGAGTCTTTAACTTTGTCAATAAATAAAGAATATAGCTTATTTTTTTAAATAAACATTTCTTCAACAACATAGAGAAATATGGAAACAAATATATTAAAAATTACAATGATGTGGCTGAATTTCTTGGAGTCCTGGGTTATGAAATTGCATAAACTATTATTTTCTTTCTAGTTTTGAATCTTCTAAGGAAACAAACTTATTATATACTTTAACCTCTCCCTCCACAACCACTTCATCTCTCCCCACGACCACCCCCAAACAGTTCCCACCTTAGTTTTGCTATTTATGTTATGGAATGACCATGCACTCACTGCCTTCAGGTCATTTGTGTGTTATCATTGAACTTTGTCTTCTATAATTTGTATATCCATTATCATCAAATTCTCTGTTTTTCACTTCACACTATCTAGTTTCCTTTCACAGTTCCTCTCCCATCTAAGCCTTGAATTCCATTTCTAAGCACAGTGATTCTCTTTAAATTATTGTAATTTTGAATGATAAAAATAAAATCTTAACTAGTCTTTATGACTCTGATCTTTTCCTTGCATAATCTATTTTATTTACCATGTTGGACTAATCTTCCAAACAATGCTTTGATCACCTCATTTACTCTTAAGAACCTATAATAAGTCACTGTTACTGAATTCCCACTCAGGCTTAAACTGACTTTTTATCTAGGCATATATAAAAAAAAAAAAAAAAAAACTTGCTCTTTTTTTCAGTTATTTTTCCTAACAGAACACTACATTGTGGTTTTATGAAATCACATGTGCATTTTATTAATGTGTTACTATTCAATATTTGCCCGCTTATTTAAGATTTTTGTATATCTATGCTCTATCCACCCATATGATGTAAAATGCTAAAGAGCATCATCTTTATATTACCATAGAATCTAGCACTTTACATGAAATATAACAAGTGTTTAGTAAATATTCATTTTATTGGAAGGCAGAGAATTTTGTCACAGAAGTTAGAAATGTTGAGTTTTTTTTCAGTTTTATTGAGATATAATTGACGCATGACATTAGTCCAAGGTGTACAACCTAATAATTTCATATATGTATATATTAGGAAATGATTACCACAATAAGTTAACAGCAATCACCTCACATAGTTACATTTTTTTTTCTTGTGACGAGAACTTTTAAGATATACTCATAAGAGACTTTGTATTGTGTTACACTTCCAGAGATTGGAAGTACAAGACAATTGTTAAGAATATGAGAAATTGTCAGTGCCATACAAAGGAACCCATCTACTGATACTGTAAGAAGCCCAACTCTAAAACTTAGATTCCACATCTTTGTCTCTGTACATCTGTTCTTATTGATTTTGACCCAAGAATGACATAGGTATTTTGTCTCTCATATTTATCTCATTGGATTTTGTTGACCTCTGACAAGATTTTCCTAATAACAATTCCTAATCATATTTGCTAACTTTGCTTCTGCCTCACAACCAGTACCTCGCTCTAGTTCTATCATTTCCTTTAAGGCAATCTGCTGGCTTTGGGCTCTTTCCTTACTTCCTCAACACATAACAAAAACTGAACAGTTGCACAATGTGTCGCAACTTCCACATCATCTACATTTCTAAAGGCAAACTTTTGTGCATTATCCATTTACAACCTAAACTTCTTTTCACATGTCAAATTTAGAATTTTAAACTTCATCTGTTGTATGCACCTCACAATTCTATTTCAAGAGTATAGACACAATTGGTCAAGTTAAAATGTGTAGTTCTGTCTGTTTAAAAAAATTTTATATGAAATGCACTGGTTTGTTTACTTAGCAGAAAGTACTGGGCTTAGTGGAGAAATAAACATGCTGATACTAATAAGAAGAAAAAAGATAATTTCTTATTCAATAGCAAGGCATATTGTCTGTGTAGTAGGCAGAATAACTGCCCATGGAAAATGTCCATGTCCTAATCCCCAGAACTTGTGAAAATGTTAGTTTACGTGGCGAAGGAAAATTAAGGTTGCAGAAGGAACTGAGCTTGCTAATCAGCAGACCTTACAATAGGAAGATTATATTGATTAGGCAGTGGGTCCAATGTAATCCCAAGGGTATTTAAAAGAGGAAGAGGAAAGCAGAAGAGAGAGCGGGAGACGTGACAAGCAAAGAATGTTCAGAGAGGTGCAATGTTGCTGGTTTTGAAGATAGACAAAGGGGCCCTTAACCCTAACTCTAACCCTCACCCTAACCAAGAATGTGAGTGACCTCTGGACACTACAAAAGGCAAGAGAACACACCCTCCTCCAGAGCCTCCAGAAAGAATTGCAGCCCTGATAACATCCTGACTTTAGCCCAGTAAGACTTTTGTCAGACTTCTGACCAATAGAACTATAAGATAATATATTTCTGCTGTTTTAAGCTGCTGTTTGTGATAATTTTTATAGCAGCACCAAAAAAATTATACATAACAGCCTTCCAGTTCCTGCCCAAAGAATTTTGGCATATTAGACAGGCTTGTTCAAGGTCCTCAGCAAAGGTCTAAAGGCACCTTCTCTGCCCCCAATTACTCAGTTCCTCCTGTTGTCTGAATGCATCCTTTTAATTTTCTCAGAGGTCTACCAACAATTCTACCAGCTCAGACTTTCTTCACTAGACTTCCAAGACACCTCTGCTGGTTTTCTTCCTATCAGCTGTTCCTTCTCAGTCTTTTTTGCTAGTCTCTCTTCAACTCCTACAGTGTCTCAGGGGAGTCCTTGGACCTCCTGTCCTTCCATCTTCTCTCACCTCCTTGGGGAAGTTATCTGGTCTATTGGCTTTAAATCTATTCAATATTCTGATGATTTACACATCTTTAGGCCATATTTCTTCCTAAATCACACCCCGCAATGGTTAACCCCCAGCTCAGTACCTCAAACGGATGTGCCGTGGACATCTCAAACATAAAACATCCAAAACTGAGCTATTTATTGACTTCTGCCAGGTCTCCATCTCAGTAAGGAGGGACTCCATTCTTCCCAGTGCTTAGGCCGGAAACCTTGGAGTCATTCTTTGCTCCTCTTATGAACAATACCTGTTCTGTCAGCAAATGCTTTTGACACTCCCTTCAAAATATATCCAGAATGCAACCACTTCTCATAACATCCACCGCTATCAACCTGGCCTAAGCCACAATCATCTCTCTCCTGGGTCCTTATGGTAGCTTCCCAACTACTTTCCCTGTTTCCATTATTCCCCACCCCCACCCCAGCCTCCTTCAAAATAACCAAGATAACCCCTTAAAAATGTAACTCAGGGTATGAAGCACTGCTCTGAACACTACAGTGGGTTCAGATTTCACTCAGAGTAAAAGATAAAACCCTCAATAATAAATGCTGTCCCTTCCATTCTCCTTGGCTTTCTGACATCATCTCTTATTCATCTTCCTCTCACTCTCTCTACATTGACCTATTTGCTGTTCTTTAAATGTGTCAGACACACTCCCATCTCAGGGAAGATTCCTGCCTGAAATACTCCTCACTTTTCTTTGTGCATGGTTCTCCCTCTCTTCCGCAGACCTTTACTCAAATGTAGCTTCTGAAGTCTTAACTGACCACCATATGCAAAATCACAGCCATTGCTCCAAAACACTTCCTATCCACCTTTCCTGCTTACATTTTTTTTATCACAGTCTAACACCTTATATTCTGCTTAATTATCAAGCTTATGGACTCCCCCTCCTTCACTAGAACGTAAGCTCTAAGAGTGTTGAGAATTTTGTCTATCTTTTCACTGCTCTATTCCCAATACTGAGAATAGAACCTGGCAAAAAGGTAGGAGCTTCATGAATGAATGAATAAAAGCAAGAGCAAGGACTGTATAAAGGAACGGAGAGGAGGAAAGCTTTCTGTTACTATCTTACAGAGCTCAGGGATTTCTAGTTTTGCTGCCACTTTACTTTTTGGTTAAAGTTCAAATGTTATTTAAAATTAAAATCTACTGATTTAGTTATAGTTCAAAGGTTTTGTTTTTTAAAAAACTTTAATTTTAAACAATTATGGTAAAGCTTTAGAATAGCGAAATGAACTAAAATCAATTTGCATTTTTATATTTAAAAATCTATGCCACGTTCTCAGTTTAATTTGCATTTTATTTTACTTAGAAAGTAAAATAGTGAAAGCTACCAGTTTTCATTTGATTTCACTTCAACCTACACTTACTGCAGGTCAAGCATGCCTTTTTCCCACCCAAGAAAATATATAAAACTTTTGATTCTTTTATTAACTTACACAATTTACTTAAATATTTGCATTACATTTTTAAATATTATACCACCATATATGTATATGCTTTATAAAACACACATGTGCACACACGTGCACATATATTAGAGCATTTAGTCTTAAACTGATTATATTGTCAGTGTCATCAGCAATATTTTTAAATATTTTTTATTAGCCTAATACTCTATTTACAAGGATGTTAAACACATATTTTAAGCTACCTATAAATGCCCAGATCTCCACTGAGAATCATCATGGAAAGGTTTTAAAGTAGTTTATATGGTTGTAATGACTCTCAACACCAACTTGTTTTTCAACTTTTATCTGGATTTCTAAACATAGAATACAAATAAAAAATTTAAAGCATCTAAAATATATGAAGTCTAGTTGCAGTCTTGCTTTGGAATCAGTATTCTACTAGAAGACATGAAAAGGAATATAAAATTTTTACCATAAAGGAAAAATAAAAGACTGAAAAATATTTTATACATTTGTTTAATATGTTTGATAAATAGCTCAGCATCTTCCTAGTGATTTTAAATGAACATTTAGTCTATACCGTGAGAAATTGCCCAAGATAAATAGAAGAAACATTGTATTACTACAAAAAGGGAAAGAGCCTATCTCATATGTTTCTACACATATATTTAGAAACATACCACACACACACATCCGTGAAAACATAAAGTCTAGGTTGCAACCGTAATCCCCAGTGTACTATGTAATGCCTCCAACTCTTCCTATGCTATAGCTATTTTTTTCTCTTCACTTGAACTACAAAGAATCTTCTGGCCAAAAAAAGAGCAACTTATTTCTGATTATTGCACAAAAGTATACACATGAAAAACATCAATTCAAAAGAAAACAAACCGTTGTTCTAAGATTTCTTGTTTAAGAGAACTACCTAAACAAAAATTACTAAACTTTCAATAAAGTCAGTACTCAGATGGTGTACTTCGAAGAAGACATGGAAAACTTAACCTTTCACATTTCACTTTCAACATAAAATTGAAACCTAGGCATATTCCTAAAACAATCTTCCAAGTCCCTCGAGTTGTGAATTTCATCTACTCTCAGATGTTCACAGAAAGAGGATAAAGATAATGAATCCACCTCCCTGAAAAATCTATTGCCCTTACTATTCAAGGCTGAATCGACAATGATCGTGGACAAACATATTTTGTAATTGTTTCAGGGTACAAGTATTTTGTTAGAATAAAGATATTCTTTTTAAGCCTATACAACTGAAACCAGGTTTGGGAAAGTAGATAGGAAGTGAAATGTAAAATAATAGTTATTAAAATAGAAAATATTAAGTAGTCAAGAATGTTATAGTATTAACATAACCACAAAATATGTTATAATTCTTCCCCATTCTTATTGATTTCTTCATATTCCGTATACTGTATAGCCCCCCCAAAGCATTAATCTAAAATGGAAAATAGTTCCACTTAACTTACCATTTGTGATTTTCTATCACAGCAACTTTACTACTCATCCTGTCATCCCAGATAAGTTGTGTTCCTTAAATGAACTAGTTCCAATAACTTCATCACTTTTTAGGGTTTGATTGTCTTCTGGAAAAGCAATGCCCTACAGAAAATTTCTTTAACTTCATAGAGTTATGTATACATATATATAATTTGCTGATGTCAATAGTTTTAATAATGAATATTGAAGTCAAAATTATGAATGAAACACCTTGGATCAAAACAAAATATATGAAGAACACTAGAATTGATTGATAGTAATTAGTGATCATGACTTGACTGATTAAATTACAGAAGTCATCTTTGTAGCAATATTTCACACTTGTCTAAAAAGCCTTTCCCCCTCTAAGTTTGGACTGTTGAACTCATACATTATGTATTTACTTTAATGACCCACATAGCCAAGAGATGGCACTTTAAATTGATGAGTGTTATATATTCATATGTAGAACAAATTAGTTTAGGGACAAATGAAGAATAGATGTGCAGTTGAGCTAGCATGAACTGTTACAATTATAGTGATTATTATAACCACAGTCTAATACCTTCCAGACATCAGCTATCATTATGTGTCTCTATCATAAAAACACAATCCTATCTCTCCTAAAAAATACTTTATTACAGAAATATTATCTGTATAAAAATAGTTTGGATGTTGCCAGTATTTCCACATCAATTGTTATTTTCAGGAGTTTAATATTCAGTAGGATAAAACTTGCTTTAATGCATATCTAGGATTACAATTCATCCATTTAAAAGCTTTTGCTGTATTGTGTTCTAGAAACTTTGTTTTGGAAAAGTTTATTGAACATAATGACAAGTTAATTCATAGTCAACATAAATTGCTGCCTCATAGCCATATTGTCATACTCCTCGCAACTGACCTGCATATGCCATGAGATGAAGAGTGGGAAAAAATCCACACATTAAACCACCTTTATAACAAGTTATGGAACAGCAACTTTATAGATTTTAAAGGTCCCAAATCAGAAAATATTTCTTTTAAAATGTGGTGATTGTATTTTACTGTTTATATATTTTTTGAATATCAGATTTTTATGACATTTGTGATTTGCTTGATTAAAAAAATAGATGCATGAATAAAATGTTAAATAGTGTCCTAATGACATGGAGAAAATACTTTGACTTCAATTTGGAAGTTCAGAAGGATTACAAAGTATTATTTCACTAGTGAAATTTTCTGCAATGCCAAGATTGTTTGCAGGAATTATCAGAATAGTCTTAGTTTTCACAAACATAAAATGAAAATCTCGGCCTCTTGGGCTCAGAATGTGGAATTTATTTTTTACTTTATTTTAAAATAATTTTATACTTAAAAAATTTTGGCAAAATATAGTACCTACTGTTCTTTTATTCCCCCCATCTACTGTCTTCTGTTTACCTAATTACCTACAATTAACAATATTACGATACTATTAACAAACCTAGAGATCTAATTTAAATCTTGCCAATTCTCCTGCTAATGTTCATTTTCTGGCCCAGGATCCAACCTAGGACATTACATTGCATTTAGGTCTCATGTCTCCTTAGTCTCCACCAATCTCGGACAGTCTTTCTTTTTTAATTTTTTTCAGCCTTTCTTTATCTTGCATAACCTTGTCATTTTTGAGAGTACTGGCCCATTATTTTTTTTGAATATTCCTCAACTATCCAAGTCTGGGTTTGTCTGAAATTTTCTCATGATTAGCTTGAGGTACTGCGTTTTAGCATGAACACCACAAAAGTGATTTTATGTCCCTCTCATCACATGATATTACAGGGCATATGATGTCCATCTGGAAAAGAAGGGAGACAAAGATAAAAACTATAGATACAAAGCACACAGGTGACTCTATGCCCTCATTAAAAAAGTAGATATATTTTTCAGACCAGAAATCTAAGCTCAGTAAATCATAGATATGTCATAACTTTGCAAAATAATGTGAAAATCTATGTCATAGAAGGGTACTTTGTATGTGTCCCCCTCTGACCAGGATTTGTGTATTTATTGTTATATAGAAAATATCCATGTAGCCTCTAATGGCATGCAAATTTTGAAGTTGTAGAGTTAAATATAAATTACATTTGAAATTGAAAATCATTTTAAATGTCTAAGGATTTCACGTGTCACAACTTTGAAGCAGAAAATGAAAATATTATTGGGGATGGCGTTGCCCCTCCAAGTCAGAGAAGGTATGGCCTGAAGTATTTAGGAGGTATTAAAAGTTAACTTTTTGCTGGAGCCAACACATGACAACTAGCACCAACATGTTGACATTAGTAAGTTTTCTTTATAAATGCACATGCCTATTAAATATAAATGACACCAGTTATGAAATTAGAATCATTCTTATAACACTGGATGAGAAAATAGTTTTAAAGAATTCATTTTAATCACAGCAGCTGTGGTATTTTTAGACTATATAGCAATTACATTTTGGTGTTTAACTCAATTTTATTTTCTTACTTTCTGCTTTTAGCCTTAGTCCTTTCCTCTTAATGTAGCAACTTGTTTATATATATATATATATATATATATATATATATACCCATACCTCCTTATCCTCAACCCACCTACATTGATTGATCCTCCATTTTGATCTTATGCTTAGTAAATCCTAAAGTGAAAAGCTACTCTTACTTCACCAGTTGATCTTTATAACACAATATGAGTTTGTGGCAGTTAAAATAGACAGTGTCCATGTAAGAGCTAGATAATTTTTCCATTACATAATTATATCTATCTGATTCAAATGTCTACCATACCCATGCCAGAAAAAACAAACAAACTAGCTCAAGTAAAATGTCAGGGCGGTACTGTGTGCTGTAGGTCAGCATGGAAATACAGAAGCCACAGGAGGGAAGTACAGACAGACCTCATAAAACAGGCATCGGGAAGCTAGTCAGTAATCAAGGAAGGCATCGAGGCAACTTCTCTTTCCTTGAGGCCACACACTCTTTCTCATCTCAGTATCTCTCTACTCTTTTATTGATCTGCTTCCCTCCTCACCTGATTTCCTCTGCTTCATCTCTTAGATAGAGCCCTACAAGGACCACCAGCCTGCACTCCACTCCTGTCAGCCGATCTTCTCATCTTTGAATTTTTATAGTTCTAGAAATTAGTAGATAGTCAGTTCACATAAGTGACACCACATAGGTGGCTGGCCAGCTAATCCTCCATTCTTTTTCCAACAACTGTTGGCCACATGTAGCTCAATCAATAGTCACCTCTGTACACACACACACTAAAAGCCCAGCCTTTTACTCTTTCTCTGAGTAGAAGGCAATGTACAGAACAGTTTAAGCCAGAAGGGGAGGGAGGAGATTGAAAGATGATATGTTATTGATTCAGTATAGTGAGTTAAAGGTGCATGGTTCTGTTTTAGATACTTTATGATAATAAAAATGAAGAACAAAGGAAAGAATTTCCCTATACTTAGTGTACTAATTAGGTTTCAAAATATGTTTATTTTTCCATTAACTTTTCTTGAGGTTATTTAGATATTTCTTGATAAATCTTCATGGTAACATATATGAAAGCAAACATGCTTTATCTGTGCTTTGGTGGAATGAATTGTCAGAATCCTGGTTTTTAGCATCGGTAAAATTTGTAATGGGTAAAAAATTCTAATAAAAGTGTGAATACCAGTGATGACCCATAGGATTTTTTTCTTATGAAATGATCTTTTTCCCTCCAAAATCTAAAGACTGGTGAACACAGAGCAGAGCATTCAATATCCCCATTCTCTGACCATTGTACATAACAAGTTGCACCCCAACCAGTTCTGCAGTTGACTGAATCTGTTATTGGGACTAATTTTAACACTGTGTAAGTTTCTAGACTGGTTTGTATATCAGCATTTAATTTGATGGGGGCCTGGCAGATGAGGGATGGGGCAATAAGAAATTCTGAAACTGCCAAACACTAGAAATACAGACTTTAAAAGGCTTTCTATTTAGCAAAATGGAGAATAAATGGATTTTACCGTGTTAATCTTGATTTGGTCAAGTCAGGCCAGCTATTATATTTGTCAGTGAAACAAAAACTCCATTCATCTGCTTGATTCACTGAAATGTTGGATGTATTTTACCAAAAGATTTTTTCTTTGATTGTATTCAATTTAGTAGGATAACTTTGTCTTTGTCATTCACACTGCCTCTAATTCATCCCAAGGTTACTACAATGCCCATCAATATGCAGAGTTCTAGTTACTCAGATTTGAAAAGATATTGAACACCTTCAATAACATTCACACAAAATAGGCATCGGTTTTATATACAGCTGATCTCACTAGGTTCTTACTTCCTTTTTCACTCTTTCTCCAGGTGATGTCCACCATTCCAATGGCTTTAAATCCATTTACAGTTTGATGATGCACAAATTTGCAGTTTTCATCCAAACTCCTTTTATGAGTTTCTGATTGTATATCCAACCGCCAGCTTGTCTTTTGCACTTGGGTTTTTCAAAGATACCTTCAATTTAACATATCCAAACCGAACCCTTGATTTTTCTCCAAATATTTTCATCCTTAACTCTTTTATTTCTCAGCAAATGATATCAGTCGACAAAAATTCAATTAACTAACAAGTTAAGAAGAAAAAAAGGGAATTTTATTTGAGCCAAACTGAGGATTATAACACGCGAAGCAGATTCTCAGAAAGTTCTGAGAACTGTTCTGCCTGTTACAAGTCAAAGGAATAGTCATATACCTTTTTGAGACAAAGGACCATACATCAAAATGACATATTGATATTTTACATAAAGTTCACCAAGGATATATAGTTCAGGTAAGCACATCCAAACTGAGCAGGAAGTCACTATGACCGCCTACAGAGGTGGGAAAGAACACTATTTTTTTTAGAAGGTTCACTGCTAGAGTCAGAAGAAAGGAAAAAACAATTGGTCTTTATGGTTGAGCCGCCACTCCCGTCTTTAAGGAGTTCTGGTTTATGTACAATGCATATGCACACTGCACATTAGGGAGGGATGGAGGAGGCCCAAACAAACACACAGAGAGAGTTTTATGTTTAATTTTTTCTAGTCCTGCCTTAAAATATAAATCTGATTTCATCATACCTTCAACCATGCTTTTCCCAAAGTCTAAAGCTTAGGAGTCATCTTCAAAATGTCTCTTACCCCCATCGCTAAATGCTGTCAATTCATCCTCCAATCTGTGTTTCAACTGAGTGCATTCTTCTTGATCTATTTTGCCACTAGCTTTCTTCAAGTCAATATTACAGTATAGTTTATTTGGCCTCCTTGCTTCCATTCTTGTTCTCTTTTACTACTTTCTCTTCAGAATCAAAAAAAGGAGAATTTTTTAAGTAACTTATTAGGTCATTCCAGTGTTTTAGGTCATTTAAAATGTTTTATGTTACCAGTTTATATTAAATGTTTAGAATATACCCTGCTATAATATACATTCTTCAACCAGATTCACAAGGTCCTTCATGATCTGACTTCTTTCTTCCTCTCCAGAACATTATTATGCCACTTCCTCCCTAACTCTCAAAGTTTCAGCTCCACTGGCCTTATTTTAGAGCCTTAATTAAACCAAGTTCTTTTAAAGTTGGGTTGTCACACATGCTTCTCCCTGTACTTGAAAGGCTCATTCCCCTTTACCTCGCTAACTCTTGAAATTTCTTGTAATCTGTGGTGATAGAAATAATAATGTCTTAGACTAGTAACCTTTTGTAACCATACTGGTCTCCTGGACCCATGCCAGGGTTCTAGCCCAGGCCCAGACCCCTTGTCTCGGCCAAGGAGGTTCTCTTTCTGCTCAAGGCACAGCCAATAGCGAAACCAATGCTGACATTAGAACAGCACAAGCTTTATTCAGTGGCCAAAGAATGGATAAGTGCGCAATCAATCAACCTGACTGGAGCTGAGACACCATCTATATATGCGGATTGAGGTAAAAGGGAGGGAATTGAGTAAAGAGAGAGAGGAATATTCATGACTTATCCAAGAATAGTGGTGTGGTTTGGAGCCAGAACTGAGGAAACACTCCTTTTCAGTCCTTGTATGGGCTCTTCTGATGGGTGTCATGGCAATGGTCAATGGTAGTGGTGATGGTGGGTGTGTCATTTAACATGCTAGTGCATTACATTGGGCACATAACGAGGCTCAAGGTCTACTAGAGGCCATGTCTTCAGCCATCTTGGGCCTAGCTGGTTCTAACCAGTCCTAGTTTCTCTCCTTGCAGCTTCCTCCTTTTGTAATTGGGCCTGCAACTCAGATAAGGTCTGTTAGTTTCCATCCGAAGGGGCAACAGGAGCATGATTCTGGGGCAACAGTGTGGTAACACTTTCCCTACATAGCACTTACCTCTTTCTGATTATTATGTCTCTCTACTTCTCTGTAATTTTTGGGAGGGCATTGCTGTAGCACCAGAACTTGATCTCTGCTGTATTACTGGAGCATAACCCTGTGCCTGTTACATAATAATTGCCTAATAAACTTTTTTTGACCAACCCGCAAAATTTTAAAATACATGATATTTTAAAATTAGAGAATAGGATCTCTTCCACTTTAGAAAAGGGACTATCCCTCTTAAGATATAATCTGTATGTGATCAGTGAGAAAGTATTAAGTGAATGATATTATTACTAAAAGTTAGCTAAAAGAAAACATATTTACTTGACTTATTTATAATAAAATTATAGATCAATTTCATAGAAAGATGTTGCTACATATTTTATTTCTGAAAGTTACACCAAGTCATTTTAATATGAAAGAAATTCATGCATACAAAAACTATTTGGATTATTATATGGAAAATTATAATTATTTAGAAATTGGAAATTTAAACTTTTTAGTAGTTTCTATTTTAAACGTTTCTTGTTTCTTGTTGAAACTCATTGATTTGTTTTTCTTTTCATCTTTCAACCCAGCAGGTCTAAGTTTGACATTTTTATCACCCCAGTGGAATACCTGGTTTTCATTTGCAAGCACACCTCATTATTACAAATAAAACAACATTTCATTTTTACTAGTGAAACACCATGGGCTGAGCAGCACCTACAAACCTAATGACCAGCTCAGCTTTATTGTTTTGACTTCCCTTTCCCACAGACTGGGAATACTCATAACATAAAAGTGTTACATAAGTGGAATTCATTTCAATTTAGAAGGGGAAGACAGTCCGCTGAGTTTGCTTTTGATTCTTTGGATGCGAAGCACCTCTGATGTTTAAAGAGTGTTGACCTCACATATCAACATGTCCATGACAGCTGCTTGTGGAAGTGCAGAAATACATGTGTGCCTTGGGACATTTTTCTACACGCAGTTCCATTGGCTACACATATCCGTCTCCTCAACTCAAGGAGACAAGATAGATACACATCAGTCTGGCTCAGAGAAAACACTGGTCTCTGGGAGTCCAGAAGTCTAGTTTCAGTGCTGGTTCCAACTCCAAGTCCCTCTCACACTGAACGGTTCTCTTTTTGTTTTTAATTTTTTAATTTAATTTAATTTAATTTTTTTACACAGCAGGTTCTTATTAGTTACCCATTTTATACATATTAGTCTGTATATGTCAATCCCAATCTCCCAATTCATTACACACACCCCACGCTTTACACCCTTGGGGTCCATACATTTGTTCTCTACATCTATGTCTTCAATTTCTGCCCTGCAAACCGGTTCATCTGTACCATTTTTCTAGGTTCCACATATATGCATTAATATACAATATTTGTTTTTCTCTTTCTGACTTACTTCTCTCTGCATGACAGTCTCTAGATTCATCCATGTCTCTAAAAATGACCCAACTTCGTTCCTTTTTATGGCTGAGTAATATTCCATTGTATACATGTGCCACATCTTCTTTATCCATTTATCTGTTGATGGACACTTAGTTTGGTTCCATGTCCTGGCTATTGTAAATAGTGCTGCAGTGAACATTGGAGTGCATGTATGTTTTCAAATTATGGTTTTCTCAGGGTATATGCCCAGTAGTGGATTGCTGGATCATATGGTAGTTCTATTTTTAGTTTTTTAAGGAACCTCCATACTATTCTCCATAGTGGCTGTATCAATTTACATTCCCACCAACAGTACAAGAGGGTTCCCTTTTCTCCACACCCTCTCCAGCATTTGTTGTTTGTAGATTTTCTGATGATGCCCATTCTAACTGGTGTGAGGTGATACCTCATTGTAGTTTTGATTTACATTTCTCTAATAAATAGTGATGTTGAGAGGCTTTTCATGTGCTTCTTGGCCATCTGTATGTCTTTTTGGAGAAATGTCTATTTAGGTCTTCAGCCCATTTTTTGATTGGGTTTTTGTTTTCTTAATGTTTAGCTGCATGAGCTGTTTATATATTTTGGAGATTAATCCTTTGTCCATTGATTCATTTGCAAATAATTTCTCCCATTCTGAGGGTTGTCTTTTCATCTTGTTTATGGTTTCGTTTGCTGTGCAAAAGGATTTAAGTTTCATTAGGTCCCATTTGTTTATTTTTGTTTTTATTTCCATTACTATAGGTGGTGGATCAGAAAAGATCTTGCTGTGGTTTATGTCAAAGAGTGTTCTTCCTATGTTTTCCTCTAAGATTTTTTTAATGTCCGGTCTTACATTTAGTTCTCTAATCCATTTTGAGTTTATTTTTGTGTCTGGTGTTAGGGAGTGTTCTAATTACATTCTTTTTTATGTACCTGTCCAGTATTCCCAACACAACTTATTGATGAGACTGTCTTTTCTCCATTGTATATCCTTGCCTCCTTTGTCATAGATTAGTTGACCATAGGTGCATGTGTTTTTCTCTGGGCTTTCTATCCTGTTCCATTGATCTATATGTCTGGTTTTTGTGCCAGTACCATATTGCCTTGATTACTGTAGCTTTGTAGTATAGTCTGAAGTCAGGGAGACTGATCCCTCCAGCTCCGTTTTTTTCCCTCAAGACTGCTTTGGCTATTCGGGGTCTTTTGTGTCTCCCTAGAAATTTTAAGATTTTTTGTTCTAGTTCTGTAAAACATGCCATTGGTAATTTGATAGGAATTGCATTGAATCTGTAGATTGCTTTGGGTAGTGGAGTCATTTTCACAATATTGATTCTTCCAATCCAAGAACATGGCATATCTCTCCATCTGTTTGTATCATCTTTAATTTCTTTCATCAGTGTCTTATAGTTTTCTGCATACATGTCTTTTGTCTCCTTAGGTAGGTTTATTCCTAGGTATTTTATTCTTTTTGTTGCAGTGGTAAATGGGAGTGTTTCCTTAATTTCTCTTTCAGATTTTTCATCATTAGTGTATAGGAATGCTAGAGATTTCTGTGCATTAATTTTGTATCCTGCAACTTTACCATATTCATTGATTATCTCTAGTAGTTTACTGGTGGCATCTTTAGGATTCTCTCTGTGTAGTATCATGTCATCTGCAAACAGTGACAGCTTTATTTCTTCTTTTCTGATTTGGATTCCTTTTATTTCTTTTCCTTCTCTGATTGCCATGGCTAAGACTTCCAAAACTTTGTTGAATAATAGTGGTGAGAGTGAACATCCTTGTCTTGTTCCTGATCTTAGAGGAAATGCTTTCAATTTTTCACCATTGAGAATGATGTTTGCTGTGGGTTTGTCATATATGGCCTTTATTATGTTGAGGTAGGTTCCCTCTATGCCCACTTTCTGGAGAGTTTTTATCATAAATGGGTGTTGAATTTTGTCAGAAACTTTTTCTGCATCTATTGAGATGATCAGATGGTTTTTCTTCTTCAGTTTGTAAATATGGTGTATCACATTGATTGATTTGCATATACTTAGAATCCTTGCGTCCATGGGATAAATCCCACTTGATCGTGGTGTATGATCCTTTTAATGTGTTGTTGGATTCTGTTTGCTAGTATTTTGTTGAGGATTTTTGCATCTATATTCATCAGTGATGTTGGTCTGTAATTTTGTTTTTTTGTAATATCTTTGTCTGGTTTTGGTATCAGGGTGATGGTGACCTCACAGAATGAGCTTGGGAGTGTTCCTTCCTCTGAAATTTTCGGGAAGAGTTTGAGAAGGGTGAGTGTTAGCTGTTCTCTAAATGTTTGATAGAATTCACCTGTGATGCCATCTGGTCCTGGACTTTTGTTTGTTGGAAGATTTTTAATCACAGTTTCAATTTCATTACTTGTGATAGGTCTGTTCATGTTTTCTATTTTTTCCTGGTTCAGTTGTCCATTTTATTGGCATAGAGTTGCTTGTAGTAGTCTCTTAGGATGCTTTGTATCTCTGTGTTGTCTGTCATAACTTCTCCTTCTTCATTTCTAATTTTATTGATTTGAGTCCTCTCCCTCTTTTTCTTGATGAGTTTGGCTAATGGTTTATCAATTTTGTTTATCTTCTCAAACAACTAGCTTTTAGTTTTATTGATCTTTGCTATTGTTTTCTTTGTTTCTATTTCATTTATATCTGCTCTAATCTTTATGATTTCTTTCCTTCCGCTAACTTTGGGTTTTGTTTGTTCTTCTTTCTCTAGTTCCTTTAGGTGAAAGGTTAGATTGTTTATTTGAGATTTTTCTTGTTTCTTGAGGTAGGCTTGTATTGCGATAAACTTCCCTCTTAGAACTGCTTTGCTGCATCCCATAGGTTTTGAATCATCGTGTTTTCATTGTCATTTGTCTCTAGGTATTTTTTGATTTCCTCTTTGCTTTCTTCAGTGATCTCTTGGTTATTTACTAACGTATTGTTTAGCCTCCTTGTGTTTGTGTTTTTTTTTTTTTTCCCTGTAATTGATTTCTGTTCTCTTAGCGTTGTGGTCAGAAAAGATGCTTGATATGCTTTCAATTTTTCTGAATTTACTGAAGCTTGATTTGTGACCCAGGATGTGATCTATCCTGGAGAATGTTCCATGTGCACTTGAGAAGAAAGTGTAATCTGCTGTTTTTGGATGGAATGTCCTGTAAATATCAATTAAGTCTATCTGGTCTATTGTGTCATTTAAAGCTTGTGTTTCCTTATTTATTTTGTTTGGATGATCTGCCCATTGGTGTAAGTGAGGTGTTAAAGTCCACTAGTATTATTGTGTCACTGTCAATTTCATCTTTTATTGCTGTTAGCAGTTGCCTTATGTATTGAGGTGTTCCTATGTTGGGATATATATACATATATTTATAATTGTTATATCTTCTTCTTGGATTGATCCCTTGATCATTATGTAGTGTCCTTCCTTGTCTCTTGTAACATTCTTTATTTTAAAGTCTATTTTATCTGATATGAGTATTGCTACTCCAGCTTTCTTTTGATTTCCATTTGCATGGAATATCTTTTTCCATCCCCTCACTTTCAGTCTGTATATGTTCCTAGGTCTGAAGTGGGTCTCTTGTAAACAGCATATATATGGGTCTTGTTTTTTATCCATTCAGTGAGCCTGTGTCTTTTGGTTGGAGCTTTTAATCCATTCACGTTTAAAGTAATTATCAATATGTATGTTCCTATTACCATTTTCTTAATTGTTTTGGGTTTGTTTTTGTAGGTCCTTTCTTCTCTTGTGTTTCCCACTTAGAGAAGTTCCTTATTTGTTGTAGAGCTGGTTTGGTGGTGCTGAATTCTCTTAGCTTTTGCTTGTCTGTAAAGCTTTTGATTTCTCCATCAAATCTTAATGAGATCCTTGCTAGGTAGAGTAATCTTGGTTGTAGGTTTTTCCCTTTCATCACTTTAAATATGTCATGCCACTCCCTTCTGGGTTATAAAGTTTCTGCTGAGAAATCAGCTGTTAACCTTATGGGAGTTCCCTTGTATGTTATTTGTCATTTTTCCCTTGCTGCTTTCAATAATTTTTCTTTGTCTTTAATTTTTGCCAGCATGATTACTATGTGTCTTGGCGTGTTTCTCCTTGGGTTTATCCTGTATGGGACTCTCTGTGCTTCCTGGACTTGGGTGGCTATTTCCTTTCCCGTGTCAGGGAAGTTTTCGATTATAATCTCTTCAAATATTTTCTCGGGTCCTTTCTCTCTCTCTTCTCCTTCTGGGAGAAGAGAATGTTGTTGCATTTAATGTTGTCCCAGTGGTCTCTTAGGCTGTCTTCATATATTTTCATTCTTTTTTCTTTATTCTGTTCCACAGCAGTGAATTCCACCATTCTGTTTTCCAGGTCACTTATCCATTTTTCTGCCTCAGTTATTCTGCTATTGATTCCTTCTAGTGTATTTTTCATTTCAGTTATTGTATTGTTCATCTCTGTTTGTTTGTTCTTTAATTCTTCTAGGTCTTTATTAAACATTTCTTACATCTTCTCCATCTTTGCCTCCATTCTTTTTCTGATGTCCTGAATCATCTTCACTATCATTATTCTGAATTCTTTTTCTGGAAGGTTGCCTATCTCTACTTTATTTAGTTGTTTTTCTTGGGTTTTATCTTGTTCCTTCATCTTGTACATAGCCCTCTGCCTTTTCATCTTGTCTATCTTTCTGTGAATGTGGTTTTTGTTTCACAGACTGTGGGACTGTAGTTCTTCTTGCCTCTGTTGTCTGCCCTCTGGTGGATGAGGCTATCTAAGTGGCTTGTGCAATTTCCTGATGGGAGGGACTGGTGGTGGGTAGAACTGGCTGTTGCTCTGTTGGGCAGAGCTCAGTCCTGAATGGTTCTCTTAATTCTCAATTTCAATCCCCTCATCTATAAAGTGTGGAGTTTACTGGATGGACTCTAAGTCTGTCAACTCTCACTTTCTGTTACTCCAGTGTTCCATCTTTTAACTGAAAAAAAGTAACAGTATTGAAATACTATATTTTATTTTATTAACCAAACTGTGGCTAGAAGTCGGTACTCCTTTTCATTTACACTCCTAAGATATATACATTTATAATCATACATATTTTTGTGACTTTATTTTATTCTTAGCTATCAGAAATAGTTGGTAGACACACAGACTTCAATGCAATGCTCCCCTTCAATGTTTGCCTAACTTCATGTGAATTCTTCAGTTGTGCATAGAAAGGTAGGGTATATATTTTAATATGTTAGCAATAAAATGTGGTTTCAAATTTATTTTGGCATTTTTTTCAGTAGATTGACTTTGACTTGGTCATTTCTAGGAAATCTGTATCATGGCCTATTGAAAGAGCTACTCAGAGGACTGGTATTTTATTTTGTAAATTCCCTTCCGTGGTCCTCCAACATTTATCTTGAGGTTTGCATACCACTCATTGCTATCTATGTTAGTATCTGTTTCTGCAGACCTGGCAAAAGCATTTAAAAACCTTTCTTGCTTATTATTAAGGTTGTCATTCGACTATAATGTTCTTCTTGTATTTCCAACCTGGTCTTGGTGATCCCAAACCTGCCAGAGATTGAAATGTTGAACTAGATCTTTAAGGAAGTCAGAAAAGTACATATGAAGTCTGTAAAACCTATGGGAAAGTACCACTTAAAATTACTCCTTCTTTATAGTCGAAGTCAATTACCAAACTAGAAAATCGTGACCATATTTTAAATCTGGGTTTTGCACAGTACGTTTTGATAACTAAAGAGCACATTCACAGTTAAATTATGGAGCTATTCTAAGAAGCAAAAAAGAGAGAAGCCACCTTTTGTGTCAGTACTTTTTTCTACCTGGTTCCTTAAGAAGTGAGAAAATTTTACTAAGGTTTAGGTTAGTTTTTTGTTTTGTTTTGTTTTGTTTCATCCTTACAATACAATTTTTGCTACAGTGTGCTGAATGCTGTTGGCTGATATTAAGCTGTGTTATTAGTTCCTCAAAAGTACATGTAGGATCGGTAGTATAGCTACTACTTTACAAAAGAGGAGTAAAGTGAAGCTATGGTAACATAGCTAATAAATTGGGAGACAAGAATTCAGGCTGGGCTTAGTTATCTAATTCAAGGTTTTTTATTTTTTGTTTAAAGAGTAATATAGACTAATTGGAGAAACACTTTGGTGAATGTATAGAAAGTCAAAATTATTATTTTTAAACACGTAGTTTAAAATTTTACAATACATGTAATTAGAATTAACCTAGCAATTAAAGATATTTTCCAGTTAAAACGTCTTTTATGTTAAACTCTCAGTTGTCTTATTATAAATAGTTACTTTTACAGTCAGTAAGAGTCATTTATAAAATAATGATTTTCTAAGCACCTTGTATACATACTGTGGAGTCCTATTATACTTCTACTTTTTTAGCAAATATATTTTTATAGGTGGTGAGAAGACAAATTCTAGCCTTACCCTGAATGAATTATCACAGATTTTAAAAGTACAAATGAGCAAGTTTAATTCACTCAAAACAAAATAAAATACATTGTTTTGTTTTTGTTTTTTGTGTTTTTTTTTGCCATACACAGGCCTCTCACTGTTGTGGCCTCTCCCGTTGCGGAGCACAGGCTCCGGACGCGCAGGCTCAGCAGCCATGGCTCACGGGCCTAGCCGCTCTGCGGCATGTGGGATCTTCCTGGACCGGGGCACGAACCCGTGTCCCCTGCATCGGCAGGCAGACTCTCAACCACTGCACCACCAGGGAAGCCCTAAAATACATTGTATTTACTTAACTAACAAAGAGAAATATGTGGTATTTTCAGATAATAAACTTTTCTCAACACTCATCTCACACTCCCACAGAACAAATCATACACAATTTTCATGGTTTTACAGAAACAAGAATTTGACATTTTATAAATCCATAGATATTATAGTACTAAATTAAATCTTGAAAGATTTTAGCCATTAATTTAAAGCATGTTATGTTTTAGGAAGGTGAAAAAGGAAAAGGAAAATATAAATTTCAGTTATGTTGGTTTTATTGTCCCCTTTATTATATTGTTTTTAAAATACAGTATAATTTAATAGGATATTCTCAAGGCAACATAAAATAAGACAATTGCTTTACAGTGTTGTATTAGTTTCTGTTGTATAACAAAGTGAATCAGCTATATATATACATATATCACCATATCCCCTCCCTCTTGCGTCTCCCTCCCACCCTCCTTATCCCACCCCTCTAGGTGGTTGCAAAGCACCCAGCTAATATTCCTGTGACATGCAGCTGCTTCCCACTAGCTATCTGTTTCACATTTGTTAGTGTATATATGTCCATGCCACTCTCTCATTTTGTCCCAGCTTACCCTTCTCCCTCCCCGTGTCCTCAAGTCCATTCTCTATGTCTGTGTCTTTATTCCTGTCCTGCCCCTAGGTTCATTTCTACATAAGAAGAGGAATTATTTTCTGATAGTTGACTATGTCTACCAAATTCCTGAATATCCTAATACCAAATTCCTCCCAAATCCTAAGAGCTGATATGAATATTGCAATGTAGTGTGAACTTATGAAAAGATTAAATATGGCTACATATCTTTAACACTTCTTCCATCAGGAGATGAAGGTCATTGTCTCCCCTTGAACCTGGGTATGTGCTGTGATGATTTTTAGCAATAGAATATGGTAGAAGTGGTGATGTGCCAGTTTAGAAGCTAAGAAATCAGAACTATTTACATATAATAAGCATTAAATGAATGTTAATTATTAATTTTATGATTAATGTTGTTATCACTATACATAACAACAAAAAAACTGAAGACTGAGCTTATTATCCTTCTAATGTTTCTTATGAAATCTGAATTGGAACCTGGAGTATCCTATTACAAATTAGGGCATTTTTTTAGGCTGTGAACATATGCTTGAAGTTCATTAAGCTGCTTGGATCTATGAAACTATAGTTTTTATCCAATTTGGAAAAATTTTGCCCATTTATTCATTTAAACATCTATTCTGCTCCAGCTCAAACACATCTCCTCTTTTGGATAAACTACAGTTACATGTATAATATCAGGCCATTTGAAGTTGTTCCACAGGTTACTGATTGTCTTTTTGTTGTTGTTTTTTAGTCTTTTTTCCCCCTCTATGTTTTGCTTTGAGTACTTTTATTGTTATGTCTTCAAGATCATTAATCTTTTCTTCTGCAATGTCTTATTCGCTATTAGTCTTATCTCACACATTGTAGTTTCACCTCTACAAGTTCAAATTGATATACTTGTTTATAGCTTTCATGTCTACATTTAACATGTTCAGTCTTTTGTCTGGCTTTTGAATATATGGGATACAGTTCTTATAGCTTCTTTAATGTCTTCATCTACTAAGTCTACCATCTATGTCATTTCCAGGTTGATTTTGACAGTTTCCTTTTTGTTTGTTTGTTTGTTTTATACATTATGGGTTGTATTTTCCTGCTTCTTCCTGTGGCTGCTAATGTTTTATTGGATGCGAGACATTAAGAATTTTAGTTTTTTAGGTGCTAGGTATGTTTATACTCCTAAAAATATCCTTGGGCTATGTTCTGATATGTGGTTAAGTTACTTGAAAATAACTCAATCCTTTCTGGTCTTGCTTTTAAGCTTTGTTAAGTAGGACTAGAGCAGTATTTGGTCTAGGGCTAATTATTGCCCTATTGAAGCAAAACTCTTTTTAGTTCTCTACCAAATGCCCCTTGAAATATGAGGTTTTCCACTCAGGCTGGCCAGATCAGTAACTATTCCTAGCTCTTTGTGAGCCTCAAGGAGTTTTTCCTTGAATTCTTCTGGCTGGTTCTTTGCCCAGTGATGGATATTTGCTCACACATGTGCACTACTCAGCTGAATACCTGAAAAGAACCCTCTGCAGATCTCCCAAATTCTCTCTGTGTGCAGCTCTTTTCTTTCTGGAACTCTGTACTGTGAACTTTAGCCACTAGCCTTCCTAAAATCTCAGTTCCATCGCCTCAATTTAAGGAGACTGCTTGGTTCCACCTGCGTCCCCCTCCCTGCATAAAGTCTGCAAACCCTCTCCAGCTGTAAGCTGGGGACAAATATAGGGATCATTTTATTTTTTCCCTCATCTCTCAGGAACTAATGTCTTTCTTTGCCAATGTCTTGAAAATCGTTGTTTCATATATTCAGTATGGTGTTTTAATTGTTTCAGGTAGGAGAGTATATCCAGCTCCTGTTACTCCCTCTTAAATTGAGGCAGAGTTTGAAGACTATTATTCTTATCATTCAAAAATCACCATATGATAAAAAAATTTCCATATCTTTTGTAGGTTCATTAGTGTATTTAACTCCTTTTTCACAAATCAAGAAAAAAAAATATTTATATTAGGATCTTAGTCCAAGAATAATATCTGTTCAGAAGGCATATTACAATGTATTTAGTACATCTATTTAGTACTTGAATTCTTTCTACAAGAACATATATAAGCAGCCTTATGTGTCATACCTCTAGAGACTAGAAAATTATTCATTTCTGAGGAAGTTCATTTTTTTTTAGACTAGCCTTGACAAAACAAAAGATTTTCTCTATATTTCAGTGAAATCTGTACTTCATTGTTCCTTGATCTACTACCTAGTAAGATTCAGAATAAAACATAAATGTTCCAGTATGTGACAACATTTATAATTATTTAAGGTAGGCTTTATTTTCCCAAAGTTGTATCTTCTCGTAGCTAACAGTTTTAGCAGTTTCAGATTCCCCTGATCAATTTCATATGATGTCGTTTTGTGCTCTGTCACCATTCTCATCTGAAAGCATTACTTTTTACTTCAAATCCTGTCTTTGTTTTGTTGTTGTTCTGCTGGAGTTTTTAACCTCAAAAGTTAAAAATTTTATAGTCAATGTTAGTTTTTATTTTCCCACATGTTTTTCAATATCTGTACTCATCATTATTTACTGCATCTCAGAACTTCCTTATAGGATAATTTCCCTTTATTTTTGAGGAACATTTCTAGGATTTCTTTCCCTGACAGTCTAGTGGTGGTCAACTCTCAGCTCTTACTCATATTGGTTTGTGTTTCTTCATGTGTTTTGAAACTTTGGATTAAGTGTGCTGTATTTTATCAGAATCCTTCAAGGTCTATATTGAAGGTGTGTTTTTTCCAGAGAATTCAAATTTTTTTTTTTCCCCCAGCTCTACATCATCCCCAAACTAGTGCTAACAATGAGGACAACTTTCAATTAATTGACTTGAAATGTTCTGGATGAAGCAGGAAGAGTAAATTTGAACTCCAAACTAGATGGAAGGCAAGAATGTAATTATGAATTCTCAGAGAGCCTTATTTTTAAGGTTAGGCTGAGTCTGACAGGCTTCCCACCTGTTTCCAATTGTTAGTGGGTGGACTTTTCTTCTAAAGTACTTTTTCACTGAAGATATAATCCTTTAAGGGTCCTGACTTTAATGGAATCAACTTGTTTACCTTGTGGGGCCCAGCACTTTGCCTCCATCCGCAAGATGGTTGTTAAAACATGACACTTTAGGATTCAGAGGTTGTTAAACATTCACAGGGCAGCTGTAACTCCCAGGAAGAGATTTGTAGTCACCTTTCTTGCTGCTACTTTGTTTTTTGCCTTCGAAGACTTCCTTTTCTATCTTATAAGCATTTGGAAATCATGATTACATTATTTTAGTAGATATTTCCAAGGTTTTGTAATGGGAAAGTTTGTGAAGTTTACTAGGTCCAAAATACTGCCCTATCTTCCATAACTTCTTCCAAGTCATTTGGAAACACACTCACTGTGACAAAGGTAAAGATGAAGTACCATATGGTATTTAACTGAGAACTCTGTGTTGTTTAATAATAATTACAGAGCTCAAGTAGCCATTCTACCAATTTCCCAGTCACTTAATTGTCTTTATGATCAGCCCATATTTCTTCTTCTTGTCCCCAGGTATAAACAGATAGGTTTGATGTTCAGATAGACTGGGTGTAAAGTCAGGATTTCAGTTTTAATGATAGAATCCCAAGTCAAACCATCTTAAGCCAGAAATAAGACTTTTTTGGATGTTGTACATGAAGAGTCCAGTAGTTAAAATAGCTAATTTCAGGTGCCCTAATGATGTCATCAAAATTCTCTTCATGTCTCAGATCTGCTTTCCTCATATGGTTTCACTTTTTTTCATCAAATTTGGTAGAATGACAACCAGCTTACTCTCACAAATTTGCTGCAGTAGAAGTAGATCTTTTCTAATAATTCCAGGAAAAAAGAAAAATCCCATGTATCACTGTCTTTTGTTTGGGTAAAATGTGAATCCCTGAATCCAGAGTGCAGGGTTATCCCTATCAAAATGATATGAATAAAAGAGGAGGCTGGGAAGGCTCCCAAAAGAAGAGTTGAGTCTGTTACTACAATAAGGAATACTGTGCTAGCAAAATCAATAGATCTCACCGCACTGTGTGCCCTCTGTTTTTATTCTCCAACTGTCTAGAAACACTGCAAAGAAAGAAAAAAGATGACTCCAAAACCACTTCTTCTTAGTGAATCATATTGGGAGCAGTAATCATTACCTTCTCAATGCGTTCACAAACCATGTCAGTATGATTAGCTGAACTTATTTTCTTCCTATAAAATTTGAATGACCCATACATTTTTGATATCCTTCTTTGTGTCGTGAATTCTCCAAAATCCATCAAATTGGTTTGGTGATTATCTTTTCAATTCCCTAGGTTGCAATTCACAGAGGCTAGTGACTTTATTGAATTTACAGTCGTGGGGGCCTTCTTTACAATTTCCTAACTTTGGGGGGATTAAAATCCCTTCTATCAATATTTGTTCTATAGTGTTAAATTTGAAGATTATAATCTTTGACAGAGTTAAGAAACAGTTGAGGAATTCTGCAACCACATCAGCTCCTACTCAAAGAGAAAGCCAAAGTTTTCCTTGGTTTTCTTCTTCCTCTAACAGAATCAAATCAGTCTTTATGTTGCTTAGTCTTTTGTAAGCCTTGATTCCCATTTGAGTAACATAATTATACATGAAATCTTCATTTTCTAAGACAGTGATTCTCATTCTAAAGCTATCTGTGATGGAAAAATTTCAAAAGTTTTATTATTATTATTTATTTCCAATCCATCATGGGTTTTGTAAAATACATTAAAAGTACATTATTATAAAAATGATTACACACTAGGAGGTCACAGCCATTTCGATTGCCATGAAGATTTCTAAACATTTGCTTTCAACTCCTATACGCATCCCATTATGGCAGTGGGTTATAGACCACACTTTGAACAACAGCAATCTGGGGTATGCATTTGACCATATCCAGCTGATACTCCCATGTTATAATCAACTCTGAGATATGCTTTATTTCTTTGTCACTTTCTTAAGGATATGAGTTGAACATAGATTCACTTAATCACAATATTACTATCATCGAGATAATGAAAGTCAAGAATTTATCAGCTTTTATAGGTGTCTAGAAAGTTAAAACCACCATCAATACTATACTTGGCCTCCGTTCTCTATTGTGATCTAAATCTGAATTCCATAACCCATTCCTTCTTCAATTTTAAAGACTAAACAACTTGTATTTGTACAACTTGTATTCTCTTTCTAATGCATTTCAACTCTCTTTTTTGGGACCTAACACTCTGATTATATCATCTATCAACATGACAGATTTTTATTTCTTTTAAAGTGTTATAAACTTCAATCATACCATTCCAGTCATTCAACACTATCTAGATGATATATTTGAAATTATATTTACCTTTCTTCAATATATATGTCACCTTGCAGTAAAGATAATATAGGAAAAATGAACCTGAAATTCTTTGTGTGTATGTGTGTATTTAAGTATGCATTTATATGAAGATAGGAAAAAGAGAAATAGAGGCAAAAACACTGTTTTTAATTACTTTCTTGACTTTTTAAAGTGACACATTATTTTTATTTCCATATCATTATGCTTGCTACTCTCCATAGAACAGAAATTGTGTACTATATATATGAATGTCTTTTCTTTGTTTTTTCTTAGTTAATTAAAATTAATTAAAATTTTCTTTCTTTTGAGAATCATGTTCTTCTACTTCTCCATGAGATTTGAGCCATTCCTAAACTAATATAAACCATGTTCCAAAAAAGTCCACATTTTCATTTTTCCCATGGCCAACCGCTATACCCTTGGATCTTTTTTCTCATTTCCAAAGGCCCAGATAGTACATATAAGTAGCCATTTTTACCTTGAAACTCTTAAGTTCTTCAGTTACCTCACCAAGTTTTCACTGGCAGCTTTTTACCAGCTTTGCTCTGCAAGATATAAAATATATTTTTTAGTACACATGATCTATGATTATATAACTTTACTAAGTTATATCTGGTAGTTTATTTTGTCAAGTAGTGTATCCCTCTGAATCAGCATAAGTCAATAACATGTGAGACTGATGAATTTCAGCAGGTCTCCCATCAGACAGTAGATATATTGTCTGAAAACAGCCTGCATTATGATTGACCATGTCTACTAATATTTTTAAGTCATCTCGTACAATAGTTGATTACCAATGGACATAAATAATTTCTGCCTCAGGGCATGACAAAACAACTCTCCTATTATAAGCTACTTTTATATCTAACCTGTGAAATAAACTTTTTGTAGAGTCAATTATCATTATCACATATGGCATAATTTTCTTATCCAGACATTTAATATGTGTGCATGTGTGTTTATGTAGATACTTATGTATTAAATATTCAGTTGTTATATTTGTAATAATAAATAATACAATTTATAAACTACATTTGCTTCCCTCCTAGCTTGTTCAGCAGGGAGAATTTAATTAAACTAAAATTTCAGATTCTATTTTAATTTGTACAGATGTCAGTTTTTTTATTTATTGACTAAAATTTGCACACATTACGTAAACCTCTGCCAAATGGTAGTTGTAATTCTAGCATTTTAATGCAATCAAACGCCAGGGAATTTTGACAGTATTCATCACAAAACCTGTAGAAAATTTTGCCATTCTCTACCATCTTGAAAAAATCATGACAATGTACTAATGCTGAAATTTTTAACCATTTCTAGAGAGAAAAATCAAATAGAAATGTTATCCAGCCTTTTAAAAATTGCTTCTGAATTAGCATCTCTTCATCCTTGAAAAAATACATTTTACTATAATAGACAAGTTAGTGGAAGATTGACGCTGCTAACTTCAGCTGTCTGCTGCTTGTAAATGCCACCCAGCTGGAAAGTCACAAAAAAACTTTTGGTAAGTGTGCATTTTAGTTTGAAACAAACAGATATGAGTATTGCCATCAAGGAAACTGCATATAATCATTTAGATGTAACAGCTTAATCAAGGGATGAGTGTTCAAAACGGCAAGAAAAGGGCAGAAGACGCCATTACTACTGTATCGTAGTGTATGTACCTCGGCTACTTTATGGAGCAAACAGGACTTGAGGATATTTAACTGAAACTTAATTTTATTCTGAATGACAAGGATCAGACTTAAAAAGCTGCACATCTCCTCTATATACTCAAGGGCACCAATGTCTTGCTGGTATTCTTATAATTCAACATAGTACTTCCAATTCAACAAGCACTCTCCCCTGATAGAGTGTTGAATTTCACTTTGGAGATGAACTTTTACAGCAAAATGGTCCTTTCAATCTGTATTTCTGGTTGAGAAAGTACACTATATCTCAAACATCATTTTGTATGTTTGGTAGAGAGTATGTTTAGCCATGAGGACATACTGTCTGAGAAGCACACACAATGACACACACAGGCATATACACATGCATGCACACCCTTCCCTCCCTCACATATTAATCTCAATAGGTCAACATAAAAGACCATATGCTCCTTTCTTAATTTGTGTGTGTGTATGTGTGCCACCACTTTACACTTAAAGGGTGGCAATTTCTGTTTCACCAGAGTAAGTCTTTACTCAAGTGCTCCTGTGCTAGAAGGAATTTTTAAAAGCCATATAGCTATAGTCTTAACCTTGACTGTCTTTCATTCTCCAATATCTATTCAGTTATATGTGCTGAGTGACTTACAATGAAGTGAGAGAAAATTCAGTGACTATTTACAGGTCCCAACTGACTCATTTATTTATTCAACAGAGTAAATATTTAGTCAGTAGAATTAAATTGGAAAATGTTTATCAAGTTTGAAACCACCTTTCTTTCAATATATAAAACATAAACCCAGGGGCCCAGGCCTAGGGAAATTTGCCTACAAATGTGCCCTACAGAGAAGGGCACATTTAAATGTCCCAATAGGTCTTCATTAGCCACAAGTTTGTTTTGAAAACGTCTGTCATATTTTAGGACAGTGCTATTGAAATAGCACCTAATAAACCATAATTTACATGTAACTACACTTTATTAATCATTTTGTGTAATCTTACAGTGCAAGAAGTCCTCTGAATGTATTTTCTATTTCAGTCTGAAGGCCTAATATCTGTGTTAGTTGCCACACCTGAAGAGTATATATTTCTCTCATTGTGTGTAACACCATAGCTGTGTCTACACACTAGGGAAGAGATTAGCTAAAAAATGCTTATGGGGGCTTCCCTGGTGGCATAGTGGTTAAGAATCTGCCTACCAATGTAGGGGACACGGGTTCAAGCCCTGGTCCAGGAAGATCCCACATGCCATGAAGCAGCTAAGCCTGTGCGCCACAACTACTGAGCCTGCATGCTACAACTACTGAAGCCCATGTGCCTAGAGCCTGTGCTCCGCAAGAAGAGAAGCCACCGCAATGAGAAGCCCGCGCACTGCAACGAAGAGTAGCCCCCTGCTCGCCGCAACCAGAGAAAGCCCGCGCACAGCAATGAGCAATGAAGACCCAAGGCAGCCAAAAAAACAAAACGCTTATGACCGTAACCAGAAGACAGAATCTTAAAAAACATGTCTCGGCACAATATCATGATGAAAATAAAGGCTTTAGGTCTCTGCTTATAACAATGTTATATGGATAAGCTAACCAAAGAATATTGTCCAACGTTTCCAATGGTTCTCAGAATGATTTGACTGTCATTAAAGCAATAAAAGCAATAACATTATGCAAATGACCTTTAAAATCTGAGAATATAGTTATATAACATTTTCATGATGGACAAAATAATTACAAGCCTAGCTTTTCCATTGAAATCAGAAAGCACATCACTGCAATTTCCATGGATATATTCAAGGAAAATAATTATATATGTATAACAAAACTTACCATTTTAATCTTTTTTGTGTGTGTGTGTGGTATGCAGGCCTCTCACTGTTGTGGCCTCTCCCGTCGCAGAGCACAGGCTCCAGACGCGCAGGCTCAGCGGCCATGGCTCACGGGCCCAGCCGCTCCACGGCATGTGGGATCTTCCCGGACCAGGGCACGAACCCGTGTCCCCTGCATTGGCAGGCGGACTCTAAACCACTGCGCCACCAGGGAAGCCCTTTTAATCATTTTTATGTGTACAATTCAGTGGCATTAATTACACTCACAATGTTGTGCAACCATCATCACTGTTTCCAAAAGTTTTCTTCATCCCAAACAAAACCCTACACCCTTTAAGCAATAGCTCCTTATTCTTCAACCCTAGAACCAGTGAATTAAAATCTCCAGGGGAACACAAAAGAATTTGCATTCTTAACACAACCGAAGAGTCTTATGATTAAGCAAGTTTTGGAAATAGCGGAGGGCTGTGAGGTGCTGGTCTAAGCTAACCTTAACAACTAGAGTTATATTATTCCCAAGTCACAGATTTAAAAATCGAGGCTTCAAAAGATAACTATTGGTTCCTAAAAATAAAATCTAGGCCTTTCTTTCCACTCCTGTGTTTACACATATATATGTTTAGTATCTGAATTTTAACACATCATCTCCTTGAAAAATGTTGATATTTTTGTGACGAAACTACTGAAATGTTTTAGTCTGTTACTGTTTTTTGGTTTCTGGTACTAGAAATAAAAATATATTTCTACCAGATAAATGGTAGAATAGTATATCTGTATTGTAATTTTTTATCTGCTTATTATGTCCATTTTGCTTTCAATATTCTCTTGTTCATAAAAGAAAATTTGGTTTCCTTATATATAATTTTCCTAAGACTCTAATTCCCTGCTTTGCCAGTTTTATAAACATCATGTTTCCAATATTAAAGATAATTAGGGCTTCCCTGGTGGCGCAGTGGTTGAGAGTCCGCCTGCCGATGCAGGGGTTGCGGGTTCGTGCCCTGGTCCGGGAAGATCCCACATGCCGCGGAGCGGCTGGGCCCGTGAGCCATGGCCGCTGAGCCTGCGCGTCCGGAGCCTGTGCTCCACAACGGGAGAGGCCACAACAGTGAGAGGCCCGCGTACCACAAAAAAAAAAAAAAGATAATTAAACATTAGAACACCTCTTAGGTCTTTTACTAGGACATAGAATATTTCTGTAATATTTGGATAAAAACATTATCTGTGAGCTTTTCCAACTAATTCGTAAAGAATCAATAGTAGACAATTAGACAGGTATCCACTGCCTTTGATAGAATCAATCATTTTGGTTAAGAAAGTACTAAAATTTAACTCTGGATGAACTGAAATGAGCCTAAAGACGTTGTGTTCACGACCACAGGGTAGAAGAAAGAGTGGAGCTTATCTACGTGGAAGTCCTCTGAGGGGCTTTGAGACTCAAGTGAAGAGCTCTCTCTCCTTTTCATTTCTCCTCCCTCTCTTCGTTCCTTATTTCTTCCTGAGAGCTTTCCTTCCAAAGTGGAATTATGGGGGGGAATGTTGCCCTTTAGAATACAAAAGAAAACCCCAAATAATAAATATTAATTTCATTATAACAGTGAATTAAATATTTCAAACTAAAAGCTTTGTCCCAGTGCTGCCACTGTTGTGTGCTAAGGTCTGGAGACGGTCATCTCAATTTGCCTTCTTATCCACTGAATGAAGAGAGGTGGCCTGAGGTTCCTAATTACAATCTGTTTTCTAAGTATTTACATCCCACCTCATATTAAAACAAATAATCTCTCTTCAGAATACAGCTTGTGATTTTTCTCTGTCTGTTCTTCCTCCCTCAGCTTAGGCTTAGGAATTCAATTGCACTGAGGACACACATTTAAAATCCCAATCCAAATGATGCAACTCTGCTGTAGCAATTCAATCTGGAGTGCTAAATTATACCAGCTTCATATCACCAGTTTCTAGACTTGTTTTGCTTGTGGAATCACAACTGTCTCAGAGTTTTGAGAAGGGCATATTTTAACACAACTCTCTGAAGTTGTATTTTATCACAGCCCTACCACGAACCCTGCAGCAGTTGTCAAACTATAGCTTATGCATTTGGAAGGCTTTTTAAAGGTACGTATTCTGTTTAGTGCCAGTTCACATTATAATTGAGTGGTCAAGTTTTATCCCTATGGTCATGTGATGAAGCTAATACAATGCAAGAGGCTACAACCTTCTTTTTGTGCATCATATATTCACAGTTGTTTTCTGGAAGTAATTGTGGGTAAAAGGTTTACCTTTTCACTACCTTTTCAATTACTGGCATAATTGATATTCTCCTTTCTTTTAATACAGTTCCCTCCCCACTTCTTCTCTTAGGTCAGACATTTAGTTATCTCCATAGCAACATTTCCATCTAATAGAAAGATACATCTTCTGAATGGCTAGCAATGCAACATTAACTGTTAGAACGTAACATTTTTCATATTGAAAACAACTGGAATTCACAGCCAGTCAGGATGTATAAAAATGTCTTTGGCTCCTTAGCAGTCACCCAAGGCTGAGCTTGTTGCTTTATTAGAATTCATTTACAAACAACTCTTCTTAACAAGCAATGTTGCGGAATAAAACTAAGCTTTATTTCAACATCAAAAAAAGGTAAGTGAAGTTGCTTATAAAGACTCAAATCACCCTTTGTGAAAAAGAGCTTATGGCAGATTTGGGCTGTATTACCAACCTATTACTAGTGCACTAATACCTCTATTTATGGGCTGATTATGTCCTCTGGCAAAATTTAGAACTGTCTACTACTCTGGTGCAAACTAATCAGTTTTCAAAATTAGTTATTGATCTCAGACCCATTGTGGTAGACCAATTTAGTGGCTGGTTCATTGAGTACTGGAGTGACACCATTTGTGTAAGTAGCAGAGAAGTCACAGCAAATGTAGTGTTTAAAGACAGTGCTCAAAGGTAGTTTTCTGTTGCAGAGAACTGACAAACACGAGTATTCAAGGATGCTACATTTCTCTCATTAGAGATTAATGGTAGATGCATCCCAGCCAGTTGCATGATTTTATGCTTTTCATATACACATTTGTCATTCATATCCTGAATTTAAATAAGTAATGGATGATAAAGCATTAAAAACACCACTAAGTAAAAAATTTCCTGCTGATTCTTCAAACTTAATTTTTATTTGAATTTATGTAAAGTTGACTAAAGGGAGTGTTTATTTTACAAGTTTAATGTGATTCTTTGCTGATAAACTTATGACGAAAAATGCTAGAAAAAGTAAACCAGAAATAATGAGTTTGAAATACTTCAGTGCCTAAATTACACTTCATGTTACTCATAATTTATCAATTCTTTTTGTTTCACTGACTGTTTTATATATTTCTTTAAAAAATTTCTTAATGATTTGCTTTCTATACTTTGTTTCAGTCAATGTTAGAGAGAACTGAGATGTGACAGTTTTCTGAGTATCTCAGAGAAACAAAAGTATGGATTATATAACTTGGCTGCCTACATAGATGAAAACTTTTCAAAAATTGTCCTTAAGTTTTCTCATCAATTTGACATTCCTGAAGAGAGGTTAATCTTTGAGATGAGGATACAAAATTTACACACAAAACCCCAAATAAGATTCGCTTATCTTTAGCTATAATTGTTTTTCAATATACAGTCTATATAGGCAATACAAGAATTCACACCCACACAGTGACCATACTTAATATTGAGAAGAACTAGAAGTGGCTACAGTAGAAATATTTTTTTTTATATTTCTTGTTGATGTGGGTTGTTAATCATTTTCTAAACATCTTGATTTTCAACAGTATACTGATTTTTTTCTCTTCTCTGAATCTCCTTATAAATGTGTATGTTTGTATATATAGCATGTAAATTTAGAACATAATCTTCAATAATTGTTTTAATTTAAAATATATTTAAAATTTACACATTATGTTTCATTTTTGAAGTCTTTAGTTTCAAGAGTTTTGATTATTTTAAGTGAGAAAAAGAAAAAAACCCAAAACGTTTAAATATATACTTGGAGGTGAAACCTCACACCTAACTGAAATCAACCTTAAATAAAGTTGCTGTGAATTACAAAGGTGTAAACAGCTCTCTAAGGTGTAAAGGTGATACCAACTCTGGTTTACATATTGCCACAGAATTCCATAATTTAAGAAATCCACTTACAGTCCTTTCATTATAATGACCTTTAAAAACCTAAAAAACTGTAGCAGTATTTACACTGCAAAAATATAAAATAACAATATTGGAGGCAAGAGAAAGTAACTAAGAAAACAATGTGGTAAACTTTTTGAGACCTTCGTATTATTAAAATCTAAACTTCTACAGGGTAAAATGTATATCACATGTCAAATAATCAGCAGGTTCTCTAAGACAGCAATTTGAACATCCAATGGCATATTGCATATGAACACTTTTATATGTCTTTAGCACTGGGCACAGTTAATAGATCTAAGAACATTCAGTGAAATTTTAACTTGGTCTAATGTTGGGACCCATTTTAGGCAGACAATTTCTTTAGGACTCTGTCCCTTCAGAGTAAAAAGAATGAACAAGAAAATATGGTTTAGCCTTCAGCTTGAAGGGTGAATATCAGATTAGAGAAATTCTCCCATAAAGGAACAAGTTAAACAGTGAAGTATGACATTGTGGATGGTTGTCAATATTCTTTGGAAATTTTGAGAATCCAGGATTGCTTCTCATATGTGTGGTCATTAAAGAAAAAATGGATAGCACTGAGATTGGCATCACATTGGTTTTAATTCACATGAACGTTTAAATGATAGGTCAAATGATGACCTTTTGAATTTCATCCACCTCTTAATATACTCCAACTATATCATTCTCATCACCTTAGCTGTCATCTAAGTGAAATAAGATTTGATTAGATGACTGATATAGGTCGTTCTTTCTCTCAGATTCTGTTATTTCCCCTGCAATGATAGTATTTTTTCTACACTGTATCATAGCACAAGTTCTAGTATTTCCAGGGTTTTTTTGTGTTTTTTTTTTTTGCGGGGGGGGGGGGGTTTGATTGTTTTTCTGGTGCTCCAGGAAGTGACACAGTGGATATGACCTAAACTTATGGGCAGCAAGTCGTTCAGACTTATTATTGTTGATGATTTCTAAGTTTTAGTAACCTAGAAATCAGCTAGTTAGTTGCTAGCTTACCTCTGTAATGACTGGAAAATACTTCCATGGGCCACTTTGTAATTAATTATTATTAAGATATCACATCTGAATGTCTTTGATTCCCCCAAGTGGACCTTAAGCTTCTTTCTTTTGGTATTCCCAAAAGAACTCCTGCTGCTATGCATAGCACAAGTTCACATGAGCAAGTGAATGCAAGAGTAAGAAGTAAACACAGTCACTGGGTCAGCAGAAGACATGAGCTGACAGTGAGTTTGGACGAGGACGGTGGACCAGGAAAGGAAAGGTGAATCAGCTGCTTATTAGGCTGCAGCCAACCGTCTTCTGAGTTACGGTGGAGATATCCCTCAGACCCTCTGCCAGACAAATCGAGATAACTTGAATATCACTGCCATGGGCAGGGGTGACCCATGGTCTAGCAAGCTGACTTCCGGTATACAAAAAGGGCAAGGTGTGCCTCTAAGCTACACTTTGGAGATCAGTTGCCTCAGCCTTCCTGAATGCCCTTGCCTTCGTAGTTGCGTTGGTTCCACAGACATCTGCAGATATTCCAGCTCTTATTCCTCAGTCATTGCATAGCTATACCACAGAGGGAACTCCCTACAAAGGGGAAATTCCTGTAACTTGTATGGGGAGAAAAGTGGGAGCAGCTTCAGAAACCAAATCCTTGCTTTGACACAGTAGCCGTGTAACCTTAGGCAAGAAGCTAAATTCTCATTTGCTCTTTCACATCTATAAAAGATGAAAAATAATACTTTGCCGTTATAAGAATTAGAGATGTCTGTAAAGAAACTTTCACAATGTCATTATGCAAAAGGTAGTTGCTATACCATTATTATTTTAATATTAATTAAATATTATGCTGTACATATCTATAAATTTTTCCTACTTGCCCTTTTCTTACATTTATTTACCAGGCAAATCTTTTATTTGACCCATGAAGATGACTTAAAATGTAGACACTCATGATTTATTCACAAAAAGTAATAAATGCTACATAAATAATATTTATTGAGCCTCTAACATGTTCCAGGCACTGTGCTTAGAGATTTACCTGTGTTATTTCATTTTTTCCCATTTACAATGAGAAACTGAGTCATAGTGTAGTTAAGTACCATTTCCCAAGGTCATAAGCTAGAATATGTCAGAGCCAAAGCTTGAGACCAAGTATGCTTTAAACCTTTCTACTATGATGCCTCTTTCTGTGTCTGATGTTGGAGTTTTAAGAACAAGAATAAGGATGCAGAGAAGAGAGAATATGAGCAAATGCATAACTGATGAGTGGAACATAAGAAATGAGAAAAGGTTATGGTTTAATAGGTAAGAGCTTAATCACTGCTATTAGACTGGGTTCAAATCCCAGATTTTCACTTGCCATCTATATGATTTCAAGCTAGTTCTTTCACCTCCCCTCAATCTGTGCCTCCATCTTGGGACTCTTGTGAGGATTAAATGAGATAAAATATCTTGTACACAGTAAACATTCAAACAATATTGAGTATATTTACCGTAAGTCCAAAAATAGGAGGTTTAACATGTAGAGGAAAATTACAATGTGTTCTTGTTCTACTAGCTTCTAGTGAAGGTTAAATCTTGAATATTTCAAGTTTTAAAATTGAGGCTAGTATACTATTATATGCAAGTTTTCATCAGGTTTGTATTGTTTGCCAGAAAACCATCATAAATATTATAATTTCATCAATGATTGGTGGATACTGCCAGCTAACTATGTGACATTCTCTGTTGCTATGTAGGTTTTATTCTTTTTACAACAAGGTTTATATTTTAGAATGTTGTTTCAGTGGCTTACATTTTTCAAGAGTTGATATTCCCCATTTAATCCTTTTTAAAAGTTAATTTAGTGACAGGTGCGTAACTGTGTAATCAGTCAGTTTTATTCTACTCAGCATGGATAGCTTTTCATTAATTTATGTTTTAATCTAGGTAATGTATGTCTTGATACTACAGCACTTGGAGACTTACACAGTTATTAAATAAAGACTTGAAGCGAATGAAAGTCATTTCTGTTAACTGTTTGTAAGGTGGGACTATCAACTGGTTCAATGAGCTTTGAAAATAAGTGAAAATAGCAGAATTCAATAAGGTGGCTAGGAAATTTGACTTTACCTATTGCAGATTTTAGAATCAATACATAAACATGTTAATATAGAAAAAAATGTAAAAGTATTCCTTATGGAAAATAATGAAGCTTTAATATTTAATGACTAATTGAAATACAAGGCCCCTTTTGTGTGACTGTGGCTTCTCTCATTATCCTAGACCAGAAATTGAACTGGACTGCAAGGCACATAGAGGGTCTTTGAGAGACTGATCTTCCTTGCAAGAGACTCTCTAAGCTCCAGTAAATCGTTCCAATAACCTAATTTTATTATTTTAGAGAATCTGATGTACTCTGTCTCTAAGTACCAAAGAGCCACAAAACCCAAGACAGTACGTTTGCTGAATCATACAATCAAACTGAGAGGAGATTTGTTAAAAATAATTCTTTTGAAGAATATATTCAGCCTCAATTGTATATCCTCAGCTGGCCACATGCTGCGTTTCTCTCTTGATTTCTACCCTTTCAGCTTTCCCTTTATGTCTTCTTCCTAGATAGAAAGAGAGCATTTCAGACTCTGATAATGACTTGCAAGCTTTATTATAAATTATTGGGGGCTTTGGAGATATGTAACAAAGAGGACTGTTATTTCTTAAGCTGTGATAGGACAAATCATATCAGAAAGGCTTTGTGTGTCTCTGTGTGTCTGTGTGTATGTGTCTGTGTGTGTTTGCTAGTTTTAGAATTTTTTGAAGCAGACAGTATTTCTTTGATAATCACTGTATCATTAATTTTTAAGAATATAATTATAGCAAGTGTTATAAGAGTACCTTGCAAATCTCTCCAAAGGGACAAGATAAAGCCAACATAGTTCAAAAGTTCAGGATTCAAAGCTTCAAAGTGTAAGCCTGGAAGAAAGGAAATTCCTCTGAGACCACTATCATTTCTTACGTTCCCACCAATGCTTTGCTGGTTTGTTCTGAAGAACCATTCTCCACAGACCCCTCATTACGATTTCTGCTGTGACTGGCCACAGTCACTTGAAACTTGCGTTAAAAGACAAGGTATTTATCCACGTTGTCATTTTGCTTCTCTGTGGCCAGGGGATTAATCGCTTTCTCAAGGGCCTAACTCTACCATTTCCTTTACTTTCGGGAAAGGAGATTTTTAACAAAATGCCACTGTATGACCGCATCTTATTCTTTAGAAAGAAATGTAATATATCATTTAAAGAAAGAAAATTACCAGGAGATAATTTTAGCCAGAGCTCAGTTACTTAATTCATATTTGAGAGATGACCTCACTTCATCGTCAAATCAGAACTAGAAGTACCCTTCTAAATATGATGAAAAACTAATGTCTTCATACGAGTGAGCCCTGGGGCCTGGCTGGGTGACAAGCATTTGGTCGGCTTCCATTTTCACCAGCGTAAATCTACAAGCTGGAAAAGGGCTAAATGGAAAGTGACAGAAGAGTCTTTCCAGGAAACAAAACTGGTTAGAATGCATAAGGACTGGTGCCTGGCTCAGGCCATGAATCTGCGTAGTGAATTTAGTACTTGTGTTTTAAATGACTCAGTTAGAAGGTTTAATAAACCAACAGGAATTCACTAAAATACACGAATGTCAAAGAGTGAGTATTTAGGACTAGATAATTTCTAAAGAAGAAATTCATCTAAAGAATATTAACACCTCATATGTTTAGTTTCTTTAGATTTAATTAATTATTTTTATTGAATCCCTTCCATTAACCACATAATGTCACATAAATCATATTGTTACTCTTCCTAGAAAGTGTTTGAAATATATGTTATTGCTATTTCCATTTTATGAACTAGAAAAACTGAGTTGGAAAAGAATTAAGAAACTTTGGCTGACATTACATATTTAATTTGTGACCCAGGATTCAAGTTCTCATCTGTCTTATTCTCAGTCTACACTTTTCCCATTACTCTATGAAATTCTGCCTTTGGCATTAATATAAATTAATGTATATTCACTTACTTGTATGTAGTTACTTATAGTAATAAACTACTCCAGAGAAATTTCATTTGAGGAAAATATTTTCTATGCATTTAAAATAATGACAAAAGCCCTTTTTTATTTCAAATTTAATCTTTTATGATTATTTGCCCATCATTTTCTCATGAATATTCCCACCTCTCAAACTATAACTGTCATGGATGTGTTGCTTCCACTAATATGGAGATGACTGTAATAGGATTAAAAATCCTTCTATAAAAGAAAAATATGCTAAATATTCCAGAATTTTTTAATCTAAATATATTAAATTTGTAAAAGATTCAATTGCCTAACATCTATACAAATTGAACATATATACCCAGGCCTATTATCAATTTAGGCACAGTTGAATTAACATCAGTTAGATTTTATATGTGGGTGATGCATTAAAATGTGAAGGGTAAACATGTATATCTGGCAGGAATAAATAGAGAACATAAATGAAAACCATTATATTTATATTTTTGCATGTGGTTTATAGTTCAAAGTGCATATGTCTTTGGAGACAAATGATTGAGCAAAACTAAGAGATACCAGATTCTGTTAAGAACTTATTATCTTGTTTCAACTCAACAAATTGTTGTGCACTAGACCCTCGGCAATAAAGGGAAGCCACGTGGCAGATGGTACAGACATAAGCAGGACCTAACCTGGCAATTCAATCATGAGGCTGATTAACTGGTTCTAATAACGTATTTACTGAACTTTTTTTGGATCACATCTAAATGCAAGCTCTTACAATTTCCCTGTTGAGCATCTGATGCTTAACTTCCCCAAACCACCTTACTAGAGACTATATTTCTATCCTTTTCATCTTTTGCTCAAGAGCCCCACAAGAATCATGGCTAACACATTAACAAATGCTTTAAAGGAAATTGTTGGAGGAACTGTATTTCTTACTCAATGAGCTGTAAAACAAAAACTTGATAAGTTTCCGGAGTCTCCACAGAAATCTCACTTCCTTGGTTGGGCCCCATTTCTACAAAGTCTTTTGTTTTTGAAAATGAACTACATTTCACTACCTGCCATTCAAGAAAAATCTTTATCTGGGTTGATTTCCTTTGTGGAAATTGGTTGTTGAGAAAAACATTTTTTTAAAGATCTCCTCAATAACCTGAAAAGTACAGTTTTGTTAGTTCTTGCTGATTTTTTTCTAAGTTTCTTTTGAGCATATAGAAAACTCTTAATTATATTTTATTTTTTGCAAGGAGCATGACTCTTGTACACATTCATGAGCATATGTGTATACATTCATATATATTATGGGCATAAATATAATTGATGTTTTCTTACCTTAATGGTGACTAACAGCAAAAAAAAATAATTATCAACTGCTAAGGAAACTCATCATTCTTTGTTTTTTTTTTGCTTTTTTCTTATCCTTAAAGTTTTATTAAGAGCTATTTAGTTGTTTAATATAGAAGCTGTGTTTGTATTAAGTTACAGAACAAATACTCAACTAACATAACCTTGGCCTGTGGACCTAAGAGGCCTCTATAAAGAGAGGGTATTTGTCTCACCTTCAGAAAGATAAGCTAAGACCCAAGTTCAGCTGTGTTGAAGCCTAAAGTTTGTATCTCTCAAGCTTGGGCTTCCTTCCCCCCTTTATTTTTCCAGTTATACCTAAACCCTGGCTAGTCCTAGTGGAAAAATCTTAGGCCAAGTCCTAGCAACTCAATGGGTAACATGCATCAGTACTCCACTGAAAATTACTACTTAGTCTATTACTTGCTTCAGGTGATTATCTATGAATTTTTTGCCTATCCGCTCACCCTGAGAAAAGAAAAGCATTAAAAATACTTTGAAAAAAGAAGTTGTTAAAATTCAAGTCAGTATATATAACATTCTATTAATAAGAATACCACAAAATTAATAATTATAATATTCAGATTATTATTCAATTAATGATTAATGTACAGTCCAAAACCATAACCTCTACTGTAAAGGAAAAGACATCATCATATCTTATACCTTATCAATAATATTGCCTTCATGTATGATGGACACCATATTTCAACATGCCACAGATAATCAACATCTTTATCTAACTATAGGTACAACTACAGGCATGGCATGACTTTTTCTGAACTTTAGACTTCAAATTTCAATGTAATAATGAACACTTACTAAGTTTTAACTATGAATGAGATCTTGTGCTAGGAATAAAAAGAGTAAGATAATAAGAGATAAATTAGACATTGTCCCCAACTCAACCCCATCTCAGGCGTTCCCAGTCTAGCTCAAAATGCGATAGACAATATCATTTTGTAAAGCAGTTTCACTGCATTTGATTAGCTGCAGATCTGAGTAGATTGCAGGGAGGAGGGTATGATAAACTCAGGGAGAAAGAGTATGCCAAAATTATCCTATGAATTTAGGATGAGTTATGGCAATACAAGAAATTTTAAGGCTCTCTTGATCAGATAACAGACAAATAACATTCCATAACACTTTTCTCTTTTTAATTTTGAGGATTCTGTTAACAAATTGCACAATTTTCAATTCTAGAAGAGTCCTTCTTGCATAGAGTAGCCTTTTAACATTCATATAGCAAAAGGAAATTTTTATCTAATCGTAATTATATGAAAGACAATAATTCAGTGATATTGAAAAGAAAAAACTGTAATATATTGTCTCCTTTAACATACATTAAAACTAGAGGTAAAGATTTTTGAACTATTTTTTAAGCCTTTCAAACCCGTTCTTTTCTTTCTTTTTTTTTTTCCTTTTGGTATTCTATTATTTGGTAAAGGAAAAGGGGTTGGTGGACAGCTGGCCAGAAACTGTCAAAAACATGTAAAGTCCCGTGAATTAACAAATTTGATCTTCACAAAATAGGTAATATATTTAACCTGGGCTTACAGATGAGGAAAGTAACTTGCCCAAGGTTGATTATCTAGTAAGTGGAGGAGTCGGAAGGTATGTAATGCCAGTGATCTGGTTACTGAGCTCCTGTTTCTCAAAGCCTTTGTAATTTATTTTAGCTTATTTATTCTTCTCTGACAGGTCCTCTTGTAGTGTCCCAGGAACCGCCCTGATATTGCATTTGTCTTTTATGCCTTCATTGTAAATTTTAGCTTTTAAATCCCTATAAAATCTGTTGATTGAAATGTGCTTATTTTACTTAGTCTTTGGAACCATCTATTCTTAGAAATGTTTTTGGCATCTCTTCCTCAGCTATTGGTAGCTCTTCAAGGGTTTTGTGGGATGGTAATAGTTTGTTACAGTTGGCTGAATAATACCATTCAAAAAAGCAAAAATAGTGCATAGCTTAAAGGCAGCTATGTCTTAATTTTCCCATCTTCCATAATGGTCCATCCTCACTCTGTAGGAGGATTCTCTTTTAATTTATTATAGTACTACTACTTTATGGGAAATAACAAGATGCTTGGAAGGCAGACATGCTTGTTTTTTAAGTTTATTTATTATTTTTTTTATATTTTTATTTTGTGGGCTATACCATAGTGCAGCTTGTGGAACCTTAGTTCTCTGACCAGGAATTGAACGTGGGCCCCAGAAATGAAAGCTTGGAGTCCTAACCATTGGACTACCAGGGAATTCCGCAGACATGCTTTAATATGAATTGATGTCTTATTATGTAACATACAGATGAAAAACAGTAACATATACATGGAAAATCCATCATTCTTTGGTTGACAGTCAGTGCTTGCTGTGCATGTGTGTTCTTGGGTCTATGCAACAATTTTCAGCACTCCTCCTGTACTTCAAACCGCATGTTGGGAATGACTGATACAGACCACTGTTATACTCCATCTCTTTTTATCATATTGTCTTGGTTTGGCGTTCCATGTACCAGCGACGACGATGTTAAAATTGTTTCCTCTATTTTCCCCAAGCTTTCTTTCCTAATTTACTCTTGGAGAAAATTATTACCTTTCCTCACAAATGTGTCTTCTGATTTATTTTAAAATTTTGTCCTTTAAATTTAACTACAGTCATTTTATCACCGTCATTATTGAAACATCAATAGTTTTTGAAATTCAAGCATATTTTAAATTAAATCCATTCTCTTAACATTTAAAAAATTAGTTTTCAAGACTGTGTACCTCCAAAACTCTTTTTACAGACATGCTTTAAACTATATACATATATTGATTATGCAAATGAAAGCACAATTTAACTGTGATACAGATGTAACTAGAAGTCAAATATGATAGATTAATGTCTATGGAATAGACATTCTTAAATTGAACAAGTAAGAAGTGGGTGTAGAGAGTTGTCTGCCACTGAATTTAAGCTCTTAGACCTTTATCAGGGTCGAAATATAGTATTTTTTCATGGTGTTTTGATTAGCAATTCACACAGAATTTAGGCAGGCCATGTGTCTTAAATATCTAAACTAAAGAATCACTTCATAGAAGCTGAAGGAGCAGAGCAGAAGTTTTAAAATGCAGTTAGTCAGTGTGACAGATAACATGCAGAACAGACATTATTCAGATAGATGAAACATGAAACTATTACTATATTGAGCTAAGGACTTTCTACATGGTATTTTAGAGGTTATATCCCAATGTCCCATAATGTTGGATCATTATTATTTTACAATAATATAAAAGCCTTTTACAGATTAAATAACATTTTCACATAAGTTCATAGACGTACACTCCGTTAACATAATTTTTGTTTGTTAGTTTGCTTGTTTTAATCATATAATGGGAAGCATGGAACTTTCAATCATATGGAAAGGACATAGCAGTGACTGGTGTTTTCCATTTAATCTTTAGATTAAGTTTTTAGTATGTTCACTGAAAATATTACACAGAATGGCTGGTAAGCAAGTTTGCATGTGACATAAATGGTGACATTTTATAACAGTTAGTAACCTTGTCTATACAACATAACACACCTGTCTCCCCGCCCCTGCCTGGAGCAGGACCCATATTGGTTCTCTATGTTAACTTCTGTTGAGTCACATGTGCTGTCCCACCTTGCAAGCTGTTTGAATGAAATGATTCATCTGAGAATATGAGGGAATGTTTAGAAAAGTTAATATATGAAGGCAAACCAAAATATTTTTTGTTTTATAAATCCCATTGCTAGGAGGAATTTCATACCAGGCCAAGCAAAATATGTGAACACCATGTAGAACTTGAGTAAAAAGTGATTAGTGACTTCACCTTATGGTATTGCTGAAAACCAAATTATATCAAATAATTCAGTCAGAATATAAATTCAGTGTTCACTTTAGTAATATATGATTCACCTTTGCTACTGAGCAACACACTTGCTTTTCCAGATAGCTTTATTTGCTATTCATGTTGGAAATGACATTCCTAGGTAAATGTTTCCATGCAAATTTGAAAGTGAAGCCAAATACCAGAAAGGAGAGTAAGCAGTGCAGGAATTAATAAGGGTTAAACTATCCTAGTTAATCTCATACAAAGAAGTCCTGTGCAATGCAACAATTTGGTCAGCTCACCATAGAGATATTTAGTTTCCCCAACAGTTTCAAGTTCACTGTCCGCTATGGATTGCATTACAACAAACATTTTAAATGAAAACTTTACGAGGAGGAAAGTGTTTCAATGAGGAGTCACAGTGAACATTTGTTACGATTTCTGAAAATTCTAATTGATCTTGTGGGAGGGTAGATGGTCAATTTTTTATAATGCCTAAAAACATTATCAATAAATTGTGGAAAATGAGGGTACTTTCCAATATATGTTGATGTAAATAAAATGATTTTATGGAAAGCTGTACTAAACTTGGCAGTAATGCAAAGAAAAATTTTGTAATGGATTGTAAGGTATTGTTTTCAAGTATTTAGAAATAAAGATAGTACTCACTAGGAGCAAATTTTGATTCACTTAAAAGTCAAGACAACTAACTTCATATGTTTTAAATTCATTATTAAATTTCTAATAAGGGGAAGACTATAATGTGACTAGATTTTAGCCAAGCATTTGAAGAACTCTTCAATTGCTGAATACTGCAGTTAAATTGATTCATATCTCGCATGCTTGTTTGGTGTAAAGCATTTGACAGTCACATAGAACTAGGATCAAATTTAGTATCTTTCTAAAGAAAGTACATTGTATAGATTGGAAAATAATCTGTAAATTTCAGATTATAATAATATATCCTCATCAGAGAATAAATATATGTGCAATAATGAACATGTTTAACAAAGACCAGATTATATTTCAGAGTTACCCTAGCAAATTCTTTGGTGATATTCTCAAATGTATGAATTTCTGTGCATCCATTCAAATCCCAAGATTCCAAATCCTACCATTCTTCCGTTTGAGTATGAACTTGCAAGTTTGAATTACATATGGCCCTGAAAATACTCTTGGTGATTCCTATGGTTAATTTTCAAACTCTGTTAAAAATTAATTACATTGGTAAAGTGATTAAAAATCCAAACCTAAATAAAACTGGTCTTCTAGCTCCGGATACTGATAGCACATATTCAAGACCCTGATTCAGGTTTCTATTTTACGTTATAAGCCTATTTGGCGGGGGTGGGGTGGGGGGTGGGGGGGTGATGAGTAATTGAAATGTAATAAAGGTTACTTTAGGCATCAGATTTATGGTCAGTCTCAGAAGGAAAATACTCATTTTACATGAAACAAAGCACTCTTTTCTATATTTTCCTGACAAAATACATATTGACATCTTTTTTATTTGGAAGAAAGAATATCAAGAGTGCTCTTAATGACCTGAGGTCTGTAGGAATGTATTTGAGTGTCTTTTAAAAATGAATAAATGCTACGGATTCTTCTAAATTGCTCAATTTAGCTCTCTGTTGCCAGGTGGAAACTATATTGCTCACAAAATCCAAATGAATAACTAGAGAAATCAATACTTCTCAGACTTAAAACATGAAAGCAACATTATAGAGAATATTCTCAAGGTTCTGAAAAAAGGGAGTTGTCTATGCCTCAGAAAAATAAATAGGTGACCAGATGCTTGACTAATTTTGGAAAGAGGAACTGCTGGCTTATAATCAATAGTGGAAATAAAGAATGTTTTCACCCTACTGAGGTCACCCACATAAATACACTAAATGTGCACTCATGATTGTTCAAGGGAATTGCCCAAGTAAAGGCTTAGAACGGTATTTCAGAGTTCTGAGGGCTCTTTTAGGTTTCTGTTTTATTTTGATCTTTTTCACTATACTGGAAAAGTGAACAACTTCATCCAATTACTTTTCTTACATAAGCAAACACACACAAGCAAACACACACACACACACACACACACACACACACACACTCACACACACATATTTTAAGGTCTTCACTTTCCCATGTATTGTGTTATCTACCTAATGTTCTCTTTTATTGAGTAAAAACTCACTGCTTTCCAGTCCGAGGAGATTCCTGAAAACAAGGCTTGGAAACTTTCATAAGATCAAGGACTAAATAGGAATCAATTATAGTCATGGGCAAATAAGGGACCTCCTACTCCGAAACGTGACATGGAGACAGAGTAGAAAATTTGTCTCTGCTGAATTGTTCCCTAAGGTTATGAAGGAAGTAAACTGCAATATTTAGAGATGATGCTTGGCAGACAGACAGACATCTGGTCCCATACTCCAAGAAATAACTCACTTTGTTTCATGAGAAGGGGTGAAGCTCAAGAAACATCACACATAAAACTCTGCAAATGGAAGGATTTTATTTTTTTCCATTGCTAGCTCTTGGCTGACTTTTGGTTTTCAAAGTTGTTCTATGTGACATATCCTGAGCTTGATCTCAAGGGCGTTCTTTCTCCATGGGTCTCTAAACCACATTAGCCTATGTAATCAAAGGGTAGAAATAGCACTGCCTATCACCCTTTAGCCTACTGAATCCATGCTGGCTTTCTAAGTCTATAAAAAAACAGTTCAAGAATGTAGCTTAGAAAGCATCAGCTACTTTATGAAGGAAAGTGTGTGCTGAATAGAAGGAAGTTGGAAAATGAACTTTTTTATCCTCCCCCTTTATGCTAGGAGATTCAAAGCAGAATACTACAGTTCATGTTAATGTGATGCATAAATAACAAAACATTTTTGTTCAATAAAAGTGGAAAATGGAATAAATGCCTGTTCTCCCAACAGCCATACTGGAAAACAGTATGGAGTTTTCTCAGAAAGCTAAAAATAGAACTACCATATGACCCAGCAATTCCACTCCTGGTTATATATCCAAAAACAACAACAACAACAAAAAACTAATTTGAAAAGATACACTCACCAAAATGTTCATAGCAGCATTATTTACAATGGCCAAGATATTGAAGCAACTTCAGTGTCAATCAACAATTGAATGGGTAAAGAAGACATGGTATATATATACAATGGAATACTACTCAGCCATAAAAAATATTTTTTATTGTTATTGCTTTTGGTTTGGGATCATATCTAAGAAACTACCAAACCCAAATTCACTGAAATTTACCCCTTTGTTTTCTCTCTATGTTTTAGCTTTTATGTTTAGGTCTTTGATCCATTTCAAGTTAGTTTTCTATATGGTATGAAGTAGATATTCAATTTTGTTCTTTTGTGTGTTGATTACAAAATGTTCTAGCATCAGTTGTTAAAAAATGATTCTTTTCCAATTAAGCATTATTACACCATTATTGGAAATCAATTTCCTGCATATTTGAAGGTTTCTGTGTCCTCTCAGATATTTTCCATTTATCTATATGTTTATTCTAATGCCAGTAATTACATTCTTTTTTGGCTATTATTTCCATCACTTATTTTTTCCAGCTTTATTGAGATATAATTAACTGCTAACATTGCATAAGTTTAAGGTATACGACATGACGATTTGGTACACCTATGTATTACTAAATGATTACAATGATAAGATTAATTAACACATTCATCACCTCACATAATTACACTTTTGTGTGTGTGGTGAGAACACAGAAAAAAAGTTGTGCTACTCTCTTAGCAACTTTCAAGTATATAATACAATATTTAACTATAATCACCATGCTGTACATTAGATTCCCAGAACTGATTCATCTCATAGCTGGAAGTTTGTACCCTTTAACCAACATCTCCCCATTTCCTCTACTCCTAGCCCCTGGTAACCACCATTCCACTGTCTGTTTTTATGAGTTTGACTCTTTTAGATTCCCCATATACATAACATAGTATAAACAGTATTTGTCTTTCTCTGACTTATTTCACTTAGCATAATGGCCTCAAGGCCCATTCATGTTTTTGCAGGTGGCAGGATTTGCACCAACTTACATTCCTATCAACAGTGAACAAGTGTTCCCTTTTCTCTACATCCTCACCAGCACTTGTTATCTCTTATCTTTTTTGATAATAGCCATTTTAAACTGTATGAAGTAACGTCTCATTGTGGTTTTAATTTGCATTTCCCTGATGATTAGTGATGTTGAGTACCTTTTCATGTACCTGGCCATTTGCATGTCTTCTTTGGGAAAATGTCTATTAAGTCCTCTGTGGTGCAGAAGTTCACTGTCTTGATTAGTGTAACTTTGTACTAAGTTTTGTAATTGGCAAGTGTGTCCTACAACTTTGTTTTTCTTTTTCAAGCATGTTTTGGCTATCCTGGGTCCCTTGATTCTCCATATGAATTTTAAGATAAGCTAGTCAATTTTTACTAAAGTACATTTTTATTACATGAAGACATATTATGAAATAAAACAAAATGAAACAAACCGTGAGGAAGGGGTTACATCCGGTTAATTTATACCTATTTATTTTGTGATTGCACATAAATAATCTCAAATATAATTTTTAGATATGACTTTTCTTTTTTTTAAATTTCTTTATTTTTGGCTGCATTGGGTCGGCGTTGCTGCTCGCGGGCTTTCTCTAGTTGCGGCGAGCGGGGGCTACTCTTCGTTGCGGTGCGGAGGCTTCTCGTCGTGGTGGCTGCTCTTGTTGAGGAGCACGGGCTCTAGGCGCACGGGCTTCAGTAGTTGTGGCACACAGTCTCAGTAGTTGTGGCTCACGGGCTCCAGAGTGCAGGCTCAGCGGTTGTGGCACACGAGCTTAGTTGCTCCACAGCATGTGGGATCTTCCTGGACCAGGGCTCGAACCCATGTACCCTGCATTGACAGGCGGATTCTTAACCACTGCGCCACCAAGGAAGCCCTAGATATGAATTTTCTATGCACTGCTAAAATATAATAGAAATTTGTATTGAAAATGGTGTTTTACATTAGGAACACCAACAAATGAATCTATATTTTGTTCCATTTCATAACACTGCATTAGGAGGTTTCTCTAAAAATCAATGCTCCTTAGAATTCTTTTTATTCATTTGACTTAAAAAATCATACCCAAGCAACAAAATATTCAGGTTTAATAATTTTTAAGTAATTAAAGGAAACAGCATTGCTGTTTATCTCAATTTGTTATTTATGAAATGTATTTATTTAATATTTATAAGAGTGAATAAGAATCAGGAAGTCAACAATTTACAAATTTTCTCAAGGATTTGAAAGGTATATGCTACATTTTTTAGACAACAAATGATTTAGTACATATATTTATCTAAACAAAATATAAACTCAAAGGATAAATTATACCTATTAATAAAATGCATCCGTGAATTCTATTGGTAATGTCCATATTGATTTCTTTGATGCTTTTCTTTCACCAAATATTAGAGTCTGATCTTATGTTAGAAGAAATACCCAAAGTAACTACTTTGACAAGAATACTGATTGGTTAAGTAGATTTGACTGGATTTTATTTAAAGATTTTTAAAATATTTATTGAGTACGTATTATGTAGTAGACAATAGAGAAAGTGGCTTCACATTCATGATCATATTTAATTCACCTTATCCAGATAATATATAATATGTTCTCCATATATATATTTTTTTAATGTGGAAAGTGAGTTCCTATAAGTTTAAGTGACTTGGCCAAGATCAGCCACTGGTAGAGTAGGGATTCATACTCAGGTTATTAGACTCCAAATCTGGGTTTCTTTACATTTATCATCTTGTCTCTTCTCTAATTCCTTTCTCTTAACTTGAACTACTAAACATACACCAGCTATTTTGACTCCCTACTTATTGGAGCTCAGCCTTCTTCAAAGACCCAAGGTAACAGGAGATCAAACCATGTAGAAACAGAGAGTTTAAGACAGGTTAGAAAAAACACAAAAGAAGCAAAGTCAGATCCATTACCTGCACCAAGCTTACAGCTCTTCAAGAGTCCAACCACAAGAATATCCATATTCTGTCAGACTCATAAGTGTGGTTTGGCTCCAGAGAAGACATATGCTTTTACCATAAACCAGAGACAGTTTGGACCCTTTTGCTTTCAGTTAACCATTCCGCTAAAAAAAAATGTTTGAAAAATGCATGGAAAGGTTGTGGGAAGGGAAAGATGTAAAAGCAAAAATTATATTCATAAAATATGAAAAGAAGATACAATTCTGACTCACATCAAATGACTATATTGGGATCAGGATGGTACAAGAAGAATAAAAAAAGAAAATTGATGGGAGGAGTAATGGAGTAGTAGAATGAAGGGACAAAAAATGAGCAATAAATAATTTTATACTACTATAATTTAAAGTGAAATTTATTTAACACAAAGAGATACACTCTTTCCAATTTTTTCAATTTCACACAAAAGTACATATGTATATGTTGGAACTAGTTTACTGTAATAATATATATATTAGTATAATTTAACTCCAAAATAAAATAAGAAATTCCAAATTATTAATCAGTATAGAATTAGAGTTAAACAGTAATATTATAATTATTAATCAATATAGAATTATGTGAATAATTTTAGTTTATATTGAAACATACCTTTCTACTGCTTTGATTTCTTTGTTCTTTTGTTCAACTTCATAAAGTTGCAGAAAGCCTAATACACTGAATTCATTGGGCTCAGCATTTTCCATTTTAAGCTTCTAATTAACAGTTGTAATTAATCAGAATTTTATTAAACATTGAAAATCATCTAAAGTATATATGGGTTATACTGAATGACTTTAAAATATCTGTTTGAGGAAAATTTGGCTAGGAAAACTGTAAAATGAAGGTAATTTATATTTGTGTAGAAATTAGAGCAGTTCATTTCTCTCTAGGGGGACATAATCAATTTGATAATTATTGCTAGTACTAGCTAATGTCCTTCAGGACTTTTTCCATTGCATATTCAACTTGAACTCAACAGGTGGGGTATAACTCAAGCAGCAATGAAGGAACAAAGTGGAACTCCTGGCTATATATAGTTTCAACAATAACATATATGATGCCAGTATTTCCTGAGGATTAATGATCAACTGGAAGAGCCTGTGGTCCTAGGGCCATTAACTCCGTGTAGTCATTAATTTTGTCTGAAATATCTTACAACAAGGACATTTGTAACAATTACTTCCCTTATCTTAACACAATTTTTGGGCAGAACTTTTAAAATCTTTTCATTTTTTGAAGATGCACCTTTGTTACACACTGACCATGAAAAAATATCAGTGACTTTATGATAAGCATTTGAAGCAGATTCTGTTTATGGTAGTTCATGTGCATGTGTATTTTGGCATTGTTTTCTTTCTTTTAATCCCACAATGGCAAAGATGTATTGCATCCTCATGAATCAAATGGCTCCAAGTAATTAAACCCAAAGCATCTATTTAAATGGTTTGCTGTACCGTATGCATTGGCCGATGATGAAATTCACAAAAGTCCAAGTTACAAAATGTAGAGTATTTATCTTCAGGGCTGTTTCCTATAGATTAAACTTCTGAGGAGTTGCCGGTGCTTTAAAATTTTACGTTATTCCTTTCAAGACTCAGGTCAAATTCATGGTAGGGTTCTGGTACCTAGCCTTATTTGGGTTTTGTAAGGCATGATTTCGACCAAAAATATTTTTTCAGTTATTTAATAACAGGAAACAGTGCCTAATTTCCTGTGACTTATTACCATAATGCCCATGAAAATACTAATGTTCTAGTATAAATTAAATTTCTTTATTCTCAGAGATGAGAAAATTATTTTTAGTTATTACTAAAATAACGTAGGAATATGAGCAATTCTTTAAAAAATAGGAACTATTTAAATAATATCATAAATTTAATATGCATTTGTATGAAAATACTAATATCATTCATAGAAAAATATTAAAAAATGTATAATTGCACTTGGTTATGCTATTTGCATTATAGTATGGAACTCAGTATATTAGCAATTTTTATATTACACATGTATAGATAACTAACTTCCATCTTTAATTGTTATATATTATTAAAACCATCAGGAAATATAATAAGTAAACCCCTAGCTGAGACAAGATGCAAAAGCGACTGTAAAGACCATGCCAAATTAAGGCAGAATGAATCCCACACTGCCTAAAATGAACATGATGTTATCAACAACTGATGTCACATCTTATTGACAATAAAAGTGCCAAAAGCATACATGTTAGATTAGAGCTAACCTAATTGGAGGATGTGGGATGTTTGAAGTACAGTAATAGAAACAGGCACTAATCTCTGTCATGATTACGCTATGTCACCACTACTTGAAATTCCATTGGGCAATATTAATTCAAGCAGAGGTCTGAGCTACTAATAAATGAGGCAAATTGAGTCAATTACTAATTTCATGCTTTTATGATTTGGAGTTTAGCTAGATAATATCTGCAATTTAATACACTGGCCTCTAGAGATCTTGACCATTTACAAAGAACATGCCTTTACAGACCTGTTTGCTCTATTCGTTTTGTTTAAGTTCCACACTGCTGGGGTGATGGGGGATGGGCAGAGAAGGGGGCTGTTAGGCCACAAGGATATTTTCCTTCTCAGGGCTATAGTCTATGTGTGACTTCCCTTTGATTGAAATCTTCATCAGGGTTCATAGCTGAATTCCTTGCCTTCTAGCAGTATCTACTTGGCCTTATTTCTCTTTGGGGAAAAGTAGTCACAAAAGATGAGATAAAACCTATATATTAATATATTGTACTGGGATACTGCAAGGGGTTTTATGCCATAAAGAATTCATGCACTTTTAAAAAACTGGCTTGATCTTCTAGTTTCTCAAAAAGCCAGTTTTATTTTGCGTTCAAATCAGTAATTCTAAATTCCTCTCTTCTACACCCCACCCCTAAAATGATATACCAGTTCTCACATATTCTTTGTATCACTGCTGATCCCCTAGTTAATTTGTGCATAAATAGGTATCTCCCTGAGAATAGTTTACATTGAAGTTCTCCCACATGTGCATTTCATTTAGTGTACAATAATTTTCCCCCCATGGCAAACATCTGATGAATTAAGTGTGTTTATTAATATTTAAAAGTTTTAACTCTGCTACAAATAGACAATGAGAATCAAAAACATAACAGTATTAATCTATAAAGATCATTTGTCAGAATATATGCTTTTAGTTTTAAAAATCATACATTTCTTACTTTAAAAATGTATGTATATAGGCTATACTTTACTTGGCTGAAAGGTAATTACAAGACAAACTAAAATTTGATGCAACCTATTTATTGATATGATCATTATAGCATTGCTCATCGTAATTCCTGTTAGAAAAGCAGACTTTTGAAATCATCTTATGAAGCGCTCATTTGTACCAAATCCAAAGGTAGGGCTATTAAGCCTGTTTTTTTCCAGTTTCACCAAGGACCAAATAAAAATACAGTTTATATCAACCCTTTCCATCTGTGGTTAACCTGCTTAGGAAGAGGTCAGTAGGGGAATGGATGGTTGCCAAAAATCCTCTTTGCCCACATCCTCGCCACCAGAGTGAAGTACTAAATTGAGAATTGAGTTAATTATGTGAATAAGTCAGGCTAAAAAGCACTTTCCAAAGAACTCTATCAATAATTTACCTCAATTGTGTTGTGGGAGTTTGGGCCATGATGAAGGTCAGAAACCTAGAAAATAATAGAATATTCGTTTTTTTTTTCTTTTCTTTTTTTTGGCCTCTCCATGCAGCAGTTCCCTGACCTTCCCTGACCAGGGATTGAACCCAGGCCTTCGGCAGTGAGAGCCCAGAGTCCTAACCACTGGACTGCCAGGGAAGTCAAGAATAGAATATTCTTATTCTCTTTCCCCTCCCTCCCTTTCTCCCTTCCTCCTTCCCTTCCTTCCTTCCTTCCTTCCTTCCTTCATTTCTTCCTCTCTTTCTTCCTTCCTTCTTTTCTTCTAAATTATCTTGATAAATGTCTTATTTTCCACTTCATTCTGCTGGTGTGGGCCTTACTTCCAATACCCTGTTATTCCCAGTGGAGTAATTTTCTTTGTTTCAGTAGAACTGAGGCAGGCATGCTTCTAATTCTTTGTTCTAACTGACAACAAAGCCTAAAACAACTTTCTTTCTGAACTGCAATTTGTGTTCTGTGATCAAGAAGTGAATAGATAGTAGCAAAAATGAACCTCACACTGCCTTTGAATAGATTTAGTCTAGGAAAGAAATGGTTATCCCCAGTCCTATCATGATGCTGCTCATTTAGAGATCCACTCCAATGAGAAACTTGAAATTTCCCGACTGTGCTATTTAGAAAATTAATGTACCTAGCTTAAAATATTATGCCATAATTCCGGATTCCTAGAAGAGATATTAGTCCTGTCTCTTCATATTTATTAGCTCCCTAAGGTCCTTATTAACATGATAATTACACACTCACTGAATACCAATACTTTTCCATACTAATTTTCACTGACCACCAAAAAAAATTGATAGTTTTAACAACAAAAAAATCATTTAATGTGAAACTGCTAAAATATTAATAAAATAAGTCACATAGAGTGGATAATAGTAGGTAGTTTTTTTTAGGACCTATATAAACTTGTCATATTCTAAGCACTTTACATGAGATATTATGTTCATTTCATGAATTAGGAAACTGAGGTACAGAAAAGCTACCTAAACTGGCCAATGAAACAAAGTAGCTTTTGAATCTGTGCAGGCTGAATCCACTCTTAACCATTCTTTTGTAATCTGGTGAATATAAACAACATATAATATGGTAAGACTAAAAACGCCAATTTCTATTTCCCATTAGTAAGTAGATTGGGAGTGATTTTGTTTTAAAGTTGGTCCATATTTTAAGCAACGTTTGAACTGAAATGTTTGCTATTAACATGCCATTATTTTTTAGAATAACATTTGAAAAAATTTTAAAGCTTGAGTGTTATCCTACTAAAACAAAATTTAATTTAATTCTTTAATTTAAATGTTTAAATTTTTCCTTGTTGGGAGAATGTTTCCTCTTATGCCCTCTGATTTTCCACCTTACTACCATCCCAATATTTTAATAAGACTTGGCATTTGGTACTGGAACACTGATATAAGTAAGACGGTGGAGAGAAATCTGGCAGGATATTTGGGACAAAACATTTCAGGGAGCTCTAATGGTAGATGAAATAAAATTTTCTTACATAGTGTATGTGTGTGTTTGTGGACACATGCACATAGGCACGGGGGCATACAAGAACAAGGACACCCTTATGTTTCTTTTACACCTAACAGACATTATTTACCTTTCTTCCACCAGAATCCTATTATTAGCATTAAACCTAAGGATTTAAATTAATGAATGGTTTGAATTTAAACCCTTTTATCTTTTGAGATCTAATAGATCTCAGAATGGCAACACTATTTTTTTCCTTCCCAGCCCCAGTAACTTACTTTATTACTTTATTCAGTAAGTCTCATATTACTTTCTGAATAAAGAATTTTGTTTTAATTTCCCCTTTTATCCCCCTACTTAGTTAAGAAGTAAAACAAGATGTAAAAATGTAATAGGGAAGCTTAGGATACCTATTACCAACTCTATGGGATTCATCTTGATTTAGTTTCTTCTTCATCTCTCTAAAATTACCATTCTGAAAGTCTTAGCCAGAGGTTTTCTTTCTTCAACATAATCAGGTAGCTCTCTTGCCCTTATATTTCCAGTTAGGACATATGCACACAAGAATGCATACTGCATCTGCAAAATCATTAATAATAGAAACAGAGAACTTTTGAAATAATGAAGCTATCTATATTTAAAGTTTGTCATGAATGTAAAAATTTAGGAAATCAACATATTAAGGTTAATAAATACTAGCTCCACCCAACGTTGACAATTTTTTTTAAAACATGATATTCAGCATATAACTCAATACTATTAACATTGTCAAATAACAGCCATGGAAACTTATGGTTATTTATTCCTATGGGAGATGATGGCTACCAGTTAATTCAAACCATTGTGTAATATGCAGTATTGCAACATTCTAAATCATATAAGTAATTAATCTAAATGCAATATCATCCCACAGTATGCATTGTTTTCTAGTTTTCGCTTTCTGTGTGTAGTTTGAAGTCATCGATACCAATTACAATGAAATGTAGCTCGTATTTTTATAACCACCATGAGCTAGAATCTCTGTGTTTGTTCAAGGGAGCTGTATAAATCATGGTTCCACAATGCTGTTTTGTTTTGTTTTATCATGGGATTTATTATTTTGAGGATTTTTGAAGAGATAATAAATTCACAATCCAAAGAAAAGAAAAATAATCTTCTTCACCATAGAAAATATAGATAAAGGCCTAATATTAGATTAACATGCAATGCTTTTAGTGTATTAATATGCAGAGCATGAATATCCTGACATTTATTGATTTGCAATAAGAAACCAAGTGAATAGATCGTTAGTGGGAGTAGAAAGGCTTTAACTATCAGAGAAAATAGAGTATGGCAGAGTTCAAAAAGCTCTGAATTCGTGTTTTTCATTCCAGTAAGGCTAATGACCCCAGTGTGGTGGACATATATCCTCAAAAGCACGGTTATTTGAAAGCTTTTAATCAGATATTCACTCTGCTGTACGTATGGAAAACTATATAAATTTAAAGGGGTTGCTCCTTATAAATTTCCATGACCAAACAGGGCTTCCAGGTCTTCAATGCTGATGCTTGGTTTTTTTTTATGAGTGTGAAATGTATGCCACCCAGAGAATAGACCTTCCTGTCCCAAGAAAAATTACTTAGTATCCAACAGTGTAAGCAAAATACATTGTTAGAAATAGATCTACCCTCCCACAGAATTATACATTCTCTGCCAAAAGTAAGTCAGACGAGGGACATATAGGACACAGAAGGCATGGAACCAGTGACATTAATATATTTTCACTCTTAAGATCATTGTCTCCAATACTCTTGCATATCCTATCAACCTTTCTAAAGGAGCCATCTATATCCACATATTAGTAAATATATATATTTTAAATTTAACTTTAATTTTAAAAGCTATGAATGAATTTAAAGCTCTGTTCTCCTAAATAACATATTATACATCACCATTGCTAAGACACATCAATGAAGAAGACTTAACACCACCCTGGTAAAAATAGCAGTGGGTTATTAAATATCTCGCATTCTGAGACATATGGTGAGAAATACAATGTGCTTGGACCAATTTTTCATGAGAGAGAATTGTATGAAATCTTGGTATAACATCAAATTTTTCCTAAAATATGAGAAACAGTTTTTTTTTTCATACACAGGGCTTGATATCCCTGTCACTGAATAGATCTGAAACACAAAAAATGATATAGGGTACAGGTCTGGTCTTCAATTTTTAAAGAGACCCATTTTATACTGTGATTATTCTAAAAAATAAGAACTCAAAGGTTATTTTGGCTAGAAAATTTTTTGAGAAAAATCAAAGTATTTCTTGATTTCAAAACTTCTGACTTACAGTCAATCTCCTGTTCATCAATTTTTGTTCTACCTACCTGCTAAAAAGAGCTACGAATATCATTTCAATGTGCAGTATTATTTTTTTTAATAATACAATTAGATAAAATTAACAACTTTGACTCTTCACAACTCTGTCGTGAAAAATGAAGGAATAAAGATTTGTGAAATTCAAAGATGTCTTCGAGGAAATGATCGTAAAAAATCACATACAAATCATTAAAAATAAACTTTTTTTTATCTTAGTTAACTGCCCCAAGATGTCTTCACTTACTTTATCTATTTCTTTTTTTAACATTATTTTGAAATACTGCTTGAAATTCTTTCAACTAATGTTTACTTTGGTTAATGACCTGTTTAAAAAAAACAAACAAAAAATGCAAATCTCTCTCTTGAATTTTGTTAAAAAGCTTTCAGTCATTTACACCTCAGTGTGAATTGGTTTAATTAGCATGTTTCCATCCTAATTGCTCTCTTTAAACAGGAAGAGGAAAGAAAGGTAAGTTACATGCCACACTTTGATGGGTAGGGCTCCTGAGACTTCTTGAGGCCTTAAAGTAAGAGACAACTTAAAAAAAAAAAAAAAAAGCTGATAAATGAGCCCCAAATACAATCTGTGTACATCTTGAAATGTTAACATTGGACAACCCTGTATAAGAAAAGGAGAAAAAGTATTTTTCTTGCTGCTCTGTATGCCCATCAATTATCACAACTTGGAACTTAGACTTGTTACATTAGTAATATAATTTAGGTATGTTAATGATCAAATAGGAATTTGTGTTCTGGCCTGTGAATCTAATTATTTCTAATGTTGTTCCCATGGAAAAAGCACGTTTGGAGTTCCCAAACACAAACTCTAAAATTTGAATGCGTGGTGTGAGCTGGAAACTACTTTCATTTGTCATAATTTTCTTTCATAATTCTAAGTGATTGACACTAAAATGATTGCAAAGAGCAAAGATGATAACAACAGTGCAATAATAATGAAAAAAAACCTTATCATATAACTTTCCCTGAAATTCTAATATGAAGCCTAATTAGTGACAGAGTCAAAATAGCCAGTAAGAAATTGTTTATTATATCTTTTAGCAGATCTTTATCAAGGGTGCGTTATGTTCCAGGTAGTATGCAAGGCTCTATAAGATACCATACTAAGAAATAGGTAACTTGATACCTGCCTTAGAGATATATACTCTTATGAAACTATATCTCAGTATTCCAGAGAAACCTATGTTAATACTTTGTCCTCATCCTCCAACAAACCACAGAAATGTGCTAGAAATTTCCACATTTCATCAACTAAGTGAATTATTACAGTGAACAGTATAATAAAAACATACCTAAGTCCACAAAACCTTATGTTAATCAATGAGTCCCATTTTTAAAAAAAATGAAAATGTTACTGGAAAATCTATCCCAGATGTTAATATTGGTAAAGTTTTAATTAATTTAGAATTAGGAATAATTTGAGCATAAGCTTGAAGTTTACTGTTACACTAGATATAAATAAATGAGCAAAATTAGTAATCAAAATGATAATTATGTATAACAGTCTTTGAAGGAGACACCATAAGATATATTTGACCACATTCTGAATTTCTGTATGTACTTGAAAATAATCTCTTTGAAAATAATTTGTAATCAGCCATTGTTAATTCAGATTGACAGTAGATTTTTATTGAGTATTTTCATATAGAACTTTGGTGGATCATGAAAGAGAGTTTAACAAAGTAATTCAGACCTTCCTTATTTTATTCTACTAGTCATGCATAAGTATTTACTTTTGGTGGCGTCTTGGCTTGACGTTACTGTATGATTGAAAAAAGCAACACCAACAGTCTCTACCATCATTATTATCAGATACACTGTCTAATATGTGACTGCCAGTGTGTCTACCCCAGTATTCTTATTGTCTTTTTCTTTTTAATTAAGATTGTATTTTTTAAAGCAGTTTTAGGTTCATGGCAACATTAAGGGGAAGGTACAGAGATTTCCTATATATCCCCTGCCCCCATACAAGCATATCCTCCCACATCCTTATTGTCTTTTTGTGAATAAGTCAATAAGATGAGTAAAAACAAATATGAAGATATAATATGTATGTACAAGTTATTTTGTTTTTGTACAATCGTCGTTCTGCTTATTTAGACATAAGATATTTCAGCCTTTTTAAATTCCATACTTATATCTATTCCATGTTTTTATAGGAATTTTTGTTTGGTAGCATAAATTTTAAAAAAATAGTACTGTTTTTAAGTATATATGAAAAACACATCTGTCATATATATCTTTCAATTTAAAATGTGAATACTTATAATATACGTGAATGAATATGTTAAAGCACCTGAAACATTTGATCTGATAGTAGAATCGATAATTTTATACTTTATTATGAATTTTTATTTCTCTTATTATTGTATTTTCCTGCTAAAGAATAGTGCTTCTTGAATACTGTCTGTCCCTCTGTGGTTTCTCATCATCCAGGAAGCTAGTCAGGGCTTATTCACATTTTGGTGCACAATTCCAAGACAGTGCACAGAAGAATGTAAGGTCTCTTGAATCCTGGGCTTGGAAGGGATTCTACGTCACTTCCACTACATTCATTGGTCAAAACCATCATGGAGGTCTAATGATCCTTAATATGTTTATCAATGACTTTGCTCACTAATTGAGAATGTGCTCGTTCTAGATATCCCTAAGTCTAAGGGTTTTCTAATATCTGAGAGCACATGAAGACAGTTCCAATGATCTTCAAAGATTAGAGAAGTGTTTTCTGATAACAATATCGTTATAATGGGACAAGTGAAAATAAATACTGATAGTATGAAAAATAAAAGAAAAATACCAGAGCAAGAATGACATGAGAGAGATTTTATGATTTGGGCTTTTGATGTCTCAGTTCTGTATAACCTGTCATCAGTAGGGGTATCAGTTCATTTTTGCTGCATAACTATTGGTAAATAAATTTAGTGGCTCAAAAATAACCATTTTATTTTGTTCATGATTCTGTGGATAAGCAATTTGGATTGCTGGGTGGTTTCTGTGAGGTAGGCAGGGCTTACTCATGCACTGTTGGCAGCCGCATTGTAGGCTGGGAAATAGCATAAAATGGATGCAACTGGGAGGGCTTATCTCTTTATCCAGGAGGCTAATCAGGACTTATATACATTTCAGTGCAGGTTTCCAAGAGGGAGCACAAAGTAAAGTAAGGCCTCTTGAGTCCTAAGCTCAGAATGGTTTCAACGTCAATTCCGCTACATTCTATTCGTAAAAGCAAGTCACAGGACCAGTTCAGATGCAAGGGGTGAAGAGATTCCATCTTTTTATGGGAGATTCTAAAAAGAATTGTAGTCGGTTTTACAATCTGGCACAATAAACATGTATAGACTGGCCTACATATTAAGGACTGTTGAGAGTTGCTTATTTTAGGAGGACAAGTTGATTAATACTTGCAATCATGTGTTATAAATAATGAAGATAAAGACATAGGGGAAGAAAAAGAAAGGATAGAAGGAAGGAAGGAGGAGAAGGAGAAAGGGAGGGAGGGAGGAAGGGAAGGAAGAAAGGAGACAGAGTGAGTCAGGTAGATTGTATAAAAATTAACCCAAGATGAAAAGAAGAGCAAGAGAAATTGAGGATACTTCTCAAAAAATCTTTACTGAAAATTTGAAGACAAAGGTCATAGTCTCAGCTAATATTAACAACAATGCTTATTCAATACATACAGTACTTTTTAGAGTTTTAAAAGAAACTTCCACATATATTTAATCCTCATGACAAAAATAATATACATGTAATCCTCATAATAATCAATGGGACAAATATTACAATTTTCAGGTAGGGAAACAGAGGCTCATAACATACTGTGCACAGTAGTCATTTTGAATATAGTGGTATTTACTTTTTTAAAAAATAAATTTATTTATTTGTTTATATTTGGCTGCGTTGGGTCTTCGTTGCTGCGCGCGGGCTTTCTCTAGTTGCAGTGAGCAGAGGCTACCCTTCGTTGCGGTGCGCGGGCTTCTCACCGCGGTGACTTCTCTTGTTGTGGAGCACGGGCTCTAGGCGCGTAGTCTTCAGTAGTTGTGACACGAGGGCTCAGTAGTGGTGGCTCGCGGGCTCTAGAGCGCAGGCTCAGTAGTTGTGGCGCACGGGCTTAGCTGCTCCGCGGCATGTGGGATCTTCCCGGACCAGGGCTCGAACCTGTAGTGGTATTTACTTTTCAGGAAGAAGTTATACAGGTAATTGAGTATAAAAACGCTTCAGATCTTGGTACTCTCAAGTGAGTGCACAACTAGCCTATCACTAATTTTCCTGCCCAGGGGAATTAGGTGATTAATGAAGCCAACAGGCTGGCAGTTCTCTGGAAGGGTTGAATTCAGTGCACCTTCTCACACACACTGCAGAATGATTTGCCAGGTATACTGAGGGTGTAAGTTTGACTGCAGGAAACATTTTTATTTGCTTCATAAAACAGTTTTTAAAGGAACTTAATAAACTTATCTATTTATTGAAGTAATCCCAGCAAGATTTCAACTTATAAGTATTAAATTAGCTCTTAGTTCAAATTAATATTTATATTCAAAATCAATAAAATTATATTAAAGTTCATATTGGCCTTCCTCCAAATTAGTCCAAATCCACAAGGTTTTCTGTGTTTAGGCTTACTGCGGACTAGTGATGTTGCATCTAGAGTACATTTTTAATCATCTACTGATGGAAAGGCCAATATATTTTTACATAAACTAGATAATGATCCCAAATGCCTATTTGTTGTGAAATGTCCTCTTGTTTTCTCCACTTAGTCTCAGGATTAGTACTGTCACCTATAGCCTGGGCGGCTCTCAGTCTGAGCTTGTGTGAGCAGGAGAGTACACTCCACATCATCGCAAATAATGGGAATAACCCTTTTGTAGATAACTGGGGGTACCTTTAAGACCCTTACCCCAGATTACAGGGCCCTTTAACTTAACGTGAAAAATGTCCAATGTGTCCACTGTTACTTACATGTTTTTTTTTTAACCTGCGTCTTTACAGCTCAACAGAGCCAAATGCTCTTGTCGAAGGGCTCCGTGTTACAATAACATTAGGTCGTTTAGAAATGTCCTTCTTCTTTTACCCCCTGGAGAAACTGTATTTTAGTTAATGGTATTCCCTCTAGTAATAATTACAGGAATTCCAATTCTTGACTAAAACCAGAAAAGACCCACATTTGAGAAAGAAATGTGTGTCAAGACTGATAACATACATGAGAAGCCCCTGGGATTTGTATAAAATACATTTTTTAAGAGTTTTACACTTTCTGCCAGTGTGAAGGCTCCTAATGCAGGCCTTATTCCACAGTCCTGAGCTGCAGCATTTTAAGTATGTGCTTTCCAATTCACTATGGAAACATATATAGCTGTGTGTTCTCTATTTCATGTGTTTTCTTTTTGACTTGGTAAGCTTGACAATACAGATGCATTTCACCTCTTTTGTATCCTCCACTGCAACTAGCACAATACATGGTACATGGTAGGCGCTCAGCATAAACTTCCTGGTGAGTTTCTGGCAACCTGTACTCTGTAACTCCCCACATTTTCAGACTTATTTTATTCCTCCTTTATATTACTCTTCTACCTGGGACAAGATGGCCTAATTAATGTCCACTGAGAGCTGAGAGAGAGGGAAAGAGGGAGAGAGAGAGAGAGAGAGAGAGAGAGAGAGAGAGAGAGAGAATCAATCCTTGATTTGGGCTAAAACTATTACCCCAGAACTTTAAGAACCCTCCCATTAGAAAGAGACCACGGAGGAAGGGTGATTTCACAGATGAACTATGGTTAGATGTAGATGGACTCTCTCAAAGTCGTGGGAGTTGATGACTCACTCCCATCTATACTGGGCATGACATGATTCAGTGTTCTTGGTAGGTCACTGAAGGTCTTCGCATCCTACAAAATTATATAAAAATCAAATATTAAATGTCGAGGTCCAACCAAAAACACACCAACCTCCAGAATTTCCCTTTGCCAGTGTCTCAGTTTGAACAGCCTTTCTTCTATTTCTCTGCTCAGTCAAGATCCTGCCCCTCCAGTTAATTTCCATGTAAGCTAAGCCTTTGCCGGTCATTTCAGGCCACAGTGGTCATTCTGTCCTCTGAACCCTTTCAATATTAATGTTTGCAAACACTCACTGGAAACGTATTTATGGGTAGCTGATATTTTGGGGCTACTTTTTCTCTAGGCATGGCCTCATCAAATGTCTGAAAACTCCCTGAACCAGATGTTTGGGGGAAAGGGGAGATAAATAGGCTGAGCACAAAGGATTATTAGGACAGTTTAAATATTCTATATGGTACTATAATGGAGAATACATGTCATGATACATTTGGCAAATATACAATACATAGAAGATAAAACACCAAGAGTGAACCCTAATATAAACTATGCACTTGGGTGAAAAGGAAAAAAAATAGAACACTCCTTAAGGACAGGGATAATGTCTTATGTTTTAAAGAGGGATCTTCCCGGACCAGGGCACGAACATGCGTCCCCTGCATCGGCAGGCGGACTCTCAACCACTGCGCCACCAGGGAAGCCCCTTATGTGTTTTTATATGCACAGTTCTTAAACCAGAACTTTGAATATAGCAGGTAATTGATAAACATTTGTTAATGACAATACTGATCTATTGGGGAAAAGTATCTTGAATGTAAGGAAGTAGAATGGGAGATGGAAACTACATATACAAAATAATATGAAAATAAAGTAAAAAACTTTCATATCTAAAATGCTTCTTAGTTTAAACAAATATTCCCAGGTACTATCTCATTTGTTACAACGTTAGTAATATCTGAATAATGAATTGCTTTCCACACAGAGGTACCTCCTAAAACCTGCCCTGCCATGCCACGCCATGGGTGTTAATATATCCAAGTTAGCACCATCTATTTAAAAGGCAGTTTTGACAAGCTTACTCAATAGACATTGCTTGTGTGCCTACTAACTTTCCAGAAATAAGCACAAAGTCTAAAACAGAGAATGCTGGCTTTACCTAAGAACAAGGAGGCAACCAACAGTGCAGCCTCACTTCTTTTTCCTCCTAAAATGATGTTCCATAAATGAAATCTGATACTACTTTGAGCAAAAGTAGGGCAAGAACAGAGTTATTACTTTAGAACAGACTGATTGTCAAGCAGAAATCCAAATTGGAATGTCGGCTAATGCCAGTAGTAGCAGGGTTTTGGCTACCAAAAAATCAGTTTACAGACTTATCAACAGTTCATAAAATGTATGGCATTCTTCTGGTTCTTGTCACTGGTGAACATGTGCTCTGAATTTGCAACAGACTGAAGCACCATCCCATAAATATTAAAAATAGTTGTGAGCATCACAATGGAAATATCTCAAACAACAGTAGAAACATGATTCTTATTCAAAGAGCAGCAGATCTTTTCAGATATGATCAATGATGGATAACACTGCCAACACATGTGGAGGGGGTTTTGAAAGGGGGTTTTGAATGGAGATTTTCGAGGTTTTCTAAAGAGCAAAAATTATAACGTCTCCATCTCATAGGGATATGTTAAACACCATCCTGTGTCAAATCTATGATTGTTCTATGGTGGTGGGATGAATTGGGAGATTGGGATTGACATATATACACTGATATGTATAAAATAGATAACTAATAAGAACCTGCTGTATAAAAAATAAATAAAATAAAATTCAAATATTCAAGAAAAAATAAAGAAGGTGAAATGCAAACTTCTAAAAAAAATAATCTATGATTGCTCTAGACCAGAATTCTGAATTGGCTAGTGGTACCAAGATTCCTGTGGGTGGGCAAAGCAGTCCTCTTAAAAGCAAACTCAAGCAATAACTATGAACATCTTTCTAATCCTAAGTGAGCTAACAGTTTTACAACTGTATAAATTTACTCTTGCCTTTTTGCTCCAAAAAATAGTTGTACTTAATATATTTTGTTGCACACATGTGGGTGACCACCTTCCTGTTTAGAACATGAGCTACCCGGTGTTAGGGATCCTGTCTTCTTTGTGTATCCTCTCCACCTACTTAATCGATCCTCACAAAGCATCTAACACAATGTCTAGCCCCAAACTGAACATCAATAAGTATAGTTTAAATGAATGAAAGCATTTTCAAATCTATTATATCATTGGAGAGAGTATGGTAAATATATCTGTAGAAATAAACATCCTATTTTACTAATTATCATGCATGAATGTATCTTTTAAAGTGAATTTTACCTTTCAACCACACTAAAGTATGGTTTCTAAATTTCTTAATATTTAAGTTAATGTTTTATTTTATTTGTCCCTAGATTACCACTTTCAAACTCTTGGAAAGACCATTATATTCCATATTGGGACTTGATAAATTAATTCTAAGTTTATTAATGTAATTATTATTTACATTAATTTACACATCAAATAAAATGTTTTCTTCTCTCAACATTTTATCTTACAACTCCATATCTTCAAAATATAAATTTTAATGGCTCTGACTCTTATTAAAGACATAAATTATATTGATAATATATTATTCTGTATTAAAATGATTGCCATATTCTAGCATCTATTTTATAGTTGAAGATAATTATTTGAAATTCTAAAACTGGTGGTTTATTAAAGTATCTCAGAAGATTCAAAAGTCCAATTAATACTAGAAAAAAATACTAGAATAATAAGATAGTTGTGTTTCTTCCAGTAACACAGTAGTAACATTTTTATTTACTAAGAAGAGCTAACAGACAAATATAAGGATTTATTTCAGCTTTGAAGTTTCTAGTCTTGTTTAAACATTGGCAGAGGATTTCAATTTGGATTTTAGTTTTCAATGATATCTTTTTTGTCTCAGTCTCTAAATCCAAGCCATAGATAATTATTAATTTAGTTGCGGTTTGTGTTACTTTTTTATGTTTTTCTTTTTGATCTGGCATACCCACGAAAGCCAGAGAAATAGTACAATAATATTTACTTAGTACAGGTCCAGAATACATATTAAAGGAGGAGGGAAATACCTACTCAAACATTCATGTATAATGACAAGATCAAAGCATTTTGACGACAGACCATATGTCCAGACATACAGTGTAATTAAAGTAGAAGAACAGAAATATCCCCTATGACTGTTTTGTTGCATAACCACAAGGAAAAATAAAAGGAAAAAGCAGGCTGTCTTTTGAGCATATTTACTATATTATTCTCTACTTTTTATCTCCCTTCACAGAGTATCTAATATTTTTCTCAACAAATCTGTGAATATGGTAGGTGCTTCATAAATGTTCTTTGTTACATAGCATCTTTATAGCTCCTTAACTTGCTTGGAATTAATAACCTCTATGAAATAAGAATTAGCACATCAATTCTATTGTTCCAGAAGCACATCAATGCCATGATACTTACTGTTGCTACAGCTGGAGAAAAGATAGGACCCAGAGATGTTCATATTCAGGAGTAATTCAGAGGGGGCAATAAAAATAAGACATTTCTTTCAGGGGAACACTGTAATGATATCACATAAGTCATAGTGCTATGAGGATAAATGAGACAATACTTGTTAAAGAGTTAGAAAACAGTACGTTGTACATACTACTCAACAAAAAGAACAATTATTATCACCATCAGTCTTTGTTCCTTTTCAAGCTATTCTCTACCCAGTTAGACTGAATACAGAGCAGGCTTTACAGAGATGGAGATTCTTTAATCAGATCTAGTGGAGCTTTCCTGGAAAAGTTGTGAAATGCATCTTCTCTCAGCCTAGAATTTATCTAGTTGGCTGGTCCACTAGCCACTCATTGTGAACTTGGCAGCCTCAGAATATATAGCCAAACCTAAAAATGTGTTCTTGCGTAGAAATTCATGTTTGCTTCTTTAATTGTGTTTCAGTTGATAAATCAGCTTTAAAAAAACAGCTTTGAAATATTTAAATTCTTATCTGTGTCAAAGATACTTAATTTTGAGATGTTTATAGTAAGGTCCTCTATAATAAACTCTGGGCACTTTAAAAATGTACATCAATACCAAGTGTTCATTGCAGCACTATTTACAATAGCCAGGACATGGAAATAACCTAAATGTCCATCAACAGATGAATGGATAAAGAAGATGTGATATATATATATAATGGACCATTACTCAGCCATAAAAAGGAATGAAACTGGGTCATTTGTAGAGATGTGGATGGACTTAGAGTCTGTCACATAGAGTGAAGTAAGTCAGAAAGAGAAAAACAAATATCATATATTAACACATATATGTGGAATCTAGAAAAATGGTACAGATGAACCTATTTGCAGGTCAGGAAAAGAGACACAGACATAGAGAACGGATGTGTGGACACATAGGGGGAAGGAAAGGGTGGGATGAGTTGGGAGATTAGGTTTGACATAAATACACTATCATGTGTAAAATAGACAGCTAGTGGGAACCTGCAGTATAGCACAGGAAGCTCAACTTGGTGCTCTGTGATTACCTAGGTGGGTGGGATGGGGGGGTGCGGCTAGGTCCAAGAGGGAGGGGATGTATGTATACATATAGCTGATTCACTTCATTGTACAGCAGAAACTAACACAACATGGTAAAGCAATTATACTCTAATAAAAATAAATAAATAAAAATGTGCTTCGATAACAGAATTATTTTGTTGTCATGTTAAACTTTTTAGAAACCTCAGGATTTAATGGCTATTGACATTAATAAAATCTTCATAGTTCTTTTGGTTGACTTCTCAAATATAGGAACAAGCTTTGTGGCTTGTAATTCTGCCAATGGTATTAAAAAAAAAAAAAGAAAAAGATATAAAGAAATCCATAGGCAACAACGCTTTCAGTGTTTTATTTCTTTGTTCCTTGCCGGCAACTGGTTGCGTAATAGTTCAGAACTGAAAGTAGAAGGAGAGATTGTAATTGAAGCTATGCCTACCCTCACATTTTACTCCCTCAGAAAATAGGAACCCCTGTTAGGTCAATCACTTGCCAAGAGTTATACGGCATTCATTGTATTTCTAATTTATGCAGGGAAGCAATCTAAACCAAATGTCTGAATTCAGTTGAAAGTTGCTTATCAAGAAAGTTCTCATTCATGCTTTTGGGACCAGACTGATTATTGAGAGAACTATGGCAGAGTCAGAAGAAAGTGCCGTTTATAGGCTTTTTGCCTTCAGTAAAATGTTTTGGTACTGGTATTTGTTTCTTCAGATATTTTGCAACTGATTATCTAAAGTAATATGATGGTGACGACATAAACTTTTCTTTTTATAGAATCCAACTATCTCAGCAGCTGTACCATGCAATCCCCATCTTGTACATTTCAGAGGCAATATTCCCCCGAAATACCATGTCTTTTGCATAGACTTTTCCCACTGACTACAACTTCTTCCCGCTGCCCAGATGTCGGCACACCTCTATCCATACAAATGACACCACCAGTGGGAAGCATTTCCTAACTCCCATGGCCCCTTGCCCTTCTTTGTTGCCTGGTCCTGCATTTTAAGTACCTGGTAACATAGTATCCTTCCAACCTCTTCAGGAGCTCCCTGAGGGCAGGGACCATGTCTTTACATTTGTAGTGACAGCACCAAGCACAGTTTCTAGAACAGATTTGATACTCCCTATTATCCTAAGTGACAGTAGTGTATTATTTGTTTGGCATACGATTCCTTATATTTGTTATTCAATATATTTTATAAGTAAAATGGGCTTATGCTGAAAAGGCAAGTATCATTCGATACTGATGAAATAATTTCATTTCTGGTTCAAAATGGACTTTATATTTTGATAATGTTAATGAGCCAGGTGAAAAGGAAAGGAGTTTGTTGAAGGTCTTGGTACACATATATATGCTCTGTGAGGACTAATAGACGTGTACTTTATAGAGTAAAGGAAACTAAATAAGAATGACAAATGACAGCAGAAGGCTAAAAGGAGACAAGGCTAGCAACTAAGGTATTGTCAGGCTGACTTTGCTGATTCTGTCAGGACAGTGAATTATTTACGGTTTGTGTATATGACTCTTAGGAAACTTGACCGAGAATGTGAATTTGGTTTCTGTAGCTGTCCTACCCTCATATTCTTAAAGCAGATTATGCCATAAAAGAGGACACAGTCATTTTTCTTCTACTTGGAAATTGCTGGCACCAGAACTTGACACTCTCCACAAATACTCTGTTTCTTTGTCTGTCAAATAATTCATTGGTTTTCTGAAGTTTTTTAATAAGTTGATTACTAGACTAAGTGCTTTCTTAGAGAACTTAATCTAGTGATAACCTTTGTCGACTAAAAAAAATGCACAGTTGTGAGTTATGTTTTATTTGGGGCAAAAGGAGGACTATAGCCTGGGAGACAGCATCTCAGATAGCTCTGGGAAACTGCTCTGAAAAGGTAAGGGGGAAGGTCAGTATACATGTGATTTTAGTGAAGGGGTTACGCGCGGTCCAGCACACATTTTGGCAGAAGGTTGCTGCCGGTCACAAGGAGCAGATGTCTCCGTTAATGATTTTGGTGCTTTTTTAGATGTGAGGAGATGCAAGAACAGGGCTCATAAAATCTCCTGAAAATATCTAACTCTCTAAAAGCCTGTTCTGCCAGTTTTCCCCAGAGCACAGAGTGCCTCATTCCTGGTCTCCACCCTGATCTCCTTTCAGGGGGTGTTGAAGGTGAGCAGCTGTAGTGGCTAGTGACCTAATCCTTGTAGAGGCAGATGACAAGTGCCAATTTTTAGCTGGCACCTTCTACTATACCTTATGTAAGAAAAGCAGAATAGTTTCCCTTGGGCTGTAAATATATTTACTTGCAAACTTTTCTCAGGTTCTTTTGACTATCAGTTAATCTTTACCACACAAAGTGTGAAGATAGTCACTCTCTAGTCACCCAGAGTTGAGCGGTCTGTGCAAGTTGTTAACCGTTATTACCAAAGATCAGCCCACAACATTTCTAGGCACTGAAGTATAGTAATTAATAAAACACATAAAATCTGCACCCATAATCTCTAAGAATATAAACTGTAGGAAAGCCTATTCTGGAAAATAATGACAACAGAATAGCTGAAACAACATAAACCATAGAAAGTTGCTCACGGTTTTAGAAAAACACTTGTTGCTTTTAATTTTTCAGTCTGTCAGATCTAGACTAGAGATATAGAATTGGAAAACATCTGTTGAGATAGTTATAAATGTTAGAGTCTTGTATCAGATTTATGTGAAATCATCCAGAAGGGAAACATAGAATAAAAACTAATCAGAAAATTTAAAGGACCTGAAATAGGGAAGAGTCACAAAAGTTGAGATTTTTTTTTTCTGGTTTTGTTCACTACTTTATCCCTAGCACCCCGAATTATGTATACCACAATGTAGAAATCCAATAACTATTTTCTAAGTAGATGTGTAAACTATTGTTCATTTACTTGTATCCTTTGCTTTGGATGTTAACCCATTAAAAAGTGATGATAAATACATATAATAAAATTAGCAGTAGGGACACTGAAGCATATTGCTGTACGGTCAAGTCTCTCATTCCAGTGAGAATAAATTAATACTTACTTCAAAAGTAGGATTATACCAGATAATCTGTCTAAAGGACCTTGCCTAGAAACTGATTCTATTATGAATATTCTATTAAGCACGGTAATGGTAGCTATTTTTATTATTATTAATGTTAAACTGTGGACTGAGAATTCAGAGTTCTTGAGTAGTTGTCTTCACTCTAGCAACAATTTTACTCAAATACTGAGAAAATTCTTTGAGGGTTTGAACTGATTTTTCCCTTTGAGTAAATCACTGTTAACCAAACTAACTTATTTAAAATTTAGGATACTTTTTTTAAACAAGAAATCAAACCCAATTTTTAAACAATTAAAAATAAAAACTCTAATCCAATGTATTTATATTCTTGATAATTTTCATTACTTCTCTGCATAAGAATTGTATTTAAAATATCAAGCTATTTCAGAAGCAATACTTAAATACAATATTGTGGTAATGACACTTGGTCTCATCTGGTCTTGACAATTTAGTTTTGTTTCGCTAACAAACCCAAAGGATAAAACCATTTTAAGAAAATATTTTTTCTAAAGTACACACCTTTAACAAACAATTATTCATACAAAAACAGACTTATAACAAAATTAGTTCTTGGTTTACAGATATATTCAGCTTTTAATTGGCATAAATTCAGAATCTGATTAATTTGATTGCCATAAACTGTTTATGCAAGAAGAAATCAGAAAGCTTACTGAAAGTTCAGTTTTTAGATTTGATCCTATGTTATTTTCACTAAACTTGGTTGATTTCAGAAACCGGAAGTGAGGGAGTTTGATCATTCAAAATTCTTATAGTAGTTCAATTTCGATAAAAATTGAAATACATATGGAGGAATAAGCTACAACCCATATGCAGAATCTGCTCTCACTATCTCCACCTACTACCAGTACACACTACTATGATCTTTAGCCTAGACTACTGCAATAGTTTTATAACCCGATTCCTGCTTGCCTACACAAAGGAAGATTAAACAGAGCAATATTTTTAAAAGCTCAAGTTAAATCACAACTCTCCTTCTTAAAACTTCCAAAGACGTCTCTACTTTATAGTGAAAGAAACACTCTTCATAATAAACCATAATTCCTTGCACGAGCAGACCACGTGTTGCCACTCCCACCTCAACTCTCATCAGACTCCCCTATCTTACTGACTTCCTCTTGGCCCTTTGTTTTCTTCCTTGAATACACCAAGTGTGTTCCAGCCTCAGAATCTTTGCACTTGCTGTTTCTTCTTTGTAAGATGTTCTTCTTCAGATTATCCTGTGACTGGCTTCTCTCAGTTCTTGTGTGTTTCACAAAGATCTTCCTTGAACTCTTAACTAAAACACCACCACGGATACCCATGCCCCAGTCACTCTTTATCCTTCAAACTGCACTGTTTTCTTTACAAAACTTATAGCACCTACAATTCATTCTTTCTCTCTTTACCTGTTTATATACAGAATGAAAGCCCTATGACTATAAGGATATTGTGTGTTTCGTTCACTATTATATCTTTCATGCCTCTCGCAGAGCCTCACGCATAGTAGGTACTCAATAAATATTTGTCAAATGAATGAATGACTATTTTTACATGCACATCCAAATAGATATACATGTTAGTAGCATCAAAAGGATTTGTTCCCTGTGGTGGGTATCTTTATGCTTACTCTTCAAGATCCACCACCACCCTTCACCCTGCTCTGTGCCCGGGGAGACTGACCATTTGGACAATATCAACAGCCTGACTTCTCCTTGAGTCTGGCCAATGGGGACAGTTGCAAGTGATTGTAAAGCAGGGAGAGGTGAACTTGGGAATTTTTTACCAGACTCTCTTCCCACTATATTGAACTGGGTTGGCTGCATCCCTTCAGCCCCCTACAAAAGGCCACAGTCCTATCAGATGGACATCTTCATACAGCTACTTTTTTCAGGCCTAGGGGTGGTAATAACTCCTCCTCGTGACTAGACCTAGGGTAATTTTCTTTAAACTTTGCATTAACTTTTGTAAATAGTTCCTTTATTAGACTTAAAATATCAGAGTGTGCCATCTGTTTCCTGCTAAAAACCTTCTTTTGAAATTTCAATCAAAAGGTTTTTCACCCATATTTCAAAAATAAAGAATGAATTCATCATTTGGTGGCATGGTATAAAAACAAGAGCTATGAGCACCCAACGTAAAGCAACTTAATCTAGGCTTGACATTTTTTTTGAAATATATTCTTCTTCCTCTCTAATCTAAGAATGAATATATATATATATATATATTTATACATATATGTTCATTATATATTCTTTTTTTTAACATTTTTATTGGAGTATAATTGCTTTACAATGGTGTGTTTGTTAGTTTCTGCTGTATAACAAAGTGAATCAGCTATACATATACATATATCCCCATATCTCCTCCCTCTTGGGTCTCCCTCCCATCCTCTCTATCCCACCCCTCTAGGTGGACACAAAGCACCGATTATATAAGAATATTCTTATCCACATGACCATGTGAAGGCTATAGAAATATGAAATATTTTACTTTATGAGATATTGGGGTTTATTATAATATAAATAAATAAATAAGATATAAATAAACTTGATACTTCAGGAATATGCACAGTTTACACTGTGGTTTTCTGTACCTCAATGTCTACTACTGCATATCTTATAATCACTCATGGTCCATTTTGAAAAATATGACTTCAGAGCATAGAAATAACCCAAAAATGGAAACTTGCAAGTTTGTTTTGGGGATGTTACCTCTTTTGTTGACTTTCTATTTTAAGGCTTCATGAAGTTTCCTGCATGAAAATTGGCTCCCCTGATATCAAGTTCATGTTAACAAACAACAAATGTTGTTGTTAACAAACAACAAATGTTAAATGATTCTAAGACACTATCAAACAAACTTGAATAACATATATGAATTTAGTCCCCTGGAAATTGTATATCTGCTTTGTTGTAACTTGAAGAGTCGAGTCATGTCATAATAGGAATTTCAGTTATGTGGGTGGATAGAAAGAGAACAATTGGGTGAGAAGCTTTCATTGTCAAAATTGATTCCATGGAAGCTTAGAAATCAATGATTACCAAATTTTCTGATTATCAGAATTACCTGATAAACTTTTTAAAATATAGGTTCTCAGCGTGAACCCAGAAATACTGAATTCAAATGCCCAGGAATTGGCCTGGTAATCTTTATTTCAATCAACCCAGGTTCTTCTGATGATCAGCTACTGTGGATTATTTTTTGTGGCATCTTCCTAAATCCAGTTCAACTCTATTTCCCTTTGCATGGGCAGATTTCTATTAACTCCACTTTTGCATTTGCAGATTTCTGTTACTACCTGTTTCAATTTCTTTAATAGCACCACCTTTTTTAAGAAGTGTTTCTAGTTTAATTTCAGGTGTTAAAGTAAGAATTAGAAAATGCAGTTGACTAAAGCTATATTCATTTAAGAAAAAGAAATAAAAATTTCTTTAAAAATCCTTTTATCTTTAAGCATTAACCAACATTAGTGTCTTAATACAATTTGCAATCACTAGGCTTCACATCACTAATCTAATAAGAATTGAAATATTTTTAAAGGAAAGTAGAAAAATAATGATAAAATAAATTAGGTTATAGGTGCACCTTAATTTATAAGATAGATGTGTTTCTGAAAGATTGGCTGTTGAGGTAATTTCTATTAACTAAATTATATTTTCTCATTGATTTGGGCTTATAATTGCAAAGGCATGATTCTTAAGAGTGGGGTGCAAAGGAGAATGTGGTCTTGTGGCTAAAAGAGAAAGAAAACATAATTTTAATGTAAAGTTATTTTTGAAATCATATATTTAAACATAAATTATAGCTGTTGATAAAATAATAATACTTGAAGAGGTCAAGAAGTAGTATACCTCAACCCCATGCATTTAAGGCTGTAGACATAAGTGAAGAATATGAAACCTATAAGGAGAAGCAGATTAGATAAAGCACATTGTTGCTTCCTTCCTGTTGAGTTAATATATTATCTTTGTATCCCTAGTAAGTATGGACTTTTTAAAGATCCTAAACTTAAAACAAATTTTAATTAACACTGATGCCTTAATTGTATATTGGACTGTGATATACAAGACTATGGGGATTGAGGGGGTGTACTTAGGAGCAGTGTTTCTAAAAGCTGAATTTTTTTATACATTTCCTGTAACCTAGAACATTTTGTAATATAAGTTACCGAGGTTTAGTATTTTGATAAACATTAGTTTCTCTCTGGTTAATTTCCTTTCAGTGAGGTCTGCCCAAACACTTGCAGGGTAATTATAGTTGTGTGAAATCTCATTTTCTTTATTTTTGAGCTTCAATTTTAGTCGATATAAACATTTGGTCTGACAGACTCTAAACTTTTAATGCATTAAACTTTTATAATGGCTGCTAAATTGGCCCTGTCTCTTATTCAACATTCCCCACACAGCCACCTAATGGATTACTTTTTCATTTGACGTTCTTTCCTCCCAAGCAACTTAGGTGATTTGTCCAGGCGAAGGAAGACCTTGGTAAATCTCTGATTCAGCTCACAGTAACAAACAATGGAATTCAGTCCTTCTCCAGCGAGAGCTGTGCTTCAATAGGGAGCTGACTGAGCTACTCACAAGGTGAACTCCATATGAGGGCTAGGCTCCAAATGGGGCTACAACCCTGTGATACAGATTCCAGCAGTTTTCACACTCACTTTCTAAGATGTGAAACCCCTGAGAACAGGGCAGTGGGTAGGAAGTTTTCAACATCATTCTCCTCCAGCTCTATTTAAACCGTGGAGTAGCCAGTTCAATTGAAATGTGAGGTGCTATATCAGGCAAGACCTGGTTTTCTTAAGGGAGTGAACAATCAGGAGCTGCCGGAGACTGGGGGTGGTCAAAAGACCACCTAAGTTTTATTCTATTGTCACAGAGAAGCAAAGGAATTGTGGGTTGATGGTGGCCAATTGAAAGATGAGGGGGGCCGGGGAAGCCCAAAGGAACAAGCAGAGCCTTATGCAACATTTGTGTGCCTTTTTTCTTAGACTTTTGCTGAATAATGAATCTTTCAACCTATTCCTTACGTTTCTATTATTAAATGTGTCCTGTTTGTATTATTAAAAAATTATAGATTATAATCATAAATATCTAGTGAATTCTAATAAACTTATCTTTAAAGATAGTTGCTTCTCAATTGTATCATTCCTACATATTAAAAGTTCACCTTTAAAAAAAGTCTCTTAAAAAAGAAAGTATTCTTTTAAGAAAAAAAGGAAATATATCTCTAGTCAGTATTTCAGGAGAAATCTTGTCATTTCCTTCCAGTGCAGCTCATCATAAAAGCTCTAAGGAAATAGTGTTTAAAATCAATTAACCAAGAAGACCAAAATCAATTTAACAAGAGTTAGCTAATGTTTTACTAAAGCGAACTCTCTTTTATTTAAACATGATTAATATCATTTAGGGGTTGTTATTAGTGGTGTCACTTCTAAAAAGTGTGACCAATTTGTAATGAAAGAGCCTTTGTGTACACGTATGGGATTTATGGGAAGCCAGAAATTTAATGCGGTATTAGTGATTACGTCTTTTCCTTGCCTTTGATATTTTAAGAGAACACTCCATTTTTACTCTGTCTCCTTGGAATGTCTCCCCAAAGGTCACTGAAGGATCAAGAAATACTTAACCTATAACCATCCAGGATTAAAACAACTCTATGCAAATTATACTCTAGGATGACATTTAACAATGTTGATATTAAGTAGAATCATAAAAATCAATGGCTTGTAGAGTAAGAAGGGGCTAAACAATACAGCCCAGTAATTTTCAAACAATTTATACCAGCATACTTCTTGTAAGGGCCCCAATACATACAAATGCTTAAAAATGCACCTTGCTATGACTGGAGGGATGGGTTACCTCAACTGAGCCTACTGCATTTCTGCAGAATCACAACTGCTCACCCACAGCCCAGAGACTGTAGGCTGAAAACCATACGATGATCTCTTATCTCTGCATAACAAGAAACTGAACCTGAATGTGTTCAATGCCTTGTCTATGTCAGCACTGTGCATTCACACATTTGAAACATAGCCTGATCCATATCTGGTATTAATCCTACAATTTATTTATTTATGTTGCCTTTCACTATCCATGTTTTAATATGTTGTTTTTACCTACAGAGTTTTACACTTTATATTAATTTGCTTTCTCAGATCATGGTGCTACTGCAAATTGGATCCACACATAAATTTATGTCTCTTCTTTAAAAAAAACAAAAGTATAAAACAAACTGAAAATGTTTTACTGTTGGTTGTCAATAGCACACTTTTCACCATCTTTATATACATACAAGACTCCCCGCCGCCAAAAACTACATCATGCTTATCTTTGCAAGTCCAGGTCCTGGTAATAGCAATGCTAATACCAATAGTCATCAAGGGACTGGAGATCGTATCTTCGTATACATTAGGTTGAATCATATAAAATCGCTAATATTTGAACGTTTTAATCTACAAAAACATGTTCATGTGACTTAACCTACTACAACCAGTACTACTTCCAATAGCCCTGTAATGTGACTGTTATCTCCATTCTCTAGGTGAGGAACCCGAGGTTCACAGATGGGATCCTTGCCCAGGGTGACACTGCCAGGAATATTAGAGCGGGGATTGGGCATACACATCTCTCCAAATCTCATGCCTTTTACTCTTGCACCAAGCTGCTCTACATGCTCAGACCATATGGATGTATAAAGAGAGCAAATTTGTTCAAAGCATAGTTTGGTTCCATGGGTTCCTGAAAAAGGGAAACAATTTTCAAGTGGAATATATTTCTTTATGAACTAAGCTAAGCTTCATATATTATAATAATATTTACTAAAACTGTGATCAGCTATCAGTAGTACAGATTATCTTTTCGGCTACCTCTTAAGCCCACCGCTACATCAATCAGCCGTCAGTCTTATTTAGTTTACTCTAGTTCTTATGCACAATAATACTTCCTCATCTTATTATCTGACCAGGAAATCTTTATTTTGTCTAGAATGCTGAACTAAAATATAAACATATTAGACCAAAAAACAAGAGAGCAAGGCTATTAAAATGTGAGAATGTTGCCTTGGAATTTGTATCTAATTTCAGAAACTGTTTAGGTGGAAAAATAATCAGACTTTGTGTCTATGAACTTTCATCTTTTAAATTCAAAGGAAATGAGTTAAAAACAAAAAACCACGACAGAAAACCTTCTACTGTAAAAGGAAGATAAAGTAAATAGATGAGGGAAGTAATGCTGATGTATGAAAAGATTATTTGACTCCGTCAGGGATAACATCAAATGGCTATTGAGACTGACCCAAGAAATTAAAGTGTATGTGAAGCAGATTGGCCATGGTTTTCATTCCATACTCATTCCAGAGTATTAGTCCAATAAAAGTACACAAGTGTTGCTTAAGCTGAAAACAATTTGAGAATTTTTTAACATTTATAACATTTAGTTCTATCCTTAGAAAAAGCCACTTAGACCTCTTATATAAATTATATACTTAAAAAGGAAAGGCAAAATTAAAAATGAGACACATCAGGAAAAAACATAAACCTTGGAAGATTCTCATAGTATTTGTTATATTGTTTGCATACTTTTATTTATTTTATCACTTTTTGTGGACATATATCTGAAGAGCCCAATATTATTTTTAAATAGGTGCTGTGATTCACTCAATTTTTTTTTTTTTTTTTTTGCGGTACGCGGGCCTCTCACTGTTGTGGCCTCTCCCGTTGCGGAGCACAGGCTCCGGACGCGCAGGCTCAGCGGCCATGGCTCACGGACCCAGCCGCTCTGCGGCATGTGGGATCTTCCCGGACCGGGGCACGTACCTGTGTGCCCTGCATCGGCAGGCGGACTCTCAACCACTGCACCACCAGGAAAGCCCACCACTCAATTTTTAAAAAATAATTTTTTCAATTTCTTCTTGACTTACACTCTAATTGATAATAAAAAATACTATGGGCATAAGACTACATTTCTAACAGTTTGTTTTTGTTTTAAATTTATATTAATAGAACATTGATAGCCTAGCCCAAAACCTTTATATTGCCTTCCTATAGAAAAGGTCATGAACATGATGTATATGATAAGGGAAGGATCTTCTCAGTTTAGAACAATATTTTAAATATATTCTACTACTGACATGTATAAACTCAACAGAGATTTTTTTAAAAAATCAATAGGATGTAAGGGATGTAAGGGTAATCTGGCTGCACCTCCTGTCATGAAACAGTTGTCACAGTTGATTCTGCCGCTCTGGATTACCAAGAAAAAACAACCCAACCTGTCTCTGATCCAGGGGCATCCTTTCCCATGTGGGTAGTGGGCCAAAAAGGCATCCTTCCAAAATAGAACATCTTTCTTCTATCAGTGATCTGACATAGCAATAGTCCTTTGTTTGGGCCTCAAAGAGCTTAGGATAAACTTCAGATGAGAGCTCCCCAAAATAAGTATTAAAAAGGGGAAAGAGTTGTCTCTGGCTAAAGAACTCAGGAAATTCTTCATGAAAAAATGTGCCTAGAAGGGAATGGAAGGGAGAAGGTAAATAGAAAAGGAAGGGAATTCCAGAAAAGGAAATGTCACATGGAGTAAAATAGAGTCAGGAATACCCAAATGGACCTTGCTCTTTCAGGAGTTTATCTCTTTCACTTTAAAGGATTTTTGAGTGACCCTTTCATCTGCAAGTATTTGTAACTTTGCTAAGAAGTCCTTTGCTTCAACATTCTGTGGAAAACTGAAAAACAAGACTAAAGAGACCGGTTGGTTTCTTCAAAACGATGATTCTACATGGCCTCTTGATGTTTAAGACTTTGGGTCATATATTCAGACAGATTTGTATCTGAACCACAACTCTGCCACTTCTAGCTAGTTAATTTGGTAAAGAGGATTTAGGGTAATGTGAGGACCAAGTGGGGACTTAGTAATGGGAATCCAAAGGATCATCACCAAGTTCATGTATATAAAATGTTCAGCAGAGCAAACATAAAGCACAGTCATTGATTCCGGTCAGTATCATTTTCACTATATTGCTAGAACTATTGAAAGGGAACTTGCTGCTTTTAAATAGTAAGAACAGGAAAAATTATAAATAAATGAAAATTGAATAGGTTTTGGGAAAAATAATTTAGGTATTCACCTCACCGTATACTAAAATAGAAAATACATCTTGATTTTTATAGTTAAATGTAAAAATAAACCCACAAACAAAGCAATAAAAACTGAGAACTGAATAATTTATCAAATATCTGGTTGGGGGGAACTCTCTCTATATAAAAGCATTAGTGAGATAGACACTCTTATTCATGGCTGGTATAATGTAAATTTTTTTTTGTTTTTCTCAGAAATATTTTTACAATGCATATTAAAAACCTTAAAAATGTTCATGTCCTTTGAGTCAGCAAGTCAATCTATTTAAGCAAACACTTATATTGTAATAAATAAAAAAGGTACACAATGGCTTATAGAAAAATATGTTCAAGACAGTGTTGTTCCTAAAGAGAAACAAAGAATATTATGGACTATGTCCAAAATAATTCTGGAAATAAACTAAATGTCCTATAAGAAGAGAATATATTAAATAAATGTGGCATATCCAAACTATATAATATCACAAGCCATAAAAATTATGTTTATAAGTTTAATGATACAGGAACGTTTTATTTTTCAACACTAAGCTAAAGAAAAGCAGGATACAGAATCATAAATATTAAGCTTGCAACTATAAAGCAGTATATGGAGAAAAATGGAAACACATGAAAAAAGTGTTTATTTCTCGAATGGTAAGGTCATGACTTGTTGAATTTTTTCTTTATACATTTTAGTATTTGAACATTTTCTATAATAAACAGTGCATGAGCTACTTTAAAAAGACAACATGCAAATTAATATTTTTAATATTAAAATATAAAATATACCTTAAAATTAAATCTTTTCGATGACATAAAATTTACCATTTTAACCATTTAAAAATGTACTCTTCAGTGTATTAAGTTAATTCACATTACTGTACAATCATCATCAATCACCATCCATCTCCAGAACTTTTTTCACTTCCAAAACTGAAACACTGTACCCATTAAGTAATAACTCCCCAATCTCTCCTTCCCTCAGGCCCTGGCAACCACCATTCTACTTTCTGTCTGATGATTCTGACTACTCTAGGAACCTTGTATAGTAGAATCTTACAGTGTTTGTCATTTTGTGACTAGCCTGAGGATTAATATTTTTGAAAACCCCTTTTTTCTCTCTCCAGGAAAGTACTAGAAAGCAAATCAAAGAGTGGATAAGGAAATAAAATCATAAAAGGCCAAACAGGCTCCAAAAACTTGTAAAATTGTTGAGCTATATTATGATTGGAGTGATGTATAATAATTTTAATAATGATTTGTATGTCAAAAGTTTTAGTATTTTTAGAGTTCAAGGAATTTAGACACTGTTGAAAGGATACAGCCTCTTAGGGGCAGGCATGAAAAGAAACCTAATTACCCTCTTATCAACACAGAATTATGTTATAATATTTCTTTCAAACATAAACTAGACAGAAAAAAAATCAGCCTATACTAGTGAAATTCTTATGCCAAAGTACTGCCTTCTTATTTTGATGGGTCTACAGCCTATAATTTCTACAGCCAAAGTAGTTTTTAGTAACATTCTGATTATACTTAAATTATAAAATATATATAAAATGACACAGTAATTACTAAGTTTCATATCTATATTTTTGAAAATTAAGAATATCTATAGTATGTTTTATAGTTACAGTTAGCCACCTTAATATAACAGCTTGAAGTACAAAAACGTGGTATTTGACTTGACGTTTTCTTCAGGTCTAATAATTGAGATTCTCTGTATATCAGGTACACTTATAACCAAATACACACACGTCAGTTCTGCATACAGGGAGCACACAGACTGACATGGATTCACTTAGCTGTCATACGTTCTCCACATTGCTCCAAAGTAAAACTTTATTGATAAGTTTAGTGTGTCCCTACCCAGTTAAACTTCTGAAGTTAGGTGAGGCATCATATTGTGTGACTATTTCAGCATAGATGGAATTATTACCTCAGAAATCTTTAAGAGGGGATTAGATGGAAAAGGAAGCTGGATGGGCAAGTTTGAGTCCCAAGAACATCCCTGTATGTTTTTTGTTCTGAATATTAGTTTCAGTGCAGAACCTGATCTGGCACTGAGAGAAACTGTGTGGGAAGTGAGACAGTAAAACGGGCAGCTTGAGGGTCTGATGGAGAGGAAGAGGGATCGATAAAACAGAGAGTGATATCAGCTACAAAAGGAAATTGTGTATACCATTAACACAAACATTTATGATACTCCGATCTAGTGTTTAGAGACAGTGGTATACTTAGAGTAAAAGCTGGAGTTGAATCTGTAGACTCTGTACTGAGAGGAATAACTAAGAGACGGAAATGCTGAATTCTGCACTGAGAGAAATAACTGAAGGTTGGAGATACCAAGACTCTGTACATACCAGTTGTTATGGATTTTGTTTTGAATAATAATAAAGCAAAAGAGGAGGGAAAAGAAATTTGAAATTTGCTTTTATAACATGAATCTTGGCATCACCATTTTGGAGCATTTTCTTATGTTAACTATTGTTTTGAACGTGCATATCTTTCTTTTGAATTTGTGACTTAATACTGTACTGGAAGAGGAAAATACATGATTTGAAATATATGAATAGCATGAAGTGAAGACATTGAAGCATTAGTGAACTGACCACTAGTTTGACCTTTTCTTGTTTTATTTTGTCTTTTTTTCTTTTGGACCTTTTCGAAAAGACAGAAGGTCTGTCCTTTGGCAATAAATTAATTTAGTGTGCCTCCTTTAAAAAGCAGGGGACTGGGTGGCTAGCTCCTCCCTTTAGAGTGGATGATGGTCATGTGGAAAGGAAGTGGTAATAAACCCCTAACACAAAATACTTAACTGTAATAAAAAAATATTTCTTTCAACTTTTGCTATTAGGTATTTTAGGTCAATTAAATGTCATTTTCATTCCAAGTCTTAGTTATTATTTTGGACTTTACAAATGACTGTTTAAACCTGCCGTCAGCTCATAAGCCTCCTCCAAAATTGTTTTCCTTTTCTTTAGGATTCTGTTACGACGTTGTGCCTTGAAAACAAAATATAATCAAACATGTACAAGTGACTTCAATAATTACATTTGTGGAAGCTTTCCAGTTTGCTCGGTATAACAAATTCAAGTATAAATTTATTGCTGAGGGCAAAATCAAAGTAATGTCCTGCAGTGACTTGGAAATTTAGTTAACATGATAACTAACGAAAGTTTCTGAAAGAATAGACAAATTGCTCCCAACTGAACATAAAAGGGGATGACATAAGGTTAGACAAAAGATTCATGATTTAAGTGCATTTCTTTTGAAATGCAAAAATCTTTACAGCTCTCCTTGGAAAAAATCTTCTGGGTGGTATCATTTGTGTTGAGGGGAGCCTAGAATGGGCTGGTAGGGTGCTAATGGAAAGTACTACAGTCTTGGTGTTTGGAGATTAACGTGTGGAAATCCCTGCAGCAGTTGCTGAAGGTGCCCACATAAATCTCTGCCTTACTGCTTGAGAGGCATTTTACTTGTTGCTGCTTGTAGCTTGATGTTTTACGCAGTTTTATTGTTTAAGAGGTATCTAACAAAGAAAGAGCCTCGACACTATCTACTGGCAGACGCAGTTCTACTATGAGCACCTCGACGTTTCCATTTATTTATTTTAAAAATGCCTTCGCCAGGATCGCTGCAACCACCATCAGCTCAACAGTCAAAACTAAATCGTCATCATAAGAAGATATCCAAGTGACTTGTAAAAAGCCTGTATGATCATATGCTTGGTTTTAAATCTCTGAGGGTTTTTTTTAGATTATTTTTTATGTGGACCGTTTTTAAGGTCTGTATTGAATTTGTTACAATATTGATACTCTTTTTTATGTTTTGGTTTTTTGTCAGTGAGGCATGTGGGATCTTAGCTCCCCGACCGGGGATGGAACCCCCCTGGCGTAGGAAGACAAAGTCTTAACCACTGGACCACCAGGGAAGTCCCTGTCTTTTGTTATAATGTTGAGAGCCTACTGTAGTCTCCTTCAGTCCTGTAGGTTTCTAATAATAAAACTTCATGGAATCCCTCCAGACCACTTAACATCCAGGGTTAAACTTTGACCTTTATGATAGCCATATCTGTATCATTATAAGCTGTGCTATATCAGGGATGCTAGTATCCTTTTTTATTTTAATAGAGGGTTGTGATATTAGAATAAAGCAGGTACTTTATACATATGTAATGTCACAGAGATGAGCCAGCTACCAGGAATGTCCATAACTTTTCAGTCTACACTTGGCCCTGAAGAACAACTGCTAACATTCTAACAGCTTCCCATAAATACAAGCATGATGGATTAGACCAGATGTGCCAATGGAAGACTATCAAAATAAACACCACTTCATATCATAGCTTTCAAAGTAACTTTGTGTCACAGAATCTGAAACTTGAGGCAGTGATTCTTTATCTTTTGCGAAGGGCTCAGGCCCAATTATTGCTACAAGAGCTGAAATCCACGCTTTCTACATGAGCAAAATAAGTAATAGAATGTCTGCTCTTAAGGAGACTAGTCTGAGACAGACATTTCTGTTATAGGATGGCATGTAACAGCACTCAATAAAAATTTGTTGAGTGATTTGAATGAATCCTTTTTCCCCCAATCTTTTTTATTTTAATTAGTGCACCTCATCATATCTAGGTGACCTATCCAGAAATATGTGCAAGCATTTTGACTAACATGATATATTTTGGGGTTTGTCTTTGATGTAAAAGCTAGTATTATAAAGCAACAGCTTTTTAAGGGTGAGGTTAACGGATTTGTAACTAGAAGAATAGAGTCAAACTGCTACTTATCAAGCATTCAGATAAAAAAGCAAATTACATCAGCCATAAAAAGTCATGTAGCTCAAACATCAATTCTAATTCATAAGCGTTTCTGGAGACAGGGCAATATATAATTGTATTTCTCAGTTGAAGCAATACTATTTCAAGGAAAATTAATATAGAAGTCTGAAAAACAATAATGTTAACAAATCCCTCTATATGTCTTTCTGATGACAATAGTGATGACAACATCATATTACAAAAAAATAAATAAATAAATCTCAGTCTGAGGGAAACAGGTAGAAGAATCCCACTGAAGCCCCTAATGAGGTTAGGCCTCTTGTCAGGCTCATGGACCAAACACTCAGAAAGTGACATCTCCAGGAGACTGGCATTGTGTACGTTAGAGGGGCTGATACTAAATCGCTCAACCACTGCTTCCAAAGCTCATGCAAAGCATACACAGACATTTCTAGTTTGGACACCCCAGAGAGCATATATAGCAGCAAAAGTCAATTGGACAATAAATGCAAAACCAAATGGTGAATAGGAAATTGCTACATGCACTGCCTGAGTTGCTTTAACTCTTCCAAGATCATATGAAAGGAACTGTTAACAACCATCTTTGACAGTGTGGTACTTTATTAAACTACAGCAGTTAGCATAGTCCTCTAAGCACTGAGAGCTAGCTTAAGGACCAGACAGGGTCAAACTCAGAACTCTAGTAAGGGTATTAGTCAAGCACTACTCTCTAACCCACTTTGCATATTTAATTAAGTGGAGGGGGAAACATGACGGCTAAGCTGGCTCAAAAGTCCTCTGGTGTGCACAAATGAGGCTACATCTCAGTTTTCTTACAAGACAAAAGTCAAGTGGGTAGAAAGAAATCAGAAAGAATACTTAACAAGAGCTGCAAAGCAAAATTAGAAGCCCAAAGAATATCAAATCACATGGCTTTCTCTAGGTATTTTTTTTTTTAGTGAAACCAAGCTTATCAAACACTCCTCTCTCCTTCCTTACCCTCCTGTTTTTCTGTCGTCTCACCTTTGTTTTCCTTTTCTTTTTCATTTCCTTACTCCTTTTCATAACGGATTGAGGCAAACAAACAAGGAACTGCTCCTGAAATTCCCTAGTTCACTAATTGCCAACGCTTCTCTCAAGTTAAAAATGTTCAGCACACCCTCTCTATAGCCAGAAAGCAATGATTAACATTAAATTAGTTAACACGGTTTAGTGGAAATGAAATAGATTCTGGTGTCAGTCAGGTCTCAGCGCTCATTTATTTTTGTACTCTTTTGTCAAAGTTACTTAATTTCTCAGAGCCTCAATTTTTTGTTGTTCATAGCGAACAGTCTTTTCTTTGTCTCTCATCTAAGTCCTCCGAGAACTTTACAAGACCATCTGACATCTCTTGTCTACTTTTATCTTGATTCTATGCACCTGAGGCTTCTCACTTACCTCCACCTCTGGCTCCATGCTACCATAAATAGGATTCAATATATGTGGAATATTTTCTTCCTTTTCAAAATCTTCTAACATCTGACTTCCCTGTTTCATTACTTTGGTGTCTATAAGACATCCGATAATTTCTCTCTCCTTTCTAGCACCTCTCTTTCACCCTGAGGTTTCAGTGCAACACATAGCACTGAGTGTAGTGCAAAGTTTCATTGATTTGTAGCATGTCTATTTATGAATTTAGTTCAGAAGTTGGTCTTGATTTCATATATGTTTCTCTGTATGAATATAGCTTGTGATATGTTTCAATCTTTGTTATGGATGTTGCTTTAGATTGAAAGTTAATAGACCGATGAGACTGTATTCCTTCAACTTGATGTAAGAGGCCCAGCATGTGAGTGTGTGTGTGTTACTGCTTGTTAGTAATTTTGGTGACTGGCTGGCTTCTGTTGGGGCTAATGTACATATGAAAAAGTTGCCAAAAATCATGGTTCATAATTTGGGGAGCTTCTAAGTTTAGAGAGTATTTTCTTTTTTGAATTAAAAAAAATTGAATATAGAAGAAAACTGGTGTGGGAAGTGGACTAGTGACATAGAAATTGAGATTTGGCTAATTCTTTTCTTTATTTTAAAACAGAAAAGCTGTACAAAGATGAGAATTAAGCCTTCCCTCTAAGACGATATTAAATAATCAACAGAGGAAATGACTTAAGTCTTCTATTTATTGCCATAGGCAGTTGTGTAAATCTGGTTCTGGGATAATCTTTACTACATTTTGCAATAGGCATTCTGTAATAAACATTAATAAGACCAGGATCGAATATTTTTATTTAGTATTTTTGTATAGAGACTATAGTTATTTAGTATTTCTTCTAACATTTTTATGGTATAGAGTTATTTTTAAATTTTGATATATTTTAACTATACAAAGATTTTTAAATGGACTAATATGTATAAATTAAATTTTAATCAGGAAATCACTGGCAGTTGTAATAACAATTAACAAAAGGCAATATCTGAACTCAAAAATTCTAAGTTAAATTAATATAATTTTTTAAAAACTAATTTATGAATAAGATAAGGTATCTATTATTAATTTAAATTGGCCTCCCATCCTTGAGATATATAATGAGATTATAATAGATGATCTTAAGGCTATCATTCAATTCTGAAATTCTAAAATGGATCATTTAAAGTAAAGTTTTTAAATTTTAATTTTTCTCTCTGTTTAGTCTTCTTTGTGTTAGACATACATGTGTCTGTTTGACTATATATATGATAAACTTTTTTTTTTTTTTTGCTGTACGCGGGCCTCTCACTGTTGTGGCCTCTCCCGTTGCGGAGCACAGGCTCCGGACGCGTAGGCTCAGTGGCCATGGCTCACAGGCCCAGCCTCTCCGCGGTGCGTGGGATCTTCCCGGACCGGGGCACGAACCCGTGTCTCCTGGATCGGCAGGCGGACTCTCAACCATTGCGCCACCAGGGAAGCCTTATGATAAACTTTTGATTTAAATAGGCTTAGAATGCATATTACCAATGTTTCCCAAGATTTCTACTAATCTATCATTCATCTACTTGGCTTTTAATAAACAAAAAGTTATTTTCCCAGTTTGAATTTATTAAAACTTGTAATGGTTATATTAATTTCTTAGGGCTACAATAACAGGTACCACAGACTTGTTGGCTTAAGCAACAGAAATTTATTCTCTCGCAGTTCCAGAGGCTAGAAAATCAGGACCATGTTCTGAAGGCTCTAGGGAAGAATCCCTTCTGACTTCTTTCAGAGTCTGGTGGCTCCAAGCATTCCCTGGTGTAGAGCAGCATAACGCCAATCTCTGCCATTGCCTTCACATAGCTATCTTCTCCCTGTGACTTCCGTGTCTGTGTCAAAATTTTCCTCTTGTCTTAAGGACCCTAGTCATTGGATTAGGGCCCATCCTAATCTAGCATAAATTCATTTTAACTTGATTAAATTTGCAAAGACCCTATTTCCAAACAAGGACACATTCTGAGGTTTTGGGCGGACACTACTCAACCCAGTACCAAAACATATAGTAATAAATTAGAGTTTCTCTTTAGCCTGCAATAACCTATACTGCCATAATGAATTTAAATAATTCCTTCCAAAAGCAAGGAAGTCTGCAGGGGGTGGATATGTGGGATGGTAAATAGAGCTGATCAACGAATATTTCCAGCTTCTTCGCATCCATAAAGGGGGAGTGGGGTGGATATTTTTTCTTGTTTGGGCAACAAAATAGAAATAGTGTAATTCGTCCCCAACCAAGGAATTTAACAGCCATATTCTGCTTTTCCATTTGTTCAGAAAGTGAGCGCTCCAGCAACCTAGATCCTGGAATGAGGATGATGTAGAACAGTCTCCAATAGACTCACAATATAGCAAGAAATAAACCTTATTGCTTAAGACTTTGGAATTGTTTGTATTTGTAGAATATGCATCCTCAATGGCAGTGATGTAAAATTGGTTTTGGAGGGCAAACAAAATCTTACTCTTTTTGTGTATAAAGTACATACATACATGCAGCGCATAAACATATGTACTGTATCTGTGGTATTAAATTCCACGGGGAGCTGATTAGGACAAAAATACCTAAAAATGAATCTTAGCGTAACCGTGAGAAAAAGGTTGAGAAACTCTGCCATAGAAAAACCTAGTCTATCCTGCGTGATACCATAGGTTTGTTGACACTGAATATGAGTTAGTTTCAAATTATGACACTTTCAAAGTTTTTTCAATTTGAGCTTTCATTAACTACTCTGAACTGTGGGGCTAAAAATAACATTACCCTCATATGCTTTGTGATATTAAATAAGACAATCAATATAAAAGTCTTATTGAAGTGCTTGCCACATAGTTTTTAAAAGTTAGGTATTTTTCTAATATTAATCATGGTTCAATGTCCTGTGAAGAAATAAATACCACATTTCCATTTAAACTTTAGGCGATATTCAAAGTAGCTTATTATATTTGTCAGAATAAGCTAAGTGCTAAAACAAAGAATACAAAAACTTCAATAATTTATTAAGTATAATAATAATTATAAGTTATTTTTTTGTCCAACTCAATGAAAAACATTCAGGAGAGAGTGTGATCATTCGCTCTACATACTTATTCTGGGACTCATTTATTCCATCTGGTGGTTTGGTGTTTTCTACAGGGTTTGGCCATCCAATGAATGATAGAATAAAGTGTCTGGGGTGCTATGGGAGGTATCTTAGAGGCCAGTCCCAGAAGTGCCTGCACTGGCCACATCTCAGTCACATGATATCTACCTGCAAGGGAGCTGGGATATTTAACCAAGCTCTCAGTAGAAGAAGGAAAGAAAATAATTCGAAGTTGCCATACAGCATTGTCTCTGCCGTCATGAAGGAGATTCATTAATACACTCCAACACCCTAAGTGTTGGAAATCAGTTAAGATGTTCACTGTGCAAGTCCTTGAAAACCATCATTCATACACCCATCTGAGTAGGCACTATTTTAATCTTTTTTTTTAATGGTTGAAACAATTGTAAGATCACACTGTAAGTGGTATAACCAAAGTTAGATCTGCTTGTTCCAGAGCTCCAGCTCTTAGCCAGCATGCTCTATAATTTCTCCAATTAGGCATTCATTCATCATTCCGTCTCCTCCCAGGGATAATGAAGTAGAAATGCTACTTCACAGTTAGATTGGAGAAGAATAAAATTTTCCCAATGATGAGTGAATGGTTTACTTAAGAATATTGTGAAATCCCTGGAAGTCTTAAAATAAAATGTTTTCATCTCTTTTTTGATAATTTAAGCATGATTCAGAAAAAAAGGCTGGAAAATAGACTACCAATGAACCTATAAAGTTTTGCTTCACCTTTGTGACATAATGTCTTTTTAATGTGTGTGCTTCGTGGGAAGTAGAGAAGGGAGGAACAAAATAATAGGTAAGTAATAACCTGAACTTAAGCCAGATGTAGAGACAAGCTAAAGAAAGAAAAATCCCACAGTGCTCATCATGCTATATAATTTTCATTGACCTTGTCTATAGCAATCAGTGCTTCAAACACTCATGATTGCTAGATTGCCGAAGGAAAGGATCATAGATTAGTAGTCTTTGAAAAATTAAAGAATAGAAAGTTGGTGAAACATTTCTCTCATTGCTAAAAATTATAAGTTAATTTTTAGATGCTCAATATAGCTTACATTAGATAAACATTTAAATTGTATAGTCCTACTAAATATAAAGAGCTAGTCATTGAAAATAAAGTATATTAAAAATTAAAACAAGCCAATTTGATAGGAGGACCATACCGTTTGTATGAAATTGTCAAAAACTACACCAGCATTTTTCAATTTTAATGATTTGATTTTTCGATCTTTTTACATTAGTATTAGTATATAATGGAAAAGCCAAAATTACTCAGAAAACAAAAGTCACTTATACCTATACTGCTTTTTAGTAAATGATGAATCACTAGAAACTGCTTAAGAGAGACTTTTTATCCAAATTGAAATATTTGGATCTGAAGTACTTTATATGTCATATTATTCCTTCATTTGTAGTTTTGTTTCTAAACTTGTACCATGACAACTTTTTCAGATATTTCACTTTTTAAAAAAAGATTTGTTTTTGATGTGGACCATTTTAAGTCTTTATTGAGTTTGTTACAATATTGCTTCTCTTTTTTATGTTTTGGGTTTTTTGGCCATGAGGCATGTGGGATCTTATCTGCCCCACCAGGGATTGAACGCACACTGCCTGCACTGGAAGGTGAAGTCTTAACCATTGGACCCCAGGGAAGTCCCCAGATATTTCACTTTATCACTTTAGTAAGAGAATGTGTATTTACATCTCTCACTTTTTAAAGCAAAGTTATATTACCTAGCCTCCCTGCTGGTATCTAACAACTGAAAACGTAGTACTCATTGTAGAAGGACTTCAAGAACTCTGCAGGCAGCCAGAAGTTATTTTATCAGGCAGAAATAAGATAATTTGGATATTGGAAGAAAATCAGAATTTGCTCCCGAGCAGATTAGTTCTTCTGTATGACAGAACCATAGGCAGTTCAATTGGATTACATGTGCCCTTGGATTAATTCCATGATATTATTGTTAAGAGAGAGTAAGCAACTTCTTTTGAATTGAAAGAATCCATTGTTAAATAGTCTAAAAGACAACTCAGTGAGCAGATAACTAAAAATTTTGGCCTATAGGTATGATGAATCTTTTCCTAAATCTTTGCCAATCCCTTCTTCTTAAGAACAACAAAAATTCTGTTTTGGAGTTTTAGAGAAACCTTCTTATTAGGATTACAGTTGTGTTACTAAAATTCAATTATACAAAGCCCAGGTTGGAGCAGATGGACTTGGAATAGTTTGGCAAAAAATCAAAGGGATTTTCTTGGGTTCATTATGTTGTGATATAAAAATAGCAAAAAGTGTATTATTTAACATCATTGGAATTAGGCTGTATACTAAAATTAGAACTCGAGAGCTTTAAATAGAGATGATAAAATAACCAGCAGTAAAAGACTATGTAGGGCTAGGAAGCCTAGCCTGTTATGGTCAGAGGCCCCATAGATGGAGGTGCACCTGTAAATAATTTCTATCTTGGCAAGACTGACAATTCTGCTTATTTCTAAGAACGCTTTCCTAATCTAGATGCAAGGTTATCTTCCCCACCAAAGAGCTACTTTTTAATTTATGGGCCGAGGTTGCGGTTTCATAGATCACTTAAATGGAGGGAAGGGGGTAACGGACAACCTCAGAATGAGGAGTACTGACCTTAAGGAGATAAAATCTCATTGATGAACTCTGAAATAGCTTTATGTGTTTTAAAAAACTCTAAATTTTAAGGTATACACACTTAGAGAAATTATGCCTCGATATTATTTATTATTAATACTTAATGTAATATTTTATTTAATCAAAAGCTATGTTAAGTTTGGAAGTATCACTGAAGTTTTCAATCAAGATAGAAAATAATTTTCCAAATTGATTTTAATTCTAAAAAAAAGAAAAATTCTTCTTGACCACAAATGACGGTATTTGGTAGAAAATACTTTGTTTTTGTGATATATTGCTACATTTCAGTCAACTTAAATCTCAGATCTCTAAGAATGGAATATTTTAATAACTCCATGTAATGTACCAAAAGTACTAATCATAGATAGATACATAGATAGGCAGACTGATTACTTACAGAGTATTAGTGAATATCGAAAATGAATTGACTGAAATCAGATACTTAGAACATATTTCAGAAGAACAAAATGCAATTTATCTTGGCTTCCTCAAATCGTTTTGCAACAAGTTGGAGTGTAATAAAAAGAAGAATAACCTAAGAGCACATGAGTCATTCTTCTCTGATCTGGATTTTTAATGCTTCGCTTATTTTAATTGTCCTGTGTTCTTTTGTAGATAGTAACCTATACGTTTCATGTAAATGTGTTGCTTCTGCATAGTATGGTAAGACAATCTTATATAGAAAAATTCAAACTGAACTGATAACAAATGGTCTTCTGGCTGTAAAAAGATTCTTCAATTTTGGTAACAAAAATCGATTATGTATTTCTATATGTTTTGATGTACCAGATCTTAAATTAATCAATCAAAGCAATTTATTATAGTGTTACAGTGTTTCTACAATGTGGAAGATATTTTAAAACCCTTAGGAGCATAGATTTTGTAGAGAGATCTGGATTCAAAGGAAGATTGCACTTTTTATTAATTTGGGTTAGATATCTAAACTTCAGTTTTCTCATCTGTACAATGGGAATAATATCAACCACATAAGGCTCTCATAGGATTTAAATGATTTAATGAATTTTTAAAAACTAGAACAATTCCTGCCATATAGCAAGTGCTCACCACTTCATAGTAGATATTAAAATTATTATCAGGGATCAGTTAATTTACCTATGTATACCACCTTGCAACTATAATGAGGGCATGATGGAAAGAGTAAAAAATAAATAGATTGGGGTTTTTCAAATTATACCACATCCTTTGGGAATCTGGTATGGAAAAGAAATATTTAATATTTTATATCTTATATTGTGCAGATTGGCTTCAGATGAGTATTTTATGTTTCTCCAGGAATGCCAACTCAGAAGTGCAATCACAAAGAAGATCATTTGATCACCTTACCCCAATTAGGGTTAATTATAGTCTCCTACACATAGATGTCTTTAGATATCTTAAAATATATATTTATCTGGTAGGCACATTTTGAGCACATAATAATACCATTCCAGGTTTTACATAGATTTCCATGTACATTTTCTACTTAGCAGCTTGTTTAGAGAAGAAAAAAAAAAAAACCAGTTGATATTTGGGAAGATATTATAGCTAAGTGGCCATTTAATTTTATGTATCTTAAACCTTCTAATCTGGCGATGCGGGTGCTTCATTGTTCTAAGCTATTTCTGGCTTTGTCTTAATGAAAACCTAAAAAAGAATTTTTTAGGTAAAGCACTACTAAAATTGAATTTCCAACTTCTACTAGAATGTTCAGGTTTTAAAGATTTTCCTTTTAGAAAAACCAAGTGAGGGATCCATTTCTTCTATAGACACTGCTCACTAAAAGTGTGTTAAATTTAATAGAAATGTAAACTTTTCTCTAATACAGATCTTATCAAACCTCCCAGAAGGTAGTGTCTTTGTTCCCCTTGGACTTATTATTGTCCATATTACATTTCTGTCTGTAGACTCTTACAGTAACTGTTAGTGTTGAGAGTTTTGGTCATAATCTTGAACCATCACTTGGTATGAGAGTCTTATATGTAAAGTTATCAGTTTTCCTTGGTCACATTTTATGTCAAATGAGACTGACAGAGTATTCTTTTTAAACATCATTTATGAACTTACCTTCAAGAAAAATCACAAAACATAGACCCCTAAATTCCTTTGTTACAGACATTATTAAATAATGTAGGTAATGTATTGCAAAAAGATGGCACCAGACTGAAATCAATGGTGTGTTTTGTCACCTTTAGTAAGTAAAGTATGAATGCAAAATGATGATGCTTGGTCCAAAATGCCAAATAAATATAACCAAAGGAATGTCTCTTAAATAAATCTTTTCTCTGTGTGAGGTCATTTGTCATACTCTATACAAGGACAACTTTCTGTGAGATGTGAGGTAACATTTTTCTGCCCTAGGGAACAACAGCAATTGCTAGGTCATTCTCCTTCAAACTACCCTCCTCCAACTTCCCACGCACACCCTTTCTGCCTCTGAGTGACTTTATAGATCACCTAAGGAAAGGCATTTGTAGATGGTTGAGTGTAACATATATGAAGTCAAATCTACCTTCTTCCCTCCAGATGAATAGCCATGACAAAACTCTTCAAGATGAAATGTCCCAATATCGTCCTTTCTGAGATCTACCTTAAAATTAAAGAGCTTTAAGTCTATATGATTTGTTAATTTCTGCATTATTATTAGGGAGACTTTACTTTCAGAATATTTTCTGTTGTACCCATGTAGGGAAATTTGAAATAGAGATTGGGTGGTGGTGGTGGTGGTGATGCATTAGAGGAATAAAGTAGGCTTTGTAATCCCTGATTTTAAATCTAATCAGATTGTTTAAAATGAAAAATTTAAAGAATTATAAATTATTTGGCGACATTAAAGATAGATAAGAGAGATATTAATCCAATGAATTTTGTCATTTTCCATGACCACCATATCATCTAAGTTAGACTTGGCCCTTTGGGTTAAAAAAAAAAAAAAAAAAAGCATGTGAACTTGTCTCGCCCTCCCCTCCCCACTTCTTTTCTTAGAGTGGGAAAAGAATAATACATTTAGAAATCATTACTGTGAGAATTCAAGTGATTTAACTTCAGCACACTAATGCACTTTTTTAAAACAACTAAATAATGTATATAAAAATTGTGCTGAAATTACTCTTAATGCTTCACAAGAAGAGTGGCTTGTTTTATTCTTCTGCAAGACTATTTCATTACCATAATTTTCAAGCATGCAGAGGTGCCATAAAAACTCTGCTAATTACTTGTGTGTCACTGACCATTTTTTTTTGAAACACACAATATCACATCCATAAGAGGCAAGGGAGCGCTAAATTGAGTGGCAACACCAAAATGTACCACCAGACAAAGGCTCTTCTTCAAACTGCTTCACAAGGCCACGAACAGAAAGAATCTTTTCTAATATTTTCCAGTAGGGGGAACTAAAGACTCACCATCCAGCTTTTAGCTCGGCTCGGGAACCTGCGCGAGTTCTTATAACCCGCCTTGTAATCATCCGAACTAGCATCAAACAACTACCAGCGAGCCTGTGATCACACGTGGGCCGGGCTCCACCGGCCACACCAGTGGCACCCCAGACACTAGCATCCCTTTGATCTAATGTGGGCTGCCTTAATCTTCCCGGTCCTGAATGGCATTCACTTGGTGGGTTCTGCCTTAATTTTCAGGATTTTGTCATCTTTGGGCTGCAATTCAGCTGTTTTTGAGCTTCGTTAGCTCAGTTGGGTTTTCAGGTTTTCCGAACTTCCTTTCAGAGGTGATAGTCTCTGGAGGGTAATAACTTCGGGTACCGGTCCCCCGCACCCAAGCTCCCTGATCTCCTTTCTCCATCCTAAGCGTTTTCTGAACTCCCTGGCATCCCTCAGCCCCGCGTCAAATTCATCTTTGTGGGGGTCATAAGGCAACTGAGTAACAGAAGAGGGGATGCCACCCTTTCCCCTCCCCCCCCACCCGGGATTCCTCAGGGGGCCACAGATCTTGGCTAAAACAAGCCAGTGGAGACTACAGATTTCTGTACATCTCCCTCCCCCCTTTTTTGTGCCTTTTTAACGACGGAGAAAGCACCCCGACACAACCTTTCCGCTCCAAGAGGTGGTTATATTGTTTCCTTTCCTTTTCTCCCTCCCGCTCAGCTTCTCATTTTGCTAAAAGGTGAAGAGTGAATGTTTGTGTGATTTTAACGGGTAATGAGGCTGCACCCGGGGTCCTGGACGGATGATCTTTTTCCAGAAAGCGTGTGCATCTCCGTGCATCTCCGGCAGACGGAGGGATGAATAATTAGGAAGGGCTTCCATGAAATCGCTCACCGAGAAAATTACCTGCCCATTAAACGGGACGCGGCGAAGGGCAGGAGGCTAGAGCCCACCTATCCCCTCCCGAGGCGGGAAGCAGGGGGGGACGACGAGGCGCAGAGAAGGGGAAGGAGTTGACCGGTAGCCTCGGCTCTAAATTTGTTAATTTCTGTCCCACTAGGACTCTAGGCTTTCCAGCTCCCCCTTCCCCCACTGCCCAGCGGGCTGGCGCCCCCTGTGCGGGCGGGTGGCGGAGCGTGGAAGTGGAGGCTCCGTGCACCCCCTCATCACCCCCCGCCCCCCTCCCCGGGGCAGACTCCAAGCAGCTTTCATTCCTCCCCTCCCCTCCCGCCTCTTCGCCTTCCCTCTAAGTCCTTCCACCCGCGGCAGCTGCAGGAGGAGGCGGACGCTCTGCTGCGGGGCCGCGGGAGCAGCGGCAGCGGCGGCGGCGGCCGTACCAGGTGGACTGGCGGCTAGACCCGGGCGGGCGGCTGGACCGCGCGCTCCCCTGCTCTCCCGCTCCTGGGCCCCTGGGCTCACCCGCCCCGCTCCGCACCCGCCCGCCGCCTGCCGCCGCCCGGGTTCACAGCCGCTCGGAGGCGGCACCGCGGGGGGGTGGCAGCAGCCTCAGCCCTGCCCCTCTATCCCTCCCGCCTTCCCTCCCTCCCTGCAGCCCCACCACGTAGGAGTTCGGATTCTCCACCCGCCTCGTCCCTATTTCCCTTTGCCTCTCTTTCGGGAACGAGAGAGGTGGAGGGAGGCAACGAGGTTGCAAAGGAGAGGGCCGCCAAATCGGCCCGCCTGCAAAGTGTTGCTTTGACACATCCTTATTATGGAAGTTTAGTGAAAAAACTCTGGACGTGGAGCTGCTACCCAGACGGAGACCGGGGGAAAGGAAACCAGTGGGCAGGCCAATGTTTTTTTTCGGCAGCGCGCTGGCAAGTTTGTGGAACACTTTCTAGGAATTAGGTCTTTTTCCTCTCCCGTCATCTTCTTGACTTCTGAAGAACGAACTTGGCTTTGGATTGCCATGAAGCCTGAGGAGAGGGGGTTAGACACACTTGAATAATCCCTCCGGCTGGGCTGAATTCGTGGGAATTTAGGAAGCCACAGTGAGGAAATACAGCAGCCTTGGGAGTGCTCTCTGTTAATTTGGATGGATCTAAATGTGCCCCATTCAAGACCTCTCCACTAACCCCTTCTGATCTTGCCATTTGCTCTTCTTGACTTAATTAGCAGCTAGAAAAGTCTAAACTTTGGACCTACCTCTTTTTTTGATACTTATTTTTGTACTTTTGCTCTCTGGGATTGGTTTCTTAAACAATCTGGATCCTTTTTAATATGTCAAAATGAGTCGGCTGATGTTTACACAACTACTGCTCTGTGGATTTTTATATGTTCGGGTTGATGGTAAGTTAAAATGTTTCTATCCTGTCCCTCCCCCCCCCCCAAAAAAACCCCAACATTTCTTTCTGAGTCGGATGTGGGCTATAAATAAAATGACATTATATCCTTTGGTCCCTTTTGGCCAGGCATGGGGGCTTTGGGGGAAGCAGAGGTTTTAAGTCTTTTGTTTCTAAACTGCTGCAGATGGAACGTGTTAGGAGTCACCTATTGTTGTAATTTACTTAATTAATTGAGGAGTTGGGTAATAAATGATGGGCTCTCAGTTTTGTTAGAAAAAGAAATGTGAAAGTAAATCTCGTGAACGAGTCTAATACTCTTGTGCTTGTTCTCCATTTGGGGTTTGTTCTTGTATCTGAACTTTGGCTTAGAAATTCAAGTGAAGTAAGTAATAGATACCCCAGTGAAGGTGCAGTAGGTTAGGAATTTGAGTCAGGGATCTCAGAGATCAATGTGTATCACCTGCGTGCTGGTAAGTGCTCTCCTAGCGTGATATCAGAATGAAGATTTAGATGATAGGGAGAAAACTGTCAAAAGTAAGACAGGGCGAGGCTCCAGGAAGGGGGAAGCAGAAGCTGTGGGCTGGCTGTGGGTACAGAACGCTCAGCTCAGTCCCTAGTGGCAAACACAATGGGGATCTGAAACAGGTGCTGTAGGTGTCTCCCTCTAGGTTGAGTCAGTCTGTCAAGCAGACAGCATTCTGCCTCTGATTCTCCTGTCTTTTGTTCAGATTTGGTTTCCTGGGGTATTTTCATAGGATGTCAGTTTCCTGTGGGAGGATTGCAAAATCCTTTTTTGTAGCTCTTTTGAATGATGAGTGGAAGGAATCGTTAACATGCTTTTTTGTTTGTTTGTTCCAAAGAAGAAAGTCAAAAGAACAATTTGGTATTAACCTACCAACTTTAATTTTCACATCAATGGAAATAATTGGTCTAAAGAGAAGATTAGAGCATGATATTTTTGCCTGCATGTGTGGATTGTAGTACTTTAGATTTTTAATGACTGTACTTATAAATAATCTGAGGTGTATTGGTCCAGATACTTGAGCCATTATAGTAGCTTGTTGCTACATAAACTTTCCTCCAGTATTTGCATTGTGGACGAAGTCATTATTTGGGACACTGCCTATTTTTGCCCGCCTGTAGGAGCTAACTTTGTTCCTGGCAGCGGCTGTTGCACAGAGCCCCATGTATCAGACTCAAAAAGGAAGCCCTTCTATAAACATGAGGCAATAAGGATGAGTTTACCTTCAGTCAAGTGGCTGTTTTCAATCCTGGACTACATAAGTACCCATGCCCCCCAGCGATAGTAGGCGAGCGTTCATGTGGGCACACTGCTTTTTTCTTTTTTCCCTTCTAAGTAGTAGATGTATAGGAGTAAATCACTGTGAATTCTACTGTGGCAATATCTCTAATCATATCTAATCATTCACCAGACATTTTCTTCTTCAATACATTTACCTTTGTAATACATTTAGATGACAATCACAAAAAGGTTTTGTCCCAAGTGTTTTGATTGTCACAATAAGACTTTAATATAACTTTTTGGATATGTCCTCACAAACCATGAATTTATATACTGCAATGCCAGAAATGCATTATAAACTATATATTAGATTACAGAACTATCACCAAGTTGTTGTTTTTTTTTTTCAGTCGTTGTGTAGCTAGCTGGAATACAATTAAATTGCTCAGTGGAAGTGACAGAGGGAATCAGAAGAGCTTGGTGTTACAGAATGTAATTAATGTACCAGGGTGTTTGGAGATATATGAAACAAATGCAATTAACCACCTTGCTGCTGGAACAGCAGTAGCAAGACATCATTTCTCCCCTTCCCTCCCTCCTTCGTATCCTAGCTCCCTCCCTTCTTTCCCGCTCTCCACTCACCTTGCCCTTCCTGTCCCACAGATACACCTAGGACCTTTGTTCTGTTTTAATATTATAGGATAAGGGGGTAATTTGTGTCTGGGCCATAACTGTGCAGCAACGTTCATAGTAATGTAGTGAAAAATGCCCAAGATTGAGGAGTTGAAAAGGTAGTATTAAATTCTTGTGTGTGTGAAACTAGTTTTTGTATTTAGCATCTACTATGTCCAAAGCAATGGAAACTGTGGACACTTACTGAATTAGTATGCAAGTCATATGTTTGACATTGGATTGCCCTTGGTTTACCCCCTAATGATGACAGCCCCTCCATGGGGATTGTTAAAAATTTGGGATGTAGACAACACTGCCCTCTAGGCTATTTCAACACACTGGGATTTTGTGTTTACATATATAATGAGGGGGTTGTTTGTAGGATCTCTAAGCCTTCTTACTTTTCCAGGGTTCTATGATTTCTAGTTACTTATTACCCTTCTTAGAAGTGTGTGCTTATTCTCCCCATGAATTTCAAATTTAGAGAAGCTTGTACCATTTGAAAGATATACTGACTCTCCTTGTGCTAGACACAGAAATTAATTTTATTCAGTGACAAATGATACATAGATTTGCATTGAAATTTGCTTGGTGGGTTATTTATATGTGCATTTTTATAGTATATGAAAAATGTTAGAGTTTTGCATCCTCATGAAAGTTATGTGCCATTATTATTTATGATTTTTCTGTATCTTGTGTCTGTAGGAATCTGTAGAGAATAAATATTAAGTTAATTGAGAACTACAGGCAAACTTTTCTATTTGGGAGGTAAATAAAGATTATCTCATTCGATACAGATTAATTAACCAAATGCAGATTTTTCCTTACTATTATGTATGAGAATACGTATTGAATTTAGCCTTTGTTCTCCAGATTTTCTTTATTTTTAAATAAGAATAAGGTTTTGTAATCATTTACAGGGAACTAATATGAACTGTCACAAGACTGTTGGATTACATCTATATTAAATACATTGTGTCAGTTCAATAATTTTACAATACTGATGAAAAGATGTTTTGCCTCTCACTGCTGTGGCCTCTCCCGTTGCGGAGCACGGGCTCCGGACGCGCAGGCTCAGCGGCCATGGCTCACGGGCCCAGCCGCTCCGTGGCATGTGGGATCTTCCCGGACCGGGGCACGAACCCGTGTCCCCTGCATTGGCAGGTGGACTCTCAATCACTGCACCACCAGGGAAGCCCGAAAAGATGTTTTTAAGATGAAAATATTTCTTGTCTTTAATCCTTAACTGTTCTAAAATGAAAATGGCACTTGTGATATTTGGAGAGATAAAGATGATACGTGTGCATGGTGCAGATATATAATCTCATATAGGTTTATAGGTTTTGCTAAAGTGCTTCTTTCAGTAATGGACTCATTATTGTAGCTGTATGTAGTCCATTTCAGAACTTAAATTGCATATAAGTAACCTGAAATTTCTGCTTGCAACTATACACTAATACCACGTTTGAATTGGCTTTGTTTGAATAACCTTTGATTCTAGGCAACATGTGGACCATAAACCAAAAAGATTTCTTAATACATAGAGAAAAGAGTATCTTAAAGAAAAAAAAGGTCATGATTATACCAAAAAAAAAAAAAATTCTAGTTATTGCATCCTTGAGCAACCTGTATAAAATAGCATCTTTGCTAATAAAAATATGGATATGTAAGAACATTGCCTACATTTGGGTACATATATAGTAATGAAGGGAGCTTACGTATGTAGGATGTGTGTGTTCAGTAATATCTGCTTCAGTAGCTCCTGCAGTCCATAGGAGTTATTTATTTATTTACTTCCTATGTGCAATTTGATTTTTGAAGAGTTAGAAAAAACAGATTTTCCTTTTTTTTTTTTCTCCCCGGTACGCAGGCCCCTCACTGTTGTGGTCTCTCCCATTGCGGAGCGCAGGCTCCGGACGCGCAGGCCTAGCGGCCATGGTGGCATGTGGTATCCTCCCGGACCGGGGTGCGAACCCGTGTCGCCTAGCATCAGCAGGCGGACTCTCAACCACTGCGCCACCAGGGAAGCCCAGATTTTCCTTTTACTTATTTCTATTCCTAGCTCTCCTCCTACTCCTCCTATACCACCTCTTTCTCTTACGCCTTCATTTCTTCCTTCCCCTCCTTTTTTGGACCCAGTGGAAGGAATTAAAGAAATATTTGAAGAATGAAGAAAATAGGTGAGAGGTTTCTTGGATAACAATTTAGAAAATCTGCATTTAAAGGAGATATGTTAATAGTATTTTAACTTTGGATATACCCAGTTGGGGTCTTGACTCATCATTTTTCTTTTACAATCCTGTAGAGTTTGATGCAAACTTATATAGTTCTTTTTCCAGTTTAGGCAGACAGACGTCTACAGACCTGAGTTCTAGCAGAAAGTTATAGAGTGCTATATTAGAGATTTATTTTCAAAGAGAAGTATTGTTATGCTTCTTACAGTGTTTCCGGGTATAGCCCTGTCAACCTAAATCAATACATTGATGATGTTGTTAATGATTTTCTTCTTTTTTAAATTATTGAGTGAAGCATGAATGAATGATGACATAAAGTCTTTTAAGGGGAAATTTCCATAAACTCTGGCAATGTTTCAGCCTAGCAGAAATCTAATATAGCATCTAAAGTGTAGCATATTCACCCAAAAAACCTGTCTCTAACCAAACAACATTGGAGTGATCTAGGCCTCAATCCTTAGTGTTTTTTCCTCCATTTGCACCTAATCCTTAATGTCTTTCATCTGGTCGCATGGGTTTTAAATACTTCTTTATTCTGATACTTCTCAAATTGCCCTAATCACTTGTGGAAGAATGTAAATTCCATGAGATTACAACTTGGCTCTTCTATTTACCATTGTATCTCCAGCGCCCGTACATTACTTAACATATCCAGCTGACTACATGACATCTTTGCTTGATATCTAATAAGAATATATCAGACTTGGATAGTAACTAGATTTGTTGTGGTGATCATTTCCCAATGTATACAAATAGCGAGTCATTGTGTTCTACACCTGAAACTAATATAATGTTGTATGTCAATTATACCTCAATAAAATAATTTTTAAAATGAATATACCAAACTCAAGCCAGGGATAGAATTTGCTTCTCTTTCCAGTCATCTCCAGCTCAGTGAATGGCATCACTATTCAGTTTTATCATGACCCAAAACTAGGAATCATTTTTGACTTGTTCTCACAGCCCATATCTGACTTGTTAGTAAATCCTTTGAAATATACCCTGATACCTAAAATTTTATGCGTGTGTTTGTGAGTGTTTCCCCAACATTTTAATATAAGCATTTTCAAACATGCAACTTAGCTGAATTTTACAGTGAACACTCATATTCCCATGTAGATTCTACCGTTTTTTACTATACTTGATTACCACATATCTATCCGTTTACCCATTCCTCTAGGCATCCATTACTTCATCTTCTTGTTTTGATGCATTTTCAGATAGATTCCAAATGTTTCTTACTAATTCAACCACTACCATCCTGGTCAAACCTGGACTATTGGAATAATCTCATAAATGATCATCCTGCTTCCATTTCTGTTCTTCCTATCCCCACACCTTACCTCCAACCAGTTAGCTCTCCACCCAGTAGCCACAGGGACCTTTCAAAAGCATGTAAATAAGATAATGGCAGCACCTTGCTCAGAAGCTTCTAATGGCTTCCACTGATAACTCTTCGCAGTAGTTTACAGGACTCTTCAAATTCAGGTCCCTCACTGCCTCTCTGACCTCATCTGTTCACACTCCCTACTGGAACCTAGGTTTAGACCTTGCTTTTTGATGTTTTGTTCCTGACTCAGGGCTTTTGCATTTGTTCTTTCTTTCACCTGAAATGTGCTTCCCCTGATCATTGCATGGGTTTTTTTCAATTGGTTTAATGAGTCCCTATCCAATATCATCTCTTCAGATATATGGACCACCTAATGTAAAAATGCTCCCCTTAAAACACTATTGGACTACCCCCCTTACCTATCTTAATTTTTTTCTGAGCTCTTATCACCTTCTTAAAGTTTATGTGGGTGTGTGAGCACGTGTCCACACGCACATGCACGTGTTTGTATAAACAACCTTGAAGGTACCCACATTGTACCCTACTTGCGAGCTAAGAAGTTAGACTGCTACAACTTCATGAATGCTGGCAAAGGACGTGAAACTCCTGGGTCACAGGTGGTAGATTTCATTAGTTATGTCACAGCAAGCAGCATGACTTCATGTTTGTATAGATTTACCTTTCCCCTGAAGACCCTTTGGGGCAATGCAATGGGGGCCAGGTAGATGGTGCACACACAAAGCTGACGAGCCCTGAGCTTGGGAACCAGGATATTTTATAGTGGACGATAAGGAAATCTGCCTAACCTTTGGCCTGGAGGGAAACATTGTCTTGACTATATTAGACAGTAAGCAAATCTGCCTTCTGTTCTGAAGGGAGACCGTCTAGAGTTTAGAAGACTGTTAGCTGTATGCATATGTTAGTATGATTATTGTCTGCTTCTTCTACTGAGCTCCTAAGGCATGGACTTTCTTTGTCTATTTGTTTACCTGTGTTCCTCCAGTGCCTAGAGCACAGGATGACACATAGTAGAATCAAGTATTTGTTGAATAAATGAAAATGTGCTTATGGAGTGCTTTTGAGATGTTTATTTTCATGCCCTAGCCCAACATGTGAAACGTTTACCATTTGAACTAGGTTTATTTATTTATTTGGGGGTGTGTATTTGTGTTTCTCTCTCATTCTCTCTCTCTCTCTTTAGAGAGAGAGAGTTATCAAGCATGCATATTTTGACATAAATGACATCGTGATTTCTGATGATTTAGTATTCCACCTTTCACCTGGCAGGAGATACAGAATTGACTATTTGCTTTGATATGTCTCTTTTCTAACCAAGAGTATTTTCAACAATGGTGTGACTTACATGGCCACTCCCAATCTCCATACTAACACTGTTGGATGTTTTAGCACACTGCTGAGTGTGTATATATTTTGACAGGGCACTCCTTCAAATGATTCTAATGTACCTTAATAGGACCACATACACTCTTACCTGACTAAGGAATTTTGACTTATACAATGATACCTAGTCCAAAAAGTGAGACTTTTCTTCACCTTTAGGGCAACTTTTCATTTAAGCATTAGCAACAGATAAAAATAATGACTTTAGTTCAGGCATAGAATTAAAAAGAATACTTTTAAAATTGGTCTCCTATTATATAGCTCACTAATAATTGAAAAAGAAGGGGAAGATTAAAATACCTGCAGCAACTGGAATTACCCTACCCTATCTACTGTTATAATCATCATGTCTAGGACCCTATTTACCATCACTGATACTAAACTGAGATATACCCAGGAATTTGGCAGGTAGGACCCTCTTTATAGACCTACTTTTGATTTTAAGAAAATAACTCAAAGGAGTCTTACCGGAAAATTTATTTTTTAAAACTGAGATAAAGCAAACATAGACATTCTCTAAATTTTGCTACTTAAATATTTTCCCCCAACAACTTCACTGAAATGATTGAAATATAATTCACATTATATTTCACAAACAAGTTACTCATGTAAAGTGTACAATTCAGTGGTTTTTAGTGTATTCAGAGAATTGTGCAACCATAACTACAATCCAATTTTAGAACGTTTTTGTCATCCAAAAAAAGAAGCCAAGTATTCTGCTCCTTATCTGCCATCCCTTCCCCAGCCTGAGGAAGCCACTAGTCAACTTTCTGTCTCTGTAGATTTGTCTATTTTGGACATTTCATGCACATAGAATCTTACAATATATGGTCTTTTGTGACTGGCTTCTTTCCCTTCATCTAATGTTTTCAAGGGTCATCCATGTTGTAGTGTATATCAGTACTTCATTCTTTTTTATTGCTGAATAGTATTCCACATCATTTATTCTTTGAATTATCAGTTCATGGACATTTAGGTTGTTTCCACTTTGGGGCTATTATAAAGATTGTTGCTGTGAACATTTGTGTATTAATCTTTGTGCACACGTATGTTTTCATTTCTCTTGGGTGTATAACTGGCGTGGACTTGCTGGGTCATATGGTAATTCTGTGTTTAACCTTTTGAGGAACTGCAAGACTGTTTTCCAAAGCAACTATACCATTTTACATTCCCACTGGCAATGTATGAGGTAAATATATTCTTTCAATTCACCATGGAAAGAAAATGTTGAACGGCCTTTACAAGTTGGATATAAGTTTGTAGTGAGACAATTTTATATGATAATAATATGCTTTAAGTTTCCAGTAGTCCTAATTTCTTTTTTTTTTTAAATTATTTATTTATTTTTATTTTTGGCTGGTTGGGTCTTCCTTGCTGCACGCGAGCTTTCTCTATTTGGAGTGAATGGGGGCTACTCTTGTTTGCAGTGCGCGGGCTTCTCATTGTGGTGGCTTCTCTTATTGAGGAGCACAGCCTCTAGGTGTGCAGGCTTCAGTAGTTGTGGCACACAGGCTCAGTAGTTGTGGCTCGCGGGCTCTAGAGTGCAGGCTCAGTAGTTGTGGCACACAGGCTTAGTTGCTCTGCGGCATGTGGGATCTTCCCGGAACAGGGCTTGAACCCGTGTCCCCTTGCATTGGCAGGCAGATTCTTAACCACTGCGCCACCAGGGAAGTCAAGTCCTAATTTCTAATCCCTTCAGTGATTATCTTCTCAATGTTCTTCAGTTGTCCTGTAAAGTTTTACAAATGAAATTAACCCAAATTGAAATTGTCACTTTTAGCAGAGACTTCAACAATACTAAATGTAAATCACAAAATGATAACATCTCAGAGCTAGAAGAAGTTTTTGCAGTTTTGTGGTACAATTCTCTTGTTGGTTGGACAGATGGAGAATGAAGCTCAGAGGTTTTTTTAAATTAATTTTTATTGGAGTATAGTTGCTTTACAATTTTGTGTTAGTTTCTACTGTACAGCAAAGTAAATCAGCTATATGCATACATATATCCCCTCTCTTTTGGATTTCCTTCCCATTTAGGTCACCGCAAAGCATTAGTAGAGTTCCCTGAGCTATACAGTATGTTCTCATTAGTTATCTATTTTATACATAGTATCAATAGTGTATCTATGTCAATCCCAATAACCCAATTAATCCCACCCTCCCCTTCCCCCCTTGGTGACCATACGGTTGTTCTCTACGTCTGTGTCTCTATTTCTGCTTTGCAAATAAGATCATCTATACCATTTTTCTAGATTCCACATATATGCATTAACATACGATATTTGTTTTTCTCTTTCTGACTTACTTCACCCTGTATGACAGTCTCTAGGTCCATCCACATCTCTAAAAATGACCCAATTTCATTCCTTTTTATGGCTGAGTAATATTCCATTGTATATATGTACCACATCTTCTTTATCCATTCCTCTGTTGATGGACATTTAGGTTGCTTCCATGTCCTGGTTATTGTAAATAGTGCTGCAGTGAACATTGGGGTGCATGTGTGAAGCTCAGAGTTTTTATGTGCCTTGTCACATAGCCTCTTGCTGCTTAGTAGTAGAGCTGAAACTAGAGTCCAGGGATGTTTTTTATCTCTATACCACACTTCTCTCAAAAGACTATTTCCAGCTTCTCAACCCTGGAACTCCTTAACAAGAGTTCCAGGCTCTTGTAACTAACCAAAAATGGCCAGCTGTTTTCCGAACATGTCAACAAGAGAATTAGCTTGAGATACCTTGAGGTTATTCATTTGATTCAGCACATGCTTATTTAGCACCTATTTATAAACAAAGCACCTTGCTGAGGGCTCTGTGAGGGACATAATGAAGTTAAATAGTTCCCACCTTCAAGGAGATGATTCTTTAGTAGGGAAGATAACAAATATTCAAGTCACTAAAATAATAGTATCCGGTAAATGCAGGGAGCGGGGTGTGGGGTTGAAGGAACACACAACATAGTCTGGGAACTCAGAGAAAGAATAGATGATTTCCAGCTAGTGCAATCTGGGAAGAGTCAACACCAAATGGGTCACTTAATGTGGGCCTTAGAAGAAGAGTGAACTTTTTTTTTTTTTTTTTTTTTTTTTTTTTTTTTTGCGGTACGCGGGCCTCTCACTGTTGTGGCCTCTCCCGTTGCGGAGCACAGTCTCCGGACGCGCAGGCTCAGTGGCCATGGCTCACGGGCCCAGCCGCTCCGCGGCATGTGGGATCTTCCGGGACCGGGGCACGAACCCGTGTCCCCTGCATCGGCAGGCGGACTCTCAACCACTGCGCCACCAGGGAAGCCCAAGAGTGAACTTTTAATAGACAGAAAGATTGGAAATTGCATTCCAGCAAAAGGAATAGCAGGAGGAATGGCATGGAGATGACAAAGGTGTGCTAGGGGAAAGGCAAGGAGTCTAGTTTAATTGTAACATAGTTGTATGGAGGGGCAGTGTGAGATAATTACTGAAAGGCAGTCAACAAACACTACTGAGTGAATAAGAGCAAATAATTTAACCATTCTGAGTGTACTTATCTTTAAAATTGGCATTATAATAGTGTCTTCTCAAATAGCTGATATGAGGAATAGATGAATATATATTAATCACACACACACACACCTATATACCCATGTATGTATATATATGTATATGGAACATATGTGTGCATATATATTGATATGTTATCATATATGAATTAGATGTGTATATATATGTAATATACATCTGTATGTTACATATATATGTTATATATGTAGAAATTATATTAAAATGCTTTGAACAGTGCCTGGTACTTAATAAACCCCAATTAAGTGTTATTTATTATTATTTTTTAGTAGTAGTAGTATTTTTATTCTATTGGTATTCCTTTCCTAGTATGGAGTAGAAGTAAATTTAAGAGGACTTTTTCTATCAGGCTAATCATGAACTACATTTGAGATGCGTTTCACGAAGATTTTCATATAACCTTTCAAGCATGAGTCTTCAGGTGACTAAATAAGAACTTTCGTTGCCTCTTAAGGGGACTCATCTGTGTCCACACCTATGGAACCGTGACAAACGTGCTATGACATGTATGTTTCCATTGCATCATGTGCTGATTACAGAGCAAATGGGATTCCCAAGTGAGTGGTATTATGAATGAAAGGAATAAACAAGAGAGGCATACTACAAATAGAAATTTGTTAACGAACAGAACATGCTAGTAAAACCCTGCGTTTTGGTTCACATTTACTGATTTACATTTTTTACTTGGTGATTTTGATATAAAGTATCATGAAGATAAATCTTTTAAGAGACAAAGCTTACTGAATTCCAAGTAAACACTTCTAGTACAGAAAATATTTAAAAATTAACATTGTCTCCACTCAACATTTTTTTCCTGAATAGCCCACTTATCTTTCTTACATCTAGTATAGACATCATTGATTCTAATACTTTTTACAATTATCCATTAACCAGATTTGCATATTGAGTGGTTGTGTATATATCAAGGATAACCTGACTAAAGCAAAATCATTGCTATTGTGGAAGGGATACACCATGGGTGTCCAGAAGCTGTGGACTCCAGTTTAAGCTTTACCACTAATTAATTGTAGGACTTTAGATTCTTATATAAAAAAATAGATATTTGACCGTGTACTCTTCAATGTCTCAGGCTTAAGTTCTCTTACTGTAAGTCATTTTGTTAAATGTCCTATCATTTGCATTATGTTTGAGTACAATTAAAGGGGAAAATTTATCCTGGAAAAAAATTATCCCAAACCATAAATATCCATCTTTGAAAATAATGAGTTATTGTGCAGTCTGCATGGGGGCTATATTTTGATATGGGCTTAATGATTTGATTATGGATAATAGTCAAAATCCACTAGCCTTATGATTCACATCCACTTTCATTCATTAATGACCAATGGTTCTTATTGTTTCTTTATGAATAAATGGGATTCAAAAATTTAATACTAAAATAACAATAGTCTTAAGCCAATGTACTTACTAGTTTATGGCCACTGTGACTAGAACTGTATGTGATATGGCAGTTTTAGCTCAGGAGAGGGGTTAACAGCCACTTTTTTTTTTTTTTTTTTTTTGCGGTATGCGGGTCTCTCACTGTTGTGGCCTTTCCCGCTGCGGAGCACAGGCTCCGGACGCGCAGGCTCAGCGGCCATGGCTCACGGGCCCAGCCGCTCCGCGGCATCTGGGATCTCCCCGGACCGGAGCACAAACCCGTGTCCCCTGCATCGGCAGGCGGACTCTCAACCACTGCGCCACCTGGGAAGCCCAACAGCCACTTTTTAATTTCTGTTGTAAGGATTGATGTGGGATCTCTTCCCCTAGTTTTTGGTCCCAAGCCTTTTTGGAAATGAACTGGAGAACATGGAATATAACTCAACTCTTTCATTACACTGCTTTTCAAGCTTAAGCAAAGAACAAGGAAACAATTTGGAATTTAAAGGATTTGTCCAAAACCTGTGCAACGGTTATAACCAATTTAAATGTTCATAAGTAAGAACAAAAAAGGGAGAACTTTTGACTTTCAAAAAAATTAAGTCAAGAGGTTTTCTTTATAAAGAAAAGGTTATAAATTTTATAAGTCAACGTTATAGCCATACTTTAAAGTTTAACAATATATACTTACAAAGAGTAGCAAATGCTCGAATACAGTACACTAATTTGTTAAGATACATCTGATAATTATAAAACGTAGTTTTCAGGGTTACAGTAAATTAAGGGAAATTCAGGATGAACCTAGCAATAGGCATTCTAAGTTGAGTTTTGTATCTCTTTATTTTAAAGTGAACTTTAATGTGTGGTCAAATAATAGAGTAGTTATTGCAAACTGAGTTAATTGTTGATCTATTAAAACTAGAGCAGGCATTTCAGCTTCCCCACCTTAAATATGCAACAGCTTGTTCATTCTAAAACACCTTTGCATGTCAACAACTACAAGATGCCTTCACCCAAATGCAAATTATGCGAACCCCTCCCTAACTGCATCTGCATCATTGATTAGAGGAGATACAGAGTAAGAAGAATGTTACCTTTCAAAAAGAAAGTGCCCGGTAACTTAACATACCTCAGCATTTTTTTCATTCAAAATGGGCTGTGGGGATACTTTTCTTTGAAGCAGTGATAATCTCAAGAGTTAAAAACTAACAATGAAAATGTATTTCCATGGTACCTGAGCCCTGTACTCACAAACTTCAAGCTGTTATTCAGTTGAGGTTTGCAGCCTCCTTTTCTTCTCACAAATGCTGTTGAATAACTTCATCAGAAAAGAAAGTGCTAACAGAGCTCACAGGGGAGTTCCTCACTGGCTATCCTGAAAACTTGTAGGTGATTCTGCAGCTAAGTACAAAAGTCTTTAAGTGTTTCAATTTGCCTTTGTGATTTGAAAGCCTGGATAATGCGAACTTGTAATACAAAATGAAAGAATAAAGAACGGGAAAAATATGTACACCTTTGGGTACAGATTTTGGGCAGAGATACCTCTTATCCCCCCCTGCCCCATACACACATGACTGTAAGATATGAATAAACTTCTGAGGTGTTTGATACCTGCCCTCTACTCAAAATCCATCAGACAACTGTTATTTTATGAAGAACATTTCCTGGGCTATGAATTATTATTGTACTTTTCTGTTAAACTGTAACACCTGTGATGTTCACCAGTTGGCTCTTATGAAACTCCCCAGATTTTTGAGCTGCTCAGTAAAAGCGTCTCATCATGTTAAATTTAAATTCCAAGTTCGTTTAACTTTTCTTTTCAGAAAGTGGTTTTTATCTTTCTAAGCAGCAACTAAGCATGGCATGCAAATAAGACAACTAGGCAATTGCTTTTATAGTCTATCTTTCTCAGGGTGCAACTCAAAGCTTTCTGAACTTGGGGTGTTATAGGAGTTTATGTGTGATCTTTGCATTTGAAATAGTCCAGGAAGTGCAAGGATATACCTGGGAGAGGCAGTCTCTATGAACAATGAGGAGTGAGGGGGTGTTGGAAAAGTGAAAAACGGAACATTTGAACGAAATGAATTGGACCAGCATTTGAAACTCTGCTATATAGCAAGCGGACAAGCTGATATTTAGTTCTATGGATTGTTAACATTCACATAAAACAGAATTATTTAGCATTTACTGAATCCTTTTTGATAATCAATTTGGGATCAGATGCAAAAGAACATGTGTCTGGCTTTGTATGATCCCAAATTCTTCCGTCTTCCCTTTGAGCAGATGACATGGCTTCTTTGCTGTCTGATATTGGTTGCTAGGAGAAGTGCACTGGTCTGGTCCCCTCTTATCCAGCAGTAAAACTAAAGAGTGTATTGAATAAGAAAAAGAGAGGCGGAACACAGTACAGGCCATGAATCATGACTTGTCTCCAATATGTCCACTTTGCTCCCATTTTTTTCCCCTTTAAACACTTTTGTTTTTACCAATGATGCTTTCTTTCAGCTGCTATCTATAATCCTTTTGGAGCCTGAGGGGAAGAGGGTTGCTAAAGGGAGGCTGTGCTGCTAAGAAGTCCACTCAGCCCTAATAAAAGCCTTGAGAGTTATTCATGGGGCCACATTAGTGAGAATGCCCTACTCAGTGAATAGCATCAGTCAGCTGCCTTTGAAATCCAGTGATTAATACCTTCTGTTTTTAAGGGGGGGGGGGGGAAGGCAGACAGGAAAGGTCTTCATACTACTTAGGCTCTTTTGCAAATTAGATCTTATATATTGTCAATGCTTTTGAAAAAGAAGTTGCTAAATTTTCAATACCTCCAGTAGTTGTTAAAAAAAATAGTGTTTCATGAACTGTTGTGGCTATTGTCAGATACAACTGAAATGGTAAAAATGTCCCAAATGAATGCTTATAGGAAAATCAGTTAGCCATTCTTATATTTTGGCAATGTTTTATGATGACCATCAAACTAAAAGCATGATGTTAAGTGATTATATTCAAAATGTTGTCTACACCGATCTATTTCACAGCATCCAAATCACGTTTTTGTTTGTTTGATAAAGAAACTAATTACAGTACACTTGAGATTTTAGAGAAACATCTAATGAGAAAATGTTAAGGGTGGCAGGTGTTTGTTTCCCGTGAGCACTTGGATATAAGGGGCAGTCAGTGATTTACAAAGATGTTCTTATATATTGATACATATATACATATATATGTATATTTATATACATATATATGTTTATATCTATAGGCTAGTTTAGCATAAGGGATTTGGGATGTTATCATTATAATCCATCCCTATGACCTCTCTTTATATATTTTGATTGCGTTGAGTACATGGCACAGTTCAAATAAAGTTGTGTAAGGTTTAGAAAGCTTGCCTATCATCTGAGGTGCATAGATAGAAAAGCTTCTGGTTTTGGTGCCCTGTGTAGGCAACTAGAAAATGCAAGGTGGAGCTTCTTCATACTGTTTTTCAGCGTGATTCTAATGTCTTCCAGGCTGTTATTATTTAGATGGTAATTTAAGCCAAGCCTCAGTGTTCTTTTAAAATTATTCTAATTCTTCTGTTCATTTTACGTTTATTTTTGATGTAGCAGCTTAGTCTGGCTCTTCAATATGTACTCATGTTCATTAAAAAGGCTTCACTGGAGTCTGAATATGAGAACAAACAACATTTAAAGAACTCGGCATGATGCTTCCTGTAACCTGTTTGTGACTCTGTGGAAGTGAAATATCTTGTTAAGAGGTGGTAATACCCAAGGGCAATCAGAGATAAAAATGTAACGACTTGGTGGGTGATGTCTAGAGATCAGCTTTGAGTGAGGTCTGATTTAACATCTTTATTAGTGACATAAAGGAGAGGACAAAATGATAAAGAAATTGACATATTTCAACATTAGAAAGCTATCGGGAACTTCTTCCCCCACCAGCTACCCATACCCCCTAATGAACATAGAAATGATTTAGGAAACTTTAGGCAGCAAAAATTGTTAGCAGATTATGAACTAATGCCTTATTCCATATATAAATGTAAAATAATTCTTCAGGGAAATAATCAGGAACCTAGATATCTAACTAGAGAGAGAAGCCAGCAAAGCAATAAAACTGAAAGGGCCCAGGGGATAAATATGGGAGTGGAGACCAGGAGAAAATGCAATTCAGATTAGGAGTGTTATGTCCCAGTTTTAAAGGTCAGGGGATTATAGTGCCCATTTAGGGAGTATTGCATCACTGACTGTGGAGATTCTCTTTCAGTGAGCGTGGCTTAAGTGCAGTTGAAATACTTCTTTCATTTTGCACTTCATTGCCAGAACATGAGTGTGGGAGAGAGATATTGGCAGAATAGAAGCAGGAGTGAGTAACAAAGACAGATTCTTTTGGAAGATGTCTGTCCACTTAAAACTAGAGAAGGATGTACTTATTGCCTCTGTATATCCTGACCTATAGAGATGAGAAACAGTATTGAGATGGATCCCATTAAACTTTTTCAAATATTGAGGGGAAAGATTGGCAAAATGTAACCACGTTTAACGTATTTCACCAACCACTTTTCATAACTAAATCAGAAAAACTTGGAAGCAATGAGTTACGCTCAGGGGGAAAATACTCATATTTTAACATTTTTGTTGATTTAAATGATGGGAGATGCTTAATACGAAGTTGCATCGTATTTCAAAGGAAGGATAATAAACAATGAGTCCACTATGTAAATAGACAAGAATTGTAATCAGACTCATTGGCTGAGCAGGATCCAGAACATAATCTACTTTCAAATTAGTGAGGACTTATTAGACATGCACCCTTTGGGGCTATACAGTTTAAGAGAAATGTGAAATACTTGATAGTCTCTGTTCTGTAGAGAACTGCAAGATGATAGCGGGAATGGAAAATACTGTGTAAGATTGGCTTCATGAGTTGGCATTCTTTTTTTGTGTTTTTCCTCTGGTCTCAATATTTTGAATAAATTATTTGGAGGGGGCAGAACAATATCCTGTCATTGGTTTTAAAAATCACCTTTCTTGGTTTCAAACATTTTCAGTTGTTTGATAGGCATCATATACAAGCTAGTACCTGAGCTTGGTGATTATTTTATATCATTAATGATAAGCCCAAGAGAACAGAAAGGATGCAGAGTTGACTGCCAAGGCTGATCAACGCCATCCTGATCTAACAGTCTTCTGGTACCTGTGTTAGGAAAGGGAGCATGATGCTGTGAACTGGGGTGCCTTAGAACTTCAAGAGCCAGGTAGTGACTATTTCTGGCTTTGCTGGCCATAAGGCATCCTTTGTCACAGCTACTCAACTCTGCCTTTTGAATGGAGAAGGTGGCCATAGACAATATGCAAATGAATGGCAGAGTTTTGTTCCAGTAAAACTTTATTCACAGACACAGAATTTTTAATTTTTTAAATAATTTTTTCATCTCACAAAATAACATTTTTCTTTTGACTATGGTTTTTTTCCCCTATGGTTTTTTTCCCTATGGTTTAGAAATGAAAAAAAAAAAAAAAATTCTTACCCACAGGTCATAGAAAAACAAGGGGTGGGCCAGCTTTGGCCTAAGGGTTATAGTTTGCTGTAGAATATAAATCATTGCTTTTTCTTTAGAGGAGTAGAAGAAAGAATGTGGTGGGATGAGGCAAGACGCAGATGGAGCCAGAAAATGAACACCCCCCCCACACTGCCCATATTATTTCTCCCACTTCATCACTCTTCATCCATCCTTTCAGCACGTGTTCAGAGTGAACCTACTATGTGCAGTGGATTGAGCTCTTTAGATCCCAAGCCCCGACTTAAATACTGTCACTGCCCTCAAGTCCCGCTGCAGTTGAGGTATTTGTACATTGCGCTGAGAACCCCACGCAAGGCTGCCTAGAGAAAGAGAAAGCTTCCTTACTGATTCTCCCAAATCGGTCCCCAGCAAGGGTCCTCCTGCCTGGTGTTGCTCATGCCAGTAGTTCAGAAGCAACGTAAAGCTTTATTCTTTGATCAGAGACGGGAGAGGTGGGCTCTCGCTCTAGAGTACACAGCTCTACTGACAGGCCGTGGGCGGGGCTGCTTTATAGGAATCCCACCTGCCGGCGTGAGGCGGGGCCTGGTTCTCTCGGGGAAGTCGCAGCTGCTCTGCTCAACCTCCAGATGGCGCAGCGTCTCTGCGCACGGCTCGCCGCCGCCATCTTGGATGGAGTGTTGTGTGTGGCTTCTGCGCACGATCCCCGAGCTGAGGTGTCAGCGCAGCAGTTTCTCAGGAGGAACTCTGGTCTGGAGGCCTTGAGGCAAGACCTCTGCACGGGACACCCTATGAGCAAGTGAGACTAGGCTACGCATCAAGGAAGACGTTAGACCTTGTCTTATCGCCTAGATTCTATCTTATTTTCCCCCGGGAACCTAATGGGCTTTGCAGGTGACAGCTTCACACCTGTCAGGTAACTTGAGCAGAGTCTTAGAAAGAAAAGGAGTGTTGCGACTGCCATTTGGACAAGTGGTTGTGGAGCTCGGGGATAGGGCGGAATGTATTTAAGGCATGAGATTACTTGATATGGTGTTTCTGGTTGAAGTATAGGTGCAGAGAGGAGATTCCTCACTGGGAAATGGTGTTGGAGGGTTTCTTGAGAAAGGCTCAGTCATGGAAGAAAGGCAATGAAAAACTCACCTAGAGGTTTTAAAGTTGGTTAATGTTGTTCAAAAATGCAATATGGGCTTCCCTGGTGGCGCAGTGGTTGAGAGTCCGCCTGCCGATGCAGGGGACACGGGTTCGTGCCCCGGTCCGGGAAGATCCCACTTGCCGCGGAGCGGCTGGGCCCGTGAGCCATGGCCGCTGAGCCTGCGCGTCCGGAGCCTGTGCTCCGCAGCGGGAGAGGCCACAACAGTGAGAGGTCCGCGTACCGCAAAAAAAAAAAAAAAAAAAATGCAATATGTGAAACTATATTGTCAGTGTATGTGAAATGGATTAAAAAACTATTGAGGTAGATTTGACAGAATTGGACTGGTGGTGGGAGAACAAAGGAAAGAAAGAAAGTTCAGGAGAAAGTATTTTTAGAAGTTTAAGTTCAAATTGGGAATTTGAGAAGGTGAGTCAGAATTAAGACACCTCCAATTCTATTTGTTTTAATTGTCTTTCAGATTAAACAAGAAATATTTTTCTTCATATCCTTTTTTGCTGCTCCTCTAAAGTTGAAAAGTTGGTAGTTCTTTTGCTAGGTGTGATTTCTTCACGCTCTACTGTTTTGGGCTGGTGTAAATTTGAATTCAGCTTTAGATTTGCAAGTAATTTAGAGGTATGACATCAACTCCTATGTACATGCTTTCAATTAAAAATTTGTAGTTCCATTTATATAGAGAATATAGCATCTTCAAAATCAAGAAGAGATTCACGAAGCTTTCCAAGAAATCTCTACTGCCTGTCAGTATATAGCAAGGCCCATGTTTACACGTCCATTTTATATCTGCTGAATTGTACAAAGTAGGGCTCAATGTTAGATGAATTAAATTTGTCCTTTATAGACAGCATGTTATGCAGAAGCCAATAGAGGTTATATGGTGGTTTATGTGGTTCATATAGGTGGTTTATGCCACCTGACCCCAAATATGTTCAAGAATAAAACTTCCTGTTGAAGTCAAGGATCTAGCTTTCTTCCAGTAAAAGAGGAAAGTACTGCATGGAGTGTAGCAAGTCTGGACAGTGGCTCTTCAAACTAAGTATATTCCCTGTACCAACGTGGTAGTTAATTAACTACTCGGCTGGACGATAAAGGGCTGGGAGGTTGTATAAGTGAGATTCTATGCTTGCTGTACAATTATGTGCTGGCTCCTTTCCCCCAGTCCATAGAATTCTCTGTATTTGTCGTTCCTGATGTAAAAGGGTGATAGATAGAAATAGGATGGATCCAGTATCTCAGTAATTTAAAAGTAAAAAATAAGATGGACAGTGAGGTGATGAGGGCCAATTCCTAGAGTTACAAATTGGCTTTATTTTTTCAATTTTATGTTACTGTCATGCTGTGGGGCCATATCATAGCTAACATTTGAAAGCATATGGGCATTGTGCCATAACATCTGCAACCAGTGATGGAAAGAGGCTAACTCTATACAGTTTCATCAATATGTATGTGCTTTATATCTGTATCTATCTATCTATCTATATTTGTTAAAAGTGTAATATATCAATAATGAGATAAGAGTCCCAATAATTAAGTGCCTACATGTTAAATTTGGAGGTATGGTACAGGATAGAGAGGCAGTCATTAATATTTTGAAATAACATACAAAAAAGTATTCACCTGGAACTCACCCTTGTATGATTGTATGCTACTTTTATAGTTTGATTTTTTTTTTTTTAGATTTTTCTCTGTTATCCAACTTCCTTGGCCTCTTCCCATTACCATCAAACACTTTTGTAGTAGTATGATGTAGTATTCATCATTCTGTAACACAGAGCATATAATATTGAAAAAGATGCTCTTGGTGTTAGGGGGTCTCTGCATAAAATTCATTCTCCTGGTGTTGTTATTAGGCCAGTAAATTGCATATTGTATTGATGAAGGGACTTTCATTCTCATAATAGTCTGTGAACTCAGGAGGGACTAGTTTGCTGACAGGGTGTATATAAATGACTAGAACTATAGAAAGTCTCATAGTGAATCTAGAATAGAAATATAGATGCTGTAAAAGAAAATACAGTAGACTCATTTGGGGCATACATAAATGACTAGAATTATAGAAGGTCTCATAATAAATCTGGAATAGAAATATAGATGCTGCAAAAGAAAATACACTAGGCTCATTCTACTTTTTATTCTCTTCATTGTGATCTCCTAACCTGTTATCCTATCACGATATTTCTCAGTACCTTCAATTTCCATTCCATGTAACGCTTATAAAGAATTCTCCAAATATATATATATGGAGAGCTCATTTAAGTACAATATATTCAAATGAAACCTAATATAAATCGGTTTGGACTATAACTTGTGTAATATAAATATAACTAAACTACATTTTTGTACCCCGAGGAACTAATCAAAACCAGTAGGGTAACTTTATTATACCCAATACCAATCAATTTATTTCTATAAATTTATATAACTGCCAGATCATTTTTTACTTTTTCCCCCTCTAATTTCAAGTTTTAAAAGTAGGGTCAAGTTAACCAAAAGAAGGTTTGTGAGGTGAACTTGGTTTGGCAAAATGGTGATTGTTACAACACAGCCATTTTAAGTAGTGTGAATGCATTAAATAAAAAAAAAAGTAACTAGAGTGGTTGAACTGTCCTTATAAATGAGTGCACAGTACTAATAATATCTTTTGGGAGAGGATTTAGGACATATTTTGCAGGTATTTATCTCACAATAAGAGGAAAGTTTCCTTCAGAGAGAAAGCGTTAGATCACAGGAAGGCCTGAAATATTTGAGTAACAAGTTTGTGAAGCCACGCTCAGTCTAAACAAGTTCTGGCAAGACAAAGTACTCAGAATAAGACAGAGAATGGCCACAGAGACCTACTACTGTTGCCCAGCTCTTCTCTGTAATGTAGCTAAGACTCTCTTTGATGAAGTCATCCTTTCTCTATTCATTTGTGTAAAAACACATTCTCCCCCTTACTTTTTTCAAAGGAGGTGGTATTTAGTAAATTTGGTAGAGCTTATGAAGACCTAATCTTGTTTGATGAGATTCACTCGGATTAGCCAATAAAAATAAAGGTGTATATTTGTAAATGAAAGATCCTCTAGCTTATTATTAATATCTTAATTAAAGATGTACTTTTATTCACCAGAACACTTGACAACTGTGTAAAATTTTATTTTGGATTGTGAGAAACTAGCAATCTTTCATTTCTTGAAATTATATGGGCAGTTTGAAAAATTAAAGACTGAAATACTGGGAACTGAGCATATAGGAAAAAAATATATAGTATCTTTAGTGTAATTTTCACAGCTCTAAATATATAGGTAACTCAAAGCTTAGATACAAGATATACATTTTTTTGGCAATTACATTAAGGATTGTAGATACAGTAACATAAAAATAACTTTTTTTCAAATATATTGCTTAATATTTCTAACATAAAATGGTTGAATTGAAGCCATAATCATAATCCATAACACACACAATGTGTTTTGTGGATTAAGGAATATACATGTACAAGTATATATGTAATGTATGTGTATATAGACATGCGTATATGTGCACACATATACACACAAATGCATGCATGCACACATATACAGATATACTTACAATGTAGTTAAAAATTTATACAACCAAGTTGAAAGGCTTTGGCACTTCTACCCTTTTGTCTTAACATACATGTGAATTAGTTACTGGCATGCAAGCCATCCTTTCTTGCTTTGAATTTTATAGTGTTTCTGTTTAATATGAACTTGGATTGGGATTATGATTGAATTTTGTCATTACGTGTGTGTGTGTGTGTGTGTGTGTGTGTGTGTGTGTGTGTGTGTTGTTTTTACCATCAGAAAAAGGAATAATTACAAATTTGCTATTAAGAAAACTCTATTAAAATATCGGGGTAAGAAATGTCTTTAATGTCTTTTGTTAAGTTTTCAAATATCATGTGAATAGAATGTGAATAAAAACCTTTGGGCATAGACGCTTTTATAGATGCTTTTAGCTTAATAGCAAACTAGGTTTATTCAGTTGCCTTGAGACAAAGTTCATGAAAATTAAAACTACAATACTCTAATATTTAGTTACCTGAAAGTTCCAACCAAATGTAAGTAATATCCACAGTAACCTTGTTATTGTAATTTAAAAAGACAAATTGTGTGCTATCTGGTACATCCTGCCCTCTGTTCCATAACATCCCTGAGAATGAATCTGTAACTCCTCTTAGGGCTAGTGAAGACCTCAAGTGATATTGTTAATACTCTTGAAAAAATAAAGGAAAACAATGGGTCTGTGGGATATGGCACTTAGGGATAAATTGTTATTTTTAAAAAATTTCATCTTGCTTAGCTATTTCCAAGTTTTTGACTATTATTACTAGTTTACATGATGGTGCAGATGCACATTTTTTCATTAGTTCTCTCAGAAAATATTAACTGAGCAATTGCATTGTGCTGGGTGCTTGGAATCGGGTGCTGAGCTTTCAGTTTAAGCTACAAAAAATCTACAAAATTTAGTTTGTTGGGCCTGGAGGCTTTTGGGGAAGTTATATTTATGCTGAGGACTGTGGGATTAAAGATAGTCACGTGAGGGGTGGGATCTGGGAAGAACATTTCAGACTGAGAGAAGGTCCTGAAGAGGGTGGGAGGGGGAAACCTGTCACCTTTGAAAACCTAGAAGAAAAGTAGAGGGGGAAATTGCAAGCCAAGGAAAAGTAGAAGGCGGCTGGGTTGAATGGTGCAGATTATATGGTTAAGGGTTCTAAACTTTATCCTAAGACAATGGGAAGACACTGAGAAGACACTGGAGCGTAGTTTTGCTCCTAGGGACATTTCCAGGCTGGTAGAAGAGGTCCAGTGGTAAATTGGAATACTATAGAGTGCAGTTAGCTGTTAGCTGTGGTTAGTTGTTAGCTGGAGGTGGCCTCAGGAGGCTATGAAAGCATAATGACCCAAACCATTCTTGTGGGGAGGGTTGAGCTAAGGATTCTGAGGGGGATACCTTGGGCTGATTCCAGACTAAGAGTTAGCTAGAAGCATTGCCAAGCCCTCACCCCAGACCAGTTACATTAAAAAGGCTGGGACAGGAGCCTGGGTGTCAGTTTTCTAAAAGCTCTCTTAATGATTCTTCACACTCATCCAGTATGGACAGTGAGAAGGTGGTAAGGAATAACACAGGAAGAGGTTGCTGAGGAACTGGAAGTCAGTCGGTGAGACTGGAGCAAAATGGACGATGAGGGGATGAGTTAGAGAGATACCTAGGAGTTTGGCCAAAATAACTAAAGAAATATATAAATAAAATAAGTTTCAATTATGCTGCAATAAGGGATGCAAATAATGATTGACAGGATCTCCTGTCCCATCAACTCCCATGACTCTTTCTTCATCTCCCTGGATTGCATCTTATTTTACTTGAATTGTAATAATTTATGTATAAGCTTTATGAATCACACTTATGTTAGGCTACTTCATGTCAGGAGCTGTTTCCACCTTACTTGCTATCGCTTGTTGTGGGTAGCAGAGAACTGTACATTTATAAAGTGTTCAGTTGAATTAAATTAAAATGGTCCACTTCATTTAAGTCTTCTTTGTCCTTACTTGTTCTAGACTAAGCAAAAGCTACTCTTTTCCCTTGGTTTTGCTGAATTCATCAATGGTGTGTGCAAATTAAAAATGATCTATTCATCACAATATTTTCCTGAATATACACAACTTATGTATTCTGAATTTGGGCTATCTCCTATCTATATCTGTGTGATTAAATCCAATTTATCATTTAAGAATATTCATAATGTATACTTTGTATTGTAATTGTTAGTTTACTTACCTGGATGGAAGGAAAATCTGTTTTCTTCATGTTGATTTAAAAGTCTGCAGAAAAATTAATGTGCTTATATCACTGTTGTTAAGCTTTCTGTTATGTAATGTCATGAAATTTCCTCTCATGAAATTTTCATGTTTTATGTTTCATTTTTTTTCATTAATTTTCATAGTTTTTGTTGTAAAGAGTTGACTTTACTTAAAAAATTACCTTAAGGGAATCCTCTGGCAGTTCAGTGGTTAGAACTCCGTGCTTTCACTGCCAACAGCCGGTTTCAATCCCTGGTTGGGGAACTAAGATCCCACAAGCTGTGTGGCGTCAACCAAAATAAAAAAAAATTACCTTAAAAAGCAAATATATTAAATTATGTCAGTTTATTCCTTTCAAAGAAAGAAGATTAAAGCACAATATAAAGATTAGTTTATAAGAGTTTGTAAATCCAAGCATATGAAAAATTTGTAGTAAAAATATATTTATGTAAGTTACAATTTTATATTATACATATTTTAATAAAATAAATAGTTGAATACTAATGATATTTCAAAATATAATAAAAACACATATTATTCTAGAGGAAGAAGTGCAGAAGTTTGTAACGGTTTAAAAATTTGTGATGTTTAACTACTTGAATCAGAAATATCACAATTTATGTAATAATAATTTGTGCTTTTTCATTCAAATATTTTTCTTTTGTTTCCTGAGGAAAAATGGAGGGTGAATTATTTTCTATGATAAAATATTTTCAATAATGATTCCTTGATGTTCTCATTTCCCATTTTTCTGTTAGTTTGATGACCACCAGGGGGATATGGAAGTCTTGATAGCATTAATGCTTCAGGAAAGAAATAGTTTTCTGGAAAGTGACCAGAATTATGTATCTCCCAGATTTGGGAGGCAGGGGTACTCACAGAGTATTTTTATTCAATGATTTAAATGCAGGGTGGGTCTAGCTTAATCAAGGCCACTACATTAATTTAGGAAAAAAATATTTGCAAGAACTGCATATAAAATAATAATAATAACAATAGTGTTTAATAATATCATCACAGTCTTTCCCTAAGGAGCTTCAAGCGCTTGGCTATTGTCTCACTAATTCTCAGAAGCTCCCTGGGAAGGAGTAGGGCAATAAATCACATGTTGAAGAGAAGATGATTTTAATCGGCTATTAGAAATAGTTGCATTCTTAGTATGTATAGATTGGTCAACAAAAGTTGCAACTCATTTTTATGGAAATACACTTACTCTCTTTCATTATAAGAAATGAATGACCAAACAAAAACTTTCTTCAAAATTAATTGTGAAATATAGCTCATTGTTTCCCTTTGTATTTTCATTTAATCCCAATTACCTGTCATTCCTATGACCTATTTTCAAAATTCCATTAAAGTCAGTGAGTAACAAGATTCTTAGCAATCTTTAGTCAGGTGTCATTTGACCATCGGTGATCAAGATTGAGAGCACCTTAAATGAGGAGTTTCAATCAATGGCCATCATCCATAGTATTGATTAAACACTTTGTTACCTTAGTAATGATCCAAATTTTAGACATTTAGAATTGATTAATTTTAAGATACAATTAAAATAATAAGATAATGTCACTGCATAATTAATTGAAAAATTAATGGAATGTGAAGGTAAATATATATGTTTCTCTTCGAAAATAGTGCCTTGTGCACTATTGGATATACAGATGACCTTTCCACTCTGAGGTCAGAGTTCAAATTAAGCCTTGGGTCCTAAGTAAATTGAGATGAATGGTTTGGCCTCTGTCCCTCGTGTGAAACTAGTCCATATCACAGAATCACCATACATCTGTTTTTGCAAAATTGGCGTAATTGGCATTCTCCTAAGATTTTGTTGGCAATGTAGCTGAAGCTATTTCTTATTACAAAGGAAGATTCTTGTATAATCATGGCTTTTTAAAAAATGTCTGTAAAAATGGCCTAGAATAGGTCTGTTCCTTTTTGAGAAGGGAGGATTATGTCTCATCATCATCAATTTGGTAATTGATAATAGCACAATAACACTTTTACTAAGTGTACATTTACTAAGATAGGAACACCTATGGGAAATGACATAGTAAAAAAATTGAAATAATTTTGAAGAGGCCACCTTCTTGATCTTACTAGTAGTTTTATAACTATCTTCATATTGAGAAAAATAAAGATTGTTTGTATATTCTAATGACTTGAAAGTTATTCATATTTATCATAAACTTTAAAATTTAAATGCATAGCTATGATATTAGATGTCAAAAGACATTTGGCAATAATAATTCTGACAATATTAACTGCAGGTGGAAAAAATGTTTTCAAAATCAGCTCTTTGTTCCATAGGTTCCTCTGTTAATAATAAATAATCTACATAATTTCTCATGTATATTAATAGCATGTCAATTTAAAAAATAACCTTAGCCATTCACCCTATGGCTTTTTTTTTGTATACACATAAACGATGTGTATACAATAAACTAAAGGACTAAGAGTGGGGAAAATAAGTTAATGTATACATATATAATATACTCTATATAATAAGGTCTGTGTATACATTAACTTATTTTAATGTATACATAGTCCTTATTATATAGTGATGTATACGTTAATGTTAAAGATGTCCATATTTCAATTACATAATTTATCTACATTTTAGGGGGATGATTGTTTTTATTTTTTAATAGTTTTTGATAGTACAAGCAAGCAACCTAAAGAATTTTTAAGGAATGTTTACTTAGTGCTGAGTATTGCAAGATTGTATTAAAACATAGAACAGTTATCCCCATTATCCACATGTTTACTCAAAATAAAACACACAAATCTTTAGTAGACTTGCAGTAAGTTTTAAAATGAACACTCATGTTCAGGTTAGCAAATTTTAGACTCTTCATTTGCTTTTGGATTAAATATCACTTTAAGAAAAAGACCCTCTTCCCTCCTCCCCCACTCCTACAACATACATGCATACCCCAAAACAAAATTACAAAACAGTCTGTAGTTGTTGGTAGGCCTTAGCAAGTTTTCCAGCGATTTCAAGAATTGTCTCTAGTTCATTTTTCGTGACCACCAAAGTTGTAGTAATGGGTTAACCAAAGCCATCATTCCCTTTGCGAATCATACTGACTGAAGCCAGAGTCCCTTCAAACATACACAGCTCATGGGGTCATTCCCAGTGTGGTGGGCGTTAGTGCTCCCATCAGTTGAATGGTATACTCAGTAAGTCTCAGTTCTGCTCTCTCAAACTTTTTTTTTTTTGCTATTTGTACTCAGTATTTTCATTATCATCTTTATTTCTCAAAAGTTAAGCCAGAGGACAACTGTGAGTACAAAAAAGCAGGAATTTTATTCATATATACCAAACTGAAAAGAATGAGTATATATGTATCTACCATAAACGGTTTTTGAGTTGGATATGGGTAACAGACAAAAGGTTGGGGAAGATGTCATGGGATTGTTACGCGAATGTTAACTGAGATGACACATGAAAACCCACTAGCGCCATGCTTGGCACAGAGCCAGTGCTGATTTGAGTATTTGTTCCTTCTTTTCATAAAGTGTTTGATGAAGGGCATCTGTTCTTTACTGACATATTATCATTAGCCTCAGAGGATACATACCTTTAGTAGGAAGTACGTGAGAAAATCAAGACTACTGTTAGTATGAAATTCCTGGGAATTAATCCTACATGTCATGTTTCCATTCACAGTTACCAGAGTAGCTCAGTTTTTAAAGAGGATGTAGATGATGCTTCAAAACACTTTTTTTCTTTTTCATTTTATTGATGACAACTTCATATATTGATTTTTAAAATCATCAACATTAATTCTTACACAGTAGACCACTTTAAGATCTATTCTTCAACTCTAAACAATCATGTCTAAAACTGCTCTATTTGTTTCTCTTTGTGCTTTTTTTCTTTTTCTTTTTTTTTTGTTCTTGGCACCTTTTTAGTTGTTCTCAAAATAATTACAAGTGTATATTTGCAAAAATTTCCAAAGAGACACCCTTAGCCTTTGTTGTTTTAAAGTCATAATTAGAGGGAACGGGCTGTCTTATTTTTGAAGTTCCACTTCCCTCTCACCACTGAGAATGCACAGGCTTCTTGGTTGATATTTATGCTAAGGGTGTGAACCTTAATTTGATATGAGAAAACATATTTTTGTGGTGAGAGAAAGCTGTCAGTCTTATGTGTTGGAAACAAAGAATAAAATTAAGACAGCATTTGCAAAGATGTTTCCTTCTGCTGTGCCATCATTTCCCAAGGGAAGCAATAGAAGCCATTCTGTTTTGACTTTTTAAAATGAGAATAAACAAATCACCCTATTGAGAATAATCTTTGTTTAAACGAACATTGTATACATTAAAGCATAATCATTTTTTTCCATTGCTAATATCCAAAACCTCCTACCAACCAGTCACTTAACAGCCCCATTTAATATTCACTCTAAAGAAAAACATATCTTGAAAATATAATTCAAGCACATTATTCATTTGTAGGAGAGGATGAATGGCACCGAAACAGCATGAGAGAAGGTGGAATTGGAAGTAGACCATGTGCATTAAGACTTCAGTGATTTTGTGAACAATTAAATTCAATGTAGTTGCACAGTACTGGCAGCCCAGTCCCACATGCTACTGTTTTCCTAGGCTTCATTATAGCACACATGATCTGAAATAGACATGGGCTCCCTGCAGCCTGTGGGCCAAATTCAGTCTGCCACCTGTTTTTGTGTGACCCACAAACTATTATATTTCTTTTTTTTTACATTTCGAAATAGTTGACTAAAAATCAAGAGCAGAATAATATTTCATGACAGGTGAACATTTTATTCAATCTGATTTTCTTGTCCACAAATAGTTTCACTGGAACCTGGCCGTGCTCATTTATTCACACACAGTCCATGGCTACTTTCCTACTACAAAGGCAGAGTTAAGTTGCTGTGACAGGGTATGACTCACAAACCTGAAAATATTAACTGTCCTGCTCTTTAAAAAAAGTTTGTTGACCTTTGACTTAAAATAAAAGGGGTGATCCTTGTACTCTAGCATGTGTTCTTAGACCACATACGAAAGTGCTAAATTTTAAGACAGAAATAGGCAAATTGGAATTAATGTAAGGAGATCACTTAGGAGAGAGGAGGAGGATTGAGGTGGGTTTTAAAACATGATATGAGAAATGGTTGAAAGAATGATGATGCTTTGCCAGAAAAAGCAGTTGATTGGGATCACAGTTATCTTTAAATATCTGTTATCACATGGGAAAATGACTAGTCTCATCATATTTAACACAAAGGGGTAAAGTTGGAGTGAGGAGCAGTAGGTGGGAATTTTCCTGAAAGGTATGTTGATTCAATGTGGGGAAAAAAATAATATACTAATAGAATTATACTGTTAGAATGGAATATTTTTTTCTTGTGTGTCATTGACTTCTGGTACTTTGCTTATCCAGCCATAGGCTATTTAAACCCTTGGTCAAAATGTCTGGAAGAGGTTGGATTGAATGACTTTCTTATTTTCTCATTAATTAATTTAGCAGATAGGCATTGAAACCTCTTTCAGGCACTGAGATTATAGTGGTAAGCATAGACCAAGGCCTGCTCTTCTAGAGCTGACAGGCTGGAGTCCTTGAGGTGGAGAGAGACAAAGTGCAAGGAATCAAACCAGTTGCTAGATAATTTTAAAAGACAAATTGATGTTGTGAGGATACAGTTTAGTGTTATGACTGTGCCAGGCGGGCCAGGCATTCTTAGGTAGAGTCATCAGGAGAAGTCTTCTTAGGAGGAAGTGTTTGAGCTAAGACCAGGATAAGGGCCAGCCTTACAAAGATCTGCAGGAAAAGCATTCCAGGAGAGAGAAGGGCCCATGCAAACCCCTAAAGTGGAAAAGAACTTGCTGTGTTAAAGAACCAGAGAGGAAACTGGTGTATTCGCTTCCTAGGGCTGATGTGACAAATAACCACAAACTTCCTGGCTTACAAATAATAGAAATCTTGGCTTTTGATAGTAGCATCGGAAAAATGTCTGGAAAACGAACAAGTGAACAAACAAAACTCATCGTCTCATAGTTCTGGAGGCTGGAAGTCCAAAATCAAAGTGTAGGAAGAATCCTTCTGATATGGATTGAATTGTGACCTCCAAAAAGATTTGTCAAAATTCTAAGTCTCAGTACCTCAGAATGTGATCTGTTTTGGATATAGGGTCTTTACAGAGATAGTTAAATTAAAATGAGGTCATTAAGGTGGCCCGTATCCAATAGGACTAATGTCCTTATAAAAAGGGGAAACTTGGACACAGAGATACAAGGAGAATCCATATGAAGACGAAGGCTGAGATTGGGGTAATTTACAAGCCAAGGAATGCCAAAGATTGCCAGCAAACCGCCAGAAGCTAGGAGAGGGGGCAGGAACAGATTCTTTTTTTATAGCCCTCAGAAGGAATCATCCTACGGACATCTTGGATTTGGACTTTTAGCCTCCAGAACTATTAGATAATATGTTTCTGTTATTTACGCCACCCCATTTGTGATACTTTAATATGACTGCCCTGGGAAACTAATACATGTTCCTTACCTCTTCCAGCTCCTGGTGGCTCCACATATTTCTTGGTTTATAGCAGCATAACTCCAGTCTCTGCCTCCATCTTTACATGGACTTGTCCCTTACATCTCTGTGTGTCTTTTTCTATCTCTTATAAGGATATTCTCATTGGATTTAGAGACCATTGTAATCCAGTATGACCATATCTTCATTCTTACCTTAATTACTTCTGCAATGACCCTATTCCCAATAAGGTCACATCTTGGGGTTATGGGTGGCCGTGAATTTTTGGGGACGCTAGTCAACCCACTATGGCTGATGTACCTAGAGAGTTGTCAGCAAAGGGGACAAGGTGGTACAAAAAGAAGGTAGAGAAGACAATGGATTGGTTACGTAGGTTATTGTAGATCGTGGTGAGGAGTCTAGCTTTTATTTTAAATATAAAGAAAATCACTTGGATGGTTTTAAGGACACAAGTAGAATAATTTATCTGTATTTTAGAGAGGCATCTTTGGCTGTGGTGTAGAGGATGGACTCTGATGGGAAAAAAAGTGGAAACAAGGAGAATCATGTTTGGTCCTCGTGGAGAGGTGCACCAGGGGCTCAGCAGAAATGGAAAGAAGCGTGGCCAGGTTTGAAAGATGTGCTGGTGGAATGGATATAAACCAAAATGTTTATGAGTGATGTGATACAGAGTGGGGAGAAATCCTGGGTGGTTTTCTTACTGTTTGTTTGCTTGTTTATTTTTAATAGTAATAGCAGACTGTAAATCTTTCGAAAGCTCCAGAAAATTATACTGTGAAAAGAAAGTCTCCCACCTGGTACTGTCTCCCAGTCTCTGCTCTAGGAGCAAACGCCAGATTTATCTGTATTCTTCTGAGAAAATAATCTTTGTAGAATCTTCTCTTTCTAAGGTGACATATATCTCTTTCTAAACTAAGAGTTACTCTTTTTCTGTAAAATCCAGTTAATGAGCAAGTTTCCAGACTAGAAAACTTACTTTTTAGAAACAGCTGTTCATTCAGTAAAAAAAAAAAAAAAAATCAGTAAATTCTAAAATAGGATGAAATTAAAATAAAACCAGTAGTTCTAGTATAAATGTCCCTTATGATATTTGTATAATGAATTCTTGTGAAGTTACCTAAGACTTCATAGCCTAGGCTTTTTGCCTAGAAATAAGAAAAGCACCTCTCCCCCAGTTGCAAAAATCATAAATGAAAAATGAAATGGTTTCTCTCTTCCATTGTTTCTCCTCTCACTCCTTGGAAATGAGTGATGATGTTTTAGAAAACATGGTCCTTAAGCAGCTTGCCCAAGGGGCATGGGGAGTCCCTGGAAGAGTCCATTTGAGGTGAAGCCTGGGGTTGGTGGTATGTCTAGATGTTCCCTCCTGTGAGGTACTGCTGCCTTTCTGCTTGTTTCAGGGTGTTTCTAGGCCATTTAAAAAGTGATTAGGAAATCATCAGCTTCCTGTGATAAAAGCATTGAACATAAGAAGGTTTCCTTGCTACCATGAAGCCAAGCTATGTTCTGCTGATTTTGTCTCCTATATAAATAACAAATCTGCTTACTTCTCCCCATACTCACAGGTCACCATCATTTCTTATCTGGGTTGTTCCAAGAGCTTCCTGGACTCTTAGAGAAGGCAGGGCAGTTTTTGAAAATGTGAACCAGATGATGTTAGCTTCCTGAGATGTTTAAAATATCTCTATGCTTTCTGTTGCACTTATGATAGGATTGTAATCATGGATATGGCCTTATAAGTTCCTACATAATCTTGGTCTCACTACCTACTTTTTAAACTTTATTCCACTATTCTTTCCCTTACCATATATTCCAGCCACATTGGTGTTATTTCAGTTTCTAGAACATGCCAAGGTCATTCATTCCCATTTAAGAGACTGCTTATGTTGGATACTCTGCCAGGAATGTTCTTTTTCAGTTCTTACTTTAGCTAACTCCATTTATCTTTCAAGTCTCTGCTTAAGAGTCACTTACTTAGAGAAGACTTTCTTGCCCAATAATCCAAATTGGTTCTTTTTACTACATCCTTCTTTATAGCATTTTCCACAATTAAAAAAAAATTTATATGCTATGTACTTATATACAACCAGATAGCAATCTCTGTGTGTCTCTGCTTTGTTCATTCGTGTGTACCCAGTGTCAGCTGGTAATAAGTACTCAGCATATATATTTGTGAATGAACATATTTTATGTTTAATATGTAGTAGAGATTATAAACATTTGTCATCCCTAAAGTTTGTGTGCTTTGAGTCTGTGTCCCACATTAATCTGTTTTTATTTAAATTCAGGATTGCATTTATATTTATTTGCTATAAATATAACAGTGAAGCTCATTTTTTCATGGAAGGACTGTAAGGCCATTATGATTTAATTCAATGCAATGATTACTAGAAGTCAAAAGGGAAATCATTTAAAACACATGAATAGGAAATGAATCAGCTAAGCCTTTATTATGTTTGTAATATTGCCGCTTTTGAATGCTTTCGTAGGTAGGTTTTGAGTAAAATGCTTAATAGATATGAAAACAATTGCCCTTTAAAAATTACCGCAAATGAGTATTTAATCCAAAGGGGGTTAATAAACTGCTCAAGGGAAAAGGGTTATAATTATATTTAATCACTGTCATTAAAAATAGTCTGTAACAGGTTGAATGCTTTTAACTCAGCATTTTGAATACCAGGTAAACATTGACCATTATTTTTCTAATGTTTACTTTGTCATAAAAAGTGAGCAGAGTGTGAGAGGGACACATTTTTATTTGCTAAGAGAAAAAAAGGAAAAAGCATGCTGTTTCTGAAATCACCTGTAGGGTGAAGTAAATATGAGAGGGACTATTCCTTATAATTGTTTAAAATTCACTGAAAAGATTGCTTTTCTATACGAAAAAGGAGAAAAGGTTGTGAGAAGCACATTACAGAAAACAAAGATCAATGGGACAATATGATTAATTTGAAGTAAAAGTAAGGAAGGTCTCTCATTTGTCACCCAGTGCCAATTTGCAGTAAACCTTAGCATTTCATCAAAGGGTTGCTGTGAACTACTTTAAAGCAATCAACTTTCCTGGAACTGGAACCTAGGGCCTTCTTGATTCCTCTTTGAGAGCACAAAGTCCCCATGATTAATCTTCTCTTCTGTCAACATGAATATTAAGTGATTTCCTCCCTGGTGCATTATTAAGTTGTCTTATTTAATGCTACTTTCTGGGGACTACACAGCTTGACCCTCACACTCAGGGTGAACAGATAGAATTGTCCTATGGGTGTGGTGTTCTCCTTAAATGTGAAATTATGCAGATTCATGTGGCTTTAGGCCTAGTTGGAGATTGTGCCCTGAAAATATACACAAAGAAAGGGAGTAAATGAAGTTCGTTAACTAGATCATACATTTTATCTTAAAAAGTGGCTTTTTTGATAACCATGTTTGATATATATTGCTAAATACAAAAGTGTATGACATTTACATTACAAATTAAAATCCTGTGTCGTACAAATGAATGCATACAAATGCATTCGTACAAAATGTCGTATAAACGCGTGAAACAGATAATGTTAATATTTCTTTTTTATCACTAGCACTATGAACATTGATGAATTACAAATGCAGATTCAGATTTTGATGTGGCATAAATATTCACTTATGCTCTGTTATTTTACTAACATTAATATGTGATGTAATTGTATTTTCTGTTCTCCACACCTGTGAAGGCTATCTCTAAAATGTCAAAATATCATTCTAACTTACTTTCTTTCATCTTTCTTTTCTGTAAAGTTCAGTTTTAAAATATGTCCCCTTCCACCTGTATGATAATTCCAGGACATAAAAGAAGTAGTTAGAAACAGATGATGTTTTATGTGTCTTGTTTCCTTGCAGATGTTTACTAAGGCAATTAGTTACATGCCTGAGAGGGTCTTTGTATTTATTATATTTTGAACAAATCAAGTCATACTCTTAAAACACATTAGGGTGTTTATTAGTTCAGCTGGTTCACTGACAGATGTTTCCTTTAGGATTGAAGAAGAACTAATACAGCTAGTTCAATTAAAAAAAAAGTCACGCCCTTGGTGAGTTCATAACTTTGTATTTCTGTCCAATTTTTAGAGCAACTCTTCCTGGAGAAAGCATCTCCTTTATTGTTTTTTGTTCCTGCTGTGAAGTGTATTAGTCACTGGAACATTACCTATAAATAAACAAATAAATGATGAATGGGTGAATGAATTCAATCCTTTGAAGAAATAATGTTATTTCAGCACAGCATAAATGTCCCTAAGGGCAGGGTGAGATGACAGTGTAGCAATCTTTTGCACCAAGGGAAGTGTTCTTTCATGAATATTTAAAGCACTATATTTTTCCGTACCCAATCTTGAGAGGAAAGCCTTAAGAATGTCCAACTTTGTATTTTCACTGTTCTCAAGTAAAGGTTTCTGTTGTTATGCTCCTGTCACATCACTTAAATTTTCATAAATGGAAAGTTGAGTACATTAATACCTGACTTATGGAAAATGGATCATAAGTAGAAAGGGAGAAGTCACTTTGCTTGTGGTCAGTATGAATACACACAAATAAATGTACATAAAGTGAATCTCTTTACATGTGAGCATTATAATTTATATGTTAGCATTCTTTATTAGCATTATAATGCTATAGAGTGACCAACCAGGTTTATTAGCAGCCATATCTTTCTTTTCTAGTTTCAGTTGAGAATTTTGGGGGGTCATATCTGTATCTGAAGGTACAGTATATAGAATGCCATGCAGTTGTCCCTCAGTATCTGTGGGAGTTTGGTTCCAGGACCCTCATGAATACTAAAATCCGGGATACTCAAGCCCCTTATATAAAATGGCATAGTGCAGTCGACCATCCATATCCAGGGGTCCTGCATTCACAGATTCAATCAACCACGGACTGACCCACAGTTGGGAGCACTTATGTAGACATAGCAATACCTCAGATGAACATACTGATGAATTTTACTAATAAGAGAAATTGAGAACACCAGTAAGATTTTAAAGTTAAGAGTAATGTTTTCCCTCTCTCACCGAGGCTGGGCAGGCTTTTGAGATGATTTGGGATTCCTGTCCTTGTATTTGTTAAAGCCTTGGAGGTGAGTAGGGGAGGGGTACCCTAAAGTAGTCGCTGTGTCAGGGTTGGGCCTATCTCTGTTTCCTTTCATCAGTAAACTCCTGATGAGAGTAACTAACAGAAAAAGTAACTTTGTTTTGCATTTTTATGTTAATATATACACCAAAATATTGTTGACATATTTCCTGTAGGAGGGGTGCTTTAATTATTTAATATTATTTCTTCTGGCACACTAATGGGACTTAAAATTACTGTTCTTTGCTGAGGTCAGGAAATAGTAATAGCTTGAAAACAGTTTGAAAAGTTCAAGCATATTTTGCTGTCTTGCAGTTTTATTTAGAAGGACATTTTCCCCATAATTTTCCTCTTGATTGTATCATAAGATCTAATATATAAATTCTACGTTTTTTTCTCCTACACTGTGGTACTGATTTTATTGTGCTTTCTTGTGCTTCCTGGTTTGTCTTATTAACACATTTTAACTTTTTAGGGATTAAATTAGACTGGTTCTTAAAAACACACCTAATTTAAGTGTTTAGAACTTAAACGCTAGGGAATGTTAGAAGGGATATTTTTTTTTAATAAATTTATTTATTTATTTTTGGCTGTGTTGGGTCTTCGATGCTGTGTACAAGCTTTCTTTAGTTGTGGTGAGTGGGGGCTACTCTTCCTTGCGGTGCATGGGCTTCTTATTGTCATGGCTTCTCGTTGTGGAGCACGGGCTCTAGGCGCGCAGGCTTCAGTAGTTGTGGCACGTGGGCTCAGTAGTTGTGTCTTGCGGGCTCTAGAGCTCAGGCTCAGTAGTTGTGGCACCCGGGCTTAGTTGCTCCGCGGCATGTGGGATCTTCCCAGGCCAGGGCTCGAAGCCATGTCCCTTGCATTGGCAGGCAGATTCTTAACCACTGTGCCACCAGGGAAGCCCAGAAGGGATATGTTTTAACATATATGGTACAAAAATGTCTGACAACAATTTGTGTTTCTGGATTTTTTTGCTTAAAATTTGCTTTTTTAAGTGATAGAGATTTTGAAAGGTAAAGAGAACAGGTAAAACTGGAGAGAAGACAAGGTGGTCTTTCTTCTCTTAATTAAACTATATTTCACCAACCACCTATAAATTATTTCAAGATGAAACTGTATGAAATCTTTATGAAGGGTTGCCTTAAAATTAATAAAACTTTTAAAATAAATATTAGTTATATTTTCTAATGTAAATAATGTAGCGCTTTGCATCGTATACAACTCAGTATCATGTACAGAAAATCTATATGAAGCCTTAATAATTTGACTCAATTAAAACTATAGGTTTGGCATTTATGGAAAATTTTGAGTTTTGAATGTGTTTATTCTACAAAAAAGAACTCAAAATTATGAGCTTTCAGTTTTGCCTTAAAGATTTCAGCAAACTAAAACTGATCAGTGCAAATTTTGTGATGGACTCTAAAGGGGAGGACAAATACCTTTTCCTTCTACCCTTCTAATTTCTTGACTGGGGTTTCCATAATAAAACACAGATTAACAAGAGAAAAGCTACACATTTATTTAAGTTTTACATGACACAAGAGACTTCATAAGGAAATGAAAACCCAAAAAGTGGTTAAACCTAAGTGTCTTTATACTGGGTTTGATGAAGAAGGGAAAGTCTTGGGAAAATGTGATAGGACAAAGGGTATGAGGTAAGTTTAGTAAACGGGGGGGAAACGTAGCAAGGCCTGTTCCTTCACATCTATGTTTCTCCTTATTCCTTTCAGTGTCCCTTAGTCTTTGGAGGTAAGGATGCTCCTTTCTTCCAGGTATAAGGAGGTCACCTGTCACATGAGCGTCTTATGACCTGTTTCAGGGGAAGGTCACAAAGTCGTTCTTATACCTACCATTCCTCAAATTCCTTTAGCTTAAAAAATTCAATATACAAAGGTGCCCTATTTGGGGGAAGCATGTTCTGAACCCTGTTAACTATTTAAAACTGATGATGCTAATGTTTTTAAGGAAGTGATTTGATGATGGGGAGCTTCAAAGATGGTGCTGAAACAGCTCACTTAAACAAACCAGGACTCTTTCCTGATAAATGAACTGTCTCCTAAATCTTGGGCAAAAACTGCACAATAACACAGCACATTTAAAATATATCTTCTTGCCTTTTGAAAAATAGGGCACAAAATTTTCTATTATGTTTTGATAATCTTGAGTTCTGTGGATATGAATCTATACAAGCTATTTAAATTCTTGGATTTCTCACCTATAAAACAAGGATAATTATACAAAGGTTGTACTGAGAATGAAATAAAAGAGTCTTTGTTGCCAAAAGTTTGACAAAGTGTAGCTATATTGATAATGTTTTGTTATTGAACATTAGAATTATTGAAAATGAGTTAATGTTCGTTACATATGTGATATACTAGGGTACCGTGCTAGGCAGCAAAAATACTAAGTTAAAACTTGCAGCAGAAATAAGATTTATATACATAACTAAAATGATAGAATCACAATTGAGAAAATACTTCTGGTACACTTGTGTGCAAATTGCTGGCAAGCCTGGTCAATTATGGATTCCGTTTGGGTGAATGACTGCTGGGGAGGGGCTTGACACTGAGAGGTCATTGGTAAAAGGTTAGACGAGAAATGATTGGAGTCAGCTAGGACTGTGGTTAACACAGAGGAAGCTGGAGCTGTGTTCCTTTATCAACTGGACCTTCCAATTTTCTCGAGATTTTCAAGGCTTTTTTCTTCAGAGTAACATCTGGCCCCCTAGGTTATTCTTCTATAATACATACGTGTGTGTGTGTATGTATGTGCATATATATATATATATATATATATATATATATATATATAGAGAGAGAGAGAGAGAGAGAGAGAGAGAGAGAGAGAGAGAAGGAGTACATATACATATATATCAAGCATATATATATGTATATACACACACACACACACACACACACACACTAATACTTACATTTACATACATATTATTATCCATCAAAGGCCATTCTTTGCCTTACCAGAGGTGGGGCACAGGTAGTCTTTGAGTGTGTGGGTGGCTCATCCAAGTATAGAATCATTCCCGTATGTTCTAGAATTCGTACCCATTTATATTTCTACTTTAGTTTTAAGGCCAGGATTATGGAAGTGGGCTTTTAACTAACACTTTTACAATTCTGAGTCAGTTTTGTGAATATCGGCATTCAAGGAAGCACGTGACACGTCTGCTTCAGATATTCTACTTCCAAGAGTGGGAAAAGGGTTTAATCAAAGTGCCAGGGCAGAAGACTCTGAATTCCTTGAGGGTGGGACTCCCTCCCTCTAGCACAATGCCTGGCACATGGTATACAGTACGTGTTTATTTCAGTAACTAATAAAATTACTGATACCATTGAGGTCACTGTTTTCATATGAAAGCCAATCAAAAGTACAATATAAACCATATTTTTCTTTCCACTCTATAGATAGACCTCATTGCAGCACTTGAAACAGTTATATCCTTACAAGTTAGTTCGCCTCTATTATTGAAAAGAAGAATGCAGTTGAGAAAATAGACACTACCTTCAGCTGCTGAACTGTTACTGCACCTCTAGATTAACTTGAGAACTTGCCATAGAAAGACAAATTTCTTAGCTTTTATCCTTTACCTGACATTTATGTTTTCATGAGATACTTTGTTCTAGCTACTCATCTAGACATATTACATTCGTTAATTCTTTTTTTTCTTGTAACATGGGATAGGAGCTATTATTATCACTATTTTACATTGAAGTACTGAGAAGTTAGTAGTTTATCTGAAGTTAACCTAACTCTAAGTCTGGATCTCAAATTTGAGTCCAGAGTCCATGTTTTTAAATGGCCTTGCTCTGGGGTCTTACATTTATTTATATAGTGCCTTAGAATTCAAAATTGGTACTTTACATGAATGATCTCAGTTCATCCTTAATACAGTGGATAAAAGCAGACATAATTTTCAGTCCACTTTGCAGGTGAAACAACTGAGGCTTAGAGCATCAAATCTGTGACTGAACTAGGTCCAGAAGTGCTTGGTTTTATTCACTGAGTGGTTGCATGTCACCTACTATCTTCGTGCTGAGATCGAAAGATGGACCAATGTCTCTCACTGTGCCCCCAGTTCCCCAGTCCTGCCATTTTCCCAGAAGATCCAATGCTGTTGCCCTCTGATTTCTCCACCTGGGTTTCTCTGGTTATTTTGGACACCCAGTGACCCAGCCACAAGAGGCCTTACCTTTTATATCTTGCTCTAGTCAAAATTATAGAAATAGATTCTACATTCAATAGTTTAATCCAACTGTTTATGCTTTATGTTATACTTTATGAAGGCATTTTGACATTTTTCTGTTTCATAATGTTAATGAGGCCGACTTATCAAGAATTCTTCACTCTAAGATTATGTTATAGATTTAATGATTTTCTATGCTAATTTTTCAAGTTTTTCTAATAGCGAAAGGCTTCCTGAGGCTAAATCCTTATGTGGGCACATGGAACACTTTAGTATTTCTATTTATGATACCTTGAAATTTGAAAAAAATATTTCAAAATATCGAGATACACTGTGTGTGTAAGTATGACTGTAAATTAATGAAACCAAGTCTCCTATGAAAAATGGTTCCACTTCAAAGTAGTTCAGTATAGTGTTTGTCTTTATATGTCTTGGGTCCTTCTATTTATTTACATTTTTGTTAATTACTGTGTCTCCAGAATGGTGTTTATTCCACAGGTAGTGCTGCCAGCTTTCGCATAGGGGATGTTTAATTTGTGGTGTTAATTATGGATCACAGTGGAACTTCCGTGGGAGTGGAAGTCAGTGCTAGCCAGGGGCTTTACTGTTTATATGACATATGCTCCAGTGAATAAATTGGTGCATAGCTCCAAAATTCAGAAGCATATTTTAAGAATATGTTTGTTAACCAAAGGTAGGTCTCAGTATGACTTTGTGATGACTAGACAAAACTCCTCTAATACCGTATCCTGCAGAGGGTAGGTAGCTTTTTAGACCATGCAATATTAAATAGTATTCTCACCCCATGTTTGTTAACCTAAAGAGAAGACAGATTGAACTGTAAAGCTCATTTGAGAAATGAGCGCATTTTGCTTTCTTCCTGTAGTTTTCTTCTCTTGGCTTTTGTGTCCAGTGCTTCTTCCCAAGCAGTGTTATGCAAATGAACCAATTAATGACATATTAAATGGTCTTCCTACCTCACAGATTTTGTAACTGGAAGGGCAACACCGCAAGTCACGTACCTATTCAGCGGGTTCTATAGGCCACTGCGAGGGTCTGATTAGCTTGACTGTGGAAGACAATCGCAGAGGCATCTGCTCGGTTAATTTTGAGAGAAAATTTACCAGATGGAGGCTGAAGATTTAAGTGATTAGAAGGTAGTAGATTGGAATACAAATTGGATTAAAAGAAATTAGATTGATATAAATCGAATTGAGTCACAACAGTTTGTGTTGTTTGTACCAAGGGGCAGTGGATTATGGGAGAAGCAGATGCTCCAATGAGATAGGAATTAATGTGGCTTTGACCGTCCATCTGCGAAGATCTGAATATCGAGTACATCCCTAATCTCTCTCTCCATTTATCAATGCCATAATGTTAATTAGTACTTCATTCATTAAGTTACTTACAGAAGAAAAAATCTCACCCCTATTCCCTCTCTGCTTGAGAATCTGTTATTCTGCCAAGAATCGGAAAGGTCTCTTCAGCTGAGCTAGCTACAGTTGACTCTGGGGGTAGACCCGTGTCCTTTGCCTCATGCGTACAACTAACTGCCTTTGGCAGGAGTGCAGTAAGCTTGAAAATCTTTGCTCATATATTTCTGTTCATAAATACATAGTTATTTGAAGTTTTACGTTAATGACTAGACACGGTTCCACTAAAAATGAGTGGCTATATTAATTTGATTATAAAATTATATATATTCTACATTCTGTTTTTATAAGATATTCATTGGAGTTATATGTTTTGCTTAATGACTCAAATATTTGACATTAATATTGAGTGACAGATTCCTCCTTGAAGGGAAGAATGAGAAAAATTTTGTTCCCATAATTCTGTGACTGTGTTTATACCTGTGTGTGTGTGTGTGTGTGTGTGTGTGTGTGTGTGATGTCTCTATGCTAGTTTATGGGAAATTTCAAGTTATTGACAGTGTTATGCATTTTGGTGTATAGTATTGGACCTGATCCTGAAAGAAAAAAGTTGAATGACATGAAATTAAAAGAAACACATCATTTTAAATGCCTGTGCTTATATTGGAAATACGACCCTTGAAAATCCAAGGTGTATTGACATGGGAACCTCATTATTACACCACTGGCCACAGCAGTGAAATCCAGCATAAGGCAGTTCTGTCTTGGATCCCGTCCAGGGGAACAGAGCCAGTGGAGATCCAAAGGTGATCTTACTTCTGAGGCAGCCCAAGTGTGTGGGCTCTAAGGACAGCCATGCAGAAATGCCCCTGCGTATTAATAATAATCAGGCAAATGCAACTTCTGGAGACTAAAGCAATGAGATGGACAAAAGTGGAACATCGAATCCTGTGATGCAAGAAGCATATCATTAAAGGTTGTGCCACATCTTTCAGAAATAATCCTAGTACAGGCAAATGTGGGATGCTGGCTGGTGTACAAACAGAAAGACTTTCTTTTTTTATGTGGGGGAAGGCAGTGGCTTGTGTAAAAGTGTGTTAAGTGTTTGAAAATTTTTGGTTTTTTGAAGAAAATTCTGTGGGCAATGATCTCTTCAGGCAATATTCTTGATGTGGGAATAAGATATATGTATGGATATATGTGTGTGTGTGTGTGTGTGGGGGGGGGTGTATATGGATATGATATATATTTCCTATGTGTCTCCTATTTATATGATATATTTACAAAAATGGCCACTCCTCCCCCAGGCTGACCTGGGGCTTCTCCTCAATCCTTATTGGATGGACCCCGGTACTAAAATAGCTTTAGTCACTCTAAATATTGGCTAAATAATGTGACACTCGTATCTTCTACTTAAGAAATAACCTGCCCTCTAGGAGCCAGAGCTAAACCTGAGGCCTGTCTAAATCCAGAATCTATGAACTATCTGCTTAGATCCTATGTTTAAATATTGTTTGTGGCCCATCTTTCTAATTGTATGTTCATTGATACAAGTTAATCATAATGAAATAGTGTATCAAGCTAGATTCCAGCAAAATTTAGAGGAGTGAAAAAAAAGCGAACATGTAAACCTGCAAAACGTAAAAGTGTAAAGCAGAATTCCTCGTTGTAGTAAAGAGCAACCCCTAAAATCTGTCTTTTGCTGTTGTGAGACTGATTAAATGCCACCTAAAAATAATTTAGTATTCAGGGGTCAGTCCCTTGTTCCTGTTTTGACACTTTAGTTTTCAAGCTATTTGTCAGTTGTCTAATTGGTGGCGGTTGTCTTCATTAAGAACCATCAGTACATCAAGGTGGTGCTCATTGAGCCTGGCAAAGTCAGACATTGTGCTCTTACTCATGCCTTTGTTTCCGTGACTGATCATTGGGTGTTTAATACCTTATTGAGCCCATTGAGGATAATTAAAGAAATCACTTGGTTGTAAACTAATGACAACAGATATACAACCTCCTCCATTTCCTGATTGTTGATAGACTTTAGACAGTGGGTGTATTTTCACTGTGAATTGTTTTTGTACATTTGAGTTCAAACTTCATGTAGTAGACATATAAATACTGAGGTTGGTGAATGCGTGTTAACTACATTGAAGCTACTACAGTCTTTTTTTTTTCTTATTTTTTTGCTAATTATCTCACAGGGAGTGTTTAGAAATTAAATTAAGGTGCTTCTTTACTAGGTGGTATTTCTTTATTTTATATTTCAAGGTACTCATAAGTAAAATAGAAAAAAAAATCAGCCTGATTTTATCAATGCCTGCATCATCATTTCAGGATTCACGTGACGAAGCTGTTCCATGGGCCTGATTTCAGTGTGGGCAGTTTAGATACATTTATCAGGTATAAGCTACCTCAGTAAGTAAGGGTTCTGCATCTCATTTTTTCCCCTGCAGTCAACATATTTTTTTCAAATGTGCAGTGAACTCAGAAAATGGAGAAACACAGCCAAGCTTTAATACAGTAAATGATGTTCTGGCACCTTTGACTATAAATCAGTGTTGCAAAGACATCGTGGCAGCATGAGTAAATGCTGTCCAAATAAATGCCGAGCCTTGGCATGACGGTTCAGAGTTTTGTGCTTCATCGTAAAACTCACAAGGCAATTTGCTTAATCCTGGCTGCATAAGCTGGACTTAGAAGAGTGCAATTTGTAACTCAGCTGGCTGAATAGATGGAGTTTTACTGGCCAAGGGAGTGAAAAGAATTTAGAGCACTCTGTGCAAGTTTGAAAAGATTTAGCTGGCTAACCTACTTCTTTGTTTGCTTGAAGGAAAGTTACACCTAGCTCTCTAAAATCCGAATATATTTTTCTAGGTATAGAATGATGAGGGAAAAGAATAAGAATGTACTTGGAACTGAGAAACTCTGAGGCTTTTGGAATAATGATATTGTGAAATTGAGCCTAGAGAGGGATGGAAGTGAGCAGTAGACATAAAGGGAGAGAAAGAGGGAAGAATCCACAGGAATCTATGCCTAAGTGGATATGAAAGAGATTGAGGGGTTAAACCCCACAACTAAGACTTTTAGTATTAGGGACCTGAAGAAAGATGGAAGTATGTCAGGAAGAAGAGAAGGATGAGGTATGGGACAGGAGAGAGGCGAGGGATCCATTTTGAGAGACACAGAATTTGAGGTTATGAATGAGCATTCCGCAGGCACCTGAAACAAGCCTAGAGCTTTCCTTAACTGGAGATACTAAACTAGAGATTTGGCTCTTGTTGTCATAGAAACGATACCTGACACAGTGAGAGGGAATGAGTCCCCATACACTGAAGAGAAGAGCTGAGGTCTTAGGACTCCTTAACTATTGAGTCAGAAATTATTTGACTTAATTCAAACTTCTAGTTCAGTATTTTACATGTAACTCAAAGATTTTTTTCTCCCTAGTGATAGAAATTGATAACAAAAGTACCCAGTAACAGTGTTCTTTATTTTTTAAATGTCAACAACAGTTTGTATATCTCATACAAAAAAAACCCCAATACAGTTATTATTGCCTCTTTTGAAAGTAGTATACCTACCTGGAATATTAAGCAAACATCATTATACTCTTTTAAAATTCATACACCTTTCATTTTCTTCCAGATTTTCAGTTGCTGCTTTTTTATAAAATCCAACTTGTCAGAGTTTGATGTATTGAGTACTTGACTGTAAAAGCAACTTCCTACATTTAAAAACATAACCACCCTATTCGAAGCTATTGTTATTCTTGTCTTTCATAATTACTATAACTCTATACTTTTTTATTCCTCTGCCTGTCTTTCCTTCCCTTCAGCATAATCCAGAATAATTCTTTGTGTTTCACTTCTTTTGCTTTGCGACAAGAAAGCATTGCATTTTGAGAGTGGCTGGATGGAGGTTAATTCCGTGTCCTTATGGTAATAACCTGGGAAAACCTGGGGATGATCGGTTTCATTTGATCCCTCATCTGATAAGGCTTCAAAGTAAATGAAATGAGTGGAAAATAACACTTTTCATAAGTTCTCTAGAAACTGCAGCCGTTTTTTGAGAGACCCAAGGAATTGAGTCTCTGATGTATTTTAGTGAAACATAATTCAAGCAGAAAAAGATCATTTAAAAATATTTATAACACTCCCATTTGCTGCTTTTCTCCATCCAGCAGAAAAACAAGCTCGTTTTTCTCTATGCAGACAAGCTCTTTTAACTGAAAACTACACTCAGTATTCCTGTTGCAGCAATGATGTTATCTGGTGGTCATTTCACTCTGAAACAGAAGACATCCCTTGAAAGGAAATTTAAAGTTTTATTAAATCACTCATTTTTTAAAGGCATCAACAGATAGCATAAATAAACAAAAATGAAGAGAAAGTAGATCCCCAAGTGAAAAGTATCCTGATAATTAAGGTAACTCATATTCTTTATCTGCTAGACTAAAGCTACTCTGATTTTCAGTCTAAATGTAACTAACCATTTGTACGCCTTACGACAGAAGTTATATCAGAATCATTGTGATTTACTAAGTCAATCATTTTTTCTTAGAGACTAACTTAGATTTACATTTATTTATTTATTATTTTAATGCAATGCATAAAGCGAAGGACAAAATGGCAACTTTGAAATTTTTCGACAGCATGCTAAAGATTTGAAAACATTCAATTCCAAGCCTAAGAACTGTTTGCAACTGATTAAACATGGCTTCTTTTTCAACCTCTTCTGGATCAAAATCTTGTTCAAGGTGTTTGTAGTGGAATAAACACTTCAACAGTGAATTTAGGTGCCTATATTGCAAATACCTCCACAGAAATGTGATGCTGTCACTTCCATTCGGTTTGGTCAACTGTGAAAGCTCATTCACTCTGAGCTTGATCGTCAAAGACAAAGCAATAAGTATCAGTTGTATTCAGATACCTTTATAAACCTCCTTTACTCTCCAAGGTATAGGCTTCAGAAAAAGAATTACAACATTGTACAACATCAGTCCATTGTACAACATTAAGAAAAACTAAATACAATATGGCTGTTCCTACTATGCAAGAGAAAATCTTTTCATCTTTGGGATTGCTGTACCCACCTTTGACTTGCCTTTTTATTTTATTTTTTAATCGCAAGAGATCTTAGCCTTATTTTAAGGATACATAATTTCACAGAACTGTAATTTAGAGACTTCAAGGAAGAAATATGTTACTTTAAAAGTGAGAAAATGGTTTTATCACCACCGCTTTAAACTACTGGTAAGGGTTAATTTCAGACAGTGTTCTGATAATACTCCCATTCCTGTTTTTCATTTAACTTCAGTCATGTTATTGTGCCCTCGAAAAGATTCTTTTGATAGTCCTTAATTCTCGTTAAATTTATAATGGAAAAGTCACCAAAAAATAGATCCTTCCCATGTATTAATCATGCAGTGGTTTCAAGATTTACATAAAGAAGAATCATCAGTATTGGTATAACCTATTTCAATAAAATATTTAAGGACACACAAAGAATTATTAAACATTGATATTTGATTAAATTCCAATGAATATAATTTGTAGGTAATTTCTTCAGCATGCCTAGACAGTAATGCCTGGTACTAAAGTCTCACACATCCAATTTGTCATGAGCTACAGTAGAAGTATTCTTTAGTTGCTATAGCTCCACGGAAAGAATAGCAAAAGTGATATATTTATTCATGCATTTATATATAATATTGATTGAGCACCTAATATTTTCATCTTTAGAACTTGATAGTGTATGTGACAAACCTAAGGTGCAGAGTTGTTGAAAACATGGAGGCTTTAGGGAAATGTAGGTAAGGTATATTATTCAGAATGACCTTTGATTTGGAAGGTAAGAACAGGCAGTAGTAGAAAATCACAATAGAGAGATAGGCAGTAACTGTATTTTTTTTTTTTTTTTTTTTTGCCGTACGCGGGCCTCTCACTGTTGTGGCCTCTCCCGTTGCGGAGCACAGGCTCAGCGGCCATGGCTCACGGGCCCAGCTGCTCCGCAGCATGTGGGATCTTCCCGGACCAGGGCACGAACCCGCATCCCCTGCGTCGGCAGGCGGACTCTCAACCACTGCGCCACCAGGGAAGCCCCGACTATATTTTATAGATGGTAGTCTTTAGCTTTATGGGATCACAAATTCCTTTGAGTATAGTGATAGAGGTTATACTAATAAAAGAATTATACATTATAGTAACACTAATAGTAGTGAACATTCACTGAGTGCTTACTGTGTGCTCAGCACATGGAAAAATCTCATGTAGTCTTCACAACAATATTAGGTTGGTACTGCTATGTTTTATAGATATGGAAACCAAAGTGTGGAGAGAGTAGGAAACTTGCCTGATTTCATACTCCTATCTCACACTTGGACAAGAGCAATTGCAAGTCAGAGTCTTCTTAAAGACAGAAAATCTATATCAGCTGTCAAAGATCTGCTTTGTTATTTCTTAAAAACGTGCATGCAAACAAAATTTTACCCCCAATATCTGAGATGTCATCCTCTATTCCATGTTTTACCTCTATTCCACATAAGGTAATCCCTGGTTTAAGAACCATATTTAAAAAGATAATGGTGTAATGCAATGCGATTTCATATGTTAGGCCAAATTGCAGTTGGATGTCAGTTGGAAATGAACAAGTCTAAAACCAGTCATTGTGTGTATGACTTGGAGACGATGCAGCTAATACATTTGGCTTATGACAGCTATAATTTTGGGGGTAATGACTTAGCCATTATTCTTTAAAGAAAGTTTCTGGATTGTATTAACATTCTCAGTTCTGTTTAAAAAAGCCTTAGTTACTATATAGTAAATGACGTTTGCAATTTTAACTAGGGTTATTGAATCTCAATTTAAATTTATAATAAAACATTTCAGATTAGAGGAAAATATGTCGAGTTTTAGGCAAATTTATCAGAAACTAAATATTTAACAGAGCTTATTAGCACAGGTGTAAAGTATCAGTGCTAGTAGGAATGGTGTTTTCTGACACTGACCCTGGGACCTTTGACTCTGCAGTTACTAAGATTAATGCTACTGCCACAGCATTTTCAGAATATATTGCTTAGGAAGTAGAATAGAAAGCCAAAATGTTATCAGTCCATTAGGAGTTTATGTAAGGAGAATGCCCTTTTCTGGAAACCCATTCATAGTCTCCACCAAATAAATATTGATAGTTTTTAGAAAATTAAACATTATTAAACAATTGAATGAGGTTGGAGATTGTTTCATTGCATCATCTTTTGCAAAGCCAAATGCAATTTTAAAACCACATCAAAATATTATAAATACGACAGTAAGAAGCTAAATTTCAAAGATATCGTCCTGGAATACAGATTGTTTTTGTCACCGTAAGGCAAATCTGCATAACCCATGAAAACCTCTGATTTGGTGGCAAATCACTCTTTAAAGAATGACTTCAACCATGGTAAGATGAAGCAAATTGATTTGAAATAGTTTTGGATGAGTGTCCAGGTTAATACGTTGGCTCCGCACTGAATTGTTGGAAAATGAATTTATAAAGTAGGAAATTAATTTTTTATTTCTCAGGAGTAAATCACTACTAAAAACTTACTGGAAACTTAGAGACTGGTGGTTTCGAAATTTCTCTTCAGTTTTATATAGATATTCTCATGTGTTTAACCCCTGTTTTTGATTGCTTTCTGCGACTGGTTTTAACTTGCCCAAACCAGTCCTGCCTTCCTTCTGGATGTGTTCCGTCTGGTGTTCTGTGACCTGGCCCACCTGCTCACAAGAGTTCAGTGGCTCACTGCATTGGATATAGGCAGCCAGAAAATGAATTACTATGTTAAGCAATTAAAAACTTATGTAACAAGGGCACTGAATAACATGAGGTGGTGGGGAAACAAAGAGGGAAAATGTGTTCCACTTTCAATATTTTCAGTAATTTCTGCTAAGGATACACTGATAAAGACCTGAAATACAGTTGTGAAATTCAGAGAAAAGTTTTATGAAAGCTGCCTTAGTTACCTTATCCTGAAATAGCAGCTACTCACCCTGAATAAGGAAGGAAATTTTAAGTATCTTTGACTAAGATTATATTATAAATAATTGATTGTTTCTATTTTAAATAAACAATTTACTTTTAAGATAAGTATCTATGTTTTACCGGTTGGTGTTTGGTTTAAATGATTTGTAGCACCATGTATTTATTGGCAATGTAAGTAAATTTAACAATAAATTTAAGAATAAATTCTTAATTTAGAATTTAAGAATAAATTCTAAGTTACACGAGCTGCTTTTTAAACAAAAGCTTTTAAATCATTGTTAACCTTTGGAGGGTGCTCTAAGAAGGTATTTTGGCAACCACTGCTTTTTTGATAGTAGACATAAGACCTATCAAGGGCAAACCTTTCTAATCTCTACTTATATTAAAAGTATGAACATTAATCTATAGTGTATATCTTTAAAAATTTGCTCTGTGGTAATAAAGTTAACTTGCTCCCTATTATCTTTTCCTATGGCTATGTCCATTATGATGTGACAGCCATAAAAAGTGTATCATGTTATAAAACGATGAACCTGTAGCAACTTACTCTTCTAGTTGCCTCAGTTTGGGGATGAAGAAATGGTACCATGAGGAAGTTTAGGTAACTTGCTTAAGGTCACATACCTAACAAACAATGCCCAAGGCAAAAAGAAGCCAAACCCAAACAAACAAAAAAACCCAATAACTGAAATCTAGTACTTGGGACTTTCTATTTTAGACTTACCCAACATATGGGTAAAGAAGGAGGAGAGACAGAGAAGAAAAAGTTATCCTGGAAATGGACTCCCAGCTAAGGCAAAGTGTTCTAGTCTCAGCTTTGGGGAAAGAAACTTCAATTATTTGCTTCTCTTTTTCTTTCTCCTTGTCAACTCTAAAATGGGGTTTGGGACAAGAGGGTCTCTCGTAGCTCAATGTTTTGCCTGTTGGACCTGGAAGACTGTATGCATAGGGACGATACTAGATGCCATATTGTACAACTGAAACTTACAGAAGTAAGGCTGCCAAGTTTGACAAGAAATGTCTTTAATCTTTGTCATTTTCCTTTCACACCCTTTAGTTTTATGACATTAAAAAGCCAGTTAGCACCAAAATAAGGATTAATCTCCAAAATATACAAATAGCTCATGCAGCTCAATATCAAAAAAAAAAAAAAAATCAAAAATGGGCAGAAGATCTAAATAGATGTTTCTCCAAAGAAGCCATACAGATGGCCAAAAAGCACATGAAAGATGCTCAACATCACTAATTATTACAGAAATGCAAATCAAAACTGCAGTGAGATATCACCTCACACCAGTCAGAATGGCCATCATCAAAAAATCTACAAACAATAAATTCTGGAGATGGTGTGGAGAAAAGGGAACCCTCCTACACTCTTGGTGGGAATGTAAATTGGTATAGCCACTATGGAGAACAGTATGGACGTTCCTTAAAAAACAAAAAATAGAACTACCGTATAACCCAGCGGTCCTACTCCTGGGCATAACCCAGAGTAAACCATAATTCAAAAAGATACATGCACCCCAATGTTCACTGCAACACTACAATAGCCAAGACATAGAGGCAACCTAAATGTTCATCAACAGACGAATAGATAAAGAAGATGTGGTACATAGATATAATGGAATATTACTAAGTCATAAAAAGAAACGAAATTGGGTCATTTGTAGAGATGTAGATAGACCTAGAGATTATCATACTGAGTGAAGTAAGTCAGACACAGAAATACAAATGTCATATGATATTGCTTATATGTGGAATCTAAAAATAGGGTACAGATGAATTTATTTACAAAACGGAAGTAGAGTCACGGATGTAGAAAACAATCTTATGGTCACTAGGGGATGGGGAGTGGATAAATTGGGAGATTGCAACTGACATATATACACTACTATGTATAAAATAGATAACTAATAAGAGCCTGCTGTATAACACAGTGAACTCTACTCAGTACTCAGTAATGGCCTACATGGGAAAAGAATCTAAAAAAAAAAGCCATTTAGAATTTTTGTAATAAATAAGTAGTATTTCAGGCCTCAATTTAATTTTGATGTCCTCTCTAATTTAAACTTATTTTTAACACTGCTGTGCTTCCAGAAGAAATGAGAATCTTATAAATGTATTTAGTTCATTGCTAAATTAGATCATCTCCTGAGAGAATTTCAGTAAGGTTCAAATGGATAAAACAGTCTTTGTGTTTTCCAAACATTAGCTTTCTCACCACATCTTATCACATCATAGGACTCCTAGGAAAAAGAAGTTTCTTGTATCCCTCTTCTATTTCCCCCTTTGATAAGGGAAGTACACTGGAACTTAATCATTATGAAGAATTCAAGGATGGAACAGTTCTAAGGACAGACTTGATGGAGTTATTAATTAACTCCATTGCATTACAAATTACATTAGCTCACTAATAAATGTGGACAGCATTAGTAGTGGCACTGAGATATGTTTCTTTCTATGGAGAAATTTTGAATAGGATTTATTCTGGTAAAATAGAAAGCAGTAACGGCTTTAATCCTTTTGAAATCTAGTGTAAAGCAATCAGCATGGTCTAGCTAAAATTTACCATGCAGAAAAAATTAATACAAGAATGACCTCAAAAAGGAGAAACTTGTCAGTGTGATTTGTTTTAAGAGGCAAATTTTGGAAAGAATATATATATATATATATATATATATATATATATATATATATATTTTTTTTTTTTTTTTTTTTTTTTTTTTTTGCGGTACGCGGGCCTCTCACTGTTGTGGCCTTTCCCGCTGCGGAGCACAGGCTCCGGACGTGCAGGCTCAGCGGCCACGGCTCACGGGCCCAGCCGCTCCACGGCATGTGGGATCTTCCCGGACCGGGGCATGAACCCGCATCCCCTGCATCGGCAGGCAGACTCTCAACCACTGCGCCACCAGGAAAGCCCTGGAAAGAATATTTGTAATAGATTATAGACGGGAAATATCAGGTACACTGGTTGCTTACCACATGTCCTGGTGATCTATATATATGATTTCTTTTAATCATCTAAACCAACTCTTGAGATATTGGTGTTCTGATTTGTACCTGGTAAAAGTGAGGCATAAATATTTGCTGGTCAGTAACCCATTCCTTTATTCCTACCACACCACCTCTTTTTTGTGATGGGTCATCCAGCCTTCACTTTTTCATGTTGCACTAGGTACCTCTCAAACTAGGGGAGGGATAACTTCAGGAAAAATCTCTGGTCACACTCAGATCTGGAGTAATCATAGAATATCTCGCTGGCTTTATTTTACTAAATTTTTTGGAAAATATTTTGTTAAAACAAACATACTTATTATGAACTAGGACACAACGTATATTACGTACGTTTTTAAGAAAAAAGAAAAACAGACACTGCATAGAAATTTTGCTGGAGGGAAAATTCAGAGAAGTTTGAAATGTGTTGCTTAGCTAGATATGCTATCTAGTATGTGAATGAAAAATAAAGCTTAGTCCAAGGAAATATTATCTTCCAACTGAATAAGGAGACAGAAGAAGTTTACTTTCCAGTACGTGAAATGAAATCAACAGGTGTTCTCAGTGCTTTATCCTCCTTTATTATATTATGTAATTGAAATCACTTCTGAAAACAACAGTTCTGTAGCACTCACTGCAAATGAGTGGTTATTGACTAAATAAAACTAAATTTAAATATATTCATAAATTATGATTTTATACTTCACCTCCAATTCTTTAAAGTTTCAAGCACTAATAAACCATTCAATTTGTTTTTTATTAAATATTTTACTAAAATCATTACAAAATCATTGTTTGAGAGTCTCTGAGAAGCGGAAATAATCCATTATGTAAATTTGGGTGCTTAAAACATTATTCAAAGATGCATCTTCATTCAGCTCACTAATTTGGTATTTCTGTGGCATGCTTACATCTAGCCAGATATAAGTGCGTGCCCTTCTCCTGGTAGGCATGCTATAACTGCAGCTTCTTAGATCCTTCCACTTGTAACTTCTGATGCATTCTGTTCAATGTGGAACCAAGAATCTTCATTAAAAAAAATATCCCAGGTGATTTTGATGCCGGTACTTTAAGAATCACACTTGGAAAAAACAAGGAAGATGTTTTCTGATTTTATTACGACTAGAGGCATTAAATTGACTTATTTTATTAAAATCAATTTTAGAAGGGATTTTGTAATTAGTCTCATTGTAGTGTGCATTCTTTACTTAAGTTTCCAGCATTTTCAGAAGCCTAGTACATTTTGGATGAAAGGCCTTGAGTTCTAATTCTGCCTCTAGTAGCTGTTCAATTATGGACAAATCACTTGACTGTTTTATAGCTTACTTTCTTGGACAGTAAAAATAAACATTTGGATATTCACCTATAGTACCCTATAACTAATTTACATTGTTTCTTTATAATAGCTAAAGACAGTTGAATAAAATGTTTTAGATTAAACTTGGCTATTTTATTGCACAATTCATAACCGAGATATAAAATGATGTCCAGACTTGCGATTAGCTGCAAGCAAAGTTAGAATTGCAGATAGTAATTCTGATACAGTGCTTAGCGCATCTGACCAAATAGAGATCCTGAATATTTCCCATTACATGAGCAAAATATTATTTTCCAGCTGTTGACATATTTTTTCATCTGAAATCTGGAGAAAAAAGTTCTGTGGTCCTATATAAAAAAATAAACAAATAAACTAAAGTTATTAATGGAAATTGATAAACAGGTGCCCTAAAGCAGGATTGGCAGACTTTTTCTGCAGAGGATCAGATTACAGTATTTCAAGCTTTGTGGACAATATACAGTCTCATTCTTCCTTCACCTTCTGCTTCTTTTATTCTTCTTCCTCCTCTTTTTTTAACAACATGCTAAAAATGTTAAACCATCCTTAGCTCAAGGTTATACTAAAACTGTTTAAAGCAGTGCTTCTCAAACTTTAATGCACATATGCATTGCCAGGGAATCTTGTTAAGATGCGGATTCTGATTCTGTAGGTCTGGGGTTGGGCTGGGGACCCTGTATTTCTTATTTGCCCTTGGATATCAAAGCTTTTGAAGTTAAACTGTTTCATGTCTTTTCATGTGATGAACAGCCCCCTCTACTGTTGGGTTTTGAATCCCCAGTGACTTTGGCTGACAACTCAGCTATCTTTTTTGTTTTTGTTTTTTAACCAAATAATGGGGTTGTTTTGATCCTAGTACTTTAGTGGCCCTTCATAATTTTAAAGCCTCAGAGCTCTTTGGAAATTTGATGAAATCTGTAGCCCCTCTTGCTACTACTCCCTTCTGTCCACACAAGAATACCCATTTTTATACACAATTTCAAAGAATTCACGAACCTGTCTAAGGCTTACCCATCTTTAGGGTCACTGCTATAGTTGTGTAATGTCTGAATTTAAGGGAGTTCAAAATTAATTCCCTCACTTTTAATAACATCTTAAAATTTAGATTGCAGCTATGTTTTTGCATATCTCCATATCATTCTATCTATCTACCTACCTACCTATATGACTATCAATCATCTATCTGACTGGTACAACCTTTTAACTTTATTTTATGCCCTATTGGCCATTGCTGGCCTGATGATTACATTTAAACTTAAAACTATGAATGAGGAAAATAACCTAACTATTGGTCAGAATGAACATGAATTGTTACAATGCCTTGTATTAAATTTGTTCACAGTGCCTTTACTTATGACTTTTAAAAAACTACTTTATTGACATTAATTCATACATACTTTACTCATTTCAAGTGTACAATATAATAGTTTTTATTATTTTCATGGAGTTGTACAACCATCACCATAAATAATATTAGAATATTTTCATCACCCCCAAAAGATTCTCCAGTCCCCCTTCACCTCTCACCCCCATTACCTACCCTAGACAACTGAAAATCTATTTTTTTGTCTATGAATTTAACTATTCTGGACATTTCTATGTAAGTGGAATCATGTTGTGGCTAGCTTCTTTCACTTAGCATAATATTTTCAGTGTTCACTTATGTTATAGTGTGTATTGGTGCTTCATTCGTTTTTATTGCTGAATAATATTCCATTATGTGGATATATAACGTTCATTTATGCATTCATCAGTTAATGGACATTTGGGTTCTTTCCATTTAAAAAAATTATTATGAATAATGCTGCTATCAATGTTACAGTTTTTGTGGGGACATAAGATTTCATTCCTCTTGGGTATATACCAGGCAGTGGAATCGCTGGGTCATATGTTAATTCCAAAACTTTTTGAGGAACTCCAGATAGTTTTCCAAAGTGGTTGTACCATTTTACATTCCCACCAGCAATGTATGAGGCTCTCAATTTTTCAACGTCCCAGACAATACTTGTTATTTTACACTTTTTGGATTATTGCCATCCTAGTGGATGTGAAGTATATTTCGTGGTCTTGATTTGCATTGTCCTGATAGCTAATGATGTTGAGAATCTTTTCATGTGCTTACTGACCTTTTGTCTAACTTTTTTGGATAAATATCTATTCAAATCCTTGGCCCATTTTTAAATTCAGTTATTTGTACTTTTATTTAGTTGTAAGGGTTCTTTGTATGTTCTAGATATAAGTCCTCTATCAGATATATGATTTGCAATTTTTTTCTGATTCTGTGGGTTGTTTTTCCTTTTGTAATGTTTTTTTCAAGAACAAATATATTTGTTGCATGTGATTTTGGTGTCATATTCATGAAGGTTTTGACGAACTCAAGATCATAAAAATATGCTCCTGTAATTTCTTTTAATTGTTTGATAATTTTACCTCTTACATTTAGGTTGTAGATATTCTTTTGAATTTTTTATAACAGCAGAGTAAAGCTACTACAAGAATATCCAAATGCAACAGCACTAGGATAGTTTACATATGTTATAGTCATAAATAAGTAAAATTCTCTGAGTGCTATTGGACATGTTAGATTCTAAATCTTATTGCTAAATAGTTTAGATGTTTTGCATCTAATTCTCTTATTAGTCTATTATTTTATATTTTATTTAATAAGTGTTAGTGTATTTCAGGTCCTGTTCAGGCCTTATTCAGGCCAAACTGCCTAATAAGGCAGAGAACTTTTTGATGTAGAAAATAGCACTCTAAAAACATGGACAGTTAACTTGCTTAGTTTTAATAATAGAACAACTTTGGCATTAGGGAGAATGTAGATGATTGCATATGGAAGATTAGAGAAGAGCAAGGAAGGTATCCAAACAAGAGGATTGTGGCTACCGTATGTCTGTTACATGAAAAGTGACATGTAACTCTTGGTGCATTTTAGTATCAGTTTCTATGGCTATGTGTCCAGACCTTTACATTTGGGAATATGCTACTGATTTGCAAGCTATGATTAGTTATTCATATTTAAGTACCTGGGATCTTATTTATTACTTTTTAAAGTAATTCTTACTTTTTATATTCTATAAATTCCTCATTTGTGTTAGGGCCTCAGTACTTAAAATATATAACCTTCTTTATTACTGTGATGCAGGTTGTGGTTTTCTGTCCATATTTAAATGCTTTGAGTCTCTTTAGTTCTTTTCTTAAAATTTTGACCTGTGTAGTGTAAATTACTCTTGCTTTAGGTACCTAGCACTTGTAATGTATAAGTTCCTTCTTGCATCTGATGAGCTAACAAATGGTAATCAGCAACCTTTAAAAGTTAATCCTCTTCAGAAAAGGTTCATTCACTACCAAATTAAATTCCCTTTATTAAATTCAAATAGAAATTTTAAATTAATATTGAAAGTTAACTGGAATAACATTGATGAGTAAATATTACTTCTGTTTATTGAACAGAAATGTGCCAATATTGGGTGATTGGTTGGAAAATTGTAAGAGCTTTTAAAAGCTCGTATGTAGATTATCATTATGTCTCCAGACAGAGTTCTCTCAGCCGTCTCCTTTAGAATTATTTGCAGCAGCTGGTAGGACCTTTCCACAAATAATGGCTTCTGACACTTCATAAATTAAAATATTCAAAACAGTACATTATGCAAAATTTTCATCTTAAAATACCAAACAGGTCCTTCTCTTCCTATTTCTTCTAACTTTTAATGGCCCCATTTTCATTGTAGCCACAGGAAAGTTATTGGTACCTGTCACTCTTCCTTACTGTATGGAATACCAAATTCTGTCAAGTGTTTATTTTACTGTATAACTTATATCTTCATTCTTTTTTCTACCATAAGTGTTTCAAGGTCAGGTTCTTTTTATTGTTCTCTGGGATGTAGAAGTAACTCTCACCTGTCTTTTTTGCCTCCATCACTATCTATCTTTTACTGTACAGACCAAAAGAACCTTTCTAATACACAGATGGTCATATCACTGCTCCCTCAAAATCAGTTAGCCATATGGAATAAAAGTCACACTCCTTAGCGTGGTATTTTAAGCCCTTTTGTCTCCGGCTATAAGACTGCTTTTTACGCTCACCTGCCACGTTAACTTCCTCCCTGATTATGAAATGTTTTATACATATATTGTCACTTCTCTGTCCTTTTGCTCATGCTATTTCTTCATTCTGAATGTCTTTCTCCTTCTGTTGACATATTATTTTCATTCTTTACAACTCAATTTAAATGCTACCTTTTTGGGGGAAGCCTCTCACTGTGCTCTAGTTAGAGTTGACATTACTTTTCCCGATCTTTTCCTGTAATACATTTCTTGGACCTCCGTGCAACACTTATTTCAACATAGTGATTTAACCTGAGTTCCTCAGTCAGACATACCTGGATTCAAATCCTGCCTCTACTGCTTACTTCTTCCACAGTCCTGGACAATATATGTCATTAAACTTCTTCCTCATCTGTTAAATTGAGTTACTATTTGTACATAATGTTCAGGTCTTTTTTTGTGTTGAATCTGATAGCACAGTGCCAGCATGATAAACGTTTTCTATGTGTGTATTTTAGGCACTTGGCTTTCTCCCCTAGTACACTTGTAAGCACTTGGCTTTCTCCCCTAGTACATAGTAAGCACTTTGAAGACAGGAAATTAACCTTACTCATCTTAGTACCCATTGCAACTTACTGGTTCCAAAAGAAAATTTCATGCTTATTTTTATTTGTCCTGACTCATGGAACATGTTAAAACTAACTCATTAGAATTAACATATTAATTTACTGCTATATTGTCTTGTTCCAAAAGGGACTTGGAATGACTTACGAGATGCATAAAGAACAAAAGACTGAAACATAAATAAAATAGTAGTAAGTGCAGTTTGAATGATTGAATAGTTTAATTTTATCAGTGTGAACCTAAGTGAAACAAAAGCTATAGATAAGGAATGTTAAAGCTTGTCTTCATTCTGTCACATTTTGTAGGATCTCGTCTTCGCCAGGAAGACTTTCCCCCGCGGATTGTGGAGCACCCTTCCGATGTCATTGTCTCTAAGGGAGAGCCCACCACGTTGAACTGCAAGGCCGAGGGCCGGCCAGCGCCCACCATTGAGTGGTACAAGGATGGCGAGCGGGTGGAGACTGACAAGGATGATCCCCGGTCCCACAGGATGCTTCTGCCCAGCGGTTCCTTATTCTTCTTGCGCATTGTGCATGGGCGCAGAAGTAAACCTGATGAAGGAAGCTACGTGTGTGTTGCAAGGAACTATCTTGGTGAAGCAGTGAGTCGAAATGCATCTCTGGAAGTGGCATGTAAGTAAACGTAATGAATCTCATAAATGGCATGCGCTTTTACTTTGATTTTTTTTTAATAAGCTTTGATTTGTTCTCATAGATGCTTAATACCTATAGAATACAACAATCAATACTCTCTGCATCATTTTACTTTGCCTTCTGCAAAGAAGGCTTGTCAAAATAATGTATAGCCAAGGTGTTGCAGTAAATTTATTTATATTGAAGCAATGTGGGTATTATGATATTATATTAAAGCAAGGCGGCGATGATGCTGGTCGTATTTAAAATTTGAATTATTAATGAGAGATATAATAAAATATTAAGGTTGGCGATGTTAAAATGAAAAGTTTATGTGTAACATGGGATCAAATATAAGGTATAAATTCATTATTGTACCTATTCCTGTTACCTATTTATATATAACTAATATATTATATATACATGTATATATTTTTTAAATCTAACTTTTATTGGGCAACTTTAAAAAGAATATACTCTTTAGGTTATATTAACTCTTTTACTTCCAGGCTAAATTCAGGGATCATTACCCTAGGCATGCAGGGGAAAATATACCAACAACAGAAACTATATTTTTTTATCAAAAAAATCATCAGAGAAGAGAACCGATTTCTGTTTAGGGACAAAATGTGCATATAGAGGAAGGTCTTGCTCAGTTTTGGCAATCAGCAGTACCTAAGGATTTGTCCTGCCCTTGCCACTTAAAAATATATTTACTTATTAATCAGGTAGCCCAAATAGCACTAGTAAATCAAGGCATCAAGGCTTTGCATCTATTTGATCATTGAGTCCATAACTTTGTTTTCCTGGATGGTTTTCCAGAACAAATTTCAAAATATGTTAGATTTGTTTTCTGGTTTATAAGTGAGGATTTGGTGTCATAATTATTTTGGTATTCTCTATTTTGAAGGCATACTTTATCAAGAATTATTTGTGAATAAGATGGGAATAACTGAGCTTAAAAAAAGTTTGTGCTCTTCAACTTTCTGCTTGTACCAGTAGGTGTTCATAGGTAAGAGAATTGAAATAGTTCAGGATGCATGAGTCTTTTTTTTATAGCTGGGATGAGAGTGCCGGATAATAGTTCATGGTCTCATGTCTGCAATTAACTTTGATACTTATACTCACATGCTATATGGTATCACACTAAATTATAAAACTTGTGTATATGTGTATTGAAATTCTCACAGTGTATCATTACCTTTATACATGAAAACATCTTTTAGTAACAAAATCATACAATTTCTTATTCAGCTATCACAATGAAAGCTTTTGCTTTTATCCATCCAGTCTTTTGATTTATGCTTTTGTACCAAGAAATCTGGAACCCAGTCCATGCTTGAAATGTGTAAGTCCAATAGGAAAAGACTACAGGAATCCTAAAACCCAAATTTTTAAATCAGTGGGCTTTGAGAAATTTATTATGTGAAGTACTTTGAGATATAAGCATTAGAACTTTTGCTAGCAATGCCATTTTGCACCAGTTGCTAGGTAGTTTCATTTTTATAACTTACTTCAAAAAGCAGTTAGATTAAATGCAGTTTAGTGAGATTTGAAATATATACACAGAACCTCAAGAATGCAAATATTGCTAACTGTCCATTTTTATTTTGAAATATCTTATTTCTGGAACATTTCAAACATACTGAAATATTTCAATGTCAATTCTATTGATTGTTTTCCCCACCAGATCCCTTTACAGTAAATATAACATGCATTATTCTTTCTTTTTATAGATAAAATGAAACCCATGATGGTTAGGTGACCAAGACTAAGGCAATAAATTAATGGGGAATTCAAGATCAGACCATGATTGTTCTAATTTTTAGTTTGAGGGAATTGTACCATATTTCGAAAAACGCTCAGATGAAACCAGGCTCATCTTATATAAATAAAAATAAAGAACTTTTAATTAAAAGTTTTTCTTTTATCCACTCAGCAGCAAATAACTTTTTTTTATTTTTTAAATTGAGGTATAGTTGTTGTATAATATTATATCCGTTTCAAGTACACAACCTAGTGATTCACAATTTTTAAAGGTTAAATTCCATTTATAGTTATTATAAAATATTGGCTAAATTCCCTGTGTTGTACTATATATATCTTTGTAGCTTATTTATTTTAAGCAAATAACTATTTTTAATCCTTCACTAACTTTCTTCTCAATATTAAAGTTTATCTAAATTGGCCGGTCATTTTATTGTTAGACAGCTATAAACTTATCTTTATTCTCATCCTTAGCATTGTTAAATTGCTCCCAACACACATGTATCTTGTACTTTGATTTAACATAAAGGATTTCTCTCTTTCTTAATTGCATCATTAATAATTAATCAAACTGTTTTAGAGGGAAAATTTTAAACCACAATTTTTTTTCAATGTACTATGACAGTTACATTTTTCTTTATTTTTAAATCAGTGAGCTTTGAGAAATGCTAAAAAAATACTTCTGACCTAGAGAGGAAAACAAGAAGAGTTCTAAATTGGATTTAGCTAGTGAATAAAATTCTTTCTTCTAATGCCCTGTCAACAGTTCATGCCATTTGAGGCAACAGAAGATCAAATAATATCCATTTATATGTTGCTCATCCCTTTCGCATTAGCTCATCAGTCTTCTCCATTTCCTTATGTGTTTCATAAAATGTGTTAATATGGAAATTTAGGTCAAAGCATTGTGATTTGTCAATCCTATTGGTAACCAACGTGTATTTTTATAAAATGATAGGAACCGCTGTGGGTCATATAAATGTCTGGCCTTCATATTTTAGGACACTCAACATAATTGCTCAATTATGGCATATCCATTTCTTCATTTGTTAAAGGAAAGAATGGAAACCTAAAAACACTATGTATTTGGAGAGCTGCAGGTAGCTTGATAATGAGGTTGGTGGGCAGTGTAAGTTAGAAAGATAGGCATGTGCTGAATCATAAAATCTAGACTTTTTGTTATGTAAAAGGAGAGTCTTTCCTTTCAATTTTGAAAGAAAATTGAAGATAGGGTTAAAGGAATGATGATTGAAATTGAGCGGAGTTAAGAAGCTGTCAAATCATTCAGAAAAGAGTATATGTTAGATTTTAAACTGAACAAAGCAGTGAGGATTAAAAGAAGGAAATAGCTTGAACCGTATTTAGAAATTATATCACTTTGTGGTTGGTTTGGGGAATAGAGGGTGATTCCCAGATGTTTTTTGGTGGAGTGACTGTGTATATTACGATACCTACCATCCAAAGGGATGGCAGATACAGGAGAAATAACTCTAGTGAGAACAGGAAAGTGAAGTCAGCTTGGTTGTATTGTTTGACATGCCAATGAAATATCAAGGTAAAAATATGCCATATTCTATTAAGAAAAGAGCTTCTGGAATTGAGAAGTCTTTCCCAGATGGAGGTTGGAGCCAGGGGAGTAGATAGACATAGATGTGATTGTCCAGGCAAGCTGTGTGTAGGGCTGCGATCACTCCCATTGTTTGGAAAGAATATTTAATGTTGGGCAAAGGAAAGTCTAGTTCAGGAGGCTCAGAGGAGGTATTGGAGTGATAGAACATGGGAAGTGGAGTGACAAGAAAAATAAGGAAATAATTTTAAGAAAGAAAAAGTGGTTGGCAATGCAAATGCCACGTGGTGATCTAAATAAAAAGTATCTGTGGTCTCTAGGGGTAGAAAGAAAGCACAGCAGCTGAAGAATGAGTTGGTAGTGGAGTTGGAGTGGCAAGTGCTGCCTGTTCTTTCAAGAACTCAGGGGTGGTCAAAATCGGTTGCAAATTGATTTAGGTGTATATAGGAATATCTAGGTGGTATGGATAAGTAGCAAACAACCTTGTTATAACTTTTATTGTGAAATAATTATTGATAAAAAATCTGGAATTTTTGACTCTGCTTCATCTTGATTTTCATTTTTAATTTCAACAATCTTGCTTTCTGCTGTCATATGATATGAGCAGTTTTATTGACAACCGTCTGTCTTGACTGATTGTATAGAAGTTAGCCTGTTTTTATCATACTCTATTCATTCTCTTCTTGTTTTATTAAACACAGAGTTCACTTTTATGTAACGGAACAACATAATTGAGGAAAAAACTATTCAGGGCCAATCCTTGCAGTGGAGATTTGAATCACTTACCACATATTTGCTTTTTTCCCCTCTTGGTTTGGAAAAAAAAAGCAATCCAGAATGTACTTTTTAGATCACTTTAACTCAAGGAAGGTATTTAGGCAAAAAAGTGATTTTTTCATATTTAGAAAACAGAATTGCAGGTTCTACAAGTAAGTCACTTGGCACTGAAGAATTTAATACGTAGTTTTCCAATGGGACCACCAAGAGAGCTGAGACGTAGCTGGTGCAGATAGGATTTCAGTTTGAACTCCAGGGCTCCCTGTGTTTGGAGCAGAAGGAGCACAGGGGTCCTCACGCAGACTGTGACTGCCTGTGATGCAGCCTGAGTCAGTGGCAGTGCCTAGAGATGGCAGCTGTAGCCCCAGGTGGTAAATATATGACAGCAGCTTGATCTATCGACCAGGGTAAGAGGGGGATGTGGCCTAAATGAAAATTCATGAAAAATTGATGAAGTCCCCAGATTATTTTTTTCCGTTTCCTTTTCTCTGTACTACGCCAGTGCAGAGAGGGGAGATTAAATGAAGTGATGAACGCTTTAGTGGCAAGGAGGTTGTGGTTCAAAGGTCAAGGGTCACTTAGAAACCGGTCTTTTTTTTCCCCTTTCCTTATTTATAAATCAAAACTAAAACACAAGAACTTTTCAGATTGCCTATGATTTAGCTTTGCTTTGAGAAAAATAAAATAAAATGGCTAAATGTTTGAAAGTTGGCTTTTGATGCAACTACAAAAGAGAACAGATGTGGTTCATAATTCAGTTGGGGAACTAGAAATAGATTGAATTCCATGACTGCAGGGTGATTTCTTTTCTTTTCTTCATCCTTTTTTTCCTTTTTGTTTCCACGTATGAAGACCCATGCCTCAAGAAAGTCATTTAGAGAAGGAAAAGGTGTTGCATTATTTATGTCACAGATTGCTAGAACAGCAAAGCTATGGAACACTCTACAGACATAATGATCCTGCTTTAAATCCCGAACTAAATTGATGTTTTATCTGTACAAGGAAGAGAGGTTATAGAAGTAGACTGACTTTAGTAACAGAGGTCACAGGTGGCATTAAAAATGAACACAAGGTGAATTGTTTCATTGATATTTCCAAGTTAATAAATATGTAATTTTTTTTTCTTTTTTTTACTTTCGGCTGTAAATGAATGTTATCCAGGCAAAATACCTTTATGCTCCAAAAACACAGAGATAAATTAAATTGCAGAAAAGCCTGAGCCATGGCGAGCTTTTTTAAAAAAATTACTTTATTGAGGTATGGTTCACATATAATTTACCCATTTAAAGTGTATAATTTAATGTTTTTTAGTGTATTCACAGGGTTGTGCAACCAACACCACAATCTAATTTGAACATTTTTGTCACTTATAAAGAAAACTGTATACCCATTAGCAGCCAATTCCCATTCTCCTGGAACCCTTCTGCTACATCCCTAAGCAAACACTAGTCTACTATCTTGTCTCTATATATTTGCCTCTTCTAGACATGTCATGTAAATGGAATCATACAATACGTGGTCTTTTTTGACTAGCTTCTTTTCCTGAGTATAATGTTTTCAGGGGTAATCTTTGTTGTAGCATGTATCAGTATTTCATTTCTTTACACTGCTGAATAATATTCTATTGTGTGGATATACCACATTTTATCCATTCACTCATATGTTGATGGAAATTTGGGTTGTTTCCATTTTTTGTCTTTTACGAATAATGCTGCTATGAATATTCTTGTACAAGTTTTTGTGTGACATATGGTTTCATTTGTGTATTCTCTTGGGTATATATCTAAGAGTGGAGTTGCTTAGTTATATGGTAACTCAACTTTTTAAGGGACTTATAGGTAACTTTTAGGTGTAGATAAAAATATTTATTAGTGTTATTGAATTAACTGTATCCAACTCCCCTCTTAGTACAAGGCACAGCTAGAAACATTGCCAGTATTTGATAAATATTATTGACTGCTGGCATGTTATACTTCCTTGGGTTATATGTCCATATTTTAAGATAAGATTTAATTAATTAAAAATATAAAATAATTAACTCTGTAAAGCCACTGAATGGTCATGAAGTTTCTTTTTCTTTGACCTAGTTATTTAATTCAAGTAGTATGAATTGATGAAATAAATTCTGAAATCACTTCCCCTTATAAAACTTCTTACCAAACCGTGTTGACTTTGGCCCCAATTAAGTTGGATAGTCTTGCTGTTTGAACCTTACTTCACTTTCTGCCACATTTTTATTTGTCCTGAAAGAGGACAGTATTCTGGTTTCTCAGGAGATGACAGTATCTCTTCTGAGAATAATTGACATAACCTTTCCTGTTCCCAGGTTATTTTTCCTTTCAAAGGTCTTAACGTTTGTTTGTTTGTTTTTCTTTCATTTACTAGGAAGGTTTAGAATAAGAAATTAATGGTGATTATAATAGAAGAAGTTGATTAAGTAATTCCAGGAGTAGGGAAAAAAAGAGCTGCTATCATGACTCAACTTTCCTAAAACAAATGAACGTATCTGTTTAAATGCGTAAGAGGCAACTAGTCAATTGGAACTGATATTCATAGATTTTGACTAAGAAGAATATAAGAGCTACTGGCTTTTTCATGATTCCTCTGTTTGTATTTCTACAAATTTCAGGAGAGAATGCAGAGAATTTGGGTGGAGAGTATACAGACAGCCACTCATACCTTAATGTACTTGGGCCATGTTATGCGCTAAATTGTATCCCCCCCAAATTCATATATTGAAGCTCTAATCCCTAGTACCTCAGAATCTGACTGTGTTGGTAGATTGGGTCTTTAAAGGAGTAAATTAAAATACAGTTGTTAGGGTGGGTCCTAATCTATACTAACTGGTGGCCTTATAAGAAGAGGGCATTTGGACACATAGACACCAGAGAGGCACATGCACAGAGGAAAGACCATATGGGGACACAGTGAGAACGTGGCCATCTGCAAGCAAGGGGAGAAACCTCAGAAGAAATTAAAACCGCCAACACCTTAATCATGGATTTTAGCTTCCAGAACTGTGAGAAAATAAATTTCTGCTGTTTAAGCCACACAGACTATGGTATTTTGTGATGGCAACCCTAGCAAATTAATACAGGCCATTTGTCTTACAGCAAGAGTAACCACTGGTAAGAGACCATAAAAAAAAAAAAAAAGAAACAAAACATAGTGATTTGAATCAAATATTGTTTGTGCTCTGTGGATTTGTACTGCCCTGCATCCACAATGTTGGCCCGAGGCTGTTTTGAAAGAAATCTGTAAACTCAATTGAAAGTATTATAAACTGTGAATGTATGGGCATAGGGGAATCAATCTAAAACATCTTTAACTAGAAAGAAAAGACAATAGCAAATGTTTTGGTATTTTTTTGGTATTAGAGAACAGTGTTAGAAGGTACATGAGTGTGCACACGCACACATCTGCGTTACTTGGGCTGTTTTGTCTGTGTACCTTTTAATTGTGTAATACTCCATCAGATTCTTTCATATACAGATCTCTTCTTTAATCTTCACAAATGGAGGTGTGAAATTGCTATGCCTGGAGTACATGTTTGAGCTTATGAACTATTTAAATATGTGTAATGCTGTATTTTGATATCAGGTTTCTGTTAACTGTATTAACTGTATTCAACCCCTCTCCCTTTACAAGTCTCAAGTTGCCGTTCACTAAAATTAGCCTGAATTAACTCTGATTCCAAGGAAAGCACATAAATAAGAGAAAGAGGAATCTTGATGTTCTCTTCTTTTCCAAAGACTATTTCCCAAAACAGTTTAATCCTGAACTCTGCCAACATGTAAATCCTATCCATGGAATGATAGCCCAACATATTCATAGTGATACTAAGGTGTATTAAGACAAAACTTGTTGAGTTCAGCTCTTGTTTTCAATCTCAGAATTTTTTTTTAGATAAAAGTAAGAAAAGACTATTTGTGGTTTGGAGGGTTTCCCACCTATAAACCTTCAATTTATTCGATTTCAGCTGGTTTGTAAATATAAATTGATTCTACTGAAAATGTATATAGGTTGACACTGTAGTTAGGAAATGTAATTTTGTGCAGCAACGTGTATGCTTTTCTCTCAAGATATGTGTTTCTTCAGAAAGACAGGTCTCCAATTTTCCTTCGTTAGGTTGAATTTGTTTCTGATAATTATAATACACATTGTTTAATTCTGAAGCAGCTCCTACAAGGTTTCTATAATTACATAAAGGGGGTTGCACTTTTTTCATGCATGAGTCAGTGTATGTGTTAAGCTCTTTAGAGGAGTACAGAAGTAAAAACGACAGGTGAAATTTTGTTCAACTCTGGAAATTTCTTCTTCTTTAGAAGTCTGTAACAGCCTGTGACTTAACTGCTAAAGGATGAGAGGTTCAACTGAGGAATCAACATATTCTTTACACTCTAAATCATTGGAATTGGTTTTCCTCTTAGGAGATTCTCAAATGCAAACACAACATTTTCAACCACCTCTTTCTTAATTAGGAGATATGCATACATTTTTGTCAATAGGGTATACGTTTTACAAGAAGTAATCTAGGAAAACAATATTGGGCCCCTGTTTAGGATTTATGTAAACTCTCTGAAGTTCCCTAGCACTACCCTTCTGGGGCTGCTCAGACATCAGTAGTGTCTCTGACCCTTGGAGAGAAGTCAGGCAAGGATTGTAAGAGAGGCAGGTGCTTTGAGGATGTGACAGACAGATATACAGGCCCAGAATCTGGTGAATTCCAATAAGTTTTTGTATGTTTATTTTGTCTTGCTTTTTTGTTTTTGCAGAAATTCTACCACCCAAAATAGCCCATGGTCACTTACTTACTGGTTAGCCTAAGCCTGTTAAAAAGTTGATCCTCACAAAGCCTGCCAGCAAGGGTGTCAGCCTGGGTTACAGGCAGCAAGAAAAGTCCGATTGGCCTACGCCATTGGCCCTTTAAGTAGCATCACAAGTAGGGCCTAGAAACTGAGTCTAAAGTAACATCTAAGAAGAAAAGGGCTCTTTTTATCACATATACATTTTTCTGATAATCAGGCCATTTTCCAGTTATACAAGTACTTATTATTTATAAAGACAATCATTAAGTTTTTTATGTGGTTATCTAACATCTAAGTCTGTACAAAGACTTTGGCACAAACTTTACAGTTTTTATATATAAACTGTAAAATTATGGAAAGGTAACATGACCATTTTACTTTCATAATGTCGTATTCAATATAGACTGTTATGCATACATATATATATATATCAACCTGCTTCACTCTCCTCCTACTTGCTTTTTCTGCTTATTCATATTGAATGAGGATGTTCAGTGTTTTTCCTTAAATCTATTCAAAGGTCTTTACTGGCTTTCTTAGGCATTAGGAGTAAAAAGCAGCTTAAGAGATCCATGCCTTCAATGGTGCTTGTGTTATAAGTGAGAAGCCTGGGAAACCTCATCAAGTAACAGCTCACCTTCCACTGTGGTGTGGGGTAAAGGCCCTCAGACAGGACATGCCACAGGCATTAGAAGAAGAAGTGACATCAAATGCTTCTGGATGAATATGAATGGAAAGTGGCCTTAGAAAACTGGAGAGAAGTGTAAAAGCAAAGACCTGAGGCTGCGTGTGATTGGCCAGTGTGGGGAGTAATTACTGTATTGTTGAATTGGAGAACGTATGTAGGAGAGTAGAGGGAGATAATTTAAATAGGGAAGTAGAGATTGGTCATAATTAAACGAACTAAGGAGCTTGCACATTATCCTAGAAGACCTGAGGGAGCCTTCAATGTTTTTTTGATTTGGAAATGTTACTTGTAAGGTATGAAAGGGGATATGTTAAAGGCAGTATAAGGTGGATTAGAACATGGAAGAGTGTGAAGGTAGGAGATCTATTACAAATTAAGGTATGGTAAGAAGAAGGTTGAATTACTTTGATGAATTAAGTTGATACCTGAAAGATAGGAGATGGCATTTCAAAGGAGAATTGATACAAATTTAAGAAATGAGTTTGTGGTCCAAGGGATGATATAAATTTAGTTTGCTACATTTTTGGACAGTACTTTCTAATTGCTAGGTACTCAGCTAGGTGCTGAAGATACTGATATTTAAAACAAGAGTTGTTTAATAAGTATAGAGTTTCAGTTTTGCAAGATGAAAAAGTCCTGGATATCTCTTGCACAGCAATGTGAGTATACTTAACACTACTGAACTGTACGCTTAAAAATGATTGAGATGGTATATTTTATGTTACCTATGGTTTTTTTTACCTCAGAAACAAAAAACAGAACAAGAGATGACTCATTCCATCAAAGAGTGTTCAAGATGGTATAAAATGTAAATCCTAGAGTAAAGAACACCTGAACATGTGGGAATTCAGAGGAAGAAAATACTGATTTTGCCAAGAGAAATATGGACCAGGTTAAATGATTTCTGTAAGTGGAAAGTCAGTAAAAATAATCACTAAATGCCAGGATTTTTTCCTAAGTGTTTTATATTTATAATTTACTTTGAGTATAATTCTCAAAACAACTTATTATTTTCTCTCTATTATATCTGAGGCCAAATCTTTGTTAACTTAGCAATTTTTGCACAGTAAGAAGAGTTAGGATATGAACCCAGACAGCCTTTGCCTAGAGTTTGCTTTCTTAACTACCATGCTAAGTGGTCTCATTGATTCATTTAAACAAACAAAACCATTTGACACTTAGAAGAAATCATTAACATTTATTTTAGGTATTCTATCCAGAAATGGTTATCCAGTTGTATATATACAATGAGAATGCTGGACTACATGAAGTCTAAAGCTTCATTTTGGTGCTAAAATTCTGTGATTCATGGGGTACTAAAGGAAACAAACAACAGAAAGAGTAAGCTTTTCTTTTTTTTAATTTAGTTATATATTGACATTTAAGGGCTCATTAGTTTATTCAAGTAATTTGATTTTCTCTATACAGTTCCTAGTTGTCAAATATCAGTATCAGGAAGATCCATCACTTTCAGGTCTTACTGACATGTTTGCAGGCCAAAGCAGCTTGGAGCTTAAGAATCAAATTTATAAGAAGAGTTATCTATCATTTAATATCTAAAGATAACTTGACTAAGTTTTATATTAAAAAAAAAGGGAGTATGCTAATAGCAATGATACCCTTACAGTATTTTCTCGAGTTCTTTAGAAGTTATTAACATATTAACATGCATTATCTCATGGCCATATTTGTAGAAATTTGCTAACTTTGATAGTTTCTTTCTAAGTTCAGTACTTAATGTTAACAATGGTCAGTTTGGCTTTCAAATAACTCCAGTTTTAATTTAAAAATTGATTAAAGGAGGAAGAATTGTTTTTTCAGTAAATGATAACTTAGAGCAATTGGATATTCAAAGGCAATAAAAGAAGCTCAAGTTACAGTTCAAACATTATACAAAAATGTATTAAATATGGATTAAATATTTAAATGTAAATGATAAAATTTATAAAACTTTTAGAAAATAGGACAAAAATCTTTGATACCTTGGGCTTGGTAAAGAGTTCTTAGACATGATACCAAAGCACAAACCAAAAAGATAAAATAAATAAATTTGACATCATTATGATGAGAAATTTTTATTCTCTGAAAGATCTTGTCAAGAGGATAAAAAGACAAGTTAAATACGAGGAGAACATACTTGTGAACAACATATATCTGACCAAAGATTCATACCTAAAATGTATAAAGATCTCTCAAAGCTCAATATTAAATAAAACAAATAATCCAGTTAGCAAAAAGGGCATAAGACATAAAGAGACATTTCACCAAGAGGATGTATGGCAGGGAAATAAGCACTTGAAGGGATGTTAAAAATCACTAGCCTTAGGGGAATGCACATTAAAATAGACTATGATGAACAATCACTACCTACCATTTAGAACAGCCAAAATACAAAAGCGTGATCTCTCATTCATTACTGGTAGGAGTGTAAGATTGTACAGTCACTCTGCAAAATAGTTTGACAATTTCTTAAAACACTGAACGTACATTTACCATACATTTGCACTCCTGGGCACTTAGCTAAGAGAAATGATAACTTAATCTGCACAAAAGCCTGTACACAACTTTAAAGCAGTTTTATTTGTAAAAGCAAAAAAAAAAAAAATGGAAACAACAATTAAAATGTCAATAGGTGAATGGTTAAATAAACCATGTTATATATATACCACGGAATACTACTCAACAATAAACAGGAATGAATTATTGATATGCACAATGACTTAGAGAGATCTTGAGGGCATTATGCTGAGTGAAGAAAGCCATTTCAAAAGGCTACATACTGTATGGTCCCATCTATATAACCTCCTCATAATGACAAATTTATAGTGATGGAAAAGAGATTACTGGTTGCCAAGGGTTAGGGATGGTGGGGAGAGAGCCATGGGTGTGTTTATGAGGGGAGAGCAAGAGGGTGATCTTTGTAATGATGAAACAGTTGTGTATCTTGGTTGTGATAATGGTTACACAAATATACATGTGATAAAATGACATAGAAGCACATGCATTGTATCAGTGTCAATCCTGTTTTTGGTAGCATTATGTAAGATGTAACTGCTGAGGGGAAACTGGGTAAAGGGTACAGGGGACATCTCTGTACTATCTTTACAACTTCCTGTGAATTTATAATTATTTCAAAATAAAAGTTTAAAACAAATAAGCTAACTACCTTAAGTAAACGTAAGTATATAAAAATGTCTTATTAAAAACTAATAATTTATTTTATGACTTTTAAATGTTAAGTGTTTTGCTTAAACTTTGATGAATTCAGATTTTTCCAAATTTCTTTAAAATTCACTTATTCAGATTCACTGTTTGAAATTAATTAAATACAACTTGTGGTATGTTCTACATACAGCTCTGTGAATTTCTTTTTCTATTTTTGATTTTTGCTCCATCATGGTTTTTGAGTTTAATTATAGGATTTTTTTATTGGGGGGAAAGAAGTGGGGGTGTTAAAGTAAGAGGGGAGTGGTTGTTCCTAAGAATAAAGAGTCCCCAGTACTTGACCTAATGAACAGGGTCTCTTACTGTATAAAGCTGCCAAAAAAGTCTCTTACTCTAAACTGCATTAATAGTTCAGATTAAGAAATGTGATCCAGCTTGATTTTTTTTCTGCTAAAACTATGGGTGGAATATTGTTAATAGTTCTGAGTACCAGTTTAAATTTACCATTAAAACTGGAATACCACTAGAAGAGAAAGAGTAAGGATTTAAGACTGTCACAAGCAGAAAAAGCGGAAGGAATTGGGATTATTATTGAGGAACAATGAAGACATGGGTAGGGCCGGTAGTTCTCACCAAGCACATCAAGAGCTGTCATCCCAAAGAGAGAATATATTTGTTCCATGTGACCCTTGAGGAAAGAAAAGGACCAGTGTATGGAAGCTGCAGGTTTTGCCTCAGCATGCCAGACAATAATTATGGTGTACGTGTTCTTTCTTGGGATTTTTAGGGAATTATAGGCAAACCAAGGCCAATATGATGATGTAGTCAGAAGAGAACCTAAAAAATTACGTACAACTATATATTTTCTTATAGCTTTACCTTATGTTTTACCTCAAAGGAAAAATCAGTCTTCATAATAATGAAACAAGATAACAAAACTAAGTACTGGTGACTTATTTAGTCTCATCACTTTATTATTCACAAGGAATTCCATAAAGTAGAAATGATTTCCTTAAATTTAGTATTATCATGTTTTCATGAAAAGTCCTTGGAAAAATCTCACTTACGCATATGTCTTACACATCTTATCTTGAAATCCCTTGAGATTATAAGCAATTAAATTAATTGCATTTTGTAGTCCAACCCCTCGTTTATAACATATAATTCCCCAGGACCCACATGTACAGATTCAAGAGTAGCTTGATAGAAAGACTGATTTATTTTTGTTTTCTTCCTGGATCTGCTTTGAATATTCTTAAAAGAAGGAGGAAGATGCTGTGTTTAATATTCATATAAGATTTTCTTTTAAAAGCAGCTTCTCTCAAAAGCCTATTGTTAAACAGGACTACCTAGAAAGGGGTCAACTTGCAAAATCCTTCCTAACTACTTGTTTGGTTCTTTAGGATTGATGGATAAGCTGATAGAGTCTAATCTTCATATGTGTCTGTCATTAATAGAGATGTAAGAATTTACATCTCTCAATTTACTTTGTCTTTCTTTTTTCTGTCACATCATAAGGAAAAGCTTTACTAATGAAGTACCCAATGGTAATAACCCATTATATGCTAGGATCTCTCTTTATATCAGATGACATGCAAATGAACTGTTCTATTTCTATGGAGAAAGAAAGACAAGGAGTGGTGTAGTTAATCATGCTTGAGGGCTGCCATAGTGTCTTCTGGGAAATATTATCATTATTCATTCTTATTTAAGGGTCCTTATCCTGTGCATAAGAAAATCTCCCATTCATTCCATTTGGGTTTGATGTTAATTACAGGGGCATTAATGGAAGCTTTCTCATAAGAAATGGATGTAGGACTAAATCAGAAAAAAAAAAAAAAAAAGCAACCTTTGGGTGAATCGGGTCATCAAAAAAACCGTGCATGAAGAAGCTGGCAGGTTGGAGGAACCTTAGAGATCATCAGTCCCCTTGTTGTTCAGATGTAGAAACTGAGGCCTTGAGACATGAACTGACTTAACCAAAGCCCCCAGTTGATGAGAGGCAGGCCTGAGATGACAAATGAGGGAGCCAATTTCATCAGACAGCAATGGAGAGGAAAGATAATTTGGGGAATTTCTTTTCCCAGAAAGGACCAGGTTCTGGCCCTGTTCTCCTATTAACTAGTTCTATAATTTTGGCAAAGCTTTTAACCTCTCTGGGTCTCTTTTCTTGAATTTAAGGTGAGAGGATTAGACTAGATCATTCGTCCTCCAGAAAAGTGGAAATCTAACTGAGCTACTATAGATGGTTTGCATGTGACTACTGGACAAAGTTCATTGAAAAAAGATATTTCCAACAGATCATGTATGTTTGGATTCCAGAAACTGACAGGAGCCAACCTTGGATATCAAGTAATTGAGCAGTAGTCTTTTTTTAAAAAAAATTAATTAATTAATTTATTTTTGGCTGTGTTGGGTCTTCGTTTCTGTGCGAGGGCTCTCTCTAGTTGCGGCAACCGGGGGCCACTCTTCATCGCGGTGCGCAGGCCTCTCACTATCACGGCCTCTCTTGTTGCGGAGCACAGGCTCCCGATGCACAGGCTCAGTAGTTGTGGCTCACGAGCCCAGTTGCTCCGCGGCATGTGGGATCTTCCCAGACCAGGGCTCAAACCTGTGACCCCTGCATCGGCAGGCAGATTCTCAACCTCTGTGCATCGGCAGGCAGATTCTCAACCTGTGTGCCACCAGGGAAGCCCGAGCAGTAGTCTTTTTAACTGGCCATTCCCCCAGTCTGTGAAAAAAACCTTTTTTCTTATCTCAGATAATATTATTTTTTTCTTTCTTTTTCACCATTTCTTCAAGCAAATTCTGGTCGACAACAAGTAATAGATAATATTGCTGATAAAATGAAGATTTTCCTTAATCTTCTAGTCTTTTGAGGATTTAACTGATCATGGATCCACATCTATGCAGTCCCTAGTCACCTTGTCACCACGTAATTAAGTCATTTTTCTTTTAGGCATTAAGGTCTAAGGTAAATTTTTTTTTGCAAAAGTATGTATATTCTGGATCAGTGTTTCTAGTCTCTTGAAGTTTAATGTAAACAAATATAAATTTCTAGTATATAAATTGGATTTTGTTTTGTTTCTCTAAAAGAAGTATATGAAGCAAAGCAGCTAATTTTTGAGATGTATTTGACTTACACATAGTGTATAAAATATTTTATTAGGTAAGATGCATGTTTGTCTTTTACTGAAATATTTTCATAATTATATGAAATTAATTTCATAATTATACACATAAGCAGGCATATATTAGACCAACATAACATTGCTCTTCTTTCTGGACCCATGTTATCTAAATTACTAAAAAAAACCCTTTCTACTGTGTGTGTCTTTTTGTTTGTTTCTTTGTTTTATTTTTCCTTATTTTGTCTTTTATTTTTCTACTTTTTTTTCTGATTATAAATACATTTTTTTAATTGGAGTATAGTTGCTTTACAATATTGTGTTAGTTTATAATGTACAACAAAGTGAATCAGCTATACATATACATATATCCCATCTTTTTTGGATTTCCTTCTCATTTAGGTCACCACAGAGAACTGAGTAGAGTTCCCTGTGCTGTACAGTAGGTTCTCATTAGTTATCTATTTTATACATAGTATCAGTAGTGTATATATGTCAATCCCAATCTCCAAATTCATCCCACCCCACTTTCCCCCTTGGTATCCGTACGTTTGTTCTCTACATTCGTGTCTCTATTTCTGCTTTGTGAATAAGATCATCTATACCAATTCTTTTAGATTCCACATAAATGCGTTAATATACCATATTTGTTTTTCTCTTTCTGACTTACTTCACTGTGTATGACAGACTCTAGGTCCATCTACATCTCTACAAATGACCTAATTTCATTTCTTTTTATGGCTGAGTAATATTCCACTGTATATATGTACCACATCTTCTTTATCTATTCATTCTTTGTCCATCTGTTGATGGACATTTAGGTTGCTTCCATGTCCTGGCTATTGTAAATAGTGCTGCAGTGAACATTGGGGTGCATGTATCTTTTTGAATTATGGTTTTCTCAGGGTATATGCCCAGTAGTGGGATTGCTGGGTCATATGGTAGTTCTATTTTTAGTTTTTTAAGGAATCTCCATACTGTTCTCCATAGTGGCTGTATCAATTTACATTCCCACCAACAGTGCCAAAGGGTTCCTTTTTCTCCACGCCCTTCTAATAATTAGTGATGTTGAGCATCTTTTCATGTGCCTCTTGGCCATCTGTATGTCTTCTTTGGTGAAATGTCTATTTAGGTCTTTTGCCCATTTTTTAATTGGGTTGTTTGTTTTCTTGATATTGAGCTCCATGAGTTGTTTGTATATTTTGGAGATTAATCCTATGTCCATTGCTTCATTTGCAAATATTTTCTCCCATTCTGAGGGTTGTCTTTTCATCTTAGAAATGTTGGAAACTACAGAAAACTAAAGAAAAAAATTACCACCAGAAATAAACATCATTATTTCCACTGTGTTTTTTTTTCTTTATCAACACTATCACTTTAATAATAGACAATCTGTGAAATGGATTCAGTTTTAATACTTCAGTAAAATAAAAGATGAATATACTATACATGTAAATAAATATATCTATAATTTGGTCAGATTGGATAAGCTGTAACATAATTTGTCTATATTTCTTCAAAGAACATTTAGAAATCTTATAATAATGGTTTGCACATGCACTAAGGAAATAGGAATAATCTAAATTGCAAACATGTTTAATAAGTCGTTACAAATTCTAACATTGTGGTTTTTTGGAAGAGTTTTCATATCACAGTCTTACTGCCAAATATTTTATATCATCTCTGTAAAATAAGTTCTAATCATTTATTTTTCTGTCACAAAAAAAGTTGTCTTTCAGCTTTCTAACTGTGGTGATACCTTTGTGAATACTAGTCCTTCTTCCACCTTTTTTAAACTAATTACCATATATAACAGGCCAAATTTTACTTGGTAAAGATCAACAAAATAATTTTCAGTGCAGGGACTAACTATGCTTTTATGGGCCCTTTAAAAATATTTGTGTATTTTTTGCTTGGGATTTTAGAGGTAGTTTATTCTTCATTTCTTAAAACTATTTATTTTAATAAATAGATATATTTGGGACTAGAAAGCGAATTGAGAATAGTTTTGTTTTCGTATGTGATGTCAGTTCTAAGAAAAATTTGTTTATTTCATCCACCTAGTTTTCTTTTACCTATACCCTAGTCCTCAGTTGGAGTGACATTTGGAGTGACTGGTGTCTTGAGTGATGTAGTTAATGAGATCTAGCGACATCATGACCCTGACCCCTCTGTGGCCCTGGCTCCTCTCATCCATCTTCTTAAGCCCACAGGCTGAATCAGTGTGTAGAATCAGGATTAAACAAGTGTGCATAAACAAGTTCAAGAGTTTTCTGTTATGGCTGCCAGCGCATGGAATTGGCAAAGTAAGACATAGAGAACTTAATGCTGAGAATGCTCTTTGTGCACCTCCACAAATCCTGTTGGAGAAATCACTAGTGTTTGTGGTCACTGCAGTGCACCTAATCTCAGTTTGCTCCATTCCTGGACAGTGGTGACGGTTGGCCCTTATAATCACAGAGCTGTTGGCACATTCAATGAAAGGATGGCTGATCTATCACTTACCTAGTGTCACATGTTACTAAGGCTTTTATCTCATTAACTATGATTAATGTTTGTGTGGAATGGGCTTGTCATGTAACTGTTCACATTCAGCAATTTTCAATCCCTTAGCTTACTTGAACAGATGAGAGCTTTATCTTAGGAACTGAGCACCCTTATTTGCAATCGCTATTGTAACGTGGCATGGTAACTGCGTCATGTAGCTCTTCCTTGACTCTTGCCCATTATCAGTGTTCAGTGTGTTACTTGTCATTGAACTTGGGATGTCTTTATATAACTGTAGTCAGATTGAAACCTATGAACAGTTTGGCTTACGTAGAAAAGAATAGAAGAAATGCAGTAGAACTGTAATGAAATATTTTTCTGTTATTTCTTAGCCTAAAAGTTGTTTTCCTAATATGATTTCCGCTTAAGTCTATTTTCTCAAAATGAGATGGAAACGGGTAGAGATTAAGGATGCCCGTTATTTTCTTGCCTTTGGCTGTGGTTCTTGCTTTATCTGTTCCACATTTGACAAGTCTTTCCCCTTAGCTCAGGGCACCATTTGATAAGTTGACCAGTCAGTGATTAAACATATTTATTTAGTTCAATGGGTCAGAGCTATTGCGACAGATAGAAAATTACTGATGGATTATCAATTTCAGCACCTCTGACATCTGGCCTCAATGTAGTCCATCATCTGAGGACTCATAACACATTTGCTTGGACAATAACATGCTCAGCTACCTGTGTGATCACAGAGCTGGATATTGGAAATATTTTGTGCAGAATTAATAACACAGAAATCACAGAAACTAGATGAGCTCTGCACCTACACTTGAAAAGTAAAAACACCCAAGAGTTTACACTGTTTAAGGCTGGAATGAAAGCTGACTTGTAGTTTAGATATGCTTTGCTGATTTGGGTAATGTTTTTATAATTTCTTTAACAAGCACATTTTGGAATTGCTGAAATAGATGTTTGGAAATACTTTGGAAACTATAATACATGTAAAAAACTACTTGGGTCAAAATGTTGTATTTAAAAATTGTAATGAAATAAAAAATGGGCTTAAGTTTTGGTCTACTGAAGTTATGGAATTTCCAAAATAAACCCCCAAGTCAAATACTTACCATTGTAATTCTTTTTAATTATAAACAAGATTTCAAATAGGATTTGTAAAAACCTTTCTTCTTTTTATTGTTACTGTTACGTGATCCTTTTATCCTAAGTGAATTCTAATAATAAAGAATGAGTCTTGTAGCAAATGCTAATCTAACATGGAAATAATTCTACTCCTCTGTCCATTTGACTAAAATTTATTCCAATACAATCTTCTTCACATCCTTATTTCAAATTTTCATATAAAATTAAAAATAATCTTGTGATTAGTTTTTTCAAACAAATATGATTCAGGCTAGCAGTTTGTTTTAAGGTATGTTCGTATCTTTTAAAAACTGGTCACACTTGTTAAGAAGTTAATAGATCACGACAGATAATAAGATCTAAGTTTTATTTCAGCTTTATTCTCATTTGTAAATATTTCATGTGATTATCTCTATATCCTTATATCCAATGTCTCTAATGCCCTACTTTTCAGTGATTCTACATTTAATATTTATGTGTTCTGTCATAAAAGTATTTGTGAAGCTGAAAATGATTCTTAATCTTCAAAGGGCTCATTTTCACACATTCTCTTGAATCTACAAACTGGTAAGAACTTAGATAAAGATTGAACTCATTGCCATTGTAATTTACATTTATTCACTAAATCCACATCAGAGCTATTTGCCATAAAATTGATAGGCCCTTTGGAATGTCCATCACAATGTGTAATAACTTGGCAATATTACAAGTCATAATAGGTCATTATTTATTGCTACAGACTTCCTGATTTGTCTTGAAATTAAATGAGGTTTCTTCTATAATTTTGTGAAAACATTTAGTAGTTGACTATAGCATTTAATCAACTCATCTCTCCTTAGATGCCTCTGA